>NC_135885.1:4792845-6153825 GCF_964194155.1 Cetorhinus maximus
AAAAGCAAAGACTGAGGGCTGAAGGGGTTTAACTGGGAAGGCATTGAGAAGGTAATTCTATTTGTGCTGTGTCCAAAAGAGGATTATAATATGATAGTCAATAAAAAATCTGCAAATTAGGAGAAATTTCTTTGTCTTTGCCTGGTGACTGATATCAAGGCAGCATTTGACCGAGTGTGGTATTAAGGAGCCCGAACAAAACTGGAGTCAATGGGAAATGGGGGGAAAACTCTCCGCTGGTTGGAGTCACACCCAGCACAAAGGAAGATGGTTGTGATTGTTGGAGGTCAATCATCTCAGCCCCAGGACATCACTGCAGGAGTTCCTCAGAGTAGTGTCCTCAGCCCAACCATCTTCAGCTGCTTCATTAATGACCTTCCTTCCATCGTAAGGTCAGAAGTGGGGATGTTCGCTGATGATTGCACAATGTTCAGCACCATTCGCGACTCCTCAGATACTGACATTGTCCTTTCCCCCCCGCCCCCGCCTCCTCCTCACCCCCACCCTCCATAATCCACCAGCCAGCTCTTGTCAGGGGTAGAGTTCTGTCACTCACTAGCTTCCCAAGCAGCTGATCTTCAGCAAGGCACCTGGGCAGTGAGGGGCAGTTGTCTGCAGGGGTAATTGGGGCATCATTACAGCTCCTCAAATTGCCCCCCCCCACCATCCACGCACACCCTCAACAACCTCTGGCGACGATCGCGAACACTGCTTTGTTTATCCCTTCCCAATCCTGGCAGCGCACAGCCCAGGTATAGCTCCCCTCACTCCCATCTTGGATCTGCTTACCCTGCACTAACTTGTGATTTGACCTAGAGCCGTCCTCCATTGTAATTTTGTGCTGTATTTCATATATATCCCGGAGCAATGCAGAGATGACAGTAGTGTCTAAATGTGCCACAGTTTTATTTACAAGAGTTTTAAAATATCTCTGCCATCACAAAATGTCTGCACTCATGCTTATAACTCAGCGTCTAGCAGCTCTGTGGTGACTGTTTACTTTGCTCTGAGTCCACACCCAGGCTTAACCAATCAAGCACAGTAAGCATAGATTAGTTACCAGACTCACACAGTCAAACTCAGAAGAACTAAACAATTGAACACCACACCTTTCTCTCTCGCCCCTTCCCTATTCCTTTCTACCTGTATCTCTCAGCTTCTCTCCCTTTCCCTCTCTCTCTCCCCCTCTCCTCTCTTACTCTTCCTGTCTGTCCCTTCACTACCTTCACTCTCTGCTTCTCTCCCCTTATGCTCTTCCTCACTCTGGCTTCCGCCTTCTCTGAATTTCTCCACCTTCCTCCCCCTATCTCCACCACCTCTCTTTCAGTCTCTCTTTTGTGCCAGAGCTCCTTTCCTAGGTCAAGAGGTCGTAGTAGTAGTAGCATCGTAGTATTGTCACTGGACTAGTAATCCAGAGGCCCAGGGGAATGCTCTGGGGTCCTGGGGTTTGAATCCCACCACGGGAGATGGTGAAATTTGATTCAATAAAAATCTGGTATTAAAACTCTGATGACGACCAGGAAACCATTGCCGATGGTCATGAGAACCCATCTGGTTCACGAATGTCCTATAGGGAGGGAAATCTGCCCTCCTTAACCTGGTCTGGCCTCCATGTGACTCCAGACGCACAGCAACGTGGTTGACTCTTAAATGCCCCCTGATCAAGGGCAATAAATGCTGGCATAGCCAGTGATGCCTACATCCCATGAAAGAACAGATGTAAAAATATTATTCTCCTCACAGAGAAGCACTGAAAGTGAACTGATTTAATGACTGCATGCGATATTAATAAAAACTAAATCTTGTGTAACGCCCTGGGGCTCCTGTTTTGTGGCACCGATTTCTGTCTCTAGCCTCACTACCCCCCCCAGCGCTAAGTGGATCAATAATCTTCATTTTCAGAGTCTGTAAACACTCACATTCCCCCCCCACATTATTCTCTCCAGCTGCCTATTCTGCAGTTCCAGTGGGAATGGTGGTTTGGGGCGAACCGTTTTTAAGGAAGGATACAGAGCGGAGGTTCACTAGGCTGCTCCCTGGGATGAGGATCACTGTCTGGGAACGAGAGGTCACTCCATTTAAGACAGAGACGAGGAGAAACGTTGTTCTCTCCTGAGGGCCGTGAGCCTTTGGAACTCTCTTCCTCAAGAGGCGGTGGAAGCAGAGTCTTGGAATATTTTTAAGGCGGAGCGAGATAGATTCCTGATTAACAAAGGGGGTGAAAGGTTATCGGGGGGTGTAGGCGGGAATGCGGGGTCGAGGTTACAATCAGATCAGCCACGGTCTTATTGAATGGCGGAGCAGGCTCGAGGGGCCGAGTGGCCTCCTCCATCTCCTGTTTGTTGTGAACTAATTGCTGGTAAAGTGGGGAAATAAATCTCGGCAAAGTTTGTAAACTGTCCGACTGTGTACTCTGTCCTTTCCTGCAGCTTCACTGAGATGGATGAACAAACAATCCAGCATTGCTTCCGTTACACTGCAGCTGTCCTGACCAGCACGATGTCTGTTCAGAAGGAGCAGCATCTGAAGATTGAATGTCAGGTGACTTGCTTCATACGCTCAGAGATTCCCCTCACCTTCCTTATGTCCCCCGGACCCAACCCCTGCATCCACCACCCCCCCCACACCCCCTGCTGACCCCGCGCATCACCCCCCTACCCACCCCCACATACCGCACATCATCCCCAGCCTGGGAGGCAGCAGGGTTCTCTCAGCTGAGGTTCAGTGGGCAGCACACTCACCCCCAAGTCAGAAGGTTGGGGGTTCCAGTCCCCATTCAGAGACCTGAGCAAGAAAATTCAGGTTGAAACTCAGAGTGCTGCACTGTCAGAGGGTCAGTACTGAGGGAGTGCTGCACTGTCGGAGGGTCAGTACTGAGGGAGCGCTGCACTGTCGGAGGGTCAGTACTGAGGGAGTGCTGCACTGTCAGAGGGTCAGTACTGAGGGAGCGCTGCACTGTCAGAGGGTCAGTACTGAGGGAGCGCTGCACTGTCGGAGGGTCAGTACTGAGGGAGTGCTGCACTGTCACAGGGTCAGTACTGAGGGAGTGCCGCACAATCGGAGGGTCAGTACTGAGGGAGTGCTGCACTGTCACGGGGTCAGTACCGAGGGAGTGCTGCACTGTCGGAGGGTCAGCACTGAGGGAGTGCTGCACTGTCGGAGGGTCAGTACTGAGGGAGTGATGCACTGTCGGAGGGTCAGTACTGAGCGAGAGCTGCACTGTCGGAGGGCCAATACTGAGGGAGTGCTGCACTGTCACGGGGTCAGTTCTGAGGGAGTGCTGCACTGTCAGAGGATCAGTACTGAGGGAGTGCTGCACTGTCGGAGGGTCAGTACTGAGGGAGTGCTGCACTGTCGGAAGGTCAGTACTGAGGGAATGCTGCACTGTCAGAGGGTCAGTACTGAGGGATTGCTGCACTGTCGGAGGGTCAGTCCTGAGGGAGTACTGCACTGTCGGAGGGTCAGTACTGAGGGAGTACTGCACTGTCAGAGGGTCAGTACTGAGGGAGTGCTGCACTGTCGGAGGATCAGTCCTGAGAGAGTGCTGCACTGTGAGAGGATCAGTACTGAGGGAGTGCTGCACTGTCAGAGGGTCAGTACTGAGGGAGTGCTGCACTGTCGGAGGGTCAGTACTGAAGGAGTGCTGCACTGTCGGATGGTCAGTACTGAGGGAGCACTGCACTGTCGGAGGGTCAGTGCTGAGGGAGCGCTGCACTGTCATGGGGTCAGTACCGAGGGAGTGCTGCACTGTCAGAGGGTCAGCACTGAGGGAGTGCTGCACTGTCGGAGGGTCAGTACTGAGGGAGCGCCGCACAGTTGGAGGGTCAGTACTGAGGGAGTGGTATTAATTATCCTGTGGAGCTGGGGCAGAGTCTGTCAAAGGCAGTTTGATCATTGCGGCTGTATGGAGATGTCTCCTGTGGGTCTGTGTGGATCTGTCTGCCCTGGGGGGAAAGTGGAAATCTTTGAGAAAGGTACAGATTTCCAGGTGACATACCTGAAGGTCCCGAAACTACAAAGCGGCCTTGGTACAGGCCGTGCATCTTGAACCAGCCTTCATTCAGGAACATCCCCCTTATCCACCATCATTGTGGTTGTATTAATCCAGGATTGCACCTTACCCCCTGTCCACGAGTTCAGACCTGGAATAAAAACAGAAAATGCTGGAAAAACTCAGCAGGTCCGGCAGCCTCTGCGGAGAGAGAAACAGAGTTAACCTTTCGAGTCCGTGTGACCCTCCTTCAGAACAGTGTCTGGACTCTGGGATGTTTCCAGCTCGTCCAGGCATGGAAACTTTGGGAAATTATCCTGGAAATGGGATGTGGGCGTCGCTGGCTAGGCCCAGCATTTGTTGCCCATCCCTAATTGCCCTTGAACTGAGAGTGTCTTGCTCGGCCATTTCAGGGGGGCAGTTAAGAGTCAACCACATGGCTGGAGTCACATGTAGGCCAGACCGGGTAAGGACGGCAGATTTCCTTCCCTAAAGGGGCAGTAGTGAACCAGATGGGCTTTTTTCCAAACATTTGATGATAGTTTCATGGTCACCATTACTGAGACTAGCCATTACATTCCAGATTTAATAAGTGAATTTAAATCCCACCAGCTGTCTGGGCCTCTGGATGACTCATCCATTGACATTACCACTACCCACCTTCTCCCCATATCCCTACTCCCACCCACCCGCATCTTCCCCATATCCCTCACTCCCACCGACCCACATCTTCCCCATATCCCTCACTCCCACACACCCACATCTTCCCCATATCCCTCACTCCCACCCACCCACATCTTCCCCATATCCCTCGCTCCCACCCACCCGCATCTTCCACATATCCCTCACTCCCACCCACCCACATCTTCCCCATATCCCTCACTCCCACACACCCACATCTCCCCCATATCCCTCACTCCCACCCACCCACATCTTCCCCATATCCCTCGCTCCCACCCACCCGCATCTTCCACATATCCCTCGCTCCCACCCACCCACATCTTCCCCATATCCCTCGCTCCCACCCACCCGCATCTTCCACATATCCCTCGCTCCCACACACCCGCATCTTCCCCATATCCCTCACTCCCACACACCCGCATCTTCCCCATATCCCTCACTCCCACCCACCCACATCTTCCCTATATCCCTCACTCCCACCCACCCACATCTTCCCCATATCCCTCACTCCCACACAACTGCATCTTCCCCATATCCCTCACTCCCACCCATCCGCATCTTCCCCATATCCCTCACTCCCACACACCTGCATCTTCCCCATATCCATCGCTTCCACACACCTGCATCTTCCCCATATCCATCGCTTCCACACACCTGCATCTTCCGTTTATCCCCTGCTCCCACCCGCCTGCATCTTCCCCATATCCCTCACTCCCACCCATCCGCATCTTCCCCATATCCCTCACTCCCACCCGCCTGCATCTTCCCCATATCTGTCATTCCCACCCACCTGCATCTTCCCCATATCCCTCACTCCCACCCGCCTGCATCTTCCCCATATCCATCGCTTCCACACACCTGCATCTTCCCCATATCCCTCAATCCCACCCACCCGTATCTTCCCCATATCCCTCGCTCCCACCCACCTGCATCTTCCCCATATCTGTCACTCCCACCCACCCTCCTTCACCCCATGCCCCTTACTCCCACCCACCCGCATCTTTCCCATATCCCTCACTCCCACCCACCTGCATCTTCCCCATATCCCTCACTCCCACCCACCCGCCTTCTCCCCATACCCCTTACTCCCACCCACCCGCATCTTCCCCATACCCCTTACTCCCACCCACCTGCATCTTCCCCATATCCCTCACTCCCACCCACCTGTATCTCCCCCATATCCCTCACTCCTACCCACCCGCATCTTCCCCTTATCTGTCACTCCCACCCACTGCCTTCTCCCCATATCCCTCACTCCCACACACCCGCCTTCTTTCCATATCCCTCGACCCCATACCTCCAAAACTCTCACTCCATCAATATACCTAATTCTCTCGACTCCATTTACACTCAGTGCTTCTGCATCGTTCTCTGCCAACCATTCCCACATCTGAACCACCCCATCCCTTTACTAACGTTCCTTCCCGCGCGGCATCCTCTCAGTTTGACTCAGGTTTCCCCAGGATCTGGAACCTCCCCTCCCGGTGAATAGGCCCCTTTAGCAGTTTCGGGACCTTCAAGCAGATCGCCCAGAAATCTGCACTTTTCGGAAAGGTTTCAAGTCCCCCCCCCCATCAGGATAGGCAGACCCACAGGAGACATCTCCATACAGCCGCAATGATCAAACTGCCTTTGACAGACTCTGCCCCGGCTCCTCGGGATAATTAATACCAGGAATTTGTGTGGGATTTTTCAGCAGCTCTGAGCGCACTGCTCAATATTCTGCTGAACAGCTCCGACCACACCTGGAGTTTAAAATTCACATCCTCACTTTCAAACCCCTCGCCCCGCCCACCCACCCCCCCCCGCCTCCCTAGCTCTGTAACCTCCTCCAGCCCTCACAACCCTCCGAGATCTCTGCGCTCCCCCAATTCTGGCCTGTTGAGCAGGATTTTAATCATTCCACCATTGGCGGTCATGTCTTCAGCTGCCAGTGCCCTAGGCTCTGGGATTGCCTCTCCAAACCTCCCTCTCCTATTTTAAGATCCTGCTTAAACCCTACCTCTTTGGCCCAGATTTTGGTTACTTGTCCGAATACCTCTTTGTGTGTCTTGGTGTCAAAATTCGATTGATAACGCTCCTGTGAAGCACCTTAGGATGTTTTATTCTGCTAATGGTTGGATATAAGTGTAAGTTGAGTTGTGATGAATAATAAGCTGAGCTCCCGGTGAGGAGTCATGATCGGAGAGAGCTCGGACCAGAGGAACAGGAGGAGGCCATTCTGTTCAGTGAGATCAAGACTGACCTCTATCTTAACTCTGTCATCCCTGTATCAACCAATCCCCTCACCCAACAAAAATTCATCACTCACCATTCTGAAGTTTTCAGTTGACTCCCCAGCACCGAAAGCTTTTTTGTGGGGGGGAGAGTTCCAGGTTTCCCACCCCCTTTCTGTGAAGGTGCTCCCTGCCCTCACTCCTGAACAGCCTGGCTCGAATCCCGGGATTCTGCCCCCTTGTTCTGGATATCCGCCCCCCACCTGAGAAAACAGGTCTAATCTATCAAATCCTTTTCTGATTTTGCACACATACACGCCATACACATGTGTCCATCACGCTGACATGCACACAAATATACACATGCACACACAAACATACACACAGACATGGACCTTATCATTCTTTTATCAATTTACCACCTTGATGTAATTAACATTATTATACACTAGCGAGAGAGATAGGTTAACAGTTTAACCATGTCAGGAAATATGTGTGTGTGAGAGCGTGTGCGTGAGTTTATGTGTGTGACAGTGTCAGAGTGTGTGTGTTTGTGTGTGTGTGTTTGTGTGAGCATGTATGTGTGTGTGAGTGTGTGTCTGACTATGTGAGTGTGTGTGTCTCTGTGTGTGTGTGCAAGTGTGTGAGAGTCTGTGTATGTGTGTGTGTCTCTATGTGTGTGTGTGTGCAAGTGTGTGAGAGTCTGTGTATGTGTGTGCGTGTGTGCGAGAGTGTGTGAGTGAGTGTTAGTGTGTGTGAGTATGAGAGAGTGTGAATGTGTGACTCTGTGTGTTTGTGTGTATGTGCGAATATGAATGTGTGTTTATGTGTATGTGAGTATGAGAGTGTGAATGTGCGAGTGTGAGTGTGCGTGTGTGACTGTGAATGTGTGTGAGAGTGCACAAGTGGGATTGAGGAGTACTTTAAGTGTCTGTGCGTGAGAGTGAGTGTGAGTGTGCTAGTGTGTGCGTGAGTATGAATGTTTGTGAATGTGCATAAATGGGATTGAGGGGTACGTTGAATGTGTGTGTGTGAGAGTGTGTGTGAGTCTGTCTGAGTGAGTGTGAATGTGTGAGTGTGATTGTGTGTATGTGTGAGTGTGAATGTGTGAGTGCATGTGAGTGTGTGTGTGTGAGTGTGTATGTGAGTGTGTGTGTGAATGTGTTTCTGTCTGAGTGTGTGTGTGTGAGTGTGAATGTGTGAGTGTGCATAAATGGGATTGAGGGGTACGTTGAATGTGTGTGTGTGAGACTGTGTGTGAGTCTGTCTGAGTGAGTGTGAATGTGTGAGTGTGAGTGTATGTATGTGTGAGTGTGAATGTGTGAGTGCGTGTGATTGTGAGTGTGAGTGTGTGTATGTGTTTCCGTCTGAGTGTGTGTGTGAGTGTGAATGTGTGAGTGTGAATGTGTGAGTGTGAGAGTGCGTGTGAGTGAGTGTGTGAGTGTGAGTCTCTGTGCTGTGTGAAGGAGCGGGTAGGTGGGAAGGGTTTTGAAACAGTCCTGATGGTTTGCATCTCTTCCTGATTGCTACCAACACTGGGAAAGCGCCCAGAGCCCCTGATCCACAGCGATTGCTCACAGCATTGGGAGAGTCAGAAAGACAATGGGAGGGAATGCCCAGATGAAATAAGACAGAAGAGTTGGTGATATCGCGGTGTGCCCTTGAACTGTAAACTCTGGGTAGAGGTCCAAACAGCCATCTGCCCTGTTAATCACCAAACTGCTACTAAAGCTGAATGTTTTCTCTCTCTCTCTCTCTCTCTGCAGGCTCTACTTCAAGTTGCGAGAAATCTCTTCACACATTTGGGTAATTAAATCTGTTTACCACCTAGTTATAAAAGAGACTTAAAAAGAGCAAACCCACAGCTCACAGTGATCTTGATCAGAGATGGAATATTGCCGGAGATTCTGTGCGGGTCGATAGCCGGAATGCTGGAGTTAGCCTGGGCGGGGTGGAGTGGTGGGGGGAGTTGGGGGGTGGGGGGTGGGGGGTCGGGGGGGTGGGTGGGGGGAGTGGGGGGTTGGGGGGGAAGCAATGCTCTCCATCCTGAGTCCCACCAGACTTGAAACAGACCTTTGACCCCGAAATGCACGTGGCCTAATTCCCTCTATGGACTTGCCAACCCGGGGCTGTGTGTATTCCTGGAGGTTTTGTCACATGCCTCCAACTCCACCACCCCCCACCCTCCCACACACACACACTTCCGCCATTGATCACCTGACCCATCCATTCCCACGCTGCCTCTCACCCAATCAGGAAAGAATCCAACTCTTCATTCGGTGATTGGATGGTTCATATGGTCTAGTTGAAATCAGCCATTTCCCCCTCCTCTCCACCATTCTTCAGTTCTTTTTTTTTTAATATTAAATTAAAAATAATCAAAGAAAATGTAAAAAAAATAAGCAATTTCTTTTAACTTTCTTCCTGCATGCAGCAGTGGCCTGGAGATTAATCTTCAATCCCTGGGATCTCCAGGGCAATCCTGGAGAGGGTTGGCAACCCATATTCACCACCCGCGTGATGGTGTTGACCATCTTGGTTGGGGCACCAGGTCCTGAGGGTCTATCTGCAGGTGGACTGTTTGGAGTGTTGAGCAACATGTTCATCCTCAGATGGTGAGCCCCCTCCTTGACCCGCTGCAGTCCCATGTGGCGTAGGTACACCCACAGTGCTGTTAGGGAGGGCGTTCCAGGATTTGGACCCCGCGACAGTGAAGGAACGGCCGATATATTTCCAAGTCAGGATGGTGAGTGGCGTGGAGGGGTGGGGGTGGTTCCCATGTGTCTGCTGCCCCTGTTCGTCTAGGTGGTAGTGGTCGTGGGTTTGGAAGGTGCTGTCGAAGGAGCCTTGGTGAGTTGCTGCAGTGCATCTTGTAGGTGGTACACACACTGCTGCTACTGTGCGTTGGTGGTGGGTGTCTAGTTCTCATTCTTCAGGATCCTATCTTGCAGAGTGCCCTGCGTGACAAGGCCTCTCTCTGGGATGCACTGGGAGACGATGGGAAGTGTGTCTTTTATTTTGTGTTGTATTGTGCTCGTCAGCTTCATACTGTCTAAGTTGTATTATTTCTGTTACCTTGTGCTGTAGCTGTCAAGAGGCAGATTAAATTTCATTTACTGTTCATGTTATGCTAATGCCTTACCACTCTGATAAAGAGTAACATCATTTCCATCTGATTGTTATTGAAAGCTCTTCATGCTCTGACTGCAGTGCTCCGGGCTGTTTGCTTTGGATATGACAGGTTTCTGCGTCTCTGCCTCCTCAGAGTTGTCAGTACCACCTTGCCGTGGGTTCTGATCTTCACTGTGGAGGAAGGTTCCAGCTCCTTCAGAACCCAAGGAGGTTGAGGGAGATTTAACTGAGGTGTATAAAATTCTGAGGGGCCTAGAGAGAGAGAGAGAGAGGGGTGGGGTGGGGGTGGTGGAATGGTGTGTGGGTGTGTGTGGGCGTAGTGTCACTGGGCTAGGAATCCAGAGGTCCAGGCTAATGCTCTGGGGACATGGGTTCAAATCCCAACACAGCATCTGGTGGAATTTAAATTCAATTCATAAAAATCTGGAATTGAAAAGCCAGTCTCAGTAACATTGACCATGAAACCATTGCTGATTGTTGTAAAAACCCAGCTGGTTCACTAATGTCCTTTAGGGAAGGGAATCTACCGTCCTTACCCGGTCTGGCCTATATGTGACTCCAGACCCACAGCCATGTGGTTGACTCTTAACTGCCCTATGAAATGGCCGAGCAAGACACTCAGTTCAAGGGCAATTAGGGATGGGCAACAAATGCTGGCCTTGCCGGTGATGCCCACACCCCATGAAAGAATAATGAAAATAGACAAGGTAAAAATAAGAAGGATCTATTTCCATCAGCAAAGAGGTCAACAACCAGGGGGTTGAGATTTAAAGTAATTGGTTGAATGATTAGAGGGAAGCTGAGTAATTATCCTCACCCAGAGGGTGGTGGGGGTCTGGAACTCACTGCCTGAAAGGGTGGTAGAGGCAGAAACCCTCTTCTCATTTAAAAAAAACACTTGAATGTGCACTTGAGGTGTAACCTACAGGGCTCCAGACCTGAAGCTCAAGGGTGGATTTTAACTGGATAGACCCTGTTTGGTCAACAGGACACAATGGGTCAAATGGCCTTTCACGGTGCTGTAAAGCTCTCTTTCTGTTCTCAATCCTCGGGTGTTGGTGCTCTCCCGGAGTGGCTGATGGAAGGAGGAATGGTTCCGTGCTCTGAACCCGAGGTCAGAAATCAGGTTTTGAAATTGGACGCTGTTATCGATCACTATGGCCCTGGTGTGGGTGCAACCCGACACAATTACAGTGGTCGCTTGGGCGGGTTGATGGACAACACCGAGGGTCTGTGGGGCTGTTCCACAGTCTGCGCGTCCCGGAGCTTCAGAAAGCGACACGGTAAAAATTGGGAAGTGTTTCCCTTTGACAAGTTTGTTAAAGATCCTCTGTTCACCTTTTGCAGATAATGTTTCAGTCCTGCTGCAGGAGGTCATCCAGGAAGCACGTAATCTTACCAACGCGGAGAGGTGAGTCTTACCGCCCGGGGGTTCCGCGGTGACAATGCCAAGGTGTCGGTGGGGGCGGTGGGGGGGGCACCCTCCCGCCTCTGGATCAGGGGTTGTGAGTTCGAGTCCCACTCCAGAGACTTGAGCCCATAATCCAGGAGGACATTCCCAGAGAGGACTGAGGAAGTGTTGCCTCTTAGTGTGACATAGTAAACTGGGGCCTTGTCTGCCTTCTCAGGTGAATGTAAAAGATCCTGCAGCAGCATTTTGAAGAAAAAGCAGGTCGATATTGGCATCCTGGCCAGTGTTTCTCACTCAACCAATAGATTATCTGGACCATTATCGCCTTGCTGTTTGTGGGAGCTTCCTGTGCGCGAACTGGCTGCTGCATTTCCTACATGACCACAGTGACCACGTTGACTACAATGACTACCTGAAGTACTTTACTGGCTGGAAAGCACATTGAGGCATCCTGATGGCACGAAAGGCGCAATATAAATGCATGTCTTGCTTTTCATTTAGAGGGTCTCCCCCTCCCGACTCTGCTCTCACTCCTGCTTTCCTATGCTCCCTCCTCCACTCTCCCTCTTGCTCTCCCTCACGCTCTTTAATCCTCCCGACTCCGCTCTCACTCTCGCTCCTTCTCACACTCATTTACCATCCCAGCTCCACTTTCAGTCGCGCTGTTCCTTGTGCTTTTATCCTCCCGGCTCCATTTATAGTTTACATGGACTTAGTCATGAGTTATCAGTAAGCACTTAAAGTTTAACCACACAAGACTCGGAACCTCTTCTGGACCTACAGAACACACAACATGTTGGCCGCTCTTGGAAAACCCCAGACCCTCCAATAAGTTAGAACAGAAGTTTCAGAGCTGGAAAATTAAAGGTGCAGCATTTAGGCCTGACTGAAAGCACTTGGGGTGAAGGCACAGAGGGAGCTCACCTGGGAGATGCTCAGTGGCAGAAGTGGAGGCTGGAGGCTGAAGAAAGATGTACAGCTGAGGATTGTGGAGGTCCAGTCTGAATATCCACAAAGTGCAGAATCAAAGGACCCAGCGGTGGGGAACTAAAAAATTAAGTTCTTGGTCAGGACTAGTTCTAAAAAGTTTTCTGCCCTTGAAAATACATTTAAGTTATGAAGAGAGGTTGGATAGACTTGGGTTGTTTTCGTTGGAGCAGAGAAGACTGAGGGGCGATCTGATCGAGGTGTACAAGATTATGAGGGGCATGGACAGGGTGGATAGGGAGCAGCTGTTCCCCTGAGTTGAAGGGTCAGTCACGAGGGGGCATAAGTTCAAGGTGAGGTGCAGGAAGTTTAGAGGGGATGTGAGGAAAAACTTTTTTACCCAGAGGGTGGTGACGGTCTGGAATGCACTGCCTGGGAGGGTGGTGGAGGCGGGTTGCCTCACATCCTTTAAAAAGTACCTGGATGAGCACTTGGCACATCATAACATTCAAGGCTATGGGCCAAGTGCTGGTAAATGGGATTAGGTAGGTAGGTCAGGTGTTTCTCACGTGTCAGTGCGGACTCGATGGGCCGAAGGGCCTCTTCTGCACTGTGAGATTCTGTGAAAAGTCAGAGCAGCCCAATTCCAGAAGCATCGTTTCCAGCCGGGTTCAGAATTGGCGCCACACCACGTGGCAACTGAGCTCATCGCAAAGGAAAAAACATCGTCAGCTTCGAAACTCTGGCCGAAGCCGGGAAACGAAGGTAAAACCCGAGAATCCACCCAGATTGCAGGGAAGGCCCAGAACGGCCGATTAAGTTAATCGCCGCGCACAATGAACGAGAAAGAGGTCAGACTGCCCACACCATCACAGCGGGAGCCTGCCAAAGCAGGACAAGCATGGGAAGACCCTTTAAAAGAACAATTAATGCAACACCATCTTCAAAACCCGCACAGCATTTAAAGCTCTACTTTAAACAAGGGGCTGCTATATCATGGACAACAAATCTATGTTACCAGAGCAAGTTGGACTGACTCATGGGCCAAACCAGATGCAAAATTGAGAAGAAAAGTTTTAATTTGCTGGAGTACATCTGGCCTAAGTAAGAACTCAGATGAAGTCCAGATTAACCTAATTCAGTGGAGTTTACAGATGAAGTAATCCTAATGCAATGCATTGATGAATCCTCAGCCAGTTTTGATGAAATATTAAAAGCCTTTGACAAATATTTTAACCTTCAAATTGTGGAGTGCACAGAGCTTAAATAGAGGGAGAGAAAACTCCCAGTAAAGCTGTGAAAGGGTAGAAGACAATACCCGAGCAAGCCACACGATGGCGGTAGACAGGCAGAGAACCGACCAGAAGTCTTAGAAAATAAATCTTTTTGAAAATGCTGACACATTCCCCAAACTGCAACAAGCTGAGCTACCTGACAATGATGGAAGGGAAAGTTGTAGTGCGTTCCAAGCTACAAGGGGATAGTGAAGCCATGAATAGCACCATTTCGGAACTGAAACAAGTTAATATTCCATCAGAGGTAGACCTGGCTAACAGTTAAAAACCAAAATGAAGGACAAGAACCAAGCTCTGCTGTAGGTAGAGAGAGAAAAGACAGAAATCAGATGGGAAAATGTTCATATCAAAGTTGAGTTGATTTGAAGCACAAGATTCAAGCTGAGTACATACGTTTGGAAACTCATAATAAACTAAAACCTTCAGTGAACCAAATTGTTCAATCTCTGAACAAACAAGCTTCTGAGGTGGCTCAAAGGTACAAGGAAGCTTTGAAAGCAACAGAAAGGTCAGATTTTGAGAAGAATGCAATAAGAGAAAATTTGAATCACGTGCAGACTCAGTTCCAGCAAAGCACGAGGAGGAAATAATAACTCTGAGTTCCATTGTTGGCAAATCAGAGAGGGGGTTGTGAAAACTCAACCAGAAGTGCAGCCAGGCACAGCAGCAGACAGGACATGTGCTCAAAGAAGCTGCCATCCAGAAAGACTCTCTGAGGAATCAACACACGCCCGTGGGAAAAACACAAGGAGTTAAGAGATGTTAAATGCTACTTCAGAAAAAGCTGCGTTGGAACTATCAGCGGTGACAAAACAATACACTGATCAACGCGAGATGGCAAGAGCTGAGCAAGAAAACAAGCAGTTGAAAGAACAGCTAATTGCCCTTCAAGATCAAATGCAAAAGGAGTCCATAACCCTTCAGCAGCATGAAGAAATGAAGGATGCCTCGAAGAGCAGAATGGAGGGACAGGAGCAAAAAGTCGAGGGGACTCCGCTGAAATACAAGAAAACTTAAGGTGAAGCAATTGAACTTCAGAAAGAAAAGGAGAACCTGTTGAGGGACCTGCACACACTACAAAGATCCCTGTGGTCAAAGTTTGTTCCATTGGAAAATTACAAAGAGAAGCAGATGAATTTTCCGTCTCTCCCAAAGAAGAACTGAAGAGCAAGTTGGCAGAGAAGACTCCGGAATATTCTACATTCCAAGAGGAAGCCAAGAGGTACAAGAAAGAGACCGCAGAGCTGAAGAAAACAGTTGGACATTTGGAAGAAAACTTAAGAAAAACGTTACATTTCCAAAGAGATATACGAAGAAATGAAAATCAAGAGCCTAGGGTGACAAGAGAAAGCCGAAGTTCTCACAAAAGGGTATAAGGAATCTGAAAAACAATTAGCAGAAGTGCGATTACAGAGTGTGAGCTTGGAAGTTAGTTGCAGAGGGAATCAGACTCTGCCAAGCGAAAAAAAACTGATCAGTGCAGAAGACCAACGTTCGCACACGAAAACCGAGAACTGATGAGAAAACTGGAGTGTTGCTCACAAGAAGGGGAACGTTTGAAAGAAGATCTGAAACGCTTAAATGATAAACTTGTAGAGGCAAATTCAGCAAAGATAAATCTCCAATTAAAACTTGATGAACTTCAAGCATCAGAAGTCTCTATGAAGCAGCGTGAAAAATGCCTGGAACAGGAGAGAAGGGATTGCTGATGAATTGGAACAGTTGGCTGAATGCAGAATTAACAACCAAAACTGGTGAAAAAAGGAAGAAGAGGCATCATGATTGCAATGCAAATACGTTGGGTAGAGACTTGGGAGAAGCTCTAGTATAAGGGTATCTGGCATCACAAGGGTTAAGGTGGGACTGGGAAACAGTGCTGCCCACAGTGTGATGTAAAGAGTCACATGACCTGAGACGAGAGAAAGTTGTGGACTGGATAGAGACTTGTGTAGAATCCAGCATGGAGCTAGCTCCTAGCTTGGACTATACCCTGTATATATGTACATAGTTGTATGTTATCAAACACTTAATGTTTAACCATATAATACTAAGAAGTTCTTTATGAGTGACCTACTGAATATGCAACATACAACAATTTCAACATCACCTTTGTCATCTGCTAATGGCGATTCACCATTAACAACAGACACCTCTTCAGGCACCCCGGCAACCTCCATGGCTACCTGTTCCATGGAATAGATGTGTTTCAGCCAGGCTGACCCACCCCCAGTCTGGGCTAGCTCTGTGGCATTCTTTGCCCTTGTTGACTGCACCGACAACATGAATTGATGTTCTCCTGATATAGAGCGCACAGAGGGATACTGCTCCTGACTGTGTTTGTGCATCATCGTGCTCATTCATGTTTGTTCTGTGTGCAACCACACGAGTAGCTTACACACACAAGCCTCAGTGCAGAAAGCAGAGATATGTGCCACATCTTGCACGTTAGCTTCAGTGTGCAGGGGTGACCCTTCCCTTGGAGCTTTACGTGGATGGGCCAAGCTACTCACCTTGCTGGAACACAGCCGGTCATCGAACCCTTTCCCGCACTGAATCCATGAGCGCTGATAGTCTCCCTGCTGCAATCACCACAGCCGCACTTTAAATCCAAGCCTTCATGGTTGCTGCAGTCGGGCTACATTAGCCAGCTGGGTGGCTGAGGCAATCAGATTGCAGTGCTCTGATTCACATTTGTCTGTTTATATACACTAATCATTTTCACCACATCATCAATAATTGCTGCTAAGGTTTGGTAGAGGAAATGCTCTGTGCAGATGCTGGGTGCCATGTATGTTGTGGCTGTGACTCCAAGGTAGCCTGCTGTGCTCCACGGCCAACAACAGTCTGACTGGTTTACTCCCTCTTAGTCACTGTTCTGCTGTGACAGCTTGCAGATGTGAGGAACCTGGTCAAGGGTCAACAGTGTGGGCACATCGTGATAGGTGGGTGGCAGAGGGCAAGTGGCTGAGACAATGAGCATGGCGCTGTTCATCATTCATCCACCCACCAAGTCCTGGCAGCTAACGATATGACTGCACAGTATCTGGACCAGGTAGCGGTGCCAAGACGATGGCATCTCCATGGTTGTGTCTTGTGAATCCACTCCGCGCACTCAGTGGTTCAGTAGAGTACACTTTGATTTAGCAGCGACAATGATAATATCCCTGTAGGGAAAGCCCATGGTGGGCCACCCGTTTCGGGATCAGCCAACAGTTGGACAACCTTCACAGCTTTGATACTCACCTGACAATGCAATGACGTCTCCTCCAAGGCTAAGGCTCTTCACCCTTGACGCGATGCCTCTCAAATGGACTTTAAGACCGTTTTTTTCCACCTCCATAACATCGCCCAACTCCCTCCCGCCTCTGCTCACCTGCGGTTGAAACCCTCGAAACCCAACCATTCCAAAGCACTGCTGGACAGTTTCTCATCTTCCACTCTCCATACACCCTGATAGGACAAACAAAACTCTGCTCCCAATAATCTGACTCTAAATCAGGTCCCATTCACCCATCGCCCTACTGCTCAATGACCTGAATTGACTTCCATCACTTCACAATGCTCCTTATTTAAAATGTTAATTCCTCTTTTCAAATCCCTCCATGGCCTCGCCCCCCCCTCCCTATCTCTGTAATCTCCTTCAGCCCTACAATCCTCCGGGATGATTCTGCGCTCCACCAGCTCTGACCTCTTGGGTTTAATCGCTCCACCATTGACGGCCATGCCTTCAGCTGCCTGGGCCCCAATCTCTCGGCCTCTCCACCTCACTTTCCTCCTTTAGGATTGTTACAATAATGAGGTTTATAAGATTATTATACTTTTGGACGATAACTTTAAATTTAGGGTAAAACGAAAGGGGTCATGTAACCTGTCTTGCCACCGGCCTGGCCATAAGCCTGGGTGATTTGATTGTTAGAGATTAATGGAAGGCTTAGATTGTCTAACTGGGAAGAAGCTGTAAGATATTTACACTCGGAGACATTAGCAGCAGCCCGTTTGTTAGCAATGACCCAGATTTCTGCCAAAGTGGAGAGGCTCTCCACTGTGATGAAAATGGCGGACGAGCCCAGAAATCCTAAGTCCCGCCCCTCCGAACAATGCGCTTGTTTTTTTCCGCAGGGGCGGGGCTGGAGTCTGGCTGGGGCTCGTGCATGCCTGGTTTATGGAGGCAATTGGCCACTTAAGTCACCAGCTGCCTCCACTGAAGTGGGATTTTGGTAGCCGAGGAGAGTGAAACTCAGATTAGACCAGATAAGAGCTGGTCTGAACTTGTGGATTCATTTGGATAGCCAGGTAAGGTAAGGTACCCCTTTGTGTCTGGGCCTGGGACACGTTTGGGAGAGGTACATCACCCTTTGGGAGGGGTAAGGTACCCTTTGGGAGGGATAAGGCATCCTTTGGGATTGTTAAAAGTAAACATGAATGTGCGTAAAAGGTACATAAACTAATAGGATGTGATAAAGCTTTCAAAGAACTGCCAGCTGTCAAAGAGCTGTCAAAGGATACTAGGTGAAAACATGGAGGCGATGAGGGTAAAGGGTGGTGGTTGGGGGGCATGCATTGGCATGAGTTGGCACTAATTTGCCTTGGGGTTATAAAGGATCATGGGGATTTTAGGGACATCGGGAGTATGAGGGGCCATGGGGCATGGGTAGAGGGGCATGGGTTGGCATTGGGGTAGGAGGGGCCATGAGACATGAGTAGAGGGGCATGGGTTGGCATTGGGGTAGGAGGAGCCATGGGACATGGGTAGAAGGGCATGATTTGGCATAGGGGGTAGGAGGAGCCATGGGACATGGGTAGAAGGGCATGATTTGGCATAGGGGTAGGAGGGGCCATGGGACATGGGTAGAAGGGCATGATTTGGCATAGGGGTTAGGAGGAGCCATGGGACATGGGTAGAAGGGCATGATTTGGCATGGGGGTAGGAGGGGCCATGGGGGTGGGTAGGGAGCATGGGTTGACACAGGGGGTTTGAAGAACCATGGGACTGGGTGGGGGCATGAGGTGGCATAGGTTGGCATGGGATGGGTCATGCGGAGCGTGTGGGGGTGCTGAGGGGTGAGGGCCGGAGGGCTGCTTTTTTGTTTAAACTTTTAAAACTTAATTCAACAAAATGCCGGAGCACAGAGGCAGGTCTTCCACCCGGCCCACATCTGCCCCTGGCAGACTCTGCACTCATTCCGGGGGCAGTGGGCCTGACTTCTAATCTATCCTGGCCTCCTCCCCCCTACCCAGGAACGAAAGTCAGAACTGCGGGCGGCCATTTTTAAAGGCCAGGTTCGCAGAGCCGGGAATTCTTCCATCTCTGTGTACCTGATCCGAGAGCAAAAACCTAGGCCTGTGAGTCTCCAAAGTTCCAGAAAAGCATTGACAATGTCGGGTTGTAAGCAATTGTGCTTTAAACTGTCCATTTAGTTCCAAGGTGTAAGAGAGTTGGGCTCTCAAGGATAGCTAATTAGCTATTCTACTTAGATACAAGGCCCCGGTGATTCACGTTGCCATGGGGAAGGATACAGAGGAAGCCATTGTAAAGCTTGAGTCACAGACTTGCCTAGAATATCATTTAATATCACAGGTAGTGTTTGGAGTGTGCCTGGATCTGGGAAAGAGGGAGCAACTAGAGGCCAATAAAAGTCTCCATGGTTCGCTGTGCAGGAATGAGGATGGATTCTGGCACTTGCATTGAAAAGACCAAACTAGTGGGGAGTTTAAACAAGACTGGAAGAGTTGCCAACCTTGGACTAGAGGGAAAGCCTCACTGTGAAAGACAGTTCTAAGATTGCAAGTTACCAGGCTGAGAAAAGAAAATAACTGGGATAATCCTAAGAATCACTTTGGATTGATTTTTAGAAAATTGAATGTTTAGGGCCGGGATTTTCCGGCCCCATCATGGGTGGGACCCGCCACGGGCGAGGCAGCGCCCCAGCCAGAAATCCATTGACTTGCAGCGGGACAGGAAGATCCCAGCAGCGGGCCAGTGTGGAAAATCCCGCCCTATGTAACAGACAGTGTAAAGTATACCTGTGAAGTGTGTTTAATCGGTACGGCTAAGAATAGGAAGTGGCTGGTGGTGAGGGGGTGCGGTGTGGCGGCAGTATTCCGTTCTGTGATTTAAAGTATAAGTTGCCTACAAACAGTGTGTTTAGTTACTAGTGCTTTAGTCATTTGTTACAGTAAACATCTTAAAATGTGGAATCTTGATGTGTTATTCTTTTAGCTATTCACTGGAAATTTGATTTTTTTATTTAAAGTCATCAGTCTCTACAGAGATTCTCCTTAAGAACCTATCACTTTGACCCAGCTCTTGCTCACATGTCCCAATATCTCCTTAAGTGAGTCAATGACAAATTATTTTGTTGCATACTGTTACTGTGAAGCACCTAATGATGTCTTACAACATGGAGAGGTAAATGCAAACTGGTGTCGCTGAAGTCTCCCCATCAGGGACCCTGTTAAAGAGGGAGTCTCTCCATCAGGGACCCCTGTTAAAGAGGGAGTCTCTCCATCAGGGACCCCTGTTAAAGAGGGAGTCTCTCCATCAGGGACCCCTGTTAAAGAGGGAGTCTCTCCATCAGGGACCACTTTTAAAGAGTGAGTCTCTCCATCAGGCACCCCTGTTAAAGAGGGAGTCTCTCCATCAGGGACCCCTGTTAAAGAGGGAGTCTCTCCATCAGGGACCCCTGTTAAAGAGGGAGTCTCTCCATCAGGGACCCCTTTTAAAGAGGGAATCCCTCCATCAGGGACCCCTGTTAAAGAGGGAGTCTCTCCATCAGGGAC
This sequence comes from Cetorhinus maximus, assembly GCF_964194155.1. Lineage (NCBI taxonomy): Eukaryota > Metazoa > Chordata > Chondrichthyes > Lamniformes > Cetorhinidae > Cetorhinus > Cetorhinus maximus. Next base: position 4,813,279 of record NC_135885.1, read on the forward strand.
CCCTGTTAAAGAGGGAGTCTCTCCATCAGGGACCCCTTTTAAAGAGGGAGTCCCTCCATCAGGCACCCCTGTTAAAGAGGGAGTCTCTCCATCATGGACCCCTGTTAAAGAGGGAGTCTCTCCATCAGGGATCCCTGTTAAAGAGGGAGTCTCTCCATCAGGCACCCCTGTTAAAGAGGGAGTCTCTCCATCAGGGACCCCTTTTAAAGAGGGAATCCCTCCATCAGGGACCCCTGTTAAAGAGGGAGTCTCTCCATCAGGGACCCCTGTTAAAGAGGGAGTCTCTCCATCAGGGACCCCTGTTAAAGAGGGAGTCTCTCCATCATGGATCCCTATTAAAGAGGGAGTCTCTCCATCAGGGACCCCTGTTAAAGAGGGAGTCTCCTCATCGGGAACACCACTAAAGAGGGGGGGGGGGTCTCCTTCTGCTTTGTGTATTTGAGTCTGGAACTGATTATAAATGTGTTCTCTCTCTCACTCCCTTTCCTTCCCATTTCTGGCCTCAGCTGTTCCGTGTTTCTTTTGGAGCATAACAATAAGGAACTGGTGGCGAAGGTGTTTGACGGGGGATTCGTGGCTGACGAGGTGAGGCTGCGTGCTCTAACTGGCGATGGCTGAGGGGCTAACCATCCACTAGCCATTCACGAGGCTGTGGGCTTGTGGGGTGGTGGGTAGGGAACGATCATCTCTGTAAAAGTGGTAAATCTAGGGCAGGGACAGGGTTACTCCCACGGTAAGGTGATAATTAAAGGCACTGATGCTGCATGAGTCCGTGGCAATGACCTCTGACCCCCCAAAATTAGCTGTGTTACTGGATGAGAATCCCAGAGTTCACATGGCAGCTTGGCGATCTGTGGCGCTCTGATCCCACAAGGACTGACTGCGTTTCAGTACTGGGCGCAGTACACCTCAGGAATAATACCCATGCAGAGGGTGAAGTGCATAGTCAGCAGAATTATTCCGAGGTTGAAAGAGTTAAATTGTGAGGGCTGGGGGCATAAACTATCGGTTGATATTCCCGTCAATGCGGAAGATTAAGGGGTGGCCTCATCGAGGGGTTTGGAATCTATTTCCTCTGGTGGGGGCGGGGTGGGAACAAGAGAGGCAGAACCTTAAAATGGGAGCCAGGCCGTTCAGGGATGATGTCAGGAATCCCTCCTTCCCACAAAGGGGAGTGGAAATCCGGAACTCTCTTCCCCCCGAAAAAGGCTATGGATGCTGCGGGGTGGGGAGGCGGGGTGCAAATGGAGATTTCAAGACAGAGATCGGTCAATGTTTACTTGGGGGGATGGGGTAAAGGTGGGTTGATGGAGTTGAGGTGATCGATTTGATTGGTAGAATGGGAGCAAGGGCTGAATGGCCTTCGCCTGTTCCTAACCCAGTTTCTTAATTCAATAACTCTGGTCATTTGAAAAAAAATTTACCACGGCCATTGCTGGATGGTCCTAAATCCAACTGATTCACACCGAAATGATAAAGTGTGGTGCTGTCTCCCCCTCAGGCAGATTAAGGGCCGGAATTTCCCAGCCCCTCCCTCCGGTGGGATCTTCCAGTCCCCCTGAAGTCATTGGAATTTTGGGTGCCTCACTGTGTCCGCCATGGGGGTCCCGCTACGGCAGAGTCAAATAACTCTGGCCAACGTCTACCCAACTATCCTTTCTTCCTCGATACCATTATTATTTTCCTTTCTTTTCTCCTTTCTCCCTTTTGTCTCTTTCTTTCCTCCCTCCTTCCTCCCAGCCTTCCTTTCATTTTCCCTCCCTGCCCTCACTCGTTCACCCTCCCTCACTCCCTCTTTCTTATACTCTTTGGAGTTCAGAAGGGTGAGAGGCGAGCTCATTGAAACCTAGAAGATTCTGAAGGGGTTTGATAGAGGAGACGCTGAGAGATTGTTTCCGCTGGTCGGGGAATCTAAAACACGGGGGGGGTGGGGGTGGGCACAGCCTCAGGATGAGGGGCCCATCGTTTAGGACTGAGATGAGGAGAAATTACTACACTCAGAGGGTTGTGAATCTTTGGAATTCTCTACCCCAGAGGGTTGTGGATGTTCCATCGTTGAGTACAACTAGGGCTGGGATAGACTGATTTTTGGTCTCTCAGGAAATTAAGGGATATGGGGAACGGACAGGAAAATGGAGTGGAAACCAAAGATTAGCCATGATCGTATTGAATGGCAGAGCAGGCTCGATGGGGCGTGTGGTCTACTCCTGCTCCTACTTGTCTATTGTGTTCTTTCCCTCCATCCCTCCCTGCCACTCTCCCTCCCTTCTTTGCACCCCTCCTTCCTTCCTCTCTCCCTCCCTGCTCACTCCCCTCCCTCCTCCCCTTCCTCTCTTCCTGCCTCCTTCCACATCCCTCCCCCTCTCTCCCCAGCTCCTAACCTCCCCCCACCTCCCCCCCTCACCCTCTCCCACCATCAGGCAAGTGTAATAAGCATTCTTTGCCTGTGTCTTCCTAGTCTGCTGAGTTCCGGATGCCAGCCGACCAGGGGATCGCAGGGCATGTGGCAACGACGGGCAAAATTCTCAACATCAAGGATGCCTACTCTCACCCACTATTCTACCGGGGGATAGATGACAGCACGGGCTTCCGGACCAGGAACATCCTGTGCTTCCCCATCGTCGATGACAACAACAGTGAGTACAGAGCAAGATCCCATCATTGCTCCATCTCCCCATGCTCCCAACGCACGGAGAGAGAGACACCTCAGCATAGAGGGACAGAGCAGTCCCTGTCACAGGAAGGGGCAAAGAATTGGAAGATCAGGCATGTGATTTCCTTTTTAGTAGCCTTTTGAAAGCAGATGTGTGTGAATGGTAGCAGAGAAGTAATATTATGGCTTCATTAATAGGAGCATAGAGTAAAAGATTGAGGAAGTTATGTTAAACCTGTATAAACTAATTTAGCCTCAACTGTATTGCATCCAGTTCTGGGCCCCACACTTTGGGAAGGGTGTGAAGGCATTGGAGAGAGTGCAGAAGAGATTCACAAGAATGGTTCCAGGGATGAGGAACTTCAGTTACGTAGATAGTTTGGAGAAGTTGGGACTGTTCTCCTTGGAGAAGAGAAGGCTGAGAGGAGATGTGATAGAGGTGTTCAAAATCGTGAGGGGCCTGGACAGAGTAGAGAGGGAGAAACTGTTCCCATTGGTGGAAGGATCGAGAACCCGAGGGCCCAGATTTAAGGTAATTGTCAAAAGAAACAATGGCGACATGAGGAGAAACTTTATCTCAAAGCAAGTGGCTGAGGTCTAGAATGCATTGAATCTGTTAAACTTATGTTGAACCCGGAGGAACAGTTCTGGTCTCCATATTATAAAAAGTTGCTGGAGAAGGTGCAAAAGAATAAAAGATTTAGAAGGACAATGACAAAACTGAGAGGTTACATCTCTCAAGAAGGACGCCCGTGAGCCACAAACATGACCAATATTCATATTCGCTGTCTGTACACAAATCACCAAATAACATCAAGTTCAATTTCACAAAGTGCATGTTGGTTGGGTTTAGACTCAGTAGATCATGGCCATAACAAAAGGTCAATAGCCCCACTGCCAGGACTGAGAGCGACATCCAAACCTGCATGGATGAACAGCGGAATCCTGGGTAGCATTTTACTGGTGTCGGCCAAATAAGAGGCTGCCATTGGGACCACCATCCAATTGAGGACAAGGACTCCCCTTCTCTCAAAACAGCCAGCCCAATCAGAGGACCAGCAGCTTGGCAATGCCGCTGGCAGAGGTGGCCACTGCTGAGCCTGCATGGAGAAGAGGACGCCTCCATGTTGAGGCACCCATGAAGGGCAGGTAAGATTTTTTTTATTTACCAGGCAGGCAGGTCTTCACTGGCCACTCAATTGGTTTAACGCTGCTGAGAATATCCGGTGGCGGTGGGAGGGTATTGGGCTCCCCTAGTAACACCTTCCGCCGCCATTTTATCAGGTCACCCCCTCACCCACCCCTCCGTCCCACAGGCCCATCACCAGAGGGCTGTTACTGTCCAACCCCATGAGTTCATTGGAGGAGTTTGACAAGGGTGTTGTTTATCACCAGTCCACTTCAATGTCTAGGCAGAAGCAATGATGGAAGAGGCATTTGAAGACACAGAATCTGGTGTTATTGGATGAACATTAGTTGGATTTCCAGAAGACAAAACAGTTGTAGCAAGCACAGAGTGATTACAAGCCTTCCCAATAGACTAGTAACACCAGGCATGGACTTTGGAATGAAAGTGAACATTGGCAAAACTAAAGTCAAACATATCTCAACACCACTGGGAAATATTCCAGACATTGTTAGAAGGAAGCCAGCTAGAACAGGTGCAAGAATTCAAGTACTTAGGGAGCATAATATCTGCAGATGGAAGATGTAACAAAGAAATAAGGATAGCAATGGGAAAGGGCGTGTTTTGGAAGAAGAAATGGTTGCTGATCAGAAAGCTGGATGAACAACTCAAGATCGGATTTGTTAAGAAGTAGATTTGGAGTGTGGCTTGGTACAGGTGTGAGACCCGGACCTTAACGGAAAGAGGAGACCGACTTGCTGATTAACTTTGAAATGTGGGATTGGAGGAGAAATGGGAAGGATCAGCTGGACAGGAAAAGTAACAAATGATGAAGTGTTGAGGAGAGCGAACGAACAAAGAGATTTGAGGAACGTAATTACGAACAGACAGAGTGACCGGGCAGGGCACATCTTAAGAGGAAGCGGACTAGTAAGAGAGGTAAGGGAGGGAAAAGAGGTAGAGGGAGGAAGAGATTATCAATGGAGAGAGAGAGACAGAGATAACGTTTCGAGTCCATATGACTCTTCTTCAGATCTGAAGAAGAGTCATACGGACTCGAACGTTATCTCTGTCTATCTCTCCACAGATGCTGTCAGACCTGCTGAGCTTTTCCAGCATTTTGTTGTTTTCATTTCAGATTTCCAGCATCCGCAGTATTTTGCCTTTATTATATAAGAGATTACCGATGTTGGATGGCTTGAAAATCGAAGGGCGTTACTGGTGAATGAAAAGACTGGCACGGGCTAGAGACGTGGAAAGTGTACCATGGGCCAAGGGCTTGGAGCACGCGTGATGGCGATGACGAGTTCAAGTCTCACTCCAGAGGCTTAAACCCATCATCGAGGCTGATACTCCCAGTGCCGATAGTGAGGGAAGTTGCTGCACTGTCAGAGGTGACATCTTTCAGATGAGATGTTCCACGGCTGAGTTCAATAGGGATCTGAAATAAAAACAGAAATTGCTGGAAAAACTCTGCAGGCCTGGCAGTATTTGTGGAGAGGGAAGCAGAGTTAATGTTTTGAGCCCCATTTGCCTCTTCTTCAGAGCTCCAAGTTCTGAAGTTCTGCAGAAGGGCTCCTGGTTCCAAAGTCGGGTCGTACGGACTCGAAACGTCAACTCTGTTTCTCTCCACACAGGTGATGCCAGACCTGTTGAGCTTTTCCGGCATTTCCTGTTTTTCATATCAGATTTCCAGCTTTCCTTAGTATTTTGCTTTCATTCAACTGGAATTTGTCGGGTAAGTGGATCAAGGGATAAGGAGCAAAGGCAGTCAAATGGCACTGAGATACAGATCACACGAGATCTCATTGCAAGATGCAACAGGCTTGAGAGGCTGAATGGCCTCCTCCTGTTTCTAATGGCCCAGCTCTGCATCCCAACTTGCCCAGTTTCTAACTCAGTCAATCTGCTAATTTTGAGATAAATGACCAGGAAAGCTGCTAATTTGTCAAATAAACCCAACTGGCTCAATGAGACTTTAAACTGAGGTCCTGTCTGCCCTCTTGAGTGAATGTAATAGAATTTTATCGTTTATTGTGAGGGGAATTGAATACAAAAGTAGGGAGGTTATGCTTCAGTTGTACAGGGCACTAGTGAGACCACATCTGGAGTACTGTGTACAGTATTGGTCTCCTTATTTAAGGGAAGTTGTAAATGCGTTAGAAGCAGTTCAGAGAAGGTTTACCAAACTAATACCAGGAATGGGTGGGTTGTTTTATGAGGAAAGGCTGGACAGGTTAGGCTTGTATATGCTGGAGTTTAGAAGAGTAAGAGGCAACTTGACTGAAACATAGAAGATCCTGAGGGGACTTGACAGGGTGGATGTGGAGAGGATGTTTCCTCTTGTGGGAGAAACCAGAACTAGGGGTCACTGTTTAAAATTAAGGGGTTGCTCATTTAAGACAGAAATAAGGAGAAATTGTTTCTCTCAGAGGGTCGTGAGTCTTTGGAACTCTCTGCCTCAAAAGGTAGTGGAGGCAGGGTATTCTTAAAAATATATATTTGAATATCCTTAAAGCAGAGTTAGATAGATTCTTGATAAGCAAGGCGGTGAATGGTTATCGGGGGTAGGCGGGAATGTGGAGTCAAGGTTACATTAAGATCAGCCATGGACTCATTAAATGGTGGAGCAGGCTCGAGGGGCCGAGTGGCCTCACTCCTACTCCTAATTCGTATGTTCGTATGTATGTTCATAAAAGATCCCATGAAGAAGAGGAGGGGAGCTCTCCCCAGTGTCCCTCAACCAACATCACTAAGCAGATTATTTGATCAATATCTCAGTAGATGTAAACATCCACTCACACCTTCTCAAAGAAGAGCAGGGGAGTTCTCCCTCGTGTCTTGGTCAATATTTATTCCTCAATCAACATCACAAAAAACAAATGATCTGGGTCATTATCACATTGCTGTTTGTGGGAGCTTGCTGTGTACAAATTGGCTGCCCACGTTTCCTACATTGCAACAGTTCAAAGAAGTTGGATGCTAAAGTCAGCCCGCACAGGAGTGGGGTGACCTTGGATGGGCAGCATGGCCTCTTCCCAACACTGAGTTTTTGCCAATGTTCTGATTCTAATTTCTCTCTGCTTACCCGTTTCCTCACAGAGATTGTTGGAGTGGCCGAGCTGTGTAACAAGATAAATGGACCCTGGTTCACAAAGTTTGATGAAGATCTGGCTCTGGCATTCTCCATCTACTGTGGGATCAGTATTTCCCATGTGAGTACTGGGAGTGTTGGCAACTGTGCCAGTGACCTCCAACCCTTCCCAAAATGCCATGTCGTTGTCAACATTAAGCAACAGATTTAGACATAAAGGGAGATCAGGATGCGAACGTGGCTGGATTTTGGGCTAGGAGCGGGGAGTGTTGGGATAGAGGAGTGGGATATCGGAGTGGGATATCAGACTGGGGGAATGGGATATCGGTCTGGGGGAGTGGGATATTGGTCTGGGGGAGTGGGATATCAGACTGGGGGAATGGGATATCGGACTGGGGGAGTGGGATATCGGTCTGGGGGAGTGGGATATCGGACTGGGGGAATGGGATATCGGTCTGGGGGAGTCCGATATCCCACTCCCACAGTCCGACATCCCATGACATCTGGCAGTGGAACACGGGAACTCCCGGGATCAGGAGAAGGAGGATGGGGCTTTGTTAGAGTCCGCAGCCCGTGTGCAGCCAGCCAATCCATGCAGCCGCTCGCCGACATTTCAAAATTGGATAGGCTCTGGACGATGAGAATGAACATCGCAGGGCTGTGGAGAAAAGTAGCAGGGGAATGGGATTAACTCATTGGCGCTTTAAAAGAGCCAGCATAAACATCATGGGCTGAATGGCCTCTTCATAGGCACTAAGGTTCTAAGATTGTACATGTGCACACAGCCATTGGAAGGGCTGGATTTAGGAGTGGTGTAAGGGACTATAACAACATCCGATATTAGCAGAGTGCAGAATAAACGAGGCGATAAGTTGTGAATATTTAGTTGCATTTCTTTGGAGTTAGCGATGGTGATGTTGACCTTCTGGCATTTCTTTCCCTCTATCCAGTCACTGATGTACAAAAAGGTTCATGAGGCACAGTACAGGAGCCACCTGGCGAATGAGATGATGATGTACCACATGAAGGTGAGCAAACCGATGTGGATTTCACTCTCGTTTTATCTTTCGAGCAACAATCCAGGCTGGCACTCCCAGTGCAATACTGAGGGAGTGCTGCACTGTCAGAGGGTCAGTACTGAGGTAGTGCTGCACTGTCAGAGGGTCAGTACTGAGGGAGTGCTGCACTGTCAGAGGGTCAGTACTGAGGGAGTGCTGCACTGTCAGAGGGTCAGTACTGAGGGAGTGCTGCACTGTCAGAGGGTCAGTACTGAGGGAGTGCTGCACTGTCAGAGGGTCAGTACTGAGGGAGTGCTGCACTGTCAGAGGGTCAGTACTGAGGGAGTGCTGCACTGTCAGGGGGTCAGTACTGAGGGAGTGCTGCACTGTCAGAGGGTCAGTACTGAGGGAGTGCTGCACTGTCAGAGGGGCAGTACTGAGGGAGTGCTGCACTGTCAGAGGGTCAGTACTGAGGGAGTGCTGCATTATCAGAGGGTCAGTACTGAAGGAGTGCTGCACTGTCAGAGGGTCAGTACTGAGGGAGCGCTGCACTGTCGAAGGGTAAGTACTGAGGGAGTGCTGCACTGTCGAAGGGTAAGTACTGAGGGAGTGCTGCACTGTCAGAGGGGCAGCACTGAGGGAGCCCTGCACTCTCATAGGAACAGTACTGAGGGAGTGCTGCAATGTCAAGACGGTCAGTACTGAGGGAGTGCTGCACTGTCATAGGGTAAGTACTGAGGGAGTGCTGCACTGTCAGGGTGTCAGTACTAAGGGAGCACTGCACTCTCATAGGAACAGTACTGAGGGAGCGCTGTAATGTCAAGAGGGTCAGTACTGAGGGAGCGCTGCAGTTTGCAGGTGCAATGTTTCAGTTGAAAAGCTAGACTAAGGCTCTGGCTGCCCTCTCAAGTGTATGTAAAGGATCCCATAGTCACTGCTTTGAAGAAAGCTGTGGAGTTATCCCCAGTGTCCTGGTTAATATTTATCTCTCCAAATTCTTCACCACACTAACTAGTCCAATTCTATGGGACACAGGTTAAAATGAAGCAAGTGAATTGAGGTAAGTCCCTTCATCAGGTTTATGAGAAAATGCACGTGATCAGATGGACTAAACCACAAAATTTGCATTTATGTAGCGCCTCTTGCATGGTAAATCAGCCCAAGTCCGTTCACAGGAGTGTAACTTTTTGCCCCTGTCTGAGCTGATCCACTGCTGAAGCCCTCACCCAGGCCTTCTTTGTCTCTAGACTCAGCTATTCCAACGCTCTCCTGGTCTCCAACATTCTACCCTCTGTAAACTCAAGGTCGCCCAAAACTCTGCTGCCCGTGTCTTGACTTACAGCAAGTCCCCTGTCACCCCTGTCACCCCTGCGCTCTCTGACCTACATTGACTCCCAGTCAAGCAACGTCTTGATTTTAAAATTCTCACCCATGTTTTAAACCCCTCCATGGCCTCGCCACCCCCTCCGTATCTCTGGAATCTCCTCCAGCCCCACAATCCTCCAAGATCTCTGTGCTCCTCTAATTCTGGCCTCTTGTGCATCCCTGATTTTAATCGCTCCACCATTCCAGGCCATGCCCCTAACTGCCTGGGCCCCAAGCTCGGGAATTCCCTCCCTAAACCTCTCCACCTGTCTACCCTCCCTCTCCTCCTTTAAGACACTCCTTAGTACCTCGGTCTCTTGCCAAGCTTTTAGTCACCTGACCTAATATCTCCTAATGTGGCTCGGTGTCATACTTTATATTAATACACTCCTGTGAGGCGCCTTGGGACTTTTTATTGTGTTAAAGGCGCTTTACAAATATATGTTATTGCAGTAATCAAACAAAATTTGCCACCGAACTGCCTAAGAAGGTATTAGGACAGGTGACCAAAAGCTTGGTCAGAGAGAGGTAGAGAGAGACAGAGAGGGACTGGGAGAGGGAGTGGGCGAGAGCCAGAGACAGAGCTAGAGACAGAGACAGACACAGAGACAGACACAGAGACAGAGCTAGAGTCAGAGTCCGAAACAGAGACAGAAACAGGGACAGAGACAGACACAGATACAGAGACAGAGACAGAGCTAGAGCCAGAGACCAAAACAGAGATAGAGAGAGAGACAGACACAGAGACAGACACAGAGACAGAGCTAGAGTCAGAGACCAAAACAGACACAGAGACAGACACAGAGACAAACAGAGACAGACACAGGGACAGGCACAGGGACAGACACAGAGACAAAGTCAGAGACCGAAACAGAGACAGAAACAGGGACAGAGATAGAGACAGGCACAGAGACAGAGACAGAGATAGAGACAGAGATAGAGACAGAGATAGAGACAGACACAGAGACAGGCACAGAGACAGAGACAGAGATAGAGACAGAGACCGAGATATATATCAGGAGGGAATACCAGGGTTTGGGATCAGATAGGGATAGGGATAGGGACCAAGATATATTTATCGAGGGAGTACAAGGGTTTAAGGCCCAGGCAACTGCAGGCACTGCTGCCAACGGAGAAGAAACCATACCTTTCACAAAATCAGCACCTCCCAAAGTGCTTCAAGCTAGTTGAGTACGTTTTTTTTTTAAAGTGCAGCCGCTGTGTTTTTTTAATTCATTCACTAGATGTGGGCGTCGCTGGCAAGGCCAGCATTTAATGCCCATCCCTAATTGCCCTTGAGAAGGTGGTGGTGAGCTGCCTTCTTGAGCCGCTGCAGTCCATGTGGTGTAGGTACACCCACCGTGCTGTTAGGAAGGGAGTTCCAGGATTTTGACCCAGCGGCAGTGAAGGATAATGTAGGAAAAGTTATAATGTTACAACGTAGGAAACGTGACAGCCAATTTGTGCACAGCAAGATCCCACAAACAGCAATGAGATAAGTGACCGGACATTGAGTTTTTTTTTTGAGTGTTGTAGATATTGGGTCCAGGACACCAGGTCCCCTGTTTTCCTTCAAATTTGTGAATGCGGGATCTTTCTCTGTGCAACTGGGAAATGAGAAAGGGCCTCGGTTTAATGTCACGTTAAAACACTGGACCTCTGACAGTGCAGCACTCCCTCAGTACTGTGCAGCGAAAGAAGCTGGTGATATGTGAGAGGCCAGAATTGGAGGAGTGTAGATATTTCAGAGGATTACAGGGCAGGAGCAGATTACAGGGCGGAATCGTCCCACATTTGCACAAAGTGCGGTAGCAGCTGGGTTAATGGGTGTTTTAGCTGCCAGCCACAATGGCGGATTTCCACACCGTATCGCCCCAAACCCACCGCACTAACTATACATTCCCAGGAAACAGGCCGTTTCTGTGGTGGGCGGGCGCTCATTCGCCGGCCTCACCGTCACCTCACCGCTTCCTCACCCCAGGCACCACATTTAAAATACAGCCGTGCTCAGTGCTTCCAGCCCAGGACTGCAGCAACGGAGACAGGGCCCCGAAAGGCAAGGAGATTGCAGCCCTCGAGCGCCTTTTGGACGCCGTGGAGGCCCCGCTGTGATGTCCTCTACCCCCGCTCAATTACCAGCTACATTACCACTCCGGCTTGGGAGGCGATGGCAGTGGGGGTCAGTGCCAATGCTGCACAGAAGAGGTTGGCCATCCAGTGCAGATAGAGGATGAATGATCTCATCCGTGCCACCAGGGTGAGGCAACCATCTCACGACTCTAAACTCACACACTCACAAACCCATCACACATTCACTGGCATCTCACTCACTGCCAACCCAAGGGACATCACCACTCACTCTCTCACACACACCCTCACATCTCCATCTGGCCTCACCTCCTCTGGAGGCTGCCTCCTCAGCCCTCACCATCTTGAGGCCAATTGCACAGATCAACAATGTACCCCCACACACACACCCTGGGATACCCTCCTTCCCCAGTACAGCCCTCACCCTGCAGCCTCTTCCTTTGCCTGAGGCCACTTCTCCCCCTTCCCCAAGCAAACCCTAACTCGGCAGCCGTTGAAAAGCCAATCTTCCTGCCGACATCGGGCGGGCGATCCAGTGTTGGGGGGGTTGCTGTTTCCGGTCAGCAGGCCTTATAATAACATGCTGATGTATTACAATGATGTCCCCGGCGTCTGGTGGTGGGGAACACGGGCACCCCATCAGCGGGCGGAGCGGACGATGGCAAACTGGTTTCCGAATCCGTGAAACCGATTTTTGGCCTTCTGGCCATATTGTCCGCTCAGGCCACCGAACACACCCGAACACCAGCGGGTACTGAAAATCCCGGCCACGGAGATTGGGAGGGGCGGCGAGGCCGTGGAGAATGAGAATTTGAAACCCTGGGCATTCTGCAGCTGATGTAGACTGATGAGCACAAGGACTGGGACTGGCTGCAAGTGCAGGGCAGCAGAGTTTTTGGATGACCTGAAGTTTATGGAGGGTGGAAAATGGGCTAGGCTGGCTCGCTCTTGGAGATTGAAGGGATTAAGGTAAGTGGATGCCGAAGAGTGAGCTGTTGGGCCAAATGGATTTTTCTTGTTCTTAATGGCCATTGTGTTAAATCCAGGTAACGAATGAGGAGGTGATGAAAATGCTGAAGTATGGGATACAGCCTGTCGATGAGATTCATCCGGAATTTTCCAAACTCACCTTCACACCACGGTCTGTTCCGGAAGAAAACACAACCATGGTAGGTTTGCTGCTGGGGTGGTGATGGTGGTGTGGCGGTAACCTCACTGGAATCCAGGGGCCCGCACTATAATGATCTGGCGATGCAGGTTCAAGCTGGTGGAATTTAAAAATTCAGTTAATAAAATCTGGAATGACAAAACCAGCCTCAGGAACGGTGAGCGTGGCCGGGATTTAGCGGCCCCGCTGTGGTGGGACCCACTGCGGGAGATTCGGGGGCCCAGCCAGAAGCCCATCGCCTTTCGGAGGGACTGGATGGTCCCAGTGGTGGGCGGGGCCATAAAACCATAAGACATAGGAGCAAAAATTAGGCCATTCGGCCCATCGAGTCTGCTCTGCCATTCAATCATGGCTGATAAGTTTCTCAACTCCATTCTCCCGCCTTCTCCCCTTTGATCCCCTTACTAATCAAGAACCTATCTATATCCGTCTTAAATACACTCAATGACCTGGCCTCCATAGCCTTCTGTGGCAATGAATTCCATAGATTCACCACTCTCTGGCTAAAGAAGTTTCTCCTCATCTCTGTTCTAAAAGGTCTTCCCTTTACTCTGAGGCTGTGCCCTCGGGCCCTAGTCTCTCCTACTAATGGAAACATCTTCCCAATGTCCACTCTATCCAGGCCTTTCAGTATTCTGTAAGTTTCAATCAGATCCCCCCTCATCCTTCTAAACTCCATCGAGTATAGACCCAGAGTCCTCAAACGTTCCTCATATGTTAAGCCTTTCATTCCTGGGATCATTCCTGGGGCCAGAAAATCCTGCCCCCTGAAACGATCACCGATTGTTGTAAAAACCCATCTGGTTCACTAATGGTGAAACAGCTAGGGGGACGTCAAGAACTTCAGTTACGTTGGGACTGTTCTCCTTGGAGATGAGAAGGTTGAGAGGAGATTTGATAAGAGGAATTCAAAATCTTGAAGGGTCTGGGCAGAGTAGATAGGGAGAAACTGTTCACATTGATGGGAGGATCGAGAGCCAGAGGGGCACAGGTTTAAGGTAATTGGTAAAAGAAGCAATGGCGACATGAGGAGAAACGTCTTTGCACAGTGAGAGGTTAGGGTCTGGAATGCACTGCCTGAGGGTGTGGTGGACGCAGGTTCAATCGAGGCATTCGAGAGGGAATTGGATTATTATCTGTAAAGAAAGAATGTGCAGGGTGACGGGGAGAAGGCAGGGGAGTCGAATTAGGTGCATTGCTCATTCGGAGAGCCAGCACAGACACGACGGGCAGAATGGCCTCTGTCTCAGTTGTAACAATTCTGTGATTCTGTGAATTCTGTGATTCTGAGAGCGAGAGGCAGAGAGACAGAGAGAGACAGAGAGTTTTAGGGATGGAGTACCAGAGTTTGGGGCCAGGTAGCTGAAGGCACGGCCACCAATGGAGAAGAAACTGTGCCTTTCACAAACTCAGGACCTCCCGTTTTGTGACAATCTATTTTAAGTTCTCTAAAGGATCAATGTGATTCATTGCAATGGAATCACAGGACCAACTTCAACTCATATTAATGGTGAAAATCTCGGATTATCCTGGAATTAAAGATTAATCTCCAGATCTCTATTGCCCGAGAGGCTTCAAAATCAAATTTTGTCTGATTACAACAGCCACTTATATTTATATAGCGCCTTTAACGCAATCAAAGAATTCACAGTATCAAACAGAATCACAGAATTGCTGCAACACAGACAGAGGCCATTCGGCCCATCATGGCTTCGCCTAGTGCCTTCTCCCCCTGATTCTTACTATGTTCTAATCTCCCCTCAGGCATCTTGCTCTTCTCTGACTCCTGCTTTCTGTTCTATAATTCACCCCACACCATGTCTAATCATTGATTAAAGAAATTTCAGCCTGGAAGCTCCACTCTCTGCAGCAACTACCCTAACCCCGCCTGCCTCTTACCAACTTTAATAACCTGAATATCTCTGAAACCAATCTCCTATCTCTCCCACCATGACCCAATGCCCTTTGCTTGTATTTGTTTTTTTTAAAACTTTATGTGGTTCATTATGGTCTATTTCTACATTAACAAATGCCAGGCAATGACCATCTCCAACAAGAGAGAATCCAAACATCGACCCTTGATGTTCAATGGCATTACCATCACTGAATCCCCTATTATCAATATCCTGGGGGTTAACATTGACCAGAAACTGAACTAGACTAGCCATATAAATACTGTGGCTACAGGAGTAGGTCAGAGGCTGGGAATCATGCGGAGGGTAACTCACCACCTGACTCCCCAAAGCCTGCCCACCATCTACAAGGCACAAGTCAGAAGTGTGATGGAATACTCTCCACTTGCCTGGATGAATGCAGCTCCAACAACACTCAAGAAGCTCAACACCATCCAGGACAAAGTGGCCCGCTTGATTGGCACCTCATCCACAAACATTCACTCCCTCCACCACCGACGCACAGTAGCAGCAGTGTGTACCATCTACAAGATGCACTGTAGGAATTCACCAAGGCTCCTTAAACTACACCTTCCAAACCCACAACCACCACCATCTAGAAGGACAAATGCAGCAGACACATGGGAACACCACCACCTGGAAGTTCCCCTCCAAGCCACTCACCATCCTGACTTGGAAATATATCGCCGTTCCCTCACTGTCGCTGGGTCAAAATCCTGGAACTCCCTCCCTAACAGCACTGTGGGTGTACTACACCACATGGACTGCAGTGGTTCAAGAAGGCAGCTCACCACCACCTTTTCAAGGGCAATTAGGGATGGGCAATAAATGCTGGCCCAGCCAGCGAAGCCCACATCCTGTGAATGAATAATAAAATAAATAAATTAGAGATGTCAACTTTGGTCTGACATATTCCATGATTTTCTGTCTCCAAGAGCATTGAATGTAAGACCATAAGAAATAAAAGCAGAGATTGGACATTCAGCCCCTCGAGCCTGCTCCGCCATTCAATAAGATCATGGCTGATCATCCTCAACTCCTCTTTACCACCCTCCCCTCCTCCCACTGCACTTCTATCATTGGCTGGCCAACCAGTCAGCCCTCATCATGCACCCCTGTTCTACACCCCATGAAAAGCAAGTGGAGTCATCATTAACCAATTGGATGTCAGTAATATTTGCATTGGAGACAGAATCACACACAGAATCACAGAATCACACAGTGCAGAAGAGGCCCTTCGGCCCATCGAGTCTGCATCGACACGTGAGAAACACCTGACCTACCTACCTAATCCCATTTACCAGCACTTGGCCCATAGCCTTGAATGTCATTGACAGTAGAGCAAAGATTCATTAGATTGGTCCCTGGGACGAAAGGGCTGTCCTACACTGAGAGACTGAGTAAATTGGGTCCATATTCGTTGGGGTATGGAGAAATGAAGGGTGATCTCATTGAAACAGACAAGATTCATGGAGAGAAGATTGGGTAGCTGACACGAAACAGAGAGTATAAATGGGTCATGTTCTGGTTGGCAGGATGTGTGCCACAGGGATCAGTGATGGGGCCTCAACTCTTTACAGTTTACATAAATGATTTGGATGAATGGACTGAAGGTATGGTTGCTAAATTTGCTGATGACACAAAGATAGGTAGGAAAGTAAGTTGCAAAGAGGACATAAGGAGGCTACAAAAGGATATCGAGAGGTTCGGTAAGTGGGCAAAGATCTGGCAAATGGAGTATAATGTGGGAAAATGTGAGGTTGTCCATTTTGGCAGGAAGAATAAAAAAGGGACATATTATCTAATTGGTGAGAGATTGCAGAGCTCTGAGATTCAGAGGGATCTGGGTGTTCTAGTGCATGAATCACAAAAGGTTAGTGTGCAGGTACAGCAAATAATTAGCAAAGCTAATAGAATGGTATAATTTATTTCAAGGGGAATTGAATATAGAAGTAGGGAGATTATGCTTCAGTGATACGGGGCATTGGTGAGACCACATCTGGAGTGCTGTGTACAATATTGGTCCCCTTATTTAAGGAAGGATGTAACTGCATGAGAAGCAGTTCAGAGAAGGTTTACTAGACTAATATCTGGAATGGAGTGGAGTCTTATGAGGAAAGGTTGGACAGACTAGGCTTGTTTCCGCTGGAGTTTAGAAGAGTAAGAGGCAACTTGATTAAAACATATAAGATCCTGAGGGGTCTTGACAGGGTGGATGTGGAGAGGATGTTTCCTCTTGTGGGAGAATCTAGAACTAGGGGTCACTGTTTAAAAATAAAGGGGCCACCCATTTAAGACAGAGATGAGGAGAAATTTTCTCTCAGAGGGCTGAGAGACTTTGGAACTCTCTCCCTCAAAAGGCGGTAGAAGCAGAGTCTTTGAATATCTTCAAAGCAGAGCTAGACAGATTCTTGATTAACAAGGGGGTGAAAGGTTATTGGGGTAGGCAGGAATGTGGGGTTGAGGTTACAACCAGATCAGCCATGATCTTATTGAATGGCGGAGCAGGCTCGAGGGGCCGAGTGGCCTCACTCCTGCTCCTAATTCGTATGTTTGTAAGTTTGTATTCTGAAGGGGATCTTTGGAATTGTCTACCCCAGAGGATTGTGGATGCTCCATTGATCAATAGATTTAAGGCTGAGATAGATTATTGGTCTCTCAGGAACTCAAGGAATATGGAATAGTGGAGTTGTGCCAGAAGATTAGCCATGATTGTACTGAATAGCGGAGCAAACTCAAGGGGCTGAATGGTGTACTCCTCCTGTTCCTCGTGTTCTTAAGAGCCTGGCAAGGATGATGAAACTCTTTCAAGTTACCAACAGTCACAGATTGCAACTTCTTTCGAGTACAATCACAGCTGAGGGGAACTCCACTCCATATTTGCAACAGATCTACTGCAGCTAAATATTAGAAATATTGCGAACCTAGTCACCTACTCCACGGGCTAGATTTTTACAGTTGCCGTGGTCCTTGCCCCTGAACCCAGCCACAATCCCGATGGCTGCCCTCATACCCTCCTCCACCAATCCCCTACTCAGAGCTCAGTCAGTGTATTTTTAAAATGTGTCCTTGAGATGCGGGTGTTTCAAGTGTTATGGCAGGTAGGATGGTAAATACCGAGCTGCTCAAATCCCACAGGGAAACTTGAAACAGCTGCCAAAACGGTTTTTGCAATTTGTATAGTATGAGGAGAGGTTCTGAAATCAGGAAACAATGTCCCCGAATACTTGTGATGATTTTATAGTAACGTAAACATTTATTAAAAGAATGAAGAGAATCAAATAAAACACAATTACACTTAAACACACAAATGGCTTCACACGGTAAACAGTACTTTAAAACAGTTCCACAAATCATAACTTACTACCCCCAGAGCTAACCTTCCCCTTTTCTATTCAGCAGCTATCCTGATAGATTTTAGAATGTATAAAAGTCCAGTAATTTTTACCACGCAGTGACTTTGTCCTTGGGGTGTCCTCTGAGGCCGACAGCAACAGGTCTGGCCTTCTTCACGCTGTCTTCTGGGAGATCTAAGCAACTAAGCAATGCTCACATAGCCCTCAGTATTTCCTTAAATGCGAACTTTCCCTTTGATCTCTCTATTATCTCAACCACTCTCCTCAATAATGCTTTCTTCCCAGAATTGATTAAATCATTCTTTACCTTAGCTCTGTAAAAACAAACTTACGCCATCTTTACCTAATTTCCTTACACCTTTTTACAACCTGCATATTCCCCCTTTGGACTACAACAACTCAATTCAAACTATTCCTGTTATTGCTTTATGTAAAACTCTGATTGAAGTTCCTCTTGGTTCATTAATATAGCAAAACAACTTCTTACTGTTGATTTTAGACCCTTGCCATCACTCTAGCTCTTAATCCAATTACAGCCTGACTTCCAATGCATAAGAAAATATACTAGGGTTATTACCAGAAGAAAAATATTACAAATTCCTTGTTTTCTTCACACCTCCCCACTTTTTTTTCAGAAAATGAAGCATCATAATTCAAAAAGGTGGTTTCATTTTCTTAACCTCTTTCCTATTAATTATTACTTATCTCTATACATTATACTACTACATGATAAGGTGCATGCATTAACATAATAATATACCCAAGGTTTCAATAAAAACTGCTTCAGCCCTTTTCCCAGGTTTGACATGTCCAATCTTCTTTACAACTTAAATCCTTGATAATGCACCCGCAATGAGGTTTTCATGTTCAACCACATGTGTAATTTGCAAGTTAAATGGTTATAACACTAGACTCCATCTAAATAGTCTTGCATTCCGATTTCAAAACTTTTCCAAAAATCTTAATGGGTTATGGTCAGTGTAAACAATTGTTTCTGATGAATTGTTGGCAACATAAATTTCAAAGTGTTGCAATGCCAGTAAAAGACTCAGTGTTTCCTCCTCAACTGTGGAGTATTTTTGTTGATGAATATTTAACTTCTTTGAGAAATATCCCACAGGATTTTCAATACCTGCGTCATCTGCCTGCAACAATACAGCACCAATACCAACATCACTTGCATCAATAGCCAATTTAAACTGCTTGGCATAATTTGGTGTTGCTAAAACTGGCACTGTTGTCAACACAGTTCTCAGATTTTTGAATGCATTTTGGCACCCTGATATCCAGTTGAACTTTTTGCTCTTTTTTTTAAAGAGTTCAGTTAAGGGAGCAATCACACTGCTAAAATTTGGTACGAAGTTCCTGTAAAAACCACTCATGCCCAAAAATCTTAAAACTTCCCTTTTTGTTGAAGGCACTGGGAACTCGTCTGTTGCCTTTATTTTTACATCTCGTGGAGCAACCTGACCATGTCCAACAGTGACCTGTGACCTGTGCTTGCGCAAATTCACTCTTGGCCAAGTTCACCACCAACTTAACTTCTGGTAGACGATCGAAAGTGCTCCTCCCATGTTTGACCGAATGCCACCAGATCATCAATGTACACAGCACAGTGACTCAGGCCAGTAATAATTTTACTCCTTAGTCTCTGGCAGGTCGCTGGTGCATTTTTCCACACCGAATGGCATGACTTTGAACCGATAGATTCCATCTGGCTTTACAAAAGCTGAAACCTCTCCCGCCCTTTCCGATAGAGGCACTTGCCAATACCCTTTCAGCAAGTCAGTCTTTGTAATGAACTTTGATTGTCCCACTTTCTCAATGCAGCCTTCCAAATGTGGAATAGGGTATGAATCTACAATAAGAAATTGAATTGTGAATTGCAGATTCACTTTTCCATAATCCACACACAGTCTTTGTGTTCTATCTGGCTTAGGTACCATCACAATAAGTGAACTCCAATTGCTGAAACTCAACTCAATAATGTCATTCTTGAGCATAAATTCAATTTCTTTTTGCGTTTGTGATAATTTTACTGGATTCAACCTATAAGGATGTTGCTTGATTGGAAACAGAGTTCCCCACATCTACATCATGTACAGCTACCTTTTGTTTTCCCCGATTAATCCCCACAAATAGTGCTATGTGACTGCGATAGCTCTCTCAAGTCCCTTCGATTCTTACCTGGAAGGTAACTCAGTATTTCATTCAAATTTTTAAGCACCTCCTCATCGTCCGATTGAAATAGAGGAAAACCAGTTTCAGAATCTTCCATCCCCACTTCCTTTTCCTGATTCATCACTACTAATATCTCTTCTTTTTGGTTGTCTTCCCTATCAAAGCACTTTTTGAGCATATTTATATGACATACCCTCTGGGTTTTTCTTCCATCTGGAGTTCTTACTAAATAATTCACCTCACGTAATTTCTTTTAGCCAAGAAATTTTACCCCCTTTCCGATCCCACTTTTTCCAATAATTTATCATTTTAAAAAAAAGTTATTTTTCTCTTCCCGCTTATTTTTAAATTTATTTTGATCTATTGTTTTATCTCCACCTTTTAGCCCATTTCTATCCCTTCCCCCCCACTCCAGCCCCACTAGGGCCATCTGCCACTAGCTTGTCCTGCTTTCTACCCTTAATGTCCCCATTAGCACATTCCTTAGATATTATCACCACCGTCAACACCCCTTTGTCCTTTTGTCTATGACATCTTTGGCAATCTCTTCTTTGCCTCCACCTATCACTGGCCCTCTATCCAGCTCTACCTGTCCCACCCCCCCTCAACCAGCTTATATTTCACCTCATTTCTCTACTTCCTTAGTTCTGATGAAGAGTCATATGGACTCGAAACGTCAACTGTGTTCCTCTCCGCAGATGTTGTCAGACCTGCTGAGTTTTTCCAGCTATTTTTGTTTTTGTTTCAGATTTCCAGCATCCGCAGTATTTTGCTTTTATAATTTCTTTTCAATTTGGTAAGGTCCACTAAACCTGGCTTTTAATGGTTCACCTGATGCAGGCAACAAAACTAACACTTTCCCCCCAGCTACAAAGCTACGAGTCTTTGCCTTCCTGTCTGCTTCTGTCTTCATCACCTGCTGTGATATTTCTAAATGCTCTTTAATTAATTCACATGCTCTGTTTAATCTTTCCCTGAACTTTGATACATAGTCCAAGAGTGTGGTTTCTGAATTCTCGCTCACTAACATCTCCTGAATTAGTTTGAGGGCTCCTCTCCTCTCACTTCATTCTCCTCCATTCTCTCCTCCTGAACAATCTTACCAAAGATAGTATCAGCTATAATTGTGTCTCGGTCTCTTTGCCCTGACTTCTAGACTCCTCCTCCTCCTGCCTCAACTTAGGACTCTGTGATCATGTTACCACGTGGTCTGGAAACAAACCAGGATGTTTCTCCTGCAACACCTCTGGGGATTGCGTTTCCACAGGCTGTTCAACTACAATAGGCATCACTAACATCTGTGACCCAGCTACGTCGTTTTCTAAGATAAATTGAGCCCCTGAAATCGTCCACTTCTTCACTACTCCTACGATCACTTCACCTGTTTCCCAGCCACTTTTCAAATTCACCTTACACAAAGGCATATTCTCCACGAACTCCCCTTATTAATACCTGTTCCTGCAGAATTCCCCCTGGATAACAAATATCGCTATCCCATAACATTAAGGACTGACCCACCCCTGTGACCCTTAAAATTTGTATATCTTTGTCAACTCCACTTTATCCACACGAAAATACTTTTTCCCTCACAGATGAAATCTCTAAACGTGTCTGCAGCCTGCCTTCCAATATTCCTTCGAATTGGCTGTGAACCCATTTTCACACCTATGTCTGATACTTGTGCTTGCTTTTCTGCTTGAACAAATCCTACCAGTATATAAAAACAAAAAACTGCGGATGCTGGAAATCCAAAACAGAAACAGAAATACCTGGAAAAACTCAGCAGGTCTGGCAGCATCGGCGGAGAAGAACAAAGTTGATGTTTCGAGTCCTCATGACCCTTCAACAGAACTGAGTAAAAATAGGAAAGGGGTGAAATATAAGCTGGTTTAAAGGGGGGTGGGGAAGAAGGTGGGTGGGGTTGTTGGGACAAGCAAGCAGTGATAGGAGGAGATAACCAAAAGATGTCACAGACAAAAGAACAAAGAGATGTTGACGGTGGTGATATTATCTAAAAGAATGTGCTAATTAAGAGTGGAGAGCAGGACAAGCAAGGTAGCTCTAGTGGGGGTGGGGTGAAATAAACCATGGGTGGAATACATTTAAAAATAATGGAAATAGGTGAGAAAAGAAAAATCTATATAAATTATTGGAAAAAACAGAAGGGAGGGGGAAGAAAGGGAAAGGGGGTGGGGATGGAGGAGGGAGTTCAAGATCTAAAGTTGTTGAACTCAATATTCAGTCCGGAAGGCTGTAAAGTGCCTAGTCGGAAGATGAGGTGCTGTTCCTCCAGTTCCAATCCTACCGGTATGTCTTGTTCTCAAGACCCTGACTTTACAATGCCTTTCATAGTCCCTGCTAACCCAAAAGGTCTCCCATGTAACCCCCAGCACACTGACATCGTACGGCCAATCTTATTACAATGAAACCATTTCAGCTTTCATACATCTCTTCCACTCTCAGCGCCCTCATTCCTAGCCTGAGGTGAAATCTCCTTAGAATCTCCAGCTGTTCCTTCTGTCCCTTGACTACCCACCTTCCTCTCACTTTCCCATTTTCTCAGGTTTAAAAAGGGTGGCGAAGGAAAGGTGTCGATTTATGGACCAACTCATAATCTTCTGCTGCCTCTGCTGCCTTGCCTAGCAGCTTTAACCCTTTGTTCCTCTGCATGGGGTCCTTAAATACTGAAGGAAGTGGATCTTTAAATTCTTCCAAAAGATTTTTACTTCCCTAAGGGCTTCATAGGTTCCTTCTATTTTTAGAAAATTACTGTCAAAATGACTTTGTTTGATTCTTTCAAACTCAATATAAGTCTGTCCAGGCTGTTTTCTCACATTTCATAATTTCTGTCTGTATACCTGTGGAACCAACTCATAGGCGCTCAGAATAGCCTTCCTCACTGCATCATATTCCCCAGATATTTCTTCTGACAGCGATGCATATACCTCGTTACCCGCCAACCCAGACTGTCCACGTTTCTTTTGGCCGTTTCATCTGTTCAGCTATCTTCTCAAATGAGGTAACGAACGCTTCAACATCTCTTTCTTCAAACTTTGGAAGGGCTTGTACAAATTTAAACATCTCCCCCACTGGGTTCTGATCTGGAAATAAGTCCTTTTTCATCTCCTGGTGTCTTTCTTTTTTAACTATCAGCTTTTTAAGCTGGAATTCTCTGTCTCTTTCTTCCTTTTCTCACCTCACCATTTCTCATCCCCTTTCCCGTTCTTTCCCTTCTCGTTCTCTGGACCTTTTCTCTCTCCCGCCTTTCTGCCAGTTCCCTTTGGGATGCCCTTTCTCTTTCCTTTCCCTTTTCCTCTACCTCTAGCCTTTTAGTTCCAAGTCTCTCCCTTTCCCTTCTGCTTCTTCTTTTGCTTCCAATTCAGGTCTTTTCAGTTCCATTGCTTGTTCAAGTTTAAGCTTCTCCATTTGTAACTGAAGTCTCACAACCTCCAGCTGTGACTCACTAGTGTCAGGTATCCCTTCCAATTTCCAGTGCTGTGTTATTACTTCAATTATGCCCACCTCCTTTGCCCCTATGGTTAACCTCAACTACATCGTATCCACCAGTTCTATTCACCTAGCTTTAGTTACCTTATGTGAACCCTCCAAGGTTATATCTTCCACTCCCAGACAAGTCTCAGTAACTGCTAAAGCCATTTTGCAGTCTCCCACTTTAAAATCTCCCAATACCACTCCTGGTTCAGTGTACTCCTTACCCTCGTTGTCTTTAAGTTCACCAGTTCCAAGCCAGTCAAGGAATTATTCTTTTAATATCCTGCAAAGATCCCCCAATTCCGTTATGGCAGGTAGGGTGGCAAATGCTGAGCTGCTCAAATCCCAGAGGGAAACTTGAAACAGCTGCCAAAACGGTTTTTGCAACTTGTTTAGTATGAGGAGAGGTTCTGAAACCAGAAAATGATGTCCCTGACTACCTGTGATGATGTTATAGTAAAGTAAACATTTATTAAAGGAATAAAGAAAATCAAATAAAACACAATTACACTTAAACACACAGTAAACAATACTTTAAAACAGTTTCAAGAACCTTAAATTAACACCCTCAGAGCTAACCTTCCCTTTTTCTGTTCGGCAACTATCCATATAGATTTAAAAATCTATAGAATTCCAGTAATTTTTACCACACAGGGCCTTTTTTTCCTTCGGGTGTCCTCTGAGGCCGACAGCAACTGGATCTTCAGGTCTGGCCTTGTTCACACTGTCTTCTTGGAGTTCTGCCCAGCTATCCTGCTGTCTTCTGGGAGATGTAAGCAAATTCCCCCTCACATGGCCCTCAGTATTTCCTTAAATGCATTCTTTCCCTTTGATCTCTCTATTATCTCAACCAGTCTCTTCAGAAATGCTTTCTTCCTGAACTGATTAAATCATTCTTCACTTGAACTCTTAGACTTGTAAAAACAAACTTACCTCATCTTTACCTTATTTCCTTACACCTTTTTACAACCTGTATATGCCCCCTTTGGACTACAACCACTCAATTCAAAAACACTCCTGTTAGTGCCTTATGTAAACCTCTGATTGAAGTTCCTCTTGGTTCATTAACATATCAAAACCACTGTTACTGTTGACTTTAGACCCTTCCCGTCACTCTAACTCTTAATACAATTACAATTTAACTTCCAGTGCATAAGAAAAATGCCAGGGTTATTACCAGAAGAAAAATATTACAATTTTCTTGTCTTCTTGACACAATGTTTATTCCCCATCCCAAATTGACCTTTAAGGTGGTGGTGTTGCAATTATTGATTCAGCGGCTAGCACTCTTGCTTCTGAAGCAAAGTTTCAAATCCCACTCCGGGTACTTATGTACAATATCTAGGCCGACATTCCCAATGCATTTCTTTAGGGATGAGATGTTAAACTGAGACCCCGTCTTGCCCTCTCAGGTGGATATGAATGATCTCACCAACACTGTTTTTGCAGAAGACCAAGGGGGTTCTCCCCAGTGTCCTGGCCAATATTTATCCCTCACTCAGCATCACTAAAAGAGTCATGTTATCTGTGAGAGCTAGCTGGGTGCAAATTAGCTGCTCTCCATGCACCATGCATCATCATTGCAGCTGTGGCTCAGTTCATAGCACCCTCGCCTTTGAATCAGAGGGTTGTGGGTTCATGTCCCACTCCGGAAACCAAGAACTGTGATTGTACTCAAAAGAGTTGCAATCTGTGACTGTTGATAACTCGAAAGAGTTTCATTGCTCTTATATCTTTGTGGGTGGTTACAAACAATCAGAAAGGTTTCAGTGTGCGGCCTGATCAGGGCCACCGCACAGCTTTGGGCTGGACATCTTACACTTAACTGTGGGAGGAGACTTTGGAATCGAGTGTCGATTAAATTTACAGCATGGAAACAGGCCCTAACTGATGCTTGTGCTCCACACAAGCCTCCTCTGTTGATGTTGCGTCGGTTGTGTCGTTAAGGTTAAGGATCATCAAGTGGAGGGTATTGATTGATTAAGTATCTTGAACACATAAGAAAAGGGATGGTCAAGGTGGCCATCAACATATCCTGGCAGCGGGTGGTCAAAGGGGTCGCTTGACCTGACTGTCTGCCCCTCTACCGCGGCTATGTTCGCGTTGGGTGGCCCTGGAGAGAAAGCACGAGTCCACAGGTACACTACAGGCCTTCTGCTATTGGTGGGCACCGCGGGGGCATCATCACCCCCAGAAATGACGTTTTGATTTGATTTTGTAAGTTTCTTTTGATGTTTTGTTTTAGTTACAGTGCCCCCACCAGGGGCTGTCACCCCCTCCTCCTGATTTATCAATTTCTAGTTTAATTTATTGATTTTTATTGTTATACTAAAAGAGTATAAAAAGGGAGTGCTGGGACACTGGTAGGAGGCTGAGATATGTAATGCTGCTTTCTGTGAATAAACCTACTATCAAGAAAAGGATTTGTGTCGAGCTTCAGACTTCACCATCTGGTTTGGGATCCTTAAAACATGCTCCTGCTCTCATTACATCTTCCTCTCCTGACCATCCTGCATCTCCCACGCATCATCTTTACCCCTTTAGTGCCTTTCCCGGGAACTGGCATAATTATGGAGGAGGGATGGAGTGGGGGGAGGAAGGTCGGAGAGGAGAAGGAAGGCTGGAGCAAGGAAGGGGAAAAGAAGAAAGAAGGGGTGAAGGAGGGAAAGGGGAAAAGAAGGGGAGAAGGGGAAGGAAGGGTGGAGACAATTGTTTTTTTTCCCTGCTCGGTGGGCTCCTGAATACATCTCTGCTTCTCACCCCCACCACTTAACGTGACAGTGATTTCCACATTCTCACCGCTCTCTAATCAAAGGAAACCTTCCCGGGTTTTTCACGTGACCTTCCATTTAATACCGGACCCTTCGGTCACAATGGGAATTTGAAAGCGCGGTAAACTGGCAGCTCCATCCTGCCAACGTTCTTGGTTATTAATACAGATCTTTTTCTCCTGATTCCAGGCTATACTGGGTATGGCCGAGGATATGGGATTCACAACCACCTACAAGATTGACGTGAAGACTTTAACAAGGTAGGGTTCAACTCCGAGCACTGCACTGCCCTCTGGATGAGAGTGTCCTATTCTGGAGTAGGATAAAGACATCTCAGAACCAACGTAGCCTTCGATTATCACTTCGCATGGCTGCCTGTTAAGTTAAATGTTTAATCTCTGCTTTTCTTGCCCAATGCTTAGTTGCTCTGAGAAGCTGGTGGGTTTTGTCCCATTAACAATGAAGGAACATTTGTGCCGGGTAATGACCATCTCCAACAAGAGAGAATCTAACCATTGCCCCTTGAGGTTCAATGGTATTACCATTGCTGAATCCCCCACTATCAACATTGACCAGAAACTGAACTGGACCAGCCATACAAATACTGTGGCTACAAGAGCAGGTCAGAGGCTAGGAATCCTGTGGCGAGAAACTCACCTCCTGACTCCCCAAAGCCTGTCCACCATCTACAAGGTACAAGTCAGGAGTGTGATGGAATACTCTGCACTTGCCTGGATGAATGCAGTGCCCAAAAGACTCAAGAAGCTCGACACCATCCAGGACAAAGCAGACCACTTGATTGGCACCCCATCCACAAGCATTCACTCTCTCTACCACCGACACACAGTAGCAGCAGTGTGTGTACCATCTAAAAGATGCACTGCAGGAATTCACCAAGGATCCTTAGACAGCACCTTCCAAACCCAGGACCACTACTATCTACAAGGACTAGGGCAGCAGATAGATGGGAACACCACCACCTGGAAGTTCCCCTCCAAGTCACTCACCATCCTGGAAGTTCCCCTCCAAGTCACTCACCATCCTGATTTGGAAATATATCGCCGTTCCTTCACTATTGCTGGGTCAAAATCCTGGAACTCCCTCCCTAACAGCACTGTGGGTGTACCTACACCACATGGACTGCAGTGGCTCAAGAAGGCAGCTGACCACCACCTTCTCAAGGGGCAATTAGGGATGGGCAATAAATGCTGGCCTAGCCAGTGATGCCCAACATCCCGTGAATGAAAAAAAAAGTGATATATGTTCAAGTCAGCCAGGACTTGGAGGGAGAAATTCAAAAAGCATTTCATTGGCTGTTACGCTCTTTAGGACATCCTGAAGCTGTGGAAGAAATGAGAATGGAATGTGGCAGAAATAGGCGACAGTATCTTGGCAAAGGGCGGAGGGCTGGTGCATGCATACTGTTCTCTGCAGCTGTAACCGAGAATTCTCCAAGGTTGTGGTGCCTGCCTGGTGCCAAAGTTAAGGACATTTCCTCACAGTTGCAGAGGAAGGTGGCGTGGGAGGGCGAGGGCCCAGTGGTCATGGCCCACGCGGGAAGTAATGACATTGGGGGACTAGGAATGATGTTCTATTGAGGGGGTTTGAGGAGTAAGGTTCCAAATTGAAACGCAGAACATCGAAAGTTATTCATCTCTAAATTGTGACCTGAGCCATTTTGGCACAGGGTCAAGCAGATTAGAGGATTAAATGCATGGCTCAGAGTGGGGTCGGAAGAAGGGGGTTAGATTCACGAGGCACTAGCATCCAAACTAAGGAAAAAGGGAGCTGTTCTGTTGGGATGGGCTGCACCTAAACCAGGCCGGGACCAGTGTCCTGGCAAATTGTTTAACTAGGGCTGTCAACAGGGCTCTAGACTAAAAGGTGTGGGACTGGGAGCGGCAGGTAAGGGTCAGTTGAAGGAAAATGTAGAAATCTAAAGAGAAAAATAGAGGCAACAAAACAGTGTAGTGGTTTGGGTAAAAGCAAGTTGAGTGCATCAGCAAATAAGGTCCATGCAAAAAATAGCAGCAAAAAAATGAAAATCTCTTTATCTCAATGCATGAAGCATCCTCAATGATCTAGATGAACTATTAGCATAAATAGAGGTAAATGGTTTCGATCTAATCACCATTCCCAGAGACAGGATAACAAGGTGACCAAGGTTGGGAAATAGATATTCCAGTGTACACAACATTTCTAAAAGACGGGCAGAATGGAAAAGGAGGAGGGGTAGCCCTGATGGCAAAGGATGATACAAGGACATTAGAGAGAAAGGATCTTGGCTCAGGTCAGGAAGTAGAATCAGTATGGGTGGGGATTAGGAATAACAAGAGTCAGAAAACGCTGGTGAGAGTAGTTTATAGGCGTCCTAACAGTAATTATACTGTTGGACAGAGCTTAAAACAAGAAATTATTGGAGCATGGAGCAAAGGTAATGAAACACTTGTGGGGGACTTTAATCTTCATGTAGACTGGATAACCAAACTGGCGAGGGTAGTCTAAAAGATGAGTTTGTAGAATATTTTTGTGAGTTCCCTGCAACAATACATTCTGGAACCAACTAGGAATAAAGCTATGTTAAACCTAGTGTTGTGTAGTGAGGCAGGGTTAATTAGTAATCTCACAGTAAAATACCCACTGGGAAATAGTGATCATAACATAACTGAATTCCACATTAACTTTGAAAATGACGTACTCCAATCACAAAAAAGACCTTAACCTTAAAATAAGCCAATTACATAGGTAAGAGGGGGGAATTGGGTAAATAGATTATAATGTATGTATGGCTGTAAATAAACAGTGGGAAATATTTAAAGATATGATTCAATATGGTCAACAAAAATACATTCTACTGATAAACAAAAATTTAGCAAGAAAGATCCATCCATGGGATAATAGGGAAGTTAAGGATAGTATTGGTTAAAAGAAGAGGCTTATAATGTTGCAAAGAATAGTGGAAAGTCTGAGGATTGGAAGAGTTTTAAACATCAGCAAAGGACCATCAAGATTTTGATTAAAAAGAGGAAAGGATAGATTTTGAGAGTAGACGCACTAAAGTTTAAAAATAGATTTTAAGAGCTTTCGTAGGTAAATAAAAAGGGAAGAGAGTAGCTAAAGTAAACATTGGTTCATTTAATGCAGAGACGGGACAAGTTATCATGGGGAACGAGGAAATAGCAGAGAAATCAAACAAATAGTTTCTGTCTGTCTTCAAGATGGAAAATACAAATTACATATCAGAAGCAGAGGGGAACCTAGGGGCTACTGAGAGCGAGGAACCTAAAGTCGTTAATATCAGCAGAGAAAAAGTATTGGAGAAACTGCCAGCCAGCCAATCTTCTATCCATGCTAATATGTTTCCCCCTACACCATGCGCTTATATTTTCCATAATAGCCTTTGATGTGGCATCTTATCAAATGCCTTCTGGAAATCCAAGTACAGCACGTCTACAGGCTCCCCTTTATCCACAGTGCATGTTACTCCTTCAAAAGACTCCAATAAATTGGTTAAACATGATTTTCCTTTCACAAAATCATGCTGACTCTTCCCGATTGCCTTGAGCTCTTCTAAGTGCCCAGCTATAACCTCCTTAATGATCGATTCTAATAACTTCCCCACGACAGACATTAAGCTAACTGGTCTATAGTTTGCTGTTTTCTGCCTCCCTCCCTTCTCGAATATTTGCTTCTTTCAGACTTAACAATGCGCTTAACAAACCATTGTATGGTTAGACAAAGTCAATAGAGTTTGACAAATTTATTGGTGTTTTTTTGTGCCTGAAACAGAGTAGGGTAAATAAAGGGGAACCAGTAGATGTGGTATACCTGGATTTCCAAAAGGCATTTGATAAGGTGCCACACAGAAGATTAATCGGCAAGGTAAGGGCTCAAGGAGTTGCGATGTTATATCAGCATAGATGGAGGATTGGTTAGTGGGCAAGAAGTGGAGAGTCGGGATAAATGGGACATTTTCCAGTTGGCAGGATGTGACTAGTGGAGTGTCTCAGGGATCGGTACCCGGGCCTCAGCTATTCACGATTGAAGATGAAGAGACCTAGAGTAACATATCTAAGCTCCCTGAGAATGATAGATTTTCGGCCTCTCAGGGAATTGAAGGATTGGGGGAGTGAGTGAGAAAGAGGAGTTGAGGCTGAGGATCAGTCATGATCTTATTGACTGGCGGAGCAGTCTCGATGGACCGTGTGGGTCTGCTCCTGCTCCTATTTCTGTAGCTCCTACAGGCGCTATACAAATTCAAATTTCTTTTAAGATTTAAACGTGATCACTCGATCACTATTATGGGATCCTCTGACTTGCCTCGTGCCTTGGGAATATCAGCCCTAACATTGAAGTCTCTGTTAGGTGAATATTTTAATTGTTTTCTCACATCTCTCTTTGCTGGTGAATTGTCAATAAACTGAAGCAGAGGTGGGGAGGGGTGTGGGGCGGGGAAGAAGCTGTCTTTGGCCCTGAAAATACAGACTGTCCTTCTGTGAGGAACCTAACAGGGGCCTAACTCCCCAGGGAGTTCAGCAGTTTAAGTGTAGGAAGGCAGGTGTGAGGCTGATGAATAAAAGCTTTTATTTACACAGCGCACCCGAGGTCCCAAAGTACTTTACGGCCAACGAGGTACCTTTCGAAGTGTAGCCACTGTCGTAACGTAGGAAACGCGGCAGCCAATTTGTGCACAGCAAGATCCCACAATCAGCAAGTGTGATAATGAGCAGATGAAATGTTATTTTTGTGTTTGAGGGAACAAATATTGACCAGGACAGTGGGGAAAACTCCCCCTGCTCTTTTTCAAAATAGTGCCATGTGATCCTTTATGCCCGGCTTAATTAAACAGGTTTGGTTTAACATCTCACCCAGCAGACAGTTACCTCACTCCCTCAGCACTGACGCTGGAGTGTCAGCCTGGCCTTTTGCGCTGAGGCCTGAGGGTGAGGTTTGAACCCAGAACCTTTGTGATTTGGTGGTAAAAGCGCTACCCACTGAGCGGCGGATGATGTCTGGCCTGCCCCTGCTGGTAAAGGAGGAAGGTCTCTCTCTGCTCAGCTCCGCTCTCCTCTCCCCCTCAAGTGTGTACTTGATTGTGGTTTGACTGGCACTACACCAGAAGTCATGTGCCAACACTGTGCCACACAGAGTGCCCATTTTGTAAGGCAGGAGGAGTAGGCCATTCGGCCCATCGAGCCTGCTGCGCCATTCAGTACGATCATGGCTGATCTTGGGTTTCAACTCCATTTTCCCGCCCGCTCCCCCACATCCCTTAATTTCCCCGAGAGACCCAAAAATCTGTCAATCCCACAGCCTTAAATGTGTTCAATGATGGACCATCCACAACCCTCTGGGGTAGAGAATTCCAAAGCTTCACCACCCGCTGAGTGAAGACATTTCCCTCATCTCGACCCGAAAGGGAGGTGGGATCACATTGCAGACGAACTTTCCAAAGGCCGCTGGAAGTTAAGGGGGTTAATTTGCAGTGGGACAGGGGAAAAAAGAAACTGGGGTGAGGGGGTTAAAATTGGACAAGACAGCCAGCACGGACACGATGGGCCGAATAGCCTCTTCTGTGTCCCATGACTCAATCACGGTTTGATCTGCCCTCCCTAAATCCTTTTGCCC
The DNA here is from genome assembly GCF_964194155.1 of Cetorhinus maximus. NCBI lineage: Eukaryota > Metazoa > Chordata > Chondrichthyes > Lamniformes > Cetorhinidae > Cetorhinus > Cetorhinus maximus. The sequence goes on from NC_135885.1 coordinate 4,845,112, forward strand.
GACAAAAGCCTCTGTTTAGTTGCCCAGCCCACCCCCCGCCGCCTCCCCTCCCCCAGAGGTAATTCTGGGGTGGGGTGGAGGGGAGGGAGTTCCAGATTTCATGGTGTGAACACGGTTGTTTCGTTGACCTGATCTTGACCTCCGAAGGCCTGATGATGGTTCCTTGTGCCCCGGCAGGTTTTGTATGATGGTCCGACGAGGCTACAGGGACCCTCCCTACCACAACTGGATGCACGCCTTCTCCGTCACGCACTTCTGTTACCTTCTCTTCAAAAACCTGCCGCTGCTTGATTTCTTGGCGTAAGTACAGGAGGTGCTGGGGCGGTGGTGTTTGGGGTTGTGGGTGTTGCGAGGGTGGGGGGGTGGTGGGGGTGGGTGTGTGTGTCGGGGGTGAGGGGGGTCAGTGGGAGAGGGACGGTAGAGACAGAGAGTGCGGCAAAGAGGAGGAGGGCAGGAAAGTTAGAAAGTGCGGAGGGGAGGGGAGGGAGGGAAGGGGAGGAGAGGTGGCAGGAGGAAGAGGGAGAGGGAGGAAACTGGAGGGAGGGAGGGAGGGAGGGTGAGTGAAATAGATAGGGTTGCCAACTGTGATTAAATGTTTTCCTGGAGGTTTCATCACCCGACTTGCCCCCACACCCCAGCCATTATCGGCCAACGCACCCATCCTTGTGACAGACCAGCTTCCCACACCAATTGGAAAGCCATAAAAGACTCATTACCCAATTGGATGATGCTTGACTGTCAGCCAAACAGCCTTTTTCCACCATTTTCAATATTTTTATATCTGGTTGAAGAGAAATGTTCAAAGAAAATGACAAAATCAATCATTTTCCTGATGATTGTTCTCCAGAGTTACACACAGCAGGGTCCTGGAGATTGATCCTCAATGTCTGGGGACTCCAGGCCAACCCTGGAGGGGTTGGCAACCCTGGTAAAAGAAGGGGGATGGGACGAGGAGGAATCTACAAATAAAGGAACACTTGGGAGTGAAGGGGAGGGAAAAGAGGGGAGAGGAAGTGAGGGGGGGGGAGGAGAGAGGAGGAAGCCAAGTTGGGGAAAGGGGAATCGAGAGCGGGAAGAAAGGAGAAAGGGGAATGAACGAGCTGAGGGTCAGGAGGAAAGAGAGAGAAACCTGGTGGAGATCGGTGGCTGGAAAGAGGGAGAAAGAGGAGGGAGGGAAGGGGGAGGTGAGGTGAGAGGGGACGGCAGGAAGGGAGGACGAGGAAGGAGAGAGAGAGAGAGGAGGTGAAGCCTATGGTGGAGCTGCAGGGAGGAGAGACGGTGAGGGGAATCAGGAAGTGGTGTCTGTCTCCCCCTGGTGGTTGAATCTGCTGCTGCCCGGGGACAGTAAGTTATGAGGATTCAGCAGGTTGGTGTGAAAGGGTCTTGCACCTTATAGGACATGGTAGCATCCTGGGCAATCACATCTGCCTGCTGGAACTTCCCCAGGAGAGGGAATGAGCCACACAGAGTTGGAATATTCAGTAATTAAAATGCTGCCGATACTGGAAATGTGAGATGACAGGACAATGCTCAATTAGACCATAAGACCATAAGACATAGGAGCAGAAATTAGGCCATTCGGCCCATCGAGTCTGCTCCGCCATTCAATCATGGCTGATAAGTTTCTCAACCCCATTCTTCCGCCTTCTCCCCGTAACCTTTGATCCCCTTACCAATCAAGAACCTATCTATCTCAGTCTTAAATACGCTCAATGACCTGGCCTCCACAGCCTTCTGTGGCAATGAATTCCATAGATTCACCACTCTCTGGCTAAAGAAGTTTCTCCTCATCTTCCCTTTACTCTGAGGCTGTGCCCTCGGGTCCTAGTCTCTCCTACTAATGGAAACATCTTCCCCACGTCCACTCTATCCAGGACTTTCAGTATTCTGTAAGTTTCAATCAGATCCCCCCTCATCCTTCTAAACTCCATCGAGTATAGACCCAGAGTCCTCAAACGTTCCTCATATGTTAAGCCTTTCATTCCTGGGATCGTTCTCGTGAACCTCCTCTGGACCCTCTCCAGGCCCAGCACATCCTTCCTGAGATACGGGGCCCAAAATTGCTCACAATATTCTAAATGTGGTCTGACCAGAGCCTTATAAAGCCTCAGCAGCATATCCCTGCTTTTATATTCTAGTCCTCTCGAATTAAATGCCAACATTGCATTTGTCTTCCTAACTACCGACTCAACCTGCAAGTTAACCTTAACAGAATCCTGGACTAGGACTCCCAAGTCCCTTTGCACTCCAGATTTCTGAATTCTCTCCCCATTTAGAAAATAGTCTATGCCTCTATTCTTCCTACCAAAGTGCATGACCTCACACTTGCCCACGTTGTATTCCATCTGCCACTTCTTTGCCCATTCTCCTAACTTGTCCAAATCCTTCTGCAGCCTCCCTGCCTCCTCAATACTACCTGTCCCTCCACCTATCTTTGTATCATCTGCAAACTTAGCCAGAATGCCCTCAGTTCCTTCATCTGGATCATTAATGTATAAAGTGAAAAGTTGTGGTCCCAACACTGACCTCTGCGGAACTCCACTAGTCACCAGCCGCCATCCTGAGAAGGACCCCCTTATCCCCACTCTCTGCCTCCTGCCAGACAGCCAATCTTCTATCCATGCTAGTACCTTGCCTCTAACACCATGGGCTCTTATCTTACTAAGCAGCCTCCTGTGCGGCACCTTGTCAAAGGCCTTCTGGAAGTCCAAGTAGATAACATCCATTGGCTCTCCTTTGTCTAACCTACTCGTTACCTCCTCAAAGAATTCTAACAGATTTGTCAGGCATGACCTCCCCTTGATGAAACCATGCTGACTTTGCCCGATTTTACCATGCACTTCCAAGTATTCTGAAATCTCATCCTTAATAATGGACTCTAAAATCTTACCAACGACCGAGGTCAGGCTAATCAGCCTGTAATTTCCCGTCTTTTGCCTCACTCCCTTCTTAAACAGGGGGGTTACATTAGCGATTTTCCAATCCTCTGGGACCCTCCCTGACTCCAGTGATTCCTGAAATATCACCACTAACGCCTCCACTATCTCTTCAGCTATCTCCTTCAGAACTCTGGGGTGTAATCCATCTGGTCCAGGTGATTTATCCACCTTCAGACCTTTCAGTTTTCCTAGCACCTTCTCCTTGGTAATGGCCACCACACTCACCTCTGTCCCCCGACTCTCTTGAACTTTGGGGATGTCACTCCTGCCTTCCTCTGTGAAGACTGACGCAAAGTACCTATTCAGTTCCTCCGCCATTTCTTTGTTCCCCACTACTACTTCTCCAGTGTCACTTTCCAGCGGCCCAATGTCCACTTTTGCCTCTCTCTTACCCTTTATATATCTAAAAAAAAAACTCTTGCAATTTTCTTTTATATTACTGGCTAGTTTATCCTCATATTTAATTTTCTCCCTCCTTATTTCTTTTTTAGTTGTCCTCTGTTGGTCTTTGTAGGCTTCCCAATCCCCTGGTTTCCCACTGCTCTTCACCGCATTGTATGCTTTCTCTTTAGCTTTTATGCTGTCCCTGACTTCCCTTGTCAGCCATGGTTGCCTCGTCCTCCCTTTAGTATGCTTCTTCTTCCTAGGGATGAATTTTTGCTGTGTCTCCCAAATTACTCCCAGAAACTCCTGCCATTGCTGTTCCACTGTCTTTCCTGCTAGGCTCATCTCCCAGTCAATTCTGGCCAGCTCCTCCCTCATGCCTCTGTAGTTGCCTTTATTCAACTGTAATACCGTTACATCTGATTCCAGCTTTTTCCTCTCAAATTGCAGGGTAAATTCTATCATATTATGGTCACTTCCTCCTAAGGGTTCCTTCACCTTAAGCTCCCTTATCAAATCTACCTCATTACACATCACTAAATCTAGAATTGCCTGTTCCCTTGTGGGCTCCACCACAAGCTGCTCCAAAAAGCCATCTCAACAGATCAGAATCTGTGTAGCGAGAAACACAGATTTAGAAATCCCAGGGGGACCTGAGAGGACACTGACCTAAACGTTTAACTCTTGCTGCCCCTCTTCGCAGGAACTGAGTGTTCCTTGCGCCATTGGAGTGGTTTAATCACATTGTCGTATCTCCTCAGTTTGTGCTGCTGACCCCTGGCTGACTTGGGCTGAGGCACTTTGACTTGTGTCACTGGTCCCTGGGCTAAGGGTAAGAAGGGATTCTGTTTGTTATTGGCGACTCCTACCAGAAGTGGTGTTGCCGACTCTCCCAGGATTACCCTGGAGTCCAGAAATTCAGGATGAATCTCATGGGCGGTGGGGGGGGAATCTCGGAACAGAGGGAGGTCATTTAACCCCCTCGAGCCTGTTCCACCATTCAATAAGGTCATGGCTAATCTGCAATCTAACTCCATATACCCATGCCCACCTTTGGCCCATATCTCTTAATACCCTTGGTTGATAAAAGCTGACCAATCTCAATTTTAACATTTTGCAAAATTGATCTAGCGATTTGTGGAAGAGAATTCCAAACTGTTACCACCCTTTGAGTGTTTCTTAATTTCACACCGGAGAGATCTGCCTCCAATGTTTAGTCCAAGCTCCTAGTTCTAGGTTCTTCAACCCAGTGGAGATAGTTTCTCACTCTCTATCCTACCTGTTTCCTCAAAATGTTTTGAAAACTTTGATCAAATCTCCCCCTTAATCTTTTCAATGTCATGGAATGGGACCCTAGTTTGTGTCATTGCTCCTTGTAACTTAACCCCTGGAGTTCAGGGATCATTCTGGTGAATCTACTCTCCTGAGGCCTCTCTCTAAGATGTGGTGCCAAGAACTGCTCAGTGTAACTCCAGGTGTCATCCAACCAGGGCTTTGTGTCACTGAATCATGACTTCTACCCCCTTGTAATCTAGACCTGCAGACACTTAGGGGGGAAAAAAAACAGATAGAAGTGATAAATAAATTGGGTGTTTGTTGGTTTTTTTTGCAATCCTGTGTTGTTTTTTGCAAATATATTGGAAATGGGAAAAATATATTGTTGGGCTGAATGACAAGAACCATCCATTCTGTTAATGAAGAGCCTGCTCGCTTTCTGATTGGCTGTGGGGGCAGGGGTGGGCGGCATCGGGGTACCATGAAGATGGACATCTGAGCTGACCAATGGCTGGAGAGTGGGGGGTGGGACTATTGGTGATGGGAGGTCATGTGATGGAATGTGGTCACCTCTAAATTGGAAGGTGTAGGTCAGAGTGAGGATAAGCTCACACTTGGGGGGGCCCCCCCCTTAGTCAGCCTCCCCCAGTCAAATAGCAGCCATGGCACTATGGGAGGGGTGGGAAGGGAGGTAACGTTAATTAAGCTGACTAGTTTAAGCAGAATGTGTGGAGGTTCTGCCTTAACTCTGACCCCTCGTGCAGCTCCCAGGGCCTGGACCTACAGATCCACTGCTGACCCTGTGTGACCCTCCATTCTAGCATAGAGACAGTAACTGGGAGTTTGAGCAGAGTTTGTGACGTGAAGGGTCCATCACAGGAGAACGACTGCCCTGTAGAGGGGTCAATAACTGAGTTAAATGATTGGAGATAGCGAGAACTGGTCTTGTTGCATCCAAACTTTCAAAATGAGCAGGGATTGGGAAGGGATTTGTGTCTCTGGGATTCTTTGCATTGGGAATTAGTGAGAAGAGGTTTGGGATTTGGAATTTTATGCACTGCGATGAGTTTGGTCCATTGGGATTCATCGGGAATGAATGGGAAGGAGATTGCTCCTTTGGGATTGTGTACCATTAAAGTAAATGGGAAAGCATTGGGCTTGTTGGGAACCTGCGTAGCAGGAATGAATGGGAAGCGGTTCGGTCCATTGGGATTCAGTGGGAGTGAATGGGAAGCAGTTTGGTCATTGGGCTTCAGGAAAGCGGGAGTGAATGGGAACGTGGCTGAGCTCTTTGGGAATATCTGTTGAATTGATGTAATGCCGTCCGTTAAACTTGATTCGACATCTCACCTTCAAACACAAACCACCTTGTAGGTTGTACCCCCCCTCCCACACCTCCCATAGTGCCATGGCTGCTATTTGACTGTGGGAGGCTGACTAAGGGGCGGGGGAGGGGGCCCCCCAAGTGTGAGCTTGTCCTCACTCTGACCTATACCTTCCAATTTAGAGGTGACCACATTCCATCATATGGCCTCCCATCACCAATAGTCCCACCCCCTCACTCTCCAGCCATTGGTCAGCTCAGATGTCCATCTTCATGGTACCCCAATGCCGCCCACCCCTGCCCCCACAGCCAATCACCAGCTTTAGTCACCAGCTGAGTGACTAACCTTCTAGCCCTCAGTGTTCCTGATGGACTGAGCAAGCTCAGGGATGTGTCTGAATGGGTCGGTCTTTTATAGTGAGCTCGCTCTGAGAACTGTTCAATAGAGTCAGCTGGGGCAGGGGGAGGGAGGCGGGTGGAGGGGGGGGTGGGGCTCAAATCTTTTGTCTCCTTTCCACGTGATGTCACTAACAATTTTATCCTCTTTTGCTTTGGCAGGGACATGGAGATTTTAGCTTTGTTTGTGTCGTGCATGTGTCATGACCTGGACCACCGAGGGACAACCAATTCCTTTCAAGTGGCATCAGTAAGTGCTGAGGATTGAGGAGAGCATCGAGCTCAGGGTAGGGCTCCCTCCGATTCCCCTGAGCTGCCTCAGAAAGATGATCAGTGAGCAGGAATGTGCCCTTGTATACGCTCCATCGCCCCGCAGCCAAGAGGCAGCACTGTCCAGAGGCACATGAGGCAGGCAATTGATGAATAACAAATGCGACAAATGCCTGGCCAGTCAGGTTTTGGTAACAATTAGCAAAAAAACCTTTTATTTATTTAGTACCTTGCATTCCCGTCGGATGTCTCAAAGTACTTTTTGAAGTGTAGTCACTGTTGTAATGTAGGAAATCAGAAGCCAATTTGCTCACAGCAAGATCCCACAAACAACATTGTGATAATGACCAGATAACCTGCTTTTGTAATGCTGATTGAGGCATCAATATTGGCCAGGACACCAGGGGGAACTCCCTTTCTCTTCAAAATAGTGCCGTTGGATATTTTAAAATCCAGCAGGTTTAACATCTCAGTCGAGAGACGGCACCTCTGACAGTGAGGTGTTCCCTCGGTACGGTACTGGGGGAGGCGGGGTGGGGTCAGTGTTGTTTTTTGGGCTCGAGCCCTGGACTGGGACTTGAGCCCGGAACCCTCGGACTGGGAGGCGAGAGAGGGATTTTCCATCGTGCTATCACTATGCAGCTGGTAGGCTGGGGTGGGTGAGGACGGGGCAGGTAGGCTGGGGTGGGTGAGGACGGGGCTGGTAGGCTGGGGTGGGTGAGGACGGGGCTGGTAGGCTGGGGTGGGTGAGGACGGGGCAGGTAGGCTGGGGTGGGTGAGGACGGGGCGGGTAGGCTGGGGTGGGTGAGGACGGGGCGGGTAGGCTGGGGTGGGTGAGGACGGGGCGGGTAGGCTGGGGTGGGTGAGGACGGGGCGGGTAGGCTGGGGTGGGTGAGGACGGGGCGGGTAGGCTGGGGTGGGTGAGGACGGGGCGGGTAGGCTGGGGTGGGTGAGGACGGGGCGGGTAGGCTGGGGTGGGTGAGGACGGGGCGGGTAGGCTGGGGTGGGTGAGGACGGGGCGGGTAGGCTGGGGTGGGTGAGGACGGGGCGGGTAGGCTGGGGTGGGTGAGGACGGGGCGGGTAGGCTGGGGTGGGTGAGGACGGGGCGGGTAGGCTGGGGTGGGTGAGGACGGGGCGGGTAGGCTGGGGTGGGTGAGGACGGGGCGGGTAGGCTGGGGTGGGTGAGGACGGGGCGGGTAGGCTGGGGTGGGTGAGGACGGGGCGGGTAGGCTGGGGTGGGTGAGGACGGGGCGGGTAGGCTGGGGGCGGTGAGGACGGGGCGGGTAGGCTGGGGGGGGTGAGGACGGGGCGGGTAGGCTAGGGTGGGTGAGGACGGGGCGGGTAGGCTGGGGTGGGTGAGGACGGGGCGGGTAGGCTGGGGTGGGTGAGGACGGGGCGGGTAGGCTGGGGTGGGTGAGGACGGGGCGGGTAGGCTGGGGTGGGTGAGGACGGGGCGGGTAGGCTGGGGTGGGTGAGGACGGGGCGGGTAGGCTGGGGTGGGTGAGGACGGGGCGGGTAGGCTGGGGTGGGTGAGGACGGGGCGGGTAGGCTGGGGTGGGTGAGGACGGGGCGGGTAGGCTGGGGTGGGTGAGGACGGGGCGGGTAGGCTGGGGTGGGTGAGGACGGGGCGGGTAGGCTGGGGTGGGTGAGGACGGGGCGGGTAGGCTGGGGTGGGTGAGGACGGGGCGGGTAGGCTGGGGTGGGTGAGGACGGGGCGGGTAGGCTGGGGTGGGTGAGGACGGGGCGGGTAGGCTGGGGTGGGTGAGGATGGGGCAGTGGTGCTGTGTGGAGGGTGAGGATGGGGCAGTGGTGCTGTGTGGAGGGTGAGGATGGGGCAGGTAGGCTGGGGTGGGTGAGGATGGGGTAGTGGTGCTGTGTGGAGGGTGAGGATGGGGCAGTGGTGCTGTGTGGAGGGTGAGGATGGGGCAGTGGTGCTGTGTGGAGGGTGAGGATGGGGCAGTGGTGCTGTGTGGAGGGTGAGGATGGGGCAGTGGTGCTGTGTGGAGGGTGAGGATGGGGCAGTGGTGCTGTGTGGAGGGTGAGGATGGGGCAGTGGTGCTGTGTGGAGGGTGAGGATGGGGCAGTGGTGCTGTGTGGAGGGGAGCAGCTGACTCCCCTGACAATGCTGTGTTCCCCCAGTCCGGTGTGAAAGTGTTGTTCTGGAGCACATGCTCCAGTTCTGGAGTGGGTCTCGAACTCCCCCCACCACCTTGTGACTGAGAATCAAGAGCCTCGCCCCCACACTGGATTTACTGAGGGCACCCTGGAATTTTCTCAGGCCACAATTGTTTCAATATCTCCACCAATCATCTACAAGAATTTCCATCTCCACCGGGATGCCCCATCACCCCTTCCCCCCACACCGAGGTTTGTTTAGACTTGCATCTCATTCATTCCCTATAAGAATCCCCATTGACTTTCGCCTCAGTCTCTCAATCCATTGCAACTTACAAACAAGGGGCAGGAGGAGGCCATTCAGCCCCTCGAGCCTGCCCCGCCATTTAATAAGATCATGGCTGATCTGATAGTGACCTCAAATCTGCATCCCACCTACCCCCGATAACCTATCACCCCCTTGCTTCCCAAGAATCTATCCACTTCTGCCTTAAAAATATTCAAAGACTCTGCTTCCACCACCTTTTCAGGAAGAGAGTTCCAAAGACTCACGACCCTCTGAGAAAATATTTCTTCTCATCTCTGTTTTAAATTATTTAATTTATTTTTAAACTGTGACCTCTAGTTCTAGATTCTCCCACAAGAGGAAACATCCTCTCCACATCCACCCTGTCAAAACCCATCTGGATCTTATATGTTTCAATCAATACTCCCCTAAATCCTCTAAACTCCAGCGGATACAAGCCTAATCTGTCCACCCTTTCCTCATAAAACAACCCGCCCATTCATTGTATTAGTATGGTAAACCTTCTCTGAACTGCTTCTAACACATTTACATCCTTCCTTAAATAAGGAGACCAGTACTGTACACAGTACTCCAGATGTGGTCTCACCAGTGCTCTATATAACTGAAGCATAACCTCCCTACTTTTATATTCAATTCCTCTCACAATAAACAATAACATTCTATTAGTTTTCCTAATTACCTGCTGTACCTGCACACTAGCCTTTTGTGATTCATGCACTGAGACACCCAGATCCCTCTGAATCTCAGAGCTCTGCAATCTCTCACCATTCAGATAATAAGTTTCTTTTTTATTCTTCCTGCCAAAATGGACAATTTCACATTTTCCCAGATTCCACTCCATTTGCCAGATCTTTGCCCACTCGCTTAACCTATCTATATCTTTTTGTAGCCTCCTTATGTCCTCTTCACAGATTACTTTCCTACCTATCCTTTGTGTCATTAGCAAATTTGGCAACCATCCCACCCATCCCTTCAACCCAAGTCATTTATATAAATTGTAAACAGTTGCATTTACGTAGCAACTTTAATGGACAAAACATTCCAAAATGATTGCGGTGGAAAGCACAGATGCCCAGGAGGTTGCGTGACATGGAACAGGGTAGTGTCAGCCCTTGGCCCTCTATATTCTTGAGCCAGAAGGTCGTAGGTTTTAATCCCACTCCAGAACTTTGGCCAGAATTTTTACCTCGTTGGGTGGGTTCGGTGGGGGCGAGCGGGAGTGGCCGGGAGGCGGAGGGGCATGTTAGTGGGGTGGTGAAAAAGGCATTTGGGACACTTGCCTTTATCAATCGAGGCATAGATTACAAAAGTAGGGAGGTCACGTTGGAGTTGTATAGAACCTTGGTGAGGCCACAGCTGGAGTACTGTGTGCAGTTCTGGTCGCCACATTATAGGAAGGATGTGATTGCACTGGAGGGGGTGCAGAGGAGATTCACCAGGATGTTGCCTGGGATGAAACATTTAAGTTATGAAGAGAGGTTGGATAGACTTGGGTTGTTGTCGTTGGAGCAGAGAAGACTGAGGGGCGACCTGATCGAGGTGTACAAGATTATGAGGGGCATGGACAGGGTGGATAGGGAGCAGCTGTTCCCCTTAGTTGAAGGGTCAGTCACAAGGGGACATAAGTTCAAGGTGAGGGGCAGGAGGTTTAGGGGGGATGTGAGGAAAAACTTTTTTACCCAGAGGGTGGTGATGGTCTGGAATGCGCTGCCTGGGAGGGTGGTGGAGGTGGGTTGCCTCACATCCTTTAAAAAGTACCTGGATGAGCACTTGGCACATCATAACATTCAAGGCTATGGGCCAAGTGCTGGGTAAATGGGACTAGGTAGGTAGGTCAGGTGTTTCTCACGTGTCGGTGCAGACTCGATGGGCCGAAGGGCCTCTTCTGCCCTATGTGACTGCGATTGGGGCCGGACTGTGATTTCACGCTGACAAGTCAATGAAGGCCTTCCCCGCGTGACACATGCGCTGCCTCTGTGTGTGTGTGTGTGTGTGTGTGTTGGGGGCATGGAGGGGAGGAAGAGGGTGAGTTCAAAAAACATGTCACCTCATGTGACTCTGTCACGTGATCAGAGACCTGTTAGAAATGAGAAATTATTAATGACGGATGGAAAAAAACCCCAACCCGCCCGTGGATGAGGTTTTGCCAAAAATGCAAAGGCCGCTTGGGCTTTTTCACCTGCCCGTCAGCCGTAAGGTTGGACAGGCAGCGAAAAATTAAACTCAATGACATTGTTAACGGCCTGAACAGGCCTTTTAATTATTGGCGGGCGGGCTGCCGACTCCGGCGCTTACCCACCACCCGAAATATCGGGCAAGTGCGCGAATACGTTGGGACACTCGCCCGACCTCACCGCTCGTCACTTTACCCTCGTTCAGATCGGGCGCGCGCCCACCCGACAAGCTACAAATTCTGGCCTTTGAGGACTTCACCTAGGCTGGTTCCAGTTATCTCAGCGTGAACAATGGCACCTCATCGCTGCCAAGGGGTGGTGGCAGAGTCGGTGATACCAGCCACGTGGAAGAGAACGAGTGAACGTCCTTCCATAGCCCCTCACAACGCCTAGGAATTGGGCACAATTCTCATCAACAACTTACAGCTTGTATTTACATTAGCGCCTTTACCAGCCTCAGCTGTTAGCTGTGGCTCAGTGAGTAGCAGTCTTGCTTTGTGACACCTGCAGGTTCAAGTCCCGCTCCAAGGACCCCCAACACAGAAATCCAGCTCGATGCTCCAGTGCAGCACTCAGGTGGTGCCACACTGTCAGAGGTGCTACTTCTGCAGTACTGAGGGGGTGCTGCACTGTCAGAGGTGCTACTTCTGCAGTACTGAGGGGGTGCCACACTGTCAGAGGTGCTACTTCTGCAGTACTGAGGGGGTGCTGCACTGTCAGAGGTGCTGCCCCTTGGGGGCAAGACATTAAACTGAGGCCTGATCTACCTGCTCAGGTGGATGTAAAAGATCCCATGGTCACTGTTTCGAAGGGGAGCAGGGGAGTTCTTCCTGGTGTCCTGGGCCAATATTTATCCCTCAGTCAACACATCACAGAAGCGTAAACCGGATTATCTGGGTTGTTTTCGCATTGCTGTTGATGGGATCTTGCTGTGCGCCGCCTGGCTGCTGTGTTCCCTACATTACGACAGTGAGCAGCACTGCAAAAAGTACTTCACTGGCAGCAAAGCACTTTGAGACATCTGGTGGTCGTGCAAGGCGCTATACGAATGCAAGTCATTAACACGGTAAAACATCCCAGCGTGCTTCACGGAAATATTAACAAGCAGAATTTAACACAAGCAGGGCTGATTGTCCCGCTCTCTGTAATCCTGTCTGTATGTAAAAGACTGGCCCTCTTTAATGGTGTGAAATTTCTCTTGTACCTGCAGAAGTCGGTGTTGGCAGCATTGTACAGCTCTGAAGGATCAGTGATGGAGGTACGCCATTCCATTTCGTCTTTCTATGCTCAGTCACAATCAATGAGACCGTCCCTATTCAAAGAACCTGCATGCCAGTTGAATCCCTAACAGCTAACAGGCCAACTGGTCCCACTTCGGACTGGCACATTTGGCAACGGGCTCACTCACGTGAAACCAGTTACCAGCTAAGCCCAAGCTGGTTCCAGTTAAAGCCGGCTGATTAAAATATTAGTGCCAACTGGGAAACCCAACTGGCTCCCTCCCTGTTGGGAATACCGGTCGTTTTGGGGGTATCGAGGGGGATCTTTCCAGTTCAGACTTTCTGCTGATTTTTTCTCCCTTTGGAGAAAAAATGGGAGATGAGGCTGGGAGCAGGATGGGAACAGAACGAAGGAGCAACGTTAAAGTTGACGTAGGGAAATCCTCAATAGAAAGTCCAAGTCCCGTGAATGCTGGAAATCGTAAATAAAAACAGAAAGTGCCAGAAATGCTCAGCAGGTCAGGCAGTATCTGCGGAGAGGGAAACAGAGTTAACGGGCTGAATTTTATGTGGGGGGTGGTGGCTGGGGTGCTAATTGGCTTGAACTCAACTGATTGTCTTAGATCGGCTGTTAGTGTAGCCATGAGCGCACTCGGGATTGTACAGCAAGTGCTGCCCAATTGTGGATTCACACCTGACAGTAGACATTTTGTTTTAGGCTTTGCAAGGTCAGGCTGGTTGAGTTCTCGCTAATCGCTACACTAAAAACCAATTAAGATAATCAGTAGAGTGCATGATGTGGCTCATTTACACCTGCTACAAGCGACACACATTCATACTCAGGGACTCATTCTCTGAAAACAAATGGAACGCGTTCAAGCCTTACGCCTTTTTTGAATTACCCGGGAGCTTGGGAAGCCTATAGTTTCCCATTACTTTCTCCATGGCAACGCCTCAGCTAATCAAAGCCGACTTTGCCAACCAATCAACACCCCCCTTTTCTCCTGGGGTATAAATTGTTCTGATCATTTGAAATTTGACATTCTTGTGTTTGTCCTGATGAGTACAGACAGACAGACAGACAGACAGACAGACAGACAGACAGACAGACAGACAATGGATTTAATCCTCACGGCAGCAGGTGCTGTATTGTGATGATGACACAAATAAAACGAGTAATCATAATCCATAACAAAGTTAAATGGAAATAAAATGAAAGGATTGCACAATGATGAACATTTCACAAAACAAATAATCACAATAAGTTGCAAAATGCAGGTCTCCTTAATTAATTCAGGGAATAAAAATGAAAGGTCCCCTGCGCTCTGCATTTTGTATTAAAGTCCATCGATCATATGTTGTCAGGTTGACTTCATTAAATCCTCAATCACTTACACACTATTTATGAGTTTTACAAGTCAGGGGATCGAGCTGTCTTGTAGTCTATTCATTCTCTATGATCTTTGTGGAATGGGGTCTGGAATGTGGGAGAGCAGCCAGGGGAGTGTTAGAATGGGCGAGTCTAGAGGGGACAAAGGCCTGGGTGAGGGTTTCAGCAGCGGATGAGCTGAGATGGGCAAAGCCGGGCGATGTTACGGAGGTGGAAAGAAGGGGTCTTACCAACGGCTTGAATACATGGTTGGAATCTCACCTCAGCATCAAGCATGACACGGGGGCTGTGTCTAGACTGGCTCCATCTCACACAGTTGCCAGGGAGAAGGGTGGAATTGATGGCGGGGGAATGGAGTTTACGATGAGGATCCTTCATTCTGAGACTTGTGACCCCGTGTTCCAGACCCCACGGCCGGGGGTGGGGGGGGCGGGTGGGGGGGATCATCTTCTCAGCAGAAACATTTGCATTTCTATAGCGCCTTTCGCAAACTTAGGATATCCCAAAGAGCTTTACGGCTAACAAGGGACTTTTAAAGCGTAGTCACTGTTGCAATGCAGGAAATTCAGCTGCCAATTTGTGCACAGCAAGCTCCCACAAACAGCAATGAGAAAATGGCCAGATCATCTGGCTTCATGATGTTGATTAAGGGATAAACATTGGCTCCGACACCCAGGAGAACCCCCCCTGCTCTTCTATGGGATAGTGGCCCTGCGATCATTTACACCAGCCTGAGAGGGTAGATGGGGCCTCAGTTTAATGCCTAGCCAAAAAAGATGGTTCGTTCGACAGCACAGCACCCCCTCGGAGTTTCACCTTTGAATTTTCCCCTCAAGTCCCTGGAGTGGGACTTGAACCCATGACCTTCCTGATTTAGAGACAAGAGTGCTACTCACTGAGCCACAGCTGACAAAGGGTGTTGGGGTATTATGCAGGTAAAGGCATGGGAGTGGAGGATGGACAAGAGGCCAGAGTGAATAAAGTCTGTGAGGGGTATGATGATCATGGGTGGGGCAGTGTGGGGTCAGGATTTGTGGGTCTATGGTGGGGAGGGTTGGTGGGGGTTACACAGATTTTGGGGGAAGGCCTGAGGCCCTGTGTGGCTCTGAATGCAAGGATGAAGCCCAACTCCTTGGAGGGTCCTAACTGTCTCCTTCTCTCTGTCAGAGGCACCATTTTGCACAAGCCATCGCCATCTTGAACTCTGAAGGGTGCAACATCTTTGAGAATTTCTCCCGGAAGGTGAGTGTGAGACCTTGGAGGTTCGGGGTCAGCTGGAGAGGGTGGGGATAGGGAAGGTGGGGGAAGGGTGAGCTATGGGTTCAGCTAGAGGGAGTGGAGGGGTGAGGGAATGGGGGCACTTTATGACTCTGTAGGCCATCGATGGGAAGGGACTTTTGGGACTTTGTATGCATGTCAATTTTACTTTGTGTTGGTTCTCTATGAGTCCCCCCGCCAAAGTATCCCAATGTGCCTGAATCCCAGAATGTCCTAAATTGCAGTGTTCCCCTTATCTTAGTATCCCTATATCCCAGTGTTTCCCATGTTCCCCAAATTCCAGCGTTCCCTATATTCCAGCATCCCTGTATCCCACTGTTCCCCCATTCCAATTTGCCCCTTATCCCAGTGCTCCCTGTATCCCAGTGCTCCCCGCATCCCAGTGCTCCCCGCATCCCAGTGCCCAGTGGGGAATTCACATTTTATTCATTGCTTCGTGCACAGGATTACCAGAGAATGCTGGACATGATACGGGACATTATTCTAGCAACTGACATGGCTCATCACCTACGCATCTACCCACAGCTCCAGGAAATGGTTAAAGGTACCAGCGCTCGTTCCGATAAACAGAGGTACAGGGCGACAGGAATTCAACTGTTCACGTGATGCCCAAATTATAGAAGCGTTTGTCGTGTATCATCCGCTCTTCACTGCCATCTAGTTCAGAGGAGGTTCACTAAGCTGATTCCTAGGATAAAGGGTCATGAGGAAAGGTTGAGCAGGTCGGGCCTACACTCACTGAAGTTTAGAAGAACGAGAGGTGACCTTATTGGAACATATGAGATCCGGAGGGGGATCGACAGGGTGGGTGCTGAGAGGATGTTTCCCCATGAAGGGGAATTCAGAACTAAGGGGGCACAGTTTCAGAATAGGAGGCCTCTCATTTAAGATGGAGATGAGGAGGAACTTGTTCTCTCTGAGGGGCATTAGTGTTTGGAATTCTCTCCCCCAGAGAGCAGTGGAGGCTGGGTCACTGGGTATATTCAAAGCTGAGTTAGACAGATTTTTGATGGACAAGGGAGTCGAGGTGGATGGGCAGGAAAGTGGAGCTGAGACCTCAGTCAGATCAGCCATGATCATACTGAATGGCGAAGCAGGTTTGATGGGCTGAATGGCCTAATCCTGCTCCTATTTATGAACCTGTGTGCGCGTGTCTATGAGTGTCAGCTCCTGTACAGCGCACACAGTGAGAAAAAGGGAATGATTCACTGCATGTTGTAAAATCCTAGGATCAGGTGGGATTGATGTATGAAAGAAAAGGAGTTGGAGAGACATGGGAAGAGGATGAGGAGGGATGAGTTGGAAAGAGATGGGAAGAGGATGAGGAGGGATGAGTTGGAAAGAGATGGGAAGAGGATGAGGAGGGATGAGTTGGAGGGAGATGGGAAGAGGATGAAGAGGGCTGAGTTGGAGAGATGGGAAGAGGATGAGGAGGGATGAGTTGGAGGGAGATGGGAAGAGGATGAGGAGGGATGAGTTGGAGGTAGATGGGAAGAGGATGAGGAGGGATGAGTTGGAGGGAGATGGGAAGAGGATGAGGAGGGATGAGTTGGAGGGAGATGGGAAGCGGGTGAGGAGGGTTGAGTTGGAGGGAGATGAGAAGAGGATGAGGAGGGTTATTTGATTGATGGAAGGGTAAGCTTTGATAGGGTTGGTTCAGTCTGTTAGTCTATCAAAATTCTCATCTACTTTATGTGTAAAAATTGTATTGTGGTCAAAGAGAAAACATTTTTTCTTGAAGCTTGAAGAATAATAATTGTATTTATATGGCACCTTTAAAATAATAATTTTTAACATTTATTTTTTCATGGGACATGGGACAGCATTTGTTGGCCGTGAACTCAGGCTAATTGGATAGCTCCTTCAAAGAGCTAGCATAGGCTCGATGGGCAGAATGTCCTCCTTCCGTGCTGGAGAGTTGTATGATTCTATAAAAAGCAAGGGGCTTATCCCCGGTGTCCTGGGGCCAATACTAAACTCTCAACCAACATCACCAAAAACAGGTGATCAGGTCATTACTCATTGCCATTGGTTGCTGTGCTCAAATCAACATTTCCTGCATTACAACACAGTGACTACACTTCAAAAAAGTATTTCACTGGCTGTGGAATACATTGGAGCATCCTGAAGATGTGAAAGGGGTGCTATATAAATGCAAGTCTCACTTTCTTGTTCCCTTTTTCTCTTGCACCTGGTGGACTCAGGGGAAACTTCCGCCCATCGAGCTCCCCAGCGTCTCCTGCGCCCAACCACCACCCACCCACCCCTCCCCCAGCCCCCCACCGACCAATCCCAAACTCGAATGCTTTCCTGCCGTGTTACTAACCTCCTTTGTCTCACGATAGCTTACGACAACGATAGCATCACCCACCACACCCAGCTGTTGTACCTGCTGATGACCGCCTGCGATCTCAACGATCAAACCAAAGGATGGAAGACCACCACAAAGATAGCGGTAAGAGCGCTAGGGGCGGAGACAAAGTCAACAGCAGCCCATTCAATCACAACCACGTCAACCACTTGCATTATGATGTAGGACCTCCGCGATATCCAATGGATAAGGAGGCACGAGGTACTTCACCACAAAGTTACCAGATAAAACGCAACATCGAGCCAAGGAAGGACAGGTTTTAGATCGATGATTTGGTCAAAGGGGTAGGGCTGTGCTGAAGGAGGAGAGAGAGATTGGGGGATGTGGGGGGGCAGTGGGGAGGGGGTGGTCCTGGGGGAAGTTGTTTGGGGAGCAAATTCCAAGGCTTGGGGCCCAGGCGGCTGACAGCTAGGCCTCCCATGGCAGAGCGACTAAAGTCGGGGATGCTGAAGATTTGGAGGGCTGGAGGTGGTCACATCAGTAGAAAAAGGGGCAAGGCTGTAGTGGGATCTGAACACGAGGATGAGAACTTTACATTTGCCGGACCGGGAGCCAGTGTAAGGTCAGTGGACACAGAGGCTGACAACAGGACCTGGTGTCAGGACTTGTGCATCAGCCGATGGTACTAACGCGAAAAACCTTCAGAAGGTGCTTCACAGAGGTATAGGCATCGGGCACTGAGCCATTGAAGGAGATATTTGGACAGGTGACCAAAAACCTGTGACCCTCAAAGGAGGAGGGAGAGGATGGGAATTCCAGGGCTTATTGACCAGGCAGCTGAAGGCACAGCCACCGATGGTGGAGCGATTAAAATCAGGGAAGCCGAAGAGGCCGGAATTGAGGAGTGTAGAGATTTCGGAGGGTTGTGGGGCCAGAGGGGGTTACAGAGATTGGGGAGGGGGTTTGAGGCTTTGGCAGGAATTGAAGACAAGACACTTCAACCAATTGGTTCCAGATTCCTTTACAATCTCCACTGCGGCTCTCCCAACTCCCCTGACCACCAAAACACACCCTCCCTTCCCCCTCCGAACCCCCCAACCAGCTCCTCCTCCTCTCACCACCACCACCACCACCACTGCTGCCTGGTGAACCCACTGACTTTGTTAGCTGCCTTTGGACTTGAGACAAGGACAGGCCAGTGATTTGGCTGTGATACTTGCTCCACTCCTGGCTGAACGAGTTGTCACCCAGCACCTCTTGTGGGAGAGAAGCCTCAGGGAAATCAGAAATGCCGAGTGGGTGGGAGTGGGGGTGGAGGGGGACGGGGAGGAGAGACGGGGGCGGGGGGGGGCGGGGAGGTTGGTGTTGGGAGCGGTGGTGGTCACAGCAGCAGGATTGTCCCTGGCCCCATTTGCTGCAACCTGAGGTGTCACAAGTGTCTCAACAAAACTGTCATAAAAGCAACTAACACTGGAAACACTCAGCCAGTGGAGAGAGAAGCGGAGTTAACCTTTCAGGTCTGTGATCGTTCATTGAAAGTGCAAAATGCTGGAGAAGTGACAGGTTTTAAGCAAGTACCGAGGCGGGGAAAGTGACAATGGGGGTGATGGTGCAAGGCAAAAGCAGATGATCATAGAACAAGTAAAGAACCAAACACTGAATCTCGAGGGAAAGGATGAACTATCGATCTATCGGTCCCTGTTGCTATCTCCATGAAAGCCTCAGTCAGAGTCGACTTTCCAACCAATCAGCTCCTTTTTTTCCTGTAGTATAAATAAAATCACAGAATTGTTACAGTGCAGAAGGAGACCATTCAGCCCATCGTGTCTGCACTGGCTCTCCAATGGAGCATTGTGACCTAGTGCTGTGGCCCTATCTTTTCCCCATACCCCTGCACCTTGTTTCAGTTCAAATAATCGTCTAATGCCCTCTTGAATGTCTCGATTGAACCTGCCTCCACCACACTTCCAGGCCGTGCATCCCAGACCCAAACCACTCACTTGTGAAAATGTTTTTTTCTCACGTCACATTTGCTTCTTCTGCAAATCACTTTAAATCTGTGCCCTCTCGTTCTTGATCCTTTTATGAGTGGGAACAGTTTCTCCCTATCTACTCTGTCCAGCCCCCTCATGATTTTGAACATCTCATCAAATCTCCTCTTAGCCTTCTCCTCTCCAAGGAAAACAGTCCCAACTTCTCCAATCTATCCTCATAGCTGAAATTTCTCATCCCTGGAACTGTTCTTGTAAACCTCTCTTGCACTCTCTCCAATGTGTTCACATCCTTCCTATAATGTGGCGCCCAGAACTGTACACAATACTCCAGCTGAGGTCTAACTAGTGTTCTATACAAGTTCAGCATAACCCCCTTCTCTTGTACTCTATACCCTAATAAAAAGCAGGACACTGTACGCTTTATTAACTGCTCTCTCCATCTGTCTGCCATCTTTAATGACTTATGCACATACACACCAAGATCCCTCTACTCCTGCACACCTTTTAGAATTGTACCCCTTATTTTACATTGCCTCTCAATGTTCTTCCTACCAAAGTGTATCACCTCACACTTCTCTGCATTGAACTTCATCTGCCACCTATCTGCCCACTCCACCAACTTGTCGATGTCCTTTTGAATTTCTACACTGTTCTCTTCACAGTTTACAATGCTTCCAACTTTTGATCCGTCCACAAACTTTGAAATTGTCCCCTGCACACCAAGATCTAGATCATTAATATCTATCAGGTAAAGCGAGGGTCCCAGTACTGACCCCTGGGGAACTCCACTACAAACATTCCTCCAGCCCGAAAAATATCCATTAACCATTACTCTCTGTTTCCTGTCACTCAGCCAATTTTGCATCCACATTGCTACTGTTGCTTTTATTCCATGACCTATAACTTTTCTCACAAGTCTGTTGCACAGCACTGTATCGAATGCCTTTTGGAAGTCCATGTACACCATAGGACCGTAAGACCATAAGACATAGGAGCAGAAGTAGGCCATTCGGCCCATCGAGTCTGCTCTGCCATTCAATGAAATCATACCTGATCTGATAATCCTCACCTCCACTTTCCTGCCTTTCCCCCATTACCCCTGATTCTCTTACTGATTAAAAATCTGTCTATCTCAGCCTTGAATATAATTAATGGCCCAGCCTCTACAGCCCTCTGCGGTAAAGAATTCCACAGATTCACTACCCTCTGAGAGAAGAAATTCCTCCTCATCTCTGTTTTAAATGGGTGACCCCTTACTCTGAGATTATGCTCTCTGGTCCTAGAGTCTCCCACAAGGGGAAACAACCTCTCAGCATCTACCCTGTCAAGCCCCCTAAGAATCTTATATGTTTCAATAAGGTTGCCTCTCATTCTTCTAAACTCCAAGGAGTACAGGCCCATAAGAAAATCCCTTCATACCTGGGATCAACCTAGTGAACCTTTGCTTTAATGACTGGAAGCCAGTGTCCAGTGGCGTACCACAGGGATCTGTGCTGGGTCCCCTATTATTCGTCATTTATATAAACGACATAGATCACTATGTGGGGGGTAGGATTAGTAAGTTTGCGGATGACACAAAGATTGGCCGGGTGGTTAACGGTGAGGTTGAGTGTCTTGGGCTACAGGGAGATATAGACGGGATGGTCAAATGGGCAGGTAAGTGGCAGATGGAATTTAACCCTGAAAAGTATGAGGTGATACACTTTGGAAGGAGTAATTTGACAAGGAAGTATTCAGTGAATGGAATGACACAAGGGAGTTCTGATGAACAAAGGGACCTTGGCGTGTGTGTCCATAGATCTCTGAAGGCAGAGGGGCATGTTAATGGGGTGGTGAAAAAGGCATGTGGGACACTTGCCTTTATCAATCGAGGCATAGGTTACAAAAGTAGGGAGGTCATGTTGGAGTTGTATAGAACCTTGGTGAGGCCACAGCTGGAGTACCGTGTGCAGTTCTGGTCGCCACATTATAGGAAGGATGTGATTGCACTGGAGGGGGTGCAGAGGAGATTCACCAGGATGTTGCCTGGGATGAAACATTTAAGATATGAAGAGAGGTTGGATAGACTTGGGTTGTTTTCGTTGGAGCAGAGAAGACTGAGGGGCGACCTGATCGAGGTGTACAAGATTATGAGGGGCATGGACAGGGTGGATAGGGAGCAGCTGTTCCCCTTAGTTGAAGGGTCAGTCACAAGGGGACATAAGTTCAAGGTGAGGGGCAGGAGGTTTAGGGGGGATGTGAGGAAAAACTTTTTTACCCAGAGGGTGGTGATGGTCTGGAATGCGCTGCCTGGGAGGGTGGTGGAGGCGGGTTGCCTCACATCCTTTAAAAAGTACCTGGATAAGCACTTGGCACGTCATAACATTCAAGGTTATGGGCCAAGTGCTGGTAAATGGGATTAGGTAGGTAGGTCAGGTGTTTCTCACGTGTCAGTGCAGACTCGATGGGCCGAAGGGCCTCTTCTGCACTGTGAGATTCTGTGGTTCTGTGATTCTGTGATTCTCTGGACTGCCTCCAATGCCAGTATATCTTTCCTTAGATAAGGGGACCAAAATTGTTCACAGTATTCTAGGTGTGGTCTAACTAGTGCCTTGTATAGTTTTAGCAAGACTTCCCTATTTTTATACTCCATTCCCTTTGAAATAAAGGCCAACATTCCATTTGCCTTCCCTATTACCTGCTGAACCTGTGTGCTAGCTTTTTGGGATTCGTGCACAAGGACTCCCAAATCCCTCTGTGCTGCAGCTTTCTTCAGTCTTTCTCCATTTAAATAATATCGAGCTCCTCTATTCTTCCAGCCCAAAGTGCATAACCTCACATTTTCCCACAATATATTCCATTTGCCAAGTTTTTGCCCACTCACTTAACCTGTCTATATCCCTCTGTAGTCTCCTTCTGTCATGTTCACCACTTGCCTTCCCTTCTATTTTTGTGTCATCTGAAAACTTGTCAATAGTACATTCACTTCCCTCATTTAAGCCATTAATATATATTGTAAATAATTGTGGCCCCAGCACTGATCCCTGTGGCACTCCACTAGTTACAGGTTGTCATTCTGAAAATGCCCCCCTTATCCCAACTCTCTGTCTTCTATTAGTGAGCCAGTCCTCTACCCATGCTAATATACTACCCCCCAACACCCTGGGCTCTTATCTTATTAAGTAGCCTTATTTGCGGTATCTTATCGAACGCCTTTTGGAAATCCAAATATATTACGTCTACTGGTTCCCCTTTATCTATCCTGCTTGTTACCTCCTCAAAGAATTCTAATAAATTTGTTAGGCATGATTTCCCCTTCATGTTGACTCTGCTTGATTAGATTATGTATTTCAAAATGCTCTGCTATCACATCCTTTATAATAGACTCCAATATTTTCCCAATGACAGATGTTAAGCTAACTGGCCCATAGTTACCTGTTTTTTGTCCCCCTCCCTTTTTGAATAAGGGCCGTTCTCCAATCCCCTGGGACTTTTCCAGAATCTAAGGATCCTTAGAAAATTACTACCAGTGCCTCCACTACCTCTGTAGCTACTTCTTTTAATACACATCAACAGCATTACCCTCATCAACCTTCTCTCTTACCTCTTCAAAAAAACTCCTGCAAGTTAGTTAAACATGATTTTCCCTTAAGAAAAGCATGCTGCCTCTTCCTAATCAACCCACATTTTTCCATGTGACTATTAATTCTATCCCAAATAATTGCTTCTAGAAGCTTCCCCACCACTGAAGTTAAGCTGACTGGTTTGTAATTGCTGGGCTTATCCTTACAACCTTTTTTGAACAAGGGCGTAATGTTTGCAATTCTCCAGTCCTCTGGCACCACAACTGAGTCTAGGGAAGACTGAGAGATTACGGCCGGTGCCCCTGCAATTTCCACCCTCACTTCCTTCAATATCCTTGGATGCATTTCATATGGTCCGAGGGCCTTGTCGACTTTAAGTACCAACAGTTTATCCAATATCTCCTCCTTATCAATTTTGAACCCTTCTAGTGACAGAGTTTCCTCGTCTGTCACCAAGGCCTGGGTAGCATCTACTTCCCTGGTAAAGACAGTATTCATTTCATACTTCAACCATGCCTCCCGCCTCCATGTGTAAATCCCCTTTTTGGCCCTTAACTGGTCCTACTACTTTTATTGCCCTTTTACTATTTATGTGCCTATAGAAGACTTTGGGATCTCCCTTTATGTTGGCTGTCAATCTTTTCTCATAATCCCTCTTTCTTTTCCTTTTTTTGCTTCTTCACCTCTCCTCTGAACCTTCTGTATTCAGCTTGGGTTCTCAATTGTATTTTCTACCTGACACCTGTCATAAGTGCACTTTTTCTTCTTTATCTCAATTTCTATCTCCATTTTCATCCAGGGAGCTCTGGATTTGTTTGCCCTGCCTTTCCCTTTTGAGGAAATATATCTTGACTGTGCTCAAACCATTTCTTCTTTGAAGGTAGCCTATTGTTCAGCTACAGTTTTTCCCTTTGGTTCCAGTCTATCCGGCCCAGCTCTGTTCTTGCCCCATTGAAGTTCGCTCTCCCCCAGTTGATTATTCTTAATTTGGGTTGTCCATTGTCCTTTTCTACCATCACCCTAAACCTTACAATACAACGATCACTGTCTCCTAAATGTTCCCCCACTGACTCTGGATCTACTTGGCCCACCTCATTCCCAAGAGCCAGGTCTAGCAGTGTCTCCTTTCTTGTTGGACTGGACACATACTGCTGTAGGAAATTCTCCTGAACACAATCTAGGAGCTCTTGCCCCTCACTGCTCTTTACACTACCACTTTCACAGTCCATGTTTGGATAATTAAAGTCCCCCATTATAACTACTCTATAATATTTGCATCTCTCTGCAATTTCCCAGCAGATTTGTTCCTCTACATTCTTCTCACTAGTTGGTGGTCTATAGACTACACCGAACAATGTAATTGCACCCTTTTTGGTCCTTAGCTCCAGCCAAATTGATTCTGTCCTTGAACCCTCTGGGACATCCCCTTTCTCCAGCACTGCAATGCTCTCCTTAACCATCACCCGCTCCTCCTTTCCTTCAGGCCCTATTTTTCCTGAACACCTTGTGCCCAGGAATATTTTACACCCAGCCCTGCCCTTCCTTGAGCCAGGTCTCTGTTGTCGCCACAACATCATGGCAATCTGTGTCTGTAACTCCCCAATCTTATTTCGGTGCATTCACATACACGCAGATATAGACTTCATTACTTTCTCCCTTACTCCCACTCTGCCTATTAACTTACTATTCTCAATTCTAGTGTTATCTGTCTCTCCCAGTATTTTGTGTGCCTTGGTATTGCTTTCTAATATTCTCTCCTGGTTCCCACACCCCTGGTGAATTCATTTAAAGCCTCCCCCCCACCGCCAACAGCACTAGCAAAACACCCTGCGAGGAACTCAGTCCCAGCTCTGTTCAGGTATAACCCGTCCGGCTTGTACAGGTGCCATCCCCCCCCAGAGCCAGTTTCAATGTCCCAGGAATCTAAAGCCCTCCCCACTGCACCGTCTTTCCAGCCACACAGTCATCTGCCTTATCCTCCTATTTCTGTACTCACTGGCACGTGGCACTGGGGGTAATCTGGACATTTGAGGTCCTGCTTTCTAATCTTCTACCTAGCTCCCTAAATTCTGTCTGCAGAACCACATTTCCATTCCTAAGTCATTGGTACCAACATGGACCATGACCTCTGGCTGTTCACCCTCCCCCAGAAGAATGTCCTGCAGTTGCCCATTGACATCCTTGACCCTGGCACCAGGGAGGCAACGTGCCATCCTGGAGTCACATCTACGGCTGCAGAAACGCCTGTCTGTTCCTTTAACTAACGAATCCCCTATCATTATTGCTCTTCCTTCTTCCTCCCCACCTGCACAGATGAGTCACTCGTGGTGCCACAAACCTGGCTCTGACCGCATTCCTCTGAGGAACCAACGCCCTCACCAGTATCCAAAATGGAAAATGAATTAGTGAGTGGGGCCCCAGAGGACTCCTGCACTACCTGCTTGGAGTACCTGACAGTCATCCATTCTCTTTCAGCCTCCATGCTCCTAACCTGCGGTGTGACCACCTCTCCGAACGTACTACCGACATAGCCCTGCCCCGCAGATGCGCCATAGTGACTCCAGCCGTTGACTGAGCTCCGAAACCCAGAGCTCAAGTTACTGGAATTGATAGCACTTCCTGCACATGTGGTCATCTCAGTCACCAGGAGTGTCCACGACTTCCCACGTGTTACACATTCCAAATGACTGAGCTTCCCTACAATGTCTTAACTTTATCTCCCTTATGTTAACTCTATTTTACATCGGTTGACTTCTATTACTTTACGCAACTGGTCCTGGCTTCCCCCTTATTCCTAGTGTTTTACTTCTTTAAAAATAATACAGTTTTCTAATTTACAGCTATTTAAAGACACTCCCTAACAGCAGTTTCTTACCAGCCAATGAGCCAATGGTTTTCCTGTGATGTCACTGTTCATTTTTTAAAAAAACGTTCCGAGGGTGAGGTTTACGCCCAGGTCCATCTCTGCTCAGCTGTTCTGACTTAGAATAATTCTTGTGTAGACTCCACCTCTTTCCCCCTGTGCACAGAACTCCCCTGTGAGTCTAACTTCTTACTCACTGGGTCTCTGATGCACTCCGGCGTAGCCGCCCACCTCCTCAAGTGACCCCTATCGACCTAAAGTGTTGTGATGCTTTGAAATTTGGTATTCTTGCATTTGTCCTGATGAGTGCAAGATGAGAAACTTCGACAACACCTCTCACTTTTCAGCAACATTCAAGTTCTGAACTACCACACGACTGGAAAAAAAATGAATGGAGAGAATGTGTAAATGGGAAAAGGGTCAATCATTATCTGCATCTGCTGTTTGGGAAGATGTAGGGAGTGTCTACAACCTGCAACTGTTGAGTTCGGACAGTTGTACAGCGCTGAATTGAAATAAGAGTGTTGCTCCTCAAGCTTACACTGAGATTCATTGGAGCAGCATAGGAGGTGGAAGACAGAGAGAGCAGAGTGTAACAGTGTAGGAGACGGAGGATAGAGAGAGCAGAGTGTAGCAGTGTAGGAGACGGAGGATAGAGAGAGGAGAGTGTAGCAGTGTAGGGGAAGAAGGGTAGAGAGAGCAGAGTGTAGCAGTGTAGGAGATGGAGGATAGAGAGAGCAGAGTGTAGCAGTGTCGGGGAAGAAGGATAAAGAGAGCAGAGTGTAGCAGTGTAGAAGAAGGATAGAGAGAGCAGAGTGTAGCAGTGTAGGAAACGGAGGGTAGAGAGAGCAGAGTGTAACAGTGTAGGAGACGGAGGATAGAGAGAGCAGAGTGTAACAGTGTAGGAGAAGAAGGATAGAATGAGCAGAGTGTAACAGCGTAGGAGACAGAGGGTAGAGAGAGCAGAGTGTAACATTGTAGGAGACGGAGGATAGAGAGAGCAGAGTGTAACAGTTTAGGAGATGGAGGGTAGAGAGAGCAGAGTGTAACAGTGTAGGAGATGGAGGGTAGAGAGAGCAGAGTGTAACAGTCTAGGAGACGGAGGGTAAGAGAGCAGAGTGTAGCAGTGTTGGAGATGGAGGATAGAGAGAGCAGAGTGTAACAGTGTAGGAGACGGGGATAGAGAGAGCAGAGTGTAACAGTGTAGGAGACGGAGGATAGAGAGAGCAGAGTGTAGAAGTCTTGGAGACAGAGGGTAAGAGAGCAGAGTGTAGCAGTGTAGGAGATGGAGGATAGAGAGAGCAGAGTGTAGCAGTGTTGGGGAAGAAGGATAGAGACAGCAGAGTGTAGCAGTGTAGGAGATGGAGGATCGAGAGAGCAGAGTGTAACAGTGTAGGAGATGGAGGATCGAGAGAGCAGAGTGTAGAAGTCTAGGAGACAGAGGGTAAGGGAGCAGAGTGTAGCAGTGTAGGAGATGGAGGATAGAGAGAGCAGAGTGTAGCAGTGTAGGAGATGGAGGATAGAGAGAGCAGAGTGTAGCAGTGTAGGAGATGGAGGATAGAGAGAGCAGAGTGTAACAGTGTCGGGGAAGAAGGATGGAGAGAGCAGAGTGTAGCAGTGTAGGAGACGGAGGATAGAGAGAGCAGAGTGTAACAGTGTAGGAGACGGAGGATAGAGAGAGCAGAGTGTAACAGTGTAGGAGACGGAGGATAGAGAGAGCAGAGTGTAACAGTGTGGGAAATGGAGGATAGAGAGAGCAGAGTGTAACAGTGTCGGGGAAGAAGGATGGAGAGAGCAGAGTGTAGCAGTGTAGGAGACGGAGGATAGAGAGAGCAGAGTGTAATAGTGTAGGAGACAGAGGATAGAGAGAACAGAACGTAACAGTGTCGGGGAAGAAGGATAGAGAGAACAGAGTGTAACAGTGTAGGAGATGGAGGATAGAGAGAGCAGAGTGTAGCAGTGTAGGAGACGGAGAATAGAGAGAACAGAGTGTAACAGTGTAGGAGACGGAGGGTAGAGAGAGCAGAGTGTAGCACTGTAGGAGACGGAGGGTAGAGAGAGCAGAGTGTAGCAGTGTCGGGGAAGAAGGATAGAGACAGCAGAGTGTAGCAGTGTAGGAGATGGAGGATCGAGAGAGCAGAGTGTAACAGTGTAGGAGATGGAGGGTAGAGAGAGCAGAGTGCAGCAGTGTCGGGGAAGAAGGATAGAGAGAGCAGAGTGTAGCAGTGTAGGAGATGGAGGATCGAGAGAGCAGAGTGTAACAGTGTCGGGGAAGAAGGATAGAGAGAACAGAGTGTAACAGTGTGGGAAATGGAGGATAGAGAGAGCAGAGTGTAACAGTGTCGGGGAAGAAGGATGGAGAGAGCAGAGTGTAGCAGTGTAGGAGACGGAGGATAGAGAGAGCAGAATGTAACAGAGTAGGAGACAGAGGATAGAGAGAGCAGAGTGTAGCAGTGTAGGAGATGGAGGGTAGAGAGAGCAGAGTGTAGCAGTGTAGGAAATGGAGGGTAGAGAGAGCAGAGTGTAGCAGTGTAGGAGATGGAGGGTAGAGAGAGCAGAGTGTAGCAGTGTAGGAGATGGAGGGTAGAGAGAGCAGAGTGTAGCAGTGTAGGAAATGGAGGGTAGAGAGAGCAGAGTGTAGCAGTGTAGGAGACGGAGGGTAGAGAGAGCAGAGTGTAACAGTGTAGAAGACGGAGGGTAGAGAGAGCAGAGTGTAACAGTGTAGGAGACGGAGGGTAGAGAGAGCAGAGTGTAACAATGTAGGAGACGGAGGGTAGAGAGAGCAGAGTGTAACAGTGTAGGAGACGGAGGGTAGAGATAGCAGAGTGTAACAGTGTAGGTGATGGAGAGTAGACAGAGCAGAGTGTAACAGTGTAGGAGACGGAGAATAGAGAGAGCAGAGTGTAACAGTGTAGGAGACGGAGGGTAGAGAGAGCAGAGTGTAACAGTGTAGGAGACGGAGGATAGAGAGAGCAGAGTGTAGCAGTGTCGGGGAAGAAGGATAGAGAGAACAGAGTGTAACAGTGTAGGAGACGGAGGGTAGAGAGAGCAGAGTGTAACAGTGTAGGAGACGGAGGGTAGAGATAGCAGAGTGTAACAGTGTAGGTGATGGAGAGTAGACAGAGCAGAGTGTAACAGTGTAGGAGACGGAGGGTAGAGAGAGCAGAGTGTAACAGTGTAGGAGACGGAGGGTAGAGAGAGCAGAGTGTAACAGTGTAGGAGACGGAGGATAGAGAGAGCAGAGTGTAGCAGTGTCGGGGAAGAAGGATAGAGAGAACAGAGTGTAACAGTGTGGGAAATGGAGGATAGAGAGAGCAGAGTGTAACAGTGTAGGAGACGGAGAATAGAGAGAGCAGAGTGTAACAGTGTAGGAGATGGAGGATAAAGAGAGCAGAGTGTAGCAGTGTAGGAGACGGAGGATAGAGAGAGCAGAGTGTAGCAGTGTCGGGGAAGAAAGATAGAGAGAGCAGAGTGTAACAGTGTAGGAGACAGAGGATAGAGAGAACAGAACGTAAAAGTGTCGGGGAAGAAGGATAGAGAGAACAGAGTATAACAGTGTGGGAAATGGAGGATAGAGAGAGCAGAGTGTAACAGTGTAGGAGACGGAGAATAGAGAGAGCAGAGTGTAGCAGTGTAGGAGATGGAGGGTAGATAGAGCAGAGTTTAACAGTGTAGGAGATGGAGAGTAGACAGAGCAGAGTGTAACAGTGTAGGAGACGGAGGGTAGAGAGAGCAGAGTGTAACAGTGTAGGAGATGGAGAGTAGACAGAGCAGAGTGTAACAGTGTAGGAGACGGAGGGTAGAGAGAGCAGAGTGTAACAGTGTAGGAGACGGAGGGTAGAGAGAGCAGAGTGTAGCAGTGTAGGAGACGGAGGGTAGAGAGAGCAGAGTGTAACAATGTAGGAGACGGAGGGTAGAGAGAGCAGAGTGTAACAGTGTAGGAGATGGAGAGTAGACAGAGCAGAGTGTAACAGTGTAGGAGATGGAGGGTAGAGAGAGCAGAGTGTAACAGTGTAGGAGACGGAGGGTAGAGAGAGCAGAGTGTAACAGTGTAGGAGACGGAGGGTAGAGAGAGCAGAGTGTAACAGTGTAGGAGACGGAGGATAGAGAGAGCAGAGTGTAGCAGTGTAGGAGATGGAGGGTAGAGAGAGCAGAGTGTAGCAGTGTAGGAGACGGAGGATAGAGAGAGCAGAGTGTAACAGTGTAGGAGACGGAGGATAGAGAGAGCAGAGTGTAGCAGTGTAGGAGATGGAGGGTAGAGAGAGTAGAGTGTAACAGTGTAGGAGATGGAGGATAGAGAGAGCAGAGTGTAACAGTGTAGGAGACGGAGGATAGAGAGAGCAGAGTGTAGCAGTGTAGGAGACGGAGGATAGAGAGAGCAGAGTGTAACAGTGTAGGAGATGGAGGGTAGAGAGAGTAGAGTGTAACAGTGTAGGAGACGGAGGATGGAGAGAGCAGAGTGTAACAGTGTAGGAGACGGAGGATAGAGAGAGCAGAGTGTAGCAGTGTAGGAGACGGAGGATAGAGAGAGCAGAGTGTAACATTGTAGGAGACGGAGGATAGAGAGAGCAGAGTGTAGCAGTGTAGGAGATGGAGGATAGAGAGAGCAGAGTGTAGCAGTGTAGGAGATGGAGGATAGAGCAGAGTGAGAATGGAGCAGAGGATTAAAATGTCAAAAGTGTGTTTGAAGCTCCCTTGGGATAATTTTCAGTATGATGGTATCAAGGCTGGGATTGGTTCTTTATCCAGAGTATTGGAAATTCACGCCGATGTTCCTGGTTCCGATGGTCACCCAGCAACTCCCCAGCCTATCATGTGGAGAATGCAGATTGCTGGAGGAGGGCCAGGCTGACAATCGATTGCAGATGTTCTGGTTGGACATTTGCCAGCACCCATTCTCCAAGGTTACAGTTTGGAGAATAGTGATTCTGTTGCAGGACTGGAGGTTAGATCTGTATAGAAGCAACACCAAATCATCAAACTGTTTTGTACCCTTCCTGTATTCTGTTCTGTTGACTTCAGCAGGGTTCAATACAGGCTTCCAATCATAAAAACACAAGCACTTAAGAAACAGGAGCTTGAGTCAACCACTTGGTCCCTTGAGTCTGCTCCGACATTCAATTAGATCAAGGCTGATCTTCATCCCCAGCTCCACTTTCCTGCACTATGCCCATACTCTTAATTCCCTCAGCATCCATCAATCTATCACTCTCTGTTGTGAATATACTGAATGACTCAGCATCCACAACCCTCTGGGATAGAGAATTCAAAGATTCACAACCCTCTGAGTAAAGAAATTGCTCCTCCTTTCAGTCCTAACTGGTGTACCCCTTACACTGAGACTATGACCCCGTGTCCGAGATCCTCCAGCCAAGGGGGCGTGGGGAAACACCCTTTCAGTGCCTACCCTGTCAAGCCCTTCAACAACTTTACGTTTCAACTTGATCACTTCTCATTCTGATCCCCAGAGAATATCGACCTAGTCTACTCAGTTCCTCCCTGTGGGACAGTCCCCTCACCCCAGGAAGCAGTCTCGTGAACCTTTGTTACACGCTCTGTAAGGTGATCATATCTTTGAGGTAGGAGCTATGTCAACATTCAAGGTTAGATTGAGTCGGTGGATGAAGTGCTGTGGAAACAGGCCGGGTAAAAACACTACAAGCTATTTGCTCATGTTAGGACCAACATGGACAGGATGGACAGGATCAGTGCAGAGGGATCTGGGTGTCCTTGTGCATGAATCGCTGAAAGCTAGTATGCAGGTGCAGCAGGTAATAAGGAAGGCAAATGGAATTTTGGCATTTATTGCTAAAGGAATAGAGTATAAAAATAGGGAAGTGTTGTTGCAACTATACAGGGCATTGGTGAGACCGCACATGGAGTACTGTGCACAGTTTTGGTCCCCTTACTTGAGGAAGGATGTAGTTGCACTGGAGGCGGTTCAGAGGAGGTTTACTAGATTGATTCCAGAGATGTGGGGCTTGTCTTATGAGGAGAGATTGAGCAGTTTAGGCCTATACTCACTAGAGTTTAGAAGGATGAGAGGAGATCTAATTGAGGTATATAAGATGCTAAAGGGGATAGACAAAGTAGACGTGGAGTGGATGTTTCCCCCTTGTGGGGCATTCTAGAACGAGAGGCCATAGTTTTAGGCTAAGTGATGGTAGATTTAAATCAGTGATGAGGAGGAATTACTTTTCTCAAAGGGTGGTGAATCTGTGGAATTCACTACCTCAGAGTGCAGTGGATGCCGGGACACTGAATAAATTTAAGGAGGAGATATAGACAGATTTTTAATTAGTAACGGGTTGAAAGGTTATGGGGAGAGGGCGGGAAATTGGAGTTGAGGCCGAAATGAGATCAGCCATGATCGTGTTGAATGGCGGGGCAGGCTCGAGGGGCCGAATTGCCTACTCCCGCTCCTAGTTCTTATGTTCCTATGAATAGCCCGTTTCAGTGTTGCACCTTTTGTGTATTTCTATCAGTTACAGAGCGTCCGAGCCCATTCTCAGGCTAATTGCTACTGACTCTCAACTGCAGAAAGCCCCTTGCTTATACAACCCTTATTTTGTCTTTTCCCTAGGAACTGATATATAAAGAATTCTTTTCACAAGGAGACCTGGTAAGTCAACACGAGTAAATGTTAATTTTTTCTGTTGCTGATTTTAGATGTTCGAAGTTTCGTTGAAGAATTGGGCTGAAAAATATCTAGACTTTAAAGCCTTATCAGCCGTTAACATAAGTTAATGGAGTATTTAAGTTCCTGAACAGCCTTGACAAGGTGGACGTGGAAAGGATGTTTCCTCTTGAGGGTGAATCCAGAACTAGGGGACACTGTTTTAAAATTAGGGGTCACTCTTTTAGGACAGAGATGAGGAGAAATTTTTTTCTCTCAGAGGGTTGTGTGACTTTGGAATTCTCTGCCTCAGAAGGTGGTGGAGGCGGGGCCATTGAATATTTTTAAGGCAGAGGTAGATAGATTCTTGTTAGGCAAGGGAACCAAAAGTTATTGGGGGTAGATGGGAATGTGGAACTCGAAACGCAAAAAGATCAACCGTGATCTTATTGAATGGTGGAGCAGGCTCGAGGGGCTGAATGACCTACTCCTGTTCCTATTTCATATGTTCGTACGTTTGTCATTGACTGACTATAGACTCAGGAGAGTTTTATAAGGTAGTAAATGTTAATTCAGGAACATTCATTAAATCCATCAACAACTTGCATTTATATAGCACCTTTAACCTACTAAAATGCTCCAAGACATTTCACAGGCGGTTTTATCAAACAAACTTTGGCACCGAGCTACACAAGGAGATGTTAGGAAAGGTGACCAAAGGAGGAGGGAGCGAGAGAGAGAGAGAGAGATGGAAGTAGAGAGGTGGAAAGGTTTACAGAGGGAATTCTAGAACTTAGAGCCTGCACAACTGAAGGAACGGCCGCCAGTGATGGAACAATTAAAATGGGGATGTTCAAGAAGCCAGAATTGGATCTTTGAAGGGTTGTGGGACCAGAGGAGGTTACATATTTAGGGACGGACCATCAGGTCATTTGGAAGCAAGGATGCTGGAGATCTGAATTAAAAACAGAAAATGCTGGAAGAACTCAACAGGTCTGGCAGCATCTGTGGAGAGAGAAACAGAGTTAACTTTCTGAGTTGGATATGACTCTTCTTCAGAGCTCCTTGAGAAATTTAAAATGGAAGCATTGCCAGATTGGGAGCCATTGTCGATCAGCCAGCGTCGGGATCGATGGGGGAATGCGACTTTTTCCTTTATTCTCCCATGGGATGTGGGTGTCGCTGGCGAGGCCAGCATTTGTTGCCCATCCCTAATTGCCCTTGAACTGAGTGATTTGCTAGGCCATTTCAGAGGGCAGTTTTAAGAGTCAACCACATTGCTGTGGGTCTGGAGTCACATGTAGGCCAGACCAGGTAAGGACGGCAGATTTCCCTCCCTAAAGGGGATTAGTGAACCAGATGGGCTTTTACAACAATCGATGATAGTTTCAGGGGCATCATTACTGAGACTAGCTTTTTCAGTTCCATAATTTATTAGCAGCTGCTGTGGTGGTATTCAAACCAATACCCTCCAAGCCTCTGGATTACAGTGACATTATCATTGCACCACAGTCTTCCCTTGGGGCTCGGTGCGAGTTAAGGTGAGAGCATCAGAGTTTCGGATGAGCTCAAGTTTATGGAGAGCGGACGATGGGAGGCCGGCCAGGAGTCCATTGGAATAGTCAGGCCTAAAGACATGGAGAAAGGTTTCAGCAGCAGATGAGCTGAGACTGGGCGGAGAGGGATGTTACAGAGGTAGAAATAGGCAAGCTGTGGTGACGGAGCGGACATAGGCTGGGATTTTCCAGCCCCTCACACCAGCCAGACCTTCCAATCCCGCCGATGTGAATGGGGATTTCAATGGCTTGCCGGCCCCGCCAAGGTGGGGGGTGGGGGGCGGTGGTTTGGGGGTGGGGTGGGGGTGCTGAAAATTCCAACCGTAGGGTCAGAAACGCATCATTGGGTCAGGCCGGTTGGCGAAGTTGCAAACGGTCTGGTTCAGCCTCAGATATTGTCCAGGCCAGCGGGACGGTGGGACTTCCTACAATGGCTGCCGCCCACATGGACCTTTGACCTTTTTTTCTTGTTTGTTTCCCTGCTCATTCGCAGGAGAAGGCAATGGGGACCAATCCACTTGAGATGATGGATAGAGAAAAGGCCTTTGTCCCAGAGCTCCAGATCAGCTTCATGGAACACATCGCCATGCCAACGTACAAGTAAGTTCAAAGGACAAGAGACCTTCTTTAGTGCGGGCAAGTCACTGGGCAACCGATAGCGGATAAACGCGGGAGAGACCCATTCCTTCCAAGGAAGGATCCGAGGGTTAAACGATAGGCAGCGGCATTGGAACTGCCCAACTGTGGACTTCAAAAGAGAATTTGGACAATCACCTGAAGAGAAAAGATTGGCAGGGCTACGGGGAAAGGAGAGGGAAGGCCAATTAGCTCAGCAGCTCTTGCAGAGAGTCAGCACGGGCACATAGGGCCAAATGGCCCCCTCCTGTGTTGTGGCCGTTCTATGATTTTATGTGCGATGCAGGGCCAGCAGCATTAGAGGGAATGGCAGGTCGGGGATGGGGTATCGGGGAGAGAGTGAATGGAGAACGGGGATGGGGGAGAAAGTGGAACGGGACTGGGAGAAGAGACGGAGGTGAGGTAGGAAGGATGAAAGGCAGTGGAGCCGGGAAAGAGGAGGGAAGGTGATGTTAGACAGGGGTGGAGGGTGGGAGAGTGGAGGGGAGGAGAGAAACAGGGAATGGCGGGGGGAGGGGGAAGAATGAATGGACCCGGGAAAAGATTAGAAAGGGGAGGAGAGAGGAGCAGGGAATGGCGGGGAGGGGCAAGGGGTGGTAGGTTGTGGAGGGGAAAGGAACATGAGGATAGACGGCTAGAGGAGAAAGGATAGGGATGGAGGAATTGAGTGGGAGGGGGTTGGGGTAACTGGGCCAGCGAGGTAGGAGAAATGAAGGCTGGTAATCATGAGGGAGAGAGAGGGCAGAAACAATTCTCCACAGGAGGGAGTGGAAACCTGTCTCGAGGAGTTGGGACATGGCAGACCACGGGGCAGGTTTTCAGCTGAAGCAGTGAAATCTGGAAGGTTTATACAATAGGGGCTGAGCCACTACTGCCGGTCTTACACATTGCTTGGCCATTTATGAGGTGGGTAGTGAGTGCTGTGTATAATTCTATAATTAAGCAATGCTTAAGGGCTTGCCAATAGGAAAAAGGACTTTTTCTTTCATATTCAATGTTTGGATGGCAGGGTTGGTGGGGGGTGCGGGTGGGTGGGGGATGCGGGTGGGTGGGGGGTGTGGGTGGGTGGTGGGGGAGGAGATGGTGGGGAATGGAACCATCACTAGCAAAATCAGCATTTGATGCCCTTTCCTAGTTACCCTGAGTTGATCTGAGTGGTTTGCTCGGCCATTTCAGAGGGTAATTAAATGTCAACCACATCGTTGTGGGTCTGGAGTCACATGTAGGCCAGACCAGGTAAGGACGGCAGATTTCCCTCCCTAAAGGACATTAGTGAACCAGATGGGTCTTTATGGTAATCCCGTAGCTTCGTGTTCACTTTAATTGTGAGATAGAGCTTGATGAATGGGGGGGATGGGGTGTTGGTTGTCAAAAATTCCTCCTGCCCCAAGATAAACTTTGGGTGATTGGGGGGGTGCGGGGGGTGCAGTGGATGGTGGGATGCTGGGGGAACGTTCAGGAGTACCCCCAGGATTGCAGTTTCCAGTCTGTCCATCCCCGTCAGAATTTTATATGTTTCAATGAGATCCCCTCTCATTCTCCTAAACTCCAGTGAATACTGGACTAGTCGACCCAATCTCACCTCATACGACAATCCTGCCATCCCAGGAATCAGTCTGGTGAACCTTCGCTGCACTCCCTCTATGGCAGGTGTATCCTTTCTTAGATAAGGAGACCAAAACCACACATAATACTCCAGGTGTGGCCTCACCAAGGCCCTGTACATCTGTAGTAACACATCCTTGCTCCTGTACTCAAGTCCTCTCGCAATGAAGGTCAACATACCATTTGCCTTCTTAACTGCTTGCTGCACCTGCATGCTTGCTTTCAGTGATTGGTGTACGAGGACACCCAGGTCCCTTTGTACGTCAACATTTCCCAATCTATCACCATTTAAATAATATTCTGCCATTCTGTTTTTCCTACCGAAATGGATAACTTCACACTGATCCACGTTGTACTGCATCTGCCATGTATTTGCCCACTCACTCAACCTGCCTGAATCGCCTTGAGCCTCTTAACATCCTCCTCACCGCTCACATTCCCACCTAGTTTTGCGTCGTCAGCAAACTTGGAAATATTACATTTGGTTCCCTCATTTAAATCATTGATATATATTGTGAATAGCTGGGGCCCAAGCACTGATCCCTGTGGTACCCCACTAGTCACCACCTGCCACTCCAAAAAAGACCCGTTTATAACTACTCTGTTTCCTGCCTGCTAATCAATTCTCAATCCATGCCAATATATTAACCCCAATCCCGTGTGTTTAATTTTACACACTAACCTCTTATATGGTACTTCATCAAAAGCTTTCTGAAAGTCCAAATACACCACATCCACTGGTTCTCCTTTATCTATCCTGCTAGTTGTGCCCTACTTTTTCTAGCAACTTTATATGACTCCTCTTTGGATCTAATACTATCCTTAATTTCTTTTGTTAGCCATGGTTGGGCTGCTTTTCCTGTTGTGTATTTGCACCAGAAAGGAATGTATAAATGTTGCAATGCATACATTCGTTCCTTAAATATTAGACATTGTCTATCCACCGCCATGCCTTTTAATGAAGTTCCCCGATCTATTGTAGCAACTCAACCCTCACAGAATCACAGAATCACAGTGCAGAAGAGGCCCTTCGGCCCATCGAGCCTGCACCAATACGTGAGAAAGACCTGACCTACCTACCTAATCCCATTTACCAGCACTTGGCCCATAGCCTTGAATGTTATGACGTGCCAAGTGCTCATCCAGGTACTTTTTAAAGGATGTGAGGCAACCCGCCTCCACCACCCTCCCAGGCAGTGCATTCCAGGCCGTCACCACCCTCTGGGTAAAAATGTTTTTCCTCACATCCCCCCTAAACCTCCTGCCCCTCACCTTGAACTTGTGTCCCCTTGTGACTGACCCTTCAAACTAAGGGGAACTGCTGATCCCTATCCATCCTGTCCATGCCCCTCAATCTTGTACACCTCGATCAGGTCGCCCCTCAGTCTTCTCTGCTCCAACGTAAACAACCCAAGTCTATCCAACCTCTCTTCATATCTTAAATGTTTCATCCCAGGCAACATCCTGGTGAATCTCCTCTGCACCCCCTCCAGTGCAATCACATCCTTCCTATAATGTGGCGACCAGAACTGCACACAGTACTCCAGTTGTGGCCTCACCAAGGTTCTATACAACTCCAACATGACCTCCCTACTTTTGTAATCTATGCCTCTATTGATAAAGGCAAGTGTCCCATGTGCCTTTTTCACCATCCCACTAACATGCCCCTCTGCCTTCAGAGATCTATGGACACACACGCCCAGGTCCCTTTGTTCCTCAGAACTTCCTAGTGTCATGCCATTCATTGAATACTTCCTTGTCAAATTACTCCTTCCAAAGTGTATCACCTCACACTTTTCAGGGTTAAGTTCCATCTGCCACTTATCTGCCCATTTGACCATCCTGTTTATATCTTCCTGTAGCCCAAGACACTCATAGCTTCTAGTTTCCTTTGTTTAGATTTCAGACCCTAGTTTCGGATTGGACTACTTCACTTTCCATCTAATGAAGAATTCTATCATGTTATGATCACTGTTCCCTAAAGGACCCCGCACAACAAGATTATTAATGAACCCATCTCATTGCACAATGCCAAACTTAGGATAGCCTGTTTCCTAGTTGGTTCCTCAATGTACTGGTCCGCCACAGTATTATTGTTTAGTTGGTTTGCCCAGTCTATATGTAAATTAAAGTCACCCATGATTACTGTAGCACCCTTGTTAAATGCATCTCTAATTTCCAGTTTGATGCTGTCCCCTACCTTACCACCACTGTCTGGAGGCCTATAGACAACTCCCACTAATGTTTGCCACCCCCTGTTGCTCCTTAGCTCCGCCCAGGCTGATTCTACATCTAGATTTTCGAAGCCAATATCCTCTCTCACTATCGCACCGATTTCATCCTTAACTAACAACGCCACCCCACCTCCTTTTCCTTTTTGCCTGTCCATCCTAAATATCGAGTACCCTTGGATATTCAGTTCCCAGCCCTGGTCACCCCGCAGCAATGCCTCCATAATTGCAATCATATCGTACCCATTTACATCTATTTTTTCTGTTAGTTCATCTACCTGATTGCGAATGCTTCCTGCATTCAGATACAGTGCCATTAGACTTGTCCTTTTAACATTTTTACACATTTTTTTGTACAATGGCCCTATTTGTTGCTAGCCCTTGTTTCCTCTGTCTTCCACTTTTGCTTTCTACTTTTCTGTCTTTCATTCCTATCTTTGTTTCCCTCTCTTGTGTCTCCCCGCTCATGTTCCTACCCCCTGCCACTCTAGTTTAAACCTTCCCCCACAGTACAAGCAAATACCCCTGCGAGGGTATTGGTCCCTGTCCTGCTGGGGTGCAACCCGTCCAGCTTGTGCAGGTCCCATCTTCCCCAGAATCGGTCCCAGTGCCTCAGGAACCTAAATCCCTCCCTCCTACACCACCTCTCCAGCCACACATTCATCTGGTCTATTCTCCTATTCCTGACCTCGCTCGCACATGGCACTGGGAGTAATTCTGAGATTATTGCCTTTGAGGTCCTGCTTATCAATTTATTTCCTAGCTCCCTATATTCTGCTTTCAGGACTCACCCCCCACTTTTTACCAATGTCGTTGGTACCGATATGAATCACAATCTCTGGCTGTTCACCCTCCCCCTTCAGAATGTCCTGCAGCTGCTCAGTGACATCCTTGACCCTGGCACCAGGGAGACAACATACCATCCTGGATTCACGTCTACAGCCACCAAAACGCTTGTCCGTTCCCCTTCCAATAGAATCCCCTATCACTATTGCTCTCCCACTCTTTCTCCTCTTCCCCCCCCACCGCCCCCCTGTGCAACTGAGCCACTCTAGGTGCCACGAGCTTAGCTCTCGCTGCATTCCCCTGAGAAACCATCTCCCCCAGCAGTATCCAAAACGGAGAACCTGTTCGAGAGGGAGATGGACCCAGAGGACTCCTGCGCTACCTGCTTAGTGCCTTTACTCTGCCTGGCAGTCACCGTTCCCTTTCTGTCCGTGCACGCTTTACCTGCGGTGTGACCACCTCGCTGTACGTGCTATCCATGAAGATCTCATCCTTGCGGATGCTCCACAGTGACTCCAGCTCCGAAACATGGATTTTGAGTAGCTGCAGCTGGACACACTTCCTGCACAAGTGCTCACCCTGGATACTGGAAGTGTCCCTGACTTCCCACACCGTACAGGAGGAGCATTCCACTTGGCCGAGCTGCCCTGCCATGACTTACTTGTAAATCACTGCCTTTACTTTTGCTTCCTCTAGTTTAGAGATTATTAGGGTTTTGGCAGAAATACTCACCAGGTCCTACATACCAAGGCCATTGCTCTTCTTTCTGGGGAAAGACAGAAAATGAAAGTATCACCTCCTTCTCTCTTCACTGAACTCCCTATCTCACCAAACTCCAAGTTAAGCACCCTAATACACCCCAAAGCAGCACTCCTGTGCAGAAAAGGCAGCACTGTGGATGGCTTGTTTTTATGCTCTCTGAATCTAGTCCCTGAAAACCTGTTTAAACCAGTTATCTAATTAAATAGCTGCAGCTGCAAGTAGAGCCTATATAACCCCTGTTTTAAGGCTGAACTAAAGCTCACCTTTTCCCAACCCAAAAAGCAACTTGTAGTTAACTGCTAAATTAAGGGAAGACTAGACTTTAGATAGAAATTAATCCTTGCAAGCCCCTCTCTTACCAAACTCTAACTTAAGCACTCTAATACAGCCCAAATCAGCACTCCAGTGCAGACAAGGCTGCGCTCTCTCAGCACTGAACCTCTGACAATGCAGCACTCCCTCGGTACTGACCCTCTGACAGTGCAGTGCTCCCTCAGTCCTGGTCCTCTAAGAGTGTGGCACTCCATCAGTACTGACCGTTCGATAGTGCAGCACCTGCTCAGTATTGGCCCTCTGACAGTGCAGCACTTCATCAGTACTGACCCTATGACAGTGCAGCACTCCCTCAGTACTGACCCTATGACAGTGCAGTGCTCCCTTAGCACTGACCCTCCAACAGTGCAGGGCTCCCTCAGGACTGGCCCTATCACAGTGCAGTGCAACCTAAGTACTAACTGCCCAGCAGTGCAGCACTCCCTCAATACCGACCCTCCGGCAGTGCAGTGCTCCCTTAGCACTGACCCTCCAACAGTGCAGGGCTCCCTCAGGACTGACCCTCTGATGGTGCAGAGCTCCCTCATTACTGACCCTCCAATAGTGAGGTGCTCCATCAGTACTGATTCCCTAACAGTGCAGCACTCCCTCAGTAATGATCCTCCAACTGTGCAGCACTCTCTCAGCATTGCCCCTCCGACAGTGCAGCACTCTCTCAGCACTGACCCTCCAATAGTATGGCGTTCCCTCAGTGTTGATCCTCCAACAGTGCCACACTCACAGTATTGACCCTCTGACAGTGTAGCACTCCCTCAGTGTTTACCCTCCGACAGTGTGGCGCCCCCTCAGTACCGACC
Organism: Cetorhinus maximus; assembly: GCF_964194155.1. Lineage (NCBI taxonomy): Eukaryota > Metazoa > Chordata > Chondrichthyes > Lamniformes > Cetorhinidae > Cetorhinus > Cetorhinus maximus. Next base: position 4,886,237 of record NC_135885.1, read on the forward strand.
CTCTGACAGTGCAGTACTTCCTCAGTAATCACCCTCCGACAGTGCAGCACTCCCTCAGTACTGGCCCCCCAACAGTTCCACACTCACAGTACTGACCCTCTGACAGTGCAGCGCTTCCTCAGTATTGACCCTCACACCGTGCTGCCTCAGTACTGACCCACCAACACTGCAGCACTCCCTCAGTTCTGACCCTACAATAGTGCAGCATTCCCTCAGCACTGACCCTGACACAGAGCTGCACTCCCTCAGTACTGACCCTCCGACAGTGCAGCACTCCCTCAGTACTGACCCTCCGACAGTGCAGCACTCCCTCAGTACTGACCCTCCGACAGTGCAGCACTCCCTCAGTACTGACCCTCCGACAGTGCAGCACTCCCTCAGTACTGACCCTCCGACAGTGCAGCACTCCCTCAGTACTGACCCTCCGACAGTGCAGCACTCCCTCAGTACTGACCCTCCGACAGTGCAGCACTCCCTCAGTACTGACCCTCCGACAGTGCAGCACTCCCTCAGTACTGACCCTCCGACAGTGCAGCACTCCCTCAGTACTGACCCTCCGACAGTGCAGCACTCCCTCAGTACTGACCCTCCGACAGTGCAGCACTCCCTCAGTACTGACCCTCTGACAGTGCAGCACTCCCTCAGTACTGACCCTCCGACAGTGCAGCACTCCCTCAGCATTGACCCTCCGACAATGCGGATCTTCAGCCTGGGATTAAGGGGCTCATGACGGATGACACGACCTGCTGTCTCCAGGTTGAGGTTCACTGTCGCCTGAACCACAATTAACGTTAATTTTTTTATTTCCTCTCTGGGCAGGCTCCTGAAGGACCTCATGCCTCAGGCCGAACCTCTCTACCTACACGTAAAGGCAAACCGCGATCACTGGGCTAAGGTGGCCCCGAAGTTCACCACAACAGGGCTTCCGAGTGACAACTCACTGGACTTTCTAGACGATGCGGTTACAGATGTGCTAACCGCAGCAGACATTTCCCCAAAGACTGAGAGAATCATACCAGAGGAGATGGAAGCCACTTCTAATCAATGATTATTTTTATTCCGGTTTAAAAGAACAGAAAAAAATACAAAAAAAATCAAGGAAGCGACAGACAACAGCAAACATTGGCATCTTTTAAATTTATTTATTTTTTATAGGCCTGAATATTAATTGAGTGGTTGTCCCTGTTGTCTCTTTCTCACTCATCTTTTTTGACATTTGCACTCAACAGAAACAAAACACTTGCATTTAGATAGCACCTTTAAGGTAATTAAAAAGTAACGTCCCAAAGTGCTACAAAGGAGTGTTATCGGACAGAGTTAGATACCCAGCTGCATGTTAGGACAAGTGACCCAAGGTTCACTCCACGAGGTCGGTTTTTTTTAGGGGGCATCTGAAAGAAACAACGTAGAGGGATGGAGAGCCGATTGGAGGGAATTCCAGAGTTTAGGGCCCGGGCAGCTGAAGGCACGGCCACCCAATGGAGGGCGGACTAAAATTGGGGACGCTCGGGAGGTCAGGACCGGAGGAGAGCAGGGGTCTCGGAGGGTTGTGGGGCTGGAGGAGATTCCAGAGTTAGGGAGGAGGGGAGAGCGGAGTCCCCCGGAGGGACCTGAACACAAGTCGCGCTATGGCTTGACCGCGAGCCAGCGTAGCTCAGCAAACACGGGGAAGATGGCTGAACGGGACTTGGCGCCCGTTAGAGGAAAGGCGGCGGAGTTTTGGATGAGCTCGAGTTCGGGGAGGGTGGTAAATGGGTGTCCGGCCGGGAAAGCATTGGAATAGCTCCGACTGCCCCCCCCACCCCCACCCCTTCACACCTGCCCCGTCACACACCGGTGTCTAATATAGTATTACACGTGCAGCGTGTGACTGAAGTCCCTGTCAGTCCAGAGGGGGTATGGACAGCAGGTTCCCGTCTGTTTGTGGCCGTTTCCTGATCAGGTGGCATTATCCAAATGGGCAGCTTTGTTTAAATTTTTTGGGGAATTTGAACTCTTTGGTTACTCGGTCCAGTAACTGCCCAGCTCCCACTGTCGGGTGGTGCACGAAACCTTGGCGTCCTGTTTCACCATGGGAAGAATGGGCAACAGGGGATGGTCAGTGCCACACTTGGAACTGTACCCCACATCCGCTCTTTACACACCCCAGCGCCATGATTGCTCTAACCGCACTGAGAGGCCACTTCGTTTCCTGCACTGTTTAAACGATCGTTCTACAATTGCTGAATGGCAGGACTTTGGGTCAGGGTCATGGGTAAGCTTATTCATCGATCACCAGCTACATCTGTAGCTTCAAACAAAGAAAGTCTACAGTAGTGAAGCAGGCTATTCAGCCCATCGTGCTTGTGCTGGCCACCAAAGATAGACCCTGGCCAATTCTAGTTCCCAGTTCCTGGTTCGCAGCTTTTCGAACACTCCCTATATTTTCAGATGCAGTGAGGGTTTCTGCCTCTCCCACTTTTTCAGCCAGTGAGTTCCCACCACTCTCCGGGTGAAAAAGTTTCTCTTCAACTTCCCTCTAATCCTTCTACTGATTACTTTAAATCTCTGTCCCCTAGTTGTTGATCTCTCTGCTCAAGGGAAGTAGGGCCTTCCTAACCAATCTGTCTGGGCTCCTCATTTTTTTAAATTGGTTCTTCCATGGGATGTGGGTGTCGCTGGCAAGGTCAGCATTTGTTGCCCATCCCTAATTGCCCTTGAACTGAGTGTCTGGCACGGCCATTTCAGAGTGGTGGAGGGGGGGAGCAGTTAAGAGTTAACCACGTTGCTGTGGGTCTGGAGTCACATGTAGGCCAGACCGGGTAAGGACGACAGATTTCCCTCCCTAAAGGGCATTAGTGAACCAGTTGGGGTTTTACAACAATTGATGATAGTTTTATGGTCACCATTACAGAAACAAGTTTTCAATTCCAGATTTTATTAGTTGAATTTAAATTCCACCAGCTGCCGTGGTGGGATTTGAACCCATGTTGCCCCCCCCACCCCCCAACAACCTCCCTCCACCCCCAACACCCCCCCATCCCCCCCACCCAACCCCAGAAGATTTGCCCAGGTCTCTGGATCACTTGTCCAGTGATGTCACCCTTAAACCACCTTCTCTCCCCACTTTAATTAAATTCAATTTTATACACCTCAATTAAATCTCCCCTCAGCCTCCTCTGGTCCAAAGGAAGCAACCCCAGGCTATCCCATCTTCCCTCATTGCTAAAATTCCCCATTCTTGGCAACCATCCTGGTAACTCTCCTCTGTACCCTCTCTAGTGCGATTACATTCTTCCTGTAATGTGGTGACCAGAATTGTATGCAATGCTGTGGCTGTGGTCTAACTAGTGTTTTATATAGTTCCAGCATAACCTCCCTGCTCTCATATCCAATGCCTCAGCTAGTAAACGAAAGTATCCCATATGCCTTCTTAACCATCTTCACAACCTGTCCTGAACTCCTCAGGTCTTTATTAGATTCACCTTTGCTTTTTCTGTATCCCTCAAGGCTTTCTGTAGCGCTAAGTATCTGACATAAGCTTTCCTTCATTGCCTTATCCTACTCTGTACATTCCTTGGTATCCAGGGGATTCTAGATTTGGGAGTACATATATGTTCTGAATCATCCCTATCAGCTCCTTGAGTACCTCTTACTACCCTGACACTGATTTACCTTCAAGTAGCTGTTTCCTGTCTGCTTTTGCCAAAAAAAATTCCAGTTTAATAAAACTGGCTTTCCCGATTACTTTAAATCTTTGTCTCCAGGTTACTTATCTCTCTGCCAAAGGGAATGAGGGCCTTCAATCCACTCTCTCAAGGCTCCTCATAATTGTTTTTCATTTATTCTTTCATGGGATGTGGGTGTGACACCAGTGACTGGCAGGGCCAGCATTTGTTACCCATCCCTCATTGCCCTTGAACTGAGTGACTTGCCCTCCATTTCAGAGGGCAGTTAAGAGTCAACCACATTACTAGAGTCTCAGACTGTGTAAGGATGGCAGATTTCCTTCCCTTGTCCTTGTGCTTTCCATAACTGGTCTTATCTATAGAGGCTGGGACGTTAAATATATTCAAGGCCGAGATAGACATTTTTAATCAGTAAGGGAATCAAGGGATATGGAGATAAGGCAGGAAAGTGGAGTTGAGGGTTATCAGATCAACCACGATCTCAGTGAACGACGGAGCAGACTCGATGGGCTGAATGGCCTACTTCTGCTCCTACATCTTATGGTCTTACTCAAAAGTTAACTAAATTAAGATCAGTATTACCAAAATGCTCTTCCATTGATACCCTTTCTACTTGCCCAGATTCATTTCCCAAAACTAACTCTAGAACAGTCACTTGTCTTTGGTGGGTTTGCTACTTAGTGACAAATAAAGATCCCCTAAATGGATATTAAGAATCCTACACCCTCTGTCCCAGTTAATATTCAAGTAGTTGAAATCTCCAACTATTACTGCCCTATTGTTTCTGCAGTTTTCAAAAATTTGCTGAATAATTTGCTCTTCTATCTCCCTTGGACTGTTTGGGGTTCCATAGTACACCCCCAGCGGTGTGAGTGCCCCTTTTTTATTCCTCAGTTCAACTCACATGACTTAATTTGATGCTCCTTTTTAACATGTCATCACTCCGCACAACTGTGATTGTTTCTTTAACCAATATTGTGATTCTCTTTCTCCCCCTCATTTTTTATCCCCCTCTCTATCCCATTGATCAGTCCATACTAATAGGGTGATGGTCTCCTCTTATGGATGTCCATAGTGAGTTTGGGAGATCCTAGAGGAAGGTCCTGCACAACTTAGTTTCTAATGTGTGCACATCGATCAAACAATGCCGCTTACAACTAAAAACACAGACAGTGCACAGGAATGTGGTAAAATAACAATGCGTGTCTGAGATAGCAGTGGTAGAAAGGCAGAGCCAGAGTAAAGTTTCCTCGACACTGTCCCCATCAAACACTCCCAGGGCAGGTACAGCACGGGGTTAGATACAGAGTGAAGCTCACTCTGCACCGTCCCCATCAAACACTCCCAGGACAGGTACAGCACAGGGTTAGATACAGAGTAAAGTTCCCTCTACACTGTCCCCATCAAACACTCCCAGGACAGGTACAGCACAAGGTTAGATACAGAGTAAAGCTCACTCTGCACCGTCCCCATCAAACACTCCTAGGACAGGTACAGCACAGGGTTAGATACAGAGTAAAGTTCCCTCTACACTGTCCCCATCAAACATTCCCAGGACAGGTACAGCACAGGGTTAGATACAGAGTAAAGCTCCCTCTACACTGTCCCCATCAAACACTCCCAGGACAGGTATGGCACGGGGGTTAAATATACGGTGAAGTGCTGCATGATGTGGACAGTGTAGAGGGAGCTTTACTCTGTATCTAACCCTGTACTGTTCCTGTCCTGGGAGTGTTTGATGGGGACAGTGTAGAGAGAGCTTTACTCTGTATCTAACCCTGTGCAGTACCTGTCCTGGGAGCGTTTGATGGGGGATAGTGTAGAGGAAGCTTTACTCTGTATCTAACCCTGTGCTGTACCTGTCCTGGAAGTGTTTGATGGGGACAGTGCAGGATGTGGTTTAACCACAAGTTTGAAAGAGTTTTATTCTCACCCTTCCATTAAAATTTTGTTTATTCTGTTAAATGAGAAGTAAATTCTGCTGAATGGTGGTGAGCTTGTCTGATGTGGCAGGTTTGAATGTGCTGGGGCCCACACACTGATGGTAGTGCCTCATTGCAAACCTGCTTTTGCATTTACAGAGCTGAGGGGCTGGTTTCAGGTGGAGCCATGTTATTCTGAACTTTTGTTCTCCTTTTACATTTGTGTATTTCTGCTCCAGTAACATCAGCAGTGAGAAGGGGCTGGAACACCCAAGGTGTGCTCAGAATCCAGGAACTGGTCCAGGCCTTTCAGCCTGAGGAGCCTTGTTTGTTAACCAATTTTATTCCAGTTTCATGCATCTCTCCCCCCCATCTACAACTCCTATTACTGATGATTCTGACCAGCATAACACACAATAAGATGAGCATCCGAGAGACACCAAAAACTCTGCAGGTGATTTCCTAAAAGTCATTTAGCAGAAAATACTTTGTAACCGTGTAACAAGGGGCATTTGCAATGTGCTACTTGTTTAAGGCTTGTCAACATATCACCCACTCTGAACTACTTGGGTAGTCCTGAGATGTCTGGTTATTGTAAATAGAGAGAAGAGAAAAAAACATTTATGTTTCTGAATAAATTCTGTTTTTGTGTTCTATACTTCCTTGATTTCATTTCCATTACTGAGAACGGAAGGATCGACTCTTTTGCCAAGTTGGACTCATCCAGTTTTGCCAACTCTGATTGGAGGGATTCCTGGAGCTCTTGTCATGTGACCACCCACCCCGCCACCCCACCACAAAGGGAGATGCCATTGGGCCAGTGATCCAGAGGCCCAGGCTAAGGCTCTGGGGACATGGGTTCAAATCCCACCATGGCAGCTGGTGGAACCTACACTTTAATTAATAAATCTGGCTTATAATGACAACTGTCATCAATTGTTGTAAAAACCCCATCTGGTTCACTAATGTCCATTAGGGAAGGAAATCTGCCGTCCTTACCCAGTCTGGCCTACACGTGACTCCAGACCTGCAGCAAAGTGGTTGACTCTTAACTGCCCCCCTGAAATGACCGAGCAAGACACTCAGTTCAATGAGGGATGGGCAACAAATGCTTTGGGCCTTGCCCATGAAAGAGTAAATAAATAAAACCTCCTGCCGTTAGCCAATTTGCACATCCATCATCATGGTGCCCTCCCACGGCCAATCAGGAAACAAATTGATTCTTCCTTAATCTGATTGGATGATTCAGCAATCATTCAGCCATTTTTCCTCATTGCCAATATTTTTCAATCAGATGGAGTGTAGAAACTAATTGAAAAGGAGAGGTGCAAATTATTTGAACATCCCCATGATTTTTCTCCAGGTTCTGACTTGCAGCAGCATCTTGGAGATTAATTGTCGAGCGTATCATCTATGGCTCGGTGGGTAGAACCCTTGCCTCTGGGTCACTGGGTTGTGGGTTCAAGTCCAATTCCAGAGGCTTGAGCACAAAATCCAGGCTAACGCTCCCAGTGCTGCAGTGTCAGAGGTGCCTCTTTCAGAAGAGAAAAACCGAGGCCCTGCCTGCTCTGGTATGGGTGATGTAGAAGATTGTGTGGCATTGTTTGAAGTACCCTGGCATCTGGGCCCATACTTATCCTCCCATCAACATCCACAACAATGAACTATTTCAGCATTTTCACATTGCTGTTTGTGGGAGCTTGCTGTGTCTAAATTGGCTGCCTTGCTTCCTATAGCAGAACAGTGACAACACTTCATTGGGGATCATTTGGGGCATCCAGTTGTCATCAAAGGCACGATAGAAATGAGTCTTTCTTGTATATCGCTGAAAAGAAAGACATGTTGCCAAAGTTTTTCATCTTGCACTCATCAGGACAAATGCAAGAATACCAAATTTCAAACAATCACAACAATTTATACTACAGGGGAAAAGGGTGCTGATTGACTGTCAACTCTAACTGGCCGAGGCATTTCCATGGAGAAAGCAACAGGGAACTATTGGTTTCCCAAGCTCCCAGGTAATTCAAAGAAGACTCAAGGTTTGAAGAATATCACAGAATCTTTACAATGCAGAAGGAGGCCATTCAGCCCATTGAGTCTGCATTGGCTCTCTGAAAGGGCATTCTTCCTAATCCCACTCACCTACCTCATCCCCGTAACCCTGCAGGTTCTCTCTTTTCAGGTAACAACCCAATCCCCTTTTGAATACCTCGATCAAACCTGCCTCCACCACCCTATCAGGAAGATTGTGCCAGACTCCAACCACCCTCTGCGTGAAAAATTTTTTCTTCACATCATTTACTCCTTTTGAATCTATGCCCTCTAGTTCTTGATGTTCTCTTGACTGGGAACAGTTTCTCACTATTTACCCTGCCCATACCCCTCAGGATCTTGAATACCTCTATCAAGTCTCCTCTCAGCTGCCTTTTCTCCAGGGAAAACAGTCTCAACCTCTTCAATCTATCCTCATAGCTACAGTTCTTCATCCTGGGAATCATTCTTGTGAATCTCCTCTGTACTCTCTCCAATGTCTTCGCATCCTTCCTCAAGTATGGAGCCCAGAACCGGACACAGTACTCCAGATGAGGCCTAACTAGCATCTTATATAAGTACATCTTGACCTCCTTACTCTTGTACTCAATGCCCCTAAAAATAAAGCCTAAGATACTGTATGCTTTATTAACTAATCTTCCAACATGTCCTGCCATCTTCAATGACCTATATATGGATACACTGAGGTCCCTCTGACCCTGCACCTCCTTTAGAGGCTCTCCCTTTATTTTATACTGTCTCACCATATCTTTCCTGCCAAAGTGAACCACTTCACAGTTCTCTGCATTGAACTTCATCTGTCACTTGTCTGCCCAGTCCACCAACATGTCTATGTCCTTTTGAAGTTCAAGATTGTCCCCATCACAGTTGACAACATTTCCAATCTTCGTATCACCTAAAAATTTTGAAATCATGTCCATCACACCACAGGCTAGGCCATTAATATATATCAGGAAGAGCAAGGGTCCCAACACTGACCCCTGGGGAACCCCACTACAAACCTTCCTCCAATCTGAAAAACAACCATTTATCACTACTCTCTGTTTCCTGTCACTCAGCCAATTTCTTAGCCAAGGGCCAACTTTCCCTTTTATTCCATGACCTAGAATTTTGCTCACAAGTCTGTTGTGTGGCACTATATCTAATGTCTTTTGAAAATCCACATACATCCACATCAACAGCGCTTCCTTTATCAACCTTCTCTGATACCTCCTCAAAAAACTCTAGAAAGTTAGTTAAACATGATTTTCCCTTGATGAATCCATGCTGGATTTCCTTAATTATCCTGCACTTGTCTAAGTGATTATTGATTTTATCTCGAACTATAGTTTCCAGAGGTTTCCCTGCCACTGAGGTCAAACTGACTGGTCTGTAGTTGCCGGCTTTATCCTTGCATCCCTTTTTGAACAAGTGCGTAACATTCGCAGTTCTCCAGTCATAAGGGCATAAGAAATAGGAACAGGAGTAGACCATTCGGCCCCTCGAGCCTGCTCCACCCTTCAATAAGATCATGGCTGATCTTCTTGTTGTTTCGATTTCCAATTTCCCATCCACCCCCGATAACCTTTGATCCCCTTGCCTAACAAGAATCTACCCACCTCTGCCTTAAAAATATTCAATGGCCCCGCCTCTACCACCTTCTGAGGCAGAGAATTCCAAAGTTGCACAACCCTCTGAGAGAAAAAAAATTCTCCTCATCTCTGTCCTAAAAGGGTGACCCCTAATTTTAAAACAGTGCCCCCGAGTTTGGGGCTCACCCACAAGAGGAAACGTCCTTTCCATGTCCACCTCGTCAAGGCCGTTCAGGATCTTGTATACTTCAATCAAATCACCCCTCACTCTTAACTCCAGTGGAAACAAGCCCAGTCTGTCCAACCTTTTCTCATAAGAGAACCCACTCATTCCAGGTATCAATCTAGTAAACTCCTCTGAACCGCCTCCAATGCATTTACATCCTTCCTTAAATAAGGAGACCAAAACTGCACTCAGTATTCGAGATGTGGTCTCACCAATGCCCTGTATAACTGAAGCATGACATCCTTACTTTTATGTTCAGTCTCTTGTCATAAAGGATAGCATTCCATTAGCCTTCTTAATTACTTGCTGTACCTGCAGACTAACTTTTTGTGACTCATGTACTAGAACACCTAGATCCCCCTGCACCTCTGTAATGCAGCCGTTCTCCATTTAAGTAATACTCTGCTTTTTTGTTCTTCCTGCCAAAGTGAACAACTTCACATTTTCCCACATTAAACTCCATTTGCTAGATCTTTGCCCACTCACTCAACCTATCTATATCCACCTGCAACCTCCTCATGTCCTCTTCACAACATACTTTCCTACCTATCTTTGTGTCATCTGCAAATTTAGCCACCATGTCTTCACTCCCCTCATCTAAGTTATTGATGTAAATCGTAAAAAGTTGAGGCCTCAGTACAGACCCCTGTGGGACTCCACTTGTCACACCCTGCCAATCAGAAAAAGACCCATTTATGCATACTCTCTGCTTTCTGTCAGCCAGCCAGTCTTCTATCCATACTAATATGTAACCCCCTACACCATGGGCTTTTATTTTCTGTAATAACCTTTGATATGGCACCTTATCAAATGCCTTCTGGAAATCCAAGTACAGTACATCCACAGGCTCCCCTTTATCCATAGTGCATGTTACTTCTTGAAAAAGCTCCAATGAATTGGTTAAACATGATTTTCCTTTCACAAAACCATGCTGACTCTTTCCTATTGCCTTGAGCTCTTCAAAGTTCCCAGCAATAACTTCCTTAATGATTGATCCTAATAACTTCCCCACAACAGACGTATCTTCTGGCACCTCCCCTGTGTCTAAGAAAGACTGGAATGTTATCACTACAATTTCCACTCTCACTTCCCTCAGTACCCTTGGCTGCATCTCCTCTGGTCCTGGTACCTTAACTATTTTAAGTAAAGATAACCTTCCCAACATCTCCTTCCTCTCGATTGCAAGTTCTTCTAGTATTCCTTTTGTTTGGCCAATCAGAGTTGACTTGCCAACCAATCAGAACTCATTTCTCCTGTAGTATAAATTGTTGTGGTTGTTTGAAATTTGGCATTCTTGCATTTGACCTGTCCTGATCAGTGCAAGATGGAAAAACTTCAGCAACATGTCTCTCAGCAACAATCTTTCTTTTCTCTTTTTGTCATCGTGACTTTCTGGAGAGTCCAGGGCAAACCTGGAAGATTAGCAACACAGAGAACTGAACATTTTTGAGAACACAGTCAGGCATCCAACATCACAGGCGTCTGACGTTTCCTTGTAAGTTGTTAACCCCTCCATCCACCCTGAACCTATTGTCCTCTCAGTGACCTGCTCTAGCTTCTGGTGTCATGTTAACTGTCCACCTGCATTTATATAGCGCCTCTCACAACCTCAGAACATCCCAAACCACTTCACAGCCAATGAAGTGTAGTCCTTGTTGTAACGCTGGGAAAAAATGACAGTCAGTGTGTGCACAGTACAATCCCACAAACAGCGAAGTGATCTTGAGCAAGCCATGTGTTTTTAGGTGCTGGTTTGAGGGTGTTGACAGCGCACCCTGAAGATGTAGATGAATCTACAGGACCAGCTCCCAGTGGCTCCTGGGCTTCCATCTTTCAGGTGAAATCTTTGGATTATTCCCTGATCCCACGAATGTGGCCAATTTCTCAATCCTAATTCAGGCCAAAGTTGAATTGCAGAACGATGCGGAACAGGGGCCAATGAAGATTAACCCTGCCCGCCTCTTGCCGATTCTGAATAGCCCGGCAGAGTTTTCACCCTTCGAGTATTTATCCGATTCCGCTTTGAAAGTAAAGAGCTGCTCACTTACAAAAAAAAAACCATTTCTTTTTCGCTACTCACTCTTGGGATTCTGCCTGGGCCAGAATTTATTGCCCATCCCTAATTGCCCCTTGAGAAGGTGGCGGTGAGCTGCCTTCTTGAACCGCTGCAGTCCATGTGGTGTAGGTACACCCACCGCATTTTTTTGGGGCAGTGGTTTGGTACAACTGAGTCACTTGCTGGGCCAATTCAGAGGGCACTTAAGGGTCAACCACACTGCAGTGGGTCTGGAGTCACATGTAGGCCAGACAGGGTAAGGACGGCAGGTTTCCTTCCCCAAAGGAGATTAATGAACCAGATGGCTTTTCATGACAATTTGGGTAGTTTCATGATCACTGTTAATGAGATTAGCTTTCTTTAATTCCAGATTTATTAATTAACAACATTTCGATTCCCCAATATGCACTGGAACTCGCGTCCGAGACTCTGTCTGGCCGACGGAGGTCTTGGCCACTGGTTGGAGAACCCGTGGGGAACACCTGTCAGTTCCGTGAAGGAGGCCAGACGGAATCAAATTCCCTTCAAGCCGCCATTGGGCCTTCCCAAGCTCTTGAGGTCCCCCAGTGGCGGAAGACCCGTCGGCCAAAACCCGTCAGCCAATCAGAGGCCAGCAGCTCCTCATTGCTGTCAGTGCCAGCGGGAGTTGGTGACCATGGGTGGAAATGCACCCATGGAGGCCCGGGATCATCGTGGGACCCCAGACAAAGGTGAGTGAGGGTGGGATGGGAGGTGGCGGGTTGGGGATCTTGCGGGAGACGGTGGGGGGTGGTGGGGGTAGGGTGGTTAGTGGCGAGGGTGGGGGTGGGGTTTGCTTTCAGTGGCCCGGCCCCTTTCCAATACCGAGTCCTCCAATCGGGCCCAGGGTGTCTGATAATGAGGGACCAGCCCCCACACAAAACCCCTCCCCATCCACCCCCACTCCACTGAAGGCCGCTGACAAATAGATTTTGCTGGGCAGCCTTCCAAGGGCATGGGAAAGCCGGGCAGTCCCCATTTAATCCCTGAGGAACCATTAAATCGTGTTGGGCTCAGGGATAATGTGTGTCAATTAGCTCCTTCATGAGTCTAATTGACATCTCACCGCCTGCAGCCAGGGATCTCGTGTCAGCCCGTTCCGTACTCCCACTCAATCGGGAGAGGTTTTGCTACCGTCAGGAGACTAACGCGGGACCTCTCCCATGATTAAATGGGCCTGGCCACCATGTTTCCCATTGCCACTGGCTGCACTAAATACCACCCCCCCCTCCCCACAACACGCAACTCCCAGACTCTCCAAAATAGTGCAGGCCTTTGGATCATTAATCTAGCAACATGACCACCAGGCAACCAACCTAAAAAAATGGGAACGAGGCAGGGAGGGCTGAAGCAAGTCCTCTTGGACCTAACACCATCGTTGATGCAACAAAGTCATCACCGCCTCTCGAGAGCTCCTGTGTGAGCCCCTGTGTGTTCCAAGCACAAGACAGAAATTAACCTTTGGTTAAACTGAAAGGACCTTGTGTTATATTTGTCTGGGAGGAAATAGTGACCTTTAACCTTTATCTACCTGGTAACCACTCACCTGCAAACAGGAAGTAAAGACTTCTCTTCCCCCGCCCCCCAACAACAGAGGAACCATTTCATGAACATTTCATTGCAACCAATGCAACAACAATTTGTATTTACCTTGAACCTTTAGTCAAAAAACATTCCGAGGGTACTTCAGAGGAGAGCAGTAAAAGAAAAAATTAGCACCAAACTACATCAGGAGATATTAGGGCTCCTGGTCAAACAGGTAGGTTTTAAGGGCCCTCTTAAAGGAAGAGAGGTAAGCGAAGAGGAAGAGGTTTAGGTAGAGAATTCTAGAGCTTAGGGCCCTGGTCGTTGAAGGCACGGCTGCCAATGCTGGAGTGATTCAAGATGCTGGAATCGGAGGGTTGCAAAGATCTTAGTGGGTTGTTGGTCAGAAGAAGATTACAATGGAGAGGGGGGAGGGGGGGATCATGGAGGCATTGGGAAACAAGGATGAGAATTTTAAAAACCAAAGTGTGGTCCAGGCAGGAGCTAACGTAGGTCAGTGAGCACGGGGGTGAGAGGGGAATGGGACTCGCTGCAAGTAAGGGCATGGTCGGCACCTCGAATTTACAGAGGGTAGATTGTGGGAGACCAGCCAGGAGTGTGTTGGAATAGTCGCGTCTAGAGGTGGCAAAGGCCTGGATGAGGGCTTCAGTAGCAGATGAGCTGAGACAGGAGCAAAAAAATAAACCCACGTTTGCAGCACTGTGAAGTCATCATTGTTGATTCATTCTATTGTTAAAAAATTGTATCAGTTGTTGGTTGGTAGCTAAGAGGCAAAAGGAAGACTTTCATCGTTTGAGAGTGGATGGCATGAGTAGGGATTTAGTTAGGACGTAGGAGAGAGAGAGTAGGGTTCATGGTGCATACTTCAGTTGTCAGGATGATCTTTGCTGGGGCCTCAGCTTTGCATTATATTTATCAATGACTCGGATGAAGGATTAGAAAGTTGTAAATCCAAATTTGCTGATGACACCAAGTTAGGTGGCTCCATAAATAGTGTGGGTGGGAACAGAAAGTTACAAGGAGGCATTGATAGATCAGGAGAGTGGACAGAAATGTGGTGGATGGAATTCAAGGTGGAGAAACGTGAGGTCATCCACTTTGGCCTTTATTGCAAATCTGGAGATGAAAGGGAGGGAGGAACTTAAAACAATTACAATCACCAGGGAAAGCGTACTGGGAAAATTATTTGAACTAAAAGCTGACAAGTTCCCCAGGACCTGATGGACTTCATCCTAGAGTCTTAAAAGTGGCTGCTGAGATTGTAAATGCATTGGTTTTAATTTTCCAAAATTCCCTAGGTTCTGGAAAAGGCCCATCAGATTGGAAAAGAGCGAATGTGACTCCTCTATTCAAGATAGGAGGGAGACAGAAAGCAGGAAACTACAGGCCAGTTAACTTAACATCTGTAAGAGGGAAAATGCTGGAATCTATTATTAAGGAGATTATAGCGGGGCACTTAGAAAATCTCAATGCAATCAGGCAAAGTCAACATGGGGGATTTTGTGAAAGGGAAATCTTGTTGGACTAATTTGTTAGAGCTCTTTGAGGAAGTAATAAGCAACATGGATAAAGGGGAACCTGTGGATGTGCTGTACTTAGATTTCTAAAAGACATTTGACAAAGTGTCACATCAAAGGTTACCACATAAAATAAGAACTCATGCTTTTGGGTAACATATTAGTATGGATACAGGATTGGTTAGTTAACGGGAAACAGAGAGTAGGCATAAATGGGTAATTTTTGGGTTGGCAAGATGTAACAAGTGGAGTGCCACAGGGATCAGTGCTGGGGCCTCAACTATTTACAACTTATATCAATGACTTGGATGAAGAGACTGAAAGAATGGTTGCTCAATTTACCAATGACACAAAGAGGTAGGAAAGTAAGCTGTGAAGAGGACATAAGGGGTCTGCAAAAGGGTATAGCTGTTTGAGTGAGGGGGCAAAAATTTTATAGGTGGAGTATAATGTGAGAAAATGTGAACTTGCCCACTTTGGCAAGAAGAATAAAAAGCAGCATATTATTTAAATGGAGAGAGATTGCAGAACTCTGAGGTACAGGGGGCATTTGGTGTCCTGGCATATGAGTCAAAAAAGTTAGTAAGCAGGTTCATACAGCAAGTGTTTAGGAAGGCAAGTGGAATGTTGTTGTTTATTGCAAGGACAATGGAATAGAAAAGTAGGGATGTTTTGTTACAGTTGCACAGGGCCACTTTTGGAGCACTGCGTACAGTTTGGTCGCCTTATTTAAGAAAGGACGTAATTGTACTAGAAGCAGTTCAGGGAAGGTTCACTTGGCTGATTCCTGGGATGAGGGGGTTATCCGACGAGAAGAAATTGGACAGGCTGGGCCTGTGCCCACTGGAGTTTAGAAGATTGGGAGGTGATCTCATTGAAACATATAATATTCTGAGGGGACTTTACAGGGTGGATGCTGCTGTAGAGCAAGGATGTCTCCCCCTGTGGGAGAGACTAAAACTGGGGAACACGGTTTATAAATAAGGCTCGGGATTTTCCAGTCCTGCCTGGCACGGGGATCGTCACGGGAAGGACAGAGCTGAAGCCCTGTTGACTTTGGGCGGGAATTTCTGGTCCCGTGGCAGGCAGGATCGGGAAATCCCGGCCAAGGGACCTCCCATTTAAGACGGGGATGAGGAGAAATTTTTTCTCTCAGAGAGAGTCATGAATCTGTGGAACTCTCTTCCTCGGAGAGCGGTGGAGACTGGGTCATCAGCTGTTTTTAAGGCTGAATTAGACAGATTCTTCATTGACAAGGGAGTCAAGGGGTATCGGGGGTAGGAAGGAAAGCAGAGTTGAGGCCACAATCAGATCACTCGTGATCTTACCAAATGGCGGAGCAGGCTCAAAGGGCTGAATGGCCCACTCCTGCTCCTAATTCTGTGTGTATATACTGTGTAATATGATGGAGTATAGAAGTAGTGAAGTCTTGCTACAACTGTACAGGACATTGGTGAGACCACACCTGGAGTACTGTGTAGAGTTTTGGTCTCCTTATTAAAGGAGTGATAGACTTGAACTGGAAGCAGCTCAGAGAAGGTTCACTCGGCTGATTCCCAGATGAAGGGATTCTTTTTAAAATTTATTTATGGGATGTGGGCATCACTGACTAAGCCAGCATTTATTGCCCATCCCTAATTGCCCTTGAGAAGGTGGTGGTGAGTTACCACCACCACCATCGACGCACAGTGGCAGCAGTGTGTACCATCTACAAGATGCACTGCAGGAACTCACCGAGGCTCCTTAGACAGCACCTTCCAAACCCACGACCACTACCATCTAGGACAAGGGCAGCAGATAGATGAGAACACCACCACCTGGAAGTTCCCCTCCAAGCCTCTCACCATCCTGACTTGGAAATATATCACCGTTCCTTCACTGTCGGTGGGTCAAAATCCTGGAACTCCCTTCCTAACAGCACTGTGGGTGTACCTACACCACATGGACTGCAGCGGTTCAAGAAGGCAGCTCACCACTGCCTTCTCAAGGGCAATTTAGGATGGACAATAAATGTTGGTCCAGCCAGCGATGTCCAAATCCATTGAATTATTTTTTAAAAATCCCTGTGGTGTAGGTACATCCACAATGCTGTTAAGGTGGGAGTTCCAGTGAAGGAACCCTTATGATTGCTTTATGAGGAAAGGTTGAGCAGTTTGGGCCTATACTCATAAGAGATTAGAAGAATGAGAGGTGATCTTATTGAAACACATACGATTCTGAGGGGGTTTGACAGGGTAAGTGCTGAGAGGATGTTCCCCCTCATGGGGGAATCTAGAACTAGGGGGGCACAGTTTACTAATAAGGGGTCTCCCATTTAAGATGGAGATGAGGAGGAATTTCTTCATTCAGACGGTCAGTAATGCTTGGAATTCTCTCTCCCAGAGGGCAGTGGAGGCTGGGTCATTGAATATGTTCAAGGCTGAGTTAGATTTTTGATCAGCAAGAGAGCCAAGAGAGACAAGGTCACAATCATATCAGTCAAGGTTAATATATCAATATTGCTGCTAAGAGAGACATCTTGCCAAAGTTTTTCATCTTGCACTCATGAGGCCAAATGCAAGAATGCCAAATTTCAAACAATCGCAACAGTTTATACTGCAGGAGAAAAGGGTGCTAATTGGTTTGGCAAGTTGTCTTTGATTGGCTGAGGCATTGCCATGCAGAAAGCAATGGGGAACTGTAGGCTCCCCCAGTTCCTGGGTAATTCTAAAAAGAAGCAAGGCTTGAACATATTCCTTTTGTTTGCAGAGAACGGTACGAATATACGATACTTCTAGCAAGTGTAAATGAGCCACATCATGAGCTCGACTGAGTATCTTAAATTAACACACCCAGGGCTTGGCAGAGAGGTTTAGGAAAATAATTCCGGAGTTTAGGGCCCAGGCAGCTGAAGACATGGCCACGAATGGGGAATGCTCAGGAGGCCAGATTTGGAGGAGTGCAGAGATCCCTGGAGGTTGTGGGGCTGGAGGAGGTTTCAGAGATAGGGAGGGATTTAAAACCAAGATGAGAAATTTAAAAGTGAAGCATGGCCGGATAAGGAACCGGGGCAGCGCTTGTGGGGAAGGGGTGAATGGGATTTGGCGTGAAGCAGAGTTTTGGGTGGGATGAGGTTTTTAACTGCGGTGAAAGGTGCATTAAAGCCAGGAGAGGAAAAATGAACTAGACTTCTGGCTGGTACAGGAACCTTTGCAGGGCTAAGGGGAAGAGCTGGGGTGAGACTGATTGGATAATTCTTTCAAAGAGCCTGTAAGATGGGCAAAATTGCCTTTCAAGGACCATATGTTGTACAGAACTTCTCATTAAACCCCTCCGAATAAGAAAAAAGCCCCAATTTGTCCGGAACCCCCAATCCCACTTTTTAAAAAAAATATAGAAAGCGTAGCTTGAAGCCCTCTTTACTGGAATGACTTTATCCAAACTGTTCCCCTGTCTCTGGAATGGGCCATGTGTCACTTGGAACAGGGGATGCGGGGTGAGGGACACTTGTGAAGGAATTTTGCAAAGAACGGCAAAGGGTTAAAGCCATCTAACTTTCGATTTCACAACGCAAAAAAAAGATGAACCATTCTGCCAATAATGGGTAGGCTTTGATATTTGGTACGTCCCAAATTGAAACCCTCCCCATTCCCCATGGGTATATATATATATATATATGTGCCTAATAGGCACCTGGTGCTTATGTGTATAGGGTGCATAGATACATATATATCTATCAACCTAATATGTCTTTTCTTTTAATAGGGAGAGCTGTCTCTTTAGTTTGTCTTTGTCAGATTGTTACTGACCGGGGGGGATTCCCTCCCTCGCGCGGTGACGTCAGCCGCACTGTTGCATTTTCTTGTTGCCAATCTCTCTTGTCACTTTCAGTCATGGCGACTCCCAGGTCAGGCACCAAGTGGAAGAGGCACATCATTGTCCAGCTCCAGCACCGGGACCGGTACCAGAAGCTGCACTTCGAGGGTCTCATCCTCTCCTGTGAGCAGACTGCTAGCCTTTTTGTCTTGTTGATTTGTGCATTCGAAGGGCCCTTCGTTAGATACAACCAACCAACACCCTTGCAACTTCAGTTAACCCCCCGGGAGTTCTTTAGCGTCCGCTAATTCTGCCTCATTTTAACCCCCAAGCTGCTGCCCGGAATCTTTTCCACCCCCGCTTTTGCATTCATCCGATTTGTGGTGCGACCAGAAAGCGTCGCTGGTGAAAGATTACCAGTCAAATCCTTTGAGCCGATCTCTGATAAAAGTTTGTTGATCACAGTCTTTCACTTGGTGTTTGCTGGCTGGGCGTGTTTGTTTTGGTCGGAGTCTTTCTCGGGGTGTGGGCATTTGTTGTTACCCATCCCTCACTGCCCCTTGAGCTGCCTTGAACCGCTGCAGTCCACCTGGTGTGGGTACACCACACCACAGTGCTGCTGGGGAGGGAGTTCCAGGATTTTGACCCAGTGACAGTGAAGGATCAGGTGATGTGTTCTCAATGCAAAAACAGAAAATGCTGGAAAATGCTCAGCCGGTCAGGCAGCATCTGTGGAGAGAGAGAAACAGAGTTCGAACATTGAACTCAAAACTTTTTCTCTCTCCAAAGATGCATCCTGACCTGCTGAGTTTTGTTCCAGCTTTTTCTGTTTTTATTTCAGTTCTCCAGCATTTGCAGTATTTTTCTGTTATCTCAGTGATATGTTTTTAAACTGGGATGCCTTTTACCTGGAGGCGATGGTGTCCCTATGCCTTAACCTACTGCTGTGGCTCTGTGGGTGACACTCCGAACCTTGGAGTCAGGAAGTTCTGGGGTTCAATCCCCACTTTGGAAACCTGAACCCAAAATCCAGGCTGGCACTCCCAGTACCGAGGGAGTGCTGCACTGTTAGGGGTGTTGTCTTTCGGATGAGGCTGAGGGTGTGTGTGTGTGTACCGCAGGTGGCTGTTAACAATCCCATGGCAGGGGTCTGAAGAAGTGCAGGGGAGTTCTCCCCAGTGTCCCGGCCAACATTTATCTCTCAACCAACGTCACAAAGCCAGATTACCTGGTCGTCGTTGCATTCTGTTTGTGGGAGCTTGCTGTGTGCTCTTTGGCTGCCGGGTTTGCTCTACTACAACAGTAGCTGTACTTCATTGGCTGTAAAGTGGTGTCGTGGGGGGGTGTGAGGCGCTATAGAAATGCAAGTCTTCCTCTCGATCCCAAAGCACAGAAAATAATTTGGAGCAATGGGCCATTTTATACAGCACCAGTGCCATGTTACACAGAAGCCCGTGTGTTTGTCTTAGTTGAGTCATGATTTTGAGAAGGGGACAATACGAAGCCGGGTGGGGGGGGGTGCTGTTTACAGAAACAGACCAGTGCCCAGGAGCTGTGAGCCACAGGTCTGTATCTGTAACCTCCCAAAAAGGAAAGCTCTCAATGCTGGTCACACCTCTGTGACTGGCGGTCAGCATTTCTGAGAATGTTGAGCTCTGGCTGAAACATTCTGAACCCACGTGTCAAATTGTTTTCGCACGGAGCATCAGCTTTCCATTTTCTGCATCGAGGGTGTTGGTTATCTGACCTCACCAAGATCTCTCCCACTAGATAGAGGTTGCCACAAGCAATATCTCTGCTTGAGGGGGCAGGGGGCGGGGGCAGGGTAAGGGGCAGGATGTCGGAACAAGTCAGTTTAATTTAATGTGCTGTTGTTCGATTTAGGCAGACACCTTTTTTTCACACGGTTTTTAAAACTGGAATGTGGGCATCACGGGCAAGGCTGGCATTTATTGTCCATTTCTAGTTGCCCCGAGAAGGGGATGGTTGGGCCTTTGATTTGACCTTACAGACCCTGAGGCAAGGAGCTCATGTTAAATAGTGTCACATTGTATTCACAGGTCAGCATTAAGCTCCTTTTTTTTTTTGGCCTTTATTGCAAGGGGATCAGAGTATCAGGAATGAAGAAGTGTTGCTAGAGTTGTATAGCATTTTGGTGAGACCACATCTGCAATACCGTGTGCAGTTTTGGTCTCCATATTTAAGAAAGGATATACTTGCATTGGAGGCTGTGCAGTGAAGGTTCACTAAGTTGCCCCCTGGGCTGAGGGGGCTGTCCTATGATGAGAGGCTGAGTAAATTGTGCTTATGTTCTCTGCATTAAGAACAAAAAAAAAATGCTGTAAATAGTCAGCAGGTCCGGCTGCATCTGTGGATGGAGAAACAGAGTTAACAATTCAGGTCAACCTTTCATCAGAAGTTTCGGAACTCTGGAGTTTAGAAGAATGAGAGGCGATCTCATTGAAACCTACAAAATTCTGAAGGGAAAAGCAAAATACTGCGGATGCTGGAAACCTGAAACAAAAACAAAAAAAATGCTGGAAAAAACTCAGCAGGCCTGATAGCCTCTGTGGAGAGAGAAAAACAAAGTTAACATTTCGAGTCCGCATGACCCTCGAAGAGCTCTGGAGAAGGGTCGCACGGACTCGAAACGTTACCTCTGTTTCTGTCTTCACAGATGCTGTCAGAACTGCTGAGTTTTTCCAGCATTTTCTGTTTGTTTTAAAGATTGTGAAGGGGTTTGATAGGGGAGACGCTGAGAGATTGTTTCCGCTGGTAAAACACGGGGGCACAGCCTCAGGATGAGGGGCCGATCATGTAGGACTGAGATGAGGAGAAATTTCTTCACTCAAAAGGTTGTGAATCTTTGGAATCCTCCACCCCAGAGGGCTGTGGATGCTCCAGCATTGAGTCCATTTAAGGCCGGGATAGACAGATTTTTAGTGTCTCAGGGAATTAAGGGAAATGGGGGAGTGGGCAGGAAAATGGAGTTGAAACCCAAGATCAGCCATGATTGAATTAAATGGTGGAGCAAGCTTGATGGGCCGAATGGTCTACTCTTGCTCCTATTTCTTGTGTATAAGACCAGAAGACGTAGGAGCAGAAGTAGGCCATTCGGCCCACTGAGTCTGCTCCGCCATTCAATGAGATCATGGCTGATCTGATCATCCTCAACTCTGCTTTTCTGCCTTTTCCCCATAACCCTTGATTCCCTTCCTGATTAAAAATCTGTCTACCTCAGCCTTGAATATACTTAACGACCCAGCCTCTACAGCCCTCCTGCCTGTGAAATCTTTATTATATGCAACAAAATGATCAAAAGTCTCAAAGCTTTTGAAATATGGGCTTACACAAGAACACTTGGAATATCTTGGCAAAAGAGGGAAAGTGATGAGAAAGTCCGAGGGGAGCGGCATGATAGACCTCATCATCAAGAGCTGAAAGTTGAGTTATTTTGGCCATCTGATAAGAGCCATTTACAGCGCAGAAGAAGACCATTGGGCCCATCGCTTCTGCCCCAGATGGAGAAATTCAGTCAGTCCCGTTCTTGACCTCTGTAGCCCTGAAAGTTTATTTCCCTCAAGTTTTTTTTATTCATTTATGGGCTGTTGGCTTCGCTGGCTGGGCCAGCATTTATTACTCATCCTTAATTGCCCCTTGAGAAGGTGGTGGTGAGCTGCCTTCTTGAACCGCTGCAGTCCATGTGGTGTAGGTACACCCACAGTGCTGTTAGGGAGGGAGTTCCAGGATTTTGACCCAGCGACAGTGAAAGAACGGCCGATATATTTCCAAGTCAGGACGGTGAGTGGCTTGGAGGGGAACTTCCAGGTGGTGGTGTTCCCATCTATCTGCTGCCCTTGTCCTTCTAGATGGTAGCGGTCGTGGGTTTGGAAGGTGCTGCTGAAGGAGCCTTGGTGAGTTGCTGCAGTGCATTTTGTAGATCATACACACTGCTGCCACTGTGCGTCGGTGGTGGAGGGAGTGAAGGTTTGTGGATGTCGTGCCAATCAAGCGGGCTGCTTTGTCCTGGATAGTGCCAAGTTTCTTGAGTGTTGCTGAAGCTGCACTCATCCAGGCAAGTGGGGAGTATTCCATCACACTCCTGACTTGTGCCTTGTAGATGGTAGATAGGCTTTGGGGAGTCAGGAGGTGAGTTACCATCCACAGAGTTTCCAGCCTCTGACATGCTCTTGTAGCCACACTATTTATGTGGCTACTCCAGTTCAGTTTCTGGCTATTTGTAACCCCCAGGATGTTGATAGTGGGGGATTCAGTGATGATAATGCCATTGATTGGTAAGGGGCGATGGTTAGATTCTCTCTTGTTGGAGATGGTCATTGCCTGGAACTTGTATGGCGTGAATGTTACTCACCACTTATCAGCCCAAGCCTGGATATTGTACAGGTCTTGCTGCATTTGGACATGGACTGCTTCAGTATCAGAGGAGTTGCGAATGGTGCTGAAAATTGTGCAATCATCAGCGAACATCCCCACTTCTGACCTTATGATGGAAGGAAGGTCATTGATGAAGCAGCTGAAGATGGTTGGGTCGAGGACACTACCCTGAGGAACTCCTGTAGTGCTGTCCTGGACCTGAAATTGCTGACCTCCAACAACCACAACCATCTTCCTTTGTGCTCGGTGTGACTCCAACCAGTGGGGAGTTTTCCCCCTGATTCCCATTGACTCCAGTTTTGCTAGGGCTCCTTGATGCCACACTCGGTCAAATGCTGCATTGATGTCAAGGACAGCCACTCTCACCTCACCTCTTGAGTTCAGCTCTTTTGTCCATGTTTGAACCAAGGCTGTAATGAGGTCAGGAGCCGTGTGGCCAGTAAGTCCCTCTTGATAGCACTGTCAACAACACCTTCCTTCGCTTTGCTGATGATCGAGAGTAGACTGATGGGGTGGTAATTGGCCGGGTTGGATTTGTCCTGTTTTTTGTGTACAGGACATACCTGGGCAATTTTCCACGGAGCTGGGTAGATGCCAGTATTGTAGCTGTACTGGAACAGCTTGGCTGGATGTACGGCAAGTTCTGGAGCATAAGTCTTCAGTACTATTGCCAGAATATTATCAGGGCTCATAACCTTTGCAGTATCCAGTGCCTTCAGCCGTTTCTTGATATCACGTGGAGTGAATCAAATTGGCTGAAGACTGGCATCTGTGATGCTGGGGACCTCTGGTGGAGGGCAAGATGGATCATCCACTCAGCACTTCTGGCTGAAGATTGTAGTAAATGCTTCAGCCTTATCTTTTGCACTGATGTGCTGGGCACCCCCATCATTGAGGATGGGGATATTTGTTGAGCCTCCTCCTCCAGTGAGTTGTTTAATTGTCCACCACCATTCACGACTGAATGTTGCAGGACTGCAGAGCTTAGATCTGATCCGTTGGTTGTGGGATCACTTAACTCTGTCTATCATTTGCTGCTTATGCTGTTTGACACGCAAGTAGTCCTGTGTTATAGCTTCACCAGGTTGGCACCTCATTTTTAGGTATGCCTGGTGCTGCTCCTGGCATGCCCTCCTGCACTCTTCATTGAACCAGGGTTGATCCCCTGGCTTGGTGGTAATGGTAGAGTGGGGGATATGCCGGGCCATGAGGTTATAGATTGTGTTTGAGTACAATTCTGCTGCTGCTGATGGCCCACAGCGCCTCATGGATGCCCAGTCTTGAGTTGCTAGACCTGTTCAAAATCTACCCCATTTAGCACGGTGGTAGTTCCCGTAAAGTAAAAGTAACATCAGAAGCAGACATGATGTTTATGTAATAATAATGTCAGGTCATATGACTGAGAGGTAAGAAAGATCTGAAAGAAGAAGCTTCGACTTTGGGTAGAGATCCAAATGTGTAAACATGTGCTATAAATAAAGAGTAGTGGTTTTGAGAAACTACAGACTACAGCAGCAAATGTCAAGAGAACAGACAATCCTCAAAACCCCTATCTAAACACTGTCCACACAACAAAACAGTGCCACACAACACTATGGAGGGCATCCTCAACGTGAAGGCAGGACTTTGTCTCCACAAGGTCACTCCCACTGATACTGTCATGGACTGATGCATCTGCAACAGGTTAATTGATGAGAACGAGGTCAAGTAGGTTTTGCCCTCTTGTCAGTTCCCTCACCACCTACGCAGACCCAGTCCCTTAGGATTCAGCCAGCTCAGTCAGTAGTGGTCTTACTGAGCCACTCTTGGTGATGGCCACGGAAGTCCCCCACCCAGTGTACATTCTGTGCCTTTTCCAACGTCAGTGCTTCCTCCAAGTGATGTTCAACATAGAGGAGTTTTGATTCAGCTGAGGGAGGGCGGTATGTCGGAATCAGCAGGAGGTTTCCTTGCCCATG
Source organism: Cetorhinus maximus (assembly GCF_964194155.1). NCBI lineage: Eukaryota > Metazoa > Chordata > Chondrichthyes > Lamniformes > Cetorhinidae > Cetorhinus > Cetorhinus maximus. The sequence continues at coordinate 4,910,960 of NC_135885.1, forward strand.
TTTGACCTGGTGCCATGAGACTTCATGGAACCTGGAGTCAATGTTGAGGACTCCCAGGGCAACTCCCTCCCAATTGTATACCACTGTGCTACCACCTTTGCTGGGTCTGTCCTGCTGGTGGGACAGGACATACCCAGGGATGGTGATGGTGGTGTCTGGAACATTATCTGTAAGGTGTGATTCCATGAGGATGATTATGTCAGGCTGTTGCTTGACTAGTCTGTGAGACAGCTCTCCCAATTTTGGCACAAGCCCCCAGATGTTAGTAAGGAGGACTTTGCAGGGTTGACAGGGCTGAGTTTGCCGTTGTCGTTTCCGGTGCCTAGGTCAATGCCGGGTGGTCCGTCCGGTTTCATTCCTTTGAATTACCCAGAAGCTTGGGAAGTCTATAATTCCCTGTTGCTTTCTCCATGTCAATGCTTCAGCTAATCATAGCTGACTTGCCAACCAATCAGCCCCCTTTTCTCCTGTAGTATAAATTGTTGTGATTCTTTGAAATTTGACATTCTTGTGTTTGTCCTAATGAGTGCAAGACACAAAGTTTCAGCAACATGCCTCTCTTTTCAATGATATTCAAGTTCTGTACAACCAGGCGAGTGTTTGTGCCACAGTAAGTGCCAGACAATGATCATCTCCAGTAAGACAGGGCCCAAACATGACTTGCAAGGTCATCTCCCACAATCAACATCCTGAGGTCACCATTGGCATAAGGCTTAGTCAGCTGGGCACATCAACATTGTGGCTAGATGCTGGCAATGTTGAAATAAGCAGTTCATCCAATGGTCTGTGAAACCCTCTCTGCTGACAGAGCGCCTTCAGGAAAGTTACTGTAAACTTCTGTAGAAACTGGATGAGACTGCACTGGTGGTTACCAAGATGTTCCAGCCTTCTTATTACAAAGCAGATCTAGACACTGGAGAGGGAGCAGAGCAAAAAAAAAAAACTATTTACAGGCTTAGTCTCAGAACAGGGAGGTTATAACTATCAGGAAAGATCAAACCTTTTCTTTAGAAAAGGAAATGCTGAAATGGGATCTGATAGATGACTTCAAGATTATGAAAGGGTTTTATAGGGTAGGGATAGAGATGACAGGAGGTTTATAGGGTAGGGATAGAGATGACAAGAGGTTTATAGGGTAGGGATAGAGATGACAGGAGGTTTATAGGGTAGGGATAGAGATGACAGGAGGTTTATAGGGTAGGGATAGAGATGACAGGAGGTTTATAGGGTAGGGATAGAGATGACAGGAGGTTTATAGGGTAGGGATAGAGATGACAGGAGGTTTATAGGGTAGGGATAGAGATGACAGGAGGTTTATAGGGTAGGGATAGAGATGACAGGAGGTTTATAGGGTAGGGATAGAGATGACAGGAGGTTTATAGGGTAGGGATAGAGATGACAGGAGGTTTATAGGGTAGGGATAGAGATGACAGGAGGTTTATAGGGTAGGGATAGAGATGACAGGAGGTTTATAGGGTAGGGATAGAGATGACAGGAGGTTTATAGGGTAGGGATAGAGATGACAGGAGGTTTATAGGGTAGGGATAGAGATGACAGGAGGTTTATAGGGTAGGGATAGAGATGACAGGAGGTTTATAGGGTAGGGATGGAGATGACAGGAGGTTTCTCCAGTCCCGCTTGCTGCGGGAGTCGTTGCAGTGGGGATGGATAATTTGACGGACCAGCAAAAGGTCTGTTGACTTCCGCGGTGGGCGGGACTGGAAAATCCTGACCGATGTTGTCGGCGGGGGGGAGAGATCAAAACCGGGGCCGTCCATGTAAGGTAGTCACCAATAAATCCAATCGGGAATTCGGGAGAAACTCCTTTGCCCAGACGCTGGATGAGAATGTGAACTCGCTCCCGCAGGGAGTGGTCAAGGTGAATAGTGTAGATGCATTTAAGGGGGAAGCTGGATAAACACATGAGGAAGTAAAGAATAGAAGGATGGGTTACTGGGATTAGATGACGAGGCGGGGGAGGGAGGACATTCGTGTGGGAAGATAAACTCCAGCATGGACTAGTTGGACCGAGTGGCCTGTTTCTGTGCTGTGAATACTTTTGTAAAGAAATCTTCCTTTTTTAGGCTGGGCTGCAAAAAGCTACTGGATAAGTGGGGAAAGAAATAATTTTCTATTCCATGATATTCTTGACCTCAGATTGTCCCGAAGCACTTTAACAGGCAAAGGAACACTTCTGAAGTGTAGCCTCTGTAACCATGTCAGGAACATGGCAGCCAATTAGCCCACAGTAAGGCCCCACCAACACCAATGTGATGAGCAGCAGATTCCGTCACCTGTTTTCGCTATGTTGGTCGAGGGATAAATATCAGCCAGGGGCACGGGGGGAGAACTCCCCTCGCCTTCTTCCAAGTGTCGGCTGTGGGATCGTTTGCATCCACCAGGGAGGGCAAGTGCAGCTTTTAGTATAACTCCTGTACTTCAAAACTGATATTGTTGGGTTTCTTTTCACTAACAGACAACCAGCTCCTCACGAAATCTGACTTTGTTCAACTCTGGAGAGACAAGTGCGACCCCCACTTGCCCTCAGCTCCCAGGTAACATAGAAGTTCTCTTCCTAACTAAGGTGTATTCTGAATTAAGGCTAGCCTTGGAATCCACTAAGGCCCCTCTGTGACAATGCTATCACCACACCAGCTAACCCACTCATCTACCAATTTGGAATGCCAATTGGCTTTGGGTTCTGAAAGGTTTATAAGAACCGTAGGAACCGGATGAGTCCACTCAGCACCTCGCGCCTGTTCACTGTATCACAGCATCTTTACAATGCAGATGGAGGCCATTCGGCCCATCTGTAACTTAACTGGGAACACCCACCTTGGCTTTGTAACCCTTGTTTGAGGCTAATACCCTTTTAAGAAGGATATCCAAGCCCTGGAGAGGGCGTGGAGGAGATTTCCCAGAACGGTACCAGAGATTAGGGTCTTCAGTTAATGTGGAGCGATTGGATTGTTCTTCGCGGAACAGGGAAGGTTAAGGATTTTGGGGGGAGGTTGGGCGTTTGATAGGGGCGTTAAAAATCTAGGGAGCCGGGCAATAAACAGAGTTGCAGAGCAGGTTGCTCAGGTAGAGATTGATAAGGAGACTGTATGAATTCAACCTCCCTTTCCAGACCATGGTGACAGTGGTGATTTCATGGAACCTTTTTTTTTGGTTGTTTATTTTTCAGTCCATCTCCTGAACCCGTGAACGTGACAGAATTACAGACCAGGCACCAAGAAAAACTGAACCAACTCCATCAGGCAAATGGTGAAGTGAGTCTCTAACACAACACATTCTCCATCATCCCCTCACCCTGTCCCGCTCCTTCATATTCCCTCACTTGGGCTCTCTCTTGAATTCCCTTGCTCTCTCGCTGTCCGCCCGCCATTCCTTTGCTCTTCCCTCCCTCTCATGTGCACTGGCTATTCCCTCCCCCACCCCCCAATGCCATGCTCGCTCGCTCTCATCTCCCATGGTCTTTTTGGTTTATTACTGAATATTTTATATCCTTTGCATGTAACTGAAAACATATTCATTACGTCCACCTGATCAAATTCCTTCAGAGGTCACCCCTCAGCCTTTTCTTTCTGGAGAAAAGAGCCCCTATTCCGTCCGATATCCCACTTTCTTTTTCCCTTTATTCTTTCATGGGACGTGGGCGTCGCTGGCAAGGCCAGCGTTTATTGCCCATTCCTAGCGGGGCTTGCTAGGCCAATTCAGGGGGGCAGTTAAGAGTCAACCCCATTGCTGTGGGTCTGGAGTCATGCACAGGCCAGACCGGGTAAGGACGGCAGATTTCCCTCCCTAAAAGGACATTTTACAACAATCGGAAAATTCCGTCGTCCACCGTGGTGGGATTTGAACCCGGGTCCCCAGAGCATTACCCTGGGTCTCTGGATTACTAGTCCAGTGACAACATTACCACTACGCCATCCACCCTCAAAGGCTCATTAGTCTGTGGAATTCTCTTCCCCAGAAGGAAGTGGAGGCTGGGGTCTTTCAATTTATTCGAGGCTGAGTCAGACAAGGGTTATGGGGGGGGTGGGGGGCAGACAGGAAAATGGAGCTGAGACCACAACCAGATCAGCCATGATCTTATTGAACTGTGGCGCAGGCTTGGAGGTGGGGGGGGCTGCGGGGAGAGCCGAATGGCCGACTCCTGCTCCTAATTCCTTTTGTTTCGATGAATTTGTACTCTACCAGCTGCTACAGTGGAGCGTGAACCTGTGTCCCCAGGGCATTAGCCTGGACCCTCTGGATCACTAGTCCAGTGACATCACCAATATGCCAGCATCACCTACCTCTTTAAAAAAAAAGTGAACCCGAGTGATTTCTCCCTCACGTGTTCTAAGAACGCTCGTGGGAGGCTTTCCACAGCACAGGAAACAATGGTTTTCTCATATTGGGCAACAAAATCTACCTCAGTCCCACTTCTGTTTCCTGAGCATTTAATGAGGCAGTTGCCATGGTTTCAAGGCCGGTTTCATGCTTGTACTTCCTTCAGTACGATATCGGAGTTCTGCTTTGATAGCCCATTCAGTTCCTCCCTGCCCTGCCAACTCTCACCCTCGCTGGAGCGCAGTTTCACAGCTGCCAGTTAGGACTTCCAGCACAGGAGGAGGCCATTTGGCCCATCATATTCGGGCTAATCTTTGGAAGAGCAGTCACGTCTAGATCCTCCTCTTGTCTGTCACCTTGTAAATTCTTTATCCGTGAGGATCTGTCTAAAGTTATTCAAACAATCAGTTTCCATCAACTTTTCAGGTAGAATGTTCCAGATCCCAACTTGCCAACCAGTCAGCGTCCTTTTCTCCTGTTGTATAAATTGTTGTGATCATTTGAAATTTGGCATTCTTGCATTTGTCCTGATGAGTGCAAGATGTAAATCTTCGACAACTTCTCTCTCTTTTCAGCACTCCTCCCTTGTTCACTCCTGGGAAAAAACTAACCTTCAATTTTTTCAACTCCATTTTCAGAATCCCAACTAATGTAGCTTCTGGGTTATCCTGGAATGCAAAGATAACCCCCAGACTCTTTTCTCTATTGGAAAGTGTCTTTTTGAACTACCTTGCCCCACCACCAGATGCTGGGGATTCTGTGGAGAGTAACTCACCTCCTGACTCCCCAAAGCCTGTCCACCAACTACAAGGCACAAGTCAGCTCTCCACTTGCCTGGATGAGTGCATGAGTGCAGCTCCAACACTCATGAAGTTCAAAACCATTGATGACAAAGTAGCCTGCTTGATTGGCATCGCATCCATAAATGCTTACTCCCTTCACCACTGACGCACAGTAGCAGCAGTGTGCACCATCGACAGGATGCACTGCAGAAACTCACCAAGGCTCCTAGACAGCACCTTCCAAACCCATGACTGCTACTGTCCAGAAGGACAAGGGCAGCAGACACATGGGAACACCACCACCTGGAAGTTCCCCTCCAAGTCACTCACCATCCCGACTTGGAAATATATCGGCCGTTCCTTCACTGTCGTTGGGTCAAAATACTGGAACTCCCTCCCTAACAGCACTGTGGGTGTACCTACACCACAAAGACTGCAGCGGTTCAAGAAGGCAGCTCACCACCACCTTCTCAAAGGCAATTAGGGATGGGCAATAAATGGTGTCCTAGCCAGTGACACCCACAGCCTGTGAATGAATAAAAAATACTCGCACCAAAATTCCTTTCTCCTTTCTCCCCTGTGCTCGCTAACCTAGACTGGCTCCCGGTCAAGCAGCCTCATGACTTTAAAATTCTCATCCTTGTTTTGAAATCCCTCCATCGCCCCCCTCCCTATCTCTGTAAGCTCCTCTAACCCCCACAATCCTTAGAGATCTCTGCACTCATCTAATTCTGGCCTCTTGAGCATCCCTGATTTTAATCTCTGTACCGTTGGCGTCCATGCCTTCAGCTGCCTGGGTCCCAAGCTCTGGAATCCCCTCCCTAAACCTCTCCGCCTTCTATCTCCCGTTCCTCCTTTAAGACATACCTTAAAATTCGTTTGGCCACCTGACCTAACATCTCCCTATGGGGGTTTAGTCTCATATTATGTTTGATAATAGCTCCTATGATGTTTCATTACTTTGGAAGGTGCTATATAAATATAAGTTGTTGTTGTTGTTTCATCACTAACATATCAGGATCTGCATGAAAGTGTGGCAAAACATTTTTAACTTATGTACAGAAAGAAAGACTTTAAGCACCTCAGCAAGATGTTCCTTTGGCCTCCTGTTCCCAAGGCCTATGTCTGACAGTAATTTGATTGAGTAGACTGGGCCCATCTTCCCTGGAGTGTTAGATTTTGGATTCGGAGGCCATCGATGCCTAAAAAGGCAGTCGACTGGTCATAATGAATTTTAAGATGGTTTATTAAGAAACAACAGTTTAGATGTGAGGCAGTAATTAATTAGACAGGAAAGGTATGGGAGCCATGACCCTTGAGAGTGGCTTAACTGATCCCAGACAGTGGACCGATGGTTGGCATAGAATGTGTTGATCTCATCTTCCTCCTCCTCCTCCTCCTCATCCATTTTGGGGAGGGCAACTGCCGGTGAGCACTGAAACCTCACCACCACCACCACAGCCCCCTACGCCACCAATATATGTACCCCTTTTTTGGGGGGGGCCTGGTAGTTTAATCCAGTGTCAATCATCTATCCAAATCCTTCTGACCAATGGATATAGGACAAGTAACCCAAACTGCCAGGGTGGTCACCTCCTCTCCTGTATGACGCCCGGCTCGAGGTCAGCTTTCTCGTTTACGTCTTGCTGAGGGTCATTTCCTAGGAATTTCTAAACAATTGCATAGATAAGGAGGTGCACAAGAGGCCACCCTACCAGCTTAGGAATATCAACATGGCAGCCTGAACTAAGACTGTTTAGAGGTCAAGGTGTTTAGAAGTCCTCTTTCCAGAGAGAGGATCAATGCTGTTTATAAAATCCTATCAAGGTTCTATATTGTGCAGAAAATACCCATTTGTTCAAGACCCCAATTTCTTACAGGAGTTTGGAAGAATGAGAGGCAATCTTACTGAAACCTGTAACATTCTGGAGGGGTTTGATAGGATGGACACACAAATTGTTTCCACTGGTCAGGGAATCTAAAACACAGGGGCCACAGCCTCAGGATAAGGGGGCCGATCATTTAGGACTGAGATGAGGAGAAATTACTACACTCAAGGGGTTGTGAATCTTTGGAATTCTCTACCCCAGAGACTTGTAGATGCTCCATCATTGAGTATATTCAAGACAGATGGATAGATTTTTGGATACTCAGGGAATGAAGGGATATGGCGATGGTGCAGGAAGTGTAGCTGCTGTTAATTGTATAAATTAAGGCCAAGTATGTACAGATGGGGGGGGCACTCATTGGATAATTACTTGTGCACATAATAGCTCAGTTGGGGGAGTGTTAGACTGAAAAATCTAATGGTTCTTGGTTCAATTCTGGGTTGTCATTCTGCAGAACTTGTTTTCTTCTAAAATGTAATTTTTACCTCTTTAAGGGGTTGGTCATGAGCACCAGGTGCCCATTGGCAGGCTTGAAGCCTTCTTTGACAGGGGCATCATCAGCCATGGGACTGATATTTTAATTTGACACACTCCTGTTGAAATGTTTTATTTTAGTAACAGTACCCCATTTAGGGCATTGTTCATTTAGTTAATCTGTTTATTGGCGCTTTCAAAAAAGAGTATAAAAGACGGGTATTGACACTGGCGATTGATTATAGAGTTAGGAGCTGTACATTTGAAATGCCTCACTGTGACACTTATGACCCCAGCTGAGGTTACCCCTGGATAAGTCAGATCCCAGGGTGGAACTCGGCTTGATAGATCCTAACTTTTACTTTTTGTTTAAAAATGTGGAGGGCGGCTACTGAACAGAGTCACAAGAGTCAGCTGATGAATTTTTTTAACTTAAGAATAAAACATCCATTAAATGAGAAAATATCAGCTATATTACACTACTCCATCACCCCAACTATATATACCTTTGCAGAGATATACAAATTCGTAAGACAACACAAGTTACAAAATTTATCTTATACTCTAATGTTCACAGTGAGTGTACAGTCCATGTAAACTAATAGGTGACCTGTGGTCAGACACACCACCTTCCAAAACCAATTTTTTATGGATTTTTCTTCAACACCCCAGAGGGCACAGCCTCAGAGTAAAGGGAAGACCTTTTAGAACAGAGATGGGGAGAAACGTCTTTAGCCAGAGAGTGGCGAATCTATGGAATTCATTGCCACAGAAGGCTGTGGAGGCCAGGTCATTGAGTGTATTTAAGACGGAGATAGATAGGTTCTTGATTGGTAAGGGGATCAAAGGTTACGGGGAGAAGTTGGGAGAATGGGGTTGAGAAACTTATCAGCCATGATTGAATGGCGGAGCAGACTCGATGGGCCGAATGGCCTAATTTCTGCTCCTATGTCTTATGGTCTTATAGTCTTATGATCAAATAGAGGCAGTTTTATTGGCTTGTCTGCAGGATGGAAGATGGTTGCTTTCCCAGGGACCTTCCGTGTGGTGAGGCAGCCGGAGCCAGATCGTAAGCCAACCAATCTCACTGAAACTCTGTCTTTCTCACGAGGGCTTCTAATCTCCACACTTGAAAAGCGTGCCTTGGAATTCTTTCCCCGATGATGCTTTCACTCGGACATCTCCGACAAGGATCAGCCTCCAGGGTTTCGAGCTCTCCTTCCGATGTTCCTTCCCCTGGATCACTTGGTGCATTCACACCTCAACTTTCACATGCACCCTCTCAGATTTCAGCCATGCCAACAGAACATCACTTGTTTTCTTCTCAAATTCAAATTTTACCTCTTTAAGGGGGTTGGTCCATGTGATTATTTGATTGCTGAAAAAAATATAAAGAGACACTTAGAGCGCAGGGTGCCCACTGGCAGGCTTGAAGCTTTCTTTGATAGGGGCATCACAGGGCATCATCAGCCACGGGAATGATATTTTAATTTGACACATTTCTGTTGAGATGTTTTATTTTAGTAACAGTACCCCATTTAGGGCGTTGTTCATTTCATTAATCTGTTTATTGGCACTTTCAAAAAAAAGTATAAAAGACGCGTATTGACACTGGCGATTGATTATAGAGTTAGGAGCTCTAGTAGTAAGGAGTCACCAACCTTCGACTGCCTCCTCAGATCTTCTAGCTCTTCTTTGCTTTAAAGCCCACTTTGCTTTAATTCTGCTCCCTTGAAGCTCTGTCTCTTTAATGCGGAGTCTTTTCCTCTACTCCTTACTTTTAACTTCACTTAACAGGACCTTTTTCAAATTCCTGTTCTTCTCCTTTGACTTGACTGTCTTCTTGGGACCTCTCCCTGTCCCGCTGCCTGGTTTGGAACCTCCTCCTTTGTTTTGGAACCTGCTCCCAGTCTCCCTCCCACCTTGCCCCTCAAAATGGAAATATAGAAAGCCACCCGATCTCATTTTTGCGTTGTTTCACTTTTGAGTCTTGTTTCCCTTCTGCACAGGCAGGCAGGAGCAATTTCCATGTGCGCAGGGCTGTTTACTGGCTTGAAGACGCGAACATGCACAAACTACGCATGTGTGGCCAATCCAGGGTCGGTCCATGCGCAGAGACCACTCTAGTTCCCAAACTCCGAGGCCCAATCTCCATTTTAAAGGGTAAGTTTTTCTTCTTTAGGGTTTGTAACAGTGACAAAATCTAAAACTGAGTAAAGATTGACTCCTGGTCCCCTCCATTAACTGGCTATAAAGATTTTAACAGTTGAGGTTGGAGATCGACCATTAATTGTTCTAATATGGTTCCAGTTATGGAGTCTCGACGATGAGATCTTGAGACTTGTGTACTTAAACATAAACCCTTTATTGTTAATGTTTAACTATTTACAGATCCCAGGCTACTGTCATGCATGGTGCTGTTACCTCCATGCAGGCTGGTTCCAGAGTGTTCTCTCCGGACTGTTCTCTCAGTCTATTACCATGTGACTCCACACATCATACCGTGGGTGGTGCCATTCTCCATTCCCACACTAACCCTTGCTCTGCCGAGCACTTTTACCTTACAATGGCATGCAGGCACACACAGCATCATGGAACATCCCCTTTTCTTCTCCAAGGAAATCTTTCTTTTCCAGCACAGTATAACTGTTTGTAATACAACCTTTACCTGCTATCCCTGCTCCCCATCTCAAGTATCGGACTTTATAAGTCCGGACGGTCTTGAGAAGTTCGGGCCGTCTTGAGGCTTGACAGTTCTTCCACATTTCAGTCTGTCATGGCTTGGAGGACTGGTCACAGTACTCTGTTTCTGGCACTTGGCTATCTCCATTTGATTCACTTTTTCCGCTCCTTTGAGTTGCGTTTCTCTTGATGAACAACTTCTCTGCTTTTTTCGGGCTCTGTGGGTTTGTCCCATTCCTTCCACAGGGGAGCGTGCACTCTGTTCATTCCTAGAGTGGACTCGAATTTTCTTTTCCCGTGGTCTCCGCTGTGTTCTTAGTGGACGTATACCTTTCACAAATGGAACCTTCATTTCCACTTGTTTCACAATCTCAGCCAAAACGCTTGTTGGCAGTTTTACTTTCAAATCCATTTGCAAGTTTCTGAACTCTCACATTCAGCTCAGCTTTTCCTTCCTCTAGTGCCTTGCACATCAGCGTCAGGTTTACATTTCCCCCCCACCGATCTAATTTCTGTCTCTTCTTTCCCTGCCTGTAACAGAACCTTGTTCTTCATTTTGATTTCACTGTTGGCCAGGCCTGTCTCCAGTGAAGTCTTAACCTGTTTCAGTTCTGTAATTGTGCTTGTCGTGGCCTCATTACCCGCTCGCAGTTTGGAAAGTTTGACGGTTTTTTTTCAATGCCTCCTCTTGTCCATTCAACTGCTTCTTCAGCTCTTTAGTTTCTTCCTTGTAGCTTTTGGCTTCCTCTTGGAATATTGAACGTTGCTGAGTCTTCTCTGCCAACTGGTTCTTCAGTTTTTCTCAGAGTGGCATTACATTCATTTTCCTTCTCCTCGTAATTTTCCAGAAGAATAAACTTTGTGCTGAAGGATTCTTGTAGGTTCTCCAACAAGTTTTCTTTTCTTTGCGAAGCTCGTTTGCTTCATCTTGAGCTTTCCGGAAATTCAGCATAGTCTCCTTGAGTTTCCTCTGCTGTGCTTCCATTCTGCGGTTTAAGACAGTCTTCATTTCTTCATGTTGCTGAATGCTTCCGCATTCCTTTTGCGTTTGATCTTGAAGGACAATCAACTGTTCTTTCAACTGCTTATTTGCCAGTTGACCTCTTGCCAACTCACTCTGGGCTTCTGTGCATCATTTTGTTGCTACTGATAATTCCAACGTAGCTTTTTCTGAAGTAATATTCAACATCCTTTTTAGTTCCTCATGTTTTCCATGGCTACATAATGATTCTTCAAGGGGTCTTTCAGGGTCACAACTTCATGTGCCTTTTCTGCCTGCTGTATTGCCTGGTTGTACATCTGGTTGAGTTTTCCCAACTCCTGCTTTGATTTGCCAACTGTGGAATTGAGGATCATTATTTCCTCCTGATATCTTTGTGTTGTCTCTGAAATTTATTTATCCAGATCTTGAACAGCTTGGTTCATTGAAGACTTCAGTTTCTTGTGTATTTTCAAAGGTATATACTCAGCTTGAATCTTGTGCTTCAAATCTTCCAGTTCAGCTCTGAAGCGAACATTTTCCTATAGAACAGCTTCATTTACTTTTTGCATGTTTTGCTTCTTTTGAGTTACCTCATTCTCTGGGGTCCTCTGTGGCCCTCCCTCTGGGGCCTTTTGTTGCCCTCCCTCTGGGGCCTTTTGTTGCCATTCTCACTGGGGTCTTTTATTCTCTTCTCTCTCTCAGATCTTTTTTGCCCTCTCTCTGGGGTCTCGTGTTGCCCTTGGAGTTGCCCTCTCTCTGGGGTCTCTTGTTGCCCTTGGCGCTTTATTGGGAATGTGCTAGACCTTCTAGGGTCGGCGCTGTCCACAACTTGGAGTTTAAAATAGCTGTCAAAGCCTTTTAATATCTCACCAAATGTGGTGGAGTATTGATCTGTACATTGGCCATGGATCAAATGAACCAAAGATGAATAAAAGCTTATTGACTTGTACTTCTTCTGATTCCTTACTTAATTATGTACTTCTCCTGTGCACTAAAAATTATATAGCTCAAATGTGTCTGGCTCTTCTAATTTTCCATCCATGGCTGGTTTTTCCTTTTGTACTTACTGCTTTAAATTTCATTTCCGCTTTAAGACAGTGTGTGCAGTAACGATTTTTTTTTACACTTAGGCTTTAGTTGCTTTGATACAGTTGGCTTCCCTCTGTCATTTTTTAGAGACTTGTTGCTGGGGTGATTTTTGACTCAACCTTTTCCAGGTGTTGTATTTTGCAACAAATATATCAATGCAGGTATGGAATGTTCCAATATTTGTTACTATCCTTTATTTCATTGGTTTGAAAGCTTGAATCTGCTCTTATTTTAAAATGAGGGCGTTTGAAGCTATTTCCTTTCAGTTTAGAGTGCTTTTAAAACTAAGATTTCAGCATTTTGCTCGGTGTAAGAAGACCGGGACCTGACTGAAAAGGATTCCCTTTCTCTTAAACTCTGCAGGATTTTTTCTTTCTTACCATGCTCTGCAGGTTCCCTATTTAACTCTTCCAGCCTTTCAAACTTTTTTTTTACTGCAGCCACCTTCCAGCTGCCCTTTGGATGCTGAGCCCTTGGGACCGCCTCCTGTTCTAAAATGTAAGTACAGCTACTTTTTGTTTTTGTATTTTTGCTCACCATCTCGTGAACTATGCCGCTCAGGTTCTTTCAGTTTTCCGAAATGGACTTCCACTCATTCTGGTGGATTCCTCACTTCCAAGTCTAGAGTGAAGATTCTTCAACTATTTCTTCAAGTTTTCTTCTTGGTTGCATGTCCCTCTAGTTTGGCTTCAGTTGCTTTTAGCGTTTCGTACCTTGGGATGCTATTCTGGGTTCATGTATTTAGCTGCCACCTTTCATATTACCGCGGATCATCATGTTGGATGATGGTACAATCTCTCATGTGATATCTTTTAGAAGAGACCACCGCTGCTAACCTTGTTGCACTATGCTGATAGCGCTGATATCCCACCTTTGCCAACCATGTTGTATTATGCTCCCAGCTGCGGTGTCTCAACAATGGGATCCTGAGACTTGTATACTGAAACATGAACCCTTTATTGTTAATGTTTAACTATTTACAGATCCCAGGTTACTGTCATGTATGGTGCTCTTACCTCCATGCAGTCTGGTTCTAGAGTGTTCTCTCTAGACTGTTCTCTCAATCTATTACCATGTAACTCTATACATCATACCGTGGGTGCTGCTATTCTCCAGTCCCTTGCTCTGCCGAGTATCTTTGCATTACAATGGCATGCAGGCACGTACAACATCATACACTGGGCTCTGCTGGGAACTGTAGTTCCTAAACTCTGAGGCCCAATCTCCATTTTAAAAGGTAATTATTTTTCCTTTTTTTTTCTTTAGGGTCTGTGATAGTGACTAAATCTAAAATTGAGTGAAGATTGACTTCTGGTCCCCTCCTTTAGCTGGCTATAAGAAGTTTAGCAGTTGAGGTTGGGGAACAGCCATGACCTTGTTGAATGTTGGAGCAGGCTCAAGGGGCCGAATGGCCTACTCCTGTTCCTGTTTATTTTCTTACATGTTATTCTTCATTATTTTTCCCCACACAGCTCGCCCAGGAGGTGTTCGAGCTGAGTAAACATCGCAAACGCAAAGAGGTGGAACTGCAGTCAACCCAAAGCAGGTGAGACCAGTCACTGGGGGTTCATCATTTTGTGGGAACCAAGGTGGTAAACATGTGTGACAACTCTGCAAACGATGCTGCAATGACAGAGGTGACGCAGGAAATGGGCTGGGTGGGGGGAGGGGGAGAAACACACAGAGAAGAAGATAATGTCACAGGTTCAATTCCCACTCCAGAGACTTGATCACACAATCGAGGTAACAGTCCCAGTGCAGTACTGAGGGAGTGCTGCACTGTCACAGGGGCAGTTTTTTCAATGAGCTGCTAAGCTAAGGCACCATCTTTCCCTCTTGGCTGGATGCAGAAGATCCTGTGGCCAATGTTTTGATGAAGAGCAGGGGAGTTCGCCACAGGAGGACTGGCCAATAATTATCCCTCCATCAACATCAAACATGATCACATTGCTGTTTGTTGGGGCTGGTGTGTAAATTGGCATCTACATTTCCTACATTACAGCGACAACACTTCAGAAAAACACACTGCACGAGTTGTGAAGCACTTTCCAATGTCCCGAGATTGTGAAAAGTGGTGTATAAATGTAAGTCCTTTCTCTCTCTCTCTCTCTCCCTCTCTCTCCCCCTCCCATCGTCTCTCTCTCTCTCCCCCCCTTCCCACGTCTCTCTCTCTCTCCCTCTCTCTCTCCCTCCCCTCGTCTCTCTCTCTCTCTCTCCTCCTCCCCTCGTCTCTCTCTCTCTCTCTCTCCCCTCCCCTGGTCGGTCTCTCTCCCCCTACCCTCGTATCTCTCTCTCTCTCTCTCCCCCTCCCCTCGTCTCTCTCTCTCTCTCCCCCCCTCCCCCTCCCCTCGTCTCTCTCTCTCTCTCTCCCCCTCCACTCGTCTCTCTCTCTCTCTCTCTCCCCCTCCCCTCGTCTCTCTCTCTCTCTCTCCCCCTCCCCTCGTCTCTCTCTCTCTCCCCCTCCCCTCGTCTCTCTCTCCCCCCTTCCCCTCGTGTCTCTCTCTCTCTCTCTCTCCCCCCCCTCCCCTCGTCTCTCTCTCTCTCTCTCTCTCTCTCTCTCTCTCCCCCCCTCCCCTCGTCTCTCTCTGCTCTTCACCTCATGGACATAGGGGGCAGTGAAGAGGAATGGAACCTGGGCTCGGTTTGCACACCTGGGCTAGGAGGGCAGAGTTGCGAACCTGAACCAGGAAAAAGGGGCCCTGGAGTTGGAATTATTTGTTCCGGCCTGGGGGAGTGGGGGCATGGGATGAAATTGGAGTCGGGCACACTGCCCCCAGAATGAATGCCGGGTGAGGAGGTAACCTGGCTGGAAGGCTTGTCTCTGTGCACCGGCTCTCCTGCCCTCACCCCTTACTCCCCGCACCCACTACACACTCCTCATGTCCCATCCATGCCCTATGTCCATTCCCAAACCACCCCCCATACCACCAAGCCAACCTATGCCCCTGTACCCATACAAACATTCATCTGAACGTCAGAATTGTGAGCAAGACTGAGCTGGCTGAGCCCTAAAGGACATAGCTGCTAGACTGGGTCTGCGGCAGGTGGTGAGGGAACCAACAAGAGGGAAAAACATACTTGACCTCATCCTCACCAACCTGCCTGCCACAGATGCATCTGTCCATGACAATATCAGTAGGAGTGACCACCTCACAGTCATTGTGGAGATGAAGTCCCGCCTTCACATTGAGGATACCCTCCATCATGTTGTGTGGCACTACCACCATGCTAAATGGGATAGATTTCGAACAGATTTAGCAACTCAAGACTGGGCATCCATGAGGCGCTGTGAGCCATCAGCAGCAGCAGAATTGTACTCAAACACAATCTGTAACCTCATGGCCCAGCGTATCCGCCACTCTACCATTACCATCAAGCCAAGGGATCAACCGTGTTCAACGAAGAGTGCAGGAGGGCATGCCAGGAGCAGCACCAGGCAGACCTAAAAATGAGGTGTTAGCCTGGTGAAGCTATAACACGGGACTACTTGCATGCCAAACAGCATAAGCAGCAAGTGATAGACAGAGCTAAGCGATCCCATAACCAATGGATCAGATCTAAGCTCTGCAATCCTGTCACATCCAGTCATGAATGGTGATGGACAATTAAACAACTCACTGGAGGAGGCTCCACAAATATCCCCATCCTCAATAATGGGGGAGCCCAGCACATCAGTGCAAAAGATAAGGCTGAAGCATTTGCAACAATCTTCAGCCAGAAGTGCCGAGTGGATGATCCATCTCAGCCTCCTCCGGAGGTCCCCAGCATTGCAGATGCCAGTCTTCAGCCAATTAGATTCACTCCACGTGATATCAAGAAACAGCTGAACGTATTGAATACTGCAAAGACTATTGGCCCTGGCAACATCCCGATAATAGTGCTGAAGGCTTGTGCTCCAGAACTAGCTTTGCCTTTAGGCCAAGCTGTTCCAGTACAGCTACAACACTGGCATCTACCCAACAATCTGGAAAATTGCCCAGGTATGTCCTGTACACAAAAAGCAGGATAAATCCAACCTGCCAATTACCGCCCTGTCAGTCTACTCTCCATCATCAGTAAAGTAATGTAAGGGGTGATCAGCAGTGCTATCAAGCGGCAATTACTTAGCAATAACCTGTTCAGCTTGGGTTCCGACAGGGTCACTCAGCTCCTGACCTCATTACAGCCTTGGTTCAAACATGGACAAAAAAGCTGAACTCAAGAGCTGAGGTGAGAGTGACTGCTCTTGACATCAAGGCAGCATTTGACCAAGCATGAGATTGAGGAGCCCTAGCAAAACTTGAGTCAATGGGAATTGGGGGAAAACTCTCGGCTGGTTGGAGTCATATCTAGCACAAAGGAAAATGGTTTTGATTGTTGGGGGTCAGTCATCTCAGCTCCAGGACATCACTGCAGGAGTTCCTCAGGGTAGTGTCCTCAGCCCAACCATCTTCAGCTGCTTCATCAATGACCTTCCTTCCATCATAAGGTCAGAAG
Organism: Cetorhinus maximus; assembly: GCF_964194155.1. Classification (NCBI taxonomy): domain Eukaryota; kingdom Metazoa; phylum Chordata; class Chondrichthyes; order Lamniformes; family Cetorhinidae; genus Cetorhinus; species Cetorhinus maximus. The sequence continues at coordinate 4,927,672 of NC_135885.1, forward strand.
TGGGGATATTCACTGATGATTGCACAATGTTCAGCACCATTCACAACTCCTCAGATACTGAAGCAGTCCAAATGCAGCAAGACCTGGACAATACCCAGACTTGGGCTGACAAGTGACAAGTAACGTTCCTTCCACACAAGTGCCAGGCAATGACCATCTCCCCTTGACATTCAATGGCATTACCATCACTGAAACTCCCACTGTCAAATCCCGGAGGTAACCATTGACTGAACTGGACTAACCATATAAATACCATGGCTACAAGACCAGGTCAGAGGCTGGAAATTCTGCAGAGAGTGATTCACCTCCTGACTCCCCAAAGCTTGTCCACCATCTACAAGGCACAAGTCAGGAGTGTGATGGAATACTCTCCACTTGCCTGGACGAGTGCAGCTCTAACAACACTCAAGAAGCTTGACACCATCCAGGACAAAGCAGCCCCGCTTGATTGGCACCCCATCCACAAACATTCACTCCCTCCACCACTGACGCAAAGTGGCAGCAGTGTGTACCACCTACAAGATACACTGTAGGAGTTCACCAAGGCTACTTCGACAGCACCTTCCAAACCCATGACCTCTACTGTCTAGAAGGACAAGGGCAGTAGACACATGGGAACACCACCACCTACAAGTTCCCCTCCAAGCCACTCACCATCCTGACTTGGAAATATATCACCGTTCCTTCACTGTCACTGGGTCAAAATCCTGGAACTCCCTCCCTAACAGCACTGTGGGTGTACCTACACCACATGGACTGCAGCGGTTCAAGAAGGCAGCTCACCACCACCTCCTCAAGGGGCAATTAGGGATGGGCAATAAATGCTGACCCAGCCGGCGACGCCCACATCCCGTGAATGAATAAAAAAATAGGCCATTAGGCCCCTTGAGCCAGCTCCACCCCATTCAAGAAGGTCATGTCTGATTTTATTTTGAGTAACCTCAATGCCACATTCCTCCTACCCCTGATAACCTTAGATTCTTGACTAACAGCAGAGTCCACCTACTTCTGCCTTAAAAATATTCAATGAATGACCCTGCCTCCACTGCTCTCTGGCAGTTCCAATGTTTCGTGACTCTCTGAGAGAGAGAATTTCTCCTCATCTCTGTCTTAAATGGGAGACCCCTTATTTTTAATCTGTGTCCCCTAGTTCTCATCTCTCCCACATGGGGAAACATCCTCTCAGCACCCACCCTGTCAAGTCCCCTCAGGATCTTATATGTTTCAAGAAGATCACCTCTTGTTCTCCTTAACTCCATTGGATACCGGCCCAGCCTGTCCAGCCTCTCCTCGTAAGATAACCCCCCATCCCAGATATCAGTTGAGTGAACCTTCTCTGAACTGCTTCTAGTGCATTTACATACTTTCTTAAATAAGGAGACCAACATTGTACACAGTACTCCAGATGTGTTCTCACTAACACCTTTAACAGCTGGAGCAAAACATCCCTACCCTTATGTTCCACTCCCCTTGCAATAAACAACATTCTATTTGCCTTCCTAATCACTTGCTGTACTTGCATACCAACTTTTTGTAAAACATGTACCAGGACACCCAGATCCCTCTCTCAGAATCTCAGGTTCTGCACTCTCTCTCCATTTAAATAATATGCCAGGTTTTTTTTATTCTTCCGGCCAAAGTGAACAAGTTCACATTCTCCCACTTTGCACTTATCTTCCCAGTTTTTGCCCACTCGCTTGACCTGCCTCTGTCCCTTTGCAGACTCTTTATTGCCCTCTTCTAAACTTACTTTTCCATCTATCTTTGTGTCCTCAGCAAGTTGAGCAACTATACCTTCAGTCCCTTCATCCAAGTCAATTGTAAATAGTTGAGGGTCCAGGTCCAGCACTGATCCCTGTGACATTCCACTGGTTACATCTTGCCAACCTGAAAATGACCCATTTTCCTTACTCTCTGCTTCCTGTTCGCTAACCAATCCTCTACCCGCACTAATATGTTACCCCCTACACCATGAGTTCTTATTTTGCGGAGTAACCTTTGATGTCGCACCTTTTCAAACGCCTCCTGGAAATCTAAGTACCCATAACAAGCAACGTTCTTTATAACGCTCCAACCGTTTCTCAAAAACTTAAAGGCAGAGCTTTTAAATGCCTTCACAGCTTGGCAATTCCCTTTGACAGTTGGTCCTGATGGTCCTCTCGAGGTTCTCATCATAGTTCTGTCAGTTTTGACAAGTTATTTTGACAGTTCTGACAGTTATTTTGACAGGCGTGTTGACAGTTCCAATGAGCTTAACAGTTATTGAGTTTATGAACCTTTTATGCACATTCATGCCTAGTTTTAACAATTCCAAAGGGCACCTGACATATCCCACAGGGCACTTTACCTCCGCTAAAGGTGTCCTGGGACTGGGGTATTTCACCTCTCCCTGGTACCCTGGCTATCCAAACAAACCCACCAAGTTCAGACCCACTCTGACTTGGTCCTATCTGCATTCTCTGGGTTTCACATTACGGGGATGCAAAGCTCAGGCCGCCAATGATTTAAAAGTCCACTTGCCTACGTGAACCAATCACGTGTGAACCCCAGCCCTTCCCCATGAAAATGGGAAGTGCCGTCTTCACTGGCAGGACTTAGGATTTTCGGTCGCTTCCACCAATTTTGCCACAATGGAGAGCGTCTCCGTTGTGGCAAAATCTTCAGGTCCTGGTGCCCATTCCAAAGTTAGCCCAGTGTCCTGTGTTCTCCTGTTAGCCCTGTGCATTCTCAGTGACAGTCTGTGCCTGTTATACAGGTTGTCTGAGTTGGAAGTGAAGCTGGGTGAGCTGGAGGCAAAGCGAGGGCGACTGCAGGAACGTATCGATGAGTTGGAGAAGGCCAATCGCGAGGTGAAGGAGGAGTACGATGCTCTTCAGCAGCTTTACCGCTCTCAGTGGGAGCAGCTACGGAAAAAAGAGGTGGAGGGGTCAGAGCTGATCCAGAACATGATCGATATCAAGGCTCAAGCAGCTGAAGATCTGAATTACCTGAATGAGAAGCTAAAGAGGTAACGTGTCATAATCACTCACTGCATGAGTAGAGGCACATCCGTAAAGGACAGGTACAGCACAGGGTTAGATACAGAGTAAAGCTCCTTCTACACTGTCCACATCAAACACTCCCAGGACAGGTACAGCACGGGGTTAGATACAGAGTAAAGCTCCCTCTACACCGTCCCCATCAAACACTCCCAGGACAGGTACAGCACAGGGTTAGATACAGAGTAAAGCTCCCTCTACACCGTCCCCATCAAACACTCCCAGGACAGGTACAGCACGGGGTTAGATACAGAGTAAAGCTCCCTCTACACTGTCCCAATCAAACACTCCCAGGACAGGCACAGCATGGGGATATATACAGAGTAAAGCTCCCTCTACACTGTCCCCATCAAACACTCCCAGGACAGGTACAGCACGGGGTTAGATACAGAGTAAAGCTCCCTCTACACTGTCCCCATCAAACACTCCCAGGACAGGTACAGCACGGGGTTAGATACAGAGTAAAGCTCCCTCTACACTGTCCCCATCAAACACTCCCAGGACAGGTACAGCACGGGGTTAGATACAGAGTAGAGCTCCCTCTACACTGTCCCCATCAAACTCTCCCAGGACAGGTACAGCACGGGGTTAGATACAGAGTAAAGCTCCTTCTGCACTGTCCCCATCAAACACTCCCAGGACAGGTACAGCACGGGGTTAGATACAGAGTAAAGCTCCCTCTACACTGTCCCCATCAAACACTCCCAGGACAGGTACAGCACGGGGTTAGATACAGAGTAAAGCTCCCTCTACACTGTCCCCATCAAACACTCCCAGGACAGGTACAGCACGGGGTTAGATACAGAGTAAAGCTCCCTCTACACTGTCCCCATCAAACACTCCCAGGACAGGTACAGCACGGGGTGAGATACAGAGTAAAGCTCCCTCTACACTGTCCCCATCAAACACTCCCAGGGCAGGTACAGCACGGGGTTAGATACAGAGTAAAGCTCCCTCTACACTATCCCCATCAAACACTCCCAGGACAGGTACAGCACGGGGTTAGATACAGAGTAAAGCTCCCTCTACACTGTCCCCATCAAACACTCCCAGGACAGGTACAGCACGGGGTGAGATACAGAGTAAAGCTCCCTCTACACTGTCCCCATCAAACACTCCCAGGACAGGTACAGCACGGGGTTAGATACAGAGTAAAGCTCCCCCTACACTGTCCCTATCAAACACTCCCAGGACAGGTACAGCACGGGGTGAGATACAGAGTAAAGCTCCCTCTACACTGTCCCCATCAAACACTCCCAGGACAGGTACAGCACGGGGTTAGATACAGAGTAAAGCTCCCTCTACACTGTCCCCATCAAACACTCCCAGGACAGGTACAGCACGGGGTTAGATACAGAGTAAAGCTCCCCCTACACTGTCCCTATCAAACACTCCCAGGACAGGTACAGCACGGGGTGAGATACAGAGTAAAGCTCCCTCTACACTGTCCCCATCAAACACTCCCAGGACAGGTACAGCACGGGGTTAGATACAGAGTAAAGCTCCCTCTACACTGTCCCTATCAAACACTCCCAGGACAGGTACAGCACGGGGTTAGATACAGAGTAAAGCTCCCTCTACACGGTCCCCATCAAACACTCCCAGGACAGGTACAGCACGGGGTGAGATACAGAGTAAAACTCCCTCTACACTGTCCCCATCAAACACTCCCAGGACAGGTACAGCACGTGGTTAGATACAGAGTAAAGCTCCCTCTACACTGTCCCTATCAAACACTCCCAGGACAGGTACAGCACGGGGTTAGATACAGAGTAAAGCTCCCTCTACACCGTCCCCATCAAACACTCCCAGGACAGGTACAGCACGGGGTTAGATACAGAGTAAAGCTCCCTCTACACTGTCCCCATCAAACACTCCCAGGACAGGTACAGCACGGGGTTAGTTTTTTGTGGAGAATTGAATCATGTGTTTGTCTGGGAGAAGTGATACAGAGTGCATCCGCAAAATCTTTTTGCAACGACAAAGTGGTGATTTTTCCGTCATGTTTCTTTTCCAGGATCAAGCAGAAGAATTTAGAGAAAGATTTGGCGGTTGTTTCCACTGTGCCCATCGCAATGAACACGTGAGTGAGGGTTGTTTCAAGGGTGGGGGCGGTGGGTGGGAGGGTTTAATTTCTGCCACGCCACTGTATGCATGTGCATGTTTGTGCGTGTGTCCGTGTATACGCGTATGTTTGTGTGTGTGTGTGTATATGTATCCTGTTGTGCATCCCTTTCTTAATAGGATAGCACAGAAGGAGGCCATTCAGCCCATGATTCATGTGCCAGCTCTTTGAAAGGGCTACCCACTCGTGTTAGCTTTGTAGATTTGAGATTGGCTTGAGGACCGCACAGGCATAGACCATGATTGTGAATAGATTGGTTAAGCAACACAAGTTAGGTATGTAACTCAGGCAGCAGTGTACAGCTCTCTCTGTGACTCCAGTCCTTGCCTGTTGGATAGCTGTGGCACCGTCTCTTCAAGCGTCCTGTTGACTGATGGTCTCAGATCCTCTATCTGTCGGTGTGCGCAGATGTCTCGAATCGTTTCACCTTTTAGCCTCTTTTCTGGCCGTCTACCTTGTTAGGGTATATTCTATCAAAACAGCCAGTGCTGGCAAAACCCAGCAGGTCCAGCAACATCTGAGGGGGGAGAGAAACAGAGAGAGAAACGTTTCGATTCCGTACGACTCTTCTTCGGAACTGGGGGAACCTCCTTCTTCCAGCTCTGAAGAAGAGCCACATCGGACTCGAAACGTTAACTCTCTTTTTCTCTCCGCGGATGCTGTCAGAGTTATCCCACCATCTGCAGTATTTTGCTTTTAATTGGAGGGTATATCCCAATCCCTCTTAAACGATTGGCTTCGTCTGATGTTATAATCTCTTTACATTTCCAGTCCACAGACCCTCACAGGTTTTCCCTGTTCTTCTTAACAGTTCTTGCAAAAGATTCCAATGTTGGAGCATTTCCCCCTGCACCAAATTCGAGACACGTTACAGGTTATGTAACCACATTTGCTTTTCCAAGGCAAATAGTCAGACCGTTAATTCGCTTCTCAACATAGGAACTTGTTCCTTAAACTTCAACAAATGTTACAAAACCACAATGCTGTGTAGTAACTGCTGTTTCAGTTTGAGGTGTCCGACAGGTCATGGTTAAGCTTGTCAAACGCTTTAACTACATTAGTCCTTATCGCGGCTTGTTTAACCACATTACTTTACGATCACATCTTGATGTTTTTCAGACCTGTTTAACCGCCGTACTCAACAATTTGGCTTTGGCATAAAAACAAACGTTATAAAAAGGTCATAAAAAGTCTGCGAAACCCTGAAAGGTTGCTCTTCCCCACGAATTTCCCTTTTCCAGTGTTTATCCGATTCCCTTTTGAAAGTCACTATTGAATCTGCTTCCACCGCCCTTTCAGGCAGCACGTTCCAGATCACAACTCACTGCGTAAAAAAAGATATTCTCCTCATCTTCCCTTCTGAAGATAATTGGCCAAAAAAAAAAATAATCTGTGTTCCCCTGGTTACTGACGCTCCTGCCACTGGGAAAAGTCTCTCCTTGTTTACTCTCGCAAAACCCCCTTCATCATGTCGAATGCCTTCATTAAATCTCCTGTTAGCCTTCTCACTCCCTCTCTCTCTCACACACACTTGCTCTCTCATTTGTCTATGCATACCCCAAAATTTCTCTCTCTCTCGCTCTCTCTTTTTGCCTGACCTTGTTTATTCATCTTTCTGCCCATCTTTTCCTCTCACGCAATCACAGCTTATCTCCCTTACTCATCTTTATCTTCACTCTTACGTTCTCTCTCTCTCTATCTCTCTTGTTCTTCCTTCCGAGGGTTCTATAAGACCATAAGATGTAGGAGCAGAAGTAGGCCATTCGGCCCATCGAGTCTGCTCCGCCATTCACTGAGATCATGGCTGATCTGATAATCCTCAACTCCTGCCTTTTCCCCATAACCCTTGATTCCCTTACTGATTAAAAATCTGTCTATCTCAGCCTTGAATAGACTTGAATGACCCAGCCTCTACAGCCCTCTGCGGTAAAGAATTCCACAAATTCACTACCCCCTGAGAAAAGAAATTCCTCCTCATCTCGTCTTAAATGGGTGACCCCTTACTCTGAGATTATGCCCTCTGGTCCTAGACTCTCCCACTAGGGGAAACAGCCTCTCTGCATCTAGCCTGTCAAGCCCCCTAAGAATCTTATATGTTTCAATAAGGTCGCCTCTCATTCTTCTAAACTCCAATGAGTACAGGGCCAACCTACTCAGCCTCTCCTCATAAGAAAATCCCTCCATACCTGGGATCAACCTAGTGAACCTTCTCTGGACTGCCTCTAATGCCAGTATATCTTTCCTTAGATATGGGGATAGATATGGGGACCAAAACTGTTCACAGTATTCTAGATGTGGTCTAACTGGTGCCTTGTATAGTATTTATACTCCATTCCCTTTGAAATAAAGGCCAACATTCCATTTGCTTTACCTATTACCTGTTGAACTTGTATGTTAGCTTTTTGTGATTCATGCATGAGGACTCCCAAATCCCTCTGTGCTGCAGCTTTCTGCAGTCTTTCTCCATTTAAATAATATTCAGCTCCTCTATTCTTCCTTCCAAAGTGCATAACCTCATATTCTCCCACATTATATTCCATCTGCCAAGTTTTTGCCCACTCACTTAACCTGTCTATATCCCTCTGTAGACTCCTGTGCCTTCCCACCTATTTTTGTGTCATCCGCAGACTTGGCGATTAGTACATTCACTTCCCTCATCCAAGTCATTAATATTTCTTTTTTGGTGCATCTCTCCCTCTCTCTCTCTCTCTCTCCCTCTCTCTCTCTCTCTCTCTTTCTTGCTCTCTCTCTTACTTGCTCTCTGCCTCTCCATCCCTCCCTCTCTCCCTCCCTCTCTCCCTCTCTCCCTCCCTCCCCCTCTCCCTCCCTCTCTCCCTCCCCCTCTCCCTCCCCCTCTCCCTCCCCCTCTCCCTCCTCCTCCCCCTCCCCCTCTCCCTCCCCCTCTCCCTCCCTCTCTCCCTCCCTCTCTCCCTCCCTCTCTCTCACTCTCACTCACTCTCACTCCTCCACCATCTCTCTCTCCCATCAATTGATTGCCCAAACGCTTACCCTGAAAGGACACTCTGTCTCTGAACCCCGAACAATGTCGCTTTGGCAGCCCCCAAACACAGATGTATTTTATTTTATTCTTCAGTGATTTGAACAGCGCTACAGGCTAAACCCACGGTCCAGGAGAACCTGTTTGCAGTTTTGGCACAGAGACAGACTCTGTACACAGCCTCTGCCATGTCTCCCTACTTCTATACAGGGATTTGCTCAGCAGCATCACCAACAGGTTCCGAGAGGTACAGCAGCCACCAGCCACGCACCAAACAAACTAACTGGAATGGCCAAAAGAGGATATAGAGCGTAGGAACAAGAGGAGGCTATTCAGCCCCTTGAACCTGTTCAATTATACCAAGGCTGACCTCCATCTCACCTCCATGAGTAAATTAATTGACTTATGGGAAGATGGTGGGGCAATGGTAATGTCACTGGACTAGTAACCCACAGCAAGGCTGGTGGAATTTAAATTCAATTCATAAATCTGGAATATAAAGGCTAGCCTCAGTAACGGTGACCACGAAACTATCATCGATTGTGGTAAAAACCCATTGGTTTGATCGAGGGATTCAAAATCATGAGGGGTATGGTCAGAATCGATAGGGGGAAACTGTTTCCGTTGGTGGAAGGATTGAGAACCAGAGAACCCAGATTTAAAATAATTGGTAAAAGAAGCAATGGAGACATGAGGAAAAACTTCTTCAGGCAGCGAGTGGTTAGGATCTGGAATGCGCTGCCTGAGCGTGTGGTGGAGGCAGGTTCAATCGAGGCTTTCAAGAGGGAATTGGATTACTATCTGAAAAGGAGGAATGTGCTGGATTACGGGGAAAAGGCAGGGGAGTGGCACTGAGCGAATTGCTCGTTTGGACATCCAGTGCAGACAAGATGGGCTGAATGGTCTCCTTCGGCGCTGTAACAATTTCGTGATTCTAATGTCCTTCACGGAAGGAAATCTGCAGTCCTTACCCGGTCTGGCCTACATGTGACTCCAGACCCACAGCCATGTGGTTGACTCTTAACTGCCCTCTGAAATGGCCTAACAAGCCACTCAGTTCAAGGGCAATTAGGGATGGGCAACAAATGCTGGCCTTGCCAGCGACACCCACATCCCATAAAAGAATGAAGAAGAAAAAAATGTTGGTTCTGATCCAACGTTAAGCGTTTATGAATCTCCCCTGGATGACGGAGTGCTGCTGGGGGCCCACTCTCTTGGTGCGGGGCACAGTCTGCGCGTAGTGCCTCCCATTTGGTATTATTCCATTCTTGGGATGCGGGCACCGCTGACAGGACAGGCACTTACTGCCCATCCCTGAGAAGGTGGTGGTGGGCATACCGCCTGTGCTCAAGCTGAGTGGCTCCCTAGGCCACTTCCAAGGGCAGTGAAGAGCCAACTACGTTGGTGTGGGACTGGAGTCACATATAGGCCAGACTGGGTAAGGATGACAGGGTTCCTCCATTTTAAATTTTTTTCACGAACCAGTTGGGTTTTTACAACAGTGAACAGCGCAGAAGAAAGAGTATATTAACCCTTTACACCTGGTAACTCCAGCCCTGTGCACAGTGCAGAATAAGGAATTTATTAACCCTTTACTCCTGATAACCAGCCCCTGTGTATAATACAGAATAATGGGTAAATTAACCCTTTACTCCGATAACACTGCCCCTGTCGACAGTGCAGTGTTGCTGAAAAGGGACATTCTGTTGAAACTTTTCATCTTGAACTCAACAGGACAATCACAAGAAAATACCAATGTCTGGAAAAGCAGCAACTTTGTACGGTATGATAAGAGAGTCCCAGCACTCTTTTCTCATACAGTATAAGGTTGTTGCTTCCCCCTGACATTGGTGTTCTTGCGATTGTCCTGATGAGTGCAAGCTGAAAAGTTTCAACAGAATGTCCTTTTTTTCAGCAACACTCAAGTGCAGAATCAGTTAGCTCCTTTTTCGAAACTGATTTTGCTGCTTAATGTGCTCTTGGTTTATTTTTTTTTAGAGATGTCTTTCGCCAAGTGCAAAAACTGTCAACCGAGGAATCCGGACACCAGGGAACCAAGAGCTTCAAACCATTTCGGAATTTTAGGTAAATGTGGGATCTCCCTGTGCGATGTTTGGCCAGTCCAGTCTGAGCGGTGGAGTTGGGAAAGTGCCCGAGGTTGGTACTGATCCAGGTTATGGCAGAGCTGTTGAGTTCTGGTGATGGAGGCTGGGAGAGGGGTTTTGGCCATGTTTCCGATGGAAGAAGTCGGAGCTGGTGGGGGAGGGGCGTTCAGCCTTTCAGATCTGCTCCACCTCTCACCAAGGTCATGGCTGATCTTCTAGCTCAACCTCTGTCATATTCTGCAAACCCCTTACAGCCTAGAAATCTATCGAACTGTCTCGAGTATACTCAACAACTGAGCACCCACAGCTCTCGGGTAGAGAATTCCGAAGATTCTCCTCCCTCCAAGTGAAGACGTTTCTCCTCCTTTCAGTCCTAATTGATCAACGGCCGATGCTGAGACTGTGACCCTGTGCTCTCGATTCCCCAACCAGGGGCAATAACCTCCCAGCATCTACCCTGTCAAACCCGCTCAGAATTTTATATGTTTCATTGGAATCGCCTCCCATTCTCCTAAACGCCAGTAAATATCGATGACCTGCTGTGTCTCTGCATGAGGGGCTCAGCAGTGATTGACCCCCTCCTCTAGACACACGAGTGGAGACTCTAGCAGGCATGAAGGGTGACTCTGCCCCTCCCAAAGGTCACATGTCATAAGGATATAAGGGACATGGATGGAGTTGGGATACATATCAGCCATGAGCTCGTTGAATGCCAGAACAAGCTTGAGGGGCTAAATGGCTGCCTCCTGTTCCTTGCCTCCTTACTATAAGGATCAGAGGCACCCCATCCACAACCTTAAACATTCATCCCCTCCACCACTTTAAACTTTCACTCCCTCCACCACCGACGCACAGCAGCAGCAGTGTGTACCATCTACAAGATGTATTGCAGGAACTCACTGAGGCTCCTTAGACAGCACCTTCCAAACCCACGACCTCTGCCACCTAGAAGGACAAGGGCAGTAGATGCATGGAACACCACCACCTGCAAATTCCCCTCCAAGCCATACATCATCCTGACTTAAAAATATATCGCCGTTCCTTCACTGCCACTGGGTCAAAATCCTGGAACTCCCTCCCTAACAGCACTGTGGGTGTACCTACACCACATGGACTGCAGCGGTTCAAGAAGGCAGCAGCTCACCACCACCTTCCCAAGGGCAATTAGGGATGGGCAATAAATGCTGGCCCAGCCAGTGAAGCCCACATCCCGTGAAAGAATAGAAAATCTGCTGTCAGACCTGTCAAGTGATGTCTCTATTGCCTTTTGATATTTTTAATTCTTTCCTTAGTTGTTGGCAATGCTGGCATTTATTACCCATTTCTAATTGCCCTTCAAGAAGGTGGCAATGCGTTACTGAGGCAACTTAGCTTCTCTTCTCATCTGACTGGTTATATTATGAGGATAGGTTGCATAAACCTGTCTTGTACATCCTTGAGTTTAAAAGGTTGAGAGGTGACCTGGGTGAGGCAGTTAAAGTGATTTAAGGGTTTTGATGAGTTATATAGGACAGAAACTATTTTCTCTGGAGGGTGGAGTCTAGTAAAAGGGGGCACAACCTTAAAATTAAAGCCAGACCAGCAGGAGTGAGATCAGGAAGCACTTCTTCACAGGAAGGGTAGCAGAAAACTGGAACTCTCTCCCCAATATCCAGGCTTGGGCTGACAAGCGGCAAGTAACATTTGCGCCACACAATTGCCAGGCAATGACCATCTCCAATAGGAGAGTATCTAACCATCGCCCCCTTGACATTCAATGGCATTACCATCACTGAATCCCCCACTATCAGCATCCTGGGGGTTACCATTGACCAGAAACTGAACTGGAGTAGCCATATAAATACTGTGGCTACAAGAGCAGGTCAGAGGCTAGGAATCCTGCAGCGAGTAACTCACTTTCTGACTCCCCAAAGCCTGTCCACCATCTACAAGGTGCAAGTCAGGAGTGTGATGGAATACTCCCCACTTGCCTGGATGAGTGCAGCTCCCACAACACTGAAGAAGCTTGACACTGTCCAGGACAAAGCAGCCCCGCTTGATTGGCACCCCATCCACAAACATTCACTCCCTCCACCACACACTGGCAACAGAGTGTACCATCCGCAAGATGTACTGCAGGAATTCACCAAGGCTCCATCGACAGCACTTTCCAAACTCACGACCATTACCATCTGGAAGGACAAGGGCAGCGGACACATGGGAACACCACCGCCTACAATTCCCCGCCAAGTGACACACCAAACTGACGTAGAACTACATCGCTGTTCCTTCATTGTCGCTGGATCAAAATACCGGAACTCCCCCCATCCCCCAACAGCTCTGTGGGTGTACCTACACCACATGGACTGCAGCGGTTCAAGTAGGTGGCTCACCACCACCTTCTTAAGGGTAATTAGGGATGGGCAATAAATGCTGGCCCAGCCAGTGATGGCCCACACCCTGTGAATGAATTGGTTGTGGATGTTGGTTGTCAGTTGGAGCTTTCAAGATGGACATTGCTAGATTTTTGTTGAGCAAGGGGGGTTGTGGGGGATGATGCTAAGGCGGGTATATGGAGCCTTGAGACAGATCGGTCATGATCTCATTGAATGGTGGAAGAACAGGCTAAAGGGGTGAATGGCCTCCCCTGTTCCATTGTTCCCATCAGCACACTATATACATGATTGAGACATACCCACTGACTGGATACTGTCCACGGGGGCAGGTACAGGGGGGGCTTCCGCAAGCTGTGGTGTTGTAACCACGGTGTTCCTCTATCACCAAGGCAACGACAGGCTGAGACAAAACTGCTACATGGGTGAAGGAAAGAGTATAAAGATTTTACAAGTCAGAGGCAACTGGACCTGTTTGGCTCACACACCTTTGTCAGTATTTCCAGGGAGGGCTCCCAGCGATGTGACTATGCTTTGACATGAGGCACATGAGAGGGTGTTAATAATTATAGGGGAGAGGTTTCTCTGAGTCCCTGGGTTTCAATATTCGCAAACTGGCCTCAGAAATGAGTCAATATTTGCGGAGGTCCCTGGAATTCCGCTGTTAAGTTCAAGGCTTTGGAAGTGTTTGTGACATGGACAGGTATTGTGAACCCAGGGTATCTTGACATTGGGCCATGTGACCTTGATGCCAGGCCATGTGACTTTGACATTGGAAAGTTGTCCTTGATGTTGGGCCATGTGAACCTATTGCTGGGGCCTGTTCAGTTGGACACCAGGCCTGAGTCCTTGATGGATGAGCTCGGTGGGTCTTCCTCCTCAAAGCTTCAGCCATTCTTGCTAAAACCAGCCTTCTTTAGCCACAAATCTTCCTTTTGTTTTTATTTAGGTCAGCCTCCTTAAGTCTTTCAACCCAGCCCAGATTTCTCCAATCCTTTAAAGGCCTCTTAAGGTAAGTTGTGTTTTGCCATATTGAAAGTTCCTGGGTAGCTGATTTCCAACTTTGTAACCTCCTGGTCTCCCCCTCCAAGCTGCCTCCTGAAACATCTGTGTTCCATTTAGGGAGGAGCACAGGGTAGATTCCAGTTGTTGGACCACGTCTTTGAGTAGCTGGGCCACTCAGGGCTGGTTGTGAACTTGTTCACGATGTCAACCCACTCCACCTCCAACCTTCAAAGCTCCCCTAAGTCACCTTCCACACCACAACTGGACACGTGGTCTAAGCTTTCTCTTTCCTCAACTGTTGCTTAAAATCTTTGATTCACGCTGAGATATTATGCAGTTATTACAGACACCGAAACAGGCCATTCGGCCCTACTGATCCATAGTGTTTATGCTTCACACGAGCCTCCTCCCACACCGCTTCATCTCCCCTGTCAACATATTCTTCTATTCCTTTCTGCCTCATGTGCCTATCTCACTTCCCCTTAAATGCATCTATGCTAATCGCCTCAACTACTCCCTGTGGGTGCGAGTTCCATATTCTCACCGCTTTCCTGGTAAAGAAATTTCTCCTAAATTCCCAATTGGATTTATTAGTGACTATCTTATACTGATGACCCCGAGCTTTGGACTCTCCAACAAGTGGAAAAAGTCCTCTCCACGTCTACACTATTCAATCCCTTCAAATCTTGAAGATTCCTACCTGGTCACCCCTCAGCCTCCTCTTTGCGAGAGAAAAGAGCTCCAACCTGTTCAATCTTTCCTGATTGTTGTAACCTCTTGAGTTCTGGTATCATCTTTGTAAACCTGTTTTGCACCTTCTCCAGTGCCTCTGTACCTTTTGGTAATATGAAGACCAGGACTGTGCACAGTAACTCCCAGGTGTGGTCCAACCATGCCTCAGTACAAGTTTAACATCTCTTTTCTGCTTTGGAATTCTAGTCCTTTTGAAAAGTGATGCTCACTCTCTGGTTTCTGGTTTATGGTCAGCTTCCTATCCATTCTGCTGCTTGTCCCATGACCCTGCCTTTTCTGACCTTAGTCATGTGTCTATCAAAGGGTTCCTTCTCAATGGCCTTTTGAAATTCCAAGTATATTACATCTACTACAAGACCCTAGTCTACCCTTTCTGTCACTTCTTCAAAGAATCCAATGAGGTTAGTCAAATGAGACCTTCCCTTCAGGAATCTATGCCGACTGCTCTTTGACCTGTTTCCTTGTCCATGTGGGCAGTCTGTCACGTGGGCTGATTTGACAGCAGGACCTCTTAGACAAACCTAATCCTCTTGGCAGCCAATTCCCACACAAGTGTGCCTTCCAAGGCGGGGTTATTGGATTGGGATCGGGAATGCGGACCTGGGCATGTTGATGATTCATTTCTGTCCTTGTCCGTGGAATACTCTGGACAACTGTTGTCCCCGTAACAAAACGATGCATTTTGGTTGCAGGGGTGCAGGAGCAGAGAGAGATCTGGGGGTGGTTGGGGGGGCGGGTGGGGGCAGGGGGGTGATGTATACAAAGATGGAAGAACAAGTTGAGAGGCCTGTTAAAAATACAGTCAGAACCTTTAGTTTTATAAATAGAGTACGAAAGTAAGGAAGTTGGTGAACCTTTTATAAATCACTAGTTTGGCCATAAATAGAATATCGAGTCTGATTCTGGCCGCCACATTTTAGGAAGGATGTCAGTGTTATATCGATCTCAAGCCAGACACTAACAGTTTTCTTGATAATGGGTTTATTCACAGAATGCAGCTTTACATCTCTCTACCTCCTACCCAGTGTCGCAGCAGCCTCTCTTTATAAGTGCTCTAGATACTTAATTACGCTGTGCTCCTCACTTGTGTATCTTAAGAATATAATTAGCGTACAATTAACAGCCAAGGCCTTGAAGAGAGTACAGAGATTTACTAGGATGGTACCGGAGATGAGGGCTTCAACGATGAGGATATGCTGGAGAAGCTGGGTTTGTTCTCCTGAGAACAGAAGGCTAAGGGGAAATTTAATAGAATTTTTTTTAAATCACGAAGGACTTTGATGGAAGAAATAAGGAGAAACTGTTTCTGGTGGTGGGGAGAGTCGGTGACCAGAGGGGACACAGATGGAAGAGAATCGGGAAAAGAACCAGAGAGAGAGATGAGGAGAATTTTTTTTTACACAGCGAGTTGTGATCTGGAAGGCGCTGCCTGACAGGGCGGTGGAAGCAGATTCAACAGTCACTTTTTCAAAAGGGAATTGGATAAATACTTGGAAAGGAAAATTTTTCAGGGCGATGAGAAGAGAGTTGGCAAGTGGGACTAATTGGATAGCTCTTTTTAAAGAGCAGGCAGAGGCACGATGGGCTGAATGGCCTTTTCCTAGTGCTGCAAGATCCTATAATAATGTTTCCTTGACTCAGCACAGAGCACGGACGGCACCTTGGATCTGGCTGGTGTGTGTGTGTGTCAGTAACACGGCCTTTAAGATTTAAGCTGAAATCGGGGAGCTGTCATTGGTGCTGGGAGACAAGTTTTTGGCCTGGATTAACAACGATAGCTTGCATTTATACAGCGCTTTTGATGTAGTAACGTATCCCAAGGCACTTGGTAGGAAACTCCATTCAGCAAAACTTTAACACTGATCCACATAAGGAGATATGAGGCCAGGTGATGAGAAGCTTGGGCAGAGAGGTAGATGTTAAGTGTCTCAGTTGAGGCTCAGTGGTTGCAATCTCCCCTCAGAGCCACAAGTTTATGCTTGACATTTAATTACAAAACACAAATTTTGAACCTCTTTCCTTACAATGAAAAACATTTTTCTGTGTTAGATTTTGCAGGCCATTTGCTTAGAAACAAATCCTCATTCTAATATTTATTTTGGAACAGAACAGGGCTTCAGCACAAACAATAAGGCTGACATTCCAATGCAGCACTGAGGGGGTGCTGCACTGTTGGAGGTGCCGTGTTTCAGATACATTGTTAAACTGAGGTCCTAGCTGTCTGTTTGAGTAGATGTAAAAGTTTCCATGGCACTATGTCAACCGCCTCCCCCCCCGCCATGTCCTAGTCAATATTTATCCCTTAATTTAACATCGCTAGCATCACTCAAACAGATGATCTGTCATTATCACATTTCTGGGAACTTGCTGTGCACACATTGGCTGCTGCGTCTCTGACAGTAACTACACATCATTGGCTGTAAACTGCTTTGAGGTGTCTCGTGGTTGTGAAAAGCGCAATATAAATGCAAGTCTTTCATTTTAAGGAATGACTTGAAGTAGAAAAGCGAGGCAGAGAGGTTTAGAGAGGGAATTCTCAGCGGAATGTGGCTGATTGAAAGTATAAACACATTTTGTTTCATCATTCAACTTTGGTGTGTTTATATACAAACTATATTCAGTGAAAAAAAAACACATTGTGTGTCAGTCTTTATATGACCAAGCTGTCAAAGTAAATTAATTTGCCTATTTGGAGGGAACTGTCTTTCTAATTGGCTGACTTTCCATCTTATTCATTTAACTTATTTATTAACTGCTGTATGTTGCCCACTCCCTCATTTCTATGTCTCCAGTTACCCTGTTTGCCTCCCCATCATTTCTATCTAGTCTGCAGTCAAGACAGGCTGAATTTAACCTTACTTACGCACATGTGTGTGTGTGTGTGTCTGTCTGTGTGTATGTGTACGCGCACCTGTGTGCATGTGTCTGACTGTAACTGTGTGGGTGTTTCTGTGTGTATGGCTGTGTCTTTGTGTGTGGTGTGTCTGTGCACGCGCGTGTGTCTGACAATCTGTGTGTGTGACTGTGTCTTTGCGTGTGTGCCTCTGTGTTTGTGTCTCTCTCTCTGTTTCTTTCCGTCTCTGTGTGTGTGTCTGCCTTTGCACATCGTCTGTGTCTGTGTGTTTGTGTTTGCATGCATGTGTTTATGTGTGCGTGCGTGCACGTATGCATCCTTGTGTGTGTGTTTGTTTGTCTGTGCATGCATGTGTGTGCATCTGTGTGTACGTGCATGTGTGCATCTGTGTGTGTTTGTGTGTCTGTGTGTGTATGCGTGTGCATCTGTGTGTGTGTGCATGTGTGCATCTGTGTGTGTGTGTATGCGTGTGCATCTGTGTGTGTGTGCATGTGTGCATCTGTGTGTGTGTTTGTGTGTGTGTGCGCATGCGTGTGCATCTGTGTGTGTGTGCATGTGTGCATCTGTGTGTTTGTGTATGTGTGTGCATGCGTGTGCATCTGTGTGTGTGTGCGTGCACCTGTGTGTGTCCGTGTGTGTGCATCTGTGTGTGTGTGCATGCACCTGTGTGTATCCGTGCATGTGCATCTGTGTGTGCGCGCGCATGCGTGTGTGTGCGTGTGTGCATCTGTGTGTGCGTGTTTGTGTGTGCATGCGCGTGCATGTGTGTATTTGTGTGTGCATGTGCATGTGTGTGTGTATGTTTGTGTGTGCATGTGCGTGCATGTGTGTATTTGTGTGTGTGCATGTGCATGTGTGTGTGTATGTTTGTGTGTGCATGTGTGTATTTGTGTGTGTGCATGTGCATGTGTGTGTGTATGTTTGTGTGTGCTCTCTTCTTCTGAATTCTAACAGGAAACGGTCAAGTACATCTTTCAACAACTTCGATTGCAGCCCAACCTCCTTCTGTTCAGTTGCAAGAGTTCCAGCCAGAGTGCGGCACAGTTTGGTAAGTGACCATTAAACTGTTCACTGTGATTGCAGTCTGGAGAACAGCAGAAAGGGAGGGGGGGGTCCCTCTGCTGCCTCAGTTAGCAGTGTCAGTGTGAACATGACCCGGACACCATTAACCAGGTCCCATCTATCAGGCTTGTGTCTGCTCGGTGGGTAGCACGCTCTTACCTCCGAGTCACAAGGTTGTGAGTTCAAGTCCCCCTTCCAGAGAGTTCAGGAAAAAGTGCAGTCTGACGCTGCCAGTGCAGCCCTGAGGGAAAGCATAATTATAACAAAAACAGATGATCACATTGCTGATTGTGGAATCTTGCTGTGCGTAAATTAGCTGCTGTGTTTCCTACATTCCAACAGTGACTACACTTCAAAATTACTTTTTTTAAATCCATTCACAGGATGTGAGCGTCGCTGGCTGGGCCAGCATTTATTGCCCATCCCTAGTTGCCCTTGAGAAGGTGGTGGGTGAGCTGCCTTCTTGAACCGCTACAGTCCCTGTGGTGTAGGTACACCCACAGTGCTGTTAGGGAGGGAGTTCCAGGATTTTGACCCAGCGACAGTGAAGGAACGGCCGATATATTTCCAAGACAGGAAAGTGAGTGGCTTGGAGGGGAACTTCCAGGTGGTGGTGTTCCCATCTGTCTGCTGCCCTTGTCCTTCTAGGTGGTAGTGATCGTGGGTTTGGAAGGTGCTGCCTAAGGAACCTCGGTGAGTTCCTGCAGTGCATCTTGTAGATGGTACACACTGCTGCCACTGTGCGTCGGTGGTGGAGGGAGTGAATGTTTGTGGATGGGGTGCCAATCAAGCGGGGCTGCTTTGTCCTGGACGGTGTTGAGCTTCATTGATTGTAAAGTGATTTGGGATGCTTGGAGGCTGTAAAAGGCAGTATAGAAAAGAGAGATTTTGTTTTCCAACAGCACTGTTCTAATTATTGTTCTACCAGGAGTCGGTCCTGATATTTTTACTCCCAATCTTTGTAAGTGTCTTGTGGCAGCACTGAATGGTGCATTGAGCTACACCAATCAGGGGGGGGGCGTCCAAGTTTATTCCCACGCCTGGGTTTGTTACAATTTGACCTCAGCATCCCTGTCCAGATAGAGATAACATCACCCAAGTGCCTCTCTCGATCGGCGTTGAGCGATGCCCACGTGTGCACCGTAAGTGCGAGTGTGAAGCCCCCCATAGTCAGACAACCTGCCTAGGAAACGTGGACAGGGGAGTGACTTACCCAGGTGACCCCCACGGAGAAGTGCTGCAGTCGCGCCCTCACGAGAAGAGGAGAGAAATTCAGAAAGAAGACGCGACACAGCAGGAGGCCATTCGGCCCATCGTGCCTGTGCCAGCTCTTTGAAAAGAGCAATCCGATTAATCCCACCCCCTCCCACCTACCCTTCGTCCTGCAATGTTTTTCCTTTTCAAGTTTTTAATTTATTTAATAAAAATCTAGTCTCAGTAATAGTGACCAGGAGACTACCAGATTGTTGCCAAAAGCCCTCATTAATGTCCCTTTAGGGAAGGAAATCTGCCGTCCTTAGCCCAGTCTGGCCTACATGTAACTCCAGGCCCACAGCAATATGGTTGACTCTGAACTGCCCCCTGAAATGGCCTAGCAAGTCAATCAGTTGTGTTTAAAGAAAAGTCTCACCACCATCTTCTCAAGGACAACCATTGACGGAGAGTAAATTACCAGCAAGGCTCACATCCTGTGAATGAATTAAAATATCCAATCCCGTTTTCAAATTTACTGTTGAACCTGCTTCCAATGCTCCTTCAGGAGCATATTCCAGATCACAACTGTGTTTCTCCAAAAAGAAAATCCTCATCTCTCCCTCTGGTCCTTTCGCCGATTCTCTTCAGTCTTGTGTCCCTCTGGTCACCGACCCTCCTGCCACTGGAAACAGTTTCTCCTTACTTACTCTCTCAAAACCATTTGTCATTTTGAGCACCTCTGTCAAATTTCCCCCTTAATCTTCTCTGCTCCCAGGAGAACAATCCCGCCTTCTCCAGCCCCTCCACGTTAACTGAAGTCCCCTCATCCCTGGAACCGCGCTGGTAGATCTCCTCCGCACCCTCTCCAAGGTCTTTGCGTCCTTCCTAAAGCGTAGGATTTACGCTGGGCACAGAATTGGACACCATTCTCCAGTTGAGGCCTAGTCGGTGTTTGTTGTTGTTTCCCTGACATTGGTATTCTTGTGATTGTCCTGATGAGTGCAGGGTGAAAAGTTTCAACAAAATTTCTTTTTTCAGCAATAATCTGTGTTTTGTAAAGGTTTAGCCTGACTTTCTTGCTTCTGTGCTCTATGCCTCTGGTTTATAAAGCTCAGAATCCCATATGCCTTGTTATCATCCTTCCTGCTAGTTTCAATGGTTTGTGCACATATACCCCCAGGTCTCTCTGTCCCTGCACCTCCTTTGAAATTATTCCCTTTACATCGCTGAAAAGAGAGCCAAAGCTTTTTGTCTTGCACTCATCAGGGCAAATGCAAGAATACCAAATTTCAAATGATCAGAGCAATTTGTACGACAGGAGAAAATGACGCTTTTTAAAAATCAATCATGAGATGTGGGCTTCGCTGGCTGGGCCAGCATTTATTGCCCATCCCTAGTTGCCCTTGAGAAGCTGATGGTGAGCCGCCTTCTTGAATCGCTGCGGTCCATGTGGTGTAGGTACATCCACAGTGCTGTTAGGGAGGGAGTTCCAGGATTTTGACCCAGCGACAGTGAAGGAACGGCCGATATATTTCCAAGTCAGGATGGTGAGTGGCTTGGAGGGGAACTTCCAGGTGGTGGTGTCCCCATCTATCTGCTGCTCTTTTCCTTCTAGATAGTAGTGGTCGTGGGTTTGGAAGGTGCTGTCTAAGGAGCCTCGGTGAGTTGGTTGGCAAGTCAACTCTCGCCGAGGTGTTGCCATGGGAAAGGCAACGGGGAACTATTGGCTCCCCAGGTTCCCCGGTTCTTTAAAAAAGGGGCAAGGGTTGAACGTATTCCTTTTGTTTGCAGAGAGCAGGTCCCTGAATGTATGTCGCTTCAAGCAAGTGGGAATGAGTCGTGTTATGAACTTGACTGATTATCTTAAATTGGTTGTTAGTGCAGCTATTGACAGGGGGAGGCGGGGGTGCAATGGTATTGTCGCTGGACTAGTAATCCAGAGACCATGGGTAATGCTCTGGGGACCTGGGATTTTTAATCCTACCATGGCAGATGATGAAATTTTATTCAAAATAAAAAGCCTGGAACTACAAGCCTATTGTTGATTGTCATAAAAACCCATCTGGTTCACTAATGTCCCTGTAGGGAGGGAAATCTGCCGTCCTTACCCGGTCTGGCCTACGTGTGACTCCAGACCCACAGCGATGCGGTTGACTCTTAACAAGCCACTTAGTTCTCAAGGGCAATTAGGAATGGACAATAAATGCTGACCTAGCCAGCCCACATCCCACTCTGGATTATCACATCTAAGAGCAGATGTTTTGTTTTGGCTTTGCAAGTGTGAGCTGGTTGAGTACGGTCTGGACTCTGCCTATTACGATCAGCCGATGAACCAAACAAATTGTTGGGACATGTGGCCGACCAATCATGCTGACCAGTCAGTCCCCTTTCTCTCCTGTAGTATAAATTGTTGTGATTGTTTGAAATTTGATATTCTTGCATTTGTCCTGATGAGTGCAAGACAAAAAGCCTCGATAACATGTCTCTCTTTCCAGAAATATTAAAGTTCTGTACTACCAGGTGACTGACTGTACCCTTTATTTTATATCACCTCTCCAATCTTCCTACAAAAATGTATCATTTCACGTTTCTCTGCATTCGATTTCACCTGCCGCGTCTGCCCGTTCCTGTAGCCTGTTTGTCTCTTCCTGAACTCTGTTACTATCAAATTCACACTGAAAATACAACAATTACTTCTGAATATTTGTTTTTTTTTTGCTCTTTTAACCAGGAAGCACACGATGGCGAGGTTAATGCTGTCAAGTTTTCTCCAAACTCCAGACTCTTGGCCACAGGAGGCAGTGATAGGACAGTGAAGCTGTGGGACATTGTTGGAGGTGAGAACTACGAAGGTCACCTGGACAACGGGCAGAATGTAAAATAAACTGAATAGTCACCAAATTAACTGCGGTTACAGCCAAAATAAATAAAAGCAAGAATCTGAAATCTTAGAAAGAATTGAGAGTGAGATAGGCTCAGAATCTGTGCGTGTATGTGTGAGTGTGTGTGTTTATATGTGTGTGAGAGTGAACGTGTGTGTGTGTCTGCCTGTGTGTGTGCGTACGTGTGTGCATATGTTTGTGTGTGTGTATGTGTGAGTATGTGAATGTGTGTGTATACATGTGTGTGTGTATGTGAATGTCTGTGTGTGTGTGCGTGCGTGCATATGTGTGTGTGAGTATGTAAATGTCTGTGTGTGTATACATGTGTGTGCACATGTGCGTTTGCGTGTGTGAGTGTGTGAAAGAGAGTGTACGTGAGAGGGAGTGTGGGCAGAATTTCACATCCCACAGGGGCAGATGTGTACCTGACCCGATCGGGTGTAAAATTGCGCGAGAAGACGTCGGGCGAGCATCCTGATGTCATCCTGTGCGCGCGCGGTATTTTGCTGGGCGCTCCCTCGGTGTGCTTCCAGCTTTGAGAGGGTAACTAATCCCACGAACGGCCCAGTTATCTCCGATTTTCGTGGTCTGTCCAACCTCTTCGTCGGCTGACCGGCGAGTTGACCAGGTGGACTCTGCATTTTTCATAAAACCTCATCCAAGGGTGGGATGAGATTTCAGTTATTAAATAAAATTAAAATAAAAATCTATTGGCAGCATTTTTATCATCTATATGTTCATGTGCCCGATTGTGATGCTTGGAGACTTTTTCCCTGACATTTAAAACTTGATTTGCTGGTTTTTGGGTCTGCAGCTCTCTGCCTTCGGAGAGCTTTCTCTCAGCGCTCGCCCGCACCCATGGAAATGTCATTGCCCCCCCTCAATCCTCCCGCCGTCTTCCCGCCCCCACCCTGGCAGCGCTGAGCTTTTCGGTGTGCAAAATCGTGGCCGGGGGGTCGATCGTGGTCAGCGGTTCATTTCCTGACCAATCCCAAACCCGCCAATTGTGCCCTCCCACCGAGCTGAAAATTCAGGCCTGTGTGCGGGCGAGAGAGAGAGAGCGGGTGTGCGAGAGAGAGAGAGCGGGTGTGCGAGAGAGAGGGAGCGGGTGTGCGAGAGAGAGAGAGCGGGTGTGCGAGAGAGAGAGAGCGGGTGTGCGAGAGAGAGAGAGCGGGTGTGCGAGAGAGAGAGAGCGGGTGTGCGAGAGAGAGCGGGTGTGCGAGAGAGAGAGAGCGGGTGTGCGAGAGAGAGAGAGCGGGTGTGCAAGAGAGAGAGAGCGGGTGTGCGAGAGAGAGAGAGAGCGGTTGTGCGAGAGAGAGAGAGAGCGGTTGTGCGAGAGAGAGAGAGCGGGTGTGCGAGAGAGAGAGAGAGCGGGTGTGCGAGAGAGAGAGAGAGCGGGTGTGCGAGAGAGAGAGAGAGCGGGTGTGCGAGAGAGAGAGAGCGGGTGTGCGAGAGAGAGAGAGAGCGGGTGTGCGAGAGAGAGAGAGAGCGGGTGTGCGAGAGAGAGAGCGGGTGTGCGAGAGAGAGAGAGCGGGTGTGAGTGAGTGTGTGCATGTGTGGGTGTGAGAGTGTGCATGCATGAGTGTGTGTGAGGGAGGAGCTGGTATCTAAGAGTTTATTTTCCTTATTCCTCTTGGAGATAGTCATTGCTTGTGATGCGAATGTTATTTGGCACCTATCAACCCAAGCCTGAATGTTGTCCAGGTCTCACTGCATATGGACACAGACTGCTTCATTATGTAGGAGTAGATTTCAGGATAACAAATTTCTTGAATAAGATAAGGGAATTGGATAAATGAGTGCCAGTGATAAACATAAAGAAAGAGGCGATTGCAGGATAGGGTGAGGAAGTTGGGATGTGGAAGTATTATGATCTGGAGTGTGCTGCCTGCCAGGATAGTGGAAGCAGATTTAATAATAATCTCAAAAGGGAATTGGATAGACGCTTGAGAAAGAAATACCTGTAAACGACAGTGGGACTAATTGGATCGGTCCTTCAAAGAGTCAGCGCATTGGTGATGGGCCGAATGGCCTCCTTCTGTTTTGTGTCATACTATGTTCAATACTTGAGTGTGAGGGACCAGTATAACTAAGGCCTGAATTCCGATAATACGGGAGAATCACTGTGGGGGCTCTGATGGAAATGATCTGGATGAATGTTCAGACAATGGCTACTGAGTGAGACAACATGAGCATAATAAATAGGGGGAGAAACAGACCAAATAGTCCTGTGAGCCACTCTGCCAGTCAATAAGATCATGACTGATCTTCAACCTCAATGTCACCTTCCCATCTGATCCTTGTATTCCTGATTTCCTCAGTGCACTAATACCTACTGATCTCAGCCTTGAATATACTCAACCACTCAGCACCCATGGCTCTCTGAGGTAGAGAATCCAAAGATTCACAACCCTCTAAGTGAAGAAATTTATTCTTGTCACAGTCCTAAATGGCCGACCCCTTAATTCTGAGACCGTGACCTCATGTCCTATTGGAAATGAATCCCAAGCCAGGTAGTGAAGCATGACATTAGACACAAATCCTTCTCTTGATAGTTCGTTAATTTTCAGAATTAATTATTACATATCTCTGCCACCTACTTACCAACCCAGCGTCCTGGCAGTCTCTCTTTATACGTGCTCTAGGTACTTAATTAAACTGGACCCTTAACCTGTGCATCTTAACAATATAATTAACATGCCATTAACATTCTAGCGTCTTCAATTAGGGGAAACGCTGTCTCTGCTGTCAACCCCTGTAAGAATTTTATATATTTCAATACGATCACCTCTCAGTATTATAAACTCTGTGAATATTGACAGGGGAGGTGGTGGCGTAGTGGTATTGCCACTGGACTATAACTCCAGATACCCAGGGTAATGCTCTGGGGACCAGGGTTCAAATCCCAAAACAGCAGAGGGTGAGACTTGAATTCAATAAAAAAAAATCTTGAATTAAAAGTCTGACGATGACCATGAAAAACCATTGTCGATTGTTGTAAAAAAAACCCATCTGGTTTGCTAATGTCCTGTAGGGAAGGAAATCTGCCGCCCTTACCTGTTCTGGCCCACATGTGACTCCAGACCCACAGCGATGTGTGGTTGACTCTCAAATGGCCTAGCAAGTTCTCAAGGGCGATTGGGGATGGGCAATAAATGCTGGCCCAGTGAACAAATAATAAAAAAAAAATGACTCAATGAGATGGCTACCTTCTCATCCCAGGAATCAATCAACTGTCCCTTTGTTGGACGCCCACTAAGGCAAAAATACAACAGCTGCGAGTGCTAAGCAAGATGAGAAATTATTTTCCCTAGTGAGGATGTAACAATTAAGAGTTCTGTCTCTCTCTCTCTCTCTTATTTAATGAACAATCTACTTAAGAAATCAATTCACAGGTGAAGCTCAAAGCTTGAATTCTTGGTGGGAGGTGTTTGTTATTGTGCTGTCAGGGTCGTGGGTGTAGGAAGCAAGCTTTGTGGAATTATTTCCTTCATTACTTCGGAGAGCCAGGGATAGACTGCACAGAGTTTATCTTCTTGGCACGTTCACGTGTGGCTGAATCGCCCCTCTCGGGACACTGAGCGAGGGTGGGAAAGTCGCTGATAGAACAGACTTCCCATGGTCCGTGGGAGGTATAAAACCCGGGCTTGAAGATATTTTTTTTGTTTGCAAAGTGTTTACAGCACCGATACAGGCCAATGTGTTTTAGTGGATATCTAGGGCTTATTTTTAGGCCAAGGTAAAAACAGGGTCTAAGTGGGTGTTATAATAATCATCTCCCCTTGACGTTCAATGGCATTGCCATCACTGAATCCCTAACTATCAACATCCTGGGGGGGTTACCATTGACCAGAAACTGAACTGGACCAGCCACATAAATACTGTGGCTACAGGAACAGTTCTGAGGCTGGGAATTCTATGGAGAGTAACTCACCTCCTGACTCCCCAAAGCCTGTCCACCACTCTACAAGGCACAAGTCAGGAGTGTGAATATGCTGTCAATGCCTCTATGCCGTTACACTTGCCTGGATGAGTGTCGCTCCAACAGCACTCAAGCAGAAACTTGCAGATCTAGGAGCCCAGTACTGAATAGATGCTGTCACGCTCAAGCAGTATGAACTTATGAGCCATAAATATGAACTTTTGAAGCATAAATCCGAAATGGATACTTTTCTGTAAAACAAAAGTGGAGTTGAGAGGTCTGGTGACCTTTTCTTTCCTGCCAATACACATGAAACTGCCAAGACCCCTGAGTTTTGACAGTCTTGGCAAAGTCATTAAGGTGCAAACGACCTTTCTAAACATACCTTTAAAAAGCCATTAACATGCAAACCACTCTTCCTGTGATTAATGGCTGCACTTCTCCAAATAATTTGAAAGAGACATGCTGTTGGAGCTTTTTGCCTTGCACTCATCAGGACGGATGCGAGAATGCCAAAGTTCAGAGGGAGCAACAATTTATACTGCACGAGAAACAAGTGCGCTGATTGATTGGCGAGTGGGGACGGTTCCCCCCACAGCCTTCGTTTAAATTTTTTATAAAGGCAAGTCAGCTCTGTTCAGGACACGCCATGGGGAATGCACCAGGAACAGGGTCCTCCAGCTTCTGTTCAGTTGAAAAGGAGCAATGCCTGGAAAAATTCCTTTTGGTTTTGCGACCCCAAAGGGACTAATGATTTCAGCAAATCACACAGCTGAGTTCAGCTTTAGCGACACCATTGTCTGCACTAGTAAATGGTGCTGCTATGAAATCACCTCTTGGCCCAGGTTTGGGCCCCTCTAGGTCGCTTACACTTTTGTTGGTTTCCACGAGAAACACATTTTCAATTTAGTGACCCCTAACTTCATGCCTTTTGCATGTTTTTGAAGCCTAGATGATATGTTTGCTATATTTGAAACTGCAGCCGAATGTAAGAATTTCCTTGCTCAACTTAATAGGCTAATTCCTGTGTTCAAATTCATCTATGAAATGGAGCGGTCAGATGAGCTCCTTTTCCTCGACATGCTAGTTGAGAAATCTTCCAGGAGGCTCTCTACCACGGTCTATCACAAGCCTACCTTCACTGGTCAATATATGTGTTGAGATTCCTACAGTTTCACGTGCTATATAACTGGCCTTATTGGTAAACACTCAAGAAACTTGGCACCATCCAGAACAAAGCAGCCCGCTTGATTGGCACCCCATCCACAAACATTCACTCCCTCCACCATCAACGCACAGTGGCTGCAGTGTGTGTACCATCTGCAAGATGCACTGCAGCAACTCGCCAAGGCTCCTTGGACAGCACCTTCCAAACCCACGAACTCTAACATCTAGGACAAGGGCAACAGACACATGGGAACACCACTGCCTGACTTGGAACTATATCGGCCGTTCCTTCGCTGTCGCTGGGTCAAAATCCTGGAACTCCCTCCCTAACAGCTCTGTAGGTGTACCTACACCACATGGGCTGCAGCGGTTCAAGAAGGCAGCTCACCACCACCTTCTCAAGGGAAACTAGGGATGGGCAATAAATGCTGGCCTAGCCAGTGAAGCCCACATCCCGTGAACGAATAAAAAAAGGGCCTGAGCCATTTGCTCACCGTGCAAGCTCGATGCCGAAATAGGGGCATAAAAGCCATCCTGAGGGATAATGGCTACCCCGACCCGATCATTGCTCACTGTGTACCACGCAGACTTGTGAATGGGCCTAAGGCTGCCACTTTTGGACCTGAAAAGTGCCCAGTCCGGAAGGGAACGGTGTCTCAACATTTTGAGTAACAGGTTTCACGCTGCGACTATGCAGTAGCAACACGAGTGGTGTTCGCCACCAACAGAATGCAGTCGCCAAGCCAAAAAAACGTTCTGCCTACCCCACAGACGAATAATGTGGTATATAAATTTCAGTGCTGGTGTGATGTCAGATATATAGGCCGTACTGGTAGATTGTATCAGACATGTCCCTTTGGCTGTTTGCAATAGGCAGAGTACTGACCGTACCCAACCAGCCTGTGTCTGCACAACTCAGGAAAAAATGGCCTGGCATTAGATGTGATTCTGTGATTGGACAGCACTTGCTGAACAATCTCAAGGGTGCCAAAAACTTAACAATAAGTTTAAGATGATTGGTCAGGCTCACCATGTGGCCCACGTATGCTTGGTTGAAGCTACACACGTTCGTACACAGGGACCCGGCCGCCTGCAGACAAAATGAGTTTGTCCAGGCTTCGCACCTTTACAATCAAACTGGGGGTCAACGGAGTTTGTTAACAAGCCAATTGACTTGGATAGTACCGCCCACGCTGTAACATGGTTGGCGTGGACAATCGAGCAGGAGTGGGCAGGCTGTTTTTTGAAGACGCTTTTTTTAAAAGGGCGGGAAGGGGGTGGGGTATTATCTTCAGGGGCCACCCTTTGTGCATCGGGGAGCAGCCCCCCCCCCCCTAAGATAGTAACACCCCCTTTCTTCCTGTCTACCTGCTCTGTAAAAACACACCAGCCCCACCAACCCCCCACCCCCCTCCCTAAGCTGCCCAAACCTTCCCCGCCCAATACCCCGGGTTTACCTGGCTCCTGGAACCACGGGCCTCCTTCCTGGGACTGGTTGCAGCCCCGGCAAGGCCCCACTCGTGCGTTCCTGGGGCTTCCAGCCGAATGGGTAGGCCAGCAGCAGCAGCAGCCCCCGAGGTGGGGCATCCTCCCCCGTGAGGGTAGCGGAAGCCTGTTTAGCCTGCCCTCAGTGCCCTAACGGCCGCGGGGTGGGCTGGCACGGGAGCGAGTTGTCTCCACCATGACTTTGTTCCCGGGAGGGGGGAACCCGCCCCCTATGTTCCTGATTAATGGTCTTGACGGATCCGACAGGGTCAGAAACATCGTCGCCGATCGAAGGAAGATGACCCCTGCCTCAGAAACACCAGGTCGGCCGTGACTTCGATCGGCCTCGAACCCTCGACCTGAGGGACTGGACTGGGGCCTGGCGACCAGGCCTCAGTCTTGCACCTTGGCTGGGATGGGATAAAGGAAACCTGCGGCCGCTAAGGTTAAACGACAGCGAATCCGACCTCCCAAACCTCCGGAGCCTTTCTTCAGTGCACAAGAAAGGATCTGCGTGATTTCAAGTTTCACCCTGAGGGAGAGTAATTATAACAGACAACTCCGGAAATCCTAAGGCCTAAACCCTTTTGTAATCTCAGTCTTTTCCTGTGTGTGTGTATGTGTTGATCTGTATTAGTACGTAAGTCGATGTAATTACATGTATTTGGGCGTTAAGCGATAAACAATTCTTTATTCATTTAAAACTCAGGCCAGGATTCTCCGTTCAGGCAGACGCAGTGGGCAGGCCTGGGGTCAGCTGGGAAACGGCCCTCTGCCCGCGATCGGCCCCCGATCTGGCTGGTCAATTAACGGCCGGCCGGCCGGCGTGAAACCCGAGCTGAGCGCTGCCAGGGTGGGGGCAGGAGGAGGAGGGTGAGCGTGGGGGGAGAGCGGGCGCTGGGGGAAGAGCGGGCGCTGGGGGGAGAGCGGGCGCTGGGGGGAGAGCGGGCGCTGGGGGGAGAGCGGGCGCTGGGGGGAGAGCGGGCGCTGGGGGGAGAGCGGGCGCTGGGGGGAGAGCGGGCGCTGGGGGGAGCGCGGGCGCTGACAGCTCTCTGAGGGCACCGAGCCGCTTCAGGGAGCGGGAGAGTTGGAGAAACGGAAATAAAGATTTTAAAAGATGATGTAAACATGTCCCCGCGTGTGATTCAGTCACGCGAAGAGGGGCACGTGTAAAATGATGGTGAAAAGCATTGAATGGATTTTTATTTATGGTTGGAAACCTCAGCCTGCCCGTGGATGAGGCTTCGTTAAAAATGCAAAGGCCGCCTGGCCTATTTGCCCACCCGCCCACCGTAAGGTTGGATGGGCAGCGAAAAATACAATTTAATTAATTGGTTAAGGGCCTTAATAGGCCTGTGAATTGTTGGCGGACACGCTGCCAACTCTCGCGTGTGCCCGCTGACCGAAAGATCACGCGAACACGCAAAGCGTCTCAATGTCATCGCGGGTGATTTTACGCCCGATTGGGTCAGGCACCCGCCCGCCCAACGAGGGTAAAATCCTGGCCTGAGGGTAAAACCTGTCGTTTGCCTGTCCCTGGCGATTACCGTACTCAGGAGGTGAAATGGTTCCTTTTTAAACACGCTGTCTCCGGTCAGTCGGGAGCTGTGAACAAGATGAACCAGCTCCTGCCATCTCTTCCCCCCTGCGTTGTTCCTGGAGAATACCGAAGGTCCGGAATACCCTGGCTGACGCACTCCGGCACCTTACAGCGATGGCTCAGGGATTGAGCGAGAGGGGGCGGGGATCTCGGACACAGCGCTGGACGTCCTGATTGGGGGGGGGGGGATGAGGGTTGTCCTGCCCTCCTCGCCCTCACCACCCTCCTGCCCTCCCTCCTCTCCTCCAGCAGCTCACCACCTCCTCCCATTTATAGTACAGACCAAGGAGAAGCCCCAGCAAGATTCCCATGGTCCAGGTCAGCTGGTAGCTCATGTTGGTTGGAGTGGCATAACATTTACTCTATTTTGGTGAAGTCCTCGGAGCATTTCCAGATAAAACCTAACCCTCTCCACCTCTCTACCCCCTCTCCCCTCCTCCTTGACAAGATGCCCCTTAAAAACCTACCTCTTTGACCGAGCTTTTGGTCGCCTCTGCTGATACCTCCTGACTGGGCCCGCTGTCAGGTTTTGTCTGCTAATCGCTCCCGTGAGGTTTTGCTTCATTAAAGGTGCTATTTCAACGCAAGTTGTCTTTGCTGTTGGAACGGACGTTCGCTTTGTGGGTTCGGGAACAAGCGGCGGAGTTCCGACCCCTGCTGACCCTGCGTTTCGATTTTCCACCAACAGGAATGCTGCAGAAGCTGAAAACTTTGGAGGGGAGCAATGATGGAGTGACCAGCATCGAGTTTGATCCCTCGGTGAGTGAAGAGGAACCTGAAATCTGGGGGCTCGGGCGGGTTGGATCGTGTCGTGGGTCACAGACTATGACCAAACTAGGGCATTTAAACATAGATTGTTCACTCTTGCCCTCTCCCCGCCCCCAAACTGACACCTTATCATAGATTCTTTTTTATTCATTCACAGGATGTGGGCTTCGCTGGCTGGGCCAGCGTTTATTGCCCATCTCTAACTGCCCCTTGAGAAGGTGGTGGTGAGCTGCCTTCTTGAACCGCTGCAGTCCCTGTGGTGTAGGTACACCCACAGTGCTGTTAGGGAGGGAGTTCCAGGATTTTGACCCAGCGACAGTGAAGGAACGGTGATATATTTCCAAGTCAGGATGGTGAGTGAGTTGGAGGGGAACTTCCAGGTGGTGGTGTTCCCATGTGTCTGCTGCCCTTGTCCTTCTAGATGGTAGTGATTGTGGGTTTGGAAGGTGCTGCCTAAGGAGCCTTGATGAATTCCTGCAGTGCATCTTGTAGATGGTACACACTGCTGCTACTGTGCGTCGGTGGTGGAGGGAGTGAATGTTTGTGGGTGGGGTGCCAATCAAGCAGGTGACCTTGTCCTGGATGGTGTCGAGCTTCTCGAATGTTGTGGGAGCTGCACTCATCCAGGCAAGTGGGGAGTATTCCATCACACTCCTGACTTGTGCCTTGTAGATGGTGGACAGGCTTTGGGGAGTCAGGAGGTGAGTTACTCACCACAGGATTCCCAACCTCTGGCTCTTGTAGCCACAGTATATATGACACACTAGTGAAACGTTTTTAAGCCAGATCCTCAATTAATATCATTTTTTTCCTTCTCTCATCTCTGTTTCCTGTAGGGTCTGCAACTCTTGGCAGGATCGTATGATAACACTGCGCGGCTATGGAGTCTGAAGGACTGTGAGCTGAAGGTATGTCTGATCAGATTGCTTTTGTTGTATCTGAAACCCTGGTGCATTACTGGTTTGTCGATTGCTCCCGACAATAAACATAGCAACAAAAAGAGAGAACTTGCATTTATATAATACCTTTCAGAATGCAAAGCATTTTTGCAGCCAATAAAATTTCATTTGAAGTGTGGTCACTGTTGTGATGGGGGAAACTCAGCCGCCAATTTGTGCACAGCAAGCTCCCACAAACAATAATATGATAATGAGCAGATAATCTGTTTTGGTTATGTTGACTACGAGATATAACTTGACCCAGGACTGTGAGTGAGATCACCTGCTCTCCTTCAGGGCTTTTTACCTTGGAGAGCATGTGTAGCATTCCCAGGACTTACCCTGGGAGTGTGAACTGCATCCTGGGCCATGGAGTGTGTCCCAAACTGTCGCCATATCCTTCTGTCTTGGACTCTTGGCATGGGACTTAGTTCATTGACAGACTGTAGACTTATCTGGTATCTGCTTAACACTGCTTTATAAACAGAGCTCTAAACTACTTCTAAACAGGTTAGAGTGGGCACGCAGCTTCTAGGTATGATTCCAACCCCATCCTCTCTGTCTCTCTCTCCTCTCTCTCCTCTCTCTCTGTGTCTCTCTCTCTCCTCTCTCTCTCTCCTCTCTGTCTGTGTGTCTCTCTCTCCTTGTGTGTCTCTCTCTCCCTCTCTCTTTCTCCTTTCTCGCTCTCTCTCTCTGTGTCTCTCTTTCTCTCTCTCTCTTTCTCTCTCTTTCTCTCTCTCTCTCTCTTTCTCTCTCTCTCTTTCTCTCTCTCTCTCTTTCTCCTCTCTCTCTCTCTCTTTCTTTCTCTCTTTCTCTCTCTCTCTCTCTCTTTCTCTCTCTCTTTCTCTCTCTCTTTCTCTCTCTCTCTCTTTTGAGTCAGTGGTACATCATCATCTACGTCATACATTTGCATATCCCATCTGTTAACTCGTTATACTACACCATCCCTCAGGTATGCTATTCTACTTTTTAAAAGCAACATGAAACTATTTCTTTAACTGTTTACATCACATTTCTGTAACTCCCTTTTTACAACTGCTGATTCTACTGAACCCCATCTCCCGTTCTTCCCCTCCGCAAGTCCTAGCCTTGGGGGATTGATTCAATCACCCTCAGCATTCTTGGCTCTTAGGGGAAATGGCTTGGAGACAACAGAACTTACTTCTGAAACTGGTAGGACATCATCATCTTGAGAACAGGATAACACTTTATCCAGCGTCGCTGTCAGCCTCTCTGGGAAGCTGTGTCGGCTGCAGGATGACGGAACTGCAAGGACGACAGAGACTTTTCAACGGAAGACTGATCCGAAGGGAAAGACTGAAGAGAATCAATCTTTGGACCCTCTGGGACCAGAAGAGAAGAACTCAGGGCACTCTGAAGACATTGTTGCTCCTTCAACGGACTCTGGGCAGAAGCTGAAGGAATGGAATAGTCTTCAACTCCAGGGAAGACTGTCACAGCTGCTTCACCCACTGCTGGATCAGAGACTGAAAAGGCATTGAAGATGAACTTAGACGATGAAGGAAGAAAACGATCAACTTCCCATTAAGACTGTCAGGGAGAGAAGAAGATCTGATATCCCAATGATACTCTGGGCGGACCATCTACTTTCTGTAGGCAGTGGGAAGAGAGCCACACGTCTCTCTCTGTTCCACTATGGCCAAAGAGGAGGATTAATGAGGGTATGGAGACAAAGACAGCCTTATCTTCTGTAATGAGGGGAGTTTATTGCTGACAACCAACCCTGGGACAAGATTGCTGTGTGGGATTCTGCAGCTTCCAAAGTGGTAAAGATTGTGCCGCAGCTTCTGTGCTGAGCTCCAGCTCTGAAGGGAGGAAGACTTTCAGCTGGGACTGAGGTCTGGGCATCTCACCCTGGGAAGGTACCAGCTCTTGAACACTGTGATCCTCTCTGGACTCTAAGCTAAAAGCTACTGTGGATGCTGGAAATCCAAAACAAAAACAGAATTACCTGGAAAAACTCAGCAGGTCTGGCAGCATCGGCGGAGAAGAAATCAGTTAACGTTTCGAGCCTTCATGGCCCTTCGGCAGAACTGAAGCATAGTTAGGAGAAGGGAGAAATATAGGAGGGCAGAAGAGACAGTCGGAAATCCTGTCGGAGGACAGAACCGTACTTCTTCAAAGAGGGCATTTCTTGAAGAGAGGTGGCAGTCAATTAAACAATCAAGTCAATCTGGACTCTACCCTGGATTGAGGCAAGGAATTCTCTGTGAACAACTGTTTGTGAGCAATAGGAGATACAGTAAACAATACATCGGGAAATTCAGTGGAACTAAGATCTGAACGCTACTCAGCTCCTAAAAGCACAGCTGCTTCTAAAAAAGACATTGGAGACGTCACAATGTGCATCCAACAGCAGGGCAGACGAATCATCCTCTAGGACCTCAATCTCCAAGCGATCACTCAGTGCTGCAAGGGCTTCTTCCTCATCACTCTCTAGGAAGAGCCAATTCAGGTCCAGCAGCTCTTCATGTGGATGGTCACCGTCTGCTGCAGTGCCTTCCGTATCCACCAGCTCTGGCCTTACTTCATGAAGAACTGAAAGATTCATAACTTTCATGTCTGCTTTGGTTCTAGTGGATGGTCTCTCAGTGAAAGAAAGGAACATACTGCTGAGTGTACAAACTTCCTCAGCTTCTGATGGCTGAATGTCCACTGCTTCTAAGTAGAAGGCTGAAGATTGTTGTATGAAAGACAGTGAGTCATTCAAATGATGAGCCTCATCTGGTTTTTCAAGGATTCCCAGAAGCACACCAACATCACCACTCAATAGGGATGTACGTTGATAGTGAAGAAAATGGAAAGAATCAACAATATGTTGCCCGTTGTAGCTAAGAGGAGCAATAATCCTGCCTCTGATTAGAAGGTCAGTGCTGCCTGTACCTTGTAATTTGATAAAAACAAAATACTGCGGATGCTGGAAATCCAAAACAAAAACAGAATTACCTGGAAAATCTCAGCAGGTCTGGCAGCATCGGCGGAGAAGAGCAAAGTTGACGTTTTGAGTCCTCATGACCCTTCAACAGAACTAAGTAAAAATAGGAGAGGGGTAAAATATAAGCTGGTTTAAGGTGGGGAGGGGGGGAGAGAAGTGGGGGAGGGTTGGTTGTTGGGACAAACGAGCAGTGATAGGAGGAGATAACCAAAAGATGTCACAGACAAAAGAACAAAGAGGTGTTGAAGGTGGTGATATTATCTAAAAGAATGTGCTAATTAAGAATGGATAGCAGGACAAGCAAGGTACAGATAGCTCTAGTGGGGGTGGGGTGAAATAAGACTAAAAGGGCATAAAAGGTATAGATAAATGATTGGTGGAATACATTAAAAATAATGGAAATAGGTGGGAAAAGAAAAATCTATATAAATTATTGGAAAAAACAAAAGGGAGGGGGAAGAAACAGAAAGGGGGTGGGGATGGAGGAGGGAGTTTAAGGTCTAAAATTGTTGAACTCAATATTCAGTCCGGAAGGCTGTAAAGTGCCTAGTCGGAAGATGAGGTGCTGTTCCTCCAGTTTGCGTTGAGCTTCACTGGAACAATGCAGCAAGCCAAGGACAGACATGTGGGCAAGAGAGCAGGGTGGAGTGTTAAAATGGCAAGCGACAGGGAAGTTTGGGTCTTTCTTGCAGACAGACCGCAGGTGTCCTGCAAAGCGGTCACCCAGTCTGCGTTTGGTCTCTCCAACGTAGAGGAAACTTGTAATTTGATGTCTGATGGATGCAGGGTCATCAGCTGAAGCCAGTCGAGTTCATCTGCTCATATGTTAACAGCTGTTCCAGTATCAATTTTGAATGAAGTATCAAACACTTGAGCTGAGACTGTAACTGACCCACAGTCTGGATAAGAGGATCTACATCCCCTATGGAATCCCGCAGGGTCATCGTTTTCTGGACTTCCATTTCTCGGAAGAAACATGTTTCAGAAATATTCGCTGGCCTGTGACTTTGATTAAAATTGCTGGGTTTGCAGAAACACCTGAAATGTCCAGTTCGGGTAGACATTCTGTGCCCCCTGGTGGGCAGCCTTGGCATCTTGTGCCAAGCAAGCATTTCAAAGTGGCTTTCGGCGTGGAGCTTCCCGCCCTATCGGTTTGTTGCCAGGCTTTTGTATCTGTGGGGCTTCAGCCCGTGGGCCCGCCCAATCTGTGGAGTCCTGTGAATCAAGCCTCGGGGTCAGTACAAGTTATAGCCCGGTTAAATGCTTGAAGCTCAGCTTGCCTCACATACTGGATCGCTTCATTCAATGCAAGGTCGCCTTTGGTCTACAGAGAGTTGGAGAGGTTTTCATGCCAAGCACCCATGACTGATCACGAATTAGCTGGTCGCTCAGCGCCCCATATCCTTAGGAGCTAGCTAGGCCATGTAGGTCGGTTAGGAATAATTCTATCAATTCCCCAGGTCGTTGTGAGCGCTCGTTAAAATGTGCTCCTTTAATGACTAAATATGGCATCCTGGCTAAAATAGGGGTCGAAGGCTTTAATAATGGAATCAAAGCTCACGGCCGACTCCTGCCTTGGAAGAACATCATCTGCTATTGGACCTACTGCATATAGGAGGGAGCTGACTTGAAGCTTTGGCTCTTTCTCGTGAAGACCTGACGTTGCTCGGTACTGGAGAAAATGGCGTTTCCATCACTCCCACTGCTGGCCTCTCTGTGGGCCCTGCAGGCAGTCAAACGGGCAGGGCAAGGGCAGGGACAGCTCCACGCGCGCACAGCCATCGCTACCTCTCCGTGTGCCTCCCTCTTCTGGTGAAATGTCTCGAGCCGCTGTCAAAGGCTCCTCCATTCTGTGGTTCCCTCGATAACACCGATGTGCCTTTTCCATCGATGCCTCCATCGTTGCCAACATGTTCTGAGCTGCCACCAATTTCTGGGTTTGACTCCTTCTGTCTTGGACTCTACTACAGAGTGGGGCTTGAACAACAACAACTTGCATTTATATAGCATCATTAAGGTAGTGAAACGGCCCAAGGTGCATCACGGGAGCCATCATCAAACACAATTTAGTAACCAAACAACATAAAAGAGATGTTAGGACAGGTGACCAAAAGCATGATCAAAGATTCATGTTTTAAAGAGCATCTTAAAAGGAGGAGAGAGAGGCAGAGAGGTTTAGGGAGGGAATTCCAGAGCCTGGTGCCCAGGCAGCTGAAGGCACGGCCGCCCATGGCGAAACGATCAAAATCGGGGGGATGCTCAAGAGGCCGGAATTGGAGGAGCGCAGACACCTCGGAGAGTTGTGGGGTTGGAAGAGATTGTAGAGGTAGGGAGGGGGCGAGGCCATGGAAGGATTTGGAAACAAGGTTGAGAATTTTAAACTAAAGATTTTGCTTGGCCGGAAGGTTAGTGAGCACAGGGTCTTCAGAGACGAAGGCGGGACTGATAACTAAGCTAAGGTAGATGCATTAATGAGTGGTTTTGAGCTCTCTAGGGGAGAGGCTAAGAGAGAGCAGAGATTAACCACGTACCCAGAATGTAAGTAAATGAGTCTTTAAGTCTATATGCTCTTTAATTGGATTTCTTAGTATTTCCGTTTCGATGTTTTTATTCCATCCTCGATTTTTATATTTTACAATTTGTGTTTTTTTTGCTTTGTTCTGCTTCTTTTTTTCCATCCAGTGCGCT
Organism: Cetorhinus maximus; assembly: GCF_964194155.1. Lineage (NCBI taxonomy): Eukaryota > Metazoa > Chordata > Chondrichthyes > Lamniformes > Cetorhinidae > Cetorhinus > Cetorhinus maximus. The sequence continues at coordinate 4,965,584 of NC_135885.1, forward strand.
TTGTCAGGTCACAGTGCAAAGGTCACAGCAGCAAAGTTCAAGTTTTATTACAGAGAAGCTGTCACAGGAAGTCACGACAGAACAATCAGAATCTGGGACCTGAACAACATTGCCTGTGAGTAAATTTTCTTTATTCCTGGTTTTATAAATCGTTAGGAGAGGGTGTACATGTTCCTCATCCTGTACTGTAAACCGTTGTCTCCCTTCTCACTTGCTCCCTGATCTTTTCCAACCCTCTCTCACCTCTCTAATTGTGTGTCTCTTCTCTTTTGTTCAACCATTGACCTCCACTTGGTTGACCTTTTTGTCCTCTCCTCACTCCATCCTCTGCCTCTCCTCCCCAGCTTCCGTCTCCGCTCCCCCACCCCCCTGCCACGGTTGTAGTCAGTCGGTGAATTAAGAAACCAAAGCCAGTCTTAATTTGGAATAGCTTTATTCACGGAGTGAAATGTTACAAGTATGTATTGCCTGACTCTGTTCCACCCCTCTGTCAGTAAATGTCTCTTCATACGTGCTCAAGGAACATCCAGTCAATGCCCTCCGCCTGTATGCACTTAGCCTCAATTGATGCAATTAACAATCACTCCTTCCAGCCCCCCTCCAACCCCGGCATGCATTAGACAGAACTAAGCGATCCCACAACCAACGGATCAGATCTAAGCTCTGCAGCCCTGCCACACCCAGTCATAAATGGTGGTGGACAATTAAAGAACTCACTGGAGGAGGAGACTCCACAAATATCCCCATCCTCAATGATGGGGGAGCCCAGCACATCAGTGCAAAAGATAAGGCTGAAGCATTTACTACAATCTTCAGCCAGAAGTGCCAAGTGGATGATCCATCTCGGTCTCCTCTGGAGGTCTCCAGCATCACAGATGCCAGTCTTCAGCCAATTCGATTCACTCCATGTGATATTGAGAAATGCCTGGATACTGAAAAGGCTTTGGGCCCTGACAATATTCCAGCAATAGTGCTGAAGACTTGTACTCCAGAACTTGCCGCGCCCCTAGCCAAGCTATTTCAGTACAGCTACAACACTGGCATCTACCCAAAAATGTGGAAAATTGCCCAGGTATGTCCTGTGCACAAAAAGCAGGACAAATCCAACCCGGCCAATTACTGCGCCATCTGTCTAACCTCGATCATCAGTAAAATGATGGAAAGGGTTATCAACAGTGCCATCAAGTGGCACTTGCTTAGCAATCACCTGCTCACTGATGCCCAGTTTGGGTTCCCCCAGGGCCACTCAGCTCCTGACCTCATTACAGCCTTGGTTCAAACATGGACAAAAGAGCTGAACTCCCGAGGTGAGGTGAGACTGACCGCCCTTGACGTCAAGGCTGCATTTGACTGAGTGTGGCATCAAGGAGCCCTAGCAAAACTGGAGTCAATGGGAATGAGGGGGAGGTGGTGGCATAGTGGCATTGTCAGTAGACTGATAATCTAGAGACCCAGGGTAATGCTCTGGGAACCCGGGTTCGAATCCCACCATGGCAGATGGTGGAATTTGAATTCAATAAAAACCTGGAATTAAAAATCTAATGATGACCATTGTCAATTGTCGTAATGGTTCACTTTAGGGAAGGAAATCTGCCGACCTTACCTGGTCTGGCCTACATGTGACTGCAGATCCACAGCAATGTGGTTGTCACTGGCATAGTCAGCGATGTCTACATCCCATGAATGAATAATAAAAAAATTCACAATTGTTTCTGAGATTTTACATCTATCCTCTATAGTGAAGACAGACACAAAATGTCGCTTCAGTTCATCTGCCATTTCCTTATTTTCCATTATTAATTCCCCAGGCTCACTCGCTAGAGGACCAATGCTCACTAATCTCACTTTTTTCCTTTTTAAATATCCGTGGAAACTCATAGGCCCAGATTTGCGTCCCCCAGGGTAAAGTTCACAAGAAGTTGGGAGATTCCCCAGTTTGGGGAACCTGACCTTTCAACATGTCCACGTGCAGGTCAGATTCCCGGCTGGGGGGTGAGCCATAAGACATAGGAGCAGAAATTAGGCCATTTGGCCCACTGATTCTGCTCCGCCATTCAATCATGGCTGATAAGTTTCTCAACCCCATTCTCCCGCCTTCTCCCCGTAACCTTTGATCCCCTTACCAATCAAGAACCTATCTATCTCGGTCTTAAATACACTCAATGACCTGGCCTCCACAGCCTTCTGTGGCAATGAATTCCATAGATTCACCACTTTCTGGCTAAAGAAGTTTCTCCTCATCTCTGTTCTAAAAGGTCTTCCCTTTACTCTGAGGCTGTGCCCTCGGGTCCTAGTCTCTCCTACTAATGGAAACATCTTCCCCACGTCCACTCTATCCAGGCCTTTCAGTATTCTGTAAGTTTCAATCAGATCCCCCCCTCATCCTTCTACGGGCTGAAGGTCAGATTCCCTGCTGGGGGGTGAGGGGGGGCTGAAACAGGTATCGGGGCGGGCAACCATGGAACGGGTATGGAGGCTGCCGGGTGCGGAGGTGGGCCAGGTGCGGAGGTGGGCCGGGTGCGGAGGTGGGCCGGGTGCGGAGGTGGGCCGGGTGCGGAGGTGAGCCGGGTGCGGAGGTGGGCCGGGTGCGGAGGTGGGCCGGGTGCAGAGGTGGACCGGGTGTGGAGGCTGCCGGGTGTGGAGGTGGGCCGGGTGTGGAGGTGGGCCGGGTGTGGAGGCTGCCGGGTGTGGAGGTGGGCCGGGTGCGGAGGTGGGCCGGGTGCGGAGGCTGCCGGGTGCGGAGGTGGGCCGGGTGCGGAGGTGGGCCGGGTGCGGAGGTGGGCCGGGTGCGGAGGTGGGCCGGGTGCGGAGGTGGGCCGGGTGCGGAGGTGGGCCGGGTGCGGAGGTGGGCCGGGTGCGGAGGTGGGCCGGGTGCGGAGATGGGCCGGGTGCGGAGGTGGGCCGGGTGCGGAGGTGGGCCGGGTGTGGAGGCTTCCGGGTGTAAGGCCTTCCTCTGTGCCCTGGCACTGTGTTTAAATGAATAAAAAATAATAATAAAACAAAAAAAAATCCTTCCAGTCCTCACCCCTCACCCCCTCCTCACCCTCCCTTTGCCCCATCTTTGTGAACCAATGGCAGCCCATGACCCCCATACCTGCTATGTCAGTATAGTGCCCATCTGCCCTTCACTCATTGCCTCCATACCCCATGCCAAAATAGTTCCACTTCATCCCAACCCATGCCCCCCACCCACCCCTTCACCCCATACCCCTTATGCCAACCCATGCCTCTCTACTCACCCTCCATTGCCGCATAACCCCACGCCAACTTAGTGCCCCTCTACCTACCCCTATTGCCCCATACCCCCATGCTAACATGCTGCCAACTTATGCCAACCCATGACCCCACCCACCACCATTTGCCTTCACCCCCTCCATGCCAACTCACTTGGTATCCTTGGACAGTTCCTTGACAATTGTGACACTTCCTAGACAGCTTTAACAGCTGGACAGCTCCTTTACAGTTCCTTGACAGCTGGGCAGTTCTATTGAGTTTACATAAAAAGTGCATAATCATTCAACAATCCCAAAGGGTGCCTTACCTCTCCCAAAAGTGCTCTGGGACCCTATCCAAAGGGGTGCCCTGGCTATCCAAATGAACCCACCAAGCTCAGACCTCCTCTTACCTTTTCTAATCTGCACACTCCGGGTTTCACACATCTGGCCTACCAAAATCCCACTTCAGTGGAGGCAGCTGGTGATTTAAATGGCCAGCTGCCTCCATCAACCAGGCACACGCGATCTTTGGCCCGACTCCAGTCCCGCCCCCACAAAGATGGGAAATGCTTGGTTTGGGGGCAGGACTTTGAATTTTCAGCCATTTCTGGGATTTTTGCTATGACAGAGAACCGCTCCATCATGGCGAAAATCCGGGCCTTACTATCTGTTTTAATATTTCAACTTTCTCTCATACTCTAATTTCTCCACCCTTATTAATCTTTCAGTCTTTGCTATTCTTTATATTCTGTCCAATCTTCTGGCCTGTCTCTCATCTTTGCAGAATGGTACGCTTTTCTTATAATTTGATGCTATGTTTAACTTCCTTAGTTAGCCACTGAGGGTGCATCTCTCCCACAGAGCCTTTCTTTCTCACTGGAATGTATCTTTTCTGAGTATTCTGAAATATCTCCTTAAATGTCTGCCATTCCATCTCTACTGACCTTTCCCTCAACCTAACCTGCTAGTTCACTTTAGCCAGCTCTGTCTTCATGCCTTCATAGTTGCCCTTATTTAAGTTTAAAATGCTAGTCTTAGACCCACTCCTCTCTCCCTGAAACTGAATGTGAGATTCAATCATATTACGATCTACCTTGGGAAATCTTCACCATGAAGCCATTAATTAACCCTGTCTCATTGCACATTGCCAGATCTAATGTAGCCTGTTCACTGATTGGCTCTAGAATGTTCTGCTCTCACAAACTGTCCTGAAAACACTCTGTGCACTTATCAATTCGGCTACCTTTGCCAATCCAATTCGTCTAATTTATATGTAGATTTAATCACCCATGATTATCGCTGCACCTTTCTCACAAGCTTCCATTATTTTTTCCTGAATACCCTGTCCTACAGTGTGGTTACTGTTATGGGGTCCATAAACCACTCCCACAAGTGATTTCTTCCCTTTGCTATTTCTCATCCCTCCCCAAACTGATTCTACATCTTGATCTCCTGAACTGTGATCTCTGTCTATTGTACCCATATCATCCTTAATTAACAAAGCTACCCCTTCACCTTTTCCTAGCTTCCTGTCCTTCCCAAATGTCAAGTAACCTTGAATATTCAGGTCCCAGCCTTTGTAATTCTGCAACCTTGTCTCTGTAATGACTCTATCAGATCATACATATTTATTTCTATTTGCGCTATCAATTCATCTGTTATGTTACAAATGCCACATACATTCAGATACAGATCCTTCGGTTTGGCCTTTTTACTATTTTTGTAACCTCTAGCCTTATCTGCTGGTGCGCTTGTAGGTTTGCAACACAGTCCCCTCATGCCATGCCTGTCCCTGTCCTTTCCCCTACTCCTTCCTTGCTCTCTTGCCTTGTCTTCTCTAATTAATTTATAACCTCTAACTTGATCCCTTCCCCCCAACTATTTAGTTTAAAGCCCTCTCTACCACCCTGGTTAGATGACTCGTCTTAGAACCCACCCCCGGGTGAAGTTTCCCCAAAGTTGTTGGTCCAGGCAAGACCCCTCAGCTTGTCACCGTCTGGCTGGGACACCCCCCAAATTGTTACGCCTTCCGGGTGAGGAGGGACGAACTGGCTCCCTGTCTCTATCCATCTGTTGGTCGCAACACGATTTGATCTAAAAGGGAATCCCTTTCGCTGATACCCTTTTTCCCAGACCCAATCATTCTGGTTTTGAAGGAGCCAATTTGATCAGACATTCTTGAGTTAAAGGTAAGAGTAAGTTGATTAACTACTAAAGGCAAGAAGGGATTAAAAAAAAACACGTATATACGGTCATACAGGTTAAAAGTAAGAATTTAGCTTGTAGTAAGTGAATATATTTATATATATAGATATATATTTATATGAAAGGTTTAAGGAACAGTCCTTGACTCATGGGGAGTAGGTGATTGAATGTTGTGGTCATTGTGATTCGAGGTTCCAGTAGAATTGACTTTGGCAGACGAATGGTCGGTTTCGAGGTTCTAGTAGAGTTGACTTCGGTAGAGAGAGAGAGAGAGATCGGGTTACTTGCCAAATGGCGATTTGCAGGGGTACTGTGTGTGGCTGTTACTTCTGAGTCAAACTTCCAGCACCTGCTCTCTCTCAGAGCACCCGCCAACAGACAGAGACTGGGGCAGCTTTTCCGCTCACTTTTAACCCCTTCCTTTGTATATTCCAAGTGGGAAGTGAATTCACAAATCTGTCTGGGCATTGCCCACAGGATTTCTTGATGAGATGATTCTCATCTCCCATTATGTCCCATTGCCTCTACAGGAGGGAGCAATTACTTTCTGGATGTCTTTAGAAGTACCTTGTCTGGCAACAGGGTGGGGTTCCATTGCCTCTTAGGGAGTTACCCTGCAGCATCCCAGCCAGTGGCTTGTGTGCATTTTGTAAAAACTCAGGTCTTTTCAGTTCAATATTTCCGGACGCAATTAGGTGTTTTTTCCCTTCATTATCATGACACTCACCGGAACACTGGTCCCGACGTGGTTCAGGTAAAGACCATGCCAGCAGCACAGCTGCCACTTTCCCCAGTACTGGTGCCAGTGCCCCATGAATCAAAACCCATTTCTCCCACACCAGTCTTTGAGCCACACATTTCATTCTCTAATTTTATTCACCCTATGCCAATGTGCCCGTGACTCGGGTAACAACCTAGAGATTATTACCTTTTGAGGTTCTCCTTTTTAATTTAGCCCATTGCAGCTCGTGCTCCCACAGCAGAACCTCTTTCCGAGTTCCGCCTATGTTGTTGGTACCTACATGGACCTTGGCGACTGAATCAATGCCCCTCCCACCGCAGGTTCCAGTGTTGTTGGAGCTGCACTCGTCCAGGCAAGTGGGGAGTATTCCATCACACTCCTGAATTCCGACTTGTCGATGGTGGACAGACTTTGGGAAGACGGGCGCTTTTCATGATCACAGGATGTCCCAAAGCTTCGCAGCCAATGAAATACTTTTTGACGCATAATCACCAACTTGAGCACAGCAAGATCCTACGTGCAGCAATACAATACGTGATCAAGTAGTCTGGTTGGTTGAGGGACTAATTATTGGCTCAGAGCTTTGAGTTGACCTGCGCAGCCTAGGAACCCAACCTAGCCCGTATAGGTTAGCGCCACAATAGTCAGCTCATTCACCAGTGCTGTTATCCATCTGCTTTCCAATGGGTTTACTGTGCTTCCTGAACTTTTTTGCTCAGAATTTAACCAGGCACACCCAATCCTCAAGTCTACGCCATTGAAATGCCACTAGGTGGGTTTCAAGGGTCACACCAGATCTAAGACCATAAGGCCATAAAACATAGGAGCAGAAATTAGGCCATTCGGCCCATCGAGTCTGCTCCGCCATTCAATCATGGCTGGTAAGTTTCTCAACCCCATTCTCCCGCCTTCTCCCCGTAACCTTTGATCCCCTTTCCAATCAAGAATCTATCTAACTCGGTCTTAAGTACACTCAATAACCTGGCCTCCACAGCCTTCTGCGGCAATGAATTCCATAGATTCGCCACTCTCTGGCTAAAGAAGTTTCTCCTCATCTCTGTTCTAAAAGGTCTTCCCTTTACTCTGAGGCTGCGCCCTCGGGTCCTAGTCTCTCCTACTAATGGAAACATCTTCCCCACGTCCACTCTATCCAGGCCTTTCAGTATTCTGTAAGTTTCAATCAGATCCCCCCTCATCCTTCTAAACTCCATCGAGTATAGACTCAGAGTCCTCAAACGTTCCTCATATGTTAAGCCTTTCATTCATGGGATCATTCTCGTGAACCTCCTCTGGCCCTCTCCAGGGCCAGCACATCCTTCCTGAGATACAAGGCCCAAAATTGCTCACAATATTCTAAATGTGATCTGACCAGAGCCTTATAAAGCCTCAGCAGCACATCCCTGCTTTTATATTCTAGTCCTCTCGAAATAAATGCCAACATTGCATTTGCCTTCCTAACTACTGCGCCAACCTGCAAGTTAACCTTAAGAGAATCCTGGACTAGGACTCCCAAGTCCCTTTGCACTCCAGACTTCTGAATTCTCTCTCCATTTAGAAAATAGTCTATGCCTCTATTCTTCCTACCAAAGTGCATGACCTCACATTTCCCCACATTGTATTCCATCTGCCACTTCTTTGCCCATTCTCCTAACCTGTCCAAATCCTTCTGCAGCCTCCCCACCCCCTCAATACTACCTGTCCCTCCACCTAGCTTTGTATCATCTGCAAACTTAGCCAGGATGCCCTCAGTTCCTTCATCTAGATCATTAATGTATAAAGTGAAAAGTTGTGGTCCCAACACTGACCCCTGCGGAACCCCACTAGTCACCAGCCGCCATCCTGAGAAGGACCCCCTTATCCCCACTCTCTGCCTCCTGCCAGAGAGCCAATCTTCTATCCATGCTAGTACCTTGCCTCTAACACCATGGGCTCTTATCTTACTGAGCAGCCTCCTGTGCAGCACCTTGTCAAAGGCCTTCTGGAAGTCCAAGTAGATAACATCCATTGGCTCTCCTTTGTCTAACCTACTCGTTACCTCCTCAAAGAATTCTAACAGATTTGTCAGGCATGACCTCCCCTTGATGAAACCATGCTGACTTTGCCCGATTTTACCATGCACTTCCAAGTATTCTGAAATCTCATCCTTAATAATGGACTCTAACATCTTACCAACGACCGAGCTCAGGCTAATCAACCTGTAATTTCCCGTCTTTTGCCTCACTCCCCATGGGCCCGGCCCCCTCGAATTGAATTGGCAGAGGGCTTGGTTGGCAGGTGGGTGGTGGGTGTGAGAGTGTGAGCGGGAGAGAGTGGGCGCGTGTTTTTTTTATTCATTTAGGAGATGTGGGCTTCTCTGGCTGGGCCCAGCATTTATTGCCAATCCCTAATTACCCTTGAGAAGGTGTGGGTGAGCTGCCTTCTTGAATCGCTGCAGCCCATGTGGTATAGGTACACCAACAGTGCTGTTAGGGAGGGAGTTCCAGGATTTTGACCCAGCGACAGTGAAGGAACGGTGATATATTTCCAAGTCAGGATGGTGAGCAACTTGGAGGGGAACTTCCAGGTGGTGGTGTTCCCATGTATCTGATGCCCTTGTCCTTCTCGGTGGTAGCACTCATGAGTTTGGAAGGTGCTGTCGAAGGAGCCTTGGTGAATACCTGCAGTGCATCTTGTAGATGGTACACACTGCTGCCAGTGTGCGTCGGTGGTGGAGGGAGTGAAGGGAAGTCTTGCTAAAACATTACAAGGTGCTAGTTAGACCACACCTAGAATACTGTGAGTGTGAGTGTGTGTTGTACAGAACTCATTGTTGCTCAGAGAAGATGGGTGGTACAAAGTGGTGCCAACAGGAGTGAGATAACAAAATCACAACTAAAATAGTGACTGTTTCGTTACCTATTCATTAGATTCCAGTTTGGAGCTGTTGAGGTTTGGAACTTTCTGTGCTAGAATCAGTAGATTTTTGTTTGATAAGCAATATAAACATTCCAGTAATAGCTGTAAATCCAGATGTGGAAGGGAGAGAGGAAGGCTACTTAATAAGATAAGAGCCAATGGTGTTGGGGTGGATGGATAGAGCATGGATAGAGGACTGGCTAACTAATAGAAGACAGAGAGTTGGGATAAGGGGGACATTTTCAGGATGGCAACCTGTAACTAGTGGAGTGCCACAGAGATTAGTGCTGGGGCCAAAATTATTTACAATATATATTAATGATTTGGAAATGAATGTACTATTGCCAAGTTTGCAGATGACACAAAAATAGGTGGGAATCAAGTATTGAGGATGACACAAAGAGTCTACAGAAGGATATAGACGGGTTAAATGAGTGGGCAAAAACTTGGCAGGTGGAATATAATGTAGGAAAATGTGAGGTTATGCACTTTGGCAGGAAGAATAGAGGAGCTCAATATTATTTAAATGGTGAAAGACTGCAGAAAGCGGCAGCACAGAGGGATTTGGGGGTCCTTGTGCATGAATCCCAAAAGCTAATATACAAGTTCAACAGGCAATAGGGAAGGCAAATGGAATGTTGGCCTTTATTTCAAAGGGAATGAAGTATAAATACTATACAAGGCACCAGTTAGACAACACCTAGAATACAGTGAACAATTTTGGTCCCCTTATCTAAGGAAAGATATACTGGCATTGGAGGCAGTCCAGAGAAGGTTCACTAGGTTGATCCCGGGTATGGGGGGATTTTCTTATGAGGAGAGGCTGAGTAGGTTCATTGGAGTTTAGAAGAATGAGAGGTGACCTTATTGAAACATATAAGATTCTTAGGGGGCTTGACAGGGTAGATGCTGAGAGGTTGTTTCCCCTTGTGGGAGAGTCTAGGACCAGAGGGCATAATCTCAGAGTAAGGGGTCACACATTTAAGACAGAGATGAGGAGGAATTTCTTCTCTCAGAGGGTAGTGAATCTATGGAATTCTTTACCACAGAGGGCTGTAGAGGCTGGGTCATTCAAGTAATTTCAAGGCTGAGATAGACAGATTTTTGATCAGTAAGGGAATCAAGGGTTATGGGGAAAAGGCAGGAAAGTGAGGTTGAGGGTTATCAGATCAGCCATGATCTCACTGAATGGCGGAGCAGACTCGATGGGCCGAATGACCTACTTATGTTCTAATTTAGTGAAATGACAATCACGAGGAAAGCGGTACTAAGCAAACTGATGGAGCTGCGAGCTGTCAAGTCTCCGGGTCCTGATGGACTTCGTCCTAGGGTCTTAAAAGCGGTGGCTAATGAAGTAGTAGATGCATTGGTGTTAATTTTTCAAAATTCGCTAGATTCTGGAAAGGTTCCATCAGACTGGAAATCAGCAAATATAACCCTTCTATTCAGGAAGAGAGGGAGGGAGGCAGTAAACAGGAAGCTATAGGCCAGTTAGCTTGACGTCTGTCATGGGGAAGGTGTTACGATCGCTCATTAAGGAGATTATAGCTGGGCATGTAGAAAAACTGAAGGTAATTGGGAAGTGTCAGCATGGTTTTGTGAGAGGGAAATCATGCTTAACCAATTTATTGGAGTTTTTTTGAAGGAGTCACATGTGCTGTGGATAAAGGGGAGCCTGTAGACGTGCTGTACCTGGATTTCCAGAAGGCATTTGATAAGGTGCCACATCAAAGATTATTCCGGAAAATAACAGCTCATGGCGTAGGGGGTAACATATTAACATGGACATAAGATTAGCTGACTGGTAGAAAGCAGAGAGTATGCATAAATGGATCCTTTTCGGATTGGCAGGGTGTAACGAGTGCAGCGGTCTGTGCTGGGCTGTTAACATTTTACAATTTATATCAATGGCTTAGACAATGGGAGCAGAGGCATGGTGGCTAAATGTGTAGATGAGACAAAGTAAAGTAGGAAAGTATGTTGTGAAGAGGACATGAGGTTGCAGACGGATATAGATAGGCTGAGCGAGTGGGCAAAAATCTGACAGACGGAGTTTAATGCAGCAAAATGTGATGTTGTTCATTTTGGCAGGAAGAATAAAAAAGCAGAGTATTACGTAAATGGAGAACGGCTGCATAATTCCTGAGGCGCAGAGGGAGTTGGTGTTCTAGTGCATGAGTCACAAAACGTTGGTATTGGGTGCAGGAAGTAATTAAGAAAGCTAATGGAATGCTATCCTTTATTGCGAGAGGGATTGAACATAAAAGTAAGGATGTTATGCTTCAGTTATACAGACATTGGTGAGACCACACCTCGAATACTGTGTGCAGTTTCAGTCTCCTTATTTAAGGAAGGATGTAAATGCATTGGAGACGGTTCAGAGGAGGTTTATCAGATTGATACCTGGAATTAATGGGTTGTCTTATGAGGAAAGGTTGGACAGACTGGGCTTGTTTCCACTGGAGTTTAGAAGAGTGAGGGGTGATTTGATTGGAGTATACAAGATCCTTGACGGCCTCGACAAGGGTTTTTTTTTTGTTCATGGGATGTGGGCATCGCTGGCTGGGCTAGCATTTATTGCCCATGCCTAATTGCCCTTGTTCAGAGGGTATTTAACAGCCAACCACATTGCTGTGGGTCTGGAGTCACATGTGGGCCAGACCAGGGAAGGAAACCTGCCACCCTTACCTGAAGGGCATTAGTGAACCAGGTGGGTTTTTATGACAATCGGCAATGGCCTTGTGACCATCATCAGACTTTTAATTCCAGGTTTTTATTGAATTCAAATTTGGGACACAGGTGCCCAGAGCATTACCCTGGGTCTCTGGAATACTAGCCCAGTGACAGTAACACAATGCCACCACCTCCCCCTCCAAGAGGATGTTTCCTCTTGTGGGTGAGTCCAAAGCCAGGGGTGCACAGTTTAAAAATTAGGGGTCGCCCTTTTAGGGCAGAGATGAGGAGATTTTTTTTCTCTCAGAGGGTTGTGCGACTTTGGGACTCTCTGCCTCAGAAGGCGGTGGAGGTGGGGTCATTGGATATTTTTTACGGTGAAGGCCGATCGATTCTTGTTAAGCAAGGGAGTCAAAGGCTATCGCTGGTAGACGGGAATGTGGAACCCAAAACGCAGTCAGATCAGCCATGATCTTATTGAATGGCGGAGCAGGCTCGAGGGGCCGAATGGCCTACCCCTGCTCCCGTTTCATATGTTCGTATGTATGTTTGTGTTCAATGGTGTTAAGGAACCAAAGCAGGTGAATGGATTTAAAATAAAGATTGTCCATGACCTAACTGAACAGCAGAACAAGATGGAGGGGCTGAATGGCCTCCTCCTGTTCCTCACCTACTCCCAGATATCCATCATTATTTACAGACAAATGAATAATCCAACATTCTATCATCAGTCACGATTAGTTGGGGCTCAGAAAATGCTGTTGGGAATCTGTTACCTTATACATAAATCATTCGAACTTTGTCATATGATCTCAGCCAGCCGCTTAATCATAACACTGCCATCCATTACTCTAAGAGTAGAAGTGATAATGAGCTCTAACCTTTCACAAGAAAAATCACTTATATTTAGTGGGATCAATTTGGAAGATTTCATCCTCAGGGCTGCCAATAGCTCAGGCGCGATTGAATCCTCCTGGGCTTGAATGTATTTGAGGCGACGTCTTAGTTCAACGTGGTGGGTTTTTTTTCTGATCAACCTGTTACTCCTTCCTGTTATTTTTTGTGCCAGGCATCAAATTCATCTCCGTCCCCTCTCGCTGCAGCGACATCGTTTGTTTAGACTACTTCATCATCAGCGGTCACGTTGACAAGAAAATCCGCCTGTGGGATTCTAGGTAAGGGGGTCTGCGAGAGTCTCTGGGTTGGCGAGGGATCGTTGAGTGGAGCCAACCATAGAAAACCCATCAAAATTCAACTCCCAGTGATAAGGAACTAACTTTCGTTTCTATGGCGCCTTTCGCACCCACTCACTTATGTCCCAAAGTGCTTTACAGCCACTTGAGGTCTCGTCACTTGTGATGTCGGAAATGTAGCAGCCAGTTTGCACACAGCAAACTCTCACAAACAGCAATGTGATAACCACCAGAGCAACTGTTTACCAGTGGGCTCACTTAGATCGGAAGTAGAGTCATACTAACTCAAAGCGTTAGCTCTGTTTCTCTCCCCACAGATGCTGCCAGACCTGCTAAGTTTTTCCAGCACTTTCTGTTTTGGTTTATTGTTTTCCAGGTGCTGTTTGTTGGTTAAGGAATAAATATTGGCACTAGGGGGAGAACTCTGCTGCTCTTCTTCAGATCAGTGGTCATGGGATTATTTATGTCCACCTGACAGGGCCTTGGCTTAAAGTCTCATCTGAGAGACAGTAACTCCGGCAGTTCTGCACTCCCTCAGTACTGCACTGGAGCCCAAATGATGTGCTCAGGTCTCTGGAGTGGGACTTGAACCTACAACCTTCTCACTCTGAGGCAAGAGTGCTACCCAGGAAGCCATGGCTCAACACGGGCCTGCTCTTGGTTTCCTGCCCTTTCAGCTCTCTTGCCTGCACCCTTTTGGCTCTCGAGAGACCCTTTTTACTTTTCAACTGTTCCGCAGTCCCCAATCCGTTAACTCCCCTTCCCCTCCCGCTCAATGTCCTGCATTCCCTTGAGTTTAGAATACTGAGATAAGTTCTGTTCAGGGTGTTGAAAATATTGATTGGTCTCGGTAAGGTGGACACAGGCAAACTATTTCCTCTGATGACCAATCGAGAACAAGGGAGTCAGAGCCAAGCCATTCTGGGGACAGCGTGTAGAACCCGGAAGCATAAAGGGGTGGGGGAAATCTGAAACTCTCTCCCCCCGCCCCCAAACGCTAGATGCTGGGGGGACAATAGGAACGATCAAGACTGATATGGATAGAGTTTTGTTGGTAAAAATGCTGAAGGACCTAGAGCAGAGTTGCTTAAATGTTGAGTTGAGAGGCAGATCAGCCATGACCTGATTGAACGATGGGACAGATTCTGGGGGTGGGTGGGTGGGTGGGCGGGTGCTGAATGGTTACAATAATGTCAATTTTCACCTCTCTCCAAATCTGCTGACATCATGGGCGCATGATACTTCCCCACGCTGCGGACACGCATCTTTGTCTCTTAAAAATTATCAGGCAGGATTTTACCTTCCCCTGCCAACGGGTTTGTAGATCGGGAGTGACTGTAAACTCTTTTGGGGTGGCTCTCCCATCAGGCTCCCGCCCACCCTGACCTCTCCGCAATTTTTACGCTGGACCGGGTGAGGCCTAGGCCAGCCTGCCCACCCTGGCCCCAGTGGAGGCCCTCAGGTGGCCAATTATTGACCACTTCAGGGCAGTTTCCCGACCAGCCTCGGTTTTGGGTCTGGCGAGAGGAGTTTAGGAGCAGGGGGGGGATGTCCCAAAAATAACTCTGTTCAAGCCTCGGGTGGGATGGAGGGTTGGGGGAGGGGTTGCGGTACCTCCATGAGCGGCCTCTTTTTAACACCAGGCATTCCCCACCCCCCTCCCCCACAAAGGAACCATATTGTCCAGCAACTCTCTGAGGCAGGGCTTCCTCCTGAGTGAGGGGCAGAAGACCCCCACCTCCAGCCAATTAACGCTTGCTGGGCAGGCAGTATCGGCGGGGATGTGTTCTCCACAGACTCACTGGGATGGCGGGAAGTGAAACTCCACCATTATGAAAATCCAGGCCATTGAGCTGAAAATTCTGCATCTTTGTTTTCAACCCCCTCCATGGCCTCACCCCTCCCCTATCTCTGAAATCTCCTCCAGCCCTACCACCCTCTGAGATATCTGCGCTCCTTTAATTCTCGCCTCTTGTGCACCCCTAATTTTACCTGAAGGCACCACTGGCGTCCGTGCCTTCAGCTGCCTGGGCCCCAAGATCTGGAGTTCCCTCCCTTAACCCCTCTGCCCCTCTACCTCGCTGCCCCTCTACCTCGCTTTCCTCCTTTAAGACACCCCTTAAAGCCCACCTCTTTGGCCAAGCTTTTGGCCACCTGACCTAACATCTCCTTATGTGGCTTGGGGTCAAATTTTGTTTGACAATTGCTCCTGTGATGCACCTTGGGATGCTTTGCCGGTTATCGGTGCTATATAAATGCAAGCTGTTGTTGTTTGTTGCTCCCTAGGGCGGGAATGAAGACCAATGAGATATCGCTGCAGGGAAAGGTGACATCTTTAGACATTAACTCTGACTGGACCCAGCTACTGAGCTGTTCCCGTGACGACCTGCTGAACGTGACAGACCTGCGGATGAATGAGATCAGGCAAGAACTCAGGTACAGTCAGCGGGAAGGCTAGGAATTGCGAGGCACGGCCCTATTTTTTGATTTTGTTTTTGCGTTTAGAAGTTGCCAAGAGATTTGGAGGGGGTTTGAGGAGGAGATTTATTCGGGTTAACGACCCCCGGGGGCTTTGTTCTGAGGTGCACAAGGGACTTCCTGAGCCTTTCTCAATTCTGTTTATTCCAGAGCCGAAGGGTTCAAGTGTGGAGCTGACTGGACCAAGGCAATCTTCAGGTGAGCCTCAATGCTGCATTGCACTTGGCACCAATTCTGATGGCTGTTTATCGAGTTGCTTTGGCAATGCTGTCGGACTGCTGTTGTGAAAAAAATGTCAGTCAGATCCAGGCTACGGCTTTCCTGATCTGAAGAAGGACATTATTGACTTTTTTGAGGGGGACAGAGAAGAGAGGAAGAGCTATCTGCAGTCGCAGCTTTGAGAGAAAATGATGAATGTTTGGCTTGTGTTGATCTAAAGACGTTGTATTTATGTAGCGCCTTCTATCACCTCAGGATCTCTTAAAATGATTTAAGCCAATGCAATACCTTTTTTTTGAAGTGCAGTCACCGTTTTGTTAATGCAGGAAACTCAGCTGCCAATCTGTGCACAGCAAGCTCCCAGAAGCAAATGACCAGACAATCCGTTTTGAGAATCGCTGAAAGAGAGACTTTACTTTTTGCCGAAGCTTTTCGTCTTGCACTCAACAGGGCTATTCACAAAAAAAAATACCAACGTCAGGGAAACAACATATTTATACTGTATGAGAAGAGAATGCTGATTGGTAGAGGCGCTGTCATGGAGAGTGCACCAATTGATAGTGGCCGACAGTTAACTGCCAAGCAGTGTTTGAAATTTTGAACCAGGCGGCTTGACTCTGATTGGTCAAAACATTGCCCTGAGAAATGAACCAGCGAATGGCTGTCACTTATTTTGTTTAGCTGAAACAGGCACAATGTGTGTACGCGTCCTTTCTGTCTGCAAAGAACAGGGCCCTGTGTATTCATATATGTAGCTTCCAGTGCACACAGGTGCACCACACTGCGATACCGACTGACTATCTTAAATTAGTTGTCAACGTAATTCTTAGCCCATTGAGGATTATTTAGCAAATGTTGTCCAGTCACGGAATCACATCTAATGTCATCGTTTGGCAAATGTCAATCTAATGATTTCTTGCGAATTGTCCTGGGTGTTGTGCACGATGAAAAAGCTTTGACCAAAAAAAGTCTCTTTTTCAGCACAAGAGCTGTATTACCAAACGCCGAAAATCTGTTTTAGTGATGTTGGTTGAGGGCCTGGAAACTGGGGAGGACTCCCCTGTTCTTCCTCAAAACAGCACTGTAGGATGTTCTGACACGGCGGGCAGGACCTCGATTTAACATCTTATCTGAAACATGACACCTCTGACAGTGCAGCACTCCCTCAACATTGACCCTCTGACAGTGCAGCACTCCTTCATTACTGACCCTCTGACAGTGCAGCACTCCCTCAGTACTGACCCTCTGACAGTGCAGCACTCCCTCAGTACTGACCCTCTGACAGTGCAGCACTCCCTCAACACTGACCCTCTGACAGTGCAGCACTCCCTCAACACTGACCCTCTGACAGTGCAGCACTCCCTCAGTACTGACCCTCCAACAGTGCAGCACTCCCTCAGTACTGACACTCCGACATTGCAGCACTCCCTCAGTACTGACCCTCAGACATTCAGACCCTCGGACCCTTGACATTCAGTGGCATTGACATCACTGAATCCCCCACTATCAACATCCTGGGGGTTACTATTGACCAGATACTGAACTGGACTAGCCGTATAAATACTGTGGCTACAAGAGCAGGTCAGAGGCTAGGAATCCTGCAGTGAGTAACTCACCTCCTGACTCCCCAAAGCCTGTCCATCATCTACAAAACACAAGTCAGGAGTGTGATGGAATACTCCCCACTTGCCCGGATGAGTGCAGCTCCCACAACACTCAAGAAGCTTGACACCATCCAGGACAAAGCAGCCCACTTAATAGGCACCCCAACCACAAACATTCACTTCCTCCACCCACCGATGCACAGTAGCAGCAGGGTGTACCATCTACAAATTGCATTGCAGCAACTCACCAAGGCTCCTTAGACAGCACCTTCCAAACCCATGACCACTACCAGCCAGAAGGAGAAGGGGAGCAGATACATGGGAACACCACCACCAGGAAGTTCCCCTCCAAGTCACTCACCATCCTGACTTGGATATATATCGCCGTTCCTTCACTGTCGCTGGGTCAAAATCCTGGAACAGCACTGTGGGTGTACATACACCACATGGACTGCAGCGGTTCAAGAAGTCAGCTCACCACCACCTTCTCAAGGGCAATTAGGGATGGGCAATAAATGCTGGCCCAGCCAGCGACGCCCACATCCCATGAATGAATTTTTTTAAAAGTGCAATGCTCCCTCAGTACTGATCCTCTGACAGTGCAGCGCTCCCTCAGTACTGACCCTCCATCAGCACTCCCTCAGTACTGACCCCCTGACAGTGCAGTGCTCTCTCAGTACTGACCCTCTGACAGTGCAGCACTCCCTCAGTACTGACCCTCTGACAGTGCAGCACTCCCTCAGTACTGACCCTCCGACAGTGCAGCACTCCCTCAGCACTGACCCTCTGACAGTGCAGCATTCCCTCAGTACTGACCCTCTGACAGTGCAGCGCTCTCTCAGTACTGACCCTCCGACAGTGCAGCACTCCCTCAGCACTGACCCTCTGACAGTGCAGCACTCCCTCAGTACTGACCCTCCGACAGTGCAGCATTCCCTCAGCACTGACCCTCTGACAGTGCAGCACTCCCTCAGTACTGACCCTCCGACAGTGCAGCACTCCCTCAGCACTGACCCTCTGACAGTGCAGCACTCCCTCAGTACTGACCCTCCGACAGTGCAGCATTCCCTCAGCACCGACCCTCTGACAGTGCAGCACTCCCTCAGTACTGACCCACTGACAGTGCAGCACTCCCTCAGTACTGACCCTCCGACAGTACAGCACTCCCTCAGTACTGACCCTCCGACAGTGCAGCACTCCCTCAGTACTAATCCTCCATCAGCACTCCCTGCACTGGGAGTATCAGCCTAGATTATTGCGTTCAGAGTTGTGGAGTGGGACTTGAACCCACAAGCCTGTGACTCAGGGCTGGAGTTTCTGGCCCCGCCCACCACTGGGGTGATCCGGTCATGTCGAAATTCAGTGGACCTTTGGCTGGGCGGCCACGACGTGTGTGGAGAATCCCGGCCACAGGGGTCATGTTCCACACGAGCCTCCTCCCACCCCATCTTCGTCTCCCCCATCAATGTATCCTTCTATTCCTTTCTCCCTTACGTTTATCCATCAACCCACTTAAATATATCTACACTATTCACCTCAACCATTCCCTATGGTAGCGAGTTCCACATTCTCACCCAGTGTCTGGGTAAAGAAGTTGCTCCTGAATTCCCGATTGGATTTATTAGTCACCATCTTATATTCATAGAAACTAGAAACTAGGAGCAGGAGTAGGCCATTCGGCCCTTCGAGTCTTCTCCGCCATTCATTATGATCATGGCTGATCATCCAACTCAATAGCCTGCTCCCATCGAAACATAGAAACTAGGAGCAGGAGTATTCATGATCCCTAGTTTCTGCTCTCTGCTGCAAATGGAAAGATCTTCTCCACATCTATCAATCCATTTTGATATTTTAAAGACCTTTATTGGTTCACCCCACAGCCTTCACTTTTCAAGAGAGCCCCAGCCTGGTCAATCTTTCCTCAGAGTTATATTCTCAGATTTGGTGTAATCCTTCTCCAGCGCTCGACATCTTTATTGTAACATGGAGGCCAGACGGTGCACATGCGCCAAATGTATTCCAACCATGGTTAAGTTTCAACATAACTTCCCTGCTTTTCAATTCCGTTCACCTCAAAATGAACTTCAGTGTGTGGTTTGTACTTTTTAAATTCTTTCAAGGGATGTGGGTGTCGCTGGCTGGGCCAGCATTTATTGCCCATCCCTAATTGCCCCTTGAGAAGGTGGTGGTGAGCTGCCTTCTTGAGCCGCTGCAGTCCATGTGGTGTAGGTACACCCACAGTGCTGTTAGGGAGGGAGTTCCAGGATTTTGACCCTGTGACAGTGAAGGAATGGCGATATATTTCCAAGTCAGGATGGTGAGTGGCTTGGAGGGGAACTTCCAGGTGGTGGTGTTCCCATCTATCTGCTGCCCTTGTCCTTCTAAGTGGTGGTGGCCGTGGGTTTGGTAGGTGCTGTTGAAGGAGCCTTGGTGAGTTCCTGCAGTGCATCTTGTAGATGGTACACACACTGCTGCTACTGTGTGTCGTTGGTGGAGGGAGTGAATGTTTGTGGATGGGGTGTCAATCAAGCGGGGCTGCTTTGTCCTGGACGGTGTCGAGCTTCTTGAGTGTTGTGGGATCTGCACTCATCCAGGCAAGTGGGGAGTATTCCATCACACTCCTGACTTGTGCCTTGTAGATGGTGGACAGGTTTTGGGGAGTCAGGAAGTGAGTTACTCTCCACAGGATTCCTAGCCCCTAACCTGCTCTTGTAGCCACAGTATTTATATGGCTACTCCAGTTCAGTTTCTGGTCAATGGTAACGCCCAGGATGTTGACAGTGGGGGGATTCAGTGATGGTAATGCCATTGAATGTCAAGGGACGTTGGTTATATTCTCTCTTGTTGGAGATAGTCATTGCCTGATACTTAGATGGCGTCAGTGTTACTTTTATTACCTTTTATGGCTCTTTAAACCTTGTGTTGCTACTATTTAGTAATTTGTTAAATTAATCTGCGACGGTACTGGGCAGTTGTCTTGGGTCACAGGCACAGAATGTGTCAGCGAATCTCCCTTGGTGAGTGTAACCTTCCCCTTATTTAAAAAACCTGCTTAGTAGATGTGCGGAAATTGGAGTTGGATTCTCCACATTCATTTCACCGTTTACAACAGTGGCAGGCTGCCAGATCTCATCCATTTGGCTTCTGTTCTGGGTCCCTGAGGTGAAATAAATGGTTTAACGCACAGCAGTAACCTTTCTCAGCACTGAGTCACTCTCCCCCTCGCTTGGCACGGACTGATATTTTCTTTTCAAAGTCTTCCTGGGGTTTGCCAACTCCCTCCTGGATTTCCCTGCAGACTAATCTCCAGGACACTGCCGGCAAGGTAAAAACACCCAGGAGAGAAAAACCCCCAACACACAAAGGATTTGGCTTTATTTTTACTTTTTTATGCCTTTTATTTCATTTCTGGTTGTTGTTTTTTTCATTGATTAACCATAAAAGTACAGGGGCCAGAGAAAACTGGCTGCTTTGCGAACGGTTAAAATTAACCCGCCTGGGTCCAGCGACCCTGATCTTGATTGGGGTGGTTTTGGTGATCAGGAGCTTGGAGGGTTTTAATTGGGGATCTTGGAAGGGCAGATCCCTGCCCAACAGGGAGGATGATTGACAGAAGAGGCCGTTGGCCAGGAGCAGGGAAGGGAGCCTGTACCTGGGGTAATGAGACTATGCTGGAGCGGGGGAGTGGGGGTGGGGAGAGTGGGTGGGGAATGGCGAGACTGTGGAAGGCGTGGTCGGAGCCGATGGTTGTAGAGTCATTCACGACACAGGAGGAGGCCATTCGGCCATTGAGCCCATGCCGGCCGCCCATGGAACATTCCAGTCAGTCCCATTCCCCCAGCTCTATCCCTGCAGGTTTATTTCCCACAAGCGCCCATCCAATTCCCTCTTGAAATCACCCATCGTCCCTGCTTCCACCCACCTCGTGGGCGAGTTCCAGATCATTACCACTCGCTGTGTAAAAAGGTACTTCCTTAAGGCCCAAAACCTTAAAACTGTGCCCGCGAGTCCTTGGACCAGCAGTGAACAGGAACAGCTTTTCTTTGTCTATCTTTCTAAACCTGTCATCATCTTGTCCCCCTCCATCAAATCTCCCCTCAATCTCCTTTGCTCCAAGGAGAACAACCCCAGCTTCTCCATTACATCATTATAATCAGCATCAAACTAGAAAGAAAAACATTCATTTCTCTAGTGCCTTTCACATCCCCAGAACTCCCCAAACTGCTTTACAGCCAATGAAGTGTTTTTTGTAGTGCAGTCGCTGTGCAGCCAATCAGTACTGACCCTCTGACAGTGCAGCGCTCCCTCAGTACTGACCCTCTGACAGTGCAGCACTCCCTCAGTACTGACCCTCTGACAGTGCAGCACTCCCTCAGTACTGACCCTCTGACAGTGCAGCACTCCCTCAGTGCTGACCCTCCGACAGTGCAGCATTCCCTCAGTACTGACCCTCTGACAGTGCAGCACTCCCCCAGTGCTGACCCTCCGACAGTGCAGCACTCCCTCAGTACGGACCCTCTGACAGAGCAGCACTCCCTCAGTACTGACCCTCTGACAGAGCAGCACCCCCTCAGTACGGACCCTCCGACAGTGCAGCACTCCCTCAGTACTGACCCTCCGACAGTGCAGCATTCCCTCAGTACTGACCCTCTGACAGTGCAGCGCTCCCTCAGTACGGACCCTCCGACAGTGCAGCACTCCCTCAGTACTGACCCTCTGACAGTGCAGCACTTTCTCAGTACTGACCCTCTGACAGAGCAGCACCCCCTCAGTACGGACCCTCCGACAGTGCAGCACTCCCTCAGTACTGACCCTCCGACAGTGCAGCATTCCCTCAGTACTGACCCTCAGACAGTGCAGAACCCCCTCAGTACGGACCCTCTGACAGTGCAGCACTCCCTCAGTACGGACCCTCTGACAGTGCAGCACTCCCTCAGTACTGACCCTCTGACAGAGCAGCACACCCTCAGTGCTGACCCTCCGACAGTGCAGCACCCCCTCAGTACGGACCCTCTGACAGTGCAGCACTCCCTCAGTACTGACCCTCCGACAGTGCAGCACCCCCTCAGTACGGACCCTCTGATAGAGCAGCACTCCCTCAGTACTGGTGCTGGGAGTGTCAGTCTGGATTATGGGGCTCATGTCACTTGTGTGGGAGGCGGTGGTGTGACCTACTCACTCAGAGGCGTGCATGCAGAGGTGGAGGAAGATGCAGAAAGATGGGGGTGTGGGCCGGGGTGTTCATACTAAGGCAATCCTTCGAATTTACGCTCTCTCGAGCGCCTGCGCACACCGGCCTGGAGGAAGGCGATAATGGACTTGTCCTTTTCTGCTCTTTCAGCCCCGATGGGCGCTATGCCATTGCAGGATCGTCTGACGGAGTTCTCTACGTCTGGGACACCCTCACTGGGAAATTGGAGACTTCCTTGGTCGGGCAACACAGGTATGTGGAGAGAGTGCACGCTGAGCGTTCGAGTCCTGACCTAGTGTCTCTACTTGCATGAGTGTTTGGGGAGTGAAATGAATTCTGTGCCTTACAGGGATGCTGGCACCAAAACAACAATCGTGGCTGATCTGATAACCCTCCACTTTCCTGCCTTTTCCCCGTAACTCTTGATTCCCTTACTGATTAAAAGTCTGTCTAAGCGCACGCTGCCGTCAGTCCCCGGCTACCGCACAATTGAGCAACACCGTGCATGAATTTCAGTGCGGGTGAGATGTCAGGTATGTCGGCCGAATATCCCAATGATTGGTCGATTGAATCAAACAGCATGTTTGTTCGGCTATTTGTAGTACGCAGAGTACAGACCCCACTCAACCAGCCCACGTTTGTAAAACCTAAAACACTGTTAGATGTGATTCTGTGATTGGACAGCACTTGCTGAACAATTCTGAGTGCGCTAACGGCTACACTAAGAAGCAATTTAAGATAATCAGTCACACTCGTAATGTGGCTCATTTACACGTGCTAGAAGTGACACACGTTCAAACACAAGGACCCCTCCTCTGCAAACAAAAGGAATATGTTCAAGTCTTGCACCTTTTTTGAAATCCCTGGAAGTTTGGGGAGCCAGTAGTTCCCTGTTGCTCTTCTAACGGCAACACCTTAGCCAATCAGAGTCAACTTGCCAACCAGCAAGCACCCTTTTCTCCTGTAGTATAAATTGTTGTGATTGTTTGAAGTTTGGCATTCTTGTACTTGCCCTGATGAAAAGATGAAAAGCTCCGGCAACATGTCTCTCTTTTCAGCGATTATTCAAGTTCTGTACTACCAAGCGACTGGCAGTTTAGAGTCTCATTCCTGATTGCTGGTCAGCAATTTTTCCTGAAAATCCTGTGGTCATTGGATGGAGACAAAACATGGATGTCTTTCTCTCTATGTAGAAACAGCCAGACAACAGAGACAGAGTGTCTGCCTGGGTAATGTTGGCCAGAACATGTGGAGTCAACACGGGCTGATTATTACAATGCTTCCCTCGCTGGCTTCCTAACTCTCAGTCTCCCTAAGATTGAGCTCATGCAGGCCTCTGCTACTTGTATCTTCACGCACACCAATATCCGTTCACCCATCTTCCCTGTGCTCACTGATCCGTATTGGCTCCCGGTCCGGCAATGCTTCGGTTTTAAAATTCCCTTCCTTGCATTCAAATCCCTCCCCTCCCTGTCTCTGTAATCTCCTCCACCCCTACAACCCTCCACAATCTCTGCACTCCTCCAATTCTGCCCTCTTGAGCATCCCCGATTTTAATGGCTCTACCATTGGCGGCCGTGCCTTCAGTTGCCTGGGATTCCCTCCCTCAACCTCTCCGCCTCCACCTCCTTCTTTAAGGTGACCCTCAAAACCTCTTTAACCAAGCTTTTGATCGGCCTTAATAGCTCCTCCAGTGACTTGATCTTTAAATTTTGTCATCCCTGGGATGTTTCCCACTGTTAAAGGTGCTATGTAAAGTTGTTGTTGGTCCCTCTGAGGAAGGCGGTGGGGACATCTGGAGAACACACGAGGCTGGATCGGCTCCCTCGCTGACCCTGGGAACAGAGGTGAACAGGGCCCAAACGTTACTATCCCGGCCGGCGCGGTGACTTCCCAACCCCGTCCCTGATGCCCGCCCGTGTTGGCCGACAGGGGTTTGGAGCCCAGGGAAAGGCTGCCCGCCCTCATGAGGTGGTCAGCCAATGGTTACTTTAGGCAAGTTTAGGAGGCCGTGTGGGATTTTTCCATTCATCCTCCAGTTTCCTGCTGGGACTGGAGGCGGATTAACTGCCTGGAAGCGATCACACAGTGGCAGGCCGGGGTGGGGTGGGGTGGGGGTTGGGAGTTGAGGCCTGCACTCCAGGTAGGCCTACAGGCCCTGCCTACCCACCCAGCTGGAAGTACTGCTAAAGGCCACCCTAAAGTGGGGCTCGCCTCACTCCTCCACAGTGGGGGCCTGGCTGTTTTCTGTATTTCTTTTTTAATGAAGTTTTTATGAATTGGCTGACAGACCCTCCCTGTTAGTTGCCTGCAGCCGGGCCCTGAGGCTGGAAGGCCTCTGATTGGGCCTCCAGTGCCACTTTCAATTGGACAGGGGAAGCTGCCTCCCTGCCAATCGCAGGCTACCCTGGTCAAAATTTCCAATGAGTGACTCTTTCTCCCACCTTGGGGGTGGGAGCGAGGGGTGGGGGAAATGGGAAGGCCACAGTTCGGAGTTCCGGAAAAAGCAGGACTGCCAACTCGTAGATGTCCACAGCACAGAGGGAGGCCATTCGGCCCATCGTGTCCGCAGTCAACAAAGATCTGACTGCACTAATCCCATTTTCCAGCGCTTGGCCCATAGCCCTGGAGGCTATGGCAAAGCAAGTGAATATCTAAATACTTCTTAAATGTTATGAGAGTTTCTGACTCAACCACCCTTTCAGGCAGTGAGTTCCAGGCTCCCACCACCCTCTGGGTGAAAAAATATCTCCTCAACTCCCTTCTTAGCCTTCTACCTCTTACCTTAAATCTATGCCCCCTGGTTATTGACCCCTCTACTAATAGAAAAAGTGCCTTCCTATCCACCCTATCTATGTCCCTCATAATCTTATACACCTCAGGTCCCCTTTCAACCTTTGCTGCTCCAAGGAAAACAACCCCATCCTATCCAATCTTTCCTCATAGCTCAAACCCTCCAGCCCAGGCAGCATCCTGGTAAATCTCCTCCGCACCCTCTCCAGTGCAATCACATCCTTCCTATAATGTGGTGGCCAGAACTACACGCAGTGCTCCAGCTGTGCTCTAACAAGTGTTTTGTACATTTCCTGTGATTAAATGAATTCCTGGAGGTTTCATCACCTGCCTTGCCTCTGCCCTCCAGCCATTAGTCGGCCAACACGTCCATCCTTGTGACGCACTGCCCTCCTACACCGCTTGGAAAGCAAAAAACACTCATTACCCAACTGGATGATGTTTGACTGTCAGCCCAAACAGTCTTCCCCACCACCCCCATTTTCAATATTTTTACATCTGGTAAAGAGAAACGCTCAAACAAAATGACAAAATCAATCATCTTTCGTGCACGGGATGATTTTTCTCCAGGGTGGCACACAGCAGTGTCCTGGAGATTGATCTTCAATTCCTGGAGATTCCAGGCCAATCCTGGAGGGTTGGCAACCCTGGGAAGAAGTCCCAGCACTGGATTCCCACCCCTGGTCAGGCAAAGATCCTGACCGCCCCCACCACCCCACCACCACCCAACAACCACCACCACCCAACCACCGCCCACCCCGTCCCATGAAATCTGTGCCTTTAATGATTGAACCTTCACAAATTCAACCCCCGCTCCCACGCACACTCCATCTGCACCCCCCCCCCCCCCCCCCCCCCCCCCCCACTGTTAAAACCTTCTTATTGCTCCTCAGGAATAACTTGCATTCTCTCTCTCTCTCTCACTTTCTAGATCATCCATTAATGCAGTTTCCTGGTCTTTATCGGGAGAGTACGTGGTGAGTGTGGACCGATCGAAGATGGCCAATCTCTGGGCCGACTGCTGACCTGGCCGCAGTGGCGATGACCTTTGACCACCATTGGAGCAGCGGGCATCAGCACCGCCCCCCCCAAAGAAAAACGTCAAGTGTGCCAATGCTTGGGTTCTAGAAACTTAATTTTCTAAACAGGGGATTATTTTCATTGACAACGCCCCCCCTGACCTACTACCCCCACTTTATTTCCAAGGCGAGGGGTACGCAAAACGTGCAACGAAGACCGAACAAGGAGAAAGCGGCCTTGTTACCTCCCGGGCGGGATGAGGGAGTTTATCTCGTGTCTTATCCAACACATCGTCCTGCACTTCTCACAGAGAGAGAGAACAACTTGGACAACCCAAATCGGTGACCAGAAAGCCCCCCCCACAAGGCCAGAGTTAAATCCGGACCGTTACCTCCACAGCTGAGGCTGTTCTGGATTCTCAACGATGGGTGGTGGGGGGTGGAGGGAACATGAGAAGGGAATTAGCCCAGATTATCCTCCACAACTGGTAACCATGTGAAATAAGTTACAGGAAGGGACATAGAAGGCGAAAGGATTCAAGGGACAATGAGATTAGCAATAAAAACACAACATTCTGGGAACGCTGAGTGAGTCAGGATACATCTGTGGAGAGAAGGGACTTAAATAAAGGGATTCAGCTCGTTAACCCACAACTAGATGTCTGTCTGAAAGAGAAGAGACCGAGGTGGGTTGTTAAGGTTGAGAATCAGTGGAAATACATTCATGTCAGGGGGGGTCTTATACAAACTCTTGTGCACTCTATACACACTTTATCATCAATTATTTGACAAAAGGACATTTTTTTTTGAGGGAAACAATATATTTTCAATTGTTGGACATGAAGTTTTATTTATTCTTTTGTGGGATGTGGGCATCGCTGGCTGGGCCCAGCATTTATTGCCCATCCCTAGTTGCCCTTGAGAAAGTGGCGGTGGAGGTGGCCATTGCCTGGCACTTGTGTGGTGTGAATGTTAGTGGCCACTTATCTTGCTCCTTGCCCAGTTACTGAACAGGGAGAGATTTCGGCCAACCTGAGGGGTGGTGGGGGGCAGGGTGGGGGACAGTGCCTTAGCAGCTGAATTGAGGGGAGGGTGGGAGGAGGAGGCAGTGGCCTTTTGGAGGCCATGAGGGTGGAGGGATTCTGATGCCTACCTTGTGGTCAAAGCCTAGCTTTTTGGACACCAGCATTGGTGGGGCCCTGTAAGTGTCTTGTCCAACATAAGCCAAGGCCAAATAGCCGGACACTGTGACAAGATAGTGAGGCTCAGTCGGAGGGAAGAATGTGAAGTAACATGAGTTAAAAAAACACTGAGTTTGTTGCTTTCCCAAAACATGGTCTATGGAGAAAGAAAGCGTTGCCAAGTTTCCCAGCATGCTTCACAGCTAATGAAGTGTTTTGCGTGTAAGTCCCTGTCCCACCCTTTGCTCACTGGCCTACACTGGCTCTCGCTCACGCAACACCCCGCTTTTAAAAGTTCTCACCCTTGTTTTCGAACCCCTCCATTGCCTCACCCTTGCCTTCCCTTCCCCTGTAAACTCCTCCAATCCCACAAACCCCACCCCCCCCAGGATCTCTGTGCGCTTCTGAAGTCCTGGCCTCCTGAGCATCCTTGACTTTAATCACTCCACCATTGGTGGCTGCGCCTTCAGCTACCTGGGCCCTAAGCTCTGGAATTCCCTCCCTAAACCTCTCCACCTCTCTCACTCGCTTTCCTCCTTTAAGACACCTCCTTAAAATCTACCTCTTTAACCCAGCTTTTGGTCAACTGACTTAATACCTCCTTGTGCAGTTTCGGAACATGCCTTTGGCACGTCTTGGGACACTTTGCGTTAAGGTCAAGTTCTGTGTTAAAGGCACTATATAAATGCAAGCTGTTATTGAAAGCCAATTGGTGCATAGCAAGCTCACATTAACAGCAGTGTGATAATGACCAAATAATCTATTTTTTGGATATTTTGGACCAATTTTTTTATTTAGAAATAGCACTACAGGGTCGTTTATATCCATCTGAGGGACAGAAAAGGCCTCAATTTAACATCCGGCCTGAGCGACGTTTCCAGTAGTGCAGCACTCCATCAGCGTTCAGCCGAGATTTTGTGCTCAAGTCTCAGAGGTGGGGACTCGAACCCAAATCCTCAGTGACGAGGGTGCTATCCACTGAGCCAAGTGCCTAAGTCCTTGAGGGGCGTAATTGACTAGATGCTGAGAAAATGCTCCCCCGGGCTGGAGAATCTAGAACACGGAGGTCACAGCCTCAGAATAAGGCTTCGGCCATTCCAGACCAAGATGAGGAGAAACTTCCACACTCAAAGGGTTCCAAATCTTAGGAATTCTCTACCCCAGAGGGCTGTGGATGCTCAGGTATTGATTATATTCAAGACAGAGATAAATAAATACCTTGGGGCACCAAGGGAATCAAGGGATATATGGAATTGTGCAAGAAGGTGGAGTTGAGGTCAAAAAGATCGGCCATGATCTTGTTGAATGACAGAGCAAGCTCGAAGGGCCCATTGGCTTCCTCCAGCTCCTATTCCCTGTGCTCTTTCTGGGAACAATTACCAGTGACGTCCCTGCTGTTTCTTGCAGGGGCAGCTGTGGGCACCATGGAGCTTCAGGAGGTCCGTGTAGAAACTGTGGTAAGGTACAAGAAACTGAGATTACAGATAGTCGTTTGGTAGAACGGAACTTGAGTATGGCTGAAAAAAAGAGACATGCTGTCAAAGCTTTTCACCTTGCACTCATCAGGACAGGTGTAAGGATACCACATTTCAAAGGGAGCAACAATTTATACTGCATGAGAAAAGGGATGCAGATTGGTTGGAAAATCAATTCTGATTGGTTGAGGCATTGCCATGGAGAATGCACCAGGTAAGGAAGATCATCATTTGGGTGCACAATGTGGCTCACTTATGCTTGCTAGAAGCTACTTTTATATTTATACGCAGGGACCCATCCTCTGCAGGGAAGAGGAACGTGTCCAGGCATTGTGACATTTTTGAATTGAACAAAACCATGGGGGAGCAATATTTCCCTGGTGCATTCTCCATGGCAGTGCCTTGACCAATCAGAGTCAATGTGCCAACCAACCAGCGCCCTTTTCTCCTGCAGCACAAACTCTGGCCCCCTTTGAAATTTGGCATTCTTGGGTGTGTCCTGATGAGTGCAAGACGAGAAGCTTTGGCGACTTGTCTCTTCTTTCAGTGAAACAGGGATGAGTGACCTTCGCTGAGGAAACTCGGATGTCATGTGAGCAAAGTGTTTTTTTTGCATTCGCGCCCAGGATGTGGGCATCGCAGGCACAACGGGAATTTATTGCCCATCCCTAACCGTCCTTGAGAAGTTGGCCTACTTGGCAGCCGAGTGGCTTGCTAGGCCCTTTCAGAGGGCAGTTAAGAGTCAGCCATGTTTCGGTGGGTCTGGAGTCACATGTAGTCCAGACCAGGTGAGGACAGCAGATTCCCTTCCCTAAAGGACATTAGTGAACCAGAAACGTGTTGGCAAAAATCCAGTAGTGTCAGGATCCTCATTAGTGAGACTTGCTTTTCTTTTTATTCATTCACGGGATTTGGGGTATCGCTGGCTTGGGCCAGCATTTATTGCTCATCTCTAATTGCCCTTGAGAAGGTGGTGGTGAGCTGCCTTCTTGAACCGCTGCAGTCCATGTGGTGTAGGTACACCCACAGTGCTGTTAGGGAGTTCCAGGATTTTGACCCAGCGACAGTGAAGGAACGGCGATATATTTCCAAGTCAGGATGGTGAGTGACTTGGAGGGGAACTTCCAGGTGGCGGTGTTCCCATGTGTCTGCTGCCCTTGTCCTTCTAGATGGAAGCAGTTGTGGGTTTGGAAGGTGCTGCCTGAAGCAGCCTTGGTGAATTCCTGCAGTGCATCTTGTAGATGGAACACACTGCTGCTACTGTACGTTGGTGGTGGAGGGAGTGAATGTTTGTGGATGTGGTGCCAATCAAGCGGACTACTTTATCCTGGACAGTGTCCAGCTTCTTCGGTGTTGTGGGAGCTGCACTCATCCAGGCAAGTGGAGAGTATTCCATCACATGCCTTGTAGATGGTGGACAGGCTTTGGGGAGTCAGGAGGCGAGTTACTCTGACCTGCTCTTATATGGCTGGTCCAGTTCAACTTCTGGTCAATGGTAATCCAGAGACCCAGGGTGATGCTCTGGGGACCTGGGTTCGAATCTGGCCACGGCCAATAAAAATCTGGAATTAAAAGTCTAATGATGACATGAAACCACTGTCGATTGTTGTAAAAACCCATCTGGTTCACTAATGCCCTTTAGGGAAGGAAATCTGCCGTCCTTACCTGGCCTGGCCTACATGTGACTCCAGACCCACAGCAAAGTGGTTGACTCTTAAAAGTGCCCTCTGAACAAGGCAATCGGGGATGGGCAGTAAATGTGGCCTAGCCAGCCAGCGATGCCCACATCCTATGAATGAATAAAAATAAAACATTGCTGTGAATCTGGAGTCACATGTAGGCCAGACCGGGCAAGGACGGTAGATTTCCTTCACTAAAGGAAGGAGATGGGTTTTTATGACACAATCGATGATAGTTACATGGTCATCATTAAAAATCTGGAATGAGAAGCCTATTGAAAAATTCCGCCATTTCCGATGTGAAAGCCACCAGGGCAGATGGTGGAATTTTTCAACACTTGGAAGAGGAAAGAAGTTATAGGGCTATGGGGAAAGAGTGGAGGAGTGGGATTAATTGGATAGATATTTCAAAGAGCTAGTATAGGCATGATAGGCAGAATGAGCTCCTACTGTGTTTGTATCAATCATGGATTATACCATTTGGCATGCATACTCTTTTGATATCTTTATTACACTCTGGACTTTCCACTGCCAAATGAGTGAATAGTCTTATCTCTTCCCGGTGCATGCATAACACAAGCCTGTTGGTACTGTTGCCTCCCCGCTCTCATTTTCATTATATACCTACTATGTGTTTCATCTCACCTTGGAGCAACATAATAACCAAAAGTCATTGTCTGTGATTGAATCTATTTCCACCAATTCTCTTCAATCTATGTCTCTCTGGTTACCCATACCAGCAGAAGCAGTTTCACTTCATTTACTCTGGTAAAGCCCTTCAGGATTTTGAACACCTCTATGCAATCGCCATGTAACCTTCCCTGCTCCAAGGAGAACAATCCCAACCTCTCCAGTCTCTCTACATGAACTGAAACACCCGGTAACTCTAAGTAAATCTCTGCCCTCTCTCCAAGGCCTTGGTATCTTCTGTGTGTCCCACACTCGGGGCTTGGTGTGTCAAGCATGGCTCAGTTGGTTGCACTTTGTCTCTGAATCACAGGGTTCCCGGTTTGAGTCTCCCTGCAAGTCTTGAGTACAAAAATCAAGGCTGACGTTCCATTGCACTGTGGGAGTGCTGCACGGTTGAGGTGACTTATTTCAGATGAGATGGTAAACCGAGGTCCCCATCTACCTGCTCGGGTGGATGTGAAAGAGCCGGGGTGTTATCCCTGATGTCCTGGTCAATATTTACCCCTCAATCAACATTACAGAAAACCTAATTATTTGGACATTATCACATTGCTGTTTGTGGGAGCTTGCTGTGCACAAATTGGCTGCTGCACTTCCTCCACTACAACAATGAGTACACTTCAAAGAAATGTTTAGTTGGCTGTAGAGCGCATTGTGATACCCGATGGTTCTGAAAAGCGCTATATAAATGCAAGTCTTCCTTTCTTGACTTTGTACAGACATTGTGAAATGAATGCTAATGTCTGGATAACTCTTTCAAAGGCCACTATACCTATTCTACCCAGAGGATCTATTACTTTCATTCACTCACCCTCTTGCTGGTATGAATATTGATGGCTGATGACCTGCCTCTGTTGAACTATCCAGTGACTGTTGTCAGACCACAACAGGAGACCATACAATCCCTCTGGCTTGAACATCAAGGAGAAAAATGAGGCAAATGTTCCTGATCATGGCTCTGGAGTCATTAGGTGACTGGAATGTCAGAGAAATGAGCAGGTTTGCCTCCTAGTTTTCCTATTCTCCCCACCCCAATCCAATCTCCCCACCCCAATGTTACTACACATGATTAACCAGTGGGTCAAAAGGCCCCGGGACCAGGAATACCGACTCCAGTTATCTTCAGAATGTGGAATTCTCTGCAACAAACAATCACTGTAGCGGAATAACGATGAAAGGTGATTTTAAGAATGGCTTGAAAATTAACTAATAGAAACATATGCACAGGGGGAGGCCATTCAGCCCCTCTCAAGCCTGTTCCATCAATCAGCGAGATCATGACTGACCTGTGACCTAACTCTATAGACCCGCCTTTGCCTCATATCCCATAATACCTGTGGTTAATGTTCCTGAATTAAAGCTCACCCAACACCTCGAACTGATGGTTTGAACTCTTTTCAAAACTAAGGGATTCATGGAGACTGCGGGTTTCTGATTGTACGCAGTATCTGCTCGTCTTAATACCTGCTAGATTAACATATTGTTTACATGCTCTAGAGATGATGAAGAATTTATTCCTTGTAAAGATACTTTAGTTCTTTCAACATTAAAGCTCATGCTTTGTACTTTTGTTAAATTAATTAAAATTATGTTTCACTTCTCAGTGACTGAACAGTCTGTATTTTGTAATATCCATCCAGATATTTGTCATTTTAATTCCCACAGTTTTGCTCTCTAAAAGTTTCAACCCTCACTTGTTCTCCTGTACTGATGATTTTGGCTCCTTCCTGGAGTTTATTCCCACGTCAGGGTTGCTGTATTTCTTTGCTTTGATACTCTACTCTTTCCAGATGTCTGACTCTCACCCACCTTAGATTTTCCCCAATCACAGTCCCGGATTCCGCTCCATCCAACTGTATGTTTCAAAGTCAAGTGTCAGCTGTGGCTCAGTGGGGAGCACCCCAAGTCACACAACATCCTGACTTGGAAATATATCGCCGTTCTTTACCGACACTGAGTCAAAATCCTGGAACTCCCTCCCTAACAGCACTGTGGGTGCACCTACACCACATGCACTGCAGCGGTTCAGGACAGTGACTCACCACCACCTTCTCAAGGGTAACTAGGGATGGACAATAAATGCTGGCCTTGCCAGTGACACTCACATTCTGTGAATGAATATAAAGTCACCCTGCATTCCTGTTGTGATATGATGACATGCACCTTTAAGGGGACATTTCTTATGCTACTGTCAATCATTATATGCCTCAACAGGATGTGATGTATTTGACCCATGACTTATAGTCAGTCTGCAAGCAGCAGTGGTCGAGGTCACACAATGTGCCTCACAGCCTCTCAGTGAATATTATTTGAAGATAAGACTATTTACAGATAAAGAACCCAATTATTGCTTCACCAATCCTTGTGTATGATTGGTACTTTTATGCCGAAGTAGAAATGGAACATAACATGGTGGCAGTGTTGTTGCACAGCTCTTGAAGAACTTGAAGAATTGACTGAGCAGAATACAAGCCTTGATCCTTCATACCCTGCTGAAGAAAACAACTACAGAAAGTGTTGGAAAAACTCAACAGGCCTGAAGAGAGAGACAGAGTTAATGTTTCAAACCCAATGTGACTCTTGTTATGTCTCGCCAGACCCACATGTTGATTCTTAACCGCCCTCTGAAATGGCCTAGCAAGCCATTCCGTTCAAGGGCAATAGGGATGGGCAACAAAGGCTGGCCTTGCCAGTGACGCCCACGTCCAATGAAAGAATAAATAAAAAAAGCTGTGTAAAATCAGAATGTAGTTAAGTCATTCAGAACAAGAAGTCTCAGACCAGCACCATTGTGCTCCATTCACTCACTCTACCCAGGATGGTGATATTGGTGTTCTATCATTAGTATCTGTGCCTCAATCTTCTAGCCCAGTGCCCAGTGTGCATAAACCTGGACATGGGCAGAATTAGAATCAAACCACACAATAGGAGGCCATTCAGTCCATCCAGCCAATGCTGGCTCTTTGAAAGGGTTGTCCAATTAGTCCCAGAACCCTCCCCCATTCCATCTAGCCCTTCAATTTATTTTTCATTTTAAAATAATTATCCAATCCCTTATGTAAGTTGGCCTTCATTGCAAGAGGACTTGAGTACAGGAGCAAGGGTGCCTTACTGCAGCTGTACAGGGCCATGGTGAGACCACACTTGGAGTATTGTGTGCAGTTTTGGTCTCCTTACCTAAGAAAAGATATACTTGCCATAGAGGGAGTGCAGCGAAGGTTTACCAGACTGATTCCTGGGATGGCAGGACTGTTATATGAGGAGAGATTGGGCTGACTAGGCCTGTACTTACTAGAACAAAAACAGAAAATGCTGGAAAAACTCAGTAGGTCTAACTGCATCTGAGGAGAGGAAAAAAAAGAGTTAACATTTCGAGTCCGTATGACTCTTCTTCAGAGCTCTGTATTCACTGGAGTTTGGAAGAATGAAAGGGGGTCTCATTGAAACATATAGAATTCTGACAGGGCTGGACAGACTGGATGCAGGGATGATGTTTCCTCTGGCTGGGGGGGCCTAGAACAAGGGGTCACAGTCTCAGGATTCGGGGTAGACCATTTAGGAATGAGATGAGGAACTTCTTCACTCAGAGGGTGGTGAACCTGTGGAATTCTTTACCATAGAGGCTGTGGAGGCCAAGTCACTGAATACATTTAAGAAGGCATCAAGGGGTTTGTGAAAATTGAATTTTTAAAAATTATTCACTTTCAGGATGTGAGCATTGCTTGTAAGGCCCAGCATCATCAGTTGCCCTGAGAAGATGGTGGTGGACCACCTTCGGTTAATGCGACAGAGTAATTTGGTAGAGCTGCTAAGAGTCAAGTGACTGGTTGTGGGATTGGGTAAGGTTTGGAAGGTTTTCTTCCCTAAAGGAACCACTTAGAATACAACGATAATCTGACAATTTAATGGTTACTTATTAATTATTGACCCTAGATTTTCTAATAAAAGTAATTAATTTCAAATTGTCTGAGTGATCACATTTGAGATGGTTGGAGTCAGGACAAAGGAAGATGGTTGTGATTGTTGGAGACCAATCATCTCAGCTCCAGGACATCACTGCAGGAGTTCCTCAGGGTAGTGTCCTCAGTCCAACCACCTTCAGCTGATTTATAAATGACCTTCCCTCCATCACATGGTCAGAAGTGGGGATGTTTGCTGACAATTGCACAATGTTCAGCACCATTCACAACTCCTCAGACACTGAAGCAGTCCATGTCCAAATGCAACAAGACCTGGACAATATCCAGTCTTAGGCTGACAAGTGGCAAGTAACATTTGTGCCACACAAGTATCAGGCAATGACCATCTCCAACAAGAGAGACTCTAACCATCGCCCCTTGACATTCAGTTTCATACCCATCGATGAATCGCCCAGCATAAACACATTGGGGGTTACCATTGACCAGAAACTGAACTGGACTTGCCATATAAATACTTTGGCTACAAGAGCAGGTCAGAGGCTAGGAACCCTGAGGCGAGTAACTCACCTCCTGACTCCCCAAAGCCTATCCACCATCTACAAGGCACAAGTCAGGGACATGAGGGAATAATCTCCAGTTGCCTAGGCGAGTGCAGCTCCCACAACGCTCAAGAAGCTCAACACCATCCAGGACAAAGCATCCTACTTCATTGGTACCCAATCCACAAATATTCACTCCCTCCAACACCGACGCACAGTAGCAGAAGTCTGTAATATCTGCAAGATGCACTGCAGCAACTCACCAAGGCTTTTTCAACAGCACCTTCCAAACTCTCAACCTCTACCACCTAGAAGGACAAGGGCAGCCTGACACATGGGACCACTACTACGTGCAAATTCCTCTCCAAGCCACACACCAACCTGACTTGGAAATATGTCGCCGTTCCTTCACTGTCGCTGGGTCAAAATCCTGGAACTCCCTCCCTAACAGCACTGTGGATGTACCCACACCACATGGACTGCAGCGGCTCAAGAAGGCAGCTCACCACCACCTTCTCAAGGGGCAATTAGAGATGAGCAATAAATGCTGGCGCAGCCAGAGACGCCCACGTCCCATGAACCAAAGAAGAAATTAAAGAATCACATTCTTTAATTCAGGATTAATAGTTCAGTTATATGATCACTGCATCATTCTACCTGTCCTAACAAAATGTACATAATTGTGTTTGTTATCTATGAAATGTACCTTTTTTATTCATGCTTAGGATGTGGCCATCATGTGGGCTAGGCCAATATTTATTGCCCATCCCTAATTGCCCTTGGCTTGTTCGACCATTTCAGGGGGGCAGTTAAGAGTCAACCACGTTGCTGTGGGTCTGGAGTCACATGTAGGCCAGACCGGGTAAGGAAGGCAGATTTCCTTCCCTAAAGGGCATTAGTGAACCAGGTGGGTTTTTTTATAACAATCCCGCTCTTTCGGGCCACAATTAATGGCGGTAGTTTTTTATTCCGGTGCTGGGATTTTCGTGCCGGTAGCAGACATTGTCACGGGGTGGGGGGGGGGCGAGAACCCGCTCTCCAAATTTTCCTGTCACACCCGCGACAATGCCTGCTGCTGGTGGGCCAGGTAAACCCCGGCCTAGATTTATTACTGATATCAAAATCCCACAGTAGCTACATTGGGATTTGAGCTCCTGCCTCTAGATTATAAATCCAGTAAAATGACCACATCGTTACTGTTCCTGTGGGTGTGACTGGCTGTCCATTTTATTCATCTTCTTCCATATTAAACTGTTTTATCTACTTCTCCCCCATCTCTGTATCTGTCTAGTATAACCAATTGTCTATCTGTGTCTCTCTATCTGTCTAGTATAACCAATTGTCTATCTGTGTCTCTGTATCTGTCTAGTATAACCAATTGTCTATCTGTGTCTCTCTATCTGTCTAGTATAACCAATTGTCTATCTGTGTCTCTCTATCTGTCTAGTATAACCAATTGTCTATCTGTGTCTCTCTATCTGTCTAGTATAACCAATTGTCTATCTGTGTCTCTCTATCTGTCTAGTATAATCAATTGTCTATCTGTGTCTCTGTATCTGGCCAGTATAACCAATTGTCTATCTGTGTCTCTCTATCTGTCTAGTATAACCAATTGTCTATCTGTGTCTCTCTATCTGTCTAGTATAACCAATTGTCTATCTGTGTCTCTGTATCTGTCTAGTATAACCAATTGTCTATCTGTGTCTCTGTATCTGTCTAGTATAACCAATTGTCTATCTGTGTCTCTGTATCTGTCTAGTATAACCAATTGTCTATCTGTGTCTCTCTATCTGTCTAGTATAACCAATTGTCTATCTGTGTCTCTGTATCTAGCCAGTATAACCAATTGTCTATCTGTGTCTCTGTATCTGTCTGGTATAACCAATTGTCTATCTGTGTCTCTCTATCTGTCTAGTATAACCAGTTGACTATCTCTGTCTCTCTATCTGTCTAGTATAATCAATTGTCTATCTGTGTCTCTCTATCTGTCTAGTATAACCAATTGTCTATCTGTGTCTCTCTATCTGTCTAGTATAACCAATTGTCTATCTGTGTCTCTGTATCTGTCTAGTATAACCAATTGTCTATCTGTGTCTCTCTATCTGTCTAGTATAACCAATTGTCTATCTGTGTCTCTGTATCTGTCTGGTATAACCAATTGTCTATCTGTGTCTCTTTATCTGTCTAGTATAACCAATTGTCTATCTGTGTCTCTCTATCTGTCTAGTATAACCAATTGTCTATCTGTGTCTCTGTATCTGTCTGGTATAACCAATTGTCTATCTGTGTCTCTCTATCTGTTTAGTATAACCAATTGTCTATCTGTGTCTCTCTATCTGTCTAGTATAACCAATTGTCTATCTGTGTCTCTGTATCTAGCCAGTATAACCAATTGTCTATCTGTGTCTCTGTATCTAGCCAGTATAACCAATTGTCTATCTGTGTCTCTGTATCTGGCCAGTATAACCCGCTGTCTCCCTATTCTGCCTCGTTATGTCTCTCTGTTCTATCTATCTGTCCATTCCCAGTCTGTTTTCCGCAATTCCATCATGAGTTTCCTTTCCCCAGCCCCTCTCCCAATCCCGGGATTTCTGGGGATGAGATGTTAATTGGGAGGCTGTCCCTGTGCTTTAAACTTACAGATGTTGCCGGGACTGAACCCTTTACCCTTTTCTGACCGCAGTGCAAAGTGTTAGTGAGTTAAGGGTTTGCCAGAATCAGTCTGTGGGATAGCGAGGTGGTACAGCTTTAAGCAGAGCTAGGCGTGGGGATATGTGTGAGTGTGAGTGAGGAGTAGAGAGACTGAGTGTATGTGTGTGTGTGTGTGTATTTGTGTATGTCTCCCCTATGTACAATCAAGACTGACGGTATAACAGAGCAATAGCAATCTGGGGATTTTCACCTTTCAAGAAAGAAATTTATCTATTTAATATCAGATGTAGGTAAGGGGGAGGGAGGGATACGTGCTTGTGTTAAAAAAAAAGGAATTTGTGCAGAAAGGGGAGTGGACAGGATTAAAACCGACAGAGAGAGAGAGAGAGAGCGAGAGGTGACAGCAGTAAGCAGGGCTGACTGAATTCAATCTCAGCTGTAGGTTCCGAGGGCTGGGTTCTAATCACCCATCTGACATTCCAGAGTGCTGTCTGCTACAGGGAAGGCAGTCGGATAATGAGTGACAAAGGCACAAGGTTTGTGAGATTTCCATCTCTTGTGTGTTTTAAATGTTTGAAATGCAAGTGGTGGATTGAACAAGGGAATGGATACACTGGCTAGGTCCAGTGCTGAGGCTGGGGCTACGAACTGGGAGAGAGAGACTGACTATCTGTCGCTTTTTGTGAATCTTAAGCACTCTTTCAGTCAGCATCACTGCTGCCTGTTGTTGGCAAATCCCTCTGGTGCTCTCGAGTTTTATTTATCATATGATAGTAACATTCCCTTCCTGCCTCCATTGCAATGTTTCCTGCTGTTTAAAAGGCTTCAAGTGGGATTGTGCGCTGTGTTCAAGAGATTAACTGGTGCTTGGGTTCAACTTAAAGCATTGATTATTGCAGAGATGGGTGGGGGGTGGGGGGGTGGGGATAAATGGGGATTAGTCAGAGCACTGTTTAAAGGCAATCCCCCTCCCCTTTTGATTCCTATTAGCCTGAGTCTTAAATGGCTAGGTGGGTTTGTCTGTCTCGCTTCCCCATTCGCTCTTCTCCCTCATTTTGTACTTCGGCATTTCCCAATCCAAAAATTCCAAATGAATCAAATCACTTCCTCCCTTGAGACCTTCTGACCAAAGGCAGGAACTTAAAGGGGCCAACATAGGAACACGGGGAGGCCATTCAGCCCCTCTAACCTGCTCCGTCATTCAAGAGATCATGTCTGAACTGTCCTAACTCCATCAACCAGCCTTGCCCCCAAACCTTTAAATTCTTTGGGAAGTACAAATCTATTGATCTCAGATTTAAAGTGATTAACCTAGCCTAGCGAACATCTGCTGCTTTTTTGGGGGAGATGGTTCAACACGTCCATTATCCCCTGCGCGAATGAATATTTCTTAACTTCTCCTGAGTGGACTGGTTTTAAGGTCCCGTTGCCCCAGTTTGCCCCACCAGTGGAAGAGATTCCCTCTATCGACTCCTTCCAATATTTAAAAAAAAAACACAATTAAATCACGCCTTAACCTTCCCCACTGCAGGAAATACAGGCCTGGTTTATGTCATCTTTCCTTCTAATCTAACACTCGGAGCCTTGGTAATATTCTGGGATTTCCCCTGCAGAGTACAGGCAAAATCCCTTCTTATCACCGAGAATGCCATCACTCTGGTGGCTGACCACAGTTCCGGGGACATCCAGAGGAAGAATGTTTCTTGGCTGCGCTGCCTGAAAGAGAGGAGGAGGTCCAAACAGCAGCTCTCAAAAGGGAACTGGATATATACTTAAAAAGGAAAAGTTTTGTGGGGTTGTAGGGAGAGAGCCGGGGAGGTGAAACTGGAGAAGTTGGGATTGTTCTTCTTAAAGCAGGGAAAGCTAAAGGGAGATTTATTCGAGGGAAAGAAATTTAATGAAGGGTTTTGATAAGACTAAGTAAGGAGAAACTGTTCCCCGTGGAAGGAGGGTCGGTAACCAGAGGGACACAGGTTGAACGTAATCGGCAAAAGAGCCAGAAGGGAAGACAAGGAGAATTACTTTTAAAATGGCGAGTTGCTGTGATCTGGAATGTACAACCTGAAAGGGCAGTGGAAACAGATTCAATGGTAACTTTTAAAAGAAAATTGGATAAAGTACTTTAAAAAAATAGAGGCAGGGCCATGGGGAGAGATAAAGGGGGAGTGGAACTAATTGGCTAGTCCTTTCAAAGAGTGGGCACAGTTACGGATGGGCAGAATGGTCTTCTTTCATGATCTATTTTCCACTGAAAAGTCTCTACTCCGGCTGTTGACATCCATCCTCAGAGAGTTTTCTTTGAGGGCAAATCAGTATTAGTTAACGTTTTTTTTATTACAGAGCGGTTACAGTCAGTCTGAAGTGTTAACTTGCTCTGGGGACATATTGGAACATCATAAAAGGAGGAGGCCATTCAGCCATCAAACCAGTTCCGCCATTCATTTAGATCATGGCTGACGTGTATCTTAACTCCATCCGCCTTCTTTGTCACAGAGCCATATGTGGCATTGAACGAGGCCACTTGGTCCATCAAATCCCTGCCAGTCCCTGCGGAGAAACCCAGTCAGTCCCATTCCCCTGCTCTATCCCTGTAGCCCTGCAAGGTTATTTCCTTCAAGCGCCCACCCAATTCCCTTTTGAAATCATTCATCATCTCAGCTTCCATGACCCTCGTAGGCAGCGACCTCCGGGTCATTACCACTCGCCGTGTAGCAAAGTTCTTCCTCACATTCTCATTGCATCTTTGGTTTGAAATCTTTGAAATCTGTGCCTCCTATGCTAATAGAATACAAGCCAGTTGGTGAAGTCCAAACCAAGACACAAAGCTTTTTTTTTTAACTGGGAGAGCTTATTAACTTTGTTCAGTCTCATAGCTCTCCTCCCACACCCAGTGTCCCAGCTGCCCCCTATTTATATATGCTTAATTAATTCACCTGTGAATCCTAACAATATAATTAACATACTATTTAC
Source organism: Cetorhinus maximus (assembly GCF_964194155.1). Classification (NCBI taxonomy): domain Eukaryota; kingdom Metazoa; phylum Chordata; class Chondrichthyes; order Lamniformes; family Cetorhinidae; genus Cetorhinus; species Cetorhinus maximus. The sequence goes on from NC_135885.1 coordinate 5,006,917, forward strand.
ACCCTGGTCCTTGTTCCCTTAAGGGCTTCATAACCCTTAATACCCTTATCTAGCAAGTCTATCAGTTTCAGTTTTGAAATTTCCAGTTGTGCCCTGGCCTCAACAGCTTTTTTGGGGGGCGTGAGTTCTAGGTTTCTACTCCTCTTTGTGCTAGGAAGTGCTTCCCCCAGACATCGCGTGAATGGCATGGCTCTAATTTTAATTCTGTGCCCCCTTGTCCTGGAAGATCCCACCAGGTGAAATAGTCTCTCTCTCTCTATCTACCCAATCACATCCTTTAACATCTCAGTTAGACCACCCCTTAATCTTCTAAAGTTGACAGAATACAAGGCAAAACTGTGCAATCTGTCCTCATGGTTATATTGGAAATTTGCAGGGCTATGGGGCAAGAGCAGGGGAAGTTGGACTAATTGGACTGCTCTTTCAAAGAGCCAGCACAGGCACAATGGGCTGAATGGCCTCTTTCTGTGCTTGATGACTGAATCATTCAACCAGTTGGTACGCCTCGTATAAAGGGCCATGTGGGAAATATTTTGTGAATTCTGCCACCAGTTCAGGCTGGCTTAGAGTGTTGTTGATCAAACAGGAATGCTGAGGTGGAGGCAATTACCAATCGGAGCCAATTTTTCTTCCCTTTGTTACATTTACTGAATAACTAGCTGAGATATTCCCACCCCTGCGTAATCCTGGATCAAAGACGTCGATTCTTGGCAGAGTGTCATGTGTTGATCAAAATGCACAGGAACCATCTGCTCCACATAAAGAAACATCTGTTGAATGAATAGTCCTGCTGCAATGGAATGGGATTTTCAAACAAGGCAATGGATTTCTTCCCTTTAAACATTTATTTTTATTGACATAGACGTCATTGTCCCTTCTAGGATTCTTTCTTCCTCTTATGCTCTCTTTCTGTCTCCCTTTCTTTCTTTCTCTCTCTCTTTTTTCTTTCTTTCTCTTTCTCTCTTCTTTTCCTCTTTCTTTCTTTCTTTCTCTCTCTTTCTTTTCTTTCTTTCTCTCTCTCTTTCTTTCTTTTTTCTTTCTCTCTCTTTTTCTCTTTCTCTCTTTCTTTCTCTCTTTGTCTCTTTCTCTCTCTCTTTCTTTCTTTCTCTTTTTTCTTTCTCTCTTTATTTCTCCCTTTCTCGCTCTCTTTCTCTCTTTATTCTTTCTCTCTTTCTTTCTTTCTCCCTTTCTCTCTTTCTTTCTTTCTCCCTTTCTTTCTTTCTCTCTTTCCTTCCTGCTTTCTTTCCTGCTTTCTCTCTTTCTTTCTTTCTCTCTTTCTCTCCTCCCCACCCCTCCCAATTTATTCCTCTTGTTTTGACATCTCTCATTGTAATTCTATTCTAAGGGCTCTGACAGTCTCTGGTATCTCCATGCGTGTCAGCCTGGATGTTGAGTGCCAGCGATTAGACAATGTGGTGCCTGCCCTACAGCATATACTGCTCTTGCCATATTCACCGGCTGGTGATCAGGTATAGGAAGCCTGGCTGGCATATCCCTCTGCTGCCCCCATGCAGCCACCACGCACCCCCCTCCCTCCCCCGCCCCCCCACAACCCCCCACTCTTAAATCGGTGAAGTAAGGCAAATCTTAGCATCGGTTACTTGCTAACATTGTAGCTAAGGAACATGATGCCTTGGACAAACTTGTATGTTGCTGCGTTTTCTCCAAGTTTAACATTATAGTAGCATTACACGCCTTACATTACATTACATAGGATTCATGGCACAGAAGCAGGCCATTCGGCCCAGCCTGTCCATGCTGGCATTTGTGCTTCACTTGAGCCACCTCCAATTTTTATCTAAATCCTTCATCACAACCCTCTATCTCCTTCTCCCTCATATGTTCATCCAGCTTCCTCTTAAACTATTATTATTTTTATTTAGCGAATGCAAATCCCTGAAGCCAAGCAATAGCCTCCTCTTTTGCTGAGTTTAAGCAAAGTTTAAGGTGATTAGCCTGTCGAGTGGGCCCTTCCTTGGTGACGTGCAGCATTGTTTGTGTCTTTCCACACGTGTGTGAGGGGTTTGTACTGAGGCTCCAGTGGGGGAGGTTGGCTGCACAGGGACCCTGACCTGATTCTCTTAAATATGTCTGCGCTATTCACTTCAACCACTCCCTGTGGTAGCGAGTCCCACGTTCTCACCACTCCCTGGGTAAAGACATTTCTCCTGAATTCCCGATCGAATTTCTTAGTGCCTTCCATTTTTGCTCTTCCCCACAAGTAGGAACATTCTCTCTGTGCCTGCCCTATCAAAACCTTTCAGACCTTTAAAAATCTCTATTACAAATCACTCGCTAGCCCTGTCTTTTCATATTTGGAGCAGTATCTCTTGTTTGGATTCCTCCTCCTTCAGGTACCATGCCCTAAGAGGGCCTTGGTGACCATGGACTTCCATTGGTCCAGAGGTAGGGACACTACCCACAAGACCTCTTTTTTGGGATTAGGATGTTGAAACAACTTGCATTTATATAGCACCATTAATGTAGTGAAACATCCCCAAGATGCTTCACAGGGCTGCAATCAGGTGAAAAGTCAACACTGAGTATAGGACAGGTGACCAAAAACTTGGTCAAAGGGTTAGAGCTTTAAGAAGCTTCTTAAAGGAGGACATAGAGTTGGAGATGTTTAGGGAGGGAATTCCAGAGCTTAGCGCCTACACAGTTCAAGGGCAGAGCGATTAAAATCAGGATTGTATGAGATATCCTAGTGGGAGGGTCAGTGATCAGAGATCACAGATTGAAGATAATTGGCAAAACAGCCAGAGGGGTAATAAGGATAATTACTTCTTTTACAATGTGCTGTGATTAGAATGCACTCCCTGAAAGCCAATTCAATAACACTTTTCAAATAGGAATTAGATAAATATGTTTTTTAATTCTTTCGCAGGATGTGGGTGTGACTGGCTAGGCCAGCGTTTATTACCCATCCCTAATTGCCCTTGAGAAGGCACTGGTGGTAAAATACTTGAACAGGAAAAGAATTGCAGGGCTTTGGGGAAAGAGCAGTGATCTGGATCAACTGGGTCCTTTAAAGAGCCAGCAGAGGAATGATGGGCCAAGCGGCCTCCTATTGTGCTGCATCATTCTATAAGGGAAATTAAAGTGGGAGTCAGTTCCATATTCATAAAGGGACTTAATAATCGGTCTAACAATTACAATTCTCCTTCCAGGATAAAATATATTCCTTGATGCCAACAAGGAAATGTCCCTTGACCACAGTTGGCAGCATCTATCCTTAAGAACAAAGAGTTATTTGGAGTCAGGCAATCTGACATATCACTTCTGACTGGAAAGTAGCAAATATAAACCCCTCTATTCAAGAAGGGAGGGAAGCAGAAAACAGGAAACTATAGGCCAGTTAGCTTGGCGTCTGTCGTGGGGATGTTGTTAGAATCAATCATTAAGGAGGTTATAGCTGGGCACTTAGAGAAACTGAAGGTAATTGGGAAGTGTCAGCATGGTTTTTGTGAAAGGGGAATCATGTTTAACCAATTTATTGGAGTTTTCCTGAAGGAGTAACATGCGCTGTGGATAAAGGGGAGCCTGTAGACGTGCTGTACTTGGATTTCCAGAAGGCATTTGATAAGGTGCCACATCAAAGATTATTGCGGAAAATAAAAGCTCATGGTGTAGGGGGTAACATATTAGCCTGGATAGGAGATTGGCTGGCTGGCAGAAGACAGAGAGTATGCATAAATGGGTCTTTTTCTGATGGGCAGGATGTAAAGAGTGGAGTCCCACAGGGTACTGGGGTTTCAACTTTTCACAATTTATATCAATGACTTAGATGAGGGGAGTGAAGACATGGTGGCTAAATTTGCAGATGACACAAAGATAGGTAGGAAAGTATGTTGTGAAGAGGACATAAGGAGGTTGCAGATGGATATAGATGGGTTGGTTGAGTGGGCAAAAATCTGGAAGATGGATTATAACTAGGGAAAATGTGAAGTTGTTCACTTTGGCAGGAAGAATAAAAAACAGAGTATTACTTAAATGGAGAACAACTGCAGAATTCCGGATGCAGAGGGATTTAGGTGTCCTAGTGCATGAGTCACAAAAAGTTAGTCTGCAGGTACAGGAAATAATTAAGAAGGCCCATGGAATGCTATCCTTTATTACAAGAGGGATTGAACATAAAAGTAAGGATGTTAAGCTTCAGTTATACAGGGCATTGGTGTGACCGCACCTCGAATACTGAGTGCAGTTTTGGTCTCCTTTTTTAAGGAAGGATGTAAATGCATTGGAGGCGGTTCAGAGGAGGTTTACTAGATTGATACCTGGAATGAGTGGGTTGTCTTATGAGGAAAGGTTAGACAGACTGGGCTTGTTTCCACTGGAGTTTAGAAGAGTGAGGGGGTGATTTGATTGAAGTTTACAAGATCCTGAATGGTCTTGACAAGGTGGACGTGGAAAGGGTGTTTCCTCTAGTGGGTGAGTCCAGTACTAGGGGGCACTGGTTTATAATTAGGGCTCGCCGTTTTACGGCAGGAGAATTTTTTCTCTCAGAGGGTTGTGTGACTTTGGATCTCTCTGTCTCAGAAGGTGGTGGAGGCGGAGGTAAATAGATTCTTGTCAGGCAAGGGAATTAAAGATTATCAGGTAGATGGGAATGTGGAATTTGAAACACAAATGTATCAGCCATGATCTTACTGAATGGCCTACTGCTGTTCCTATTTCATAGGTTGTCTACATCTACCCTACAGGCCCCTTCATAAGCTTTTTTTTATTTGTTCATGGGAAATGGGTGTCACAGGCTAGGCTAGCATTTATTGTCCATCCCTAATTGCCCTTGTTCAGGGGGTATTTTAAGAGTCAACCACATTGCTGTGGGTCTGGAGTCACATGTAGGCCAGACTGGGTAAGGACAGTAAATTCCCTTCGTGAACTAGATGGATTTTTACAACAATGGTTTCATGGTCATCATCAGACTTTTAATGAGCTCAAATCTCACCATCTGCTGTTGTGGGATTTGAACCCTGGTCCCCAGAGCATTACCCTGGGTCTCTGGAATAGCAGTCCAGTGACAATACCACTGTGCCACCACCACCTCCCCTTACCCCCTTAAAAGCCTTTATCAGGCCATTGATCAGCCTATTTAATGTTCCCTGATTTTTCCCTCTATTTCTGACTTTGTCACTTTTTTTTCAGTCATGCTGCTTCCTAGTCTTCTCATCATCTCCCTCTACCTGCCACGGCCTACCTGGCTCTCTGTCCAATTCCCTTGTATTCATCACTGTGACTCCCCCTGCGGTTTGGATTCTCAATCTCACTGCTGTTAGAGCATGGGGATTCTTCATTCTAATCTACTCCTCAAATGAATATGGTTCATAGCCTTAAATGTCAGACGTTCACAGATTTATTAAGTTTACAACAATAGCAGCTTGCATTTATACAGTGTCTCTAATGCAGTAAGACATCCCAAGCCACTTCACTGGAGCGTTATCGGACATAGGGTTCACATCGAGCTACATAAGGAGATGTTAGGCCAGATGACCAAAAGCTTGGTCAAAGATCAAGGGTTTCAGATGCGCCTTAATGGAGGAAAGCGAAAAAGAGAGGTGGAGAGGTGTAGGGAGGGAATTCTAGAACTTAGACAACTGAAGGCACCAATGGTACAGCAATTAAAATTGGGGAAACTCAAGGTGCCAGAATTGGAGGAGCACAGATATAATGGAAGGTTGTGGGGACTGAAGGAGGTTACAGGGTTAGGGAGGCACACATGATCCTGGAAGTATTTTTAAAAGTCTTTTCACAGGCCAACATTTATTGTCCATCCCTAATTGCCCTGGAGAAGGTGGTGGTGAGCTGCCTCCTTGAACTGCTGCAGTCCATGTGGTGTAGGTACACCCACAGTGCTGTTAGGGAGGGAGTTCCAGGATTTTGACCCAGCGACAGTGAAGGAACGGCGATATATTTCCAAGTCAAGATGGTGAGTGGCTTGGAAGTGAACTTTCAGGTGGTGGCGTTTCCATGTGTCTGCTGCCCTTGTCCATCTAGGTGGTAGTGGGCATGGGTTTGGAAGGTGCTGTCGAAGGAAACAAGAAATGAAACAAGGATGAGAATTTGTAGGTTAGAGACCATGAGGAGAGTGTGACTTGGATCAATTTAAGATACAGGCAGCAAAATTTTATTTGATTATTATTGACAATAATTTAATTTACACTTAAAACAAAACCTTGCGATTATTTTTGCTGGAAATTCAAAACACATTGTAATTCCACATTGACTGCTTTTGGGCCGGTTAGACACTAATCGAATTCCAGTGCAGTGATTCTCACTCCCACTTTTTAATAACTTTTTATCTAACCCTTCCTACCTGACAAACCATGTGCTTTTGCAGTAACTAGAATTACCTTGTTCCCTTGTCAATAATTTGATGAGTTATTTTCCCACTGAGTGATGCCCCTTCCCATCTCTGCTATATGGTTATTGAGAGTTTTGCTTTACACATAGGGATGGGTGGAGGCAATTCAGCTCCTGCAGCCTGTCCCACCATTCAATTAGATCATGGCTGTATCACCCTAATACCTTACCTGACAAAAAAAACTAAAAGCTGTCAAGTTGTTAACTGGCCAGTCCTTTAAAAATTGAAAACAAAATGTGTATGTGAGAATTGGAAAAAAAATCTGTTCTAGCAGTTTCAATAGCTGATTGTTGATGGAACCATAACTGCTATCATTGAAGCAATATTATTTCTTGACTGACTTCCACAACCTATCATTATCAAGATTTAAAAATTTAAAAATTAAAGAAAAAATCTTTCATGTGAGGGGTGGGGGTGGTTATGAATACAAATGCTTGTTTTTATAAGGAATTAAGTACTTGAGGGACTTTAAATGTATTGAATGGGCTTTCATGAATGAGAGCTTTTTCATATCTATAGTGAAGCCTGTTTTTTATATATAGTGAAACAGATATTTAGAATTTTATTTCATCTCAGCATGGTTCCTGAGGTCTGCCCATGGTGCATACTGTGAGTTGGCATGGAGGTGCTAAGGGCAAATGGTGGTGGGTGGGGGGCAAGGGTCGACATGAGTTGGCACTAAGTTAGCATTGGACTATAAGGGGCCATGGGGATGGGTGGGGTCATGGCTTGTCATGAGTTGGCATATATGGGCATGGGAAGCGGGGGGGGCATTGACAGGGTGGAAAGGGTGAGGGCTAAAGTGCCTAATGTTTAAAAAGAGAAACAGCAGCAGCCGATCTGCTCCTGGAGGTGGTGAGCCAGACTCCATCCTCCAGCTGCCCCCCCCCACCCCATACCCTAGAAGGAAGATCCCACCACGCGGGGCACTTTCTCCCGAGCCCAGTGTGATGAGCCGGGGAAAGCTCCCGGTTCAGTAGGCCTGCCTCAGGAGTGAAAGTCCAGGCCTTTGTGTGAAGAGATGCTTCCCTGACATCACCCTCGAATGGCCTAGCAGGCATTTTAAGGTTCTGCCCCCTTGTTCTGGACACCACCCACCAGGGGAAATCGTTTGTCTCGCTTTTGCCCAAACAGCTTTTCAGTCAGCTTAACCACCTCAGCGAGTTCACCCCTTAATCTTTTCTATTCAAGAGAATACAGGCACATCAATGCAATCTGTCTCTCTCTCTCTCTCTTTCTTTCTGTCGTTAAGTTTCTTGTCTCAATTTTTTATCAATATTACAATTTGCAATTTTATTCCTCCTCACTTTCCTCTCACATTGCCCTTGTGGTTCCGCTCCACCTTTACCGGGTTGAAATTCAAGGCTCAATGTACCTCAAATCTCACCTCCCTCAATCTCCCTTTCTTTCTACAATGTATTTGTCTGTTTGTCCAGTGCTTCCTCCTGTTCCTACACCTGCCTTCTTCCCAATCTCCTCATTCTCCAGATGTGGGCCTTGTTGACGAGCCCAGGATTTATTGCCCATCCCTATCCGTTGGGCCAAGAGCTCGAGTGGGTTTTGATAGGCTCACTTTGGAGGGCAGTTAAGAGGCGGCCAGTTGGTGAGTGGAACTAGAGTCACGTACAGGCCTGGAGTGGGTTAAAAACAGCAGATTCCTGACAGCCAGCTGAGTTGGGGGGGAATCAGGGCAGAATTTTCACCCTGATACAGGACTGAGAATGGAGCCTGGCAGACACGTAATGTCACACTGCAATTTTCCTGGAGGCAGAAGGACTACCTGCCCCCAACCAAAATGCAAAATCCTGTCCCAGAATTTTCAAAGTAACTCACCCTTACCTATGATGTCATGGATTGATGGACAGAGATTCTGCATCCTCCAAAGTCAATAGATGTACTTTTAGACTGTCACTGTAGGGATTCAGTAGACCCTTTGAGAAAATTTGGGGTTCAAGTCCCCAGCCTAATCTGGATACATGTATTTCAAAGTTGTGTTTGCTTAGTTCCAATATAGAACATAAATGCGAGCATACAGCTCATTCACTGTCGCTGGGTCAAAATCCTGGAATCCTCTCTCTAACAGCACTGTGGGTGTACCTACACCACATGGACTGCAGCGGTTCAAAAAGGCAGCTCACCACCACCTTCTCAAGGGCAATTAGGGATGGGCAATAAATGCTGGCCTAGCCAGTAACACACACATCCAAGGAATGAATAAAACAAAATACGAATTAGGAGTGTAGGAATAGGCCACTCGGCCCCTCGAGCCTGCTCTGCTATTCAATAAAATCATGGCTGATCTGAAGAATACCTCAACTCCATGTCCCTGCCTATCCCCTTTAACCTTTCACCCCCCACCACTTGCTTATCAAGAATCTATCTGCCTCTGCCTTAAAAATATTCAAAGTTTCTGCTTCCTCCGCCTTTTGAGGAAGATTTCCAAAGAGTCACGAGCCTTTGAGAGAAAAAAATTTCTCCTCATCTCAGTCCTAAATGAGCGACCCCTTATTTTTAAGCAGTGACCCCCTAGTTCTAGATCCTCCCACGAGAGGAAACATCCCCTCCTCATCCACCCTGTCAAAACCCCTCAGGGTCTTATGTACAGGCTTGAGAGAGGAACCAACCAAGCCACAGGATGCAAACCTTCAAGCAATGTTATGTTGGATTGACTCGGTTAAGGGTATATGTTTGATTGATCGACTCTTGTTGAATTAAGTTGTTGGATTTTAAATGCGAGGATGCTTTGCAATTGTTTCCATGACATTTAAGAAAGCTGAGTTGTTCAATCAGATGTAATTGTTTTGAAACCTTGGAAGGTTAGGTCTGCTATGTGCATGGTGAGAACCGGTAGAAAAGGATTGCTGTTTACATAAAATATTAATCCTATAAAATAGCAATTTATCATAGAGATTGTGAATGTTTGTTGTTTTCCTGTTGGAATGGTTTCATTCCTACTGTAAATCTGTTATGTTACCGTTAATTATTTGAACGTTTGTCTGTTGTTAAATAAGGTTCACTTGATTATCACAGTGTATTTTTATAAATACATTGACGGGATGTGGGTTTCATCAGTAAGGCCAGCATCGCTTTTTTCTTTCATGGGATGTGGGCTTCGCTGGCTGAGCCAGCGTTTATTGCCCATCCCTAATTGCCCCTTGAGAAGGCGGTGGTGAGCTGCCTTCTTGGACTGCTGCAGTCCATGTGGTGTAGGTACACCCACAGTGCTGTTAGGGAGGCAGTTCCAGGATTTTGCCCCGATGACAGTGAAGGAACGGCGATATATTTCCAAGTCAGGATGGTGTGTGGCTTGGAGGGGAACTTCCAGGTGATGGTGTTCCCATGTGTCTGCTGCCCTTGTCCTTCTAGATGGAGGTCGCGGGTTTGGAAGGTGCTGTCGAAGGAACGTTGGTGAGCTGCTGAAGTGCACCTTGTTGATGGTTGATGGTTCATTGCCCATGTCTAACTGCCTTTGAGAAGGTGGAGGTGTACCACCTTCCTGGGTGCAGTTCATCGGGCTATTTCAGATGGCAGTTAGGAGTCAAAGATGTTAAAAAAACAGATGAAAACCAAGACCAATCTCGGTGAAAAGAATCTTGGAAATTCCTCTCTGGGCTGTAGTGTTCAATTGTTCAATGTTCGATTATGTAAGCCTGATTACTGATCTATGCTCACTGCCCTTAATTAGTTAAGCCTGGGTATGGACTCAGAGCAAAGTAAACAGACACCACAAAAACTACTTGAAGCTGAGCTTTAAACATGAGTGCAGACATTTAGCGATTACTGAGATATTTTACAACTCTTGTAAATAAACTTGTTGCAGAGTTAGAAACTAGTGTCATCTCTGCATAGCTCTCAAATATATAAAATATACAACTAGCCGGTGAATGTTCAACACCTAGACAATCAAATTTAGGCCAGGTGGTGACTGGGAGTCTGATAATTCTAGTAGTACCTAGCCTCTTGTATGAGGTGATCTCCAGTTCAGACAGAAACAGGTCTAGCTCTCGTTCACAAAGGACTTCAGCGCAAACATGTCTACCACACAAGCCGCCAGCGTGATAGAGATTGACTGCTGTGCTTAGCCAGCGATTCCATTATCATTGTATCAAATAACCGAGAAGATGGTAGAAAGTTAATGAGATAGCCTTTGGGCATTTATTATCTAGGGATCTTCTATAACGCAGTAGTGATCTGATGCAAAACCAAAATCTACATGTCAGTGTCTAAACTTGCCCAAAGTCCAATCATTTGTGTAGTTGTGTAATTGAGGAGAGTCATCATTCAAGAAAACCACAATAGAAAGAAGAGAAGAGACGTGCATTTGTATAGCACCTTTCATCACCTCAGGCCATCTATGCACAGCAAGTTCCCACAAACAGCACTATGATAATGATCAGGCAATCTGTTTTTTTTCTCGTGATGTTGATTGAGGGCTGATTTTAGTTTTGGCCAGGATACTGGGGGAGCTTCCCCGCTCTTCTTCGCAATAGTGGCCATGTCATCTTTTGCATATGCTAGAGAGGGCAGGCGGGGCCTTTGGAAAGAAGGATCACTTGCTGGGACTACCTCCTAATTCATGCCAGTGCACTGGAGCAACATGAACAGGAGTTGATAACATAATTTAATTCAGGGCACTCCAGGGTCAGTCCTTTTTGTGTTAATTAGGCTTCTGTAATACTATTGTGTTTAGTCACTGCTTTGGGTCATTTCTCTTAATAATGTCACCCATGTCAGAGAAATATTCAAAGGCATGTGAAGGGCAGATCTGACTCATGCTCAATGCTTAACAGGGGTCCTGATGGTGAGACTCCCTCTTTTTTTTTTGTTCTTTCACAGGATCGCTGGCTGGGCCAGCATTTATTGCCCATCCCTAGTTGCCCCTTGAGAAGGTGGTGGTGAGTTGCCTCCTTGAACCGCTGCAGTCCCATGTGGTGTAGGTACACCCACAGTGTTGTTAGGGAGGGAGTTCCAGGATTTTGACCCAGTGACAGCGAAGGAACGGTGATATATTTCCAAGTCAGGATGGTGAGTGACTCGGAGGGGAACTTCCAGGTGGTGGTGTCCCCATCTATCTGCTGCCCTTGTCCTGCTAGATGGAAAAGGGGTCTCTGTTGGAGAGACTCCCTCTTTAAAAGGGGCCCTTGATGGGGAGAGGCCTTGTTTAAATTCTCAATTGAGGCCTTTCACATTGGGCTGACTGGCACAGAAAGTATTCATCAGTTGGCTTATTTTTTGATTGCTGGAAATAATTAACTCCTGGAAATTTATCATCTGAGATAAAATACATATTTATTAAGCACCTCCTCTTCAAGCTGATTGTTAAAATCATCCATCACTGCCTAGTGAAGTTCGTGAGAGGCTCAGTACGAATTTGCTTCTAGCCATTTTAGAGGGGCCCTGAGTAAAAAGATATTTTGCCTCAGTTTAAAGGAATGTTCTAGATTGAAGATTAACCCTTCATGCACCAGAGACAGCAACACTGCCTAGTAAAAGACTCAGAGTTTACCTTGATTCTGTCTCTGATATGACCATATGCATTTCATAATCTATACCTCCAGAAAACAAACCTCTTTCTCTCTCTCTCCCTATGTCTCTGTCTCACTCTCTCTCTCTCTGTTCCTTCTCTCTCTCAATCTATCAGTCTCCATCTGTTTCTTTTCTCCTTCTCCCTCAGTCTGAGTTTTATTCCTTTTTTCTCATTGTCTTCTTCTGTCTTTCTCTTTTGTACATTTTTTCCCCATCTTTGGTCCCTTCTGCCAACTCTCCCTTGTTCTCTCTCTCTCTAAAACCCACCCCCTGCCACCCCCATGTGTCCTCTCTCTCTCTCTCTACCCTTTCCAGAAATCTACACCTCTGCATCAAGTGTACCTTCGGTACCCCCTCCTGTCTAAGCCTGGGCACTTGCTCCTCATAGGCTCTGATTGATTTGCTTGTACATCAATCTTCAGGTAAGGTTTACAATGGAGGAGCTCTGTGCTAATCCCTCAGTACCACACTGACCAAGCCTCCTTTGGTAACACTCCCCACAACCTCCACCACCGGGTAAGGATGGCAGATTTCCTTCCCTAAAGGACATTAGTGAACCAGATGGGTTTTTACGATAATCGATGGTCACCATTACTGAGACTAGCTTTCTATTCCAGGTTTATTAATTGAATTTAAACTCCACCAGCTGCTGTGGTGGGATTTGAACCTCTGGAGCATTAGGCTGAGCTTTCAGATTACTAAATCCAATGAAATCACCATTGTGTCACTGTGTGGAGAAGACAAGGTTGTTATCCTTAGAGCAGAGATTGTTAAGAGGAGATTTGATGGAGATTGTTGTATATTTTTGATCTCAGGACTATGCAGAGATGATGCTAGTTTCTGTGTGTGTAACATGTTTTATTCACAGTGCTTTAAAATGTCTGCTCCATGCTTCAACTCCAGCTCTTTTGACTTTTCTCAGGTTTAATTAGTCAATCACAGAGAGCGTCAATTGTAAACAAATTCACACAATCAAACATCGACAATAGAACCTCTACAGAGCTGTTCAAAATTATGAAGGGTTTTGATAGAGTAAATAAGGAGAAACTGTTTCGAGTGGCAGGAGGGTCGGCAGCTGAGAGGACACAGATTGAAGGCGCTTGACAAAAGAACCAGAGGTGACATGAGGAAATGTGCAGTGAGTTGTTGTGATCAGGGGTAAAATTTTTTGCTGGGAGGGTGCGCGCTCGACCCGACTTGAGTGTAAAATGACTGGCGATGACGAGTGAGGGCCCTGTGGGTGTGTGATGGGTTTGTGGGCGTGTGAGTCGGGGGTGATGAAAGGAGTGACTTACCCTGGCGGAACGGAGGAGATCATTCATCCTCTTGCGGCACTGGGTGGCCGTCCTCTTCTGAAGGGCGTTGGCACTGACCACCGCTGCCAACACCTCCCAAGCTGGGTTTTTGTCATTAGACGTAGGAGCAGAGTAGGCCATTCGGCCCATCGAGTCTGGTCTGTCATTCAAGAGATCATGGCTGATCTGATAATCCTCAACTCCATTTTCCTGCCTTTTCCCCATAAACCTTGATTCCCTTACCTCTTGGTGTCATTGATACCCATCCTGCAAGAGCAGGGGTACAGCGCATCCCGGTGGGCCTCCATGGCATCCAAAGGTTGCTCGAGGGACCCGTCGTTGAATCGGGGGTGGGTGCTGCAGTCTGTTTGCCTTTGCAGGCCAAGTCTCCCAGGCTGCGGTGGTGAGCTGGTGGCGATGAGCGCTTTGCTGGCAACTGCCTTTTAAAGATGGCGGTCGGTGTGATGCAACAGCGGGGTGATGGCGAGCGGGAGAATAAGAGACTGCCCGCCATGGAAACGGCGTGTTTTGCTGGAGTGAATATATCATGAGGTGGGCTCAGGAAGATACAGCGTGAAAACCCGCCATTTTCATCGGCGGGTAGGACTCCATTCTACCCGCCCACTACCGCACATTAGTGCAATTCTGGGAAAATTCAGCCCTCTACTTGGATAATTACAGTCCCTCTGTAATTTTTGCACCTCTCCGTAATTTCTTTGCAATTTTGTTTCTTCACTCTCTTCCCAATAATTGGTGGTCTTTAGACGACACTGAGCAATGTAATTGTACCTTTTTTGGTCCTTAGCTCTAGCCGAATAGATTCTGTCCTTGATCCCTCTGGGACATCCTCTTTCTCCAGCAATGCAATGCTCTCCTTAACCAATACCACCACCCCTCCTCCTTTCCTCCCTTACTTTCCTTTCCTGAATACCTTGTATCCATGGATATTTCATACCCGGCCCTACCCTTCTTAAAGCCAGGTTACTGTTATAGCCACAACATCATATTTCCACATGGCAATCTGCACCTGTAACTCCCCAATCTTATTTACCACGCTCCGTGTATTCACATCCATGCACTGTAACCCTGGTTTGGGCTCTATCACTTTATCCCTTACTCTCACCCCACCTATTCATTTACTATTCCTCATTTTTGTGCTATCTGTCTCTCCCGTTATTCTGTGCGCTTTGGTATTCCTCCCTGATATTATCTCCTGATTCCCGCGCCTCTGCTGAGATAGTTTAAACCCTCCCCAATAGCACAAGCAAGGCACTCAGTCCTGGCTCTATTAACGTGCAACCTGTCCGGCCTGTACAGGTCCCAGTGTCCCGAGAATCTAAAGCCCTCCCTCCTGCACCATATTTCCAGCCGTACATTCATCTGCTTTATCCTCCTGTTCCTACACTCACATGCACATGGTACTGGGAGTAACCTGGGGATTGGTAGTCTTGAGGTCCTGCTTGCTAATTTCCTACCTACCTCCCCAAATTCTGACTGCAGGGCCACATCCCTCTTTCTGTTCTCCATGGCAATGCCTTGACCAATCAGAGCTGACTTGCCAACCAATCAGCACCTTTTTCTCAAGCAGTATAAATTGTTGCTCCCTTTGAAATTTGGTATTCTTGCGTCTGTCCTGATGAGTACAAGATGAAAAGCTTTGACAGCATGTCTCTTTTTTTCCAGTTACTATTCCCTTAGTGAACCAGATGGGTTTTTGTGACAATCCAAGAGCTTCATGGTCATTTTTACTCTGGCCAGATTATTTTTTTTTCTAGATTTTATTTGAAACTGAATTTAAATTCTCAAAGCACCATATTGGGATTTGAACTGACCCAACTGGATTTTTGACCCAGTAAAGTAACCACTGCACTACCCTAACCGTAGGTGATTGTGACCTGACAGTCACCCGAGTCTCCTCTCTTACATGGACACACATATCCCCACAGCTCTATCTGTAAAGTTCTTTGAGTCATCTTGAGCTTGTGAAAGGTATTATGGAAAAGCAAGTCTTCTTTTCAGTGGTGTAGTGGTACTGTCGCTGGGCTAGTAATCCAGAGACTCAGGGAAATGGTCAGAGGACTTGGGTTCGAATCCCACACACGGCAGATGGTGAATTTTGAAATCAATGAAAATCTGGAATTCAAAGTCTGATGATGACCACAAAACCATTGGCAATTGTTGTAAAAACCCATCTGGTTCACTAAGGCCCTTTATGGAAGGAAATCTGCCGCCCTTATCTGGTCTGGCCTACATGTGACTTCAGACCCAGAACAATATGGCTGACTCTTAAATGCCCTCAGAACAAGGGCAATTAGGGATGGGTAATAAATGCTGGCCCAGCCAGTGATGCCCACCTTCCACAAATGGATGCTAAAAATGGGGTGCCAACCTGGTGAAGCAACAGCACAGGACTACTTGCGTGCCAAATGGCAGAAGTAACATGCGATGGACAGAGCTAAGCAATCCGACAAACTATAGATAGGTTACGGCGCAGAAAGAGGCCATTCAGCCCATCATGTCGGCGCTGGCCAAAATGAGAAAAAAGAAACTAGCAGCTCATTTTAATCCCACTTTCCAGCACCTGACAGCGCTTCAGATGCAGATCCAGGTACCTTTTGAATGAGTTAATGTTTCAGCCTCAACCACCAACTTAGACAGTGAATTCCAGACAACAGATCAGATCTAAGCTCTGCAGTCCTGCTACACCCAGTCATCAATGGTGGTGGACAATTAAACAACTCACTGGAGGAGGTGGCTGCACAAATATCCCCATCCTCAATGATGGGGGAGCCCAGCACATCAGTGCAAAAGGTAAGGCTGAAGCATTCGCAACAATCTTCAGCCAGAAGTGCCAAGTGGATGATCCATCTCGGCCTCCTCAGAAAGCCCCCAGCATCACAGATGCCAGTCTTCAGCCAATTTGGTCCACATGATATTAAGAAACGTCTGAAGGCACTGGATACTGCAAAGACTATGGGCTCTGACAATATTCCAGCAATAGTACTGAAGACTTGTGTTCCAGAACTTGCCGTGCCCCTAGCCAAGCTGTCCCAGTACAGCTACAACACTGGCATCTACCCAGCTATATGGAAAATTGTCCAGATATGTCCTGTACACAAAAAGCAGGGCAAATCCAACCCAGCCAATTACCGCCCCGTCAGTCTACTCTCCACCATCAGTAAAGTAATGGAAGGGGTCATCAACAGTGCTATCAAGCGGCACTTGCTTAGCAATAACCTGCTCACTGACGCCCAGTTTGGGTTCCGCCAGGGCCACTCAGCTCCTGACCTCATTACAGCCTTGGTTCAAACATGGACAAAAGAGCTGAATTCCTGAGGTGAGGTGAGAGTGACCAGAAGGTGTGATTCTCACTGAGGCGAGTAACGAGATTTCTATTGATTTCTTATATTTTTCACTTCATTTGCACGGTAGCTGCTGATTACGCGCATTTACGAGCATTTATTGCCCATCCCTAATTGCTAAGGAGGTTGAGTTAATGCACATAATTGAAATGATTCCATCGACCTGGTTAACGATTGCTAATGAGCTCCCCTTCACTCTCCAAATGGCTTCACTGTTTCCAGGCGTCAGCGTAAATACAGTTCGGGTAATTGGTCTTGAGCAAAAATAAATCAAACAGAACACAAAGAAGGTTACTGTAATGGAAATTGGGATTTGTGCACATGGTCACTGATAGAATTGTAGAACTATTCAGCACAGAAGGAGGCCATTCCGCCCATCATGCCTGGGCCCACACTTTGAAAGAGTTACCCGCTCCCCTGCACCTTCCCCACAGCCTTGCAGGAATTGCCCCCTTTATCCAATCCCCTTTCAAAAGTTACTAAGGAACCTGCTTCCTCTGCCCTTTGAGGCAGCACATTCCAGATGGCAACAACTCACTGTGTGTAAAAAAAAAATAATAATTCTCCCCATCTCCCTCTCTGGCTCCTCTGCCTTACACCCCTGGTTACCAAACCTCTTGCCAGTGAAAACAGTTAATCCTCATTTGCTCCTTCAGTTTACATTGCTGCCCCTAACTCTTCCTATCACGATGAATCACTTTTCACTCGCCTGTGTTACCGTCCATCCACCATGCGTCTGTTCATTTCCCCCATTCGTTCAGATCCTCTTCGACCCTCTTCGTGCCATCTGCAAACTTTGAAATCTGGCCTATACCCAAGTTCAGGCCATTGAGATACATCAGCAAGAGCCGTGGTCCCAATACTGACCCCAAAATACTGTATACCTTCCTCCAGATGGACAAACAGTCCTGGCGCCGGGAGTGCCAGCCTTGATTTTTCCTGCTCAATACTCTGGAGTGGGGCTTGAACCCAGAACCTTCTGATTAGAGTGTGACCACCACTCTCTGCTCCCGATCCCTTAGTCAAGCTCATATCCACTCAGCCACTGTCCCTGTAATTGTCTGAACTTCCATTCTCCAGAGCATCGATGTGATAGGCCAAGCCAGTGCCACCCACATCCCATGAACGAATAAATTAAAAAAAAAATATGAAGCCTGACAAATGTCTTTTCAAACTACACGACATAAACCGCGTCACCGTTACCACCCTCTCCATTACTTCATCAGCCAGACGTGTTTCGGTGGTCAAACTCAGATCAGAAGGTCTGACAGCATCTGCGGAGAGGAACACAGTTAATGTTTCGAGTCCGTATGACTCTTCAACTGAACTAAGGAAAAAGAGAAAAGAGGTGAAATATAAGCTGGTTGAGGGGGGGTGGGGTGGGACAGATAGAGCTGGATAGAGGGCCAGTGATAGGTGGAGGCAAAGAAGAGATTGCCAAAGATGTCATAGACAAAAGGGTGTTGATGGTGGTGATATTAGCTAAGGAATGTGCTAATGGGGACATTAAGGGTAGTAAGCTAGTGGCAGGTGGCCCTAGTGGGGGTGGGGTGGAGGGAAGGGATTGAAATAGGCTAAAAGGTGGAGATAAAACAATGGATGGAAATAAATTTAAAAATAATGGAAATAGGTGGGAAAAGAGAAATCTATTTAAATTATTGGAAAAAAAGGGGGGGATCGGAAAGGGGGTGGGGATGGAGGAGAGAGTTCATGGTCTGAAGTTGTTGAATTCAATGTTAAGTCCAGAAGGCTGTAAAGTGCCTAGACGGAAGATGAGGTGCTGTTCCTCCAGTTTGCGTTGAGCTTCACTGGAACAATGCAGCAGGCCAAGGACGGACATGTGGGCATGAGAGCAGGGTGGAGTGTTGAAATGGCAAGCGACAGGGAGGTCTGGGTCATGCTTGCGGACAGACTGAAGGTGTTCCGCAAAGCGGTCACCCAGTCTGCATTTGGTCTCTCCAATGTAGAGGAAACCACATTGGCAGCAGCGAATGCAGTGGACTAAATTGAGGGAAGTGCAAGTGAAATGCTGCTTCACTTGAAAGGAGTGTTTGGGCCCTTGGACGGTGAGGATAGGGGAAGTAAAGGGGCAGGTGTTGCACCTTCTGTGGTTGCATGGGAAGGTGGTGTGGGAGGGGGTTGAGGTGTAGGGGGTGATGGAGGAGTGGACCAGGGTGTCCCAGAGGGAACGATCCCTGTGGATTGCCGCCAGGGGGTGGTGAAGGGAAGATGTGTTTGGTGGTGGCATCATGCTGGAGTTGGCGGAAATGGCAGAAGATGATCCTTTGAATGCGGAGGCTGGTAGGGTGATAAGTGAGGACAAGGGGGACCCTATCATGGTTCTGGGAGGGAGAGGAAGGTGTGAGGGTGGATGCGTGGGAGATGAGCCGGACACGGTTGAGGGCCCTGTCAACCACAATGGGTGGAAAACCTCGGTTAGGGAGGAAGGAAGACATGTCAGAAGAACTGTTTTGGAAAGTGGCATCATCAGAACAGATGTGACGGGGGCGAAGGAACTGAGAGAATGGGATGGAGTCCTTACAGGAAGCGGGGTGTGAGGAGCTGTAGTCGAGGTAGCTGTGGGAGTCAGTAGGCTTGTAATGGATATTGGTGGACAGTCTTTCACCAGAAATTGAGACAGAGAGGTCAAGGAAGGGAAGGGAAGTGTCAGTGATGGACCATGTGAAAATGATGGTTTGAATGGGAAAACCTTCCCAGGCAACCGCAGAAGGTGCAACACCTGCCCCTTTACTTTCCCCCTCGTCACCGTCCAAGGGCCCAAACACTCCTTTCAAGTGAAGCAGCATTTCACTTGCACTTCCCTCAATTCAGTCTACTGCATTCGCTGCTCCCAATGCGGCCTCCTCTACATTGGAGAGACCAAATGCAGATTGGGTGACCGCATTGCAGAACACCTTCGGTCTGTCCGCAAGCATGACCCAGACCTCCCTGTCGCTTGCCATTTCAACACTCCACCCTGCTCTCGTGCCCACATGTCCGTCCTTGGCCTGCTGCATTGCTCCAGTGAAGCTCAACGCAAACTGGAGGAACAGCACCTCATCTTCCGACTAGGCACTTTACAGCCTTCCGGACTGAATATTGAGTTCAACAATTTTAGATCATGAACTCTCTCCTCCATCCCCACCCCCTTTCCGATTACCCTTTTTCCTAATAATTTATATAGATTTTTCTTTTCCCACCTATTTCCATTATTTTTAAATGTATTTCCATCCATTGCTTTATCTCTACCTTTTAGCCTATTTTGATCCCTTCCCCCCACCCCACCCCCACTAGGGCTATCTGTACCTTGCTCGTCCTGCTTTCTACCCTTAATTAGTACATTCCTTAGATAATATCACCACCTTCAACTCCTCTTTGTCCTTTTGTCTGTGACGTCTTTTGGTTATCTCCACCTATCACTGGCCCTCTATCCAGCTCTACCTGTCCCACCCCCCAAACCAGCTTATATTTCACCTCTTTTCTATTTTTCCTTAGTTCTGTTGAAGAGTCATTCGGACTCGAAACGTTAACTGTGTTCCTCTCCGCAGATGCTGCCAGACCTGCTGAGTTTTTCCAGGTAATTTTGTTTCTGTTTCAGATTTCCAGCATCCGCAGTGTTTTGCTTTTTGCTTTTATCAAATCAGAAGGTTATGGGTTCAAGCCCCACTCCAGAATATTGCGCAGAAAAATCCAGATTGACACTCCCAATGCCAGAACTGAAGGAGCACTGCACTGTCAGAGGGTCAGTACTGAGGGATTGCTGCACTGTCAGAGGGTCAGTACTGAGGGATTGCTGCACTGTTGGAGGGTCAGTACTGAGGGAGTGCTGCACTGTCGGAGGGTCAGTACTGAGGGAGTGCTGCCCTGTCGGAGGGTCAGCACTGAGGGATTGCTGCACTGTTGGAGGGTCAGTACTGAGGGAGAGCTGCACTGTCGGAGGGTCAGTACTGAGGGAGTGCCGCACTGTCAGAGGGTCAGTACTGAGGGAGTGCTGCACTGTCAGAGGGTCAGTACTGAGGGAGTGCTGCACTGTTGGAGGGTCAGTACTGAGGGAGTGCTGCACTGTCAGTGGGTCAGTACTGAGGGAGTGCTGCACTGTCAGAGGGTCAGTACTGAGGGAATGCTGCACTGTCGGAGGGTCAGCACTGAGGGAATGCTGCCCTGTCGGAGGGTCAGCACTGAGGGAGTGCTGCACTGTCGGATGGTCAGCACTGAGGGAGTGCTGCCCTGTCGGAGGGTCAGCACTGAGGGAGTGCTGCACTGTCAGATTGGGTGCTGAATTTCCTGCATTACAACATTGTCTACATTTCAAGAAGTACCTGACTGGCTGTAAAGTGCTTTGGGACATTCTGAGGCTATGAAAGGCGCTATAGCAATGCAAGTCTTTCCTTCTTTTCAGTGAACTCAATTAAATTAGTCAAACCACATTTGCCTTTAACAAATCCATGGCAGATTCCATTATTTCAGCCAAACTTTCCAAACGCTACTTAATTTTCTACCAGATAAATTGCTCTGAAGTTTCCTCCACAGCAACTGAAAAAATCGAAACCTCTCCCTTTTTTTGAACACTGCAGTATTTTGTCCTGTCCGCCTGGCACCACCCACATGTCTCTGAGGAGGTTTGGAAGATTTTGGGTGGAGCATCTCCAGTCTCCACCTCCCCCCACTGCTTCCCATGGGATTGCTCATGATGGGTTACTCTGGCACAAGGTGGGAGCACAGGGGTGGGGGAGGAGGGTGATAATGAGGGGAAGAGAGAACTAATGAGGGGAAGAGAGCGTTAGCGAGAGAAGGAGGGTGATCGTGAGGGGGAGGAGGGCGATAGCGAGGGGAGGAGGGCAATAGTGAGGGAAGGAGAGTGATAGTGAGGGGAGGAGGGCCATAGCGAGGGGAGGAGGGCATAAGCGAGGGACGGAGAGCGATAGTGAAGGGAGGAGGGCAATAATGAGGGAAGGAGAACGATAATGAAGGGAAGAGAGTGATAGCGAGGGGAGGAGGGCAATAGCGAGGGGAGGAGGGTAATAGCGAGGGAAGGAGAGTGATGGTGAGGGGAGGAGGGCAATAGTGAGGGAAGGAGAACGATAATGAAGGGAAGAGAGTGAAAGCGAGGGGAGGAGGGCAATAGCGAGGGGAGGAGGGCAATAGTGAGGGGAGGAGGACAATAGCGAGGGAAGGAGAGCAATAGTGAGGGGAGGAGGACAATAGCGAGGGAAGGAGAGCGATAGTGAGGGGAGGAGGGCAATAGTGAGGGAAGGAGAATGATAATGAAGAGAAGAGTGATAGCGAGGGGAGGAGGGCAATAGCGAGGGAAGGAGAGTGATAGTGAGTGGGAGGAGGGCAATAGTGAGGGAAGGAGAACGATAATGAAGAGAAGGGAGTGATGGCGAGGGGAAGAGGGCAATAGCGAGGGAAGGAGAGTGATAGTGAGTGGGAGGAGGGTTATACTAGGGGGAGGGCAGTTATAGTTGGGGGACAACTCTGCTAGTAGGAGATCATCTGGAAGTGGGGTGAGGGGATTGGCCCTTGTGGAGGGTTGCATTGGTGAGGGTGGAGGGGAGCAACAGGGTGTCGGAGCGAGAGAGAGATGCAAAGCACTACAGACAGGATTTGTACAGATGTACTGAAAGAATGCAAGGTAAGTTTTTTTTTATAATTGGTTTTTGGGAGATAAATCAATAATCTGTATTTTCGTTCTGAACTATTTGGCCTTCATCTCTGAATGTCTGTAATGTTTCTTCCCTAGGCTAGTGCATTTCCCTCTCTCTCTACTTACTCATAATTAGACATGAGATTTAACCCACTTTGATTTAAAACAACAACTCCGGGATTTGAACACGTAATCGAGGCTGACATTCCCAGTGCAGTGCTGAGGGAGTGCTGCATTGCCAGATGTTCCTTCAGGCAAGACATTAAACCGAGGCCCCACCTGTCCACTCAGGTGGATGCAGAAAGTCCCATTGCCACTATTTTGAAGAAGGGCAGTGGAGTTCTCCCTGGTGTCCTGGCCCAATATTAATCCCTCCATCAACGTCGCTAAAACAGATGATTTGGGAGCTTGCTGTGTGTAAATTGGCTGCTGCATTTCATACATTACAACAGTTTAAGCTAGAAATTATGGTAATCCTGAGTAAATTACTGGTCCGGTCTCAACTGGAGGATTGTGTCCAATTCCGGGCCCCGCACTTTGGGAAGGATGCCAAGGCCTTGGAGAGGGTGCGGAGGAGATTTACCAGAATGGGACCAGGGATGAGAGGCTTCAGTTAACGTGGAGAGACTGGAGAAGCCGGGGTTGTTCTCCTCAGAGCAGAGAAGGTTAAGTGGGAGATTTAATTGAGGTGTTCAAAATCATGAGGGGTTTTCATAGAGTAAAATAAGGAGAAACTGTTTCCAGTGGCAGGAGGGTCGGTAACCAGAGGGACACAGACTGAGGAGAATCAGCAAAAGAACCAGAGAGGGAGAGGAGGAGAAATTTTTTTTACACAGCGAGTAGTTGTGATCTGGAAGGCGCTGCCTGAAAGGGCGGTGGAAGCAGATTCAGTAATCACTTTCAAAAAAGGAATTGGATAAATAGTTGAAATGGAAAAATTTGCAGGGCACAGGAGTCGCGAATGGACCGCGGTAAGATTCTAAATCTGATCTAGCTCCTACTTAGGTCAGTCTCCACCGATTAGACTGCACGGTACTTAAACCAACCTACCTGCTTAATGCATTCAGGCACTGGGCTGGAGGTGAACAGATGCTCCTTCCAGCAGAGCAGTGATTAAGGGTGAGGGAGGCACTTAGTTGTGGGCATGTTGGGTGGGGTCTGCTGGGGGGCTGGGGCGATAGTCCTGGCAGGTAATGAATATTTGCAGAGGAACAGATAAGCAGTTTCTCGAAGGGCCACCTGTCCTGAGATTAGAATGTGGCATCTGGACACGTGCACCTTATCTAGTCTGGATTTAATGTGAATTGAAGGCTGGTCTCAAGGGTAAAAATAAGTCGTGAAAGGTGTAAAGTGACTTTGCACTTCAGTTGGGAAATTGCCTTAATCTCCTTGTGATTTATTCCAATTTTCACTTAATGGGCTCTTTTTCTGAGAGAAACCTCAGTCACAAACCATGTCTTCAAAAAGAGAAAATGCATTTATTCTTAATACGCTCGATTCCCAAAGCATTTGTGGTGGAACTAGTATCTTTACTGCAAAAATTACTTCTACAAATTCTCATCCCATCATTCTACCCCTTTCGTATCATACCCATTCACATTCCTTCAATCCCTCTCATTTTACCCCCATCCTACCCCGGCGTCCTGCACCATTCCATCCCCCATTCCAATCTTCCCACACTGCACCCCTCCCTCCCCCATACTGTCACGTTTCCATACCAGCCCAGTTCCGCTCATCTACCTACCCCGCGCCCACAACCCCTCCCAACTCCCGAATCTCCCCAGCCTGGGTAAGTCGGTGTTGGGGTCCCTTTACCTTCCGCTGTTCTTTTTTCCCCACCAACATCCCACAGCCAGTGGCAGCGGTGAGTGCATCACGGGCTCCAGTCCTCCACATGTCACAGCTCCGTCCATCAAATCAAACTACTGTAATCGGAACAGTGTGGGTAGATACAAACTGTGGGTCATTATTATTCTTCATTCCCTTCTTGGGTTGATAGACAACTTCACATAGCTTTAATTATACAACAAAGCCTTCTGGCTTCGCAAAATGTAATCAGAATTCAATTATCTATCTCTCCACTCCAGAAGCTCGACACCGTCCAAAACAAAGCAGCCCCACTTGATTGGCATCCCATCCACAAACATTCACTCCCTCCACCACCGACGCACAGTAGCAGCAGTGTGTACCATCTATAAGATGCACTGCAGGAATTCACCAAGGCTCCTTCGACAGCACCTTCCAAACCCACGACCACTACCATCTAGAAGGACAAGGGCAGCAGACACATGGGAACACCACCACCTGGAAGCTAATGAAGTTAACTTTGAAGTTAACACCACTGTCTGTCCTCCAACTTTGAAAGGATACAAGTCATTGGCTTCAATCCCTGCCTCAACTCTTCACCACTGCTTCCATTCCTATCTCAGGTTGTAAGAGACAGTTATTGTCCTATTTGACTTCAAGCTGAGCCCATATCCACTCCATCAACAAAACTATCTACTTCCATCCCCATGACATTGCCCCTCTCAGTCCCTGCCTCGACTCATCTGCTGCGGAAGCATTCATCTATACCTTTGTCACCTCCAGATTCAACTCTTCCAATGCCGTCCTGACCCACAATCCGCCACTTTCCACAAGCCTCACCTCCTCCAGAATTCTGCTGTCCATATCCTATGCCTCACTAAGTCCTGCTCACCAAATCACTCTGACGCTCACTGAGTTACACTGGCTCTTGGTGCAGCAACACGTTGACTTGAATATTCTCATTGCTTTTGAATTGTTCCATGACGTTTCCTCCCTCTCACGCTGCACCTTCCTCTAGTCCTAGAACCCTCTGAGAACTCAGTGCTTCTTCAATTCTAGCCGCTTCTTAAATCCTCTCTCACTTTGCCTACCATTGGCAGCTATGGCTCCTCCTCCTGGAACCTCTCTCCCGCATCCCCCCCCCACCCACCTCCCTCACATCCCCCTCCCCCACCCCACTTCCTTAAGGCCCCCCTTAAAACATCCAATCAAACTGTGTGCCACCAGCTCCAAAGGTCTGTCTCATGGTCTGGGCACCCATATACCTCTTCTGGGGAAGACGTCGGTTCAGAGGGACCTGGGCGTCCTTGTGCATGAATCACGGGAAGATAGCGTGCAGGCACAGCAAGGAATTAAGAAGGCAAATATTATGGCCAGGGTTTTGTGGCCCCCGTTGTGGCGGGACACACCGCTGGAGGTTCGGCCGGCCAGCCAAAACTCCATCGGCTTTTCGGCAGGACTGGACGATCCTGGCGGTGGGTGGGGCCGGGTCATCCCGCCCTGCGTCAGCTTTTATTGCCAACGGGTTGCAGCAAAGGTGTCTTCCTACTATTATTCAGGACACCGGTGAGGCCACACGTGGAATATTGTGTGCAATGTTGGTCTCCATACCTAAGTAAAGATGTACTTGCCCTAGAGAGAGAGAGAGTAATGAAGGTTCACGATTATAAGCAAAATACTGCGGACGCTGGAAATCTGAAACAAAACCAGAAAATGCTGGAAAAACGCAGCAGGTCTGACAGCGTCTGTGGAGAGAGAAAAACAAAGTTAACGTTTCAAGTCCGTATGACCCTCGAAGAGCTCTGAAGAAGGGTCAGTCGGACTTGAAACATTAACGAAGGCTCATGGGGCTGGTTCAAGGCCATTCGACTCGATGGGCTGAATGGCCTACTCCTGCTCTATGTTCCTATGAGGCCTTTGTCCTATGAGGAGAGATGAAGAGGCTTAGGCCTATACACCCAGCAGTTTCGAAGGACAGGAAGTAATCTCATCGAAACATATCAAATTCTGTGAAAACATTTACTTCTAGCTGGAGAACCTAGAACAGGGGGTCACAGTCTCAGGGTAAGGGGTCGACCACTTAGGGCTGAGATGAGGAGAAATTTCTTCACTCATAGAGCTGTGAATCTTTGGAACTCTCTAGCCCTGAGGGCCGCGGGTGTTCAGTTGTTGAATATATTCCGAGACAGAGATCAATAGGTCTTGAGGCAGTGAGGGATATGGGGTCTTACAGGAAGGTGGAGTTGAGGTAGACAATCAGCCATGACCTTGTGGAATTGCAAAGCAGACTCAACGGTCCGTGGCTGACTCAGACACTGCTTCTGTCTACGTGAAGCACCTTGAGACATTGCTTTTCTGCTTTGAGGCTACAATGTAGATTGAAGTTTTCCCTGTCATGCTGTGGCATTGTATAAATACGAATCTTTCTTGCCCTTCTTTTCACTATTGAATCCCATCCCCCCCAGTGCCTGTACTGGGGACTCAGACTCTCCCATCTTCAATGAATAGACTATTGATATATATTCCAAGGTTGCTGCCTATGTAACTGCCGTTTCTATTCATGGGGAATTAATGAGTCGGAGATAGAATAATAGAATTCAAGGTTGCTACTGCTTCAGTAAACTTGTTCTGTGACTGAAAAACTTGGCTGGTTTGCCACCTTGCATTTGCTCCCTCTTTCCTTCTCTCCGAGCCAGGGTGTTAAGGGCACAGCACAGTGCGATTATGATTCATCCACGCCCAAAAGTAACGACTAACACTCGTTTCATTTCTCATCAGTTTTCTCACCAATCTTCATCTGGTGAAGGAAGCGACTTCACTCTGAGGTACTGTCTCGCATGTTACTTCAGTTGATGTGCAGAGACTGGAGGAGCTGGGATTATTGCCCTTAGAGCAGAGAAGGATAAGGGGAGATTTGCTCGGAATTATGAGGGTGCTCTTGATAAAAGCAGGTAGGGAGAAAATGTTTCCTCCGGCAAGTGTCGCTAAGTAGAGATTATGGATCGCTGGAAAGAAAGACGTGTTGCTGAAGCTTTTCGTCTTGCACTCATCAGGACAAGTGCAAGAATGCCAAATTTCAAACACAATCACAACAATTTATTCTACAGGAGAATAGGGTGCTGATTGGTTGGTAAGTTGACTCTGATTTGCCAAGAGGTTGCCACGGAGAAAGCAATGGGAAGCTGCAGTCTGTCCAAGATCTGAATCAGCTTGCTATCCAATCAGCCCCCTTTTCTCCTGTAGTATAAATTGTTGAGATCATTTGAAATTTGACATTCTTGTATTTGTCCTGATGAGTGCAAGATGAAAAGCTTCGGCTACATGTCCCTCTTTTCAGCGATTATTCAAGGTCTGTACTACCAAGTGACTGTCTATAGATTTAAAATAATTGTCAAAAGACCAAGAGGACAAATGAGGAGAAATTTCTTCAGGCAAAGGGCCGTTAAGATATGGACCCACTAACTAAAGGCTATCGGACATGTCCTTGAAGAGGATGAATCTGCGGAGTTACGGGGAAAGGGTGGGTGAAGGGATTAATTGGACACACTTACAAAGAGCCAGTGCAGACATGCTGGGCAGAATGGCCTCCTCCTGTGCTGCAAGGTTTGATGATTCCACGTGTTTTCCAAATCCTTGTCTTTGTTTGTGAGCTTTGACGGTGGGTTTGGAGAGGTTCTTCAACTCCAAATCCAACTCTCGCTCTCACCTGATGCACTCTTCCCAAGGAAGAGTCACTGCAATTTCCAGGCCGACACCTTGCCTGCCCTGATTCCCTAGATCAGCACAAGGAGCAATTGCTGCATCTCCACTTCCACTTTGCCTTTTTTTATTCTTTCATGGGATGTGGGTGTTGCTGGCTAGGCCCATTCCTAGTTGCCCTTGAGGAGGTGGTGGTGAGCCACCTTCTTGAACCTCTGCAGTCCCATGTGGTGTAGGTACACCCACAGTGCTGTTAGGGGGAGGGAGTTCCAGGATTTGACCCAGCGACAGTGAAGGAACGGAGATATATTTCCAAGTCAGGATGGTGAGTGCCTTGGAGGGGCACTTGCAGGCGGTGGTGTTCCCATGCATCTGCTGCCCTTGTTCTAGATGGTAGTGGTCGTGGGTTTGGAAGGTGCTGTCTAAGGAGCCTTGGTGAATTCCTGCAGTGTATCTTGTAGGTGCTACACCCTGCTACTACTGTGCATTGGTGGTGGAGGAAGTGAGTGTTTGTGGATGCGGTGCCAATCAAGCGGGCTGCTTTGTCCTAGATGGTGTCAAGCTTCTTGAGTGTTGTGGGAGCTGCACTCATCCAGGCAAGTAGAGAGTATTCCATCACACTCCTGACTTGTGCCTTGTAGATGGCAGACAGGCTTTGGGGAGTCAGGAGGTGAGATACTCACTGCAGGATTCCTAGCCTCTGACCTGCTCTTGTAGCCATGATATTTATATGACTAGTCCAGTTCAGTTTCTGGTCAATGATAAACCCCAGGATGTTGATAGTGGGGGATTCAGCAATGGTAATGCCACTGAAAGTCAAGGGAAGATGGTTGGATTCTCTCTTGTTGGAGATGGTCATTGCCTGGCACTTGAGTGGCGCGAATGTCAGATCAGATAAGTTCAGCACAAAGGTGGGGCGTGACTTCAGGTCTGTTTGCTCAGTTGCTCACCAGTTAAACTGGGTGCGCTGTTCTGGGATTGACCTTGTACCTCATGTACCTTGTCAAACCAGAAGCAGAGCAGATCTGGTTAGGTTCAGAGTACCAACACTTTAAACCAATCAATCATACTATAGACTCCAACAGCACAGACTGAGGTCATTCTGCCCTTTATATCTCTGCTGGCTCTTTGAAAGATCTAAACAAACCCCTTCCCTTGCCCCACAGTCCTGTAAACCTTCCCTTTCCAAGTATTGATTTTTTTCGTTTGCGTGTATCTGCTAAAACCTTTCTAAATGACTGGCTCGGCCTCAGCAGGATACTGCGTCCAGTTCTGGGCACCACGCTTTAGGAAGGATGGCAGGGCCTTTGGGAAGGGTGTGGAGGAGATTTACCAGAACGCTTACAGGGATGAGAGACTTCAGTTAATGTGCAAAGACTGGAGAAGCTGGGATTGTTCTGCTTGGAGCAGAGAAGGTTTAGGGGAGATTTCATAGAGCTGTTCAAAATCATGAGGGGTTTTGATGGAGAAAAGAAGGGGAAATTGTATCCAGTGGTGGCTATAGATTTTAAGGTGATTGGTAAAAGAAACAGGGAGAAGTTGATGTCAAATTTTTAATCTTTTTTTTTGTGGGATGTGGGCATCGGTGGCAAATTCAGCATTTGTTGCCCATCCCTAATCACCCTTAAACTGGGTGACTTGCTCGGCCACTTCAGGGGGGCAGTTAAGAGTCAACCCTATTGCTGTGGGTCTGGAGTCACATGTAGGCCAGACCGGGTAAGGACGGCAGATTTCCTTCTCCAAAGGGCACAAGTGAACCAGATGGAGTTTTAACCACAATCAATTATTTAGCTTTATATTCCAGATTTATTAACTGAATGTGAACCCATGTCCCCAGGGCATTAGCCTGGGCCTCTGAGTTACTCATCCAGTGACAGTACCACTGCACGACCGTCTCCCCACAGCAAGCTGTTGTGATCTGGAATCTATTGCCTGAAAGGCCGATGGTAACAGATTCAATAGAAACTTTCAAAAGGGAATTAGACAAATAACTTAAAAGGAGATACTTTCAGGGCTATGGATAAAGAGCAGGGGAGCGTGACTAACTGGATCTCTTTCAAATAGCCAGCAGGGGCACGATGGGCCGAATGGTTTCCTTCTGTGTCATGATTCTGTGATTGCAAACGATGGCAATCCTAAAAATGGCATGTCAGAATATTACCCTGAGCTCATCTGTTCAAATGGCAGCTAGAGACACTCAGAGACAACAGCGCCCCTAACTGAGGGCAGCGTAAAAACCGGCAGAGACCACGCTGAGAGAGTCAGGTCGTGGGGAACTGAAAATTCAGCAGGAGAGCTGATGGAAGGGTTTGTGGAACATGATGGCTTCCTGAACCCCCTGCAACACTGCATCGTCACATTAAGGAATTCAATCATTCGAGGGCTGGATAATGTAGTGTAGAGTTTGTATGGTTTAGGGGGTGGGGGTGAAGAGATTGAAGATAGTTGCCGAAGCTGAGGAATCAAATGGGTTGGATAGACTACACTGTCTGGAAGAATAGAAATTGGAAAGGAGAAGGCCATTCAGCCCATCAATGTGCTCATGGCTGACATGTGTCTTAACTCTATCTAAGCACATTTGCTCCATAACCCTTAATACCCTTACCCATCAATAATTTTTTTATTCATTCATGGGATGTGGGCATCACTGGCTGGGCCAGCATTTATTGCCCATCCCTAATTGCCCTTCAGAAGGCGGTGATGAGCTGCCTTCTTGAACCTCTGCAGTCCATGTGGTGTAGGTGCACCCGCAGTGCTTTTTGGGAGAGAAAGTTCCAAATTTTTCCATAATTTTTCAATCTTTCCAATCTTCCTTAGACCCAGGGATGGTGCCAGGGGACCGGAGGATTGCAAATGTTACACCCTTGTTCAAAAAGGGGTGTAAAGATCAGCCCAGCAACTACAGGCCAGTCAGTTTAACTTCAGTGGTGCAGAAACCTATGGAAACAAACATTCAGAAGAAAATGAATAGTCACATGGACAAATGCAAGTTAATTAAGGAAATCCAGCATGGATTTGTTAAGGTTAAATCATGTTTATCTAACGTGCTGGAGTTTTTCGATGAGGTAACAGAGAGGGTTGATGAGAGTAATGCTGTTGATACGGTGTACATGGACTTCCAAGAGGTGTTTAATAAAGTGTCGCACTAATGGACTTGTGAACAAAGTTATAGCTCATGGAATAAAAGGGACAGTAGCAAGGTAGATTAAAAAATTGGCCGAGTTAACAGGAAACAGGGGGCGTAATGATTAATGGAAGCATTTTGGACTGGAGGAAGGTTTGTAGTGGAGTTCCCCGGGGTCAGTTTTGGGACCCTTGCTCCTCTTGATGTATATTAATGACCTAGACCTTGGTGTACAGGGCACAATTTCAAAATTTGTGGGTGATATGGAATTTGTGAATTGTGAGGGTGGGGGTGGTGGGGTAGTGTAGAATTTCAAAAGGACACAGGCGAGTTGGTGGAATGAGCAGACAAATGGCAGATGCAATTTAATGCAGAGAAATGTGAAGTGATTCATTTTGGTTGGAAGAGCACAGAGACAATATATAACAGAGTACAATCCCAAAGAGGGCGCAGGAGCTGAGGTGTATATGTACATAAATCATTGAAGGCAGCAGGACAGGTTGAGAGAGTGGTTCATAAAGCATTCTGTATCCTAGGTTTAATCAACTGGGGCATTGAGCACAAAAGCAAAGAGGTTATGTTGAACTTGTACCGAACACTGGTTTCAGCCTCAGCTGGAGTATTGCATCCAGTTCTGGGCACCTCGCTTTAGGAAAGATGTGAAAGCACTGGAGAGAGATTGCAGGAAAGATTCACAAGAATGATTCCGGGGATGAGGAACTCCAGTTACATAGATAGATTAGAGAAGTCGGGGCTGTTTTCCTTGGAGAAGGCAGAGAGGAGATTTGATCGAGGTGTTCAAAATCATGAGGGGTCTGGACAGAATAGATAGGGAGAAACTGTTCCCATTGGTGGAAGGATCGAGAACCGGAAGGCCCAGACTTAAGATAATTGGCAAAAGAAGCAATGTTGACATGAGGAAACACTTTTTCATACAGCGAGTGATTAGGATCTGGAATGCACTGCCTGAGAGCGTGACGGAGAGAGATTCAACTGAGGCTTTCAGGAGGGAATTAGACTGTTATCTGAAAAGGAAGAATGTGCAGGGTTACGAGGAGAAGGTGGAGAATAGCATAGGTGAGTTCCTCCTTCGGAGGGCTAGTTCCAACATGGGCTGAATGTCCTCCTTCTGTGCTGTAACAGACTATGATTCTATTTCCGCTCCTGTTTTGTGTGAAAAAGTTGTTTCCTGACACCACCCCTGAACAGCTTGGTTCCAACTTTAAGATTCTGCCTCCATGTTTTGGAATCTGATTTGAGGGAAAAAAAATCTCCATCAACCCTATCAATTCCAAGAATCATCTCTAACACTCCAATTAGATAATCCCTTAAGCTTTTACTCATCGCTCCTTTTATATCCTTCCGTGGCACGTTGTCAAATTTCATTACATAATCTTGTTTTGTTTTCATTTCATTATGTTAAAGGCGTTATGTAAGTTTTTCCTGATGCTATTCTACATTTGAGGGGGCACAAACCTAGTCAGTGCGAACTGACATCGCACTTTAACCCTTTTAGCCTCACTTAAACATGATCCAAGTGGATTTATGCCAAGCCTGTTTTGTGTTTGGCATCTTGCTTTCTGTTATGGAATCTATGTCTCTCGTGCCCCGTTGATGCCCAGTTCTGAGATAGCCCTCATGAAGATACCCACCTGGTTCCTGTTCCTCGAGCCTGGTAATCCCCTGGCAGAGTTAAGCTCAGCCTTTAACTGAGGAATCTGATTTCAGCAGCAGTAGTGCTGATGCTGGTAAAAAAACACTCTGGTAGCGCTTCATCCAAGCACTCAGTTTTGGAAATGGGTTTTAATCAGTGGCGAGAGTGGTTGCCATGGGAAACCACAAGGCCTACTTGATTCGGGAAACTGCAGTGAATACAAATGAAGAGAAATGGGAACAGAGGTTTTAAAGGGAACGTGGAGAAAGTGTTTGCCAAATGTTTTGACTTTCCATTAGGGAGTGAATACTGTACCATACCAACGTACCTAAAGGGAGCAGAAGTAGGCCATTCGGCCCCTCGAGTCTGCTCCGCCATTCAATAAGATCATGGCTGATCTGATTGTGTTTCGAATTCCACATTCCCATCTAACCCCGATAACCTTTGATCCCCTTGCCTAACAAGAATCTATCTACCTCTGCCTTAAAAATATTCAATGGCCTCATCTCCACCACCTTCTGAGGCAGAGAATTCCAAAGTCGCACAACCCTCTGAGAGAAAAAAATTCTCCCCATCTCTGTCCTAAAAGGGCGACCCCTAATTTTAAAACAGTGCCCCCTAGTTCTGGACTCACCCACAAGAGGAAACATCCTTTCCACGTCCACCTTGTCAAGGCTGTTCAGGATCTTATATACTTCAATCAAATCACCCCTCACTCTTCTAAACTCCAGTGGAAACAAGCCCAGTCTGTCCAACCTTTCCTCATAAGACAACCCACTCATTCCAGGTATCAATCTAGTAAACCTCCTCTGAACCACCTCCAATGCATTTACATCCTTCCTTAAATAAGGAGACCGAAACTGCACACAGTATTCGAGATGCAGTTTCACCAATGCCCTGTATAACTGAAGCTTAACCTCCTTACTTTTAAGTTCAATTCCTCTCGCAATAAAGGATAGCATTCCATTAGCCTTCTAACCAGACTGTCACCTTCTTTCTGAGCAAGTGACAAAACGATTTACTTTCTCCATCTTTTTTTTGCATGATTTCATTGCCTTTGTAAAAGGTTTAAGCGGCAACTTTTGTACAGATAGAGCCCTCCTTCCTCCTCACGAAACTCTCTCTGCTGCTCTCTGGGGTGAAGTTCCTTGAAAAGAGAGGAAGAACTTGCATTTATATAGCACCTTTCACAACCTCGGGGCGTACCAGGGCATCTTACAGCCAAATAAGTGTACTGGCTGTTGAAATGTAAGAAACGCAGCGGTCAATTTGCACTCGGTAACCTCTCACACGCCGCAATGTGATACATGACCAACTGTGGCATTGGTTAAAGAAAGGATAGAAAGATTTGCATTTATATAGCTCTTTTCACAACCGCCAGATGTCTCATAGTGCTTTTTGGTTAATGAAATACTATTCAACTGTAGTCACTGTTGTAATGTAGGCAACATGGCTACCGTTTTGCACACAGCAAGATCCCACAAACTGCAGTGTGACAATGACCAAATAATCTGATCTGGGTTGAGGGATAAATATTGGCCAAAACACTGGGGAGAGCTCCCTTGCTCTTCTTCGAAATAGTGCTGCGGGATCCATCTGAGCAGACAGGAGAGGCCTCGGTTTAACATCTCACCCGAAAGACTGCTTCTCTGACACTGCAGCACTCAGGGTCAGCCTGGATCTTGTGCCAAAGACCCTGGATTGGGCCTTGAACTCAAAACTGCGGGACCCCGAGGTGAGAGTGATAGCGCCCGAGCCACAGGTTCTAATTAAGTCTGAAAGGAACGAAACCGGACAGACCTCACCACGTGGACTGCAGCGGTTCAGGAAGGCGGCTCACCGCCACCTTCTCAAGGGTGGGCACCTAGGGGTGGGCAATAAATGCTGGGCCCAGCCAGCGAAGCCCACATCCCGTGAATGAATTAAAAAAAAAACACTTCAGCATCTCACACAAGTAGCTAGTTAATCACTTGCAAATTTTGGCACATGTAGCTTCAGATGACGGCTCTCCTGGTTCCAGATCAGATAGACAGAACTTGAAACCGCACATTCCAAAAATTCAAAACCCCATCCGGGTTGACGCTTCAGCTCAGTAATGAAAAAGGCAGTTTGGAGATGTCAACTTTTGGATTAAATGCTGAACTCAGGTGGACATGAACAGCTCAAGTTCTGACCTCAAATTCAAAATTCTCATCCTTGTTCCGAAACCCCCTCTCCCTGTCACCTCCTTCAGCCCGACCCTCATGATCGCTGCACTCTTCCAATCCTCGCCTCCCCTGCCTTTCTCACTTCCTCCCCTCCTCCGCTGGCCACTGTGCCTTTAAGCTGCCTGGGGCCTAATCTCTGGAATTCCTTACCCAAACCTCTCTGCCTCCTCCCTCCTTTCTAGACGCTCCTTATTAAACCGGCCTCTCTGACCAACCTTTTGATCACCTGTCCCTAATACCTCCCCGTATAGCTCAGTGTCATACTTTGTCTGATAATCACACCTGCGAACCGCCTTGTGGTGTTTTGCAAAAGGCGCTATATAAATACAAATTGTTGCTATCACAGGGTGCTATATAGAGGGTAAACGTCTCAAGGCTCTTGCATTATTACCAGTGGAAAGTGGACTTTCAGCCATTCGTGATGCCGGGATTGCTTTGTTCAGCCAAGCAACACCGCAAACCTGACTCAGGTCACCTCACAATTCTTACGGGATCATGCTGTGTATAACAGTGCTTACACCTTAAAGCACAATGGTATCTCTCAGGAAGATTTGATAAGGTGTTCTGTGAATTTTTCTGTCAGTTCAGTAAGTTCATTTCTTTTATTGTTTCATTTATTCACTCTTCAGATGTGGGTGTTGCTGGAAAGGCCGGAATTTATTGCTCATCTCATCTCTAACTGATTTTATGGAGTGGCTTACTGCGCCAAAACCCTCATTTACCCACCTTCTCCCCAAATCTCACCATCTCCCCATATCCCTCAATCCCACTTACCCACCATCTCCCCAAATCCCTCAATCCCTTCTCCCCATATCCCTCAAACCCACTTACCCACCATCTCCCCATATCCCTCAATCCCTTCTCCCCATATCCCTCAATCCCACCTTCTCCCCATACCCTCCAATCCCACTTACCTACCTCTCACCATATTCCTCAATCCCATTTACCCACCTTCTCCCCAGATCCCACCTTCTCACCGTATCCCTCAATCCCATTTACCCACCTTCTCCCCATCTCCCTCAGTCCCACCTTTTCCCCATATCCTTCAGTCCTACCTTCTCCCCATATCCCTCCATCCCACTTACCCACCTCTCCCCATTTCCCTCAATCTCATTTACCCACCTTCTCCCCATATCTCTCAGTCTCACCCACCTTCTCCCCATATCCCTTAATCCCAATCCCACCTACCCACCTTCTCCCCATATCTCTCAAACCCACCCACCCACCTTCTCCCCATATCTCTCAACCCCACCCACCCACCTTCTCCCTATATCCCTCAATCCCAGCTAAGGAATATGTGATACTCCTCACTCTAACGAAGAGCTAATTAAAGTAAATCACAGGTGACACTCTCACTTCATTGTAGTGAAGAATGTGTACTCAGCATTTCTGATCCTTGCCAGTAAATTCTCAGGTGAGTCAGCACTTCTGCTTTGCTTTATAACCTAATCCAAGGTGTCACAGACAGACAAGGACTGAGATCAGGTTACATTGCTGGACTGAGGGAAGGATCACATTTATGTAGCGCCTTTCACGTCCTCCCAAAGCACCTTACAGCCAATGAAGTACTTATTATAGTATGGTCACTTCTGTTATGTAGGAAATGTAGCAGCCAATTTGCACACAGCAAGCTCCCACAAACATCAATATTACTGATGTCGAATGAGGAATTTTTTAGGGGATTTTAAAAATTCGTTCACTGGATGTGGGGGTCGTTGGCATGGCCAGCATTTACTGCCCATCCCTAGTTGCCCTTGAGAAGGTGGTGGTGAGCTGCCTTCTTGAACTGTTGCAGTCCATGACTAATACTCCAGACCGACAGCAATGTGGTTGACTCTTAATTGCCCTCTGAAATGGCCTAACAAGACATTCAGTTCACAGGCAATTAAGGATGGGCAACAAATGCTGGCCTTGCCAATGACGCCCACATCCCATGAAAGAGTAAATACAAAGGGGTGCAGAAGGGTCTACACTCTTCTAAAGGGGTTAACCCTCCTCCTCTGTGGCCCCCCAGCACAGTGGTATTGTCACTGGACTAGTATTCCACAGACCCAGGGTAAGGGCCTGGGGACCTGGGTTGGAATCCCACCATGGCAGGCAGTGAAATTTGAATTCAATAAAAACCTGGAATTAAAAGTCTGATGATGACCACAAAACCATTGCCGATTGTCATAAAGACACATCTGGCTCACTCATGTCCTTTATGGAAGGAAAGCTGCCATCCTTACCTGGCTTACATGTGTCTCCAAACCCACAGCAACGTGGTTGACTCTTAAATGGCCCCTTGAACAAGGGCAATTAAGGATGGGCAATAAATATTGGCCTAGCCAGCGAAGCCCACATCCCATGAATGAATATAAGCAAAAATAACCTGGAATTGGCTTTGATTTCGGGGCTGATAATGTCCCAGTTATTTGTAGTTGAAAGAGTTACCATCCATATTGAGGGTCTGGTGTTGGGAAGCCATTGTCTAGGCAGACCCACTGACTCCATTAGCAAAGACAGTTTATCAGATGCAAATGACATCCCTTTTGAACTGGGACTGCTCAGTTCCGGGTGTGATATGAATCGGTTAGCAGTTCGGTAGGCTTATCAAGTTCTGATTTGCAAATCTGGTGGCCCTTTTGTAATTATAGGGATTCTGTACAATGAGGTGCGAGATTCTAGAAGCTGATCACAAAGAATTCTTTTGTTCTTGAAACTTCTGGCCGTTCTCAGACAAAGGCCCAATGCTGTGGTCAGGTGACCTGTAGCAGCTATCTTTTTGATTCAGCAAAAAGTCAATTTTTGAAAATAGCCATAAGGATAAAGTTTTGAACGTGTGGTATTGGAGTTCCTCTCATGTCATAGGAACCCAGCAAAGGGTTCCAATAAAGTAAACGAGGAGAAACTGTTTCCACTGGCATAAGGGTTGGTTTCCAGAGAGGCACAGTTTAAAGATGTAGTGACTGGCAAAAGAACAAAAAGGGAGATGAGGACAATAATTTTTACACAGTGAGTTGCTGTTCTCTTATCAGCACTGTGCATCTTAGATGGGTTTGAACATTATACTAACTATGCACAATACAGACTCTCAGCACGAGGCTCTACAGCCTGAGAAATATTCAACGGCCCAGCCTCTAACCTCTTCGGGAAGAGTTCCAAAGATTTACGACCCTCAGAGAAAAAAAATTCCCCTCATCTCTGTCTTAAATGGGAGACCCCTTATTTATAAACTGCGTCCCCTAGCTCTAGTCTCTCCCACAAGGGGGAACATCCTGTCAGCATCTACCCTTTCAAGTCCCCTCAGAATCTTAGATGTTTCAATAAGATCACCTCCCAATCTTCTAAACTCCAATGGATACAGGTCCAGCCCGCCCAACCTTTCCCCTAAAGCTAACCCCCCCTCCATCCTAAGTATGAGTCAGGTGAACTTTCTCTGAACTGTTCCTAACACATTTGTATCCTTTCCTAAATAAGAAGACCAAAGCTGTACGCAATACATCCCTGCTTATATATTCCATTCCTCTTGCAATAAACAACCAAATTCCATTTGCCTTCCTCATCACTTGCATATTAACTTTTCCTGGTTCATGTACCAGGACACCCAGGTCCCTCTGAACCTCAGAGTTCTGCAATCTCTCCCCATTTTAATAATATGTTGCTTTTCTATTCACATTTTCCCACATTATACCCCATAATGCCAAATTTCTGTCCACTCACAACCTGTCTATGTCCCTTTGCAGGCTCCTTATGCCCTTTTCACAATTTATTTTCCTACCTATCGTTGCAACATCGGGAAAATTTAGCAACTATATATTCAGTCCCTTCATCCAAGTCATTGATATAAATCGTAAATGTTTGAGGCCCTAGCAGTGATTGCTGTGGCACCCCACTAGTCATAGCTTGCCAACTGGAAAATGACTTATGTAACCCTACTCTCTGTTTGCTGTTAGCTCTGTGGCACAGTTAGGTTTGTAAACTCTGTCCCTCCCTGACACGCTCTGATCATCAGTTCCCTCATTCCTGCTTTGCACTTTTGCCTGGTCTTCCCTATTTAATTTATCATGCCTTCCCAAACGCGACCCCTTTCCCCCTTTAAAACGGCCTCTCTTCTTCCAGGAATAGCGCTGTGCAATTTTGGCAGGGCATTCTTTGCACTGATGCAGCCTCTCCCCGTCACAGTGTGAGCACTAAATAATGGTGGCTACTGCGCCCCCTTCACTTTTTCCTTGTTTTTGGCTTACGTGCACCCTTACGTCTATGTGCTACAAACTGTGCTGCACTGTCTCAGCTGCTTTTCTCCACGAGATTTCTTTTTTGCCTGGAGTAAACATATGATCTTGTTTCCTGGCTCCTGTCTGCCTTGCTGGCTGCACAGCCTCAGTAGGTTCAAATCTTCCCTCAACTGCAGAAAATCAGATTAAGTCTCTTCTAAGACTCCTACAACAAGGCGATGCCAAATTAATTTGTCTTTCGGGGTTCTATGCCAGCAATTGTCTGGCAAAAGATTTAGATCATTAAGACCATAAGAGACGTAGGAGCAGAAGTAGTCCACTCAGCCCGTCGAGTCTGCTCTGCCACTTAATGAGATCATGGCTGATCTGTTAACCCTCAACTCCACTTTCCTGCCTTTTCCCCATAACCCTTGATTCCCTTATTGATTATAAAAATTATTAATGAAGGAATCTATGCTTTCTCCTTCTCTTTGGGTACGCCTATTGAATTTTGCCTCTCTAAAATGGTGTTTCTTTGACGACTAAAATAAGTATCAAAGCCTTTTGAAATTCTTCATATGTGGCCATCTCTTTGTTTATGCACTGTCTGACCATTACATCATCTGCACTACTTCCTATGGCATAGAGCAAGGTACTGACCTCTTCCTTGGTAGCCTTCTCTGCTAGTCCTGACAGCTGTTTTATATCTGATAAACCTGCAACACCAGTTCTGCCACTTCTTGGCTTGATTTGGACTCTGCACGTGGTCGAAGCACCCTGGTAAAAGTAGGATTTTCTCCATGACTTCCCTTCATTTGTGGCCTTTTCTGGAGTTCCACTGAAGATTCTCCCACACTGTCCTTGTCCTGCAATCATTTCCCTTGCTGCTTCTTCCAGCCACTGGGCTCTTCACTTGCTGCTTCTTTTGTCGTGTTTTTCGCTGTCACCATCCGTTATCATCGTTGTGGGTCTTAGATGGGGTTGTTCATGATCTGGACTTACAAATACTGTTGGAGGAAAGGCTGTTGGTAAACTCTACCTTTTAATGAACATTATACTAACTATGTACAATACGGACACAGCACATGGCCCTATATAGAACTATCTCTCTCCATACTCTGTTGTCATGTGATCTTACATCACTGATGATATAGGCTATAAATTTACATATTTAACATTAACCCTTTACACTACGGCTGTGACCTGGAACACGCTGCCCGAAAGGGTGTGGAAGCGGATCCAATAGTAACTTTCAAAAGAGAATTGCATTATTGGTTGCAATGGAGAAATTTGCAGGATAGGGGACAAGAGCAGGGGCGTGATAGCTTTTTCAAAAGGCAAGCACGGGCAAGATGGGCTGATTGGCTTCCTTCCGTGCTGTGTGATTCTGTGATTCCCTCAAGGCTTTCTAGTTAGTTGCAAGGATTTCCCCTCGGGGTTATATCAATATCTGCAAGGGTTCTTTTCTGAGTTCTCTCAGTATTTATAGTGCTTGTCCCCCTCGTTGTGAAATGCTTGTGGGAAGTATCCCTCGGGGTTGTATCAGTATTTGCAGGAATTCCCCTCGGGATTGTATCAATATTTACAAGGAGTTTAATTGGAAGTGTGATAATATTTGCAGGAATTGCCCCTCATGTTGGGTCAGTTGTTACAGGCACTGCCCATTCGGATGTGTTTCAATATTCAGAGGCACTCCCCTGAGGGGGATTTGCATATGATTGCATATTTGCAGCAAATCCCCCCCAAAAATGCATCGATATTTACAGTGGCTTCTCTTGGGATTGTCTCAATATTTACAGGGATTCCCACACAGGTTGTATCAATATAATAATATATTATATTGTATCAATATAATAATAATATATATTTTTTTGTGTCACTATAATAATAATTATTTTCTATCAATATAAGAGTGGATCTCCCCATGAAGCTTTATAAATATTTTTGGAAATCTCACCTCTAGGCTGTAGTCCTTAGATGAATTTCCTGTCAAGATTTTTTTCAATATTTGTTGCAATTTCATCAAAGTTTCGTTAATATTTGCAGGGATTCCCACTTGGGATTTTATATATAAACATTTGTAGGAATTTCTCTTGGGACTACAGTAATGTTAAACCCACAGTCTCAAGCTTGCTACAGGAAATTGTGTGATAATGCTAATTTATTGAGTTAGCGATCTAGATGGCTGGGCTAATGTTAGAGAGGCATCAGTTCAAATCCCACTGGGACAGTTAAGGGAATTTAAATTCAATTGCAAAAAAATTAGGAATTAAAAGTTGGTCTCAATGAGCTGTAGTTTCTTTCAAATGTAAACTAATATAGAAAAACAGGACCCACCCCACCTAACCAGCCACTATTGACTCAAATAGTTGCCTTCTCATAGGATGCAACCTAACCCACATGTTCTCTCCACCCCCTACCCCCTCCAAGCAGACAAGCCACAGTTGTTTATCATGCTTTGCACAGGGCAAGCCCCCTGCCCACCAAGTTGGAAGGATTTACAGGTTGAAAATCAACCTGCTTGGTCGCATTATGCTCGCACCTTCCTTGGCCGTCAAGCCCTGCAGTGGGGCTTAAACCCAGAGCTTCCGGCTCAGAGGCAGGGCCACTAGCCATAGAGAGAATCGCCCCTTACCATTCAAACGTGAACAAAAGAGCTGCACTCCCGAGGTGAGGTGAGAGTGACTGCCCTTGACATCAAGGCAGCATTTGACCAAGTGTAGCATCGAGGAGCTCGAGCAAAACTGGAGTCAATGGGAATCAGAGGGAAAACTCACCACTGGTTGGAGTCATACCTAGCACAAAGGAAGATGGTTGTGGTTGTTGGAGGTCAATCATCTCAGCTCCAGGTCATCACTGCAGGAGTTCCTAAAGGTAGTGTCCTAGGCCCAACCATCTTCAGCTGCTTCATCAATGACCTTCCTTCCATCATAAGGTCAGAAGTGGGGATGTTCACTGATGATTGCACAGTGTTCAGCACCATTTGTAGCTCCTCAGATACTGAAGCAGCCCCATATTCAAATGCAGCAAGACCTGAACAATATCCAGGCAAGTCAAAAGTATGATGGAATACTCTCCACTTGCCTAGATAAGTCCAGCTCCAACAATACCATGACAACTATCATCAATTGTTGTAAAGACTCATCTGGTTCACTAATGCCCCTTTAGGGAAGGAAATCTGCTGTCCTTACCTGGTCTGGCCTACATGTGACTCCAGACCCACAGCAATGCGGACATGGCCTAGCAAGCCACTCAGTTCAAGGGCATTTAGGGATGGGCAACAAATGCTGGTCTTGCCAGTGATGTCCACATCCCATGAAAAAATAAATTTTAAAAAAGCATTGAAGTTATGGTGAACCTTTATAAAACACTGGTTTGGCTTCAGCTGGAGTATTGCATCCCGTTCTGGGTGCCGCACTTTAGGAAAGATGTGAAGGACTAGAGAGGGTGCAAGAAAATTTTGAGTTCCAGGGATGAGGAACTTCAGTTACTTGGATAGATTGGAGAAGTTGGGACTGTTTTCGTTGGAGAAGAGAAGGCTGAGAGGAGATTTGATAGAGGTGTTCAAAATCGTGAGGGGTCAGACAGATTAGACAGGGAGAAACTGTTCCCATAGATGGAAGGATTGAGAGGGCACAGGTTTAAGGTCACTGGCAAAGGAGCCAGAGGCAACATGAGGAAAAACTGTCTCACACAGCGAGTGGTTAGGATCTGGAAAGCGCTGCCTGAGAGTGTGGTGGAGGCAGATTTAATTGTGGCTTTTGAAAGTTCCTCTCGTTATGTATTAATATTTGGTAGGATTCCTCCATATGGCTGCCTCAATATCTGCGGGTATTCCCATATTCTCTCAATGTTAGCAGGGAGAGCTTCTTGTGGTTTTTTTGGGGGTGGAGGGAAAGGTAAAACTCCAAGAAGTATGACTAATGGGAAACAAAGCAGCAGGTTAGCGTGTGGGGGGGTGGATTCAACTTCATGGAAAATTATGAAAAAACTGAAAAGAAAGGAGAGCCCAGGAGAGGCTATTAAAGTCTCCAGAACACAAAATAGGACAGAGTGTTTGGAAAGGGCTGGGAATCTAACTTCAAGCACATCAGATAAAGGGACGACAGTGAGAAAGGGGACGGGAAATACAGGACTGAAGGTGTTGTATCTGAATGCATGCAGTATACGAAATAAGGTAAATGAGCTTGTGGCGCAGATTGAAATTGGCAGGTATGATGTGGTGGGCATTACGGAGACATGGCTGCAAGGGGATCAGGACTGGGAGCTAAATATCCAAGGATATACATCCTATCGAAAAGATAGGCAGGTTGGCAGAGGGGGTGGGGTTGCTTTGTTAGTAAGAAATGAAATTAAATCGATAGCAAGAAACGATGTAGGGTCAGATGATGTAGAATCTGTGTGGGTAGAGTTGAGGAACCGCAAAGGTAAAAAAACCATAATGGGAGTTATGTACAGGCCTCCGAACAGTAATCAGGATGTGGGGCACAAGATACAGCAGGAGATAGAAAAGGCGTGTAAGAAAGGCAAGGTTACAGTGATCATGGGGGATTTCAATTTGCAGGTAGACTGGGAAAATCAGGTTGGTAGTGGATCCCAAGAAAAGGAATTTGTGGAATGCCTACGAGATGGCTTTTTGGAGCAGCTTGTGGTGGAGCCCACTAGGGAACAGGCAATTCTAGATTTAGTGATGTGTAATGAGGTAGATTTGACAAGGGAGCTTAAGGTGAAGGAACCCTTAGGAGGAAGTTACCATAATATGATAGAATTTAACCTGCAATTCGAGAGGAAAAAGCTGGAATCAGATGTAACGGTATTACAGTTGAATAAAGGTAACTACAGAGGCATGAGGGAGGAGCTGGCCAGAATTGACTGGGAGATGAGCCTAGCAGGAAAGACAGTGGAACAGCAATGGCAGGAGTTTCTGAGAGTAATTTGGGAGACACAGCAAAAATTCATCCCTAGGAAGAAGAAGCATACTAAAGGGAGGACGAGGCAACCATGGCTGACAAGGGAAGTCATGGACAGCATAAAGCTAAAGAGAAAGCATACAATGCGGCAAAGAGCAATGGGAAACCAGGGGATTGGGAAGCCTACAAAGACCAACAGAGGACAACTAAAAAAGAAATAAGGAGGGAGAAGATTAAATATGTGGGTAAACTAGCCAGTAATATAAAAGAAGATTGCAAGAGTTTTTTTTAGATATATAAACGGTAAGAGAGAGGCAAAAGTGGACATTGGGCCCCTGGAAAATGACGCTGGAGAAGTAGTAGTGGGGAACAAAGAAATGGCGGAGGAACTGAATAGGTACTTTGCATCAGTCTTCACAGTGGAAGACACGAGTGACATCCTCAAAGTTCAAGAGAGTCAGGGGGAAGAGGTGAGTATGGTGGCCATTACCAAGGAGAAGATGCTAGGAAAACTGAAAGGTCTGAAGGTGGATAAATCACCTGGACCAGATGGATTACACCCCAGAGTTCTGAAGGAGATAGCTGAAGAGATAGTGGAGGCGTTAGTGGTGATCTTTCAGGAATCACTGGAGTCAGGGAGGGTCCCAGAGGACTGGAAAATCGCTAATGTAACTCCCCTGTTTAAGAAGGGAGTAAGGCAAAAGACGGGAAATTACAGGCCGATTAGCCTGACCTCAGTTGTTGGTAAGATTTTAGAGTCCATTATTAAGGATGAGATTTCAGAATACTTGGAAGTGCATGGTAAAATAGGGCAAAGTCAGCATGGTTTCATCAAGGGGAGGTCATGCCTGACAAATCTGTTAGAATTCTTTGAGGAGGTAACGAGTAGGTTAGACAAAGGAGAGCCAATGGATGTTATCTACTTGGACTTCCAGAAGGCCTTTGACGGTGCCGCAGAGGT
This sequence comes from Cetorhinus maximus, assembly GCF_964194155.1. NCBI lineage: Eukaryota > Metazoa > Chordata > Chondrichthyes > Lamniformes > Cetorhinidae > Cetorhinus > Cetorhinus maximus. The sequence continues at coordinate 5,051,668 of NC_135885.1, forward strand.
GGCTGCTCAGTAAGATAAGAGCCCATGGTGTTAGAGGCAAGGTACTAGCATAGATAGAAGATTGGCTGTCTGGCAGGAGGCAGAGAGTGGGGATAAGAGGGCCCTTCTCAGGATGGCGGCTGGTGACTAGTGGAGTTCCGCAGAGGTCAGTGTTGGAACCACAACTTTTCACTTTATACATTAATGATCTAGATGAAGGAACTGAGGGCATCCTGGCTAAGTTTGCAGATGATACAAAGATAGGTGGAGGGACAGGTAGTATTGAGGAGGTGGGGAGGATGCAGAAGGATTTGGACAGGTTAGGAGAATGGGCAAAGAAGTAGCAGATGGAATACAACGTGGGAAAGTGTGAGGTCATGCACTTTGGTAGGAAGAATAGAGGCATGGACTATTTTCTAAATGGGGAGAGAATTCAGAAATCTGGAGTGCAAAGGGACTTGGCAGTCCTAGTCCAGGATTCTGTTAAGGTTAACTTGCAGGTTGAGTCGGTAGTTAGGAAGGCAAATGCAATGTTGGCATTTATTTCGAGAGGACTAGAATATAAAAGCAGGAATGTGCTGCTGAGGCTTTATAAGGCTCTGGTCAGACCACATTTAGAATATTGTGAGCAATTTTGGGCCCCATATCTCAGGAAGGATGTGCTGGCCCTGGAGAGGGTCAAGAGGAGGTTCACGAGAATGATCCCAGGAATGAAAGGCTTAACATATGAGGAACGTTTGAGGACTCTGGGTCTATACTCGATGGAATTTAGAAGGATGAGGGGGGATCTGATTGAAACTTACAGAATACTGAAAGGCCTGGATAGAGTGGACGTGGGGAAGATGTTTCCATTAGTAGGAGAGACTAGGACCCGAGGGCACAGCCTCAGAGTAATGGGAAGACCTTTTAGAACAGAGATGAGGAGAAACTTCTTTAGCCAGAGAATGGTGAATCTATGGAATTCATTGCCACAGAAGGGTGTGGAGGCCAGGTCATTGAGTGTATTTAAGACCGAGATAGGTAGGTTCTTTATTGGTAAGGGGATCAAAGGTTACGGGGAGAAGGCGGGAGAATGGGGTTGAGAAACTTATCAGCCATGATTGAATGGCGGAGCAGACTCGATGGGCTGATTGGCCTAATTTCTGCTCCTATGTCTTATGGTCTTATGGTCTATCAATATTTGTAGTTGATTGCCCCACCCCAACCTCCCCCCACCACCCACCCCGGTCCTCCCAATCATGGCCCCCAAACACCCCTCACCAGGGCGTGCCAGACTGTCCCCGGCAAAACTCCCCACCTTTTAATCCATCTCCATGGACCCTCGGTGTAATAGAGTTAATCTTCAGACAACTTCATCTTAGTGGAAGCATTTAACTTTATTTACAAGACTGCAGCAGCAACTACATGTGTGCATCAAACTCCATAACCAAAGAAGGACTCTGGTAGAGGTTCCCCCGCACTGCTAACACATTGGTTTACACAATCATGTGATCTTAAAACATAGGGTTATTCTTAAAGCTACAGTCCTACATTTTCCAAAACTATAATTACCACATTCCTCCCCATTTAACTTTTCTGTACATTTTGTGTTTACAAGAATATGTATCTCATGACATTACAACGTTTACACAGGTCATGAAATTACAAGTTCAGTCTTTCAGGTGGTTTCCTGATCCGTGTGGAACGTCCCTGCTCCAACTTCAGATTTTTTTGCGGGAACCACATTCTCTGGAACCGCATTAACATCAGGTACCTCATTAGCCACAGGCAGTTCAGTGTCTTCCACTCCGACAGAGACATCGGGCATGTCTGTCCTTGGTTGAGCAACTTCAACAGGAACCACAGGTTCAGCCATGGTTACAGGTGGAACATTATTTTGTTGTGGTGTCTCTCTTGTTCTTAAATGATCCACATGCTTACGGGTGATCCGGCCCTCCACTTCCACATGGCACGACAATGGTCCAGTCACAGAGCTTACTTTACCAGGTAACCACTTCAGTCCACCACCGAAATTCCTCACATATACTGTTTCTCCAACAATAAATTGTTGCTCATGATTATGCATGAGTCCATGAGTCGCTCTTTGGTTCCCTTGACTTTTCTCCACCTTCCCCTCCAAATTGGGAAGTATTAGGCTTAGTCTTGCCTGAAGACGGCGCCTTGATGAAAAGATAGAGGCGTTTTCGGAACTCCTGGGTAGGCAAATGATGCGAACTTGTCTTGCGGGATTGACTTGTGTTTCACCAGTGTTTGTGTATGGTAATTCCGGTAGTTGCAAGTGAACAAGTGCCAGAGTTGTGGTTTGCCTCTGGTCTAGAGTTCTAGAATGATTTACAAAATCAGGATGCTGAGCAATGCTGGATCCCGCACAGTATGATTTTTTTTTTTAAATTGGCACCTCATCAGTAATACTGCATCCTCTTTCTACATGTCTTCTTCTTTCTGCCACAGAGTTTAGTCTCGGCCCTCTTTTTGACTTCACTGTCGGCCAGGCTCTTCTCAGGTGAAGTCTCAAGTTGTCTTAGTTCAATAGTTGAGCTGCCCATGACTTCATTATCTACTCGCACCTTGGAAAGTTCTTCGGCTTTTGCTTTCAAAGCCTCTTTGGCTTCATCCAGTTCATTCTTCAGCTCTTCTGTCTCCTTTTTGTATCTGTTGGGCTTCCTCCCGGAGTCTTGAACATTGCTGCATCTTCTCTGACAACTGGATCTTCAGTTTGTTCACAGTGACATTAAATTCTTTCTGCTTCTCTCTGTAATTTTTTAGAGGCACAAACTTTGACCGGAGGGATCCTTGTCGTGTGTGAAGGTCTTTCAACAGGTTTTTCTTTTCTTTGCGAAGCTCACTCACTTCATCTTGAATTCTGTCATTCAGCAGAGACTCCTTGGGTTTCTTCTGCTGTTCTTCCATGTCGTTGTTTAAGACAGTCTTCATTCCTTCAGGTTGCTGAATAGCTCTTTCATCCGGTTGCAGTCCTTGGACTCTCCAGACTCTCTGAAGTACCTTGCCTTGTTCCTTTTCCAACTCAGGAGCTCTTCCTGCTTCCTTTTGAAATCTCACTGGTCGATCGAGGTTCATTTCCCTCCACCCATTTACAACCTAGAAGGCTTGATGCTCTGCCTTCTAATACCATCACTGGTAACTGTGCTGATTGGTTTCGAAAATGAACAGTTGCTCTGGTGATACCTTTTACTTGGATTTTTTCGCCTGTGTATGTTTTCAATTTGACAGATGTTTAATCTCAATTTAATTGTTGATCACCTTTATTTAAATATCTGAAAGTGTGTTCTCCTACTAAAGTGGTAGAAGCACCTGTGTCTACTTCCATTTTTAAGGGTTTACCGTTCACTTGCACTGTGACAGTAAGTGGCTCTGTTTTCCCAACTTTCATGTTGAATGATGAATAAATGTATGAATTGGTTGTTTGTGGCTCTTCTACACTAGACACTTCACTGGACTTCAATTGTTGTTTGGGAGGCCTGTTTAAATCTTGCTTTGCACTGTCTCATTATGTGTCCACTCCTGTGACAAAAATAACATTCTACTTTTTAAAATTTACCAATCGCTCGAAAACTGATTGTTTCCCCATCAATGAAAGTTATTTTCGATTTAGTTGCTAAGCTGTTTCCTCTCATTTTTCGGGTAGCGGGAGCTGTTTCCCGCTTCGCGGCGCAGTCCCGGCTTTTGGCGCCACTTTCGGCTGACTGTTCTCTGCCCAACTAGGAGTACGGCCATTTTGTTCCCCTTGAATTGCTTGTGAATGCCTTGCAGCGCTTTCCATCGCCGACGCTATTTGTAACGCTTTCTTAAAATCAAGATTCACACCGGCCAGCAATCTTTGCTGAATAGTGTCTTCCTGCACCACCACTTCTCTGGGCATGTCATTCAGGGTTTCACCAAAATCATAATATTCCGTTAGTTGTTTTAATTTCACCACGTCGTTCGCAATGGTCTCCCCCGGGGCTCTATTCCGTGAACTGAACCTGAACCTCTGCTTTGTGACTGAGGGCTTGGGTTGAAAATGTCCCTTAGTGAGGTCCACCAATTCACTGAAAGTCTTCGAATCTGGGGCACTGGGGGGGTCATCAAGCTTCAAATTAAACTTTAGGTTTTGCTCCCGCAAATACTCAGGAGAATCGCTCTCCTCTTTACCTCCCCTGTGATTTCATTGGCTTGAAAGAAGAACGCAAGACATTCGATATATGGAAACCAATCATCTGTTTCTGGCTCAAGGGGATTGATTCTGCCAAACTGTGGCCTCTCCGATGAGTATATCTTCTTTTATTTTTAATGAACTTAGATACTCACAATCGCTGGGCAAGGTACGGCACCGAGTCAGATCCCATCCTCGTCACCAGTTTGTCATAGAGTTGATCTTCAGACAACTTTTCTTAGTGGAAACATTTAACGTTATTTACAAAACAGCAGTAGCAACTATACGGGTACATCAAACTCCATAACCAAAGAAGTGCTCTGCCTGTAGATATTCCCCGTGCTCTGCCTGTAGATATTCCCCATGCTCTGCCTGTAGATATTCCCCGTGCTCTGCCTGTAGATATTCCCCGTGCTCTACCTGTAGATATTCTCCGTGCTCTGCCTGTAGATATTCCCTGTGCTCTGCCTGTAGATATTCCCCGTGCTCTGCCTGTAGATATTCCCCGTGCTCTGCCTGTAGATATTCCCCGTGCTCTGCTTGTAGATATCCCCCGTGCTCTGCCTGTAGATATTCCCTGTGCTCTGCCTGTAGATATCCCCTGTGCCCTGCCTGTAGATAGTCCCCATGCTCTGCCTGTAGATATTCCCCGTGCTCTGCCTGTAGATATTCCCCGTGCTCTGCCTGTAGATATCCCCCGTGCTCTGCCTGTAGATAGTCCCCGTGCTCTGCCTGTAGATATTCCCTGTGCTCTGCCTGTAGATATTCCCTGTGCTCTGCCTGTAGATATTCCCCGTGCTCTGCCTGTAGATATCCCCCGTGCTCTGCCTGTAGATATTCCCCGTACTCTGCCTGTAGATATTCCCTGTGCTCTGCCTGTAGATATTCCCTGTGCTCTGCCTGTAGATATTCCCTGTGCTCTGCCTGTAGATGTTCCCCGTGCTCTTAATACATTGGTTTACACAGATCATGTGATCTTACAACACAGGATTATTCTTAAAGCTACAGTCCTACGTTTCCCGAAGCTGTCATTACTACACTCGGCTTTGGGGACTGGATGCAATCCCAGCATGGGCCACCAGTGGCGCTGCTGGGGCCGGAGAAACAAGCGTGGTTGGCACCTCTTGGAGGCGGGGCTTCTTCCCCAATGAGGGCGAAAGTCCCGCCTCAATCCAATTAAACAGCCTGATGGCCATGATGTCGACTCAGAGAGGCACCCGGCCACCCAGATGCAGACTTGCCCCCAACTTTTAAAGGGCCACTGCTTCCGTTAAAATCCAGGCCCTGGTTACTTTTTAATTCTTTCATTGGGTGTGGGCGCCGCTGGTTAGGCCAGCATTTATTGCCCATCCCTAATTGCCCTTGAGAAGGTGGTGGTGAGCCACGTTCTTGAACCGCTGCAGTCCCTGTGGCGTATGCACACCCACAGTGCTGTTAGGGAAGGAGTTCCAGGGTCTTAACCCAGCAACAGTGAAGGAAGGTACAGGAGTGCAGGAGCAAGGATGTCTTACTGCAGCTGTACAGGGCCCTGGTGAGACCACATCTGGAGTAGTGTGTGCAGTTTTGGTCTCCTTACCTAAGAAAGGATATACTTGCCATAGAGGAAGTGCAGTGAAGGTTCACCAGGCTGATTCCTGGGATGGCAGGATTGTCGTGTGAGGGGAGATTGGGCCGACTAGGCCAGTACTCACTGGAGTTTAGGAGAATGAGAGGGGATCTCATCGAAACATATAAAATTCTGACAGGGCTGGACAGACTGGATGCAGGGATGATGTTTCCTCTGGCTGGGGGTGTCTAGAACAAGGGGTCACAGTCTCAGGATACGGGGTAGACCATTTAGGAATGAGATGAGGAGAAACTTCTTCACTCAGGGGGTGGTGAACCTGTGGAATTCTCTACCATAGAGGCTGTGGAGGCCAAGTCACTGAATATATTTAAGAAGGAAATAGATTTATTTCTGGACTCTAAATGCACCAAGGGGTATGGAGGGAGAGAGCAGGAGTATGGTGTTGAGATAGAGGATCAGCCATGATCATGTTGAATGGCGGAGCAGGCTCGAAGGGTCGAATGACCTACTCCTGCTTCTATTTTCTATGTTTCAATGTCTTCTATATATTTCCAAGTCAGGATGGTGAGTGACTTGGAGGGGAACTTGCAGATGGTGGTGTTCCCATGTGTCTGCTGCCCTTGTCCTTCTAGATGGTAGTGGTCGTGGGTTTGGAAGGTGCTGTGGAGGGACCGTTGGTAAATTCCTGCAGTGCATCTTGTACATGGTACACACTGCTGCTACTGTGCGTCGGTGGCAGAGGGAGTGAAGGTTTAAGGCAGCGGATGGGGTGCTGATCAAGCGGGGCTGCTTTATCCTAAATGGTGCTTATTGTTGTTAAGACTGTAAATGGATTTCCATGTCACTGACTCAAGGTAGCACAGAGACCATTGTGCTCGATTTCAGTGTTCACCTGTGTCTGTCCCTAACTGGGATGTAGAAGTGAATATAAGAAAGCATACCTTCACTTGGCTCAGAAAGGTCCTACTTTCATGGGCTAACCATTGCTTCTTTGCTGAAATTAAGTCACTATGCGATATCGACATTTTAGCTCAAGATTATAGCCCACAGCTAGTTTTCAAAGGTTTCAGCAAAGACTGTAAGGCATACCATTTGATTATGGATCCATTAATTTTTCATGCAGCACTGCTAGACTATTAATTGAACATTTTATATAAAGCCCTGTACCACACGAGGTATTTCCCATTTTAATCATTTTATACAAAAATAATTGAAAACTCTGGGAATGTGTTTGTAAATTTCAAGGAATAACATTACAGTCAAGTGGTCTCGAGGCAGTGGGACTAATTTAAAACTTTTGAAGTGTAGTCACTGTTGGAATGTAGGAAGCCCAGGAGCCAATTTGCGCACAGCATGCTCCCACGAACGGGTAATCTGTTTTTGCAATGTTGGCTGTGGGATAAATATCGAGCTAGGTTGCCTGTGGATGAGTCCCTTGCACTTCTTTGAAATAGGGGCCGTGAGGTCTTTTACATCTATCTGAGAGAGCAGACAGGGCCTCGGTTTAACAATCTCATCTGAATGATGGCACCTCCGGCAGTGCAGCGCTCCCTCAACACTGCACCGGGAGTTTTCATGCTTTTGTGCTCAGGCCTCTGGAGGAGAACTTCAACCCATAATCTCCTGACTCAGACACCACAGCTGACACATCCCATTTCGATCTTTGGCTGAAAGTGCTCAAAGTAATCCGTTGGGAAATATGAACATAAGTGCTCTCATTTCACCACAAAACAGAGTGATGATTGAAGGGGACACTTAATGGGCCTTTCCTTTATCTTTACTCTTCCATGGGATGTGGGCGACACTGGCAAGGCCAGCGTTTGTTGCCCATCCCTAATTGCACTTGCTAGACCATTTCAGAGGGGCAGTTAAGAGTCAACCACATTGCTGTGGGTCTGGAGTCACATGCAGGCCAGACTGGATAAGGCCAGCAGATTTCCTTCTCTGAAGGCCAACAGTGAACCAGATGGGGTTTTATGACAATCAAAAATAGTTGGCACGCTCACCATTACTGAGACTAGCTTTATATTCCAGATTTATTAACTGAATTTAAGTTCCACCAGCTGCTGTGGTGGGGTTTGAACCCCGTGTCCTCAGAGCATTAGCCTGGGCCCCTGGATTACTAGTCCATTGACATTACCGCTAGGGTTGCTAGCCCTCACGGAATGGCTCAGAGTCTATCAGAGTCGGCATCCATCTCCCAGTAGCCAAAGAAAGAAACCTGGGAGATTTTTAAATGATGTTTTAAACAAATTAGTTGCATAATTCGTCATCAACAAAGGCCCAGAAAGTGAAAAGACTACAACTCCCATCGTGGGGCATTGCCACACGGTGACATCACATCTGGCCATCCAGCACCATCCAATCCAACTCAAACCTTGAACAGGAGAAAAGGCCAGGGCCACTCCAATTGGCTGGGGGTTTTTGGTGGGCCGCCGGGGGATTGGTGGGAGTTTGAATTTCATTGAAGGAGCGAGCGCAAGCAGCGAGCGTTCATCCGGGAGAGGAGGGCGTGAGGGGGGGGGTGTTTGAATCACACAGAGATGGGGAAGAGAGAATGAAAACAATTCTCTGCTCAGTTTAAGCAACTTTTAATACCCCCTGTTTGGAACCATGGCCAGAATTTAACGCCCCGTGGGCGCCCTGCTGAACAAGGTGTGAAATCGGGCGAGGGTCCCAACGTCACCGCGCACTTGCGCGATATTTCACTCAGTGACCACGCACACAAAGGTCAGAAGCGCACGCCCACCGACAATTAAGAGGGCAATTAAGCCCATAAACGTCCCAATGGTCAACGATTTTCCCTTGCCCGTCCATCCTTACAACTGGCGGAAGGGCCAATCGGCCAGGTGGGCTTCACATTTTTTTATGAAACCTCATCCAAGGGCGAGATGAAATCTCCATTGGGATTTAAAATTAAAATAAATATCCGGGGACTGTTTTGTTTTTAACGAGGCGCTTGATTGTGCTGCATGGACATTTTCTTTTTAACAGCATTGTTTGGGCTTTTATTTTCTTATTTGCAGGCCTGCAGCTCCCCCAGAGGAAGCTGCCTGCCTTCGGGGAGCTCTGCTCTCTCGAAGCGCTCGCCCACGGGTGACGGGTGGCATCGGCGCCCGCTCTCTCCCCACCCCCACTGGCAGTGCTGAGCCTTTCTCCCGGCACGTTTCACCCCGGCCAGGAGTTAATTGGCGGCCGGAGGCCGATTGCGGAAGGAAGCGCATTTCCGGTCCGCTACTGGGCCCGCCGATTGCGTGTGCCTGACGGGCACAAAATTCAGGTCCATAAGACCTTAAGACGTAGGAGCAGAAATTAGGCCATTCGGCCCATCGAGTCTGCTCCGCCATTCAATCATGGCTGATAAGCTTCTCCCCGTAACCTTTGATCCCCTCACCAATCAAGAACCTATCTATCTCGATCTTAAATACACTCAATGAGCTGGCCTCCACAGCCTTCTGTGGCAATGAATTCCATAGATTCACCACTCTCTGGCTAAAGAAGTTTCTCCTCATCTCTGTTCTAAAAGGTCTTCCCTTTACTCTGAGGCTGTGCCCTCGGGTCCTAGTCTCTCCTACTAATGGAAACATCTTCCCCACGTCCACTCTATCCAGGCCTTTCAGTATTCTGTAAGTTTCAGTCAGATCCCCCCCCATCCTTCTAAACTCCATCGAGTATAGACCCAGAGTCCTCAAACATTCCTTATATGTTAAGCCTTTCATTCCTGGGATCGTTCTCGTGAACCTCCTCTGGACCCTCTCCAGGGACATCCTTCCTGAGATACGGGGCCCAAAATTGCTCACAATATTCTAAATGTGCCTTTACAGCCACTTCTTGAACTGTAACCGCAATTGTAACCTAAGAAATGGAGCAGCCAATTTGCACACAGAAAGCTCCCACACAGCTGCATGATAATGACCAGATCACATGTTTTTTTTTGTGATGTTGGTTAAGGGATAAATATTGACCAGGACATCAGGGAGAACCTCCCCCCTAGTGACTATGGGATATTTTAACCAGCTAAGAAGGCAGCAATGGGGCCTCTCTTTAACAACTCATCCAAAAGACAGCACCTTCAACACTGCAGCACTCCATCAATGCCGCACTGGAGAGTCAGTCTAAAAGTAGAGGTCACAAATGGAAGATAGTCATGACTAAACCCTGTCAGGAAGTCAAGGGAAACTTCTTTACCCAGAAAACACTGAGAACGTGGAATTCGCTACCAAAGGGAGAGGTTGAAGTGAAACGTGTCGATGGGTTTAAGAGATAAACACAGGACGGAGAAAGGAATAGAAGGATTTATTGATGAGCTTAGATGAAGAGGCACTGGAGGCTTGTGTAAAGCATAAATACCAGCGTGGACCAGTTGGGTCGAATGGCCTGTTTCGGTGCTTTAGACTCAATGTCACTGGATGTATTGAAGTCCTTCCAGTGGACTCGTCGCAATCCCTAATCGCGATAGGACCCACATGGCCACAGATTCACCTACGACTCGGGTCAGAGAATGCAGCTAACCGCCTCCCCACCGCCCCCCAACCCCATTCATAGCTAAATGCTCTTTGAAGATAACTCAGTTCCAAAGCATTCGAAGATGAAAGCGATTCTCGGTAATTAATCTGAGCCCTTGTCGGCGAGCAGCACCTTGATGTGGGCTGAGCGTTGCCACGACAACAGGCAAATCAAAGAAGGGGAGATCTGACGCGAGAGTTCCTTACCCCCGCCGTCGATATTCCATCAGATTTTTTTTTTGTGTCAACGTTAGATTTTCACCGGCGTGAAAGAACAATTAAAAAAAAAAAAACGCCTGAATCTACCTATTCGGCACCCGGAGGTCTTGAAAGTGAGACCAAATGTCAGGCGGTTTGGTTACCACGGGATCGGAGAACGGAATCGTGTCCGTGCAGGCTCTGTGCAAGAGCGACTCCAACATCCTCTCCCTTTCCCAGCTGCCCGCACAGCTTCTCCTCTTCAGATAATGATCAGATTCCCTTCGTGAGAAAAAACAGTCAGGCCCTTTGATGCCCCACTTTGTCGATTGGATTGCCCGTTGTGAGACGTGTTGTTTTTGTTGATCCTAGCCCTGGCTGTGCTGCAAAGTTGGGTGCCCTCGTGAGAAGGTGCTGGTGGGCCCTCGTCCCCTGGAACTGGGGGATGGTGGTGCAGTGGTAATGTCCTTGGACTTAGCGGCTAATGTTCCGGGGGGGGTGGGGGGTGGGGGGTGGGGGGTGGGGGGGCATGGGTTCAAATCCCACTGGTGGAATTTAAATTCGAGTACTAAAATCTGGAATTGAAAAGCTCTGGGCTGGGCCGGGGCTGTAAAACTCGGCAAGCCTGTTCAAAAATCCATTGGCTTCATCGGCACCGTAAAATTCTGCCCCTCCTCTCAGTAATGGGGGCCATGAAACTATCGTCGATTCTTGTAAAAAAAACCCCATCTGGTTCACTAATGTCCTTCGGGGAAGGAAATCTGCCGTCCTTACCCGGTCTGGCCTACACATGACTCCAGACCCACAGCAACGTGGTTGACTCTTAACTGCCCTCTGAAGTGGCCTAGCAAGACACTCAGTTCAAGGGCAATTAGGGATGGGTAACAAATGCTGGCCTTGCCAGCGACACCCACATCCCATGAAATTGCTGTGGTGAGTGCCAGGAATTTTGACCCAGTGCCCATGAAGAAATGACCAATGTAATTCCAAGGCGTGATGGTGTGTGTGTGTATGTGAGACGAGAAGGGGACCCTGGGAGTTAGCAGGTCCTTGTCTTTCCAGTGCTAACAGGGGTGCCAGGGGTGGGACGGGGCTGTTGAAGTTGATCTGTTGCCACATGAGCAGAGCTGGAAGCAGCCAATAAACTGCAGTGATTAACTTGTTGTTAGGGTTCGTTGCAGAATGGACAGACCCAATTTGGGAGTGTTTGATGGGGCAGTGTTCACAAGAACACAAGAAATGGGAGCAGGAGTAGACCATTCAGCCCATCGAGCCTGCTCCAGCATTCAGTACGATCATGGCTGATCTTGGGCTTCAAATCCATTCTCCCGCCCATTCCTCATATCCCTTAATTCCCTGAGAGACCAAAAATCCGTCTATCCCAGCATTAAATGGACTCAACGATGGAGAATCCACAATCCTCTGACAATTCACTACCTTTTGAGTGAAGGAATTTCTCCTCATCTCAGTCCTAAATGATCGGCCCCTTATCCTGAGGCTGTGCTCCCGTGTTTTAGATTCCCTGACTAGTGGAAATAACCTCTTAGCGTCCACCCTGTCAAACCCCTTCAGAATCTTGTACTTTTCAATGAGATTGTCTCTCATTCTTCTAAATTCCGGGGATTCTAAACCCATTATGCCCAGCCCCTCAGCAGTCATCTAACCCCGTGCTGTACCTGTCCTGGGAGTGTTTGATGAGGACAGTGTAGAGGGAGCTTTACTCTTCATCTAACACCGTGCTGTACCTGTCCTGGGAGTGTTTGATGGGGACAGTGTAGAGGGAGCTTTACTCTTCATCTAACACCGTGCTGTACCTGCCCTGGGAGTGTTTGATGGAGACAGTGTAGAGGGAGCTTTACTCTGTATCTAACCCCGTGCTGTACCTGCCCTGGGAGTGTTTGATGGGGACGGTGTAGAGGGAGCTTTACTCTGTATCTAACCCCGTACTGTGCCTGCCCTGGGAGTGTTTGATGCTGTAACGTTCTCAGCACTATGCCTTATCTCAGAAATGAAAATGGTGGTGGCGGTGGGGGGGTTGTGGGGGGGGGTGAATATTAAACTGCAATGAAAACTAAGTGGAGATGAAGAAGCAGCTGGGCCTTGTTTCTAGTGCAGCTGTATTTACTGCTTTTCATAGGGTGGATTGTGATTTTATGACACTCTAGTAACTGTCAATTATGTTGAGGACGTTGCAGACACTAGGAGCTCATTGTTGTGCTCCTGATTCAACACCTCTTGATTACAGTTTTCTGCCGATATCAGGAAGCTGCAATGTGCTTTCTGCGTAAGCAAGATCTAGTCAAGTGCTTCTGACACAAGCAGCTAATTGTGATGAACATTTTGCTACCCTCTAATTGACCTTGTCTCAGTGGCACTGTCTCTGTGTCAGGCGGCCCGGGTTCAAGACCCCCTCTGTCGTGCACTGCTGGATGCGCGGCCGTTCGGATGAGATGTTGGATCTAGGCCATCCCTCTGCCCTACCCGATGAAAGTTGGAGGTCCTGCAGGGGGTCTTGTGGTGCAGCGGGTAGTGTCCCTGCCTTGGAGCCAGAAGTTCCGCGTTTGAGTCCCATTCCAGGACTTAATGGCCCAGGAAGGTGCGTTCATAACGTGTAGCCAAACAGGTTGAGTATCAACCTGCAAATCCTTCCAACACACGCCGATGGCAGGCGGTGAGAGCTGGAGAGATTCCTGGTCGGCCGTGTGATGGAAGGAACATTGGAGCTTCTACCATAGCTCCAGGACTACAATATACATTCTGATGTGTAAAAGTGTACATCGCCACAGCAGGTTGGTGCAGTTGGCTGGAAGGCTGGTGTGGATCAGATTAATGCCAGTGGGGTGGATTTAGGAACTGCTCCCTGAACTACTGGTGGTTGAGGTGGCTCTGTGGGTCGGACCTGGCTTCAGGTAGCTAACTCAAGAAGAAGGGGCATTATTCAAATCAGGGGAGCACTCTCCACAGTGTCCTGGCTAATAATATCCCTCAACTAATATTACAAAACAGAAAATCTCTGAACTGCAGAATTGTTAAAGTGCAGAAGGAGGCTATTTGTCCACCGGGTCTGCACTGGTTCTCTTAATGAGCAATTCCCCTGCCTGCATTCTTCCTTTTCAGATCACAGTCTAATTCCCTTTTGAAAGCTTTGATTAAATCTGCCTCCAGCACGCTCTCAGGGAGTGCATTCCAGACCCTAACCACTCGCTGAGTGAAAACGCTTTTCCTCGTGTTGCCTCTGGATCTTTCACTGACATGTTGTAGATATTCGGAAACACCTGCGGAGAGAGGTTCAGAGATAAAGGGCTGGAGCTTCCCAGGTTCTGGAGCCCCCACTGGGTCCCTACATTGAGGTCCTGAAGCCCAGTGGAAAGTCCCGCTCAATGCTTCCAGTCATTGACCTCTCATCAGAACTGGCCGGGTGGTTAACAGTGAGGTTGAGTGTCTTGGGCTACAGGAAGATATAGACAGGATGGTCAAATGGGCAGATAAGTGGCAGATGGAACTTAACCCTGAAAAGTGAGAGGTGATACACTTTAGAAGGAGTAATTTGACAAGGAAGTATTCAATGAAGGGCATGGCACTAGGAAGTTCTGAGGAACAAAGGGACCTTGGCGTGTGTGTCCATAGATCTCTGAAGGCGGAGGAACATGTTAGTGGGGTGGTGAAAAAGACGTATGGGACACTTGCCTTTATCAATCGAGACATAGATTACAATAGTAGGGAGGTCATGTTGGAGTTGTATAGAACCTTGGTGAGGCCACAGCTGGAGTACTGTGTGCAGTTCTGGTCGCCACATTATAGGAAGGATGTGATTGCACTGGAGGGGGTGCAGAGGAGATTCGCCAGGATGTTGCCTGGGATGAAACATTTAAGTTATGAAGAGAGGTTGGATAGACTTGGGTTGTTTTCGTTGGAGCAGAGAAGACTGAGGGGCGACCTGATCGAGGTGTACAAGATTATGAGGGGCATGGACAGGGTGGATAGGGAGCAGCTGTTCCCCTTAGTTGAAGGGTCAGTCACAAGGGGACATAAGTTCAAGGTGAGGGGCAGGAGGTTTAGGAGGGGATGTGAGGAAAAACTTTTTTACCCAGAGGGTGGTGAGGGTCTGGAATGCGCTGCCTGAGAGGGTGGTGGAGGTGGGTTGCCTCACATCCTTTAAAAAGTACCTGGATGAGCACTTGGCACGTCATAACATTCAAGGCTGTGGGCCAAGTGCTGGTAAATGGGATTAGGTAGGTAGGTCAGGTGTTTCTCACGTGTCGGTGTAGACTCGATGGGCCGAAGGGCCTCTCCTGCACTGTGAGATTCTGTGTGATTCTGAGAGAGCTAGAGCGGCATAGACCAGAGAAACAGAGGGGAGGAAAGAACTAATGAGAAGATCTCTGATAGGGGAGGGCCTGTGGCAGTGGGTAGCTTCCCTGCCTCTGAGCCAGAAGCTTGGGGTTCGAGTCCCAGCCCCGGACTTGATGACCAAGGAAAGTGTGTTCATCACGCTGCCAATCAGGTTGAGTATTGGCTTGTGAATCCTTCCAACACACACCAATGGCAGGCAGTAAGGGTGGGAGAGATTCCTGGATATTCTCCGGGATCCAGGAGCTTCCTGGTCAGCCATGTGATTGAAAGGAAGTTGGAGCCTCTACCATCACCATCCATAGCTCCAGACATACAACACGCATGTAAACATGTATGTTACCACAGCAACTCGGACACCCTGAGTGAAGTGAAACACATCACGAAAACTGTGATAGGGTTCAAGGAAGGCAGGACTGATTAACTGATGAAAGGGATGATGGTGCAAGACAAAAGGAGATGGTAGTACGGCCAATGAAGAAACAATAGATGACTGTGGCAGAAGGACCATAAACTCATTGACACTCTTTGGTCTGCCGGAAACTCACTGGTCCTCCAGTGCAAAGTGTTGACTGCGACTGGCACATTCCAAGGTCTAAAGTTTGGGGCAGCCGCTGCAAATGAGGCACTTTGGGGAAAGGTTGCTGTCTGAGGGCCTTCAGCCAGAGCGCAGCGAGGGGCTGGTTACAGTGTAGAACCCGGACATGGAATGAATATTGTAAATATCAAGAGTATTGAAGTTGTGTTGAGGCACCTCATCCTGTATGGAGAAAAGTTGAATTTTATTGCACTTTCTGGAATATTCGATTTGTCACGTACTTTTACAAATTTTACGTATAAATTATATTTCTGGGGTAAAAAAAGAACCAAGAGATGGGTCCAGATCAGGAGTTAATAGTAACGGCAGAATCTTTCCTAGCAGCTGGAGTGGGTTCTGATCTGAAACTGTTGAGTCCAGAAGGTTGTAAGATGCCTAATTAAAAGATAAGATGCTGTTCCCCCATTTACACTGAGCTCCACTAGAACAGCGCAGGAGGGCGAGGACGGTAAGGTCAGCTTGAGAGCAAGGTCAGAATTAAAATGCGGATGGCTGAAAGCTCGGGGTCATTGCCGGTGGCTGAGCAGAGGCATTTCCACAAAGCAGTCACTCAATCTGCTTTCGGGGTCCCCCAGTGTAGAGGAGGCCACATTGTGAGCGGCGAATACGGTAAACTAAACGGAGAGAAGTGCAAAGAAGTCACGGTTCCACCTCCAAGGTCTGGGGCCTTGGATGGTGAGGAGGTTAAAGGGGCAGGTGTTGCATCCCCCTACTTGCTTGCAGGCAAAGGCGCTGCGGGTAAAGGGTGGGGTGTTGGGGATGATTGAGGCGTGGGCCCGGATACCATGGAGCAAATGGCTCCTTCAGGAAGCTGAGAAGGGAGCGGGAGGAAATGTCGCTAGAAAGATTATCGGGCTTTGCAAGTGCGCAAATTGGCTGCCATATAGCCTGCTTCACAACAATGATTGAAAGCACTGCATTGGCTATAAAAGTATTGATGGGAGTCCTGAGGTTGTGTAAGGTGCTATATAAATGTAAGCCTTTCTTCCTTTCTTCGCTGGGAGCCCCAGGTGAAATATTTCCAAGGCCCTCTCCTCTACAGAAACCAGTTAATGTGGTTCAGACAAAGAGGCTGCGGTGATGGAAGTCTGAAGGACAGTATCTAAATCATTCATCTCAAAGATAAGCAAGTGTATTCTTCAAACATCCCATAAATCTTTGCTAATATAAGAAGCAGCAATTTCAACAGGATATTATCTGGCTGACTATCGCTAGCTCATGACCATCTTGCACACTCAACAAAAGTTTTCCATTTACCAGCGCATTGTTATGAAGTAATTATCATGCTTTTATCTGTGCATTTCTGAGAGCCACATCATTAGAACCACTCATCACTTTCTCCACTGTCCATTCTCCCCGACCACTGACTCTACCCACCCGTTTAATCCCCTCCCGCACCCCAGATACACTCCTCTATCACTGTCTCTACCCACCCATTTAATCCTCTCCCACAGCCCCATGTACACTCTCCCCTATCACTGTCTCTACTCACCCATTTAATCCTCTTCCACAGCCCCATGTACACTCTCCCCTATCACTGACTCTACCCACCCAGTTAATCCCCTCCCGCACCCCAGATACACTCCTCTATCACTGTCTCTACCCACCCATTTAATCCTCTCCCACAGCCCCATGTAAACTCTCCCCTATCACTGTCTCTACCCACCCATTTAATCCTCTCCCACAGCCCCATGTACACTCTCCCCTATCACTGTCTCTACTCACCCATTTAATCCTCTTCCACAGCCCCATGTACACTCTCCCCTATCACTGACTCTACCCACCCAGTTAATCCTCTCCCACAGCCCCATGTACACTCTCCCCTATCACTGTCTCTACCCACCCATTTAATCCTCTCCCACAGCCCCATGTACACTCTCCCCTATCACTGACTCTACCCACCCATTTAATCCCCTCCCACAGCCCCATGTACACTCTCCCCTATCACTGACTCTACCCACCCATTTAATACCCTCCCACATCCCCATGTACACTCTCCCCCTATCACTGACTCTACCCACCCATTTAATCTCCTCCCACAGCCCCATGTACACTCTCCCCCTAACACTGACTCTACCCACCCATTTAATACCCTCCCGCACCCCAGGTAGACTGAATTGTACCAGGACAATTCATATGGAGCCTTATAGCACAGAAGGCGACCATTCGGTCCATCAAGTCCATGCCATCTCGCTGTGGAGCAATGCAGTCAGTCCCATTCCCTCGCTCTATCCCTGTATCCCTGCCGGTTTATTTGCCTCAAGTGTCCATCCAATTTCCTTTTGAAATAATTCATCGCCTATACTTCCACCACCCTCATGGCCAGTGACTTCCAGGTCACGGCCACTTGCTTGTCTTCATATTCCTACTTATTTCTTGCCCAAAACCTTAAATCTGTGTCCCTCTGGTCCTTGCACCTTCATCTGATGGGAACATTTTTTCTTTCTCTGCCTTATCTAAACCTGTCATCATCTTGTCCCCCTCCATCAAATCTCCCCTCAATCGCCTTTGCTCTAAGAAAAGCGGCTTCTCCAGTCTAACCTTGTAGCTAAAAATCCTCATCCCTGGAACTGACCTGGTAAACCTCCGCACCCTCTCAGGGACCCTCACATCCTTCCTAAAGCGTGGCGACCAGAATTGGACACAATGCTCTAGGTGTGGCCGAACCAGAGCTTTATGAAGGCTCAGCATAACTTCCCTGCTTTTTTATTCAATGGGTCAGATTCCCATCACCGGGGTGGGTAGCATGAGTTGGGAAATTTCCTGCCTCCATTTAAACACAATTCCCACTGCAGTGTGGCGGGGACAGAATAGAGTTTGGCCCACCTACCCTAGAAGCAGGCACTAGGCAGCCACAGGGACAGGTGAGTGCCAAGGCAGGCTGGTTGGATGGCCGCTCAGATCTCTGGGACTTTGTCCCAGTTGTTTTAGAACCTGTTAGGCCATCTAGTTCACACATTCTCCTCACCCCTCCTACCCAACCCCTCAAGGTCCCTCAATGATTACTCATGCCCCCAATAACCCCCACATGCCCCCTCATACCCCCAGTGAACCCTCATAACCCCTCATGGCTCCTCATGTCCCCATGGCCCCTCATACCCTCCATGCCTCCTCCATATAGCCACGCACCCAATATCCACCATGTGCAGACCTCAGGAGCCGGGTGAAGGTGAAAAAAGTTAACTTCTAACCATCTAATACAGCTCATACACACCAGATAGTGAAAGAAAACTCCCATTCATGAAACCCATTCAAAACTTTTAAATCTCCTCAATTGTTCAATCTCTTGTGAAAACAAACAAGCTTCTATTCAGGCCATACATCAAAGACAGCTAATCCTTTAAAGGCCTCTTTAAACTGTCAATCACACTGTGAATTCAGAATCCAATACCGAGATAATTGTACCTTTTGAAACACAGCCAAGCATTCATAATGGTAACATACTAGCATAGGTAGAGAATTTGTCACCTAACAAGAAGCATAGGGTAGGGATAAATAGGTCATCTTCAGGTTGGTAAGCTGTAACTAGTAGACTGTCATGGGGATCAGTGCCTCACCAGCCTTATATCTATGACTTGGATGCAGGGACTGAATGTATGGTTGCTAAATTTGCTGAAAACACATAGAGAGGTAGGATAGTAAGCTATGAAGAGGACATAAGGAGTATGTAAAGTGATATAGATAGGTTAAGTGAGTGGGCAAAATTTTGGCAGATTGAGTATAATGTTGGAAAATGCGAAAATGTATACTGTGGCAGGAAGAATTGAAAAGCAGTATATTATTTACATAATATCAATGTCAATCTGCCGCTTCCATTCTGCTAGCCTACCTATGTAATTTTGCAGTCCTATTCTTATGTGCTCTGATGAACGTGTCCACAAATTTCTATACTCAGTCTTTTCCATTTACAGTACTTCTCTGTTTATATTGTTATGATATGGCAGGTGGTATTTGCCAGGGGGACCAAATCCACAAGGGAAACTTGGCCACGCTATCACAACAGCTTTGCAATTTGTATTTATTATGAGAAAGCCTATGCACTGAAGTCAGAAGTAATGAGTCCACTGCTGCCATTAGAGATTTTAAAGATTAATTTAAAACGTTTATTAACAAAAGAAGAAAAAGCTTAAACACAGACAGGGTTACAGTTATACAGCTATAACAGTTCCCAAATTTTCTACTTAACCAGACTCCCAACTACACACCCCCTTTAAGGCAACAGTCCAAATAGATTCCAAATTTATAAAATCATCCGGCAATATTACCACAAGCGCCCACTGGACAATGGGCTTCCAAAGGCTTTTAACACAACTTTGGTTGCTGGAACAGCAAACTCCTGCAGGGTAGCTAAAAGCTTTTACCCCAAGTCTGTTTCACACTGTCACCTTTCAAGATCTCACACGGTCACACCTCACACAGCTTTCTGCCCTTCTTTAAATGTATTTGATCCTTTTTTGATCTGTAACTCCCATTGTTTCAACTTGCCTTTAGAAGTTACTTTTCCCAGAATATAGCATCCTTCATGTTATCATTATGGTCAGCACTTTTGGGGGGAAAAAAACAACATCATAATCTTGCCTTATTTATCTTGCCAATTGTAAACATTTTCCAAGTCCCTTTGAAAATCAAACACCTCTCCACTTACCCAAAAATGCAAATTTCATTCACACCTTCTCTGCTGAGACATCACCCTAGTTTACTCATCTCCATTTCAAATGCCTGTCTTATACCTCACTTCTTTGATAATTTAAACCTAGCAGTCTACTTGTCTCTAGTTTAATTAAATTAGCCACACACACAGAACCAGGCACACATGCAAACATAAGTCTGCATTAAAATATCCTGCTGTGTTATTAGGAAAAATATGATAGTTCCTTAACAAGATAATGCAGGCAAACAGCACAGATATATTCAGGAAGGAGTTAGATAGCTACATGTGAGAGAAGAAATAGAAAGGTATGTTGATAAACTTAAGCTAAATAATGGTATATAAAAAAGGCTTATCTGGAACATGCACACCAGCATGGACCTGCTGGGCTAAGTCAGTGCTGTAATGGTTTGTAATTCTATGTATTGTGGCTTGATGTCAAATTTTGTTTGGTAATGCTGCTGTGAAGCACCTTGGGACGTTTGCCTATGTTAAAGGTGCTATATAAATGCAACTTGTTGCTGATCATGCTTGTTGAATTGGGAAAGGAAGTTGAACATGTTCTAATTCTTTGCTTCTACAAGTGAAGTTTTAATCCATTTATGGTTTGCCATTCATCACGGTCAGGAGGTTCCATTAAGTGTCCGGTTTGGACAATGCGCAGGATTTTAAAAAATCACATACGACAAGACGAGGCAGGATATGCAGAGGATGCTAAATGTACAGGGAGATAAAGGCAAGCACTTAAACGACCTCCTGACTCACCAAAGCCTGTTCACCGTCTACAAGACACAAGTCAGGAGTCTGATGGAATACTCCCCACTTGATGGGTGCAACCTCTACACTCAAGAAGCTCAAAACCGTCCAAGAACGAGCGGCTGAATTGTTTAGACCCCTCCCCACCTCCCATACCCATCCACCCACCACCACCATCCAGTCAGAAGACTTAAATTTCCACCTCCTCCATCACTGAGGTACTGAGGCTGTAGTCTGGGGTGAACTGGTCCTAAGGAAAATTCAAGAGATTTCCCAAGTGCCCCTTCACAAACCCCATGAATAGTTACCATAGTGCAGCAGTCAGACACGCAAATCCCACCCCCTCCACCCCCCTGCACCGCTCCCTGACCCTTCAGCCACAGCAAACTCTGGTAAATCCTATCACTCTCAGCAAAACAAGTCCAGCCCTGACAGCAGCAATACACCATGGTTACATCTGTGTCAGCTCCCAGCAGCAGGAAGGGTAAGAACAGCAACGCGGTCACAACAACACCACTTTCAAGTCCCCCTCAAAGGGGGACTGTTCCGTCTGTTCCGTCACCCTCACCGAGTCTGTGAATCCTGGGATTCCCCTCCCTAACAACACCTTCTCCGCACGGGCTGCAGGGATTCCAGAAGGCCGCTTGCCATCGCCTTCCCAAGGGGGCAGCTACAGCAATGGGAATTACATGTCAACCTTTTGCCAGAGATGTTCAAATCCCTGAATTAGTTAGAGAAAAATGTGGCCCTTCATCAAACCAAACTTACCGTCATTTCCGCTGTTTGGTTAGATCAGGTGTCGGATTTTGGTCGACAGTGCACCAACGAAAGGCCTTGGGACGTTTTCCTGTGTTGAAGGTGATATATAAATGCAGGTTGATTGTATCCCTCTGTACTGGCAATCATTCCCTTCTCTCTCTCTCTTTGTTTTTCAGAGTGTTTAAGAAGTCCAGCCCCAATGGAAAGGTAAGGCCTTCTAATTTCACCAATTCACCAGCAAGCGAACACTTCCCCCCTGTTTATGGCATCCTGGGGGTGGGGCGGGGGGGGGCAGGGAAATGGGATTGGTTTAGATAGCACAATGCTAGCACCAGCACAAGCCTGATGGGCTGAACAGCCTCCCAGAATTTCTGTGATTCTCTTCCCCACTTTCTGAATTGTCAAAGGGCTGAAAGTTCAGCCCTTGTGAATCCCTTATTTTTTTAACCCTTTCCCCAGTCCTTTTCTTAGAATGGTGACTAGAACTAAGTGCAGCCCTCCGACTGTGGTCTAGCCAGGTTTCTAACACAGAGAGCGTTTGATTGTAAGCAGTGAGCAGATATTAATTTTCATTTTTAATAATCGCTCATGGGCATGGAATAAAGAGATTTTGGGGCACGCACCATCTGAATTATAATTCATTAATGCATCTTGATTATTAACACAGTGGTGTGAGTTACATCTGACTCAGTTCTATTGCACCTTTCAGCAATTTAAGCATTAACACTTGAAAGACATTAGCTGAGGTGCATAGTAATAACCGAGAGCTATTTCAACGAAGCACACAGCTTGAAGAACAATCGCAGTTCGGAAAAACATGCCACCATTTACAAAGGGCAGCTAGGGCTGGGCAATAAAGGCACATCCCTACATGGCAGTCTTGTGAGACGATGGTTTACGCCGCGTTGGTCAACTCTGTGAGGCATCGCCTGGTGTGGCACAGGAGCCCCACTGAAGGAAGGCAGTGGGCTGAGAGGGTGCCCGGCTGGCTGACCTCTTCCCGTCCGGCTGAGTTTCCCCCTGCTGCTGCCCTCTTCCCCATCCCGTTCCAAACAGTCCGCCTCACAAGGTCACAGCTGTCCCAGTTGTCAGTGTCAGTGCCCGCCCTCGTCATAAACTTGGGGATGCTCAAGAGGCCAGAATTGGAGGAGCGCAGGGATTTCAGGGAGTTGCAGGGCAGAGGAGATTCCAGGGAGGAGGTGCGAGGTCAGGGAGCGATTTGGAAGACAATAAGAATTTTAAAGCCAAGGTACAGCCTGACTGGGGGGGCCAATGTAGGTCAACAGGTTCAGGGATGGTGGGTGAAAGGGAATTGGTATGCGGTAGGATACGGGACAGCAGAGTTTTGGATGGGCTGAAGTTTACAAAGGGTGAAAGTGGGAGCCTCACCAGGAAAACAAGTTTCTCCATGCAGTGCCCTCATTTCGCTTGCATCTCGCACTTATGGACTGTGCATCTGTGTTTCATTAACAACTTCCTTCAAGTGTGTTCTCGCCCTATTTTTATGGGATGTGAACACAATAATAGCATCATCTTTCAGCTCAGCAAAGCACCATTCAAAATGTGTTAATTGGGACCGTGGCGAAAGGTCTCTGACAATCCGAGTGACTAATCCACAAGACCATAAGACATAGGAGCAGAAATTAGGCCATTCGGCCCATCGGGTCTGCTCCGCCATTCAATCATGGCTGATAAGTTTCTCAACCCCATTCTCCCGCCTTCTCCCTGTAACCTTTGATCCCCTTATCAATCAAGAACCTATCTATCTCGGTCTTAAATACACTCAATGACCTGGCCTCCACAGCCTTCTGTGGCAATGAATTCCATAGATTCACCACTCTCTGGCTGAAGAAGTTTCTCCTCATCTCTGTTCTAAAAGGTCTTCCCTTTACTCTGAGGCTGTGCCCTCGATGTCCTAGTCTCTCCTACTAATGGAAACATCTTCCCCACGTCCACTCTATCCAGGCCTTTCAGTATTCTGTAAGTTTCAATCAGATCCCCCCTCATCCTTCTAAACTCCATCGAGTATAGACCCAGAGTCCTCAAACGTTCCTCATATGTTAAGTCTTTCATTCCTGGGATGATTCTCGTGGACCTCCTCTGGACTCTCTCCAGGGCCAGCACATCCTTCCTGAGATACGGGGCCCAAAACTGCTTACAATATTCTAAATGTGGTCTGACCAGAGCCTTATAAAGCCTCAGCAGCACATCCCTGCTTTTATATTCTAGTCCTCTCGAAATAAATGCCAACATTGCATTTGCCTTCCTACCTACCGACTCAACCTGCAAGTTAACCTTAAGAGAATCCTGGACTAGGACTCCCAAGTCCCTTTACACTCCAGATTTCTGAATTCTCTGCCCATTTAGAAAATAGTCTATGCCTCTATTCTTCCTACCAAAGTGCATGACCTCACACTTACCCACATTGTATTCCATCTGCCACATCTTTGCCCATTCTCCTAACCTGTCCAAATCCTTCTGCAGCCTCCCCGCCTCCTCAATACTACCTGTCCCTCCACCTATCTTTGTATCATCTGCAAACTTAGCCAGGATGCCCTCAGTTCCTTCATCTAGATCATTAATGTATAAAGTGAAAAGTTGTGGTCCCAAAACTGACCCCTGCGGAACTCCACTAGTCACCAGCCGCCATCCTGAGAAGGACCCCCTTATCCCTACTCTCTGCCTCCTGCCAGACAGCCAATCTTCTATCCATGCTAGTACCTTGCCTCTAACACCATGGGCTCTTATCTTACTGAGCAGCCTCCTGTGCGGCACCTTGTCAAAGGCCTTCTGGAAGTCCAAGTAGATAACATCCATTGGCTCTCCTTTGTCTAACCTACTCGTTACCTCCTCAAAGAATTCTAACAGATTTGTCAGGTATGACCTCCCCTTGATGAAACCATGCTGACTTTGCCCTATTTTACCATGCACTTCCAAGTATTCTGAAATCTCATCCTTAATAATGGACTCTAAAATCTTACCAACGACCGAGGTCAGGCTAATTGGCCTGTAATTTCCCGTCTTTTGCCTCACTCCCTTCTTAAACAGGGGGGTTACATTAGCGATTTTCCAGTCCTCTGAGACCCTCCCTGACTCCAGTGATTCCTGAAAGATCGCCACTAACGCCTCCACTATCTCTTCAGCTATCTCCTTCAGAACTCTGGGGTGTAATCCATCTGGTCCAGGTGGTTTATCCACCTTCAGACCTTTCAGTTTTCCTAGCACCTTCTCCTGGGTAATGGCCACCATACTCACCTCTGCCCCCCAACTCTCTTGAACTTTGGGGATGTCACTTGTGTCTTCCACTGTGAAGACTGACGCAAAGTACCTATTCAGTTCCTCCGCCATTTCTTTGTTCCCCACTATTACTTCTCCAGCGTCATTTTCCAGCGGCCCAATGTCCACTTTTGCCTCTCTCTTACCGTTTATATATCTAAAAAAACTCTTGCAATCTTCTTTTATATTACTGGCTAGTTTACCCTCATATTTAATCTTCTCCCTTCTTATTTCTTTTTTAGTTGTCCTCTGTTGGTCTTTGTAGACTTCCCAATTCCCTGGTTTCCCACTGCTCTTCGCCGCATTGTATGCTTTCTCTTTAGCTTTTATGCTGTCCCTGACATCCCTTGTCAGCCATGGTTGCCTCATCCTCCCTTTAGTATGCTTCTTCTTCCTAGGGATGAATTTTTGCTGTGTCTCCCAAATTACTCCCAGAAACTCCTGCCACTGCTGTTCCACTGTCTTTCCTGCTAGGCTCATCTCTCAGTCAATTCTGGCCAACTCCTCTCTCATGCCTCTGTAGTTGCCTTTATTCAATTGTAATACCATTACATCTGATTCCAGCTTTTTCCTCTCAAATTGCAGAGTAAATTCTATCATATTATGGTCACTTCCTCCTAAGGGTTCCTTCACCTTAAGCTCCCTTATCAAATCTGTCTCATTACACATCACTAAATCTAGAATTGCCTGTTCCCTAGTGGGCTCCACCACAAGCTGCTCCAAAAAGAGCTCGAATCATAGCTATAAATCCAACGAGATTGACAAATAGAATGAAAAGGATTTGTATAGTGCCTTTCACAGCAACAGGATATTTCAATGCATTTACAGCCAATCGAGAATTAGTGTAGAGGGAGTTTTACTCTGTGTCTAACCCTGTGCTGTGCCTGTCCTGGGAGTGTTTGATGGGGACAGTGTAGAAGGAGCTTTACTCTGTATCTAACCCCATGCTGTACCCGTCCTGGGAGTGTTTGATGGGGACAATGTAGAGGGAGCTTTACTCTGTATCTAACCCCGTGCTGTACCTGCCCTGGGAGTGTTTGATGTGGACAGTGTAGAGGGAGCTTTACTCTGTATCTAACCCCGTGCTGTACCTGTCCTGGGAGTGTTTGATGTGGACAGTGTAGAGGGAACTTTACTCTGTATCTAACCCCGTGCTGTACCTGTCCTGGGAGTGTTTGATGGGGACAGTGTAGAGGTAGCTTTACTCTGTATCTAACCCCGTGCTGTACCTGTCCTGGGAGTGTTTGATGGGGACAGTGTAGAGGGAGCTTTACTCTGTATCTAACCCCGTGCTGTACCTGCCCTGGGAGTGTTTGATGTGGACAGTGTAGAGGGAGCTTTACTCTGTATCTAACCCTGTGCTGTGCCTGTCCTGGGAGTGTTTGATGGGGACAGTGTAGAGGGAGCTTTACTCTGTATCTAACCCCGTGCTGTACCTGTCCTGGGAGTGTTAGATGGTGACAGTGTAGAGGGAGCTTTACTCTGTATCTAACCCTGTGCTGTACCTGCCCTGGGAGTGTTTGTTGGGGACAGTGTAGAGGGAGCTTTACTCTGTATCTAACCCCATGCTGTACCTACCCTGGGAGTGTTTGATGGCGACAGTGTAGAGGGAGCTTTACTCTGTATCTAACCCCGTGCTGTACCTGTCCTGGGAGTGTTTTATGGGGACAGTGTAGAGGGAGCTTTACTCTGTATCTAACCCCGTGCTGTACCTGCCCTGGGAGTGTTTGATGGGGACAGTGTAGAGGGAGCTTTACTCTGTATCTAACCCCGTGCTGTACCTTTCCTGGGAGTGTTTGATGGGAACAGTGTAAAATGAGATGAACTTGAAGTGTAGTCACTGTTGTAATGTAGGAGATGTAGCAGCCAATTTGCACACAGCAAGATCCCACAAACAACAATTAGACAATGAACAGATCCTCTCTTTTAGTGATGTTTATTGCATGATAAATAATCCCCTAGGGTTTGCTGGCCAGTGCTATGTAGATAAATGCTGGTGGAATGCGGACATTAGCCCACGATGCCAACACAACTAAAACAGAAGCAGAATGAGGGGACTCCCCTGACCTTCCTCGAATCGTGGCCATATAGATCCTTCATATTCACCAGGGAGGGCAGGGGGAGCCTCGATTTAAAGCCTCATCCGAAATACAGCACCTCTGGGAGCACAGCACTCCCTGTGTACTGCACTGGAATGTCAGCTGAGATTTTGAACTGAGGTGCCTGAGTTGAGATTTGAAACAACACCCTTCTGACGCGAAGGCGAGAGTGCACCATCTCTGAAAGTATTTATTTACAGGGTTTGGGAGGAGATGTTTTGTGTTCCTCAAGAAGACGGATGTCAATTCAGAATACAACAATTCCCTATTTTTATCACCAGCAATAGCATTAAACACAGGCACCCTCTACACTGAGACAATCAAACTCGCCCAGGGCAGGTACAGCATGGGGTTAGATACAGAGAAAAGCTCCCTCTACACTGTCCCCATCAAACACTCCCAGGAAAGGTACAGCACGGGGTTAGATATAGGGTAAAGCTCCCTCTACACTGTCCCCATCAAACACTCCCAGGAAAGGTACAGCACGGGGTTAGATACAGAGTAAAGCTCCCTCTACACTGTCCCCATCAAACACTCCCAGGACAGGTACAGCACAGGGTTAGATAAAGAGTAAAGCTCCCTCTACACTGTCCCCATCAAACACTCCCAGGACAGGTACAGCACGGGGTTAGATACAGAGTAAAGTTCCCTCTACACTGTCCCCATCAAACACTCCCAGGAAAGGTACAGCACGGGGTTAGATATAGGGTAAAGCTCCCTCTTAACAGTCCCCATCAAAAACTCCCAGGGCAGGTAAAGCACGGGGTTAGATACAGGGTAAAGCTTCCGCTACACAGTTACCATCAAACACTCCCAGGACAGGAACACCACGGGGTTAGATATAGAGTAAAGCTCCCTCTACATTGTCCCCATCAAACACTCCCAGGACAGGTACAGCACGGGGTTAGATACAGAGTAAAGCTCCCTCTACACTGTCCCCATCAAACACTCCCAGGACAGGTACAGCACGGGGTTAGATACAGAGTAAATCTCCCTCTACGCTGTCCCCATCAAACACTCCCAGGACAGGTACAGCACGGGATTAGATACAGATTAAAGCTCCCTCTACACTGTCCCCATCAAACACTCCCAGGACAGGTACAGCACGGGATTAGATACAGAGTAAAGCTCCCTCTACACTGTCCCCATCAAACACTCCCTGGACAGGTACAGCACGGGGTTAGATACAGATTAAAGCTCCCTCCACACTGTCCCATGAAATGTTTCCATTGCAGTTACAGCACGTGTTAAATGTATAATCAAGTTTTATTTTCAGTTGTAATACGAGTTTCATGCAGATGAAAAAGGCAGTTTGAATCTCTCTCTGGGTTAGAAACCTCTTATTGGATACATGGCTAATTTCGGGGGTGCAGAATGTCAGAAAAGAACAATAGACAAAGACGGATGGGAATTTATTGTACAGTTGAGGGACTCAGAATTCTGCATACAGATATCACTCGATGCTGTTGCACAGTGTGGGAAGCAGTCAGAAAGGCTATTCGAGAGTTGGCTTTCCTCTCTAGGGAGTTGGAATACAAAGGGGAAGGATGTGCTTCAACTGCATTGAACTGTAGACCCCATCTGGAGCAACTGTGTTCAGTTCTGGGCACTGCCTGCACAGATGCACCATTTATAATAGGTTATTAGAACAATTCCTGTTCACAGTCAGTTCGAGAATGTTCTGTTTTCCAGGGGAGAAATTCAATGGATTATTCTTCTGCCAATAGGCGAATGGATTTCCCTTTAAGGCTGTCTCAAAATCAGGAGATGCTTCAGGGAGAAAAAGACGTAAGAGGTGGAATTTCGTGGGGTCCTCTGGAGCGCGTAAGGTGGGGGGCAGACCTGGAGAATCACATGGGAGGCGCTGTGTCCTACTCCCGCCATGCATTTAGCAGGCACTGGGAAGGGGCCAATGCAGGAACACTGCCCACTAGTGGCCGGAAGCCATTAGGCTGGACCATGAGCCACTTGAAACCAACTATGACTGAGTCGACCGGGCTCAGGGATTAGGTGAGACTTGCACGGGTCTCCCCTTCCTCCAGGAAGCCACTTGTTGGGTTTTCCAACGGCCTCTTCGATCGAGGGGCCTGGCATCGGGAAGTGGGGTGCCTACTGAGAGCGTCCGACCCCTCTCAACCCCCTCCCCATCGCCAGTGACCCTCTCCCCGTGACCCCCAAATCGCCCCACTTTACCCAGTATCTCTCCAGGTATCCAGTGACAACCTCCAGTCAAGGGTCTGGTGTGTTACCAGCAGCAACCAGCACACCTGGTGGCGCAGCTCGGTAATGGCTAATGGCAGCCTCTGATTGGCCGGCGGCTCTCAGGGGACGGGATTTCCACCCTACTGGGGACTTGATCGAGTGGAAGGCTCGTTGCTGTCCAGTTAAGCGCCTGTTAACCTGGAAGAATACAGAGTGAAATTGTCCTATGGAAATGATGTTAGGAAAACCCTGGATGAGTTCATACAACAACTGGCATTTATACAGCGCCTTTAATATAGTAAGATGTCCCAAGATGGTTCACAGGGGCCTAAACTGACAACATTTGACACTAAACTACATTTGGAGATTTAAGGACAGGTGGGCTAAAATCATGGTCAAAGTGCAGAGTTTCAGGAGCATCTTTAAGGAGGGAAGAGTGTGGCTCAGAGGTGTAGGGAGAGAATTGCACAGCTTGAGCCCCAAGCAGCTGAAGCCAAGATCGCCAACGTTGGAGCCATTAAAATTGGGAATGTGCAAGAGGCCAGAACTGGAGGAGCGTAGAGATATTGGAGGGTTGTCGGGTTGGAGGAGGTTACAGAGATAGGGAGGGTTGTAGGGCTGGAGGAGGTTACAGAGATAGGGAGGAGTGTAGGGGCTGGAGGAGGTTAAGAGATAGGGAGCGGTGTAGGGGCTGGAGGAGGTTACAGAGTTAGGGAGAGGTGTAGGGGCTGGAGGAGGTTACAGAGTTAGGGAGAGGTGTAGGGGCTGGAGGAGGTTACAGAGATAGGGAGGGGTGTAGGGGTTGGAGGAGGTTACAGAGATAGGGAGGAGTGTAGGGCCTGCAGGAGGATACAGAGTTAGGGAGAGGTGTAGGGGTTGGAGGAGGTTACAGAGATAGGGAGGAGTGTAGGGCCTGCAGGAGGATACCAAAATAGGGAGGGATGTAGGGTTGGAGGAGGTTACAGAGATTGGAAGGGTTGAAGGGGCTGGAGGAGGTTACAGAGATAGGAAGGGTTGTAAGGCCTGTAGGAGTTTACAGAGATAGGGAAGGATGTAGGGCTGGAGGAGGTTAGAGAGATATGGAGCAGTGTAGGGGCTGGAGGAAGTTACTGAGATAAGGAGGGCTGTAGGGGCTGGAGGAGGTTACAGACTCAGGGAGGATTATAGGGGCTAGAGGAGGTTAAGAGATTGGGAGCAGTGTAGGGGCTGGAGGAGGTTACCGAGATGGGGTAGGTTGTAGGGTTGAGTAGTTACAGGGATAGGGAAGGTTGTAGGGTCTGGAGGAAGTTACAGAGATAGGGAAGGATGTAGGGTTGGAGCTGGTTACAGAGATAGGGAAGGATGTAGGGTTGGAGCTGGTTACAGAGATAGGGAGGGATGTAGGGCCTGTAAGATCTTACAGAGATAGAGAGGGATATAGGGGCTGGAGGAGGTTACAGAGATAGGGAGGGTTGTAGGGTCTGGAGGAGGTTAGGAAGGAGGAATTTTAGCCCTTCCAATTTGTATCCCAATTGTTTATACTTTGTCGTGAAATGTGACAATGAAATTTGAGCGCGGCGTCTGAAACGTGACAAAACTGGGGAGGTCGCAGTGGGACCTGGGATCTTAAAAAGGCATAAAAACAGGAAATGCTGGAAAAACTCAGCAGGTCCGACAACCTCTGTGGAGAGAGAAACAGAGTTAACGTTTCGAGTCCATGGGCTGCACCTTACGCATGTCGGGCGGGCTGAGCGGGAGCGGGCGGGGACGGGCGTGGAACCAATCAGTGTCCACGATCGGCGGCGCACTGCCATTTTACATGGGTGGCCAATTAAGGCCTGCCCAGCGTAACACGTGGCCGGTAGCGCTCAGCGCTAGCTGTGCGGGTGGGGGGGGTGGGGGGGGAGGAGGGAGAGTCGGGGCTTGCGCATGCGCGTGAAACAGCGCAGCAATCGCCCTGAGGCGCCGAGATGCCTCGGGGAGATTGAGTGGATAACGAAAGTTTTGAATAAATGAGCAGGAAAATGATTGTAACATGTCCCCTGAGCTGGGACAGGTTTGCACATTTAGCAAAATTTATTTATTAATTTGGTAAAACCTTCAGGAAACCTCAACCCGCTCGTGGATGAGGTTTCCTAAAAAAACGCGAAGGTCGCTTGGGGGCTCTGCGCCTGCCCATCAGCCTTAAGGCCGGACGGGCAGCGTTGTTAATGAGGTTAATTGCTTTTTTAATGGCCTCAATAGGCCATTGACAGTTCGATAGGCGCGCAGCCGCCTGCGATGCACGCCCGCTGAACGAAAGTTCAAAATGACATGTGATGACGTTGGGACCCATGGCCCGATGTCATCTTGCGCGTCGGCGTGTCGGGCCCGCCGATATTCTGGCACACATGACCCTTCCTCAGAGCCTTCTTAAAAAGGCAAACCAGCCAAAGAGAGATGGGACTGAGCAGCAGGATAATACAGCGCGTGTCGCAGGGAATGATGTCCCTTGCTGTAATCATGAGCAATGCCACAGGAGGCCAACCGGTACTAAACTAAGTGAAACCTGCATCATTTTGTTTCCTTTTTACTGATCGGAAGATTAAGCAGGCTGGGTCTCTTTTCTCCGGGAATGAGAAAGCTGAGGGCTGATAAGAGGCCTTTAAGACTCTGAAAGGTTTTGGGAGGGTCGACCTAGAGAAGATGTCTCCACTTGTGGGGTGAGACCAGAATCAGGGAAACCGTTGACATAAAATAGTCAGTAATAAATTCAATTGAGAATCCAGGAGAAACCTCTTTACCCAGAGAGTGGGAAGAACGTGGAGCAAGCTACCACAGTGAGTGGTTGAGGTGAGTAGGGCAGATGCATTTAAGAGGAAACTGGATAAACACAGGAGGGAGAAAGAAATAGAAATATATGGTGATAGAGTGAGATGAACAGGAGTGGAGGAGGCTCGTGTGGAGGATAAACACCAGCACGGAGCAGATGGGCTGAACGGCCTGATTCTGTGATGAGAATGCTGTGAAATTCTATGTAATTATTGCATCAAATATAACCTTGAGCATTGCTGAAAAAAGAGACATGATGCTGAAGCTTTACATCTTGCACTCATCAGGACAGATACAAGAATGCCAAATTTCAAAGGGAGCAACAATTTATACCGCACGAGAAAAAAGGATGCTAATTAGTTGGCAAGTTGACTTTGATTGGTCGAGGCGTTGCCATGAAGGTACCCCATGCTTTTGTTTAATTCAAAAAAAGCGCATTGCCCGGGCGTGGTCCTATTACCTGCAGAGGACAGGTTCCTGCATACGAAGAAACGTAGCTTCTAGCACGTATAAGTGGGCGACATTATGATAATCTTAAATCGGTTGTTAGTGTAATGCTTAGCCCACTCAGGATGGTTCAGCAAATGCTGACCAATTGCAGAATCACATCTAATGTTAGACTCCATGTTGTGAGGTTTGCAAGCAGAGGCTGGTTGAGTACAGTCAGTGGTTGAGTACGGCCTATTGTGAGCAGCCGAAGGAATGTGCTATTTGATGCCATCCACCAGTCGATGGGGCGTACAGCATTAACAGCATGTCTCTTTTTTCAGCAATGCTCAAGATCTGTACAACCAAACAAATTTAATCTCTTGCTTCTCTTACCCTTTCTCAGCTTACCGTCTACCTTGGAAAAAGGGACTTTGTCGACCATGTTGACTTTGTGGAGCCTGTTGGTGAGTGCAATACCTACAGAAAAATAATCAAAATAGGCCATGGGCTGGCTACCGGTGTTGGTCTCGCCATCAAGTGTCAAGTTTGGTTTAGCCAGTAGCACACTTACCTTTGGGTCAGAAATTCGTGGGTTCAAGTTCCACTCCAGAGAATTAGGCACAAAACCTAACCCGGCCCACCTGGTGCCAGTACTGTAGGAACATAAGAACAGGAGGAGGCCATTCAGCCCATCGAGCCTGCTCCGCCATTCAAAACGATCATGGCTGATCGAACACTTCAGTGCCTTTTACCCACACTATCCCCATAACCCTTTACATTATTGTTAATCAGAAATCTATCGATCTCAACCTTAAACATATTCAATGACTGAGCTTCCACTCCCTCTGGGGTAGAGAATTCCAAAGATTCAGAATCCTCTGGGTAAAGAAATTTCTCCTCATCTCGGTCTAAAGTGGCTTCCCCCTTATTTTGAAATTGTGTCCCCAGGCTCAAGACTCCCCAACCAGAGGAAACGCCTTACCTGCATCTGCCCTGTCTATTCCTTTAAGTATTTTGTAAGTTTCAATGGGATCACCTCTGATTCTTCAAAACTCCAGACAGTAGCCTGCTCTGCCATTCAATTAGATCATGGCTGATCTGATTGTAACTTCCACTCTACATTCCCACCTACACCCTCGTTAATCAAAAATCTATCTAGCTCTGCCTTAAAATATTCAAAGGCTCTACTTCCACTGCCTTCTGAGGAAGAGAGTTCCAAAGACTCACAACCCTCTGAGAGAATAAAATCTTAATACTTTATAGAGGTTTAAATTACTTTTATTCATTCATGTGGACATCACTGGCTAGGATTTATTGCCCATGAGAAGGTGATTTCAGAGGGCATTGCTGTGGGTCTGGGGTTGCATTTAGGCCAAACCAGGCAGGAACAGCAGATTTCCTTCCCTAAAGGACATTAGTGAACCAGATGGGTTTTTACAACAATTGACAATGGTTTCACTAGACTTTTAATTCCATTTTTTTTTTGGGGGATTCAAATTCCACCGTCTGCCATGGCAAGATTTGAACCCAGGTCCCTGGAGCATTACCCTGGGCCTTTGGAGTACTAACCCATTGACAATACCACTACACCACCACCTCCTCTTTAAACTTCATGATCTTTGTGCTACCTCCATTTATAAGCTTGGGATTCCCTATGATATTTTTTAGCCTGTCCTCACCCCTTTGAGGTTGGTGTACAATCACCGCCAGGTCTTGCTGGCACACCCTTTGAAGCTTCCCCATACCCTGGTCAATATTTATCTCAGGAAAGACACTACCAGAAAGGCAGGTTATCTGATCATTTATTGCATTACTGATTCCGATTTAGGAATCAGGAACCAATTGCAGTTGACCTAAGGCCCAGTGGGTTCAGGTGGCATGGTTTAGCCACAGGTTGTCATCCCGCCCTTATCATTTCCAGCATTTTCCATGTCTCTCAGGATGACCATGAATGTTCAACATGAGCTTGAGGAATGGCACCTCATCTTTCGATTAGGCACCTGGACTCAGCTTTGAGTTTGACCATTTCAGATCTGAACCATTTTCTTTTGGACAGCAACGGTTGGCAGTGTATCAGCTGTTGCCATTCACACCTCTTCCAGGCCAGTCAATCTCAAACTTATTTTGTTGTAGGGCACCTTTTCAAATGGCTCACTAATCGTGGAATCCCCCATTTAGATTTTACCACAGTACGATAGCCAATACAAATCCAAGAATGTCAAATTTCAAAGGATTTATACCATAGGAGAAAAGGGTGCTGATTGGTTGGCAAGTCGACTCTGATTGGCTGAGGCGTTGCCATGGAGAAAGTAACATGGAACTATAGGCTCCCCAAACTCTCGTGTAATTCAAAAAAAGGCGTAAGGCTTAAACATATTTCTTTTGTTTACAGAGAATGGGTCCCTGGGTATGAATGTGTTTTGCTTCTAGGAAGTGTAAATGAGCCATGTTACAAGCTCGAATGATTATCTTAAATTGGTTGTTAGTGCAGCAATTAGCGCGCTCAGGCTTGTTCAGCAAGTGCTGTCCAATCACGGAATCACATCTAACAGTAGCCATTTTGCTCTGGGTTTTGCCAGCTCGGGCTGATATACTCAACCAGTCCATTCTTTTCTTTCTTTACTTCTCCCAAAATGTGGAAAAATGTGAGATTGTCCACTTTGGCAGGAAGAACTCCAACAACATCAACAACAACAACAACTTATATTTACATAGTGCCTTTAACTTAATGAAATGGCCAAGGCGCTTCAGAGGAGCATTATAAAACAAATTATGACCCCGACCTACATAAGGAGATATTAGGGCAGAAACGCCTGGTCAAAGAGGTAGGTTTTAAGGGGTGTCTTAAAGGATGAAGGAGAGGTAGAGAGGCGGCGAGATGTAGGCAAGGCATTCCTGAGCTTGGGGCTCAGGCAGCTGCCGGCACAGCTGCCAATGGTGGAGCAATTAAATTTGGGAGGTCCTCAAGAGACCAGAATTAGAGGAGGGCAGAGATCTCGGGGTGGGGGGCAGTGGGGCTGGAGGAGATTACACAGCTAGGGAGGGGGCGAGGCGGTGGAGGGATTTGAAAACAGGGATGAGAATCCAATGGGAGAGTAGGGCAGTGCGTGTATGTAAGATCCTTAAGATGAGAGGCTAGCGTTCCCATTTAGTTGTGTTGGTTTTCACGGAGAAATTCACCTGAAATCAACGTAACCAGCACAATGGATTGTGGAATTTTTAGGACAGGTTACATTCAGCACAAACTGTGTCTCCGTAAACTCTTTTGTGTTAGTTTCAAAGTTATCATGCTTAAACCTGACAAAACTGGCCGCACCTCTGGGATGAACTGATCAACATCGGGAATTAGCGTTAATTCTATTCAATTTGTGAACTTGATTGCATGGGTTTGCCTCCGTATCTCCTCATTCTTCTACCGCTGAAATCCTCATTCCATGACATACAAACAAAGAGCAGGAGTAGGCCATTCAGCTCCTCGAGCCTGCTCCGCCATTTAATAAGGTCATGGCTGATCTGATAGTAACCTCACATCTGCATCCCCGATAACCTATCACCCCCTTGCTTACCAAGAGCCTATCCACTTCTGCCTTAAAAATATTCAAAGACTCTGCTTCCACCGCCTTTTCAGGAAGAGAGTTCCAAAGACTCACCACCCTCTGAGAGAAAAAGTTTTGCCTCATCTCTGTTTTAAATGGGCGACCCCTTATTTTTAAACAGCGACTCTTTGTTCCAGATTATCCCACAAGAGGAAACACCCTCTCCACATCCACCCTGTCTAGACCCCTCAGGATCTTATCTGTTTCAATCGACTCACCTCTTACTTTTCTAAACTCCAGCGGATAGAAGCCTAGCCTGTCCAAATTTGTTACCTCCAGACTTGACTATTAACCCACTCCTGGCTGGTCCCTCATATTCTATCCTCCATAAACTTGAGGTCATCCAAAAGTCTGACGACCATGTCCTAACTCACACCAAGCCCCATTACCCTGTCACCCTTGTGCTCACTGACGTACATTTTCTCTCAGTCAGGCAACATCTTGACTTTAAAATTCTTATCCTTTCTTTCAAATTCCTCCCTATCTCTATAATCTCCAGCAGCCCAACAGCCCTCCGAGATATCTGCACTCCTCCAATTCTAACCTCTTGAGCATCCTCAATTTTAATCGCTCCACCATTGGCGGCCGATCCTTCAGCTGCCTGGGTCGCAAACTCTGGAATTCCCTCCCTAAACCTCTCCGCCGCTCTATTCCACTTTCCCCCTTTAAGGCGCTCCTTCAAATCTACTTCTTTGACCAAGACTTTGGTCACCTGGCCAAATGGTACCTTTATGTGGTTCAGTCTTAAAATGTTCTTATAATTCTACTGTGAAGCACCTTGTGGTGTTTGATTACATTTGAGGCACTATATTGCAGCGACTTGGCCGTGCATTGGTAATGTCAATGGACGAGTAATCCAGAGGCCCAGGCTAATGCTCTGGGGAACATAGGTTCAAATCCCAACATGACAGCTGTGGAATTTAAACTTCATTCATAAAATCTGGAAAATAAAGCTAGTCTCAGTCACAGTGACCACGGTGACTATTATCGATTGTTGTAAAGACCCATCTGGTTCACTAATGTCCTTACCCGGTCTGGCCTACTTGTGACTCCAGACCCACAGCCATGTGGTTGACTCTTAAATGCCCCTCTGAGATGGCCTGAAATGATTCAGTTCAAGGGCAGTTAGGGATGGGCAACAAATGCTGGCCTTGTCGGTGACACCCACATCCCATGAAAGAATAAAGGAAAACAAAATAAATGTGCGTTTTGGTCGGGTTTTTTCGAGGAGGCTGCAAAACTTAAGGTCTGAGTCCTTATGGTTACAAGGGCACTGCTGGATGCATCTTAAAAGCTTTTGAAAGTTTATTTTTAATTTATTAAGAAACTGACTGCTGCACCTCAATCTAAGCAGCAAACGTTCTGTATTTTTATATAAATCATTTTCAGATGACTTAACTTCAGATTTGTCACAGCTGGTGAACTGACACGCTGATCAAAATCCATATGTTTTTATAGTAAATTCATTTTCGGCTGCGTTAGTCAAGTGTCATCATGTTATCAATCATAAATGTGCCAAGAATGTTTTTTAAAACTATATTTTTATTTGAAAACACCTTTTGAAATGCTGCTCCAAGGCTCATTCCGTTCACCTTCTGCTGATGCGCAAATGAGTTTGAGCAGAAACGAGGAATAAAAGCATTTCTCAAAAGGGGTGCAACTTTGGGCATAAACTTCACGTGGAAAGCTGCTTGTGCCCGAAGTGTAAACACCGCCCTGTGTTATTAAACCGGGGCCCTGTCTGGGCTATCTTGCTGGTTTAACACAAGTGAGGTACTCCAGGCGCTGGAGATACTTCAGGCACGAGAAATCCGAAATAAAAAACAGAAAGTTCTGGAAACACTCAGCGGCACTGGCAGCTTCCGTGAAGAGGGAAAGGGAGTTCACGTTTCGAGTCCGATATGACGATTCTTTGGAACGCTTCTGTTCCGGGGAAGAAGAGTCAGACTGGACTCGAAGCGCTAACTCTTGTTTTCCTCTCTCTACAGATGCTGCCTGATCTTGCTGAGCATTTCCAGCATTCTCTATTTTCATCTTGCCAGTTTAACTGGTTGTTAAATAAATCGGGGTACGATTCGAAGAAAATCAAGGGTGTTTTCCTTGGTGTCACGGCCACCATTCTCCACAAAGCTGCCAAAAGCAGATTGCCTCATCTCCTCACTACTTGTGGGATCTTGCTGTGCGCAAGGCGAGTGACATTTTGCTGTGTGAATCCAGTAATCGTGCGTAAAACTTATTAACCATATGCGAACTAGAACATAAGAATTAGGAGCAGGAGTAGACCATTCTGCCCCTCAAGCCTGCTCCGCCATTCAATAAGATCATGGCTGACCTTCTTGTGTTTTGATTTCCACATTCCCATCTTACCCCGATAACCTGTGATTCCCTGTCTTAACAAGATTCTACTTACATTGTTACGACACAGTAGTTGGTGAAGGCTGAGTTGTTTAAATCCCAGAGGGAAACTTGAAAAACTGTCGTAACCTATATTTTCAATTGGTACGTTTGAGATGCAGCTCTGAATTCAGGAATAAGACCACCGAGTCTCAAAAGGTTTTTTTTTATATAAAACTAAATTAAACATTTATTAATTTAACAACAAATTAAACACATACACATGTCTACAAATTACCATACTAATAACTTATAAACAAATCCCCAAATTAATCACTCTCGGGTAAATCTTCACCAAGGCAACAATAACCCATAGACTTTAAACAGAAACCAGGCAAAGCACAGTTGACCTTACAAATTCAAAATGAGGTTCCTTTCAGGTTGTTTCCTTTGCAGACACAGATGTAGGGCTTACAGGCTGCTTAGATCTTAAATGCCTCTGACTTACACATAAACATATACCCAACTTTCCCTTTCAATGTAACTTTTCCATTGTGTCCCAGGCTAATAATGTCACATCTTCTAACAATAACATTTTCATCCCACCGATTTTATTAGTAATATAAACACATTGCTTGGTGTCTCCCAAATAGGTGCAAGATTTTACCCATTCTTTTGAATGGTTTATTCAACAAATGTAAATTTACACTTTACCTTCTCCTCCTTACGTTTATCTAATTAACACCTCAAAACTACTAGACATCAAAGCACCCAGACTAGTTGGCTTTAACCCAATTGAGCCACACAATGACACAGACCCCCTACTATAATTCCAATTTAAAAATAATTTCCAATAACATTATAGACATTAATATCTCTTCATGACACTACCTCCGCCTTAAAAATATTCATGGACTCCACTTCCACCACCTTCCGCGGCAGAGAGTTCCTAAGTCGCATGGCCTCTGAGAGAGAAAAAATTCTCCTCATCTCTGTCCGAAAAGGGCGACCCCTAATTTTAAAGCAGTGCCCTGATTTGTGATGTCACTGAGAGACGTTATAAAGCATTAAAGAAAGAAAGAATTGACATTTATATAGTGCTTTTCATGATCTCAGGGCATCCCAATGTGCTTCACAACCAGTGAAGTACTTTCTGAAGTGTAGTCACTGTAGGAAATGTGGCAGCCAAGTAGTGCACAGCAAGATCCCACAGACAGCAATATGATAATGGTCGGACCATCTGTTTTTGTGACGCTGGTTAAGGGATAAATATTGGCCTCAGGACAACAGGGAAAACTGCCCTCCTCCCCGAACCTCTCCCCCCCACACCACCCCCGCCGCCCACCCCACTCTTCTTCGAAATCGTGGTCATGGAATCATCTGTGTCCACCCAAAAAGGCAGAAGGGGCCTGGGATTAACACCTCATCCGGGAAAAATGGCACCTCTGACGCTGCAGCACTGCACTGGAATTGTCGGCTTCAAATGATGCATTTCACTCCAGGTTCTCTTGACTCCACAGTGTTATGATTCATAGCCAAGAACCCTATTCGCTGAGCCAAGGCTGACGCCAAGGGTTGGATTCTACATTTCTTGGTGGGGCTAGGAAGTTGGAACAGAAACCAAGGGGACTACTTTCTCCCACCATCTCCACATGTCCAATCAAACGTCAGTCTGGCTGGAAGGGGGCCAGTTATAGGTGCAGAGGAAGCTTGGCTCCCTGATCACAAACCCTTCCCCTTGCTCCCTTCCAACCTTGCCACCATCAACAGTTTTCTTTCTTTATTTTTTTCATGGGGTGTGGGTGTCGCTGGCAAAGCCAATATTTGCTGCTCACCCTTAGTTGCCCTTGAACTGAGTGGCTTGTTAGGCCATATCAGAGGGCAGTTAAGAGTCGACTACAACTTCAGGGAGAAAAAGCAGTTGTAACCGGGTCAGGTCCTAACTGGAATAACTGGCACGTACCTGGGGTCAACCAGAACAACCAGAAACCAACTAGGAAGCGTTTCACCCCTGATTTTGCAGCCTCCTTGGCTATGTCCGTTTGTGAGTTACAAGGAGCAGTTAACTTGAACTGGGGACAGGCTGAAGTCGAGCATTCCCATTGCCCCAATTGAAAACATTTAGAATATGGTGAGCAATTTTGGGCCCCGTATCTCAGGAAGGTTGTGCTGGCTCTGGAGAGAGTCCAGAGGAGGTTCACGAGAACGATCCCAGGAATGAAAGGCTTAACATATGAGGAACGTTTGAGGACTCTGGGTCTATACTCAATAGAGATTAGAAGGATGAGGGGGGATCTGATTGAAACTTACAGAATACTGAAAGGCCTGGAAAGAGTGGACATGGGAAAGATGTTTCCATTAGTAGGAGCGACTAGGACCCGAGGGCACAGCCTCAGAGTAAAGGGAAGACCTTTTAGAACAGAGATGAGGAGAAACTTCTTTAGCCAGAGATTGGTGAATCTATGGAATTCATTGCCACAGAAGGCTGTGGAGGCCAGATCATTGAGTGTATTTAAGACCGAGATAGATAGGTTCTTGATTGGTAAGGGGATCAAAGGCTACGGGGAGAAGGCGGGAGAATGGTGTTGAGAAACTTATCAGCCATGATTGAATGGCGGAGCAGACACGATGGGCCAAATGGCCTAATTTCTGCTCCTATGTCTTATGGTTTTATTAGGGTCACACTGGGACTCTGATGTGTCCCTACCTCTGATTCAAATGTGACTTTTGGGCAGTGAACAATTATTTATCAGCCTCAGGTCGATGGGAATGGGATTGGTGTTTAATCTGCAATACTTCACAGGCTGGAAAAATACCCATTCCCAAAATGAAAATCCATTATATGCGCATTCGTTAATTGTTGCATTTTGATTTTTTTTTTTGTACTGAAATTACACAAGCAACGTGACAATATCTGGGGAATTTCCACCTGTTGAACTGTACAACAAGATGCATGATATAGGGAGGGGTATGGCTGAGACCACATCCACCTGGATCCACCAGGAGGTGGGGGAGACACATTGGAGGAGGTGGAGGTGGACATGGGGGAGAGGAAGAGGAGGAGGTAGAGGTGTTGGAGAGGGAGAGAAGAAGGTGGAGGTGATAGAGAGAAAGAGGAAGAGGAAGAGGTGGGGCAGAGGAAGAGGAGGGGGTGGAGGTGGCAGAGAGGGAGAGGAAGAGGTGGAGGTGGGGGAGAGGAGGAGGAGGTGGCGGAGAGGGAGAGGAGGAAGTGGAGGGAGGAAGTGGAAGAGGTGGAGGTGGAGATGGCGGAGAGGGAGGGGGAGAGGAGGAAGAGGTGGCGGAGAGGGAGAGGGGGAGAGGAGGTGAGGGAGAGGAGGAGCTGGAGGTGGGGGAGCCAAACGGAGGAGCCTCCAGCACTCGGAGCGATGCAGCCTTGAGGAGCCGGCTGCACCTCACCCACTGACACAAACTTAGGGCAGGGTTTTCTGGCCCCACCTGCTGGTGGGGTCTTCCTGTCCCACTGGACATTTGGCCTGGCTCTGCGGGTCCCCTATAGCAGGATGTGTCACGCTGGGGGCCTGAAAACCCTTTGCTTTAACTCCTGCTGGCAACAATTCAACGTGTTGTATCCAATTTAAATCACAAAACTCAGCGATTACATTTTAGCACAAAGTGCGGGAGCCTTGGCAGGGTTGGCGCAGTGGAGCAGACCAGGGGGCACGGACACACAGGCATCGGTGACCACCTTGCACCGGCCGGAGAGACACAGTGGGCAGGATTCTCCCACCTGGGACCAAGCCCCGTGGTGGGGGCAGGAGGCAGGGGGCAGGAGGCAGGGGGCAGGGGGCAGGGGGCAGGGAGCAGGGGGCAGGGGGCAAGGGGCGGGGGGCAGGGGGCAGGGGGCAGGGGGCAGGGGGCAGGGGGCATGGGGCAGGGATCAGGGTGCAGGGGACAGGGGGCAGGGGGCAGGGGGCTGGGAGACGGGGGTGGGGGCAGGGGAGTGTTTCCCGCTGCGGAAGCTGGTGGAAAGTTCCGCGGTAATCGTGCCGCCCCGGCGTCACTAATCACGCAGCCAGGGGTTTCTCGGCGCCTCGCACAGCGAGTCCGGGCCGGGTGGCGCGGGACCCGCCCTCATACCCGGCTGCCATGTTGAAAAGGCGGGCGGACATCCTCACCGTCAAAGCAAGCCACGGGGATGTCTGGCGGGGGGAGGTGAAGGCCCCAGCGCAGAAAGCTCTGTGACGCCTCCCTGGCGGATCCCCCTGGAGTAGGGTACCCGGGTCTCAGCCTCACAGCCCGACTGCAGTGCATCCACTCAGCAGTGGGGTGACCACTGTGGCTCCTTCACCCTTCAACATACAGAGAACGCTGTATGGAAGTGGGGCGGAGGTCGTGGGGGGCAGAGGTCGTGGGGGGCGGAGGTCGGTGGGGGGGGGTGGGAGTTTGGCAGAGGGCACTAACAACCTCCGCAAATCAGGTTCCTGCCGGTGCCTTCCCCTTGTACGTGGATGGGCCCAGCGCTCTGGAGGGAGCTGGCAGAGGGTGCTGCAGGTCTGTGCTGCAACGCCTCTACCGGACAAACCTCCCTGGACAACCAGCAATGCAGCAATGCCCTGCCACACAACAGGGTAAGAACAGAAGAATGAGAATTGAACGTCAAATTGCAACGTAGAAACGGATGCAACAATCAATTCCTCGCAAACCCATCTTCTCTGTTGTCTTTCAGCACAAGATGAGGCACAGCCGGCCAGAATGGGCAAAGAAATGAGGGGGAGGAGGGGGGCGACCACATCTGAGGCCTCTCTGGCTCAACTGGCAGGCATGGAGAGGGTCCGGGCAAGCGGCAATGAGGAGCTTGGACTTGGGGGTCCATCCAGTTAGGGTCCATCCATGGTTTAGACACCTGAGGGTCAAATGTGCCTCCATGTCAGAGGCAGCTCAGGCTGGCACTTGCTGTCTCCTCTCTCACAGCTGCCACCAGGAAGAGGCCAAGGCCCAAGGATGAGGGCTCCCTGTCAGGCCTCAGCAGAAGCCCGAGCCCAGAGAGGGGCCAGGAGAGAGGGGAAGAGGAGAGATGTGCACCTGTAGAGGCATCACAGCAGACACTCGCACCCTCCAACAGCCCAGGGACACATACCACAGCGGGTATTAGTCCTAGCTTAGGCAGGGTCTCACAACCTGGTGGTCATTGCACGGACACGTGCCCACGGCAGGAGGAGGTGAGGTCAGCCGAGCTCACTGGAACTCGGAGGACTGCTGGGGAAGAGGCTTCTGTGTGGTCCGAGTCAGAGGACAAGCCTTCTAACTAATGGTGGAGAGTCGGCAGGAGGCAGGTGAACATCAGGCAGCGGTATTGGAGGCCATCTTACATCAGAGGAGTCCATCCACCTGCTCTCTGAGGAAGTGGTGCCGACCTGTGCACGCATTGAGGTCTCCATGGGAAGAATGGTGGAGATCCTAGTCCGGCAGATCCTGCCGGAGATGTGTGCAGACCTGCGCTCCATCGTGGTAACCATGAATAAGCTGCTGCAGTCGGCATGTGAGATGGGGGAACGAGGCACCTCGACCACCCCCCAGGTGCCCCTTCCCCTCAAAGGGTCAGGCAGGGGCCTTCGGGCACCCAAAGGGAGGAGAAGCGGCAGCTGGACACACCTGGGTCAATCCACTCAGGTATCTCAGAGGTTGGCCTGGACCTCCTGAATCTCCTTTGCCTGTGGCCCCTTTGTCCTCTGGTCAGCGCAGAGGGAGCAGCTGGTCCACAGGAGGACAGCCAAAGGAAGCCAGAGGCCTCCAGGCCTCGGCTCTCCAGAGGACGGTCACCAAAGTCACCCATGGCAACAGGGTCAACCAGTCAGCAGGCTGCCTCCACCCCTGTTCCGGGTGTCGGGGGAGAACCTAGAAGAAGTGATGGGCCACAAAGAATAAAGAAATTTTAATCGCACCTGGTTGTACAGGTGAACAAATCATTGTTACAATTCTAACCTCTGTAAATATAATCACTTTCGCTGCAGTAATGTCTACTGTCTTTTTTCAGCATGGTTCTTAAGGTTTAGTGAATGGCCCTGCCCCCTCCTCTCCTGCGGACATGCAACCCCCCACCACCGAGTGAGTCTGCCGGGAGAAGAGTGTGTGGCCGGGCCTTTGCAAGTGATATGCAAGCGCTCTCCCTCGCACACTGAGTCTTCACCCCATCAAATCCCCACGTGACCCAGGCCCCAGCACAGCCAACACCCTTTTGGTTGTCCAGCTGTGATGACCCCGCATCTCCACTCTCCCACTGGCCCAACTCCCATGCAGCATCCCGGGACCTCCAATGCGAGGCTTTGCTTCGGTTTGACCAGTCCAGCATGGTGGCTGTGACATTTTCCCTGTGCTCCTGCACCATTTTATGCCCCTCACCCAGGCCTTTTCCCCCATCATAATTGACCATCCCCCCGTCACCCGCCACCAGCATTACCTTCGACCTCTCCACCGTTACTCTCTAACCTGAACCATGTTCCTTTGATAATGTCCAGGTAAACGTTCACGTTCCTTTCCTCTCTGAAAATCCTGCCCCCGTGCACATTG
Organism: Cetorhinus maximus; assembly: GCF_964194155.1. Lineage (NCBI taxonomy): Eukaryota > Metazoa > Chordata > Chondrichthyes > Lamniformes > Cetorhinidae > Cetorhinus > Cetorhinus maximus. The sequence continues at coordinate 5,096,435 of NC_135885.1, forward strand.
ACCTGCCTGACCTCCTCCTGCCCACCGACAACCCCCCCCTCCCCCGCCACATCACCCGAGTCCATGTCTACCTCCATGTGCCCACGGATGATCCTTGCCACTCCTTCATGCCACACTGTCACATCCTCACTCTCCCACCCTCCCGGCTCCCTCTACCCCCTGTAACCTTGTCCGCTACCCTCCTATCACACCCACCCTGAGTTCACTCCGCAGGAGTCACCGGTTGACCCCACTGACCCCTCCCTATGAACCCCTTCACCTCGACGTAGCCCCCACCGCCTTCACACACCTGGGCATAACCCACTCCTTCTTACACCTGGACTTAACCCCCCCCGCCTTCACCTGGACATAACCCCCTCTTCCCACCCAGCAACCAACACAGCCCTTCCTAACTGCCCCCTCCATTCCCTCTACCGCCTCACTCCGCCCCTGTAAAAGCCTTTCCTGCACCCTCACGCCCCGACCACATCTACAGCCCTCCCGGCCTTCTTTAGCCCCACCACCCCAACACCGGCCAGCAGAGCCTCCTGCTGCAGCCCGGGGACCTGATCCCATAGCAGTGGCTCTGGAAGGAGTAAGGCCCGAAGCCTGAGCAATGTCCTTGGAGGAAGGCCCGAAGCCTGAGCAATGTCCCTGGAGGAAGGCCCGAAGCCTGAGCAATGTCCCTGGAGGAAGGCCCGAAGCCTGAGCAATGTCCCTGGAGGAAGGGCCGAAGCCTGAGCAATGTCCCTGGAGGAAGGCCCGAAGCCTGAGCAATGTCCCTGGAAGGAGTAAGGCCCAAAGCCTGAGCAATGTCCCTGGAGGAAGGCCCGAAGCCTGAGCGAGATTGCTGTGTGGAGAACTCCCAACTTCTGGCAGCCACATCGCGGAGGAGCCACGTGAGTGAAGCTCCGCCCACCCTGTGCTGCACGTGGCACTCCAGGGCCCAGTGGCTGGAGGCCTCCATCTTCTGCTCAGATGCCCACGAGCTGACCAAGGCCCTTAACATAAGGCCCAACTTTTAGCACAGGCGTGTTCTGGACCGGCGTGTTTCCCCGCTGGTGTCGTGGAGAATCGGCAGCGGGGGTTAAGATTCCGGCTGGGTCTTCACCCTGCGTGGAAATTAGCGGGGCGCAAATCGGTTTCACCACGGCCTCCAGCGGGACTCGGGGTCTGCCACGGTGGGCAGTGGCAGAAGGCCCGGCCATCGGGGCAGGTGGGAGAATTCCACCCGGTGTCGCCACGTATCAGGTTGGACAGAGTTTATGCCTTTGCCTGCTTGTCCTGGGTAGTGTAGTGTGAACACACTTGGGAGTGCAGGAAGTGTGTTAGCTCTGCCTTTGTGCGTGGAATGGAGTGGGGTGGGAGGTAGTGGCGGCTTCACTCGGCAGAGGTGTTCCAGCTTCCAACGTCATGTTCCCCGCAGTTTTACCAAAAAAAACGGCACGGTCGCAGGAGATAGCGGAAACGAATGGGGTCAAACATTGCTGTGGAGTCACGTGTAGGCCCAACTGGGTAAGGACAGCACATTTCCTTCCCCAAAGGGGTAATTGATGATAGTTTCACGCTCACCATTACTGAGACTGGCTTTTGATTCCAGATTTATTAATTGAATTTAAATTCCACCAGCCGCCGTGGTGGGTATTTGAACCCATGTCCCCAGAGGCTTAGCCTGGGAATGCTGGATGATCTAGTCTAGTGACAATACCACTCGGCTACTGTCTCTCCCCGAGTTTCTCGTGGTTGTTTTTAGATTCCACAATATAGTCAGCTTGTGACTTTGAGTTAATATGAAAAGTAATATAGTATAGTGATGAATGTTTGTTATAGCTACATTGGCAGCGGAATATGAATCACATCTTGTTACAATCCTTGGCCAGACCCTGTGGTGTGGGGGGGGAGGGGGGAAGATCCAGTTAAGGACCGGTACTGTTTTGTTTAAACTAGATAAAGGATGCGATTCAAGGCACCTGCTTTTTAAATAAAGCCGCAAGATTCCTCAGGTTTTGAACAAACAAAAAACAAACGTTACTATTACAAGGTCAGAAAGATAAAACAATTTACAATATCTATCTTATGCTCCAACATTCAGGGTAAGTATGAGGCACGTGTGAATGAACAGACAAACTGAGGCCGAACACACCACACGACAGAGTAAATGACAGATGCAACCAAGGCAGAGTCCATGGGTTTTTCAAGAACCCACCCAGACGTCAGTAAAACACCAAGTCAAACAGTCTCACTGAAACTCTGCTTCCCGAGGGATTCCCAGCTTCATCTTCGAAGATCTCCTTGGAATTCCCTCCAAAAGCTGCTCCCCTTTGTTTGGCTTTAATAGTGGATCACCTCACTGGGTTTCAATCTCGCTTTTGGAGCTTCCTTCTCCCTGGATTCCCGAGCACACTCAACACTAGCTTACAAACACACTTTCAGATCTATGGTCGTGCCAAGCAGAAGACCACAGCTCCAAAGGGGTACCTTTGCCCTAACGGCCCTTTGTACTTTAAGTCCGCCCCCTTGCAGCCCTCTCTTTAACTTGACTAGAACCTGTTTCTGCCCCTGTGTCTGTGACATTTTTTTGGCTGGCAGCCTCCCCAAAGCTGACTCCTTTAAGAGGAGATGTCCTTGGACTGATCTGTTGATCTATCAAAACACTCCCAGAGGGTCCCATCCTAGTTTCTAGGCAGGAAACAATGCAACAAGCATTGGAACACCCTGTACCTTAAATATGACAATCTCCACACACACTGCGTATTCAGCACCCAGGGGCACAATGAATTGAATTCATAACAGTTTGAATATATAACTTATGGGTGCTGAGAATTGGCACTGCAGGGAGTGACGTCGTGTAGCAGAGGGGTAATGCCAAGGACACGGCTAGAATTGGAAAGGCCCCCTGCCCTCAGAGTCAGTCTTCATTATTCATTGAAGATGCAAAAAAAAAAGACTTTAAAATGTAATTAAAAATCACCCAGACACTGCCACCTCCCCCATAAGTGTCTACTGCTATGTTCAGCCACAGTCCTGGTGGCAAGTCCTTTCCACCACCCTTGTGCCATCTTGTTATGGCTGCCGTAAAAGACTCCCAATCCTTTTTTCATCACCGGTGCCCGAAAATTGCAGCGGGCAACGAGAAATGACGGACGATTGGGTCGTTAACAAATAGCTCGTTTATGAGTGACTTCAAAATGGCGGGCGGGCTACTGATTTCGGCACTTGTCCGTCACCCGTGTTATTGGAGGTTACCGAACCGGAGTCACTGCGCCCCAAATATTTGGTCAGTGTGGGGCGTGTGGGGTAGGGGAGGTGAGTGCCAGCGCACCCGATTTGGGAACGTAAAATCCAGCCCTGTGAATATAAGTCTTAACAAGTGTCACTGTTAACAACCAGCGCCGGATCATGACAGGTTTCCTCTCTCTCCTTCTACAGATGGCGTTGTTTTGGTTGACCCAGAATATCTGAAGGAAAGAAAAGGTAGGGATTGAGAACACTGGCCTGACAGCCATGGAGAGTTCTGACTGGTATCTGTGTCCAGGAACCAACTCTGAAACACACAAATGGCTAACGTTCCACAGAATATGATGGGTCCTGTTCCAGGGAGAGCAACAGGTCTTGATTCATTGGTAGAGGTCTGAGACTGGACAAATATTTTGGTGTTTTGCTTGGATCTGTTTGGAGATCAGCAGGTGTTTATACAAAAGATGACATTATTGGTTAACTAGGGGGAGAGTGTACGTGGGGCTGTGGGAGGGGATTAAATGGGTGGGTAGAGTCAGTGATAGGGGAGAGTGTACATGGGGCTGTGGGAGGGGATTAAATGGGTGGGTAGAGTCAGTGATAGGGGAGAGTGTACGTGGGGCTGTGGGAGGGGATTAAATGGGTGGGTAGAGTCAGTGATAGGGGAGAGTGTACATGGGGCTGTGGGAGGGGATTAACTGGGTGGGTAGAGTCAGTGATAGGGAAGAGTGTACATGGGGCTGTGGGAGGGGATTAAATGGGTGGGTAGAGTCAGTGATAGGGGAGAGTGTACATGGGGCTGTGGGAGGGGATTAAATGGGTGGGTAGAGTCAGTGAGAGGAAAGGGAAGAGCAAAAACCAGAATGGAGAGAGTGAAGAAACGACAGACCCAATGCCCAAATTAGTCAAATCTGCCACAACATCAAGAAGCCTTGAAAATTGAATATTGAAGCATTGTTCTCAGCACCATGCTGCCTAGTGCTGGTCAGAGACGTGGATCCAACCCTGTTTGCACGTGGATAATGTCACCAACTGACGACTCTTTTCCATCTTTGCAGTGTTTGTCACCTTGACGTGTGCCTTCCGGTACGGCCGGGAGGATTTGGACGTGTTGGGACTGACCTTCCGGAAGGATCTCTTTGTCACCAGTGTCCAGACTTTCCCGCCAGTGGCCGAGGAGAAGAAGCCCTTAACTCGTCTTCAGGAGCGCTTGATCAAGAAACTGGGCGAACACGCTTACCCTTTCACCTTCGAGGTTCGTCCCCTTCTCCAGCTTCTAATACCAAACACTAACGGCAGAATTCTTTACAGAGAGAAGCATGTGAGTTAAGTAAGAGGCCCTGTCTTGAGTTCATATTTATACCGGTCTTATTCAACAGCGACTTGTAGATAGACAGATATGGTGCCTTTAACCAAGACCTCTGTAACATCACACAGCTTCACACCTGTCTCAGCTCCCCTGCGTCTGAGACCCTCCTCCAGGCCCTCGTACCTCTAGACTCGACCATTCCAATACAACCCTGGCTGGTCTCCCACATTCTCCCCTCTGTAAACTCGAGGACATCCAAAACTCCGCTACCTGTGCCTTCGCTGACACCTGAGCAGGAAGGCCGCCTGCTGGATTTTACCTGCACCCCCCCCACCCCCCTTTACCTTCAAACCCACCAGGGCAGAGTGTGAAACCCAGCCCCCTATCTCTGTAATCTCCCCCAGCCTCCTTCACCCGCCAGGCTGTCACCTCCCCGCTTCGTCACACCGGGCGCCACTGTTAAACTGCGGCCACGCGTGTGGCTCTCAGTGCTCCCAGCCCAGGGCTGCTGCACAGAAGACATGGCCCCAAAAGGCAAGAACACTACAGCTCCCCAATTCGGTGACAGCTGCCTCCGACACCTTGTCAGGGTGAAGCCCTCTACCCCCGCTCTGGCCGCAGGATGGACAGCAACCTCACTGATCCAGTACAGGAGGCGGTGCCAGCGGTGGTCAGTGCCAACGCCCTGCAAAAGAGGACAGCCACCCCAGTGCCATAAGAGGACGAATGATCTCCTCCATTCTGCCAGGGTAAGTCACTCTTCTCATCACTCTCAACTCACACACTCACAAACCCATCGCACATCCACAGGGCCCTCACTCACTGCCAGTTAAAGAGACATCACCATTCATACTCTCACACACACCGTCATTGTCCTCATCCTGTCCATGGGACCACTCACCACCCACACATGCCAGGCACACTTATCATCTGGCCTGGCAGGCGTCCTGCTTACACTCTCTCCATCTGTATTCATGCAGGACAAGCTGGTACACAACAAGAGGGAGAGGTTGCAGACTGGTGGAGGAACACCTGAAATCAAGATCCTCACGGATTTTGAAAACTGAGCCATCCAACTGGCCGGTGAGGATCTGGACCATTTCTGTGCTGACACTGAGGTCGGCGCTGCTCTACCAAGTGAGGAACCAGCAATGCAACATCCATCAGACAACCATGCTGTGAGTGATGTGTCCTGGTTCCCAGGTCCCTGCCATGCACTAATTACCTCCCCTTGCTTCTGCAGGGGTATCTAGTCAATGGAGTCCATGACCCAGAGCCTCCAGTCAAGCCCCAAAGAAACCTCTGAAGAGGAATCTGGCGGCACCCTCCGTGAAACCCCATCACAGCGCTCACCCTCACCCTCCACCAGCGCAGGGACACGCACCTCGGTGGGAACTAGTTCTAGAGTAACCCGGGGATCACAGTCTGGTGAGCACATCGCACTGTCTGATCCACAGCAGGTGAAGGCAGGGATCTCCCAGGTTTTTGGCACTTGGAGGATGCTGGAGGCCAGAAATCTGTTGAGTCTGAGACAGGTGAGGAGCCTCTGGACTCGGTCACGTCTCAGTTGCTGGAGCTGCAAAGGCAAGCTCGGGAACATCAGGAAGGGATGTCCGCTGCACTCCTCAGATTGCAAGGCATGATGGAGGAGTCCATCTGCCTTCACTCTGAGGTGATAGCGCCGGCAATGCCAACGCACCGAGGTCAACATTGGCAGATGGCGGCCGCCATGGAGACCTTGGTCCAGGACATCGGTCCTGCACTGCTGCGCGGGCTGAACTCTATCGCTGACACAGTGTGTACGCAAGAGGGGTGTTGGGCAGCTCGATCTCACTCCAGCTTCCCCTTCCCCTCAAGGAGTCAGCCAGGGGCCCCTGGGCACCCAACGGGAGGAGGATCAGCAGGTGCACACTCCGGGCCCCTCCACCCAGGTGACTCCAGGAGTGTCCGGCCCATCTGAACCTCCTCTTCCTGTGACCCCAGCAGCTCCAGCTCCACAGGCCAGGGAGGGTGCCACTGCCACACAGCAGGATCCCGAAAGCAGGCCGGGGACCACCAGGTCTCAGCCCTCCAGAAGATGCCTGCCAAGGTCATCACAGACAGGGCGTCACAGTCAGCAGGCTGCCTCCACCTCCGCTGTGGATGTCGGGGGAAACCAAGACAGCGGCAGGATTAGGATGATGTAGTTACACAGCCTGGGCATGGGTGCTAATCTCTTGTACTTAATGTTTACTATTGTAAATAAACTCCTAAGAATGTCTCCCTGCCTATGGCTCTGTTCTGATGAGCAGTGTTCGTGTCACTCAGATGTGCACAAGATAAAGGCAGGTGTCTCAGTCCAGGGCCTCTTCCCCATGCTATGTGCAGCCTTCAGTGATGGTCCGGCCTCACACTCCCTGGACACATTACTGATGCCTGCACCTCGGCAGTGCTGGTCATTGCTGCCAGAATGTAGTGGGCGGGCGGCACAGAGTTCCCTCATTCTCTCTGTGTGCTCTCAGCACCTTTGAGGTGGGGTTGGCCCCCATCTCTTCAGCATCTGTGACCGGTGACACTGTTCTCCTGAAGGGGTCAGGTACTGAAGGCTGACAAAGGATCAGTGGATTTAAAGCTGCATCCCCATGATTTCGCCTTGATCACAGAGCGCAAGCGAGCTGCCCTCAGCCAGACAGGAGTCAGACATTCTCGGAGGCTGTGTGAAGATCTATGGAGTGTCCTCACTGCATGTCGTCATCATCCTCCTGGAATCGAGTGACTATCAGGGCCTCCACTGCATCCCCATGACAGGAGCATTCTCACAGAGGGTATGTGCGCTGCCGTCAGCCCGACTGGAGTCAAATGTTCACAGATGCAATGTGAGAGTCTATGGGGTTTCCTCTCTGCATGTCGTCATCATCCTGCATGAATCTAGCAGTTATGAGGGCCTCCCCAGCACACCTGCCTCCTCTGGCCAGTGCGATGGCCTCATCGCCTTCATCGCCACGTTCGAGGACCTCCTCACCCTCATCCCCGCCGACGTCCTCCTCATCGGAGGAGACCTCCAGCTCCTGGCCATCTCCTCCTCAGCCAGCTCCTCTCCCCGTTGCAGCGCCAGGTTGTAAAGGGCGCAGCAGGTGACAACGATGTGTGACATCACCTGTGGACTATATTGGAGGCTCCACCAGACCGGTCCAGGCACCAGAACCTCATCTTCAGCATCCCGATGGTTTGCTCCACCAGGTTGCGAGTTGCAACATGAGCCTCATTAATACCGCAGTCTGAGGCCTCCGCACAGGTGTCATCAACCACGGCCTCTGTGGGTGGCCCTTGTCCCCAAGGAGTCAACTCTGCAGCCTCTGTGGACCCTGGAAGATGTCAGGGATCTGAGACCTGCTAAGGATGTAGGAGTCATGGATGCTCCCTGGGAGTTGTGCACAGGCCTGTAGGATGTGTTTGTGGTGGCCGCACATCAGTTGAACATTCAGCGAGTGAAAGCCCTTGAGGTTGATGTAGTTGACTGCTTGTTGCCATGGAGATTTGAGTGCAGTCGATGGCACCCTGCACCTGTGGGAAACCGGAGATCTGGGTGAATCCAATCGCTCTTGCATCCTGGCTTTCCTGGCCTCGGGCGAAATACGCAAAGTTATGTTGCCCTCGCAAAGATGGCATCTGTAACCTCATGGATGCATTTGTGGGTGGAGGCTTGTGATAACCCACAGAGGTCACCTGTGGAGCCCTGAAAGGAGCCACTGGCATAAAAATGGAGCATCACGGTCACTTTCACAGCCACTGGCAGTGGATGCCCTCCCTGTCCCCATGGCACCAAATCCTGCTGCATCTGGCAGATGTGACTGACCAGTTCCCTAGACATGCGCAGTCTTCGGGGACCTGGTTCTCAGTCATCTGCAGGAATGAAAGGTGATGTCTATATGCAACAAAAACAGAAAATGCTGGAAACACTCAGCAGGTCTGACAGCATCTGTGGAGAGAGAAACAGAGTTGACATTTCGAGTCCATATGGCTCTTCTTCAGATCTATGAGGAAGAGTCACACGGACTCAAAACATTAACTCTGTCTCTCTCTCCATGGATGCTGTCAGAGCTACTGAGCTTTTCCAGCATTTTCTTTTTTGTTTCCGATTCCCAGCATCCGCAGTATTTTTTAAAATCTTACTGATACTCGGGGTGTCGCTAGGTGCTGAACAGTGATGGCTCACTGTGGCTCTTTAGCAGCGTGCGCGGGAGCTCCAGCTGCTCCTCCCTCTGCACAGACAGGCACCTCAGTCGCTCTCTTTGCCATCGTCTCCGCTCTCGGTAAGCCACGAGGCACACAGCTAGCTCACCAGGCTCCATGATGTACACCTCCTGCAGAATGAAAGAGAGAGACACGTGGATGAGCTTGGGTGTTCTAAGAACCTCTCTTGGTTAAGTCTGAAGGGCCCTTAATGCATCCCAGGGAGTGCTGGTCACTACTTGGATGGCCAGAGTTTAGTGTGCTGCATGGCTACCTAAACCCCATCCACCTCCGCCCCACTCCATCTGACCGATTGGCAGCAGCTTTACCCACTGGACTGCAGGCTGTGCTCTCAGCTCAGGCACCGACATTCTCCTAACCCGCACTGCAAGGCTGCCCTGTTAGCTTGGACCATGGGGGAGACCGGTCCAAACTGGGATGATGACTTTGTAAGGGGCTGTGAGCGTCTCCACCAGTGACTGCGCCATGACCAGTTTTAGCAAGGAGATTGTACAATGTGCCCAGTCATCAAACTGTTCTGCAGTTCACTAAAACGCTCATTAGTTTTCAGTCTGTGCCCGAGGGGTGAAAAGCTCTGGAGCACTTGGTGGCCCTTTCATGCCTCTGTGCTTCTTGAGTGGGCAGATAAGCTGGGAGCCCGACTCCACACATGTCAGTGTGGCTGCGTCTGAACTGTCTCAGCCGCAGGGGAACGGTCACTTTGTACAAGGTGTCCCCGAGGCATGGCCGCTTCCCTCGCCCACTCCACCCCCACCCCCGCACATGCTTGTGCACCACCTTCAACCGCAGTGCAGCCCTCGCCCCCGCAAACTGACCTTGACCACAGGGTGACCAATGCCCCCCCAAAAGCGCTTTGACCGCAGTGCAGCACTTGCCCCCACCCAACTCGCCTTAACCGCAGGGCACCCCTTGAACCCCCCCCCACCCCTCCCAACCCCCCAAGCGGCTTCAATCTTGAAGTCCACCAAGTGTCCCTGGCGAGCGCTGCTCAGCATTACTGTGCACTCACCTCCGAGTTCCCTCAAAGTGCAGCAACCAGCTGCATGCCCTATCTATGCTGTTGTGACCATGCCAACGTGCCCGGACAATCCAGCTGGGGGGGGCGATGATTCCGGTGGGCTGGCCTTGTGATAATGATATGCAGATGTGTTACAAAGATCTTCCCGATGTCCAATGGCGGGGAACGCGGCCCCCCATTGACGGGCAGAGCGGGCAATCGCAAACTGGTTTCACGGCGCTGTAAAACTGGTTTTTGGCCTTCTCGCCATATTGACCGTTCATGCCACCGGACACACCCGACACTGGCGGGCACGGGAAAATTCCACCCTTTGACATCGAATCACACAAGGAGATAACAGGAGACGATCGAATGCTTGGTCAAAGAGGTGGGTTTGAGCTTTTCAAATAAAGAGAGATAAGAGGAAGGGAATTCCAGAACTTTGGACCCAGGCAGCTGAAGGCACGGCCACCACCAGTGGCGGGATGATTAAAGTTGGCGATGCGCAAGAGGCCAGGACCGGAGGAACGCAGAAATCCCGGAGGTTACAGGGATAGGAAGTGGAAAGGAAATGGAGGGATTTTGAGAAAACTTGGGTGAGATTTTCAAAATCAAGGCGTTGCTAACCTTCCCTGCTAAGTTTAACTCCTCAGGTCAGTTTATTATTACCTTAAAAGCGGTTGCGAAAAAAAATCTACTGCACTTGCATCTTTACTGAAGATAAATTTGGATGAAGATAGATTGAATCTGAGGTAATTTAGTGGGCTAACATCTCGCATGTAATGAACGCTGCTTGTGCAGTGGTAAGTGCTGTTGACACATCTGTTCCCAATGACGTGTGTGTGTCACTCATCCACTGTTTCTGCTTTGGTTGTGTTGGTATCACAGACACATATCCGTATTCTGCCACCATTATTTTGTGAACATGGTTAACAATGTGATAGTGACCAGATAATCTGTTTTTGTGGTGTTAATTGAGGGGTTAATATTGGCCCAGAGCGGCAGGGAGAACTCCCCTGCCCTTCTTTGGGATAGTGCCATGGGATCTTTTACGCCCACCCAAGCAGGCAGGTGGGGCCTCGTTTTCATGTCTCATCGGAAAGACAGTGCCTCTGATAGTGCAGCATTCCCTCAGTACTGAGGTGGAGGGTCAGCCTTGATTTTTTTAAAGTCCTGGAGTGGGACTTGAACCTGAAGTCTAGTGTGCATGCTACCCACTGCACCACAGCGGGTATCTCTGGTGCTAGGATTATCTATCAGTTGATGGGGGGCCTGAATGTTCTCAGGGGCTCAGTAAGGATGATTCTGCTACTGATCCGGAGATTTTTCTTCACTGTTTTCCAGATTCCTCCCAACTTACCTTGTTCAGTCACTTTGCAACCAGGACCTGAAGACACAGGAAAGGTACCACTCCCATCCTCACTGCCACTTGCTTCTTTCTTTTATCCTCTTTCTTTATCCTCTCTTTTCCTCCTTGTCCCTTTAGTACTCTCTTCCCTTCTTTCATTCTCTCTCTCCCTCTCCCTGTTTCTCTCCTCTCTCTTTAGCATTCTCTCCCACTCACTGCCTTACCCTATTTCATTAGTTCCTTTTGTTCAAGATCTTTGTCACAGTATTGAACAGAAGATATTCACTGGGTAATTCAGCAACACTTCAGCACCTCCTCCGAACATCTCTCAATCTCAGCCACCCACCCTCTCCCAATATCCCTCAGTCCCACCTACCCTCTCCCAATATCCCTCAGTCCCACCCGCCCTCTCCCAATATCCCTCAGTCCCACCCGCCCTCTCCCAACATCCCTCAGTCCCACCCACCCTCTTCCAATATCCCTCAGTCCCACCCGCCCTCTCCCAACATCCCTCAGTCCCACCCACCCTCTTCCAATATCCCTCAGTACCACCCACCCTCTCCCAATATCCTTCAGTCCCACCCGCCCTTTCCCAATATCCTTTAGTCCCACCCACCCTCTCCCAATATCCCTCAGTCCCACCCACCCTCTCCCAATATCCCTCAGTCCTACCCACCCACTCCCAATATCCCTCAGTCCCACCCGCCCTCTCCCAATATCCCTCAGTCCCACTCGCCCTTTCCCAATATCCTTCAGTCCCACCCACCCTCTCCCAACATCCCTCAGTCCCAACCACCCTCTCCCAATATCCCTCAGTCCCACTCGCCCTTTCCCAATATCCTTGTCCCACCCACCCTCACCCAATATCCCTCAGCCCCACCCACCCTCTCCCAATATCCCTCAGTCCCACCCGCCCTCTCCCAATATCCCTCAGTCCCACCCGCCCGCTCCCAATATCCCTCAGTCCCACCCGCCCTCTCCTGCTCGAGTACAAAGGGAACAGAGTACAAAAGCAGGGAAGTTACACTGAACCTTTATAAAGCTCTGGTGAGGCCACAACTAGATTATTGTGTCCAGGTCTGGTCACCAAGCTTGAGGCAGGATGTGAGGGTCCCTGAGAGGGTGCGGAGGAGATTTACCAGATCGGTTCCGGGGACGAGGGGGTTTTAGCGACAGGGTTAGGCTGGAGAAGCTGGGGTTGTTCCCCTTGGAGCAAAGGAGGTTGAGGGGAGATTTGATAGAGGGGGACAAGATGATGACAGGTTTAGATAAGATAGACAAAGAAAAACTGTTCCCATTCGATGATGGTAAAAGGACGAGGGGGACTGAGATTTAAAGTTTTGGGCAAGAGATACAGGGGGAATGTGAGGAAATACTGTTTTAAACAGCAATTGGTAATGATCTGGAACCCGCTGCCCACCAGGTTGATGGAAGCGGAGATGATGAACGATTTTAAAAGGAAATTGGATGGACACTTGAAAGAAGTAAGCCTGCAGGGATACGGGGATAGAGCAGGGGGAATGGGACTGACTAGATTGCTCCACAGAGAGCCAACATGGAGTTGATGGGCCTAATGGCCTCCTCCTGCACTGTAAATGACTCCAAGACCCCCAGACCCAGTTTCTCCCCATTTCCCACAATCCCACCTCCCCACCCTCTCCCATATCCTTTAATCCCACCTTCATAAATGCAAAGCTTCTCTCTGCTGGGATGAAGTGTCTCAGCCTGTTCAGTCTTTTCTGATTGTTATAAGCACTCTCAGCTCTGCTTATTCTCCTTGTTAATCTTTTTGCACCTTCTCCAGTGCATTTTTAAAAATTTGTTCTTGGGATATGGGCATCGCTGGCTGGGCCAGCATTTATTGCCCAGCCCTAATTGCCCTTGAGAAGGTGGTGGTGAGCTGCCTTCTTGAACCGCTGCAGTCCATGTGGTGTCGGTACACCCACAGTGCTGTTAGGAAGGGAGTTCCAGGATTTTGACCCAGCGACAGTGAAGGAACGGAGATATATTTCCAAGTCAGGATGGTGAGTGACTTGGAGAGGAACTTCCATGTTGTGATGTTCCCATCTATCTTCTGCCCTTGTCCTTCTAAATGGTAGTGGTTGTGGGTTTGGAAGGTGCTGTCTAAGGAGCCTTGGTGAATTCTTGGAGTGCATCTTGTAGATGGTACACACTGCTGCCACTGTGCGTCGGTGGTGGAGAGAGTGAACGTTTGTGGATGGGGTGCCAATCAAGCAGGATGCTTTGTCCTGGATGGTGTCAAGCTTTTTGAGTGTTGTGGGAGCTGCACTCATCCAGGCAAGTGGAGAATATTCTATCACACTCCTGACTTATGCCTTGTAGATGGTGGACAGGCTTTGGGGAGTCAGGAGGTGAGTTCCTCGTTGCAGGATTCACAGCCTCTGACCTGTTCTTGTAGCCACAGTATTTATATGACTAGTCCAGTTTAGTTTCTGGCCAATGGATGTTGATCATGGGATTCAGTGATGGTAATGCTATTGAATGCCAAGGGGCGATGGTCGGATTCTCTCTTATTGGAGATGGTCAATGCCTGGCACTTGTGTGGTGTGAATGTTACTTGCCATTTGCCAGCCCAAGCCTGGATATTGTCCAGGTCTTGCTGCATTTGGACATGGACTGCTTCAGTATCTGAGGAGTCACAAATGGTGCTGAACATTGTGCAATCATCAGCGAACATCCCCACTTCTGACCTTATGATGGAAGGAAGGTCATTGATGAAGCAGCTGAAGATGGTTGGGCTGAGGACACTAACCTGAGGAACTCCTGCAGCGATGTCCTGGAACTGAGATGACTGACCTCCAACAGCCACAATCATCTTCCTTTGTGCTAGGTATGACTCTAACCAGAAAGTTTTCCCCCTGATTCCCATTGACTCCAGTTTTGCTAGGGCTCCTTGATGCCACACTCGGTCCAATGCTGCCTTGATGTCAAGGGCAGTCACTCTCATCTAACCTCACCTCGGGAGTTCAGACCTTTTGTCCATGTTTGAACCAAGGCTGTAATGAGGTCAGGAGCTGAGTGACACTGGCGGAACCCAAACTAGGCGTCAGTCAGCTGGTTATTGCTAAGCAAGTGCTGCTTGATAGCCCTGTTGATGACCCCTTCCATTACTTTACTGGTGGTGGAGAGTAGACTGATGGGGCGGTAATTGGCCGAGTTGGATTTGCCCTGCTTTTTGTGTACGGTACATACCTGGGCAATTTTCCACATAGCTGGGTAGATGCCAGTGTTGTAGCTGTACTGGAACAGCTTGGCTAAGGGTGCAGCAAGTTCTGGAGCACAAGACTTCAGTAATATCTTCATCCCTTTTTTCAAAATTCACTTTTATTTTTTATCCACTTACTTTTATTTTTATTTATCTTCATTTTTATTCATTTATTAATTGTTTTATCCTCCTTTTTATCCCTTTTTCTATCCTTTTTCCCCAACCACTGCCCAGTCCCCCACCCCACCCCCAAAAGCGCCATCTGTTGTTCCTTGTTGTTCTTTCACAGCGTGCTGACCCTTGTTCCGCTATTAACACATTCTGCTTTCTTACCTTTTTGCCACTATCGGCACCTCCTTTAGCCCTCACCATTGTCATTAACACCCCCTTTGCCTTGTGTCCATGACATCTTTGTTAATCTCTCCCTAACCTATCGCTGACCATCTATCCAGCTTCACCTGCTCCAACCCCCTTAATTAATATAAATTCCATTACATTTCTACCTCTCTGTAGCTCTGAAGACGAGTCCACACAGACTCGAAATGTCAACTCTGATTCTCTCTCCACTGACGCTGTCAGACCTGCTGAGTTTTTCCAGCATTTTCTGCTTTTGTTTCAGCATAACTTCTCCGTTCTGTACTCAATATCCCTCTTTACGCTTTGCTAACCACCACGTCCCGCCACCTCCAAAGATTGACGCACACGAACCCCCCCAGGTCCCTCTCTGTCCCTGTGCACTCTTCGGAATGGCGGACTGAATTTTATCAGCGGAGTTGGGTCACCGACGTTACGGTGAAAGTTTGGCCCCGAGCCTGCTCCTGCCGACGGTGGGACCTGCTCGGCAATCGTAACCCCACCCCCCGGCGCCATCCTAATAGGTCACCCGTGGGCCTGCCGTCCAATGACCATGCTGTCAGCCCAATCGCTGGGCCAGTAACTCTGAAGCCTCAGTAGCGCCACCAGGAGAGCTGGTCACTGCAGAGGAGTGCAGGAGGCCTTGGGGGTGGGGGGGTGGGTGGTGGAGGGTGGTCACGGACAGGTAAGTGAAAGAAAAATTAAAAATTCAGGGGGCCGAGGGCCAAAGGTCAGTGGGGCAGTGGGGTGGGTGGGGGGTGGGGGGGAAAGGGGTTGCTGCCTCCCCTCTTCCCAGCCTTCCCTTGGCCCACTCCACCACCCCTCCCCCGGCACTGGGAGGCCGCCTCAGTCTTGCTGCCGGCCAGCCCACAGGGAAGGGAAGTTATCCCGGCATCGGTAAAATGACCGTTAATGGGGCCCTCATTTACATATGCAAATCGGTTAGCCACCCCTTTGGAGAGGGCGGCCTGTTTTATTGGTCATTCCTCACTTCCCACCCTTTGACCTTGAGAGCCGGTAGAATTCAGCCCCCACGTCATTGGCCAGGACCTCGCGGAGGGCGACGGGTGTCCATCAGGTGTCGGCTGGAGAGCTGGCGAGACCCCCTCGTCGCCTCCTCTTGGGGAGGCCCTCTGCATCCCTGCGCCACTCAGGCGCTTGACAGGCCTGGCAGCGGGCCCCTCCGCCAGGGATCAAGAAACCCGGGAGCGGGTACCCCACCCGCCGAGAGCTGCCAGCCAATAAGAGGCCAGCAGATTTCCCGTGCTCAGCAGCGCCACTGGGGGAGGCGGTGGCCACGGTCGGTATGACACCAGGCCAGGGCCACAGATCGAGGACTAACCCAACACAGCTGAATGATGGCGGGAGGAGGGTTGCGGGATTTGGCGGGGTGGGGGGGGAATTTGCGCTGGAGGGGGCGTGATGGTTGGGGGGGGTGGGGTGAGCAGCAAGGACAGAGCGATGACTCCCAGCGGGCCCCCCCCCCACCACCTTTCCCGATGTTGGGCTCTTAGTGCCTTCGAACAAGAGCCCCCTCCACTCAGGACCCCTCAAGCTAACAGGCCAGGCTTTGCTCTTCATACTCCCCACATGGCGAACCCCCTGCCCGTCACTGGGCTAACACCAGCGGCGGAGGGATGAGACCCTTGAGTGGGCATTAATTGGCTCTTAAGCGCCTCAGTTGGCAGCGGGAAGGTTATCCATGGGTCTTCCAGACACTGGCTTAATCAGGACGGAGTCCTGAAGGTGGTGGGATCCCCATCCCCCGCCCACCCATCGGCTCAAATGTCCCACTGCCACCAACCTCGCCACGGGGGGAGGGACACGCGCTTCTGCCCCCATTAAGTCTATCCCTGTCCCTTCTGTCAAAATGCATCGCCCCACACCTCTCGATATTAAACTCCATGTAAATGATGAGCAGCAGGTAGTCCGGGCACCAGTTCACGGCCTCTTTACAAAGGAGTCAGCCCTTGCCCTGACTGGGGGAAAATGGAGCCTCTCGTTGCCCCAGACCAGCAGACCACCCGTCGCCTTCTGTTTGAGCGCAGCTTCCATTTGCTGATAGTGACTGGGGCTCTTCCTCTTTATCTTCACAAAGGCGTGTGGTGTGGACTTTGAGGTAAAAACCTATTGCGCCGAGAACATGGAAGAGAAAATCCATAAAAGGTGAAGCCCTTTACTCTTCATTAACTGTGGGAAATGAAATCGGGGTGGCTGGGGGGGTTTGCGGGGTGCTGGGTGGGGGTGTTGGGGGAGTTTGGGGGGTGCTGGGTGGGGGTGTTGGGGGGGTTTGGGGGTGCTGGGTGGGGGTGTTGGGGGTGTTTTGGGGGTGCTGGGTGGGGGTGTTGGGGGGGTTGGGTGGGTGTTGCGTGGGGGTGTTGGGGGATTTGGGGGGTGCTGGGTGGGGGTGTGGGGGGGGTTTGGGGGGTGTTGGGTGGGGGTGTTGGGGGGATTTGGGGGGTGCTGGGTGGGGGTGTTGGGGGGTTTGGGGGGTGCTGGGTGGGGGTGTTGGGGGGGGTTTGGGGGGTGCTGGGTGGGGGTGTTGGGGGGCTTTGGGGGGTGTTGGGTGGGGGTGTTGGAATTTGGGGGGTGCTGGGTGGGGGTGTTGGGGGGGTTTGGGGGGTGCAGGGTGGGGGTGTGGGAGGGTTTGACGGGTGCTGGGAGGGGGTGTTGGGGGGGTTTGGGGGTGCTGGGTGGGGGTGTTGGGGGGGTTTTGGGGGTGCTGGGTGGGGATGTTGGGGGTGTTGGGGGGGTGTTGCGTGGTGGTGTTGGGGGGTTTGAGGGGTGTTGGGTGGGGGCATTGGTTGGGGTTGGAGAAACAAGTTGTCAAACAAGATGCCAATTGGCTCCCATTCATTTTCCCACCTAGCAACTGGAGTTCAAAATGATCCCCACACTGTGGGAAACGGTGCCATTGTGAATGGGCAGGAGAGAGATTCCACAGGGATCCACTCTCCTCAGTACCATTTACACAGAACCTTACAATGCAGAAGAAAACCATTCGGCCCATTGTGCCCTTGCTATCCAATTAATCCCACTGCCCTCTGCCTTTCACCATAACTCTGAAAATTCATCCTCTTCAAGCCCACGTTAAATGACCTTTTGAAAGTCCCTATGGGATCTAATTCTACCAGCCTTTTGGATAGTGGGTTCCAGACCTTGACAACTCTCTGAAAAAAATTTCTCCTCATCTCCCCTCAGGTTTCTTTACCAATTATTTTATACCTGTTACCAGCCCAGTTACCAGTGCAAACATTTTCTCCTTACTTATTCGATCAAAACCCCTCATAATATTGAACATCTCTATTAAAACTCCCTTTAACCTTCTCTGCTCTAAGGAGAACAATCCCAGCTTCTCCAGTCTCTCCACCTTAACTGAAGCCCCTTATCCTTGGTATCATTTGAGTAAATCTCCTCCGCATCCTCTCCAAGGCCTTGACATCCTTCCTAAAATGTGGTGCCCAAAACTGGGCACGGAACTCCAGCTTAGGCCTAACCTGTGATTTGAAGCAGTTTAAGGACGTAAGAAATAGGAGCAGGAGTAGGCCATTCAGCCCATTCAATAAGATCATGGCTGATTTGATGTGGCCTTAACTCCGCTTTCCTGCCTGGTCCCACATAGCCCTTGACTTTTAATTGCCAATCAAAAATATGCCTAACTCAGCCTTGAACATATTCAATGGCCCAGCCTCCACTGCTCTCTGGGGAAGAGAATTCCTAACACTACCGGCCCTCTGGGAGAAGAAATTCCTCCTCATCAATCCTGGGATCAGGGGGTTAACTTATGAGCAAAGGCTAGACATGTTGGGCCTGTATCCGTTGGAGCTTAGAAGAATGTGAGGTGACCTTTTGAAATATTTACGATCCTGAGGACTCTTGACAGGTTGGATGCTGAATGGATGTTTCCCCTTGTGGAAGAGACCAGAACTAGGAGAGACAGTTTAAAAATAAGCGGTCTCCCATTTAAGATGGGGATGAGGAGGAATTTCTTCTCTCAGAGGGTTGTGAATCTTTGGTACTCTCCTCCCCAGGGAGCAGTGCAGGCAGGGTCATTGAATATTTTTAAGGCAGGGATAGATAGATTCTTGGCTAACGAGGGAGTCAAAGGTTATCGGGGTTAGGTGGGAATGTGGATTGGAGGTTACAATTAGATCAGCCATGATCTAATGGAATGGTGGAGCAGGCTCAAAGGGCTGAAAGGCCTACTGCTGCTCCTACTTCATATGTTCGTATGTTCATCTCCGTTAGCATGACCTTGCTTAAATATTGAATGTGTCAGGCAAGGGAGGTGAGTCCAGAGAGTTCCCGAAAAAGGGAATATCCACCCCTCCTCTGTCCTGCAAAAACACCTTCCTCCAAATTATCGCTCGTTCTCTCCTACGTTGGAGAGGAGGATTCTGCCCAATGCACTGGGGTAGTTCTGAGCTTCTGTTGGTTAACGTTGATTATATTAGGATGAGTCTTTTGACGAGCTTCATAACCTCTGCCGCAGGAACTCAGTGAGGCTGGTGATTCGTAAGGTACAGTACGCACCTGAGAAACCTGGTCCACAACCGATGGCTGAGACCACAAGACAGTTCCTGATGTCAGACAAACCCCTCCACCTGGAGGCATCACTGGATAAAGAGGTGAGAGTCTGCGGGGTAGATGAGTAGCACAGAGACGTCATGAGTCAGAAATAAAAAAGGACCACTTAGCGTAGGCAGTCTGCTTTCTGACACTGTCTCAGGAAATTCACTCCAAAGTCTGCTTATATTAGCTCCCAGGCATCTGTTATTCTATACATAAACCCTCCACAAAACCCTTAATTAGATTCCAGTCCACAACTCGTTCCCGGGAATATGTTATTCCATATATAAACGCCCCCTGAACCTGTTGATTAGATTCCAGTCTGTAACTCACTCTTGGGTATCTGTCATTCTATAGAGCAATGTGGTTGACCCTTAACTGCCCTCTGAAATGGCCTAGCAAGCCACTCAGTTGTATCAGACCGTGATAAAGCCTCAAAAAAGGAACAAAACCAGATGGACCACCCGGCATTGACCTTGGCACCGGAAATAACAACGGCAAACTCGGCCCTGCAAAGTAACTAACATCTAGGGGCTTGTGCTAAAATTGGGAGAGCTGTCTCACAGACTAGTCAAGCAACAGCCTGACATAGTCATCCTCACGGAATCACACCTTACAGATAATGCCCCAGACTCCACCACCATCTCCACATAGTCGTTATGGAGATGGAGTCCCGCCTTCACATTGAGGATACCCTCCATCGTGTTGTGTGGCACTACCACTGTACTAAATGGGATAGATTTTGAACAGATCTTGCAACTGAAAACTGGGCATCCATGAGGTGCTGTGGGCCATCAGCAGCAGCAGAATTGTACTCGAACATAATCTGTAGCCTCATGGCCGGCATATACCCCACTCTACCATTACCATCAAGCCAGGGGATCAACCCTGGTTCAATGAAGAGTGCAGGAGGGCATGCCAGGAGCAGCACCAGGCATACCTAAAAATGAGGTGTCAACCTGGTGAACCTATAACACAGGACTACTTGTGTGCCAGACAGCATAAGCAGCAAGTGATAGACAGGGCTAAGCGACCCCACAACTAACGAATCAGATCTAAGCTCTGCAGTCCTGCCACATCCAGTTGTGAATGGTGGTGGACAATTAAACAACTCACTGGAGGAGGAGGCTCCACAAACATCCCCATCCTCAATGATGGAGGAGCCCAGCACATCAGTGCAAAAGATAAGGCTGAAGTATTTTCAACAATCTTCAGCCAGAAGTGCCAAGTGGATGAACCATCTCGGCCTCCTTCGGAGGTCCCCAGCATCACAGATGCCAGTCTTCAGCTAATTCGATTCACTCCACGTGATATTAAGAAACGGCTGAAGGCACTGGATACTGCAAAGGCTACTGGCCCTGACAATATTCCAGCAGTAGTACTGAAGACTTGCACTCCAGAACTTGCCACGCCCCTAGCCAGGCTGTTCCAGTACAGCTACAACACTCACATCTACCCAGCTATGTGGAAAATTGCCCAGGTATGTCCTGTACACAAAAAGCAGGACAAATCCAACCCGACCAATTACCGCCCCATCAGTCTACTCTCGATCAACAGTAAAGTAATGGAAGGGATCATCAACAGTGCTATCAAGCTGCACTTGCTTAGCAATAACTGGATCCCTGGCGCCCAGTTTGGGTTCCGCCAGGGTCACTCAGCTCCTGACCTTATTACAGTCTTGGTTCAAACATGGACAAAAGAGCTGAACTCCCGTGGTGAGGTGAGAGTGACTGCCCTTGACATCAAGGCAGCACTTGACCGAATGTGGCAGCAAGGAGCCCTAGCAAAACTGGAGTCAATGGGAATCAGGGGAAAAACTCTGGAGTCATACCTAGCACAAAGGAAGATGGCTGTGGTTGTTGGAGATCAGTCATCTCAGCTCCAGGACATCGCTGCAGGAGCTCCTCAGGGTAGTGTCCTAGGCCCAACCATCTTCAGCTGCTTCATCAATGACCTTCCTTCCATCATAAGGTCAGAAGTGGGGATGTTCGCTGATGATTGCACAATGTTCAGCAACTTTTGTGACTCCTCAGAAACTGAAGCAGTCCATGTCCAAATGCAGCAAGGCCTGGACAATGTCCAGGCTTGGGCTGACAAGTGGCAAGTAACATTTGCTTCATACAAGTGTCAGGCAATGACCATCCCCAACAAGAGAGAATCTAACAATCGTCCCTTGACATTCAATGGCATTACCATTGCTGAATCCCCCACTATCAACATCCTGGGGGTTACCATTGACCAGAAACTGAACTGGAGTAGCCATATAAATACTGTGGCTACAAGAGCAGGTCAGAGGCTGGGAATCCTGTGACGAGCAACTCATCTCATGACTCCCCAAAGCATGTCCGCCATCTACAGGTGTGATGGAATACTCCCCACTTGCCTGGATGAGTGCAGATCCCACAACATTCAAGAAGCTTGACACCATCCATGACAAAGCAGCCTGCTAGATTGGCACCTCATCCTCAAACATTCACTCCCTCCACCACTGACACACAGTGGCAGCAGTGTGTACCATCTACAAGATGCACTGCAGGAACTCACCAAGGCTCCTTAGACAGCACCTTCCAAACCCACGACCACTACCATCTAGAAGAACAAAGGCATCAGAAACATGGGAACACCACCACCTGGAAGTTCCCCTCCAAGTCAGTTACCATCCTGACTTGGAAATATATCGCCGTTCCTTCATTGTCGCTGGGTCAAAATCCTGGAACTCCCTCCCTAACAGCACTGTGGGTGTGCCTACACTACATGGACTTCAGCGATTCAAGAAGACAGCTCACCACCACCTTCTCAAGGGCAACTAGGGATGGGCAATAAATGTTGACTCAGCCAGCGAAGCCCACATCCCGTGAATGAATAAAAAAAAAGAAAAAATATATAAACCCCCAGAAACCCCATGATTAGATTCCAACCTGTAACTCACTCCCATGCATCTGTTATTTTATATATAAACCCCCCTGAACCCCTCGATTAGATTCCAGCCTGTAACTCACTCCTGGGTATCTGTCATTCTATATATAAACCCCCCTGAACCCCTCGATTAGATTCCAGTCTGTAACTCACTCCTGGGTATCTGTCATTCTGTATATAAACCACCCATACATACATACATAAGACACACACACACACAAACACACAAAATATGGATTTTAAGGGTCAGATAAAACAGTTCAATTGCATCAAAGTTCAGGGTTAGATAGATTGACTTGGATTGCTTTCTTCCAAATTCCTTGCATGTTGTTGTGGCTGACACAAAGTGGTCTCCGAGCACTTACAGTTTGTGGTTCTCTGGTTGAAACTTGCTTTTAATGTCTCTACTAGTGATTTTTCACCTTTTCCCCCTGACAGCGGTTTCTCAAAGAAAGTAGGATGCAGCGATGCGAGGAATAGCCAACTCGCTACTAGAGCAGGATTACAGAAGTCTTCCAAAAACAAAGGAGGGAGAGATTTCAGGTCTTTTAAACTGCAGCCATGGTAGTTTTTAAAGCCAGAGTCCAAACTTAAAGCCACAGTCCAAAAAATAAAAATATGTTCTTTACAATATATAAACCCCCCTGAGCCCCTCGATTAGATTCCAGCCTGTAACTCACTCCCGGGTATGTGTTATTCTATATATAAACCCCCTGAACATCTCGATTAGATTCCAGCCTGTAACTCACTACCGGGTATGTGTTATTCCATATATAAACCCCCCTGAACCCCTCGATTAGATTCCAGTCTGTAACTCACTCCTGGCTATGTGTTATTCTATATATAAACCCCCCTGAACCCCTCGATTAGATTCCAGCCTGTAACTCACTCCCGGGTATGTGTTATTCTATATATAAACCCCCTGAACATCTCAATTAGATTCCAGCCTGTAACTCACTACCGGGTATGTGTTATTCCATATATAAACCCCCCTGAACCCCTCGATTAGATTCCAGCCTGTAACTCACTACCGGGCATGTGTTATTCCATATATAAACCCCCCTGAACCCCTCGATTAGATTCCAGCCTGTAACTCACTACCGGGTATGTGTTATTCCATATATAAACCCCCCTGAACCCCTCGATTAGATTCCAGCCTGTAACTCACTCCTGGCTATGTGTTATTCTATATATAAACCACCCCGAACCCCTCGATTAGATTCCAGCCTGTAACTCAGTCCCGGGTGTGTGTTATTCTATATATAAAACCCCCCAAACCCCTCGATTAGGTTCCAGCCTATAGCTCAGTCCTGGGTATGTGTTATTCTATATATAAACCCCCTGAACATCTCGATTAGATTCCAGTGTGTAACTCACTCCCGGGTGTGTGTTATTCTATATATAAACCCCCTGAACATCTCGATTAGATTCCAGCCTGTAACTCAGTCCCAGGTATGTGTTATTTGGCGTAGTGCGAGTTTTAAGCTGTATTCTCTCACTGTGTGAGTTCCATGTTAGACCATAAGACATAGGAGCAGAAATTAGGCCATTGGGCCCATCAAGTCTGCTCCGCCATTCAATCATCGCTAATAAGTTTCTCAACCCCATTCTCCCGCCTTCGCCCTGTAACCTTTGATCCCCTTGTTATTCTATATATAAACTTTGTTCATTTGAATGACAAAGGCAGGAAGAGTGGGCGAACTGTGGTTGTGAATTGTGTGAACAGTAAACCCTGGCGTGTATCTCACTCATGAATGGAACTATGAAATAACTAAAACAAAAACAGAATTACCTGGAAAAACTCAGCAAGTCTGGCAGCATCAGCGGAGAAGAAATCAGTTAACGTTTCGAGCCTTCATGGCCCTTCGGCAGAACTGGAGCATAGTTAGGAGAAGGGAGAAATATAAATTGGTTTAAGGTGGGTGGGGGGGGGGTGGGGTTGGGGGGTGGGGGGGGGGTGGAGAGACACATTGAGGGTGTGGTGTGGTGATTGTGGAGATGAGCAGATAATCAAAAGATGTCACAGACAAAAGGGTCAAAGAGGTGTTGAAGGTGGTGGTATTTGTCTGAGAAAAGTGCTAATTAAGAATGGAAGACAGGATATTCAAAGTACAGCTCTAGTGGGGGTGGGGTGGAAAGACTAAAGGTTTTAGTTTTAGATTTAAAAATAATGGAAATAGGTGGGGAAAGAAGAATCTATATAAATTATTGAAAAAAAAAAGCAGCGGGGGGGGGAAGAAACAGGGTGGGGATGGGGGGAGGGGGAGTTTAAGATCTAAAGTTGTTGAATTCAATATTCAGCCCGGAGGGCTGTAAAGTGCCTAGTCGGAAGATGAGGTGCTGTTCCTCCAGTTTGTGTTGGGCTTCACTGGAACAATGCAGCAAGCCAAGGACAGACATGTTGGCAAGAGAACAGGGTGGAGTGTTAAAATGGCAAGCGACAGGGAGGTTTGGGTCTTTCTTGCGGACAGACCGCAGGTGTTCCAAACAGTCGCCCAGTTTGCGTTTGGTCTCTCCAATGTAGAGGAGACCGCATTGGGAGCAACGAATGCAGTAGACTAAGTTAGGGGAAATGCAAGTGAAATGCTGCTTCACTTGAAAGGAGTGTTTGGGCCCTTGGACGGTGAGGAGAGAGGAAGTGAAGGGGCAGGTGTTGCATCTTCTGCGTGGCAACTGCTGGAACGCAGCGAATGCCCTTTGACACCGAGGGCCTTGCCGGCTGATCCGGGCGACTCCCTATCCTGGAGGGTCCTGCGTTTTGAAACTTGTGAACTCTTTGCCGTTCCAGATTTATTATCACGGGGAAGCAATAAATGTCAATGTTCACGTGACCAACAACACCAACAAGACCGTCAAGAAGCTAAAGATTGCAGGTAGGTGACCCCTGAGAAATGCCTCAGCTCCCTTGGCTCTCAAGATTCCCACAGGAGTTGGATTATTTTACTGAAGTGTTAACAGGCCAGGTGCACCGCATCAGGATGTGTTACTGATGGAACCAGGACTGCGTTCTTGACACAGACTTGCTGCGAAACTAAGATTACCATTTTGGATATACGACCAGGGCTTAGGGTAAAGGGCGATGGTTATCACCGAAAAGAGTGACGTGCGGCTGAAGCTTTCCATCTTGGGGTCGTCAGGACAAATGCAAGAATGCCAAATTTCAAACCATCACAACGCTTTACACTACAGGAGATAAGGGTGCTGATTTCCTGTGATCGTTTTAAAATTTGCCATTCTTGCATTTGTCCAGGTGAGCGCAAGGCTCAAAGCGTCGACAGCATTCCGCCCTTCTCAGCAACGGGCAGGTGATGATTAATTTGTAAGGCGTCAATAATTTAAGGAGGCCACAGTTGTAGGCTAAAGATGGGGTTCAGCTGTGAGCCCTTCCTCTACGTTACAACAATGCGCCAGCACTCGCAGCCTTGAAGTGCCACGCTAGGATTGAGAGACATCAGGAATGTTGTCAATCGATGCCTGCAGGGCGAGCGCCGAAAGTGAGGGCAAGCTCGAGAAAGACGGAAAGCGCAGGTCGGAAGGGATTGAGTCCACGAGCTGATGTCAGGTTGCTTGATTGCGCCAAATGCCCAGAGCTGCCACTTGACCTTTCGTTTCTCGAACATGCGCCTCTTGTTTTACAGTTCGTCAGTATGCAGACATTTGCCTGTTTAACACGGCCCAGTACAAGTGCCCTGTCGCCACGGCAGAAGCAGAGTGAGTAAAGCATTTCCAACCTTTGCAATCGTAGAATCCGTAAGAACTTACAGCACAGTAGGAGGCCATTTGGCCCATCATGCTTGTACTGGCTCTTTGAAAATGCAGCCATGCTTAGTCCAACACTCCCCCTCCCTCTGCTTTTAGTCTCCCACAAGTTCAGGGATATCTCCCTATTAAAATTATTTGTAGAATCTGCTTCTACTACCTTCACAGATCAAGCGTTCCAGATCCCGACAACTCAGCAAAAAACATTTCTCCGTGTTCAACGATTCGATTGTTCTGCGTTTGATCATGTGTATTTGGTAACTGATCTATGCTCACGGGGCTTGATTGGTTAAGCCTGTGTGTTGACTCAGAGCAAAGTAAACCAACACCACCGAAGCTACTAGAAGCTAAGCTGGGAGGGGTGGGGGTAGACATTTTAAAGCATAGTATAAAATTCTGTAAAATAAAGTTCCTGCACATTTAGAAACTAGCACCATCTCAGCCTTGCCCTGAGCAAAATCAAATATATAAAATACACAACACTCCTCATCTCCCCGCTAAATCTTTTGCCAATGATTTTAAATCTATGACCTCCTCTTATTGACCCACTCACCAGAGGAAAGAGCTTTTCCCTCTGTTCTATCAAACCTCACATATTCTTTGCAAACAGTCCGAACTTTTCCCCCTGTAACTGAAGCCCCTCATCCCTGGTAACCCTCCCCTGTTCCCTTTTTTAAGATCTTTGAATTTCCTTGGAGAGTGACACCCGGAGGAGTTTTTTTTAAATTCATTCATGGGATGTGGGAGTCGTTGGCCAGGCAGGCATTTATTGCCCATCCCTAACTGCCCTTGTTAGGGATCAACCACGTTGCTGTGGGTCTGGAGTCACGTGTAGGCCAGATAAGGAAAAGGTAAGGACGGCCGATTTCCTTCCCTAAAGGACATCAGTGAACCAGATGGGTTTTTACAACAATCGGTGATAGTTTCATGGTCGTCCTCAGACTTTTAATTCCAGATTTTTATTGAATTCAAATTCCACCATCTGCCATGGTGGGATTTGAACCCAAATCCCCAGAGCATTACCCTGGGTCTCTGGAGTACTAGTCCAGTGACAATACCACTCCACTGTCACCTCCCCTCACGAATTTCCCAAGATACTCTGACATCATTGCTAATCCTGTCCTAACTCTCACCAAGTGCTGTTCACCCATCACCCCGGTGCTCACTGGACAGACAATGGCTCTTGGTTAAGGAGTGCCTTGTTTTAACATTCTCATCCTCCTTTTCAAATCCCTCCGTGGCCTTGCCCCCTCCTCCCCCTCTCCCCTCCTCCCCCCTCCCCCTACCACCCTCACACCAATCTCTGTAACCTCCATCAGCCCCACAGCCCTCCTAGACCTCTGCGTTCCTCTAATGCCGGTCTCTTGTGTAATATAGTGCAGAATGTTAGACTAAGTCCCATAAAAGGCTAACTGTTATAGTCTGTGATGCCATAAAAGGGAGTGTCACATACTCATGTGACCTGAGAGTCTAGGAAAGAAACTTGTGTAAGGACATGATCTCATAACTGTAAATATGTTACATTAAGGTTAGAGTTTTTGCAGCTGGCCGTCTTCGGGAGTTATTGAAACTACTCCAACCCAACAACATAATAATATATAGTGGCATGTGGTAAAAGGATGGAACTAGACAAACCTCTATCTCTACCAGAGAGTTTTGAGAAAGTTGCAGACTTAAATCAGGCTGAAGTGTAGCCAAACTGGTACAGGAGATTTGCTTGATTTTGCACCACATGAGGTCTTGCAGCGAAGGCAGACTGTGAGCAGGTCAGTACACTTTTGTACTCAATGGGTGAGTGTGAGGATGACATTTTAGTTACCCTGGGGTTCAACAAGGGTAAAGCCACATCTGCCAAAGTCATTGGTGCATTGGAGACATATTTCAATCTCAGCAAGAACAGCATCTTGAAACATGTAGAATTCAATAAACATACCCAGAGACACAGGAAAAGTAAAGATGCATTTATTAGATGAAGCCTGTGGAGAATATAAAGAAAGTAGGAAGAAACTTAAGCAAGGAGTCAGGAGGGCTAAAAGGGGTCATGAAAAGTCACTGGCAACCAGGATTAAGGAAAATCCCAAGGCCTTTTATACATATGTAAAAAGCAAGAGGGTAGCCAGGGAAAGGGTAGGCCCACTCAGGGACAGAGGTGGGAATCTGTGTGTGGAGCCAGAAGAAATGGGAGAGATACTAAATGAATACTTCTCATCAGTATTCACCAAAGAGAAGGACTTAGTGGTCGATTTGTCTAGGGAAGAGTGTGTAGATAGCTTGGATCATGTTGAGATCAAAAAAGAGGTGTTAGTTGTCTTGAAGAATATTAAGGTGGATAAGTCCCCTGGGCCAGATGGGATATACCCCAGAGTACTGAGGGAGGCAGGTAGTAGATTGCTGGGGCCTTGACAGAAATCTTTGTATCCTCACTGGCTACGGGTAAGGTCCCAGAGGACTGGAGAATGGCTAATGTTGTTCCATTGTTTAAGAAGGGTAGCAGCGATAATCTAGGAAATTACAAGCCGGTGAGCCTTACGTCAGTGATAGGGAAATTATTGGAGAAGATTCTTCGTGACAGGATTTACTACCATTTTGAAGCAAATGGGCGTATTAGTGAGAGGCAGCATGGTTTGTGAAGGGGAGGTCGTGTCTCACTAACTTGATCGAGTTTTTCGAGGAAGTGACAAAGATGATCGACGATGGAAGGGCAGTGGATGTTATATACATGGATTTCAGTAAGGCCTTTGACAAGGTCCCTCATGGCAGACTGGTACAGAAGGTAAAGTCGCATGGGATCAGAGGTGAGCTGGCAAGATGGATACAGAATTGGCTTGGTCATAGAAGACAGGGGGTAGCAGTGGAAGGGTGCTTTTCTGAATGGAGAGCTGTGACTAGTGGAGTTCCGCAGGGATCAGTGCTGGGACCTTTGCTGTTTGTAGTATACATAAATGATTTGGAGGAAAATGTAACTGGGCTAATTAGTAAATTTGCAGACGACACTAAGGTTGGAGGAGTTGCAGATAGTGAAGAGGATTGTCAAAGGATACAACGGGATATAGACCGGTTGGAGACTTGGGCAGAGAAATGGCAGATGGAGTTTAATCCGGACAAATGCGAGGTAATGCATTTTGGAAGGTCTAATACAGGCAGGAATTATACAGTAAATGGCAGAACCCTTAAGTGCATTGACGGGCAGAGGGATCTGGGTGTACAGGTCCACAGGTCACTGAAAGTGGCAACGCAGGTGGATAAGGTAGTCAGGAAGGCATATGGCATGCTTGCCTTCATTGGCAGGGGTATTGAGTATAAAAGCTGGGAAGTCATGCTGCAGCTGTATAGAACCTTGGTTAGGCCACACTTGGAATATTGCGTGCAATTCTGATCACCACATTACCAGAAGGATATGGAGGCGTTGGAGAGGGTGCAGAGGAGGTTTACCAGGATGCTGCCTGGTCTGGAGGTTATTAGCTATGAGGAGAGGTTGGAGAAACTCAGATTGTTCTCACTAGAGCGACGGAGATTGAGGGGCGACTTGATAGAAGTTTACAAAATTTTGAGTGGCATGGACAGAGTAAATAGTCAGAAGCTTTTTCCCAGGGTGGAAGAGTCAATTACTAGGGGACATAGATTTAAGGTGAGAGGAGAAAACTATAGAGGAGATGTGCGAGGCAAGTTTTTTATGCAGAGGGTAGTGAGTGTCTGGAATTCGCTGCCAGAGGAGGTGATGGAAGCAGGTACGATAGTGGTGTTTAAAAGGCAGCTTGACAAGTACATGAATAGGATGGGAATAGAGGGATACGAACCCTGGAAGTGCAAAATGTTTTAGTTGACAGGCAATATGATCGGCGCAGGCTTGGAGGGCCAAAGGGCCTGTTCCTGTGCTGTACTTTTCTTTGTTCTTTGTTCTTTGTTCTTTAACGATTTGTACCCATTAGCAGAAGGCTGTGGGTACAGTAATCTGGAAGAGGGGCTAATTCACAAACGAGTAGTTGTCGGATTAATGGATGATGCGTTATCAGGTCATTTGCAGTCCAGAGAAGACTTGACTCTGGCGAAGATGATTCAATTAAATAGGAAAGCCGAGATCAGGAGGCTGGGTCGATTGGTAGTCTGGGGAGGGGGAGAGAGAGAGACAGAATCCCAAAGTAACAGACTCAGTTGAATTTGTCAGGCGTAAAGAGGGGAAAATAGAGAGAAGGAGACACATGCGACATGAAAAGCAATTAATGGCGGCAGCCTAGACTAGCTGTTTTGGTGAGATAGAGAAAGGCAGCGATGCAGGAATTGCCCCACCAAACCCACGCAATGCATTTGGCGCAAAGAGACGGGGCATTTTCCGGAACTATGTCACAGTAGAAAAAAAACATGCAGGACACTCAAAAAGATAAAAGGAAAGAGAGTCCGTGGGGCTGAATTTTACACTTCGTGGGCGGGCGGGCGCCTGACCCGATCGGGCGTAAAGTAGCACAAGATGACATCCCAATGAGCGTCCCAATGTCATCCCACGCTCGCGCGATATTTCAGTCGGCAGGCGCACGCTAAAGCCAGAAGCGCACCTGCTGACAATTAAGAGGACGGTTAAGCCCGTTAACGGCGTAACTGACCCCGGTTTTTCGTTGCCCGTCCAACCTTACAGTTGGCGGACGGGCGAATCGGCCGGGCAGCCTTTACATTTCTCATCAAACCTCGTCCACGGGCGGGATGAGATTCCCGTGATGGAATCTCAAATAAAAGTAAATTTCTGTGGGCAGCATTTTCATCAGGTGATTGATTACGGTAGACGGACACTCCTTTTTTCAGCTTTTAAAACCTTTATTTTTTTTTGGCTTTCTCAGGTCTTCAGCCCCCTGAGGCAGCTCTCTGCTTTCGGGGAGCTTTCCGCTAGCGCTGCCCCCCCCCCCCCCCCACCACCCGCATTGACGCCATCGCCTGCCCCCCCCCACCCCCCCCTGCTCCCACCCCTACCCCCACCCCGGCAGCGCTGAGCTTTTCAGCGCATGCGGGCGCGCTCCACGCTGGTTGGCTGTTAATTGGCCCGTCGGTGTGAAATCGCGGTCCTGGGGGGTACGATAGTGGTCGGCGGCCCGTTTCCCGGCCGATCCTCCTGGGCCCACCGATTGCCCCCACCCACCCACCCGCCGAACTGAAAATTCAGGCCCGTGAATTTGAAGATTCACGAGGTGTAGAAATACCCTTCTTGAGAGGGGTTAACGAAGTAAGTGCAGGTTACTGGACCTTAGGGTTAGATATGGACAGACGAACTAGGAGCAGGGTGCGGGCCACTCGGCCCCTCGAGCCTGCTTTCGCCATTCAATAAGATCAGTGAACCCCACATTTCCGCCTGCCCCCCCCCCGATAACCTTTCACCCCCTCGTTTATCAAGAATCCTCTGTATTAAAAATGTCCAAAGACTCTGCTTCCACCACCTTTGGAGGAAGAGAGTTCCAAAGACTCAATACCCTCTGAGAGAAAAAAATTTCTCCTCGTCTCTGCCTTAAGTGGGTGACGTCCTTATGTTTTAACAGTGACCCCACCCCATAAGTTCTAGATTCCCCCACAAGGGGAAACATCCTCTCCACATCCACCCTGTCAAAACCCCTCAGGATCTTAAAGGTTTCGAGCAAGTAGATTCAAAGCAGAAGGTGACAAGACGCACTTTAAGTCAGGTACTAGAGCACGTTCTTTCACATGCTGAGCCAAGGTTAAACAAGAGAGTTAAAAACAAAAAACTGCGGATGCTGGAAATCCAAAGCAAAAAATAAAAAAATACCTGGAAAAACTCAGCAGGTCTGGCAGCCTCTGCGAGGCTGCCAGACCTGCTGAGTTTTTCCAGGTATTTTTTATTTTTTGTTAAACAAGAGAGTTCTTCAACCATCCTACAAAAGGCTACACCGGCCAGGAGGAGCAGAGCTGAAGGTTCTGGAAGAATTAAAGCCACTTTGTAGCACAGCAAGTAATTACTGAAGCACTGTGCGTAATTCAAGATCAGGGTCGTCCACTTTTAAGTAGAAAGACACATGGGGGAATTAAATCTAATCCACAGAGTAGAAGAAGTAAAGAATGGGGAAGGTCAGTCAGGTGACTTCAGAACGGAATTCCCGAATTTGTTTACAGGGTTGGGAAATCTGGGAACAGCTATATATCACACTAAGCTCAGAAGAGAAACCAGTATGCTTTTGTACACCCAGCAAGGTTCCACACCCTTTACTTCCATAGGCAAAGAAAGAGATCCACTCAACGGTAAGACAAGGAGCCCACTTCACCCGTAAAAGAGCCAACAGGTTGGTGCTCAGAGATGGTATTGGTTCCGAAGCCGTATGGTTCCATCAGAAGATGTGTTGCTCTCGCACAACTCAATAAATCTGTAAAAAAAAGAAGCCCATTAAATGGTATCAGCAGATGAGAGTTTAGCTAAATTAGAGAAGAGCTCAATATTCTCTAAATTAGTTACTAAGAACAGATTCTGGCAAAATACCAATGGAAGAGGAGTCCGAGCTTCTCACAACATTCATAACACCATTTGGGAGATTCTGTTTTAACAGGTTGCCCTTTGGAATAACATCACCACCAACAGACCTTTCAAAGACTAATATCAACTCTTTAAGAGGGCTTGCATAGAGTTGTGTGTCACATGGATGATGTGTTGATACACGGGTCCACCCAAGCTGAGCGAGAGTGAGAGCAGTGTGGACGAGACTACAAGAGGCAGGATTGACGCTCAACAGTGAGTGCAAGTTTTCATAACGAACAACCAGGTTCCTTGGCCACACAGTGAGTGCATCAGGAATACAGGTTGATCCACTGAAGACCAGAGTCACAAAAGAATTTCCAGCTCCAAGGAACCTTACAGAGTTACAAAGGTTAATGGGAATGGCGAATCAAGTGGCAAAATTTCTAAAAATACTTAACAGAGCTCAACGGGCCACTACGCCAACTGTTACGCCAAGACAATGGGTGGTGTTGGGAAGTACCACATTAGAAATCATTCAAAAAAAATCGAGGAGAGGTTGATGTTATCAAGGATATTAACATATTACAATCTGGAGTTATCAACAATTATAGCAGCGGACACATCCTCTACAGGATTGGGGGAAGTACTTTTTCAGGTACAAAAAGATGGAAAGCGCAGACCCGTCTATTACGCAGCGCGTTCATTAACAGATACAGAGAAGAGATATGCAGTAATCGAAAAGGAAGTGTTAGTAGCCAGGTGGGCATGCAAGGGATTTGCTGACTGTCTCAGGTCTTCACATTACAATAGAAACAGGCCACGACCCTTTAGTGACACCATTGAATCCAAAAGAGCTTGCAACGATGCCAGCAAGAGTTCAAAGGTTTAAATTAAGACCGTTAAGAGGTTTGATACACATACAGTGTATGT
Source organism: Cetorhinus maximus (assembly GCF_964194155.1). Lineage (NCBI taxonomy): Eukaryota > Metazoa > Chordata > Chondrichthyes > Lamniformes > Cetorhinidae > Cetorhinus > Cetorhinus maximus. The sequence goes on from NC_135885.1 coordinate 5,129,737, forward strand.
TCAAGGGAAATAACAGAGCGCAGCAGATGCATTATCACGCATTGAAACAGAGAACCCAGAAAAAATGCGAGATTGAATTTGTGGAAGAAGTCGAGGAGTTTGCTACATTACCACCGCTACACAAAGGTTGAGTGCAATCAAAGAGGCTCAAAAATCAGACGAGGAATAAGAAGGTCAGAGAATTTTGCATTAGAGGGTGGCCGACATATATACCACATAGTCCAATCTTGAGACCATATTTTGAGCAGATGGAACACCAGATAGTGATGGATGGTTTATTGGTATACAATGTTAGAATAGTAATCCCAAGAGCATTGAGACTTGAAATCTCACAAACATCTACATCAAGGTTATTTAGATATTACCTAGGGCCGAGCTAGTGCACAGTATTCAGTTTGGTGGCCAGATCTCTCGAAGTCTTTGGAAGAAATGATATCCTGATGTATCACACGTACAATACACAGACAGGAATCAAAGGAGCCACTAATGTATCTTCTTTTCCTACACAAAGGGAAAACGTTCATCATCAGACCTTCGACAGGGAGAACAGGTTTGGATCAGAGATCAATCGAGATTTGGAAAATGGTGGAGAAATCACCTCACCTGGGGGGTCTAACATTGTCCAGATGGAACAGGGCACAGTAAGAGGAAACAGAGGAGCTTTGATTACAATTGGGTAACAGAGTGAAAAATCAGAGACCAGAGAGGTCACAATCTTCAGAAGTGAAAGAAATCACTGAGGCAGGTGATCCCAAACCCTTTAGAAGTTTGAATTTGATTCAAGAACGTTCAGAGGATCAACAGCAAAATGAGAATGTCTTATTCCCCACAAACGAGAGGAGAACAAGCTATGGTAGACTAGTGAAGGCAGCACAACGCTTATGAGTGTGAGAGAAGGCGAACATCTCAAAAAAATGAGAGGAAGAAGAGAGAAGAGAGAACATGAAGAGAGAAGGAAAAACACCTCTAACTAAGAGAGCACCAAGAGGCCACATTTCCTGCAACACTTCAAAACATTGAAATGTTCAGGATGACAAGGAAACTGAAGCATTGAGGTTCCAGGAATGTCAAAGAACATTGAAGTCTGAACAGAGACTTGGGTGAAGATGCAGACTAATGGAGCATGTTAGACTAAGTCCCATGAAGGGTTAACTGTAATAATCTGTGATTTCAAAGCAGGAAAGTGACTCATGCGATCTGCGAGTCTAGGAGCAAGCAGCCTGGAAAGCAGGTAGTGTAAGGGAGTGTTCTCACAGCTGTAAATGTGGTACAAAAAAGTTAAGAGTGTTTGCAGCTGGCAGTCTTCAGGAGTTATTGAAATTACTCCAACCCAACAACACAATAATATACCTTAAATATCCCTGATTTTAATCGCTCCACCGTTGGCGGCCGTGCCTTCAGCTGCCTGGGCCCTAAGCTCTGAAATTCCCTCCCTAAGTCTCTCTGCTCCTTTCTCCTCCTTTAAGAAGGTTCTTAAAAGCCACCCCTGTGACCAAAAGCTTTTGATCGCCTGTCCTAATAGTTCCTTGTGGCTTAATGTCAATGTTTGTTTGATAATCTCTCCTGTGAATATCTGGGACTGTTTACTGTTAAAGGTGCTATATGAATTCAAGTTGTTGCTCTTGTTGGATGAACTGACCTGTGAAGGGTAGAAGAGTCACTCAGTTGGAAGCATTCTCAAGTCAAAAGGTCGTAGATTCAAGTCTTATTCCAGAGACTTACGGGCAGCTATCCAGGCTGACCCTCCTGTGCAGCACTGAGGGAGGGCTGCACTGTCAGAGATTCCATCTTTTCGATGGGATGTTAAACTGAGGCTTCACCTGCCCTCTTGGGTGGATTTACAAGGTCCCAGAATGTTATTTTGAGGAAGAGCCTAATTTTCCCCAGTGTCCTGACCAATATTAATCAAAATCACTGAAACGGATGATCTGGCCGTATCACATTGCTCTCTGTGGGAGCTTGCTGTGCACTAATTGGCTGCCACATTTCCGACATTACAGCAGTGGCTACATTTCAAAGGTACTTTATTGGCTGTAAAGCACTGTGGCTTGTACCAAGGTCATGAAAGGTGATATATAAATGCAATTTCTTGAATATTGCTGAGAATAGAGACTGCCAAGGTTTTTGTCTTGTAGTCATCAGTACAAATGCAAGAATGCCAAATTTCAGATGGTCACAACAATTTGTACTACAGGAGGAAAGGGTAGTGATTGGTTGGCAAGTCAACTCCGATTGGCTGAGATGTTGCCATGGAGAAAGTAATGGGGAACTATAGGCTTCCCAAGCTCCAGTGTAATTCAAAAAGGCAGCAAGGCTTGAACATATTCCATTAGTTTGCGGAGAATGAGTCGCTATGTCTGAATGTGTGTCGCTTCTAGCGATGCAAGTTCGCTTGGTTTGTGGGTGTTATCACTGCCATTGTTGACCCATTGATGTGTCCAGTGAACAATGAGGGGTGTGAAGCTTCCCCTGATCTGGTCCCACCAGAGGTGACAGCCTAGGTCCTGGTGTAAGGATGTGGTATGTGTGAACGGTCCCTAACCTGGATTAAACCAGCCTGCTAAGGTGTGCTACAGCCATGCCCTTCCACCCCAGTCCTGAACGGTTGCCAGTCATCCTGAAAGACCTAATGATGGATTTCTCCCGGTTTAGCCTTCCTTGACTTACCCTTCTCTCCGTGTCTCTCCGTGTCTCTCCGTCTCCAGTGACATTGTGGCTCCGAGCTCAACATTCTGCAAAGTGTACACGTTGACGCCGTACCTGGCCAATAACCGGGAGAAACGCGGCCTGGCTCTGGATGGAAAACTCAAGCACGAGGACACTAACCTGGCTTCCAGCACCCTGTAAGCACCCTGAATGTCCATATATCGCCTGTCAGGTTTTTAAACATCTGTTTCTGCATCAATATTTAAAAACCAAAAAAAACCCACCTCGCTTTGATTTCGAAAAGTCTTGCGAATCTGCAGTTTGTTGCAGCGTTCAGTGTCAAACTAGAACAGGATGCAGCACGGAAGGAGGCCATTTGGCCCATTGTGCCTGTGCTGGTTTCAACCTTGGATAACGGGATAGTACGCAGTCAATTCAAACACGGCAACCTGGGTTTTCCCTCAGTGGACAGCTCAAAATTGAGCAGGGGCTGTAGGAAAATGAGCTGGGAACGGCTGATGACTCACTGCTGTCACAGGTGGTTAAATATATATAAGACCTGGACAATATCCAGGCTTGGGCTGAAAAGTGGCGAGTTACGTTTATGCCACACAAGTGTCAGGCAATGATCATCTCCAACAAGAGAGAATCCAACTATCGCCCCTTGACATTCAATGGCATTACCGTCACTGAATCCCCCACTATCAACATCCTGGAGGGCTATCATTGACCAGAAGCTGAACTGGCCATATAAATCATGTGGCCACAAGAGCAGGTCAGAGGCTGCAAATTCTGTGGAGATTAACTCGCCTCCTGACTCCCCAAAACCTGTCAACCATCTACAAGGCACAAGTCAGGAGTGTGATGGAATACTCCCCACTTGCCTGGATGAGTGCAGCTCCCACAACACTCAAGAAACTCAACACCATCCAGGACAAAGGAGCCCACTTGATTAGCACCACATCCACAAACATTCACTCTCTCCACCACCGACGCACAGTGGCAGCAGTGTGTACCATCTACAAGTTGCACTGCAGCAACTCACCAAGGCTCCTTAGGCAGCACCTTCCAAACCCGCAACATCTACCACCTAGAAGGACAAGGGCAGCAGATAGATGGGAACACCACCACCTGGAAGTTCCCCTCCAAGTCACTCACCATCCTGACTTAGAAATATATCGCCGTTCCTTCACTGTCACTGGGTCAAAATCCTGGAACTCCCTCCCTAACAACACTGTGGGTGTTCATACACCACAGGGACTGCAGCGGTTTAAGAAGGCAGCTCACCATCACTTTTCCAAAGGCAATTAGGGATGGGCAATAAATGCTGGCCTAGCCAGAGATGCCCATGTCCCATATCCACCATCTACAAGGCACAAGTCAGGAGTGTGATGGAATACTCTCCACTTGCCTGGATGAGTGCAGCTCCAACAACACTCAAGAAGCTTGACACCATCCAGGACAAAGCAGCCCGCTTGATTGGCACCCCATTCACCTCCTTAAATATTTGCACCCTCCACCACCGACACACGCTGTCACTGGGTCAAAATCCTGGAACTCCCTTCCTAACAGCACTGTGGGTGTACCTACACCACATGGACTGCAGCGATTCAAGAACGTGGCTCACCCCCACCTTCTCAAGGGCAATTAAGGATGAGCAATAAATGCTGGTATATCTATCGAACTTAGTGTTGAAAATTTCAAATTGCCCCCAGTTTCCACAGTCTTTACGGGAGAGAGTTCCAGATTTCCACAATGCCTTGTGTGGAAAAGTGCTCCCTGACTTCACTCCTGAATGGCCCCGCTTTAATTTATGCCCCATTGTTCTGGATTTGTTTGTTCCCACGAGTCTGATGACTTGAGGAAGTACATTTAAGGGTGTCTCTCCACCTTTGAATATTCCCATGTTGAATCCCGAGGAACAGGAAGACTCCGGAAAATGTTGAGACACACCGGTGAAGCCGCCAGTGTTGACGATCCCATGGATTCCATTGGGGGGAGGGGGCGGTGGTGGAGAGAGAGAGAGACAGTGTGTTCAATTCCTGCTCCTCCCACCACGTGTCATTGGAGTGAGTCCAGCAGGTGAGTTTTGCATTGACTTTAGGTGATGTTCTTTCCCCACAGACTAAGAGATGGAGCAAGTAAGGAGATTCTCGGCATCATGGTGTCTTACAAAGTCAAAGTGAAGTTGGTGGTTTCAAGAGGGGGGTAAGTGCAGAGATTTCATGACACAGTGAAAGCTTTTTTAATGAGCTGTGTCACTGTTAAGTATTGCATTGGTATTGTATTGGATTGTATTAAGTATTAAGTATTGGATTGGTCGGGAAAAAAGAGTGTTTGTCAAAGAAACACAACCATGCTGTCTTGTAGGGAATAGGGCCCAGTCTTCCTTGATGGTTTTAGTCAGTAGGTTCTCCTCCCAATGTGCTAGTGGGCCCAGGATTTTGTCCCTGAACCATTCTGAATGAACAGATTTCTGTCAAATGGCGATGGAGGCTACTAGACTTTGCCTCAGTGCCCCAGGGTTAGCGATTGAGACAGAACAAGCCTAGAAATCAGAAAGGGTTCCCATTCCATACCCACCAATGGATTGAACGTGTTCATTGGATGTGGGCAGAACCATGGGTGGTGAGGATGCCTGAATAGATCACTGACCCATAGAGCCCATCGCTGACCAATAGAGTCGATCACTGACCAGTAGAGTCCATTGCTGACCAATAGGGTCCATCGCTGACCAATAGAGTCGATCACTGACCAATAGAGTCCATTGCTGACCAATAGAGTCCATTGCTGACCAATAGGGTCAATCGCTGAAAAATAGAGTCCATGGCTCGTCAATTGTCTTTTTTTAAAAATGGCGGACGGGTTTCCGATTTTGGCACCTGCTCGCCTTCTGTAAAATCGGACTTTGGCTTGATGACATCAGGTTGCCCACCTGACCCACAGAGACCCCTCTGTCTCATCACTGACCATTACAGGCGCACAGAGTCCCTCCTGTGGAATAGCCAAGCCAGTTGTTAATCCTCTTCATATTTGGCATTTACCATTTTACCATCGCCTTGGCGATGGCCCAGCTGCCTCACTCTTAGCTTGGGCATCCTGCATGGTGTCTGAAGAACCTGTCATCGCCTCAGGAGGCCCCAAAGTGCTTTACAGACAATTTGAGGTGTGGGAGACTCAGCAGCCAATTTACACAGTGCAAGATTCTACAGACGGCAATGTGATAATTACCACATAATCTGTTTTAGTCATTTTGATTGAGGGATAGGTCAGGATACCAGAGTTAACTCTCCTGCTCTTCTTGGAAATAGTTTGTCTTTTCCAGAGAATACAGGGCCTTGGCTTAACATCTCATCTAAAAGACAGCGCCTCTGACAGTGCGGCACTCCCTCAGTACTGCACTGGGAGTGTCAGCCTGAAGTACAGGCTCAATTTCCTGGAAGAGGACTGGGAATCCATGACCTTCCGACCCAAAAGCCACAGAGCCAGTGCCAGCATTGTACTGTATCTTTAGTCAGAGGAGTGCATTGTGTTAATAGTTGAACAATGTTTGATCGTTTTACTTTCCTGTTTATATGGGATGCGTTTCCTTCACTAACCAAGCTCCTGGTTTGTTTATCAAATCTCTTTCTCTCTCTCTCTCTTGCTCTTTATTTTAATGCTAGCCTTCTGGGAGATCTTGCCACAAGGTAAATAGTGAAGTTTTTGACAATCGCAGCCCATTGCGCATTAGCCACTTCACCCCAACTTGGCCATTGGCCATTGTTTGCTCCAGCAGTCAGCACTGCAGCTCTGACACACCCATCCTCCCTGCCAACGCACGCATTGTGGCCTAGAGAAGCAATCGTTGGCTGACGCATTGGCTTAGAGAGTGAACGTACTGCCTAGTGCGGGAACTGGGAGACTCAAAGCAGTGAGGTTAGGGATGCTCTGGGGAGGGGTGTGTACTAAGAAGGGACAACAATTATAAAACGGGATGGTTAAAAATCCAATGACAGGCACAGAGTGAGCCAGGCGGTTCAGAGGAGGTTTATCAGATTGATACCTGGAATGAATGGGTTGTCTTATGAGGAAAGGTTGGACAGACTGGGCTTGTTTCCACTGGAGTTTAGAAGAGTGAGGGGTGATTTGATTGAAGTATACAAGACCCTGAACGGCCTTGACAAGGTGGACATGGAAAGGATGTTTCCTCTTGTGGGTGAGTCCAGAACTAGGGGGTCACTGTTTTAAAATTAGGGGTCACCCTTTTAGGATAGAGATGAGGAGAAATCTTTTCTCTCAGAGGGTTGTGTGGTTTTGGAACTCTCTGACTCAGAAGGTGGTGGAGGTGGGGTCCCTGAATATTTTTAAGGCAGAGGTGGATAGGTTCTTATTAGGCAAGGGAGTCAAAGGTTATCGGGGTTAGATGGGAATGTGGAAATCGAAACACAAACAGATCAGCCACGATCTTAATGAATGCAGAGCAGGCTCGAGGGGCCGAATGGCCTACTCCTGCTCCTATTTTGTATGCTCAGGTGTGGATTTGGACATTATACTTGAAGGATACCAGCACAGGTTTGTAGAAGGCAGATTGTGTTTGACTAATCTAATTAAATTATTTGATGAAGTAACAGGGAAGGTGGATGAAGGGAATGCAGTGGATGTTTTCACTATGAATTTTAAGAAAGCTTTTGACAAAGTACCACATAAAAGGCTAGTTAACAAAACTGAAGCTGATGGAATAGTGTCAGCTTGGATGAAATATTGGCTTAAGGACAGGAAACAGTGAGTCATGGTAAATGATTGTTTTTCAGCCTGGAGGATAGTAGACAGTGGCACTCTCTAAGGGTCAGTGTTAGGGCCACTGCTGTTTTATGATATATATAAATAACATTACATGACTCTTCAAAGTTGACATTACATAAAGTGCAAACCAAATCAGTTTCTGCCAATACTGTATGTACTCCTTACATTTATACTTACAATTAATATTTACTAAGAAGGCATATGGGATACTTGCCTTTATTAGTCGATGCATAGAATATAAGAGCAGGGAGGCTATGCTGGAACTGTATAAAACGCTGGTTAGGCCACAGCTAGAGTATTGCGTGCAGTTCCGGAATTCACATTATAGGAAGGCTGTGATTGCACTAGAGAGAGTGCAGAGGGGATTTACCAGGATGTTGCCTGGGCTGGAGAGTTTTAGTTATGAGGAGAGATTGGATACGCTGGGGTTATTTTCCCTGGAGCAGAGGAGATTGAGGGGGGGCATGATTGAGGTGTATAAAATTATGAGGGGCGTAGATAGGGTAGACAGGAAGGAACTTTTCCCCTTGGTGGAGGGATCAATAACCAGGGGGCATAGGTTTAAGGTAAGGGGCAAGAGATTTAGGGGGGATGTGAGGAAGAATTTTTTCACCCAGAGGGTGGTGGGAATCTGGAACTCACTGCCTGAAAGGGCGGTAGAGGCAGAAACCCTCAACATTTAAGAAGTATTTGGATGTGCGATGCCATGACATACAAGGCTATGGGCCTAGTGCTGGGAAATAGTTAGGTACTTGTTTGACCAGCGCAGACTCGACGGGCCGAAGGGCCTTTTTCTGTGCTGTAGACCTCCATGACTCTATGAGTCTATGATTCATTACAAGACAGACGTTAAACCTGAGGGGTTTTACCCGCTTTCCACCCCCTCGCTGCACTATGGCTGAAAGGCCTCAGGCGGTGGGGCTTTCCCCATTGCCCCTCTGCAGCAGCTGCCCCAGGCTTCCCTGCGCCCCCTCAGCACAGAGCCCTGCACCTTGGGATGTTCCAGTCTGCAACACTTGGTCAAGGGCAACTCTCCAGACCAACAGAGAGAGACGCCAGCAGGGTGAGGGTGGGGATGGGGGTGGGGGTGGGGGTGGGGGTGGGGATGGGGGTAGGGGTGGGGGTGGGGGGGTGGGGGAGGTGAGGGAGGACTGAGCGAACGTTTTCCCATCCCACGTAATGACCCCCATTTCCACCTGCCTTCCAGTGACGTGATCCTTGAGCTTCCGTTCACCTTGATGCACGCAAAGCCTGAAGAAGAGGCCTTTTACAGAGAAGGTAAGGGGGGGGCCGATGCAATACAATCAGGGCCAGAGTAAAACTGCCAAGGCTGCAGTCTGCAAATAAAAGCTGAAAGAAAAACCCCACCCTGAAACGCACAGCAGACCCACCAAAAGTACAATAATCTGCATTCAGATAGCACCTTTGGTGCAGTAAAAAACATCCCAGGCTGCTTCACACAAACCATTAAATTGAACACTGAACCCCGTAAGGAGGCTTGAAGAAATAAGAGAAGGTGGACATTCAGCCCCTCAAGCCTGCTCCGCCATTCAATAAGATCATGGCTGATCTATTTTCCCTCCCTATTCTATACCCTTTAATTCCCCAACATCCAGAAATTTATTGAGTTCTGACTTGAATATAAATTGGAAATAGTTGAGGCCCCAGCACTGATCCCTGTGACACCGCACTTATCACACCTTGCCAACCCGAAAATGACCCATTTATGCCTACTCTCTGTTTCCTGTTTAGCTAACCAATCCTTTATCCGTTCTAATATGTTACTCCCTACACCATGAGCTCTTATTTTGCGTAGTAACCTCTGATGTGGCACCTTGTCAAATGCCTCCTGGAGACCTAAGTACAGCACGTCCACAGGTTCCCCTTAATCCACATTGCTTGTGACCCCCTCAAAGAACTCCAGTAAATTCGTCCAACATGATTTCCCTTTCACAAAACCATGGTGACTCTGCCTGATTGCCTTGAGATTTTCCAACTGCCCAGCCATAGCCTCCTTACTAATAGATTCCAGCACTTTCCCTATGACAGATGTTAAGCTAACTGGCCTGTAGTTTCCTGCTTTCTGACTCCTTCCTATCTTAAATAGAGGATTCACTTGCCCTATTTTCCAATCTGATGGGGCCTTTCCAGAATCTAGGCAATTTTTGGAAAATTAAAACCAATGCACTTACTATCTCAGCAGCCACTTCTTTTAAGTCCCTAGGATGAAGTCCATCAGGACCTGGGGACTTGTCAGCCTTTAGTGCTAATAATTTTCTCAGTAACTTTTCCCTGGTGAGTTGAGGAAAGGTCAAAGGGTGAGCAATGGAGTGGGGGGGGGTGGCGTTGGGAAGAGGATGGGGAGAAGGGTGGAGTGAGGGAGTTGGGGGAGCAAAAGGGTGAGGGAATGTGGGCAGGTGGGGAAGGAAGGAAGGTGGTAGGTGGGAGAGAGGAGGGAGGGAGTAGGCGGGAGGGCCATGAGGAGGGTATAGAGGAAAGAGGGATCAAAAGGGATTGGGTGGGAGATGGGGGGGAAGTGAGCAAAGGTGGAGGGGGGGGAGGGAGCAAGATGGAGGTATAATGACATCTAGTGGTCTGTTTCAGCAATAACAAAAATAATAAAATCGGGAGAGGGTCAGTGTCAGCTTGGATCAATCAGCAAAACCAGACAAATCTCCTGTGGACATCTCCCTGACGTGTGAATATTCTTCCTCTTCTTACAGTTCCTGAGAATGAGGTTCCCATTGACACCAATCTGATCGAGTTTGACACCAAGTAGGTCCTCCTTCATTTGAACACAAAACTGATGGCGTGTTTTTGTTCAGCATTACATATGTGTGTGGGCATGTGTGTAAGTGTGTGTATGGGTGTGTGTGTGTGTGTATGTTTGTGTGTATATGTGTGTATGTGTGTGTGTGTGTGTGTATGGGCGTGTGCATGTGTGTATGTTTGTGTGTATATCTGTGTATGGGTATGTGTGTGTGTGGGCGTGTGCATGTGTGTGTATGTATGTGTGTGTATGTGTGTGTGTGTGGGCGTGTGCATGTGTGTGTGGGCGTGTGCATGTGTGTGTGCATGTGTGTGTGTATGTGTGTGTGCGTGTGCATGTGTGTGGGCGTGTGCATGTGTGTGTGCATGTGTGTGTGTGTGCGTGCGTGTGTGTGTGTGTGTGTGGGCGTGGGCGTGTGTGTGGGCATGTGTGTGTGTGTGTGTGTATGGGGGGTTGTGTGTGGGCATGTGCATGTGTGTGTATGTATGTGTGTGTGTATGGGTGTGTGCATGTATGTGGGTGTGTGTGTGTGCGTGTGTGTGTGCGTGTGTGTGTGCATGTGTGTGTGTGTGCGTGTGTGTGTGTGTGTGTGGGCGTGGGCGTGTGCGTGTGTGTGGGTGTGTATGTGTGTGTGTGTGTGTGTGTGTATGTGTGTGTGTATGAGCGTGTGCATGTGTGTGTGGGCGTGTGTGTGTGTGTCTCTGTGTGTGTGTGAGCGTGTGCGTGTGTGTGGGCATGTGCGTGTGCGTGTGTGTGTGGGCGTGTGCGTGTGTGTGGGTATGTGCGTGTGTGTGTGTGTGTGGGTGAGTGTGTGTGGGCGTGTGTGTGTGTGTGTATATGGGCGTGTGCATGTGTGTGGGCATGTGCGTGTGTGTGTGGGCGTGTGCGTGTGTGTGTGCGTGTGCGTGTGTGTGTGTGTGTGCATGTGCGTGTGTGTGTCCTTCAGTTTTCCAGTAGATTCCTCATTTTCCTTATGCCGTGAATTTGTCTACAGGAAAATACAACTTACTCTTGGCTGTAGTATTCTGTGCCCTTCCCGCTTTTCTCGGTTTGGGATAAATCCCTAACTCATGCACCTGTCCAATTGTCACTCTGTGATCTGACTGAGCTGAGACCAGGGATTGTGCACGGAGCTCCCCCTGGCTCAATACAATCCCTGAGTGGGTGGGAACTGGGTGTAAAACACAGGGAAATGCCTTAAATATATTGAAGCAAGAAAGACACTCAAAGAATATTACAGCACATCAGCTGGCCATTCAGCCCAGCAAGTGAGGGGCACGTCACAATGACAATGGTGTAGTGTGGTATAGTCACTGGGCTAGTAATCCAGACCCACAGGTTAAAGCTCTGGGGTCCTGGGTTCCAATCCCACATTGGCAGATGGTGAAATTTGGATTCAATTAAAAGTCAGGAAACCATTGCCGATTTGTCATTAAAAACCCATCTGGTTCACCAATGTCCTTTAGGGAAGGAAATCTGCCGTCCTTACCCGGTCTGGCCCACATGTGACTCCAGACCCCTCAGCAATGGGGGGTTGACTCTGAAATGCCTGGAACCTACACCACATGGACTGTGGCGGTTCAAGGAGGGGGGCGGGGCTCACTGTCCCTGCCCATGGGTTTGAAGGTAGGGGGGTATGTAAAATCCAGTGGGTGGCCTGCCCACTGCCTGCCCTTGATAAGTCTGAAATTTATGGTGAGGTGGGCATTGGGCATTCTGCCTGTCCTTGGGCCTATTGAGTGGGCATTAATTGGCCCCTTACAGGCCACATCCCACTGCTACCTGTTACGTTAGCTGCAGTAGGGGAAACCCCAGTAAGCGATTAGCATTAAGCAGCTCGCTTGACAGCTCTCGCTACGCGGGCAAGGGGCAGGGGTTGTCTGTGCCCATCAGAGCCCCCACCCCCACCAAAAAAGGCCTTACACCCCATTAACACTTCTGCAGATCGACCTCTCAGACCTTGGCCCCCCCCACCAACCCACCCCCTCGCTCCCCTCGCTGGAGCCGGCCAGCCAAGCCTGGCCCCACCGATACCCTGGACTTTCCATCATTCCAGCCTCCATTAGCTCCTCTTCTCCAAGTTCTGGCTGCAATCCCAGCAGCGGCCACCACTCAAACCCGGCGCTGCTGAGACTCCAGCTCCCTCGGCCGTCCAATCGGCCTGCAGCTCTGTCGGGCCGGGTGGAAATCTCCTTAAAATAAGTTTCCTCTGCTGGTACGGAACTTGAGTGTTGCTGAAAAAAGACATTTTGTCAAAGCTGTTTTGCACTCACCAGGACAATCACAAGAATACCAATGTCAGGAGAAGCAGCAACTTTATACTATATGAGAAGAGAATGCCATGGAGAATGCACCAGTTAATGGTGACTGACAATTAACTGCCAAGCACTGTTTGAAATTTAAGCCAGGCAGTTTGACTCTGATTGGTCAAAGCATTGCCCTGATGCGTTCTCCAGGGCATTGCCTCTACCAATCAGAGTCCACTTGCCAACCAATTAGCACTATTTTCTCACACGGTATAAAGTTGCTGCTCCCCCTGACATTGTCCTGGTGAGTGCAAGATGAAAAGCTTCGACAAAATGTCTTTTTTGAGCAGTTTCCAAGTTCTGCACCACCACACGACTATCGGGGTAGGATTTATTAATGACTTCCTTGTTGATGCCCGTTAACTTTCTGACATTCCTCTCGCCCCCTCCCCCCCAACCCCCCAAGCCAAGTGAAAACATCTTCTCTATGTCAATCCCATCAAATCCCTCTTTGATAACCTTAAAAAAAAGGAAACCTCTTGGCCAATCGCTTTGCGCCCCGTTCTCGTTAGGCTTTTGATCGATACAATGACAGTGAAACGACACTGCCTCTGTTCAGCGCAATGTGGGCCGTTATCTAAATGCCATCTCATTCTCTTTGAATTCTCTTCCATTTCCAGCGATGATGACATTGTCTTTGAGGATTTTGCTCGCCAGAGGCTGAAGGGGTTGAAGGATGACAACGACGAGGACGAAGATGGGGTGAATTCCCCACAACACAACGATTGATAAAACACCAAGCCTTGAATCGCTGCGAAGCACGGCGATTTTTGGTCTATGAAAGCTGCTGTTGTTAAGTTTATTTTCCCTCCTTGTTTTGGTTATGAAATGAAACAAGCTGAGGCTTCTTGACGATCTCGGGCCTAAACCAAACTGTAGACTGGTACAATGATGATGTCAGTTCCTTCACGGCCTCTTCAGAGAGTGAGGCCTCTGGTTAGGCCTCACCGGCGGTAGTTGCCAGCTTTCTCCAGGATTACCCCACGGAGTCTCCTGGGAATTCAAACTAACCTCCCGGCCGCAGCACGCTAGCGTCCAGATGTGAATAATCACAGGGAGCTTTAAACGTTTCCTATCAACACTTTTGTTTATTAACTGTGGAAATTATTGGAAGTGTGTGTGTGTGTGTGTGGGCGGGCGGAAGGCTGTTAAATTTGATAGGGCTATCGGAAGGTCAACCCCCAAGAACCCAAACAGAGTTGACAACCCACTCAGCGCGGCTCCTCACTGGGGCCAGCAGGTCTGAGCTTAAATTCAATATTGTCAATCAGAAGCAAAAAATGCGAAGCAAGGGAAAAGCAACAGTTCTCAGCACGCAATACCCTGGTCATAGTGTTGCTACCCAATACTTCTCTGTCACTCGCCAAGTTCTGGGTCAACATGATGCAAAATCTAGGCAACAAAAAGCCTTCCCAAAGGTAATTAGGGATGGGTAATAAACGTCTACCTTGTTAGCAACTCCCACATCCCACCAACGAATAAGAATTAACACAGTGTTGTGTCAATTGTGGGTGAAGTAATTAAGAGTGACATGAGGGCTCTAACTCATCCACTTCCTCCCAGCCCTGACAGCACCCTGTTTGTTTTCATCGTCGCATCTTATGCGAACCACATAGCTGAGTGTCCATTCCGGCTGGAATTCTGCCTGCCGATTTTAACACCAAACCCGAGCTGTACCTGTCCTGGGAGTGTTTGATGGGGATGGTGTGGAGGGAGCTTTACTCTGTATCTAACCCCATGCTGTACCTGTCCTGGGAGTGTTTGATGGGGACAGTGTAGAAGGAGCTTTACTCTGTATCTAACCCCGTGCTGTACCTGTCCTGGGAGTGTTTGATGGGGACAGTGTAGAGGGAGCTTTACTCTGTATCTAACCCCATGCTGTACCTGTCCTGGGAGTGTTTGATGGGAACAGGGTAGAGGGAGCTTTACTCTGTATCTAACCCCATGCTGTACCTGTCCTGGGAGTGTTTGATGGGGACAGTGTAGAGGGAGCTTTACTCTGTATCTAACCCCGTGCTGTACCCAGGGAGTGTTGGCGAGGACAGTATAGCGGGAGCTTTACTCTGTAGCTGTACCTGCACTGGAGTGTTTGATCGGGACAGGGTAGAGGGAGCTTTACTCTGTATCTAACCCCGTGCTGTACCTGTCCTGGGAGTGTCTGATGGGGACAGTGTAGAGGGAGCTTTACACTGTATCTAACCCCGTGCTGTACCTGTCCTGGGAGTGTTTGATGGGGACAGTGTAGAGGGATCTTTACTCAGTATCTAACCCTGTGCTTTACCTGTCCTGGGCGTGTTTGATGGGGACAGTGTAGAGGGAGCTTTACTCTGTATCTAACCCCGTGCTGTACCTGTCCTGGGAGTGTTTGATGGGAACAGGGTATAGGGAGCTTTACTCTGTATCTAACCCTGTGCTGTACCTGTCCTGGGAGTGTTTGATGGGGACAGTGTAGAGGGAGCTTTACTCTGTATCTAACCCCGTGCTGTACCTGTCCTGGGAGTGTTTGATGGGGACAGTGTAGAGGGAGCTTTACACTGTATCTAACCCCATGCTGTACCTGTCCTGGGAGTGTTTGATGGGGACAGTGTAGAGGGAGCTTTACTCAGTATCTAACCCTGTGCTTTACCTGTCCTGGGAGTGTTTGATGGGGAGGTGTAGAGGGAGCTTTACTCTGTATCTAACCCCGTGCTGTACCTGTCCTGGGAGTGTTTGATGGGAACAGGGTAGAGGGGGTTTTTACATTTCCCTGATGTGCGAATTGGTGATGCCAAAAATGTACTGCAAAAAAACTTGTCACACCCAAGATCACTCACATTGATGTGCACTAAAGAGTAAATCTAAGCTTTGCTTTCACAAAGGAAGTATTGGATTTGAAGTTAAGCAACATGAGATCACACTGTACCAGTTTATTAGAAATCTTATAATAGTGCCATCTTTGTCATTTAGTGGCAAGCTAACTGTTTACTATAGCATTGAGCATGCTCTTCTCTATTGGCTTTTCCATGTCCTCTATAAGAGTGATCATGATTATAAGTTGCTATAGATTGTGCCGAAGGACATGTAAAGAGAGATTTTCAGCGGCTACGGATTCCACTATGTCGACTGGTCACCTGGGTTGTCTCCTGGCCATTGTTAAGAGGGATCGCTGCTACGGAGAGGTGCCTAGCAATTAGCATCAACATCCTGGGGGTTACCATTGACCAGAAACTGAACCAGACTAGCCACATAAATACTGTGGCTACAAGAGCAGGTCAGAGGCTAGGAACTCTGCAGGGAGTAACTCACTTCCTGACTCCCCAAAGCCTGTCCACCAACTACAAGGCGCAAGTCAGGAGTGTGATGGAATACTCCCCAATTGCCTCGGTGAGTGCAGCTCCCACAACACTCAAGAAGCTCGACACCATCCAGGACAAAGCAGCCCACAGCCACCTAGAAGGACAAGGGCAGCAGATAGATGGGAACACCACCACCTGGAAGTTCCCCTCCAAGCCACTCACCATCCTGACTTGGAAATATATCCCCATTCCTTCACTGTCGCTGGGTCAAAATCCTGGAACTCCCTCCCTAACAGCACTGTGGGTGTACCTACACCACAGGGACTGCAGCGGTTCAAGAAGGCAGCTCACCACCACCTTCTCAAGGGGCAACTAGGGATGGGTAATGAATGCTGGCCCAGCCAGCGATGCCCACATCCCATGAATGAGTATTAAAAAAATCACCTTGTCTGCACTGTTTTTATACAGGACCCATTCAACAATGTTCAATTTTGGATCACCATGGAAGATTCTAGTCAGTTCACTCAGTGGGTGGATGGCCTACGAGGTTTCAGCCTCTTTCTGTCTGATCACAAATCTCCCACTGAGCATCTCGAATCGGGATTGACCAGGAACGCAAAAAGTCAAGAGAGCCAGTTAATGAGGAAAAGAAATTGAGCAACCGGCATTTGCCTATTCTGGGGCCATAGGAAAAAGCAGGAGGCCATTCAGCCCATCCAGACTGTTCCACCAGTCAATTAGATTGTCGCTGATCCCTGTCTTAATGGTGGAGAATCTCCAGATGAAATGCAACCCTGTGTGACTAACTTGCTGCGAAAGTGTACTCCTGACCCACGTGTTCTGCACAGGCTCAGTGACCTTGCTAGAGTTTACTACCCCTTCACTCAGCAAAATCCCGGGTGAAATGAGCCAGAAAAATGGTGGAATTAGCAGAAACTCAAGCATAAGTTATGTAGGATGATGAAATAGTTACAGCACAAAAGGCCATTTGTCCCGTCAAGTCTGTGCCAACTCTGAGGAATAGCGATTTAGCAAATCCCTCGCACCCCCCCACCCCCACTCCTGTAACCTGTAGCCATGTCATTTTTTTCTCTTCAGTCGCCTATTCAATTCCCGCTTGAATGCCTCGATTGATCCTGCCTCCTCCACACTCTCAGAGAGCGCACTCCAGATCCTGACCACTCGCTGCATGAAAAAAGTGTGTCCTCATGTCGCCATTGCCTCTTTTACCAATCACCCTTAAATCTGTGTCCCTCTGGTTCTCGACCTTTCTGCCAATGGGAACAGTTTCTCCCCGCCCGCCCCCCCCTCTGTCCAGACCCCTCATGATTTTGAACACCTCTATCAAACCCCCTCTCGGCCTTCTCCGAGGAGAACAGGACCCAGCTTCTCCAATCTATCTTCATAGCTGAAGTCCCTCGTCACTCGAACCATTCTCGCGAATCTTTCCTGCACTCTGTCTAATGCCTTCACATTCTTCCTAAAGTGCAGTGCCCAGAACTGGACGCAACACTCCAGTTGAGGCTGACCCAGGGATTTATACAGGTTTAATATAATTTCCTTGCTTTAATGTTCTGCGCTCCTATTGATAAAGCCCACTATGCTGCATACTTTATTAACTGTGCTCTGCAACCTTCAATAACTTGTGTACATTTACCATTTGGGGAAAAGACAGTGGCGTAGCGGTAATGTCACTGGACTAATAACAGAGTAGGCCAATGCTCTAGGGACATGGGTTCAAGTCCCACTGTGGCAGCTGGTGGAATTTAAATCCAGTTAACAAAATTTGGAATTGAAAGCTAGTCTTAGTAATGGTGACTGTGAAACTATCATCAATTGCTGTAAAAACCCATCTGGTTCACTAATGCCCCTTTAGGGAAGGAAATCTGCCGTCCTTACCCAGTGTTACCAGAAATATAGCAATGTGGATGACTCTTAACTGCCCCTCTGAAATGACCTAGCAAGCCAATCAGTTCAAGGGGCAGTTAGAGATGGGCAACAGACGCTGGCCTTGCCAGTGACACTCATGTTCTGTCAAAAAAAAACCCCAGCTTCCTCTGTTCCTGCACCCCCTTTAGTTTATATTGTCTCTGCACGCCCAGCGTAAGTCAAGTTTACGTGACCTTTAATGCTGCTTGAAAGAAGGTACTGGGTTGCTACGCCAACCAACCCCCGGCCACAAAGCCAGGGGCCCTGTTTCCTGCGTGTGGCCCAAAGCTGAATCTCTCTAACCCATTGCCTAGTGACCAGTGCGTGAAGACATTTCTAACTGAGTGCCCTGTGTGACTCGGGTGCCCAAGGTGATCGTATGTTCAACATGTGGCTGTGCGGCTACAACAGGGACCAAGTGATTGAATCAACGCAAAGGACAATGATTGTATTTTTAATAATGATCCTTTGCCAGTTACAAGATGTTTGAGGCTCCTTCAGCAGTGTTATTACTATTAATAACATCACCTTCATTTTTATTGATGGAATAAATGCCTTGTTTTTTTAATTTATTATGCAGATAGACTTAATGTGATTCCTGTTTGATAATACAATCTGTGTTAGTATTAATGAATTCCCAGTGTCGGACTCTATACGCCTATGGGAAAGTTGTATCTTGAACATGTTGTCTTTTTGTACACTGGGTTGGTAGGGCTCAGTCCCACTCACTAATATCACACCTTTGTTTCCTCCATGGTTTTAAATGAACTGTGATGTACAAAACCTCTTTGAAGTATAATAAATGATCATAGTTTATCTTTGAGATGATCTTCATTCCGTGTGCGCTGCAGTGCCTTCTCGAGCGATGTGTCCAGTTCTGTTACTCGAGACGTGAGGGACAGGAGCATAAGAAACTGAGACTGGATGAAGCCATTTAGTCCCTCAACCTCGTCCGCTTCTCCATAAGATCATAGCTGATCTTTCACCTCAACACGTCCTCCCGCACCGCCCCAATCCCCATATCTCTTGTTTTTCTTTCAACTCCAATAAATTACCGATCTCAGTCTTGAATACATTCAACACCTGAGCATCCACAACTCTCTGGGATAGAGAATTCCAAATATTAACAATTGTTTGAGTGAAGAAATTTCTCTTCGTCTCAGACCAAAATGGCTGGCCCCTTATACTGAGATTGTGACCATGTGTTTCAACCTGTCTAACTTGCCCACTACACTGCTGCTTCCCAGTCTCTCTCTCTCCCTGAGGGAGGTGTCTGTACACTTACAGATGCCAGTGGCATTTGATTACAGGCATTTGACACAGAGCCCACAACAGACTTGTGAGAAAAGTTACTGCTCATGGAATAAAAGGGACAGTAGCAACGTGGACACGAAATTGGCTGAAAAATAGGAAACAGAGAGTAATGGTCAATGGATATTTCTCGCGCTGGAGGAAGGTTTATGGTGGAGTTCCCCAGGGGTCGGTATTGGGACCCTCGCTTTTCCTGATATATATTAATGATCTAGATATTGGTGTGGAGGGGACAATTTCAAAGTTTGCAGATGATACGAAGCTTGGGAGTGTTGTGAACTGAGAGGAGGACGGTGTGGAACTTCAAGAGGACATAGATAAGTTGGTGGAGTGGGCAGATAGGTGGCAGATGAAGTTCAGTGTGGAGAAGTGTGAGGTGATGCATTTTGGTAGGAAGAACATGGACAGACAATATGAAATAAGGGGTGAAATTCTAAAGTGGGTGCAGGAGCAGAAAGACCTGGGTGTACATGTGCATAGATCATTGAAGGTGGCAGGACAGGTGGAGAGAGCAGTTAATAAAGCGCATAGTATCCTGGGCTTTATTAATAGAGGCATAGAGTACAAGAGCAGGGAGGTTATGCTGAATTTACATAGGACACTCATTAGGCCTCAGCTAGAAACAGAGAATAGTGGTTAATGGATGCTTTTGGGATTTGTAGTGGAGTTTACCAGGGGTCAATGTTGGGACCCTTGCTTTTCCAGATATATATTAATGACCTAGACCTTGGCATACAAGGCATAGTTTCAAAGTATGTGGATGATTTGAAACTTGGAAGAATTGTGAACTGTGAGGAGGTCGTGTCAAAATTCTAAAGGAAATAGGCAAGTTGGTGAAGTGGGTGGACAAGTGGCAGATGAATTTTAATGAGGAGAAATGTGAAGTGATTCATTTTGGCAAGAGGAACATGGAGAGACAATGTAAAATAAAGGGTACAATTCTAAAGGGGGTGCGGGAGCAGAGGGACCTGGGGGTATATGTCAATAAATCATTGAAGGTAGCAGCACTAGTGGGCAGCACAGTACAAGAGCAAGGAGGTTATGTTGAACTTGTATAAGACACTAGTTGAGCATCAGCTGGAGTATTGTGTACAGTTCTGGGCACCACACTTTAGGAAGGATGTGAAGGCGTTGGAGAGAGAGTGCAGAAAAAATTCACAAGAATGATTCCAGGGATGAGGAACTCCAGTTACAAGGATTGATTAGTGAAGTTGGGGCTGTTTTCCTTGGAGAAGGTTGAGAGGAGATTTGATCGATGTATTAAAAATCACGAGGAGTCTGGACAGAATAGATAGGGAGAAACTGTTCCCATTGGTGCAAGGATCGAGAACCAGAGGTCACAGATTTAAGGTGATTGGCAAAATGAGCAACGGAGACACAGTGAGTGGTTAGGATCAGATAGGCACTGCCTGAGAGTGTGGAGGAGGCAGGTTCAATGGCAATCAAGAGGGAATTGGGTTATTAGCTGAAATGGAAGAATGTGCAGGGTTACGGAGAGAGGTATGGGGGAGCAGCACGAGGTGCATTGCTCATTCGAAGAGCTGGTGCGGGCAAGATGGGTCAAAATGCCTCCTTCTTAACAATTCTGTGATTCTGTCTCTCTTTCCCTGTCTCTCAGGGAGATATCTGTACACTGACTGGTGTCTCTCAGTCCGTCTCACTCGGGGAGATATCTGTACACTGACTGGTGTCTCTCAGTCCCTCTCTCTCTCTCTCAGGGAGATATCTGTACACTGACTGGTGTCTCTCATTCCCCTCTCCCTCAGGGAGATATCTGTACACTGACTGGTGTCTCTCAGTCCCCTCTCACTCAGGGAGATATCTGTACACTGACTGGTGTCTCTCAGTCCCTCTCTCTCTCAGGGAGATATCTGTACACTGACTGGTGTCTCTCAGTCCCTCTCTCTCTCAGGGAGATATCTGTACACTGACTGGTGTCTCTCAGTCCCTCTCCCTCAGGGAGATATCTGTACACTGACTGGTGTCTCTCAGTCTCTCTCTCTCAGGGAGATATCTGTACACTGACTGGTGTCTCTCATTCCCTCTCTCTCTCAGGGAGATATCTGTACACTGACTAGTGTCTCTTAGTCCCTCTCTCTCAGGGAGATATCTGTACACTGACTGGTGTCTCTCAGTCCCCTCTCTCTCAGGGAGATATCTGTACACTGACTGGTGTCTCTCATTCCCCCTCTCTCTCTCAGGGAGATATCTGTACACTGACTAGTGTCTCTTAGTCCCTCTCTCTCAGGGAGATATCTGTACACTGACTGGTGTCTCTCAGTCCCCTCTCTCTCAGGGAGATATCTGTACACTGACTAGTGTCTCTCAGTCCCTCTCTCTCAGGGAGATATCTGTACACTGACTGGTGTCTCTCAGTCCCCTTTCTCTTAGGGAGATGTCTGTACACTGACTAGTGTCTCTCAGTCCCAATCTCTCAGGGAGATGTCTGTACACTGACTGGTGTCTCTCAGTCCTCTCTCTCTCAGGGAGATATCTGTTCACTGACTGGTGTCTCTCAGTCCCCTCTCTCTCAGGGAGATATCTGTACACTGACTGGTGTCTCTCAGTCCCTCTCTCTCAGGGAGATATCTGTACACTGACTGGTGTCTCTCAGTCTCTCTCTCTCAGGGAGATATCTGTACACTGACTAGTGTCTCTCAGTCCCCTCTCTCTCAGGGAGACGTCTGTACATTGACTGGTGTCTCTCAGTCCCTCTCTCTCAGGGAGATGTCTGTACACTGACTGGTGTCTCACATTCCCCTCTCTCTCAGGGAGATATCTGTACACTGACTGGTGTCTCTCAGTCCCCTCTCTCTCAGGGAGATATCTGTACACTGACTGGTGTCTCTGGGTCCCCTCTCTCTCAGGGAGATATCTGTACACTGACTGGTGTCTCTCAGTCCCTCTCTCTCAGGGAGATATCTGTACACTGACTGGTGTCTCTCAGTCCCTCTCTCTCAAGGAGATATCTGTACACTGACTGGTGTCTCTCAGTCCCCTCTCCCTCAGGGAGATATCTGTACACTGACTGGTATCTCTCAGTCCCCTCTCTCTCAGGGAGATATATGTGCACTGACTGGTGTCTCTGTCCCCTCTCTCCCAGGGAGATATCTGTACACTGACTGGAGTCTCTCAGTCCCTCTCTCTCTCAGGGAGATATCTGTACACTGACTGGTGTCTCTCAGTCCTCTCTCTCCCAGGGACATATCTGTACACTGACTGGTGCTTCTCAGTCCCTCTCTCTCTCAGGGAGATATCTGTACACTGACTGGTGTCTCTCAGTTCCTCTCTCTCAGGGAGATATCTGTACACTGACTGGTGTCTCTCAGTCCTCTCTCTCCCAGGGACATATCTGTACACTGATTGCTGTCTCTCAGTCCCCTCTCTCTCAGGGAGATATCTGTACACTGACTGGTGTCTCTCAGTCCCTCTCTCTCAGGGAGATATCTGTACACTGACTGGTATCTCTCAGTCCCCTCTCTCTCAGGGAGATATCTCTAAACTGACTGGTGTCTCTCAGTCCCTCTCTCTCAGGGAGATATCTGTACACTGACTGGTGTCTCTCAGTCTCTCTCTCTCTCAGGGAGATATCTGTACACTGACTGGTGTCTCTCAGTCCCCTCTCTCTCAGAGAGATATCTGTACACTGACTGGTGTCTCTCAGTCTCTCTCTCTCTCAGGGAGATATCTGTACACTGACTGGTGTCTCTCAGTCCCTCTCTCTCAGGGAGATATCTGTACACTGACTGGTGACTCTCAGTCCCTCTCTCTCAGGGAGATATCTGAACACTGACTGGTGTCTCTGGGTCCCCTCTTTCTCAGGGAGATATCTGAACACTGACTGGTGTCTCTCAGTCCCTCTCTCTCAAGGAGATATCTGTACACTGACTGGTGTCTCTCAGTCCCCTCTCACTCAGGGAGATATCTGTACACTGACTGGTATCTCTCAGTCCCCTCTCTCTCAGGGAGATATCTGTGCACTGACTGGTGTCTCTCAGTCCCTCTCTCCCAGGGACATATCTGTACACTGGCTGGTGCCTCTCAGTCCCCTCTCTCTCTGGGAGATATCTGTACACTGACTGGTGTCTCTCAGTCCCTCTCTCTCAGGGAGATATCTGTACACTGACTGGTGCCTCTCAGTCCCTCTCTCTCAGGGAGATAACTGTACACTGACTGGTGTCTCTCAGTCCCTCTCTCTATGGGAGATATCTGTATATATGACTGGTGTCTCTCAGTCCCTCTACCTCAGGGAGATATCTGTACACTGACTGGTGTCTCTCAGACCCTCTCCCTCAGGGAGATATCTGTGCACTGACTGGTGTCTCTGGGTCCCCTCTCTCCCAGGGAGATATCTGTACATTGATTGGTGTCTCTCTGTCCCTCTCTCTCAGGGAGATATCTGTACACTGACTAGTGTCTCTCAGTCCCTCTCTCTCTCACGGAGATATCTGTACACTGACTGGTGTCTCTCAGTCCCTCTCTCTCAGGGAGATATCCGTACACTGACTGGTGTCTCTCAGTCCCTCTCTCTCAGGGTGATATCTGTACACTGACTGGTCTCTCTCAGTCCTCTCTCTCCCAGGGACATATCTGTACACTGACTGGTGTCTCTCAGTCTCTCTCTCTCTCAGGGAGATATCTGTACACTGACTGGTGTCTCTCAGTCCCTCTCTCTATGGGAGATATCTGTATATATGACTGGTGTCTCTCAGTCCCTCTACCTCAGGGAGATATCTGTACACTGACTGGTGTCTCTCAGACCCTCTCCCTCAGGGAGATATCTGTGTACTGACTGGTGTCTCTGGGTCCCCTCTCTCCCAGGGAGATATCTGTACATTGATTGGTGTCTCTCTGTCCCTCTCTCTCAGGGAGATATCTGTACACTGACTAGTGTCTCTCAGTCCCTCTCTCTCTCACGGAGATATCTGTACACTGACTGGTGTCTCTCAGTCCCTCTCTCTCAGGGAGATATCCGTACACTGACTGGTGTCTCTCAGTCCCTCTCTCTCTCACGGAGATATCTGTACACTGACTGGTGTCTCTCAGTCCCTCTCTCTCAGGGAGATATCTGTACACTGACTGGTGTCTCTCAGTCCCCTCTCTCTCAGGGAGATATCTGTACACTGACTGGTGTCTCTCAGTCCCTCTCTCTCAGGGAGATATCTGTACACCGACTGGTCTCTCTCAGTCCCCTCTCTCTCAGGGAGATATCTGTACACTGACTGGTGTCTCTCAGTCCCTCTCTCTCAGGGAGATATCTGTACACTAACTGGTGTCTCTCAGTCCCCTCTCTCTCAGGGAGATATCTGTGCATTGACTGGTGTCTCTCAGTCCCTCTCCCTCATGGAGATATCTGTACACTGACAGGTGTCTCTGTCCTCTCTCTCTCAGGGAGATATCTGTACACTGACTGGTGTCTCTCAGTCCCTCTCTCTCAGGGAGATATCTGTACATTGACTGGTGTCTCTCAGTCCCTCTCTCTCAGGGAGATATCTGTACACTGACTGGTGTCTCTCAGTCCCCTCTCTCTCAGGGAGATATCTGTACACTGACTGGTGTCTCTCAGTCCCCTCTCTCTCTCAGGGAGATATCTGTACACTGACTGGTGTCTCTCAGTCCCCTCTCTCTCAGGGAGATATCTGTACACTGACTGGTGTCTCTCAGTCCCCTCTCTCTCAGGGAGATATCTGTACACTGACTGGTGTCTCTCAGTCCCCTCTCTCTCAGGGAGATATCTGTACACTGACTGGTGTCTCTCAGTCCCCTCTCTCTCAGGGAGATATCTGTACACTGACTGGTGTCTCTCAGTCCCCTCTCTCTCAGGGAGTTATCTGTACACTGACTGATGTCTCTCTCTCTCTCAGGGAGATATCTGTACATTGACTGATGTCTCTCTCTCTCTCAGGGAGATATCTGTACACTGACTGGTGTCTCTCAGTCCCCTCTCTCTCAGGGAGATATCTGTACACTGACTGGTGTCTCTCAGTCCCCTCTCTCTCAGGGAGATATCTGTACACTGACTGGTGTCTCTCAGTCCCCTCTCTCTCAGGGAGATATCTGTACACTGACTGGTGTCTCTCAGTCCCTCTCTCTCAGGGAGATATCTGTACACTGACTGGTGTCTCTCAGTCCCCTCTCTCTCTCAGGGAGATATCTGTACACTGACTGATGTCTCTCTCTCTCTCAGGGAGATATCTGTACACTGACTGGTGTCTCTCAGTCTCTCTCTCTCAGGGAGATATCTGTACACTAATGTGTGTCTCCCGTTCCTTGTTATTTGATCACTGGTTATTTAAGGGTGTGAGTGTTGATGTCCCGGTTCCACTGGGGGCCGATGGCGGGAGTGTTCGGCTGACGGGGCGCAGTTGGCTCCTGGCGTGGACCCTCTGATGGACGGTGAGCGAGGAGGAGCAGACAAACGTTTTGCCGCAGACGAGGCAGGGGTAGGGCCTCTCTCCGCTGTGCCGCCTCTGGTGGACGGTGAGGTAGGAGGAGTGGGCGAAGGACTTGCCGCAGTTGTGGCAGCGAAAGGGCCTCTCGCCGCTGTGCGTGCGGCCGTGGACCAGGAGCGCCGAGGAGTCGGCGAAGGTCTTGGCGCACTGCGGGCAGCGGAATGGCCGCAGCCCTGTGTGCCCGCGCTGGTGGTGGCGCAGCTGCGAGGAGCGGGCGTAGGACTTGCCGCAGAGGGAGCAGGTGAAGGGACGCAGCCCGGCGTGCAGCCGGCCGTGCGCCGCCAGCGAGGACGGGCAGCTGAAGATCTTGCCGCATTGCCTGCAGCCGTAGGGCTTCTCCCCGGTGTGGGTGCGCCCGTGGACGGTCAGCGAGGACGCCTGGGCGAACCCCTTGCCGCACTGCCCGCACCGGTACGGCCTCTCCCCCGTGTGCGTGCGTCGGTGGTACAGCAGGTGCGAGGATTTGGTGAAGGCTTTGCCGCACTGGGTGCAGGGGAACGGCCTCTCTCCTGTGTGGACTCGCTGGTGATAGAGCAGCTGGGTGGAGGTGGCAAAGGCCTTGCCGCACTGGGCGCAGGGAAACGGTCTCTCGCCCGTGTGGGCCCGGCGATGCATGGCCAGCGAGGACGATCGGGAAAAGGCCTTGCCACACTGGGCGCAGGGAAAAGGGCGTTCTCCTGTGTGCGCCCGCAGGTGAGCTCGTAGGTGCCAGGACCGGGCGTAGCTCTTTTCACAAGCAAAACACTTGAAAGGTCGGGCATCTGGGAGGGGGCACGAACCAGCACGGGGTTCAACCAATCCAGGTCTCAGCCCTCCACATCCTCCAATCGCAATCTCCCCTCCATGTCCTCCAATCGCAATCTCCGCTCCGTGTCCTCCAATCGCAATCTCCGCTCCGTGTCCTCCAATCGTAATCTCCGCTTCGTGTCCTCCAATCACATTCTCCGCTCCACATCCTCCAATCACATTCTCCGCTCCGTGTCCTCCAATCACGATCTCCTCCCTACGTCCTCCAATCACATTCTCCGCTCCACATCCTCCAATCGCGATCTCCTCTCCACGTCCTCCAATCACATTCTCCTCTTTTCGTCCTCCAATCACATTCTCCTCTCTTCGTCCTCCAATCACGATCTCCTCTCTACGTCCTCCAATCACGATCTCCTCTCTACGTCCTCCAATCACATTCTCCTCTCCACGTCCTCCAATCACATTCTCCTCTCCACGTCCTCCAATCACATTCTCCCCTCCACGTCCTCCAATCATGATCTCCTCTCTACGTCCTCCAATCACATTCTCCTCTCCACGTCCTCTAATCACGATCTCCTCTCCATGTCCGGGGATTGCGATTTTCTCTCTGTTCCCCGCGGTCACAGTGTCATCTCCATGTCTAACCATTTCGACCTCTTCCCCGCCACTCCCCATCTCCTCTCCGTGCTCCGCAGCCAAGCTCTCCTCACCCCCCCCGACTGCAATCTCCTCTCGCTGACCAGCGATCACAATCTCTCCCTCACATCTGGCGATCACGAACTCCTCTCTACCTCTCGCCATCTCCTTTCTGCATTCTGCAATCTCCGCTCCCTCCATTGCTGCTGCCTCATGGGTTGGATTCTCCTGCAATAAATGAAAACAAGGCTGAGAAACAGAGTCTGCGCAAAGACTAAGTCCGCCCGGCCCAGCCAATCAATGCTGGCTCTTCATCACTGCCATCGCAAACCAATTCTCCTGCCCATATCCCTGTATCAACCCAAAATGAATTGCATTGGCCCTCAACCTCCCAATAGCCCTGTATCAATTACACAACAAAGCTGTCCCCTCTCCTTAATCCTACATCAATTCCAAATCCACGACATTGATGAAAGTAAAATTCTGCAGATGCTGGCAATCTGAAATAAAAACAGAAGATGCTGGAAAAGCTCAGAGCACCTGTGGAGAATGAAACAGTTAACATTTCGAGTTGAATATGAGTGTTCAGGCCTTAAAGGGGGTAGAAACGTGATGGGTTTTATCCTGTTGGAACTGGGGAGGGGGGGTGGTAGAACAACAGGGAAGGTCTGGGGTACGTTAGAGGGCGAGAGAGATCAAATGACAAAGATGCCATGGAACAAGAGGCAAAGGGAGTGGGAATGGACGTAGCAAAGAAACAAAGCGTTGGTCCAGAGTGAGTGTCAATGGCAGAATAATGAACATCTCTGCCCGAAAGCAAAAAAAACATGAGAAACGAGATTCAGACTGGCACATGGCAAACAAATAGAATCGGAATGGAGGAGAGAGCTCACGGTTTGAATTTGTTGAACTTAATGTAGGGTCCAGAAGGCTGCAAAGTGCCGAATTGGAAAATGGGTTGCTGTTCCTCCAGCATGTGTTGGGCTTCACTGAAACACTGTAGCAGGCCGTGGACAGAGATGTCAGCGTGAGAGCAAGGCGGTGAATTAAAATGGCAAGTGACTGGAAGGTCCAGGACACGTTTGTGGATTGAGCAGGGGGTGTTCCGCAAAGCGGTCACCCAGTCTGCACTTGGTCTCTCCAACATAGAGGAGGCTGCATTGGGAGCAGCGAATATTTAATCGTTAGAAGTACAAGTAAATCACTGTTTCACCTGGAAGGAGTGCTTGGGGCTTTCAATGCTGAGGAGAGAGGAGGTAAACGGACAGGTGTTAACTTTAATTTATTCACTCTATTCACTGCTCCCAATGTGGTCTCTTGGGGAGACCAAACACAGACTGGGTGCCCGCTTTGTGGAACATCTTCGGCCTGTCTGCAAGCATGACCCAGACCTTCTGGTTGCCTGTAATTCACCACCCTGCTCTCACACCGACACCTCTGTCCTTGGCCTGCTGCAATGTTCCAGTGAAGCTCAACGCAAACTAGAGGAACAGCACCTCATCTTCCGACTAGGCACTTTACAGCCTTCCGGACTTAACATTGAGTTCAACAACTTCAGATCGTGAACTCTCTCCTCCATTTTGATTCTGTTTGTTTGCCATGTGCCAGTCTGAATGTTGTTTATCATGTGTTTGCTTTCAGACAGAGATGTTCATTTTTCTACCATTCATACTCACTCTGGACCAATGCATTGTTTCATTACTATATCCTTTGTCTTTTGTTCAACGACATCTTTGGTACTTACTCTCTCCTGCCCTCTAACCTATCCCTGACCTTCCCTTTTGTTCTACCTGAACCTCCCTCCTTTCAACAGCAAAACGCTCTTCACATTTCCACCTCCCTTTAGTTCTGAAGAAGTCATATTTAACTTGAAACATTAACTCTGTTTCCCTCTCCACAGATGCTGTCAGATCTGCTGGGATTTTCCCAGCATTTTCTGTTTTTATTCCAAATTCTCAACAGTGCAGCCTTTGGCCCTCCATTCACCACGACATTTCTGTAGCCACCTACCTGCTCGACTACATCCTCACCTCTACCTTTGACGCTCTCATTCCCATAAAAACTGTCACTCTCTCTCACTCTGGCCGTTCTTCTGGTGTGACCCTCATCTCTGCTCCCCAAGGACAAGAGATGCACACTTTAACATTCCCTTCAGGAATCTGGATCATTCATGTGTGTGAAACCTCCCTCCCTTCCACTAGCCCACCAGGCCAAACTTCCACTAATGGCCCCTCCTGCCCTACCCCTGAACTCACATCTTTCTCTAGTTTCTCTCCTATCTCTCCTCATGTCCTCTCTGAGCTCATCTTGTCCAAGAGACTCACCTCCTGCTCTCTCGATCCTATTCTCACTAAACTGTTGATTACCCACTTCCCCCCTGGATGCCAAGTGAGTTGATATTGTTCACGGTTCTCTCTCTCTCTCTCTCTTTTCAGGTGTTGTCCCTCTCTCCTTTAAATCAGTCACCATCATCTCTCTTCTCAAAAACTAGCCCTCGACCCCTCTGTCCATGGAAACTCCCCTCCCATCTCCAGCCTCCCTTTCCTCTCCAAACTCCTTGAGCGTGTTGTCCCCTCCCAAATCCGTTCCCATCTTTCCTGGAACTCCATGTTTGAATCCCTCCAATCAGGTTCCTGCCCCTCTCACAATCCCGAAATGGCTCTTATCAAAGTCACAAATGACATCCTGTGTGACTGTGACAAAGGTAAACTTTCCCTCCTCGTCCTTCTCCACCTGTCTGCAGCCTCTGACCCGGTTTGACCGCACCTTCCTCCCCCAACACCTCTCCACTGTCGCCCAGCTGGGTGGGACTGCCCTCACCTGCTTCCATTCTTATCTATCTCATCGTAGCCAGAGAATCGCTTGCAATGGCTGCTCTTCCTGCTCCCACACCCTCACCTCTGATGTCCCCCCAGGATCTATCCTTGGACCCTCCTATTTCTCATCTACAGGCTGCCCCTCGGTGACATCATCTGGAGACAGTGTTAGTTTTCACGTGTACACTGACTACACCCAGCTGGACCTCACCACCAGCTCTCTCCACTCCTCCACTGCTGCTAAATGATCAGGCTGCTTATCCGACATCCTGCGTTGGGAGAGCAGAAATTTCCTCCAATTAAATATTGGGAAGACTGAAGCCATTGTTTTCAGTCCCACTCCAAACTCCGCTCCCTAACCACCGACTCCATCCCCCTCCTTGGCAACTGTCTCAGGCTGAACCAGACTGTTTGCAAACTCCATGTAATGTTTGACATGAAGATTAACTATTTTCACCTCTGAAACATCATCTGACTCCACCACAGCCTCAAGGTATGGCTGAAACCCCCATCGTTGCTTCTGTTATCCCCCCAGCCTTGACTTTTCCAACGCACCCCTGGCTGCTCACCCACATTCTATTCTCTGTAAACTTAAGGTCATTCAAAGCTCTGCTGCCTGTGTCCTTTCTCACACTATAGCCCTGTAACAATCCCACTGCCCTGTGCTTTCCAGCAATCCACACTCTTCTTACTATATTCCTCTATCTCTCCCTTTATCTCACTCCCTCTATCTCTCTCTCCCTCACTCTGTGCCTGTCTGTCTCTCTCTCTCTCACACACACACGCTCCCTGTCTTTCTGTCTCCCTTGCTCTTCTCTTTCACACTGTCTCTCTCCATCTCTCCTGTCTCACTATCTGCCTCTCTCTTTCTGCATATCTCCCCTATCTTTCACAGACTGTGTCTCACTCTCTCTCCCACCGTGTCTCTCTCTCTATTTCTCTCTGTCTCATTCTGACCCTCTCACCGTATCTTTCTCTCTCTCTCCCTCTCCATCAATGTCTCTCCCTCCCTCTGTCCCTTTTTACACTCTCTCTCTCACCATGTCTCTTTCATACACACTCTCTCTCTCTCTCCATTTCCCTCAGTATCTCTCCCTTCCTCTGTCCCTTTCACACTCTCTCTATCTCTCTCACCATGTCTCTTTCACACAATGTATCTCTCTCTCCCACCATGTCTCTCTCTCTATTTCTCTCTGTCTCATTCTGACCCTCTGTCTCTTTCTCCCTCTCTCTCCATTTCCCTCAGTCTCTCTCCCTTCCTCTGTCCCTTTCACACTCTCTCTATCTCTCTCTCCATGTCTTTCACATTCTCTCTTTCACTCTCTCGCTCCCCGTTTCCCTCAGTCTCTCTCTCCCCCTCTGACCCTTTCACATTCTCTCCATCTCTCCCTCCCACCCTGTCTCTTTCACACTCTCTCTCTCCGTTTCCCTCAGTCTCTCTCTCCCTCCCTCTGACCCTCTCACACTCCCTCCCTCCCTCCCTGTCTGGATCCATTACCCAGGCTGTGGGTTTGGGTTTTTCTCTCCGCTGGCCCGGGGGGTCCTGAAGCTGCGGCCGGGGCTCCGGGGCTGAGACTCCGGGGCTGGGGCTCCGTTCCCCCGGTCTCCCGGTCTCTCTCTCTCTCTCTGTCTCCGCTTTGTCCTCCGGCCCCGGCTCTGCGGCGGCGTTTTCCGGCCGACAATGGACTGTGGGAGGTCTGGAGGACAGAGAGAGAGAGAGGGAGAGGGACAAGAACAGAGATAGAGAGAGAGAGAAACCGGGAGAAAATAGAGAGAGAGAAACACAGAGAGAAACAGAAGGAGAAAATAGAGAGAAACACAGAGAAACAGAAGGAGAAAATAGAGAGAAACACAGAGAAACAGAAGGAGAAAATAGAGAGAGAGAGAGAAACAGAAGGAGAAAATAGAGAGAGAGAAACACAGAGAAACAGAAGGAGAAAATAGAGAGAGAGAAACAGGAGAAAATAGAGAGAGAGAAACACAGAGAGAAACAGAAGGAGAAAATAGAGAGAGAGAGAGAGAAACAGAAGGAGAAAATAGAGAGAGAAACACAGAGAAACAGAAGGAGAAAATAGAGAGAGAGAGAAACAAGGAGAAAATAGAGAGAAACACAGAGAAACAGAAGGAGAAAATAGAGAGAGAGAAACACAGAGAGAAACAGAAGGAGAAAATAGAGAGAGAGAAACAGAAACAGAAGGAGAAAATAGAGAGAGAGAGTGAAACAGAAGGAGAAAATAGAGAGAGAGAAACACAGAAACAGAAGGAGAAAATAGAGAGAGAGAGAAACACAGAGAGAAACAGAGGGAGAAAATAGCAAGAGAAACACAGAAACAGAGGGAGAAATTAGAGAGAGAGAAACACAGAGAAATAGAAACAAAACAGAGACAAAAAGAGAGAAACCAAGAGAGACAGAAAGAGAGAGAGAGACAAAGATGAACAGACAGAGAGAGGGAAAGAGAGACACACACTGGGAGCTAGATAAAGATAGTGACAGATAATGGAGAGACTGAGAGACAGTGAGAAAGACAGAGGAGGGAGAGAGAGTAAACAAACGAGTGAGATAGAGAGAGAAGGAAGGCGAAAAGAGAAAGAGATAAACAGACAGAGACAGATAAACACAGAGATGCCAGAGAAACTTCTCCTAAGTTCCTCAGCTTCACAGATGCCAGTCTTCAGCCAATTCAGTCTCTGCCATCTAGAAGGACAAGGGCAGCAGACACATGGGAACACCACCACCTGGAAGTCCCCCTCTAAGCCACTCACCATCCTGATTTGGAAATATATCGCCGTTCCTTCACTGTCGCTGGGTCAAAATCCTGGAACTCCCTCCCTAACAGCACTGTGGGTGTACCTACACCACATGGACTGCAGCGGCTCAAGAAGGCAGCTCACCACCACCTTCTCAAGGGTAACTAGGGATCGGCAATAAATGCTGGCCCAGCCAGTGATGTCTACATCCCATGAAAGAATACATTTTTAAAAATTGATTCACTCCACATGATATTAAAAAACGGCTGAAGGAACTGGATACTGAAAAGGCTATGGGCCCTGACAATATTCGGCAACAGTACTGAAGACTTGTGCTCCAGGACTTGCTGCGTCCCTAGCCAAGCTGTTCCAGTACAGCTACAAGACTGGCATCTACCCGGCTATGTGGAAAATTGTCCAGGTATGTCCTGTCCACAAAAAGCAGGACAAATCCAACTCACCCCATCAGTCTACTCTACATTATCAGTAAAGTAATGGAAGGGGCCATCAACAGGGCTATCAAGCAGAACTTGTTTAGCAATAACCTGCTCACTGATGCCCAGTTTGGGTTCTGCCAGGGCCACTCAGCTCCTGACCTCATTACAGCCTTGGTTCAAACATGGACAAAAGAGCTGAACTCCTGAGGTGAGGTGAGAGTGACTGCCCTTGACATCAAGGCAGCATTTGACCGAGTGAGGCATCAAGGGGCCCTAGCAAAACTGGAGTCAAGGGGAATCGGGGGGGGGAAAACTCTCTGCTGGTTGGAGCCATACCTAGCACAAAGGAAGATGGTTGTGGCTGTTGGAGGTCAATCATTCCAGTCCCAGGACTGCAGGAGTTCCTCAGGGTAGTGTCCTCGGCCCAACCATCTTCAGCTGCTTCATCAATGACCTTCCTTCCATCATAAGGTCAGAAGTGGGGATGTTCGCTGATGATTGCACAATGTTCAGCACCATTTGTGACTCCTCAGATACTGAAGCAGTCCATGTCCAAATGCAGCAAGATCTGGACAATATCCAGGCTTGGGCTGACAAGTGGCAAGTAACATTCACACCACACAAGTGCCAGGCAATGACCATCTCCAACAAGAGAGAATCTATCCATTGTCCCTTGATGTTCAATGTCATTACCATTGCTGAATCCCCCACTATCAACATCCTGGGGGTTACCATTGACCAGAAACTGAACTGGCCTAGCCATATAAATACTGTGGCTACAAGAGCAGGTCAGAGGCTGGGAATCCTGCAGCGAGTAACTCACCTCCTGACTCCTCAAAGCCTGTCCACCATCTACAAGGCACAAGTCAGGAGTGTGATAAGTGCAACTCCAACACTCAAGAAACTTTACACAACAACAACTTACATTTATATAGCACCTTTAACATAATGAACTACCCCCAAGGCGGTTCATAGGAACATTATGAAACAAAGTATGACACTGAGCCGCAAAAGGAGATATTGGGTCACTAGCAGCTTGGTCAAAAAGGTGTCTTAAAGGAGGAAAGTGAGGTAGAGAGGAGGAGAAGTTTAGGGAGGGTATTCCGGAGCTTGGGGCCAGGGCAACTGATGGCACGACAGCCAATGGTGGAGTGATTATAATTGGGAATGTAAAAAGGCCAAAGTTAGAGGAGCACAGATATCTCGTAGGGTTGTGGGGCTGGAGGAGATTACAGAGATAGGGAGGGGAAGAGGCCATGGAGGCGTTTGAAAACAAGGATGAGAATTTGAAAATGGAGATACTGCTTGGCCGGGAGTCAATGTAGGGTCAGTGAGCTCAGGGGTGATAGGGGAACGGGACTTTGTTGTGAGTTAGGACAGGGACGGAGTGTTAGATGACCTCCAGGTTTACAGATGGTAGAATGTGGCAGAGCAGTTAGGGGCGTGCCAGAATAGTCGAGTCTAGAGGTAGCAAAGACATGAACGAGGGTTTCGACAGCAGATGAGCTGAGGCTGGAGTGTGGTCGAGTGATGTTACGGAGGTAGAAATAGGCGGTCTTAATGATGGCTCAAATATGAGGTCGGAAGCTCAACTTGGGGTCAATTGTGAGTCTGGTCTAATCTCTGGCTGTTGTCAGGGAGAGGGATGGAGTTAATTTGTTGATTTTGCTTCAAATTTCCACCCCTCTCTTACCTTCACATGAACCATCCTCCCTTCCCTTCCTTGACCTGTCTGTCTCCATTTCTGGGGATAGACTGTCCACCAATATTCATTACAAGCCCACCGACTCCCACAGCTACCTCGACTACAGCTCCTCACACCCCGCTTCCTGTAAGGACTCCATCCCATTCTCTCAGTTCATTCGCCTCCATCTATCTGTTCTGATGATGCCATCTTCCAAAATGGCACTTCTGACATGTCTTCCTTCTTCCTTAACTGAGGTTTCCCACCCACGGTGGTTGGCAGGGCCCTCAACCGTGTCCGATCCATCTCCCATGCCTCTGCCCTCGTACCTTCCTCTCCCTCCCAGAACCATGATAAGGTCCCCCTTGTCCTCACTTATCACCCCACCAGCCTCCGCATTCAAAGGATCATCCTCTGCCATTTCTGCCAACTCCAGCCTGATGCCACCACCAAACACCCTCACCCCCCCTGTCAGCATTCTGTAGGGACTGTTCCCTATGGGACACCCTGGTCCACTCCTCCATCACCCCCAACACCTCAGCCCCTTCCCACAGCATTGTCCCATGCAATCGCAGAAGGTGCAACACCTGCTCCTTTACCTCCTCCCTCCTCACAGTCCAAGGCCCCAAACACTCCTTTCAGGTGAAGCAGCGCTTCACTTGCACCTCCTTCAATTTAGTCTACTGCATTCGCTGCTCCCAATGTGGCCTCCTCTACATTGGAGAGACCAAACGCAGACTGGGTGACCGCTTTGGGGAACACCTTCGGTCTGTCCGCAAGCATGACCCAGACCTCCCTGTCGCTTGACATTTTAACACTCCACCCTGCTCTCATGCCCACATGTCTGTCCTTGGCCTGCTGCAATGTTCCAGTGAAGCTCAACGCAAACTGGAGGAACAGCACCTCATCTTCCAACTAGGCACTTTACAGCCTTCCGGGCTGAATATTGAGTTTAACAACTTCAGACCATGAACTCTCTCCTCCATCCCCACACCCTTTTATAATCCAATATTTATTTACTTATTTATTTTTATTTATATATTTTTTTATATTTTATTTTATTCTTTTATTTATTTGTTCATTTTTTATCCTTTTTCCCCAAAACCCACTCCCCCCACAGGGCCATCTGTCACTTGTTTCTATGTTGTGATTTCACAGAGTACTGACTCTTGCTCTGCTATTAACACCTTCCGCAATCTTACCTTTCTGCCACTATCAGCACCTTCTTTAGTCTTTAACACTACCATTAACACTCCCCTTGTATTGTGTCCATGACATCTTTGTCAATCTCTCCTTAGCTGTCACCTATCCCTGACCTTCTATTTTGCTCCACCTGCTCCACCCCCTCTTAAACAGTATAAAATCCATCATATTTTGACTCATCTTTAGCTCTGAAGAAGAGTCATACGGACTCAAAACTTTAACTCTGTTTCTCTCTCCACAGATGCTGCCGGACCTTCTGGGTTTTTCCAGCATTTTCTGTTTTTATTTTATAATATATGAAAGGGATGGAGTCGGTGGTTAAGAAACAGCGTTTGAAGCAGGGACTGAAAACAATGGCTTTGGTCTTCCCAGCATTTAATTGGAGGAAGTTTCTGCTCATCCAGTACTGGATGTCGGATAAAAAGTCAGATCATTTAGCAACAGTAGAGGAGTCAGTAGAGAGGTGGTGGTGAGGTAGAGATGGGCAATTCATCCTTGATCCCCTCCTTTTTCTCATCTACATGCTGCCCCTCAGCAACATCATCTGAGGCACATGTTGGTTTTCACATAGACTCTGATAACATCCAGCTTTACCTCATGGTTCAACCATGTGAGGGGAGGTGATGGCGTAGTGGTATTGTCACTGACTAGTAATCCAGAGACCCAGGGTAATACTCGGGGAACTTGGGTTCAAATCCTGCCACAACAGATGGTGGAATTTTAAATCAATAAGGAAAAAAAAACCTGGACTTAAAAGCCTAATGATAACCATAAAGTTGATTGTCATAAAAATCTATCTGGTTCACTAATGCCCTTTAGGGAAGGAAATCTGCTGTCCTTACCTGGTCCGGACCCACAACAATGAACAGGGGCAATAAATGCTATCCTAGTGATGTCCCCAATGCCCACATCCAATGAATAAAAAATATTGAGGTGATGCTAATTTGGGCTGGAGGAAAGGGCACTGATTATGAGCCAAGTGAGACTGGCTGGATGCTGGTATAGTGTTATCAATTAGTGTTAGGCTGTGGATTTCCACCCCTAAGAGCAACTGGCAGGTGAAGGAATGGATCCAACTCAGTAGTGTAATTTAGTGAAGATGTGTTCATCCCCTTTCAGCCAGTGTCATGCTGAATCAGTGTTCACAGTTTATGAAGTGACTTGATCAGGTGACCAGCTTGACAAAAAAGCTTGCTGGAGCAAAGCCTTGTAGCTTCTTTGTAGCTGCCAATCTCACATTGAACAATATAAAATATACAGCGCAGACTCAACTAGTCTGTGCTGCCAACGTCTCCCAGAATACGTCTAGCCAGAGTTGGCAACCCTATACGAATTCCCAATTTCAATCGCCCCACCACTAGCGACCATACCTTCAGCTGCCTGGGCCCCAAGCTCCGGAATTCCCTCCCTAAACCCCTCCACTTCTCTATCGTGTTCTTCCACAGGATGTGGGCGTTGCTGGCATTTATTGCCCATCCCTGATTGCCCTTGAACTGAGGGCAGTTAAGAGTCAGCCACGTGGCTGTGGGTCTGGAGTCACATGTCGGTCAGACCGGGTAAGGACGGCAGATTTCCTTCCCTAAAGGGACATTAGTGAACCAGATGCCTCTGCCATGGTGGGGTTTGAACCCATGCCCCCAGAGCATTAGCCTGGACCTCTGGATTATTAGGGCCAGTGACATTTTCTCCTCCCTTATGAAGCTGCTTAAGACCCAATGTTTTGAACACAAGCTTTTGGGCCGCCAGCCCTTCATGTCTCCTTATGTGACTCAGTGTCAAATTTTGTTTTATTCTTAGTTCTTAGTTTATCTTAGTTCTGTTGAAGGGTCATGTGGACTCGAAACGTCAACTGTGTCCCTCTCCGCAGACGCTGTCAGACCTGCTGAGTCTTTCCAGGTATTTTTGTTTTTGTTTATTTTATTAATGCTCCTGTGAACTAAGTGCCCATGGGACATTCTATTACATTCAAGGTGCTTTTTAAAGAGTTGCTGTTAACAAACACAGAGCAATTTAGGATCATTCTCTCTCTCTCTTTATTGCCATGGGAACTCTCTGCACTCTTGTTGCCCGGACTCATTACCGGTGGTACACACTTCCGGTGGTGGGTGGACGGGCTTGGGGGTGACACCGGAAGCTGATGTTCTCTGTCGGCCATGTTTCTTTCAGGCCGTTGGGGCGGGAGCCGCACGCGCGCGCCGACAAACTGAAAGGAGAAACGAAATTCTGTTTCGGCCGCTCGAGTATTTAGATCTTTCTTTGCGCGGTGAAATTTTACGGCGAAGCGGGAAAAATGAAGGACGGGAAAAGTAGTGTGTGTTGGGGGTGCGCATGCGCGGGCGGCGGCTCCCGGGGGGGGGGGGGGGGGAGAAATAGGGGGATTTCCCAGCCGCGCTGCACCTTGGGAGAGCCGCCCGCCATTACTGCTCCAGATCGCTGAGAGGCTGAGGCCCCAGAACAAGCTCCCCTGGGCTCAGTGAGAGACGCAAGAAGCACAGTAGCAAATTCTGCTCTTATTTTACTCCTTTTGCCCAGCTGAGATCGTTAGTATTTGTTAATTTGAGCTTTTGGTTAATCTCTGCCATTGATGGCAGCAAAGGACTAATTTTAGATTTCGCAGTGGCTGAACCGCTTCCTGCCGCCCGGGGGGGTGGGAGTGGGGATTCAGATATGGAATTAAATGAATGTATTGGGTTGTGAATAACAAAAGAGCAGTGGGACACATTTAGAGGGTCTGTGAGCTCAATATTCCATCCCCTCCTGTTCCTGAGGTCACTGAGCGCCCGGGTTCCGATTCCGGTGTTGCACACTTCCGCTCCGGGGGACGGGTTTCGACGTGACACCGGAAGTTGGCTGTTGCTCTGGCTCGGGTCAGTGAAGGGGATTCGCGTGGGGGGGGCCTCAGGCCGCGGGTCCCGGGTTCCACAACCCGGCTCATTGTTTGAGGAGAGGGGAGAGGGGGATGAACCTTCACCCCGGTCTCCACCCGAGACCTGAATCTGACCTCCAGCCCCGACATGAACCTGAGCCCTGACTCTGCCCCAACCCCATGGGGGTTGTTATGGGACTGAGGGTGGGGTTGGGGGGGGGGTCAGTATTTGTTGCCCGTCCCTAATTGCCCTTGAACTGAGTGGCCTATTTGACCATTTCAGAGGGGCAGCATCATTGTTGTGGATCTGAACATAAGAACTAAGAGCAGGAGTAGGCCATTCAGCCCCTCGAGCCTGCCCCGCCATTCAATACGATCATGGCTGATCTCATTTCGGCCTCAACTCCAATTTCCCGCCCTCTCCCCATAACCTTTCAACCCGTTACTAATTAAAAATCTGTCTATATCTCCTCCATAAATTTATTCAGCGTCCCGGCATCCACTGCACTCTGAGGTAGTGAATTCCACAGATTCACGACCCTTTGAGAAAAGTAATTCCTCCTCATCTCTGATTTAAATCTACCATCCCTTAGTCTAAAACTATGGCCTCTTGTTCTAGAATGCCCCACAAGGGGGAAACATCCACTCCACGCCTACTTTATCTATCCCCTTTAGCATCTTATATACCTCAATTAGATCTCCTCTCATCCTTCTAAACTCTAGCGAGTATAGACCTAAACTGCTCAATCTCTCCTCATAAGACAAGCCTCGCATCTCTGGAATCTAATGAACCTCCTCTGAACCACCTCCAGTGCAACTACATCCTTCCTCAAGTAAGGGGACCAAACTGTGCACAGTATTCCAGGTGCGGTCTCACCAATGCCTTGTACAGTTGTAACAACATTTCCCTATTTTTATACTCTATTCCTTTAGCAATAAATGCCAAAATTCCATTTGCCTTCCTTATTACCTGCTGCACCTGCATACTAGCTTTCAGCTGGCCTGGAGTCACACTTAAGCCAGACCAGGTAAGGACGGCAGATTTCCTTCCCTAAAGAGGATTAGTGACCCAGATGAGTCTTTATGACAATTCACGGTCACCATTACTGATGAGTCTGGCTTCACTTGAACTGTTCATTACTCCCGTATGCACCTGGGTCGTATCAGGAGTGATGAGAAGCACCGTCGGCATCATTCGAACCTGTGTGAGGCGACCCCAGTGGCCTTTAAATCCATCACTTTAGCCACTCGGCCGCACTCGCAGCCCAGGCGACTGGCTTTATATTCCAGATTTATGAATTAATTAAGCTCCAGCAGCCGCCATGGTGGGATTTGAACCCATGTCCACAGA
Organism: Cetorhinus maximus; assembly: GCF_964194155.1. Classification (NCBI taxonomy): domain Eukaryota; kingdom Metazoa; phylum Chordata; class Chondrichthyes; order Lamniformes; family Cetorhinidae; genus Cetorhinus; species Cetorhinus maximus. The sequence continues at coordinate 5,169,699 of NC_135885.1, forward strand.
GCCTGGACCCCTGGGTGACTGGTCCACTAACATTACCACTATGCACTTCATTCCTTAACACCAACTTTTAACTCTCCCCCCGCCGACCCCCCCCCAATCACAACCCTTAACCCTAACTACTGGTCGACCCCTGACCCTGCTGTTCGGACACTAGGTCGCTCTCTCGTGATCTCCCGCTGCCGTCGGAAACAGTGAAACGGGAAAAAGTTAAACCGGACAGTTCGAGCCGCACAGCGCCCTTTCTTTGATGCAAAGACGTATTTTACTTTCACAGGCAAAGTGGGGGCTTCCGAAATGACCACTCCTGCTTCCCAAGGCCACAACTGGGGCAAAAAGTCGGAGGACAAGGAGGAGGAGGAGGAGGATCCCGTCGACCAGATGGTTTCCAGGACGGGTTGTGCTGGTTTCCATCGCGCCGTCCAGGACTGCATGGCAGAGCACCAGGACTGGCGCCAGTGCCAGCAGCCTGTGCAGGACTTCAAGCAGTGCATGGCGGAGTACCAGCGATTGCGGGCCAGCCAACTGGGCAGACGCAAACCCAGCTCTGCTGGCAGCTGAAATCTGGGTAATGCCCTTTGAGAACCAACAACCCCCTTCCTTTCCCAATCCAAAAAAAAAACAAAAACCACCTCAAGCGTCAGAGGGAAACGTTTTGCAAGAACTTTGGCTGGAGCTTTGAATGTTTGTGCCTTGCTCGACGTAGAAACAAGCCACTCGACTCACCTGGCCAATGTCGCCCCTTTCATCTTCCTGCCGGCCTCCTCCAGCCCTTACTGTTTAAAAAGTACACCTAAAGTGAACTCGAGACATCATTCGGCAACAACTCCCTGTTCTAATGGAACTGCAGGTCAGCGAGAGCTGCGTCTCAGGAAAGCCTGATGTGAGAGATTCAGCACTGTTTGTGTGTACACACGCGTGTTTGCATTGCTAGGTTCAATCCCTCACAGCATGGCTTTAGGCTGGAGAGAGCGCCGGAACAGGAGGGGTGAAATCCTGCTGGTTACAGGACTGCCATTGGTAATGGGTGAAGTTCGAAGCAAGTGGATTGAGGTTTAAGTGGAGGCCTGGTTTACAGTTGTTCAGGACTAGCGTTACAAATGGAAAATGACAGCATCAGTAATCAGAAATTGTCCTTTGAGAACTGGAAACCCCAACGCCAACTGAGACCCACCTTGCATCAATGAACTGATTTTTAAAAGCATACAACTTAATGCCAAGACTTGCAGTGGTGAATAAAACTCCAGAATGTTTCCTAAGTTTGTATGGTACTGGTCTTCATGTTGTGCCTGAGCTGATGTTGCACATTATCATCATGTCTCTGGGATGTGTGCCAAACCCCGGTTATTCAGGCTAGAAGTGTGAACTGATACAAAAGGACATTACGAGATGGTGGAAATCGGAGTAGGTCATTCCGCCCGCAAACCTGGTCTGCCATTTAATAGGCTGATCTAATGTGGCCTGAGCTCCACTTTCCTGAAATCCCCATAGCCCTTGTGAATCAACAACCTGTCTCTGAAGAAGAGTCATACGGACTCGAAACGTTAACCCTGTTTCTCTCTCCAGACCTCCTTTTTCCAGCATTTTCTGTTTTTATTTCGGATTCCCAGCGTCCGCAGTGTTTTTTTGCTTTTATACGAGTTAAAAATCTGACTAACTCAGCCTTGAATATAGTCAATGACCCAGGCTCCTCTGCTCTCCAGGGAAGAGAATTCCACAGACCAATGACCCTCGGAGAGAAGAAACTCTTCCTCATCTCCATCTGAAATGGGAGCCCCTCATTTTGAAACCGTGCCCACTAGTTCCAATCACCCTCCACCCCCCCTACCACCCCTGGGCTGAGGGAAAACACCGGGCGGGATTTACTAGCCCTGGCTGCCGTGGGATTTTGCCACCCGGACTCGATGGAGTTTTGCCGGTCCGTCAAATCCCCACCCCATCCTCTCAGCGTCCAGCCTATCAAATCCCCTCAGCGTCTTATACGTTCCAATCGGATCATCTCTCGTTCTTTGAAAGCCCGATGGGTGTAGGCCCAACCTGCTGAGCCTTTCCTCATGAGTCAAACCCCTTCCTCCCAGGAATCAGCCCAGCGTTTTGACAGAATTAATAATGAGGAGAGGCAATATAAGGGTACAGTTCTAAAGGGGGTGCAGGAGTAGAGGGACTGGAGGGGGGTACACACGCACATGAGAACCGGGTCATTATGGCATATAAGTAAAGGCACAGGGTACAAAAAGCGGGTCAAAACCCTCAGCTGGAGTATTGTGTCCAGCCCTGGGCTCCCCACTCCAGGAAGGATGTGAAGTCATTAGGGTGGGCACTGAGAAGATTCAGGAGAATCATTCCAGGGATGAGGACCTCAACTAGGTAGGTAGGTTGGAGAAATTGAGGATTATCTCCTTGGAGAAGAAAGGATTAAGAGAGGCTTCCACAGACGCTGCCTCACCTGTTGAGTATTTCCAGAGTTTTTTGTTTTTGTTTTTATTTCAGTTTTCCAGCACCTGCAGTATTTTGCTTCTGCGTGAGATTAAGAGGAGATTCGATATAGGTGTTCACGTTGACGAGGGGTCTGGACAGAGTAGATAAGGGGAGACTGTTCCCAACTGACGGAAGGCACGAGAACCAGAGGGCGCCGATTTAAGGTGATTGGCACAAGAAGCCATGGCGATACGAGGAGAAACTTATTCCCACAGCGAGTGGTTAGGATCTGGAATGCGCTGGCTGAGAGCGTGGTGGGAGGTGGGGCTAATCGTGACTTTGGAAAAGGATTTGGACAATTATCTGAAGAGAAAATATTTGCAGGGTCACAGGGAAAAGGCAGGCAACGGGACTTAACTGAGTTTTGCTGTTGCGGAGAGTTGGGGTGGACATGATGGGCTGAATGGCCATGCGTTTGCCCACTCACTCAGCTTGTCCAATATGGGCCCGTGTAGCAGAGGCGGGAGAATGAGAGTCCGGCAATAACCACTGGGTGGCGACCATGAGGCGGCAGTCTCAGTTCACACCTGGTTCAGTAATGGAACTTGTGGTTCGATCCCATTGGCCAAATGGATCATTCAGAGAGCGGACATTCCGTCTATGTCTGAACCCACTCCGGACAGTTTGCTAATCGCACACGCAGAAACTCCAGTCCTACAACTGTGGGCCAACAATGAGTTCGAGTCAAATGCTTGCAGCAACAACATGTATTTATATAGCGCCTTTAGCATTGTAAAGCGTCCCAAGGCGCGCTCCACAGGAGCATTATCAAACTAAATCTGACACCAAGGTGTGTAAGTCAGGTGATCGAATGCTGGATCAAAGAGGTACCTTTTAAGGAGCGTCTGAAATGAGGAGAGGGAGGGACTGAAGGATGAAATTCCAGAACTTAGGACCCAGCCTCTACTGAAGGAACATCCATCAATGGTGGGAGTGATTAAGTGGCCAGAATTAGAGGAGCGTTTTTTCCTCTTTATTCCTTCATGGGATGTGGGTGTCGCTGGCAAGGCCAGCATTTGTTGCCCGCCCCTAATTGCCCTTGAACTGAGCAGCTTGCTAGGCCATTTCAGAGGGCAAGTTAAGAGTCAAGCACGTTGCTGTGGGTCTGGAGTGACCTGTGGGCCAGACCGGGTAAGGACGGCAGATTTCCTTCCCTAAAGGGGCATTAGTGAACCAGATGGGTTTTAACAACAATTGTTTCACGGTCACCATTACTGAGATGAGCTTTCAATTCTCGATTTATTAATTGAATTTAGAGTCCACCAGCTGCCATAGTGGGATTTGAACCCATGTCCACAGAGCATTAGCCTGGGCCTCTCGATTACTAGTCTCATGGCATTGCCACCATCTCACTGTGTCGATACCTTGGTGGATTGTGGTGCTGGTGGGGATGACAGATATAAGGAGGGGGTGAGACCAATGAGGGGTTTGAAGACAAGGGTGGGAATTTTAATATCAAAACGTTACTTAACTTGTAGGTCAGTGAGCACAGGAGAGAGGTCACCATGAAGGCCCTGCCTTCTCAAGCTCACCCCTCGCCTGAGGCGTGGCGACCCTCAGGCTTAGCTCACGACCAGTTGCCCCTCCATGATGAAAGAGCAGCCTATGGGTCCTCTGGGACTAGGGTGAATTTCACATTCGACTGGGACTTGCTGTAAGGACAGAGGCAGCAGAGTTATGGGGGACCTCAAATTTAGAGATAGTGGAATATGGAGAGAGCAGTCAGGAGTGCATTGGGAGGGTGAATCCTGGAGGTAACAAAGGGCAGATGATAGATAGTTTCGGCGACAGGTGGACTGAGACAGGGTCAGAGTCGGATGGTGTCAGGTTGCCTGCAAGTTTATTAAGCCAACGCTTTGCGAAAGATGCTTTGATGCAGCACATCACGTGGCACACCTCGTGAGAGGAAATTCTCTCCCTTCCGGTTTCTTGTAACTCATAGCTACAGTCCCACACTCTTTATAGCATTTAGTCAAATGGGAGGCAGTGACGTAGTGTGTCACCACGGTATTGTCACTGGACCTGAATCCCAGAGACCCAGGGCGATGCTCTGGGGGACCCTGGTTCAAATCCCGCTATGGCAGATGGTGAAATTTGAATTCAGTAAAAATCTGGAATTAAAAAGACTGGTCGCCACATTATAGGAAGGATGTGATTGCACTGGAGGGGGGTGCAGAGGAGATTCACCAGGATGTTGCCTGGGATGAAACATTTAAGTTATGAAGAGAGGTTGGATAGACTTGGGTTGTTTTCGTTGGAGCAGAGAAGACTGAGGGGCGACCTGATCGAGGTGTACAAGATTATGAGGGGCATGGGCAGGGTGGATAGGGAGCAGCTGTTCCCCTTAGTTGAAGGGTCAGTCACCAGGGGACACAAGTTCAAGGTGAGGGTCAGGAGGTTTAGGGGGGATGTGAGGAAAAATTTTTTTACCCAGAGGGTGGTGATGGTCTGGAATGTACTGTCTGGGAGGGTGGTGGAGGTGGGTTGCCTCACATCCTTTAAAAAGTACCTGGATGAGCACTTGGCATGTCATAACATTCAAGGCTATGGGCCAAGTGCTGGTAAGTGGGATTAGGTAGGTAGGTCAGGTGTTTCTCACGTGTTGGTGCAGACTCGATGGGCCGAATGGCCTCCTGCACTGTGTTCTGTGATTCTGTAATTCTGATGACCATGTGACCATTGTCGTAAAAACCCATCTAGTTCACTAGTGTCCTTACCTGGTCTGGCCTGGACTCCAGACCCACAGCAATACCCACTGAACAAGGGCATTTAGGGATGGGTAATCCATCGCCTCACCAACGATGCCCACATTCCATGAATCAGTTCAAAAAAATCTGCACTAATCTGCTGGCGCCTGGGAGCCATAAACCTTTACATCCATGTCCATAACCAAGTGGTCCATAGGAACAAGAGGAGGCCATTCAGCCCCTCAAGCCTCTTCTGGCATTCCCCTGAGATCGGGGAATGATCTGTACCTTGAATCGGAAACCTTGAGTACCAGTCTCAAGGAGATGTTCGCAGTCCTGCTAAACATCTTTTTATCCGTCAACTGAGAAATTGGTGTTTGAGGGTTAGCAAGGCACATGATGTATTGTTGTGGTCAGTTATACAATGAAACAGATTTCGTGTCAATAATTATGAGGCTATCAGTGCTCATTTAGTAAGGAGTAAATCAGACATCAACCTCTGGTGCGCATACATATGCAGTTAAATATGGAAATCAGGAAGTTGGCCGTCTAATTGCCCTGCATTTCCAGTCTTAATTACTGCCAAACAACCTTTCTGATCTAGAAAACTGAATTTTATAAGTGTACAGTCTCATTCCTTCAGAATTGAATCATTGTCAGTGTTTTTTTAAAACATGAGAAATTAAATGTACATTTATTTTTTCTTCGTTCTGAAGAAGAGCCATATTTGACTTGAAACAATAACTCTGTTTCTCTCTCTATAGTTCCTGTCTGACATGCTGCATTTCCCCAGCACTTTTTGTATTTATTTCAGATTTCCAGCATCAACAGTAATTTGCTTTTATTTCACCACTTATGTGGGTGCTGTCAAATGAACTCAAGAAATAGCCTTGACACCCCAAAACATAGTAGTGTTGGATAAATCCTAGAATGGTTGCAGCATAGAAGGAGGCCATTCTGTCCTTGTCGTTTCTGTGCTGGCCCTTTGAAGGAACAAATTTATCTAATGCCACTCCCCTGCCTTCTCCCCATAGCCCCGAACATTCATCCTTTTCAGATAATAATCCAATTCCCTTGCTGGGAGTCGGAGCAGAGCGAACCTGCAGGGAGACAGTCGGGAGTTGAGGAGTGCCTATAAGTGCAGACTGGGGATTGCAGAGCGGCTACCTCGCTGGGGGTCAGAGCGGAGCTGACAGTCTGGAGCTGAGGAGCACCTATAAATACATTGGATTGGAGTGAGGAGCGGAGCTGAGGAGTGAATATAAATACAGAGCGGGGATTGGAGTGAGGAGTGGAGCTGAGGAGTGAATATAAATACAAAGCGGGGATTGGAGTGAGGAGTGGAGCTGAGGAGTGAATATAAGTACAGAGCGGGGATTGGAGTGAGGAGTGAATATAAATACAGAGCGGGGATTGGAGTGAGGAGTGAATATAAATACAGAGCGGGGATTGGAGTGAGGAGCGGAGCTGAGGAGTGAATATAAATACAGAGCGGAGATTGGAGTGAGGAGCGGAGCTGAGGAGTGAATATAAATACAGAGCGGGGATTGGAGTGAGGAGCAGCTGTTTCACTGTTTCAGTTGCCCTGAGGCTGCAGTCCAGGAAAAAGAGAAAAAAAACAACTGGTGACGCCAAAAGAAACTATTAAGTTGATTGGCCGGTAAGTGCTCAGTCTAAGGGACAGTGTGAGAGAAACCAGCTTAGGACAGGCGAGTTCAGGTAGATCTATAAATAAAAAGAACTAAAACTTTAAAATTAACATCAAACAATAAAGATGAAAAAAAGCAATAAAAATAAAGTAATTTGAACAAACACCTAAAACACATACCTTGTAGTTAAGAAGCATTTCACCTTTAGTTGTCAGTGGCACTAGCATTCAATAAATACAGTAAACTGTAACACACATAGGAAGAAAGTAATTAAAGTAAATTAACTAAATAACAAGTTAGAATGGCAGGACAGGTGTTATGTTGCAGCTGTGAAATGTGGGAGCTCTTGGAGGCCAAGGTGATCCATGGCAAACACGTCTGCAGGAAGTGTAAACAGCTTGAGGAATTCTGGATCTGGATTATTGATCTGGAAGCCGAAACGCAGACACTGCGCAACACAAGGGAGGGGGAGAAATACCTGGGTACTTTGTTGCAGAAGACAGTCAGACCTCTTAGAAGAGGAGCATCTGTTTTGGTCAGCAGTGAGGGACAGGAGGATGGGACTGTCAGTGAGGCAGGAGGTAACGGGACCGAGCAGACAGTGGGGGAGGAGCCTCAGGCTTTGCAATTGTCAAATGGGTTTGAGGTGCTCACATCCTGTGTGGATGTAAGTGAAGTCTGCAAGGTGGATGAGCTGGCTGGCCATGGCACTGAGGTACAGGAAGCCGTTCAAACAGGGGGAGCAAAAAGGAATGCAGTGGTAGTGGGGGATAGTGTAGTGAGGGGGATTGACACTGTTCTCTGCAGCAAAGAGCAAGAGTCCAGACGGCTGTGTTGCTTGCCCGGTGCCAGGGTTTGGGGCATTTGCTCAGGGCTGGAGAGGATTTTGCAGTGGGAGGGGGAGGATCCAGTTGTTGTGGTCCATGTAGGTACCAATAACATAGGTAGAACTAGGAAAGAGGTTCTGCAAAGTCAGTGTGAGGAGCTAGGCACCAAATTAAGAAGCAGAACCTCAAAGATAATAATTTCTGGATTATTACTTGAGCCACGTGCAAATTGGCAGAGGACAAATAAGATTAGAGAGACGAATGAGTGGCTCAAAGACTGGGGTGGGAGAAGTGGGTTCCAGTTTGTTGGGCACTGCCATCAGCACTGGGGAAAGTGGGGTTTGTACCGTTGGGACAGTTTACACCTGAACCGTGCTGGGATGAGTGTCCACGCAAATCACATAACTAGGGAAGTAGAGAGGGCTTTAAACTAAACAAGAGGGGTGAGGGATCAAGCTTGGGTAGAGGTAGTAATTCAAGGGGTAGAGTCAAGACAGGAGAGCAAAATAGTAATATGAGAAATGAGGGTCAGAGAATGGCAGGAAGGGACAGAGAGAAAAAACCTAAGAATATGTCAACAGTCAAGACTGGATATTACAAAGGCAACAAAAAGACGAAACAGAAACAGAAATACCTGGAAAAACTCAGCAGGTCTGGCAGCATCGGCGGAGAAGAGCACAGTTGACGTTTCGAGTCATCATGACCCTTCAACAGAACTAAGTAAAAATAGGAAAGGGGTGAAATATAAGCTGGTTTAAGTGGGGTGGTGGTGTTGTTGGGACAAGAAGCCAGTAATAGGTGGAGATAACCAAAAGATGTCACAGACAAAAGGACAAAGAGGTGTTGAAGGTGGTGATATTATCTAAAGGAATGTGCTAATTAAGGGTAGAAAGCAGGACAAGCAAGGTACAGATAGCTCTAGTGGGGGTGGGGTGAAGGAATCAAAAAATACTAAAAGGTAGAGATAAACAATGGGTGGAAATACATTTAAAAATAATGGAAATAGGTGGGAAAAGAAAAATATATATAAATTATTGGAAGAAACGGAAAGGGGGTGGGGATGGAGGAGGGAGTTTAAGATCTAAAATTGTTGAACTCAATATTCAGTCCGGAAGGCTGTAAAGTGCCTAGTCGGAAGATGAGGTGCTGTTCCTCCAGTTTGCGTTGAGCTTCACTGGAACAATGCAGCAGGCCAAGGACGGACATGTGGGCATGAGAGCAGGGTGGAGTGTTGAAATGGCAAGCGACAGGGAGGTCTGGGTAATGCTTGCGGACAGATCTAACAAAAAGACAAAACTGAAGGCTCTCTTTCTGGATGCATAACAAAGTAAATGAATTGATGGCCCACGTCCACTTTGAAAGGGAGAAGAGTGGGCCTAAGACTAATATCTTAAACTTAAATAAGGGCAACTATGTGGGTATGAAAGCTGAGCCAGCTGAAGTGAACTGGGAAACTAGGCTAGAGGAGAGATCAATAGAGAAGCAGTGGCAGACATTTAAGGGGGTGTTTCAGAGTATTCAGAATAAGTACATTCCTACTATAAAGAAAAATTCTAAGGGGAGGATCCACCATCTGTGGTTAACTGGAGATGTTAAGGAAAGCATCAAACTTTAGGAAAAAGTTTACAAACTCTGCAAAGATGAGTGGCAGGACAGATGATTGGACAGAATATAAAGAATGGGAAAGAATAACTAAAAGGTTAATCAGGAGAAAGAAATTAGAGTATGAGAGGAAGCTAGCTAGAAATGTAAAAATGGATAGCAAGAGTTTCTACAGGTATTTAAAAAGGAAAAGAGTAACTAAAGTGAGTGTTGGTCCTCTAGAGAGTGACAGTGGGGAGGTTAATAGTAGATAATAAGGACATAGCGGAAGAAATAAACAAATATTTTGCTTCTGTGTTCACTATAGAGGATACAAAATACATTCCAGTAATAGCTGCAAATCAGGAGGTGAACGGGAGAAAGGAACTTGGTGAAATTGAAATCACGAGGGATACGGTACTGAGCAAACTGATGGAGCTGTGGGCTGACAAGTCTCTGGGTCCTTATGGACTACACCCTAGGGTCTTAAAAGAGGTGACTAATGAGGTAGTCGATGTGCTGGTGTTAATTTTCCAAAATTCGCTAGATTCTGGAAAGGTTCCATGAGATTGGAAAGTAGCAAATATAACCCCTCCATTCGAGAAGGGAGGGAGGCAGAAAACAGGAGACTATAGGCCAGTTAGCTTGATGTCTGTCATGGGGTAATTGTTAGAATTGATCATTAAGGAGGTTATAGCTGGGCACTTAGAAGAGCTCAAGGCAATAGGGTTAGGGTTAGCATGGTTTTGTGAAAAGAAAATCATGTTTAACCAATTTATTGGAGCTTTTTAGAAACATAGAAACTAGGAGCAGGAGTAGGCCATTCAGCCCTTCGAGCCTGCTCCACCATTCATTATGATCATGGCTGATCATCCAACTCAATAGCCTGCTCCCGCTTTCTCCCCATATCCTTTGACCCCTTTCACCCCAAGAGCTATATCTAACTCCTCCTTGAAAGCATACAATGTTTTGGTCTCAACTACTTTCTGTGGTAACTAATTCCACAGACTCACCACTCTCTGGGTGAAGAAATTTCTCCTCATCTCAGTCCTAAATGGTCTACCTCATATCCTCAGACTGTGACCCCTGGTTCTGGACTCCTCCATCATCGGGAACATCCTTCCTGCATCTACCCTGTCTAGTCCTATTAGAATTTTATAATTTTCTATGAGATCCCCCCTCATTCTTCTGAACTCCAGCAAATATAATCCTAATTAACTCAATCTCTCCTCATATGTCAGTCCCGCCATCCCAGGAATCAGTCGGGTAAACCTTCGCTGCACTCCCTCTATAGCAAGTACATCCTTCCTCAGATAAGGAGACCAAAACTGCACACAATATTCCAGGTGTGGTCTCACCAAGGCCCTGTACAATTGCAGCAAGACATCCCTGTTCCTGTACTCAAGTCCTCTGGCTATGAAGGCCAACATACCATTTGCCTTCTCTACAGCCTGCTGTACCTGCATGCTTACCTTCAGCGACTGGTGTACAAGGACACCCAGGTCTCATTGCACATTCCCCTCTCTCAATTTATAGCCATTCAGATAATAATCTGCCTTCCTGTTTTTGCTACCAAAGTGGATAACCTTACATTTTTCCACATTACACTGCATCTGCCATACATTTGCCCACTCACTCAACTTGTCCAAATCACACTGAAGCATCTCTGCATCCTCCTCACAGCTCACCCTCCCACCCAGCTTTGTGTCATCTGCAAATTTGGAGATATTATATTTAGTTCCCTCATCTAAATCATTAATATATATTGTGAATAGCTGGGGTCCCAGCACCGATCCCTGCAGTGCCCCACTAGTCACCGCCTGCCATTCGGAGAAAGACCCGTTTATTCCTAATCTTTGTTTCCTGTCTGCCAACCAGTTTTCTATCCATCTCAATACACTACCCCCAACCCCATGCGCTTTAATTTTACACGCTAATCTTTTGTGTGGGACTTTGTCGAAAGCCTTCTGAAAGCCCAAATGAACCACATCCACTGGCTCCCCCTCATCAACTCTACTAGTTACATCCTCAAAAAATTCCAGTAGATTTGTCAAGCATGACTTCCCTTTCATAAATCCATGCTGACTCTGTCCGATTCTGCCACTGTTTTCCTTTTGAAGGAGCAACATGCGCTGTGGATAAAGTGGAGCCTGTAGACGTGCTGTACTTGGATTTCCAGAAGGCATTTGATAAGGTGCCACATCAAAGATTATTATGGAAAATAAAAGCCCATGGTGTAGGGGGTAACATTCTAGCATGGATAGAAGATTGGCTGGCTGGCAGAAAGCAGAGAGTATGCGTAAATGGGTCTTTTTCTGATTGGTAGGATGTGAAGAGTGGAGTCCCACAGGGGTCTATGCTGGGGCCTCAACTTTTTACAATTTACATCAATGACTTAGATGAGGGGAGTGAAGACATGGTGGCTAAATTTGCAGATGACACATAGGTAGGAAAATATGTTGTGAAGAGGACATGAGGAGGTTGCAGATGGGTATAGAAAGGTTGAGTGAGTGGGCAAAGATCTGGCAAATGGAGTTTAATGTAGAGAAAATGTGAAGTTATTCACTTTGGCAGGAAGAACAAAACAGAGTATTACTTAAATGGAGAATGGCTGCATAATTCTGAGGTGCAGAGGGATCTAGGCGTTCTAAGAACAAAGAAGAACAAAGAAAAGTACAGCACAGGAACAGGCCCTTCGGCCCTCCAAGCCTGCGCAGATCATATTGCCCGTCAAACTAAAACATTTTGCACTTCCGGGGTCCGTATCCCTCTATTCCCATCCTATTCATGTATTTGTCAAGCTGCCTCTTAAACACCACTATCGTACCTGCTTCCACCACCTCCTCTGGCAGCGAATTCCAGACATTCACTACCCTCTGCGTAAAAAACTTGCCCCACACATCTCCTCTATAGTTTTCTCCTCTCACCTTAAATCTATGTCCCCTAGTAATTGACTCTTCCACCCTGGGAATAAGCTTCTGACTATCTACTCTGTCCATGCCACTCATAACTTTGTAAATTATAAATTTACTAAATTCTAGTACATGAGTCACAAAAAGTTAGTCTGCAGGTACATCAAGTAATTAAGAAGGCTAATGGAATGCTATCCTTTATTACAAGAGAGATTGAACATAAAAGTAAGGATGTTATGCTTCAGTTATACAGGGCATTGGTGAGACTGCATCTCGAATACTGTGTGCAGTTTTGGTCTCCTTATTTAAGGAAGGATGTAAATGCACTGGAGGCGGTTCAGAGGAGGTTTACTAGATTGATACCTGGAATGAGTGGGTCGTCTAATGAGGAAAGGTTGGACAGGCTGGGCTTGTTTCCACTAGAGTTTAGAAGAGTGAGGGGTGATTTGATTGAAGTATACAAGATCCTGAACGGCCTTGACAAGGTGGATGTGGAAAGGATGTTTCCTCTTGTGGATGAGTCCAGAACTAGGGGCCACTGTTTTAAAATTAGGGGTCACCCTTTTAGGACAGAGATGGGGAGAATTTTTTTATCTCAGAGGGTTGTGCGACTTTGGAATTCTCTGCCTCAGAAGGTGGTGGAGGTGGGGTCATTGAATATTTTTAAGGCAGAGGTAGATAGATTCTTGTTAGGCAAGGGAATCAAAGGTTATCGGGGTTAGACGGGAGTGTGGAAATCGAAACACAAGAAGATCAGCCATGATCTTGTTGAATAGCGGAGCAGGCTCGAGGGGCCGAATGGTCTACTCCTGTTCCTATTTCTTATGTTCTTAAATGCCTTGATTGAATCTGCTTCCCCCATTCACTTCATGATTTTGAATGCCTCTGTCAAATCTCCTCTCAACCTCCTCCAAAGAAAACAGACCCAACTTCTACCATCTACCTGTTATGAGATAACCTTACAGTAAAGCTGAGTTATTTAAAAAACCCCAAAGGGAAACTTTAAACAAGTGTAATAACCTATATTTTTTAGTGGCATGTTTGAGATGCAACTCTAAATTCAGGAATCAGACCACCAGTTCTCGAGAGGCTTTATATTAAACTAAATGAAACTTTTTATTAATTTACACAAGTTAAATATATACTCATGGCTACAAATTACTAGTATGATAATTTTTAACAAATTCCCAAACTAATCTCCATTAAGGCAACAGCAACCCATAGACTTAACCAGACACCAGGCAAAGCATTTTCATCTTACGAATTCAAAATGAGGTTCTTTTCACTTTGGTTCCTGTGGAGACAGTTGGAGGCTTACAGCTGCTTTGATCTCACATTGCCTCTGCCCTGCACACAACAAAACTGCTAAAGTTATACCCAGCACTGCTCATTGAATATAAATTCTCATTGTATCACCAGCCTCTTCTAACGATAAAACCCCTTTCATAGTACCAATTTTATTCGTAATATAAACATTGCTTGGTCTCTGCTAGCTGGGTGCCAGATTTCACTTCTCTTCTTGAATGCTGTATTCACAAAATACAAATGCAGTTAAATCTCAAAACTAGTGCACATCAAAGCACCCAGACTAGCTGGCTTTCATCCAATTAAGACACACCCACAGACTAAACCATTATTTTAAAAGAAAAATATTTTCCAATAATATTATATACATTAATAGATTCTTGACACTATCTACGTAACTGAAGTTCCTCATCCCTGGAACCATTCTCGTCAATTTTTTTTCTGCACTCTAACACCTCTGCATGTTTCCTAAAGCGTAGTGCCCAGAACTGGACGCAATTCTCCAGTTGAGTAAGTCTTTATTCCAGACCATATTCGTGCTTGAGCCAGGAGAAACCAAGGGTTGGGAGGGGGCGATGGAGGGGTGGAAGAAATCCTTTTTAAACAACTTTAAGTTGTAAACCACTGAAAAGAAAGCTGAAGGGTGAACTAACAGACATCTTAAAATGATAAAGGGATTTGCCACTGTATCTATCCCTCAACCGACACCACAAAACTGATTATCCAGTCATTATCACACTGCTGTTTGTGGGAGCTTGCTGTGCGCAAGCTGGCTGTCACTCTCCTTACATTACAACAGTGGATACAAAAACACTTCATTTACTAAAGAGCTATATAAATGCAAAGTCTTTCTTTTATAGGAGCAGGAGGAGGCCATTCTGCCCCTTGAGACTGTTCCTCCATTCAACGAGACCGTGCCCAACCAGCATCCTAACCCCATGTATCCAGTACCCTAACTTAAGTAAGAGGCAACTTGATTGAAACCTTTAAGATCCTGAGGGGGACTTGACAGGGCGGATGTGGAGAGGATGGAAAAATCTAGAACTAGGGGGGGGTCACTGTTTAAAAATAAGGGGTCGCGGATTTAAAACGGAGATGAGGTGAAATTTTTTCTCTCAGAGGGTCGTGAGTCTTTGGAACTCTCTTCCTGAAAAGGTGGTGGAAGCAGAGTCTTTGAATATTTTTAAGGCAGAGGTGGATAGATTCTTGGTAAGCAAGGGGGTGAAAGGTTATCGGGGGGTAGGTGGGATCCAGATTTTGAGGTCACTATCAGATCGGCCATAATCTTATTAAATGGCGGACCAGGCTCGAGAGGCTGAATGGCCTACTCCTGCTCCTTGTTCATATGCATCCGTCATATCCCTGAGTTAGCGTAAACATCTTGCTGTCCAATTAACTGAGCTGGCATCCATTGATTTTTTGTTTGAGAAAGCTCCACTTTGCGCTTTGCGTGATGGTGTTTTCACTTGAGGTGGCGACCAGAGGCTAGGGGGCCCATCAACATAAGACAGTCAGTAATAAATCCGATGGGGAATTCAGGAGAAACTTCTGCACCCAGAGAGTGGGTCAGAATGTGGAACTCGCTCCAACAGGGAGTGGTTGAGATGAATAGCATAGACTTACTTAAGGGGAAGCTGGGTAAACACGTGAGGGAGAAGGGAATAGAAAAGGATCTGCTGATAGGCCGAGATGAAGAAGGGCCCAAGGGGGAGGCTCGGGTTGGGCTTGAACACCAGCATGGACCAGTTGGGCTGAATAGCCAGTTTCTGTGCTGTTAATACTGTGTGATCTATTTCCCAACTTGGGACGCTCAGAAAGCTGCCAGTGATGAATCTTTAAAATGTGCATCAGGGGAAATGCTGGTGTATAAATCAATTGCAGAGGAAATCTAATAGTTCTGATAAATGGCTCGGGGGAGGTGGAGCTGGGTCATCAAGCAGGCAGTAATCTGTTCAACAACAACAAAACACTCACAGGAGCAAACCTGTCACAGCCTTAGAAATAAAAACTGGAAGCATCCAAACCCTTTCCAGGCAAACCACTCTGCATCGAATGGTGTGATGGGTGACGAGATTCGAATACCGCCAGCGAGGCTTTCAAATACGTACCGACAAAATTAGGAAGAGCTGTGGCAGAGAGGGATAAAGGGATCAGATAGGCGACTGGTTGGTGGTTAGGTATCGTAGAGTTGGTCTTCTGTCAGAAACAGCTTCACTGGGGTTAAGTTTTCATTGTTTCCCTACTGGGGCACCAATCTTTAAAGGCAACGAGATTTTTTTATTTCCCTTGTGCATCAGGGTTGTTTGTTGTTTTTCGTGTTGGATCTGTTGAAGGATGAGTGGAACTAAGCAGTGGAGTGATTGCCCTGATAAAGACCGAGTGCCTCTCACCCCCAAGACATGGCCTTTCTCCCTCGCCGTGCTCGGTGTCCTGGTGTCCTGGGCCGGAGTCTGCCCCTGCCCGCTGGAATGCAGATGCGCGGACAAGTCAAGGTCGGTGGAGTGCAGGAACACGAACCTAACCCAGATCCCACAGGGAATCCCTCTGTGCGCTCAGAAGCTGCTCATCACCGGCAACAACATCTCGACCTTGAGGGAGTCAGCTTTCGTGGGTAATGGCTCCGGGTTTGCCCGCTTGGGAACCCTCTCTCTCCCGGGCAACCAGATCCAAGGCATTGGGCCCTCTGCCTTTGAAGGCCTAGCCAACCTGAGGACCTTAAACTTAAGTGGCAATGCACTGGCATCCATCGCCGCCGATGCATTCTTTGGCCTTTGCCAGTTGCACAGCTTAAGTATGAACTACGCCCTTGAGCCATCTCTGGAGGACCAGCTCTGGACAGCGCTGCATCCCAGCAACCTTCCCAACCTCAGCGAGCTCCAGCTGGTCGGGAACTATCTGACCCGGCTTTCGGAAGGAGCATCCATGAGCTCCAGCTTGGAGGTGTTGGATCTAAGGAGCAACTTGCTGCATCACATTGGGAGGGGGACCATCTCAAGTTGGCAGAACCACATGAAGCTTAAGGTTTACTTGTTCTCCAACCCGCTGATGTGCGACTGTGAGCTGGAACCCGTGTACTGGTGGCTAAAGAACACATCTCAGATCAGCGATAGGCAGCAACTCACTTGCTTTGGCCCAAAGACCTTGAATGGAAGCATCCTCGACCAACTGAGTGCCGAAGACCTCAAGTGCCCAGAAGATACGGCTGCATCCTATGTCTTCCTTGGGATTGTCTTGGCCCTCATCGGAGCCACCTTCATCATGGTCTTGTACTTGAACAGGAGAGGCATAAAGAGATGGGCCAGAACTTTCCGAGTGGCTTGCCATGATCTGATGGAGGGTTACGAGTACAGATATGAACTGGATCCTGAGCCCAGGCTGGCTAGTGTTACAGCCGCAGCCTAGCCTGGTCTGGTCCCAAGAAGAGGTGTCGATGGTGGTCCCCACCAGGCCTTGTTAGCCTCCCTTACTGTTCTCTTTACAAACCCCAACAAATAACCAAATATGTTCCGATCAGTAACAGAAGGTTGAAACAATATCGACAAACGTTGCGCTTTTACTAAGGTATTATGTTGTGTGATAAACGGATCGGTGCATGGAATAAATTTGCTCGATTCTTCAACTTACCGTGTTGATGACAGCTACAGATATGCACAGTAACCTGGCCGTGTCATGATTCTCATTGTTGCTGCAACGTAGAGCCTATTTCTTCAACTAGCGACGCATCAAAACCATTGTGTAAGCTTTCTAGATTTCCTCTGCTCGCTCTGTGTGAATAACATAGTGGCATACTTTGAGATTTCTCCTGTGTCCTCTTATATTGACAACAGCATAAAAATGCACTGGAAGAGTTTCTCTGCTTGCTGGGTGTTAAGAGCCCTGTAAACAGACCGGAGGGTTTGTGGCTTCACTAGGCAAGGGGATGGGCTGAAATATTCTTGATCCTTTACTGATTTTTGGAAACGAACTAAGGAAGTCTTCCCTTCAGCGACTATCCTTTTCTGGGCCATGGTGTTTCTGCATTCAATCAATGTACGGCTGCCCCTGTTAGTATCGAATAACCGGAATAGAAACCTTCGCCTTTTCCAGCTGCACATGGTGGACGCTGGACTAAATTTTTGTTCACGGTAACCAAGAAGATATAATATAAAAAATGTTGAGTGCCGGAGAACTGACGATAAACAATAAATGCTGGATTGCGAAGGCAGTCAGTCAGCAGTTGACAGGTTAATGTTTGAGGAGATTACACAATTCAGTACTCCTCAGTAGTTTCATTGATGAATCCCATCTGAGTTGGAAACTCATTTCTTTGTGTCAGCTGTGGTTCGGTGTGTGTGGCACCCTCACCTCTAAGCCAGGAGCTTCTGGGTTTATTTCCAAACTCCAGGGACCTGAGCACATAATCCCGGCTGACACTCCCCATGCAGTATTGAGGGAACGCTGCGTTGTTAGAGTTGCCACCTTTTGGATGGGACATTAGACTGACTGCCCTCTTAATTGGATGTAAAATATCCCATGGCCACTATTTCGAGAAGAGCTGTGGCGCTCTCCTGGGTGTCCCGGCCAATACTTACTCTGAACCGGTCAGTATCACATTGCTGTTTGTGGGATCTTGCTGTGCACTTATTGGCTGCAGCGTTCCCTACATTGCAACAGCGACTACCCTTCAAAGAATACTGCATTGGTTGTAAACACTTTGGGACATCCTGAAGTTGTGAAACGCGCTATATAAGTACAAGTGCTTTCTTTGCATTCTGACACTGATGTGTAATTACTGCATTTGCTGTGGAGTTTATTTTCTAAATATTTTAAATGAAAAAAGGAAGAAAAGAAAGACTTGCATTTATATAGCACTTTTCAAGACCACCAGATGTCTCAAAGCACTTTACATCCTATGAAGTACTTAATGCGGAAAACACATCAGCCAATTTGCACACAGCAAGCTCCCACTAACAGCAACGTGATAATGACCCAGATCATCTGTTTTTTTGTGATGTTGGTTGAGGGATAAATATTGGCCCAGGACACTGCAGGAGAACTGCCCTGGCCTTCGAAACAGCACCCTGGAATCTTTCACATCCACGTGAGCAAGTCGATGGACCTTGGTTTAATGTCTCTTCCAAAAGGTAACACGTCCAGCAGAGCAGCACTCCCTCAGTGCCGCGCTGGAGTAGCAGTCTGGATCATAGGACTCAAACCCAGCGTCTTGCTACTCAGAGGAGAGAATGTTACCAACTGAGCCACTTAACATCTCAGGTTTTGGTAGTCATTTCTTCATTTTCCAAAGCATATACGCTTTAGTGACCTTTCCGACTGTTATAACATTCTTAAAAATGTGATGTTACATCAGTAGCCATGGCTACAAAGAAAATGATGGCCATTTAGACGAAGGTGACCAGGTAGATGCCACAGCAGAGTTTGGTACCTGTAGAGTTAAAACACTTTTTCTCTTTACAGATCCCTGACAGACCTGTGACGTGTTTTGAAGCTGCATTAGTCATTAGGTACTTGTACATATGATGTAATTTCATTCTAAAAGTGCGAATACAACTTATTACATTTAAAGATTAATTAAAAGTAGCTGTAAAATGACACATGGAGCGGGTGTACCAATGTGAGTGTTTTTGCACTTTGTTTTGATAGATTTAAAATGATCCATTCGTTCAAACTTGAATCGAGCGGTGGATTAAAGAGCTGAGAGGGGCTGTATTGGACCAGGATTTCCCTGGGCTCAATTTCAAGTCTGGGCTGACTTAATCGATCTAAGCTGGGCCACTAAGCGGGGTGTCATGATGAATGTGGGAGCATATAGCGAGCTGAGGGCAGAGTGCCTCGAGCACTAACAGCACTGTGGGTGTACCTACAAAACGTGGGCTTCAGCAGTTCAAGGAGGTAGCTCCACCACCACCTTTTCAAGGGCAACTCAGAAAGTGGTAATAAATGCTGGCCTGGCCAATGGCACCCACGCCCAATGAATAAATAAATAAATATACAATGCTGCAAAGATTAGTTGCAGCCCAGAAGATTGGGAACATTTCAGAAAGCAGCAAAGGATTGCTAAAAATATAATAAAGAGGGAGAAATTAGAGTATAAGAGAAACCAAGCAAGAAATGTAAAGCAGACAGTAAAAGCTTTTGTAAGTAAATAAAAAGGAAGAGAGTAGATAAAGTGAGCATTGACCCCTTAGAGGTTGAGAGTGGGGAATTAATAATGGGAATCAAGGAAATGGCAGAGACTTTGAACAAGTATTTTGTATCTATCTTCACAGAAGAATAGTAGAAAATCAAGGGGCAAAAGAAAGGGAGGAACTTAAAACACAATCACTAGAGAAAAAAATACGAGGAAAACTAATAGGACTGAAGGCTGACCAGTCTCCTGAACCTGATGGCCTGCATCCTAGGGTCTTAAAAGAAGTGGCTGCAGAGACTGGATGTGTTGGTTGTAATCTTCCAAAATTCCCTAGACTCTGGAAAGGTCCCAGCAGATTGGAAAACCACAAATATAACACCTCTATTCAAGAAAGGAGAGAGAAAGCAATAAACTAAAGGCCAGTTAGTCCAACATCTGTCATTGAGAAAATGCTAGAATCCATTATTAAGGAGGTAGTAGCAGGACATTTAGCAAATCGCAATATAAACAGACACAGTCAACATGGTGTTGTGGAAAGGAACTCGTGCTTGACAAATTTATTAGAGTTCTTTGAGGATGTAACTAGCAGGGCGGATAAAGGGGAACCGGTAGATGTGGTGTATTTGGATTTCCAAAAGTCACTTGATATGGTGCCACATACAAGGTTACTGCAGAAGGTAAGAGTTTATAGTGTGGGGAGTGATATATTAGCACGAATAGAGGGTTAGTTAAGACCAGGAAACCGAGAGTTGGGACAAATGGGTCATTTTCAGGTTGGCAAACTCCAACGAGTGGAATGCCACAGGGATCAGTGCTGAGGCCTCAACTTTTTATGATCTATATTAATGACTTAGATAAAGGGGCTGACTGTACTGTAGCCAGATTTGCTGATGATACAAAGATAGGTAGGAAAGCAAGTTGTGAGGAGGATACAAAGAGGTTCCAAAGGGATAGAGATAGGATGAATGGACAAAAAAATGGCAGATGGAGTATACTATGGGAAAATGTGAGGTTGTCCATTTGGGCAGGAAGAATAGAAAAGTAGAATATTATTTAAATGGAGAGAGACTGCAGAATGCTGCGGCGCAGAGGGATCTGGGTGTCCTTGTACATGAATCACAAAACGTTAGCATGCAGGTACAGCAAGTAATTAAGAAGTCAAATTGAATGTTAGCCTACATTGCAAGGAGTATAAAGGTAGGGAAGTCTTTCTATAAGTGTACAGGGCAGTGGTGAGACCACACCTAGAATACTGTGCATAGTTTTGGTCTCCTTATTTAAGGAGAGATATATTTGCTAGGAAGCAGTTCAGAGAAGGTTCACTCGCCTGATTCCTGGGATGAAGGGGTTTGTCTTATGAGGAAAGGTTGAGGACGTTGGGCCTATACTCATTGGAATTGAGAAGAATGAGAAGTGATCTTTTTGAAACATATAAGATTCTGAGGGGGCTCAACAGGGTAGATGCTGAGAGGATGTTTCCCCACGCAGGGAACCTAGAACCAGGGGGCACAGTTTCAAAATGAGGGACCTGCCGCTTAAGACAGAGACGTGGAGGAATTCCTTCTCTCAGAGAGCCTTTAGTCTTTGGAATTCTCTTCCCCAGAGAGCAGTGGAGGCTGGGTCATTGAGTATATTCAAGGCCGAGTTAGACAGATTTCTGATCAACAAGGGAGTTAAGCATTATCAGAAAGAGGCTTGAAAGTGGAGTTGAGGCCACAATCAGTTCAGCCATGATTTTATCGAATGGCAGAGCAGGCACGAGGGGCCGAATGGCCTACTCCTGTTCCTATTATGTTCTTATGATCTTATTATTGGTCTCAACCATGGCTCAGTGGGTAGCACTCATACTTCAGAACCTGAATGTTGTTTCAAGAGACAAGCTCCACATAGAAGATGCACTGCAGAAACTCACCAAGGCCCCTTCAACAGCACCTTCTAAACCCGTGACCACTACCACCTAGAAGGACAAGGGCAGCAGACACATGGGAACATCACCACCTGGAAGTTCCCCTCCAAGCCACTCACCATCCTGACTTGGAAATATATCACCGTTCCTTCACTGTCGCTGGGTCAAAATCCTGGAACTCCCTTCCTAACAGCACTGTGGGTGTACCTACACCACACGGACTGCAGCGGTTCAAGAAGGCAGCTCACCACCACCTTCTCAAGGGCAATTAGGGATGGACAATAAATGCTGGCCCAGCCAGTGATGCCCACATCCCATAAATAAAAAAAAATCTAGACACTCAGCGCATATCCTGGGATGGTATTCCCACTGGTACTAAGGGAGTTCTGCACAATCAGAGGTGCTATCTTTTGGCTAAAACTGAAAGCAAACTCCATCATATCCTCTCAGGTGGGTGTAAAGGATCTCGTTGGCTGCTATTTTGAAGAAGAGCGGAGGAGTCCTCCCCTCTGTCCTGCCCAATATTTACCCCTCAATCAACATCATGAAAATCATGTCATTATCACATGGCTGTTTGTGGGACCTTCCTGTCTGCAAATTGGCTGCTGCATTTCCGACATTACAGCAGTGACCACACTTCAAAAGCACTTCATTTTCGGGTGTCTTGTGGTTGTGAAAGACGCTATATAAATGCAAATTCTTTCATTCTTTTAATGTCCCTCGGCCTCAGAGTCGGGTGGGGGGAAAGAAATCATTCCGAGTTCTCCATCCTGATTGCAATAATCCAATGATTCATATAACGATACGGGAACATTTTGGTAGAGACTAGATTGTTTAAACCTACCTCTTTGACCGAGCTCTTGGTTACCTTCCCGAGTATCTCCTTAATGTGGCTCGATGCCAAATTTGGTTTGATAAGTGCTCCTGTGAAGCACCTTGGGACTTCTTACTACTTCAAAGGCACTATACAAATGCAAGATGTTGTTGTTCCCTGAAAGGGAATGTTGACTAGAGTCGCCATGAATTGATAATGCTGATTGAAGCCTAACTCTCTGGAGAATGTTTTATTTTATTTGTTCATTTGATGTGGGCATCACTGGCTAAGCCAGCATTTATTGCATTTCAGAAAGGACTTCGTTGGCTGTAAAACACTTTGGGTCATTCTGAGGTGTTTTGAAAATGTATTCCCGGGTTATGGGCTTCACTGGCCGGGCCCAGCATTTATGCCCATCCCTAGTTGCCCCTTGAGAAGGTGGTGGTGAGCTGGCTTCTTGAACCGCTGCAGTCTGTGTGCTGTAGGTACACCCACAGTGCTGTTAGGGAGGGAGTTCCAGGATTTTGACCCAGCGACAACACTGAAGGAACGGCGATATATTCCCAAGTCAGGATGGTGAGTGACTTGGAGGGGAACTTCCAGGAGATGATGTTTCTATTCATCTGCTGCCCTTGTACTTCTAGATGGTAGCAGTCGTGTGTTTGGAAGGTGCTGTCTAAGAAGGCTTGGTGAGTTCCTGCAGTGTATGTTATAAATGGTACACACTGCTGCTACTGTGCATCAGTGCTGGAGAGAGTGAATGTTTGTGGATGCGGGGCCAATCAAGCAGGGCTGCTTTGTCCTGGATGGTGTCCGGCTTCTTGAGTTACTCTCCCAGATTCTGCCCTGAAATTGTAAGTTGCTGTTGTTTCTGTTGGGCTCTACTGCGATGGCCTTCATGGCTGAATGTCTTGATGGAACTCTCGTGAGGTGTGAACACTTAGATGAGCTACTGAAGGCTAACTGTGGCCCAGTGAGAGCCAACAGATTGAAGAAACAGGGAAAAACTAATAAGTTTAATTAGATATAGCAACCAGCAACGAATTATGTAGCATGTGAAAATACATAAAGAGACACTGTTCTGTGTCACTGAACCAATTTCTAGCCAATAAAGAGAATGGTTATGATTTGACAACCAACTAACTCAATATCGGATTCTCAAAGTCAATCCTTGTTTGTTTAAATCTCTACACAAAAACAGAATCATGAAAGGTTGATTTGATTGAGTAAATAAAGTAAAATCTCTATTTCCTAAAGATTCATGGGAATGGTTCCAGGGATGAGGAACTTCAGTTGCATGGATAGATTGGAGAAGTTGGGACTGTTCCCCTTGAAGTAGAGAAGGTTAAGAGGAGATTTGATTGAGGTACTCAAAATCGTGAGGGGTCAGGACAGAGGAGATAGGGAGAAACTGTTCCCGTTGGTGGAAGGATTGAGAACCAGAGGGAACAGATTTAAAGGCCAGGATCTTGACCTTGCCAGGCACACGCCAGCCCGCTCAGCGCAAATTTCTACCCAAAGTAATTGGCAAAAGAAGCAATGGCGACATGAGGAAAAACTTTTTCACACAGCGAGTGGTTAGGGCCTGGAACCTCCTATGGCATAATAGACTAGTACAACCTCCTCTTGTGCTGTGTTATTCTATGATCCCATAGGAGAAAATAGCCAGAACATAGAATATTCTATGATGGAATGAGAGAACACAGCAGGAGGCCATTCAGCCCATCCCACCTGTGCTGGCTCTTTGACAGAGTGCTGCAATTCATACCACTCTGTTGCCCGGAGAGTGATGGGACCTGGAGGGCATCTCGAATATAGAGGCAGTGTGAGGCAAGGCCATGGTGGGACTTAATCACGAGGATGAGAATTTTAAATTTGAGGTGTTGGGGGAACCAGGAACCCAATGTAAGTAAGCGAACACAGTGTGTGATCGGTAACAGGAATGTAGTGAGTGTTAGGAAGCGGGTAACAGAGTTTTAGACACAGAGATTTGGCTATTTGGACAGAAACCTTCTTCCCCGCAGATGTTTAATTATGGTGCTAATATATGTGATGTGCAATCGCTACCTTAATTAAATTCTGCAGCAAATCTGCCTTTCTTTGAAACGGTGCCAAGTGATTCACAGCTGCACCTTCCACACTTCCTTGCCAGATTCAAATAAATCTTTCCTGCTGTGAGTGTTTATCCACTCCAAATTCAAGCGAGAGATCCAATCTGCTTTGTGATGATTGGGATTCCAAAGAGATACATAATAAAGGACATGAATTTAAGGGGAGGCTGGATAAACATGAGAGAGAAAGAAATAGAAGGGTATGTTGATACGATGAGATGAAGAGGGGGTGGGAAGAGACTCATGTGAATCTGAAACACCAGCACGGAGCAGTGGGGCTGAATGGCCTATTCCTGTGATATGCGCTCAACGTTACTCAGTGTGACTTCAACTATTGAATATTTGCTAAAACCTTTATAAAATATTCAACCTGTGTTCAATTCTGGGCACCAGACTTTAGGAAGGATGTCAAGGCCTTGGAGAGGGCGCGGAGGAGATTTACCAGGACGGGACCAGGGATGAGGGGAACTTCAGTTAATACGGAGGGACTGGAGAAGCTGGGATCGTTCTCCTTAGAGAAGAGAAGGCTAAGGGGAGATTTCCTGAAATGTAATATGTAGAAGTGAATGCAGTATTCCAAATGTGGTCTAAACAGGATTTAAGCAACCACACCTTGCACTAAAGCTGTGAAACATCCCAAGGAACTTCACAAGGAGTGATTATTAAACAAAATTTAACATGGATCCACCTAAGAAGATATTAGGAAAGATGACCAAAACCTTAGGCAAAGGGGTAGGTTTTAAGGAGGAGAGAGGGGCGGAGAGGTTTAGGGAGGGGATTCCCGGAGCTTGGGGGCCCAGGCAGCTGAAGGCATGGCCGCCAATGGTGGAGTGATTAAAATTGGGGATGTTCAAACATAGAAACATAGAAAATAGGAGCAGGAGTAGGCCATTCAGCCCTTCGAGCCAGCTCAGCCATTCAATATGATCATGGCTGATCTTCTATCTGAACACTGTACTCCCGTGCTCTCCCTATATCCCTTGACATTTTTAGAATCCAAGAGAAGGAGTGCAGATATCTTGCAGGGTCGCAGAGCTGGAGGAGGTTACAGAGATAGGGTGGGGGGGAGGGAGGGGGTGCGAGGCCCATGGAGGGATTTGCAAACAAGAGTGAGAAATTTGAAAAGCTAGGTGTTGCCGGACTGGGAGTCAATGTAGGTCGGGCGAGCAGGGGGGGATTAGACCAGCCTTATTGAGAATTAGGGAAGGACAGCAGAGTTTTTAAACTGAGCTGAAGTTTATGGAGGCCAGACATCCCTCACCTCAGGTTTCTCTCTCTCAGCTGCTATTTGTAGATCCCAGCCAGGGTTCCTGGATGGTGTGGTGCACACGGGAGGCCTGGGATGGGAGGGGAGGGGGGCGAGTGGGAGGACTGGTGGTTGGCGATGGCGATTGGACTGTCGATTTTCAGGAAGCTGATGCGTGGGCAAGCGCTTCGGGTGTCCAAAGGAGTTGGCGGTGATTTTTTCAGGTGAGCAGCTTGGCGCCCTCCCCTTAGGCAACTCGCGGGGCTCTGGGGGGGACCGAATTTTAGGCTGGACGCCCATTTAGTGAGATTGCAACACCCGCTCAAAGGCGATGGATTGAATGTTGGGCTTGAGGGGGGGGTGTCAGTTTTGAGGAGTGAGCTAAACTGCAGCATCCACAGCAGGTGGGATATTAACGGGGTGGGGGCATTCATTGTGGAGGCCTTTCAACCAGGCGAGACTGCAGAAAGAAACCTGCTGAGTCGTGCATCCAGTTTGCCTTGACTGCTGTTGAAAATCCCTTTGAGGAAATAACTTGCATTTCTATCTCACCTTTCTCAACCTCAGGACATCCCAAAGTGTTTTACAGTCAGTGAAGCACTTTTGGAAGTGTAGTTGCTGCTCGGCAAGGTCTTGTTATACGATGGTTAGCGTCCCTCTCTCTGGGCCTGAAATTCCGGGCTCAAGTCTCACTCCAGGACTTGATGGCCAAGGAAGGTGCATTCATAACGCGGACAAACAGATTAATTATCAGCCTGTAAATCCTTCCAGTAGGCCTGATGGCAGGCGGTAAGAGAGGGAGAGTTTCCTGGTCAGCCATACTGCAGAAGGCAGTGGCAAACCGCTGCAGCACTTTGCCCAGCATCATCATGGGTCAATCCAATGGGAGTCCATGGTTGCCAACACCTTCTTAGGGCATGGTACCTAAAGGAGGAGGACCCTTCACTGTTCAAATGCAGGAAACACAGCAGCCAATTTGTGCACAGCAAGCTCCCACAAACAGGAATGACGAAATTTATTGGTTGAAGGGGTAAACGTGGACCAGGACACTGGGGAGGACTCCTTGATTTCTCTGAATAATGTCATGGGATTGTTTGCAATCCACCTCAGAGGACAGACAGGCCCTTGATTTAATGTCCCACCCTAACGGCGGCATCTCTGACTGTGCAACACTCAGTCGGTCCTCTTTGAAGCATCAGCCTGGATTTTGTGCTCAAGTCTCTGGGGTGGGGATTGAACCCACAACTGGGCACAGAGGTGAGAATGCTCCAGTTGACACCTGATTATGTAATTTTCACCTGTCCTTCAACCCTCCTAGGTCTCTGCACTCCTCCAAGTCTGGTCTATAAACATATCTTGGACTTTCCTTGGGCTGTTCTGGGAGTACAGTGCACAGTCCTGGACTCCAGACTATAAGTAGAACACAGTAAGAATGGAGAAAGTGCAATAAAGATTCACAAGGGTGTTACCAGAACTGAGGGATTACAGCAATTGGGAAAGATCGAAGAGGGTGGGGTATATTTCTATAGAAAAGAAGAGGACTTGGAGGAGACTTGATAGAGGCCTTTAAATTTATGAACAGGTTGGACGGAGTCAAGGTTTCCACTTGTGGGAGAATATAAAACTTTGGAGCCAAGAAACAAGATAGTTACAAATAAAATGTGGCTGACTCTTAAATGCCTTCTGAACAAGGGCAATTAGGGATGGATTCTGCGAGGGCCACAGCTCCTGATCTCATTACAGCCTTGGTTCAAACATGGACAAAAGAGCTGAACTCCCGAGGTGAGATGAGAGTGACTGCCTTTGACATCAAGGCCGCATTTGACCGAGTGTAGCATCAAGGAGCCCTAGCAAAACTGGAGTCAACGGGAATCGGGGGAAATCTATCTGCTGGTTGGAGTCATATCTAGCACAAAGGAAGATGGTTTTGATTGTTGGAGGTCAATCATCTCAGTTCTAGGACATCACTGCAGGAGTTCCTCAGGGTAGTGTCCTCGGCCCAACCATCTTCAGCTGCTTCATCAATGACCTTCCTTCCATCATAAGGTCAGAAGTGGGGATATTCGCTGATGATTGCACAATGTTCAGCACCATTCATGACTCCTCAGACACTGAAGCAGTCCATGTCCAAATGCAGCAAGACCTGGACAATATCCAGGCTTGGGCTGACAAATGGCAAGTAACATTCATGCCACACATGTGCCAGGCAATAACCACCTCCAACAAAAGAGAATCTAACCGTTGCCCCTTGGCATTCAATGGCATTACCATCATTGAATCCCCCGCTATCAACATCCTGGGGGTTACCATTGACCAGAAACTGAACTGGACTAGCCATATAAATACTGTGGCTACAAGAGCAGATCAGAGGATAGGAATCCTGCAGCGAGTAACTCATCTCCTGACTCCCCAAAGCCTGTCCACCACCTACAAGGCATAAGTCAGGAGTGTAATGGAACACTCCCCACTTGCCTGGATGAGTCCAGCTCCCACAACACTCAAGAAGCTGGACACTATCCAGGGCAAAGCAGCCCGCCTGATTGGCACCGTACCCACAAACATTCACTCCCTCCACCACCGACGCACAGTAGCAGCAGTGTGTACCATCTACAAGATGTACTGCAGGAACTCACCAAGATTCCTAAGACAGCACCTTCCAAATCCACGATTGCTTCCATCTAGAAAGACAAGGGCAGCAGACACATTGGAACACCACCACCTGGAAGTTCCCCTCCATGTCACTCATCATCCTGACTTGGAAATATATCACCGTTCCTTCACTGTCGCTGGGTCAAAATCCTGGAACCCCCTCCCTAACAGCACTGTGGGTGTACCTACACCACATGGACTGCAGCAGTTCAAGAAGGCAGCTCACCACCACCTTCTCAAGGGAAACTAGGGATGGGCAATAAACACTGGCCCAGCCAGCAACATCCACATCCCATGAATAAATAAAATAAATAAATTAACCGGCTGTCTTTGGCATGGATGGGGAAAATAAAAGGGCTTGGGAAGGTAGGTTCAATCAGAAACAATTCCGACAATATGCTGGCCTCAGGAGACAATGTTAAATCTGAGATCTCTGCAGGCAGTGTCAATTATCATTTCAACAATTTCATAACTTAATGCAAGTCCAGGATTGCTTTGCGATGCTAAAAATAATTACAAGGTGCTATTGCCACTGTTTTTCATTCTGGTACCATATTGCATGACTGAATCATCGCTATTGGTGACAGGTTAATGATGGGATGTCAATATGCCAAATCACAAGCCAGCTATAAATTCCCCATCAACGTCAGAGAGTCAAATCTCCTCCCACTGCACTAGTCAAAATCAACTGAGGTGATCTTGCCTCTGAGCCATGGATTGGAAAAGCAGCCTAGGGGCATCGAGTGAGCTAATGGCTCTGGGTCATCTATGAATGGTGAACAATCTTAGCCTTGGAGCTCAAGTCATTCATCAGCCGAAATCCAGGCTGAATTATAAACAGCGTAGGTTTGTGGAATGATTGTGAAACCCAAAGGGCAGGAGTTGAAAGTTCCGCTTGGTAGTCCACACCTTGAGTATTACTGAAGCTTTTCACCTTGAACCCATTAGGACGGATGCAAGAATGCCAAGGGCTGAATTTTACCTCCGTCCTGGCGGGGGTGGGGGGGAGGGGTTTGTGAGGGAGTGGGCGGGAGGGACCGTGAACCCAATCGGCGCTCCCCGATTGGGTGCGCGCCGCTATTTTACGTGGGTGGGCCAATTAAGGCCCGTCCAGTGTGACGGGCGCCCGGAAGCGCTGTGCCCTGAGTTGGGGCCTGCGCTCTTTCTCACACATGCTCCGTGCCTCACGGAGATTCGTTTAAGTTCTGAAAAATTTAATAAAGGTGAAAAAATTTTTTAAGGACATGTCCCCTCATCTGAAACTGTCACATGAGCTGGGACATGTCCATGAATTTTTTTCAAAATTATTTATTTAATTAATAAACCCTTCATGAAACCTCATCCCGCCCTTGGATGAGGTTTCATGAAAAATGCGAAGGCCGCCTGGGCTCTTCGCCAGCCCCCCACCCCCGCCCACCTTAAGGTTGGACGGGCAGCATTCTTAACCAACTTTAATTACTTTCTTAATGGCCTTCATAGGCCGAACTGAAAATCTAAACGACGCGCAGTGATGTCGGGACGCCTGACCGATGTCATCACGCGTCATTTTACGCATCGGCGAGTGGGCCCTGCCCCCCCGTTTGCCGACAGGAAAATTCTTCCCCAAATTTCAAAGGGAGCAACAATTTATACTGCATGGAAAGAGGGTGCCGATTGGTGAGCAAGTCAACTCTGATTGGTCAAGCAGTTCCGATGTACATGTAACGTCTATACACATGCAAGAACCTGTTCTCTGCAGGCAAAAGGAATATGTACCGGCATTACACCTTTGTCGAATTACACAAAAGCATCAGGGACTTTTTCCAGAGTTGACTTTCCAACCAATCAGCACCCTATTCTCATGCAGTCTAGATTGTTGCTGCCTTTGAAATTTGGCATTCTTGCATCTGTCCTGATGAGTGCAAGATGAAAAGCTTTGACAGCCTGTCTCTTTTTTCAGCAAAACTGCAAGAGCCAAATAAAGAAAAGCAGGAGAGAAAGAACAAGGGGAAGCAAAAGGTGACACCAGGCTTAGGTCTTCAAAACCTGCAGATCCTATGAGGAAATGAACCATCATCCAGCACAGAGGAAGCCATTCGGCCCACCATTCCTGTTCCGGCTCTTTGAAAGAGTTGTCCAATTAGTCCCACTCCTCTGCTCTTTCCCCTTAGCCCTCTTCAAATATTCGTCCAAACGTCTTTTAAACGCTATCATTAAATCTGTTTCCACCATCCTTTCAGTCAGCACATTCCAGATCATAACAACTTGCCGCGTAAAAATATTCTCTCATGTCCCCCCCCCTGGTTCTTTTGCCAATTATCTTAAATCTGTGTCCCTCTGGTTAACTAACCCTCCAGTTACAGTGAAACTTTTCTTTATTTACCCTATCAAAATTTTTCGTAACCGAACGCCTCTATTAAATCTCCCCTTAACCTTCTCTGCTCTAAGGAGAACAATCCCAGCTTCTCCAGTCTCTCCACATGAACTGAAGCCCCCTCATCCTTGGAACCATTCTGGGAAGACCGAAGAAGAGAAGAAATTCCATACTTTTAAGGCTATGGAACAGGAAGAGGTGGACAGGCGATGCAGGAATGAGTGTTGGGTCTATAAATTATTGCCGCTGGTATATTAGTGAACAAGGAGTTAACTTATTCAGTTACCGGGCACGGTAGTGTAGTGGTGATGTTACTAGACTAATGGAATGGCCCAGATTTTACATGGAGTGTTTACCGCTCTCACAGTGTAAATCAGACAACAACTTCTAGAGTTTGCACATGTGCAGTAAAAGATAAATATCCAGAAGTTTCAGTCCAAGTTTCTCCAACGTCTACGCTGTAACAGAATCACACCAATAGACTCGGCATAAATCAATGCAAAGGCTTAGGTGCTTTGGTGCTTAACTGGTAAATACAGCAGGAAATGATAGGGTTGGTGCATTCAGGAGAAAGTGAATTTTTAATAGTATAATAAGTCTTAATTATTGCCAAACAACCTCTCTGATGCTGAAAATGTAACTTTACAAGTGTGGAGTTTCATTCATTCAGAATTGACTTAGTGTTCTTGTTTTAAAAAAAGGTTTAGACTCTGTGGGCTGACTTTTCCCAGGGGTGTGGGGACCCCGATTCCAGGACCATATTCACGGCCTCAGTGCCCCCGCCAGAGGAACATTGCCTCAGGCACCTCCGTGTTCACCGTCCAATTAAGGACGGCGGATGGGATCTTGATGTGGGAGGCCCAACAAGAGGCCCCGCAGCACTGGATGGCCGGGAGCCCCACCAGGATTGCTGAGCACTGCCTTGGGAGGTCAGTGAGCATGTGGGTGACTCACTGTGGAGGTTATCTCAGATGTCTAAACAAAAGAACATAAGAAAAGGAGCAGGAGTAGGCCATTCAGCCCCTCGAGCCTGCTCTGCCACTCAGTAAGATCATGGCTGATGATCTTGTGTTTCGATTTCCACATTCCCGTCTAACCCCAATAATCTTTGATTCCCTCGCCTAACATGAATCTATCTACCTCTGCCTTAGAAATATTCAATGACCATCTTCTGAGGCAGAGAGTCCCAAACCCTCTGAGAGAAAAAAAATTCTCCTCATCTAAGAAGGGTCATATAGGCTCGAAACATTAACTTTGTTTCTCTCTCCACAGAGGCTGCCAGACCTGCTGAGATTTTCCAGCATTTTCTGTCTTTGATCCAGATTCCAACATCCACAGTATTTTGCTTTTATCCTTACTTTTATGTTCAATCATTCTCATGATAATTATGATTCCATTAGCCTTCTTAATTACTTGCTGTACCTGCATACTAACTTTTTGTGACTCATGTACTAGAACGCCTAGATCCCTCTGCACCTCAGAATTCTGCAGCCGTTCTCCATTTAAGCAACACCCTGCTTTTTTGTTCTTCCTGCCAAAGTGAACAACTTCACATTTCGCACTTTAAACTCCATTTGCCTGATTTTTGCCCACTCACTCAACCTATCTATCTCCATCTGCAACCTCCTCATGTCCTCTTCACAACATACTTTCCTATCTATCTTTGTGTCATCTGCAAATTTAGCCACCATGTCTTCACTCCCCTCATCTAAGTCATTGATGTAAATCGTAAAAAGTTGAGGTCCCAGTACAGACCCCTGTGGGACTCCACTCGTCACATCCTGCCAATCAGAAAAAGACCCATTTATGCATACTCTCTGCTTTCTGCCAGCCAGCTAATCTTCTATCCATGCTAATATGCTATCCCCTACACCATGGGCTTTTATTTTCCATAATAACCTTTGATGTGGCACCTTATCAAATGTCTTCTGGAAATCCAAGTACAGCACGTCTACAGGCTCCCCTTTATCCACAGGGCATGTTACTTCTTCAAAAAAACTCCAATGAATTGGTTAAACGTGATTTTCCTTTCACAAAACCATGCTGACTCTTTCCTATTGCCTTGAGCTTTTCTAAGTGCCCAGCAATAACCTCCTTAATGATCGGTTCTAACAATTACCCCATGACAGACGTCAAGCTAACTGGCCTATAGTTTCCTGTTTTCTGCCTCCCTCCCTTCTTGAATAGTGGGGCTATATTTGCTACTTTCCAGCCTGATGGAACTTTTCCAGAATTTTGGAAAATTAACACCAGCACATCAACCACCTCATTAGCCACCGCTTTTAAGACCCGAGGATGTTGTCCATCAGGACCCGGAGACTTGCCAGCCCACAGCTCCATCAGTTTGCTCAGTACCGTATCCCTCGTGATTTCAATTTCACCAAGTTCCTCTCTCCCTTTCACTTCCTGATTTGCAGCTATTACTGGGATGTTTTTTGTATGTTCTATAGTGAACACAGAAGCAAAATATTTGTTTATTTCTTCTGCCATTTCCTTATTATCTATTATTAACCCCCCCACTGTCACTCTCTAGAGGACCAACACTCACTTTACTTACTCTTATCCTTTTTAAACATCTGTAGAAGTTCTTGCTATCCGTTTTTACATTTGTAGATAGCTTCCTCTAATTTCTTTCTCCTGATGAACCTTTTAGTTATTCTCTCCCATTCTTTATATTCTGTCCATTCATCTGTCCTGCCACTCATCTTTGCGGAGTTCTATGCTTTTTCCTTAAGTTTGATACTTTCCTTAACATCTTTAGTTAACCACGGATAGTGGGTCCTCCCCTTAGAATTTTTCTTTATGGCTGACCTGATTGTGGCCTTAACTCCATTTCCTGCTTGTTCTGCAGAACCCTTGACTCCCGTGTCGATCAAAAACCTTATGATAGGCCTTAAACATATTCAATGGCCCAACCTCCACTACTCTTTGAGAGAAGAAATTCCTCCTCATCTCCAAATTAAATGGAAGATACCTTATTTTGAAACCGGGTCCCCTTGTTCCAGATTCCCCCGCGAGGGGGAAAATCCTCCCAGCACCTCAGAATCTTATATGTTTGAATAAGATCGCCTCTCGTCGTGCTAAACTGCCCAATCTTTCCTCATAAGACAATCGCTTCATCCCAGGAATCAGTCTGGTGAATCTTCTCTGGACTGCCTCCAATGCGAGTCTATTCCTCCTTAAATAAGGAGACCATAAATGTACCAAAAACCCCAATATGCGATCTCGCCAACACACGGTACAGCAGGAATAATACTTCTCTATTTTTATATTGTTGGCAGAAGATGTTTAGAAAAAGAAACTTCAGAGGCATCAGGGACATTAGAGTGGAAGAGGACATCAATCATAGTGGCCGTGTATATGGCCATTTCAGCATTATGGCTCAGTTATTGAGTGTTTGAATGGAGCCTCCAATGGCTTTCTGACCTGCTGCCAGGAACCATCTCCACAGAGTCCCTTGGCTCTGGACCACAGTGGGTGGGGCATCCACACAACCCTGGTAATGTTTCTTCAGCATGGGATAGTCGTCCTTGACCTGGGCCAGGATTGAAGCTGTTGGCTGCCTGTCTCCCTGGAGGGGGCTGCCAATTCCCCTGACAGCCCTTCCCCGGGAATATTCCCCGGGAATATCACCCAGAGGTGAGACAAGGCTGAGGAGCCATCCTGATGGGGTCTCCTGATACTATTCTGGCAAACCCTGTCCCCCTCATTATCTCCAAAGCCATCTCCGCGGGGCGAGGAATATTCAGCCCTGTGTGTCTCAGTGCAGATTTTTCAATCTGATTGGTTGAAGATCCTGATTGTTGCTCTCCCTCCTCACAGGGTGTGCAGTGTTCAATTCTCTGTTTGATTATGTGAGTCTGGTGAATGATCTATGCTCACTGTGCTTGATCGGTTAAGCCTGGGTGTTGACAGAGAGCAAAGTAAGCAGATGACATGGAAACTACTAGAAGATAAGAGCTGAATCGTGGTGTAGACATATTAAAACATAGTATAAAATTCTGTAAATAAAACTCCCGCTCACTTAGAAACTAGTGACACCTTGGTATTGACTTAGGAAAATCAGTCATGTAAAATATACAATAGGGAGTTGTCACTGTGTTAATCAGTGTGGGTTGCTCCTCCACCACTAACTACAAAATCTGAAATGTGAATTCAGAATCGCGCCATTGTAATTTGAATTCTGGTTTTAAAAATCTAGAAATTAAAAAGCTGGAATCAGTAAAAGTGACCACGAAGCTGTGGGATTGTTGTATAAACTCGACTGGTTCACTCATGTCCTTTAGGGAAGGAAACCTGTTGTTCTTACCCACTCTGGGTCTATAAGTCACTCCAGTCCCACACTGAATGTGCCCTCCAGGGTGACCCAATTAGCAAGCCACTCAATTGCAAAGATTCAAGAAGAAAGCCCACCATCATCTTTTCAGGGCAACTGGAGATAAGCAATAAATACTGCCAAGTTGACTCCCTCTTAATTAAGCAGCATACCAAAGAGAACAAGACTTGCATTTCTATAGCACCTTTCACAGCTTCAGGATGTCGCAAAGTGCTCTGTAACTAATGAAGTACTTTTGACATGTAATAGCTATTGTAACGTGGGAAGCATGGCAGCCAATTTGTGTACAGCAAGCTCCCACAAATAGCAATGTGATAATGAGCATATCATCTGTTTTAAGTGATGTTG
Source organism: Cetorhinus maximus (assembly GCF_964194155.1). Classification (NCBI taxonomy): domain Eukaryota; kingdom Metazoa; phylum Chordata; class Chondrichthyes; order Lamniformes; family Cetorhinidae; genus Cetorhinus; species Cetorhinus maximus. The sequence continues at coordinate 5,205,025 of NC_135885.1, forward strand.
ACTGAGGGACAAATATTGGCCAGAACACTGGGGAGGTCTCCTCCGCTCTTCTTCAAAATGGTGGCCATGAGATCTTGTCACCCACCTGAGAAGGCCGGCAGGGCCTTGGTTTAATGCTTCATCCAAAAGATGGCACATCTGACAGTGCAGCACTCCCCTCAGTACTGGCAGTGGAGTTGTCAGCCTCGGTTATGTGCTGAAGTCTCTGGAGAGGTGTGAGTGCTCTCTGCTGAGTCACGACTGACATAGGCACAGTGAGGACGCATGCTGACTACTCATTGGGATATGATTTATGTGGCACTGGTGTTACTGAGTGAGGCATCTGGTTGGCCCAAGGATAGAAAATAAATCATAACCTACGACTACTCTGTGTCATCACCTTGTCAAGGTCACTGAGACAGGCTGTGGTGTTTAGTGATGTCTGCACTGGTCTGCATCTATTCTGAAAGATACACCCCTGGCCAGCTGGTTGATTAGAAGAGGGAAATAATTATTAGGTGTTCATAATGAATACCTCTTATTGTCACCCATGATGACATATTAGAGTCAGGGGAGATTGACAATGCAAAGCCTGACTCGAACAATGGCAGTGATTATGTTATCAGTGGCTGTTCAGTCCTTGCGCTGTCTCCATATCTCTGCTCCACAGAGTGACAGAAGTGAAAAATATTGGATTATTAACACAAACAGGGCACAATTTACTGGTAATGACTGGGATGGTTAATAATTCATTGAAGATGACAAGGTTTCAAGTAGAGAGCAAGCTTCCCTTTCCCTCTCTGTCCTTCTCTCTCTCTCTCTCTCTCTCTCTATTTTGTATGTTTAGGGATTTTAACTGGGAGTGGGTTTTGAATGGCTGGGGAGGGAGGTGAAGACTTCCACACCTTCCCTAAGGGAACTTTCTGTCTCATTGCTGAGAAAAGAGACATGATGTTGAAGCTTTCCATCTTACACTCATCAGGACAGATGCAAGAATGCCAAATTTCAAATGTCCGTGACCCGGCGCCGGGACTGCATCGCTCTCACGGCTCTGTTTTCCAATGTGAATAGCCTGACGGGGTAGGAGGCTAGCAAGGCGCCAGAATTGGCGGTTATTGGGTGTTTGAGCAGCGTGAGGAGGCGGGGACTGCCTGCATAGTGCTGGCCGAAGAAGCAGGCGGCGGCCCACGTTGGGGGCTAAAGCTGCCTTGCCGAGGAGAGTAGCCAGATCCTAAAAAGGACCAGGAGGATAAAGATGGCGCAAAGTGGCCTTGGACACCAGGTCAAGGCGCGCCGTGTGACCCAGCGCTAACTGACCCACAAATTTCACAACACCAAATGCAGATGGAAACAAACTTCCTTTTGTCCCCAACGGCGACCCCAACAGCTGCGCACTAACGTTCACCGGACTGTGCGGAAGAAAGGTTGAGTATCTCGTTCCGTTCTGGGACAGGCCCACCAGCAAGCTCCTGAAGGGGCTGAACCGGCCGTTATTTTGCGATGAGTGGGTTGTCCGGTCTGCTCCCCCTTTGAAAATTGCAAACTGTCCCTTGTGGGATTCACAAGTGCCGCCCGCCAGCAATTTTCAAATCGCGCCAACGCTCATCCCCACTCTCACCAGCAACTGGAAAACCTGGCCCAGATCCGTCTTGTTCCAACTGGGAATGGTTTCTTAATAATTGCCCCATTACGTGTTTTTCCTATCTCTCTCTCTCTCGCTCTCTCTTTCTTGATCTATGGGGTAATGTCCTGAACAGCCCGAGCCCAACCAAAAATCCACTGATTTGGGTCTTGAAAGATTTAGGGGTCTCTCAGCATCCACATCTAAGGGAGAGATTTCCAGAACTTCACAACCCCTTCTGTGAAAAACTGCTTCCCAAACAGTTTAAAGGCAGCTTTAATGTATCGTACCCAGAGGAGACAGGTTCAAGGTGATTGACAAAGAAATCAACAATAACAAACCTTGCATTTATGTAGCACCTCTAACATAATGACACATCTCAAAACACTTCACTGCAGCGTTAGAAAACTTAAGTACGACAATGAGCCACGTGATGACACATTAGGGACAAATGATCAAAAGCTCGGTCAAGGAGGCAGGATTAAAGGAATGTTTTAAATGAGGAAAGTGAGGTAGAGAGGCGGAGGGGTATATAACGAGGGAATTCCAGAGTTGAAAGCCCAGGCAGCTGAAGGCACGGCCGCCAATGGTAGAGCGATTAAAATTGGTGATGATCAAGAAGTCAGAAATGGAGGAATGCAGGTATCTCAGAGGGTTGTGCAGTTGGAGGAGATTACAGAGATAGGGAGGGGTAAGACCATCGAGGGATTTGAAAACAAGGATGAACTGATAAAGGCAAAATAGACAGAAACTGAACTGGACTAGCCATATAAATACTGTGGCTACAAAAGCAGGTCAGAGGCTGGGAATCTTGCAGCCAGTAACTCACCTCCTGACTCCCCAAAGTCTGTCCACCATCTATAAGGCACAAGTCAGGAGTGTGATGGGATACTCCCCACTTGCCTGGGTGAGTGCAACTCCAGCAACACTCAAGAAGCTTGACACCGTCCAGGACAAAGGAGCCCACTTGATTGGCACCCCATTCACAAACATTCACTCCCTCCACCACGCACAGTGGCAGCAGTGTGCACCATCTACAAGATGCACTGCAGGAACTCACCAAGGCTCCTTAGACAGCACCTTCCAAACCCACGACCACTACCATCTAGAAGGACAAGGGCAGCAGACATATAGGAACAACACTGCCTGGAAGTTCCCCTCCAAGTCACGCACCATCCTGACTTGGAAATATATCGCCGTTCCTTCACTGTCGCTGGGTCAAAACTCTTCCCACTCATAAAAGGATCAGGAACGAGAGGGCACAGATTTAAAGTGATTTGCGAAAGAAGCAAATGTGATGTGAGAAAAAGCTTTTTCACACAGCGAGTGGTTCAGGCCTGCAGTGCACTGCCTGGAAGTGTGGTGGAGGCAGGTTCAATCGAGGCATTCAAGAGGGCATTAGATGAGTATTTCGATAAAAACCATGTTCAGGGTTATGGGGGAAAGGCAGGAGAATGGCACTGTCATAATGCTCATTGAGGAGCCAGTGAAGACATGATGGGCCGAATGGCCTCCTTCTACATCGGTAACAATTCTCTGATTCTGTGAACTAACGCTGTGCATTCAGATGATGTTACTGAGGGACAGCATGTAGATGAGAAAAAGGAGAGGCCAAAGATAGATCCTTGGGCAACATCAGAGGTAAGGGTACGGGAACAGGAAGAGAAACCGTTGCAAGTGATTCTCTGCTGACCATTACCATAGGTAAGAATGGAAGCAGGTGAAGGCAGTCCTACTCAGCTGGACGACAGTGGAGAGGTGTTGGGAGGAGGAAGGTGTGGTCAAACCGTGTCAGAGGCCGCAGACAGGTGGAGAAGGACGAGGAGGGAAAGTTTACCTTTGTCATAGTCACAAGAGGATGTCACTTGTGGCCAGAGGGAAGGTGAACAGAGTCATGTGGGCTAAAAACAAAAAATAACGGAAAAACTCAGCAGGTCTGACAGCATCTGTGGAGAGAAAGACAGAGTTAACGTTTTGAGTCCACGTGACTCTTCTTCATGTGGGCAGTGAGCTGTTACCGTTCATTCACTGTCGCTGGGTCAAAATCCTGGAACTCCCCCCCTAGCAGCACGGTGGGTGTACCTACACCACACGGGCTGTAGCGGTTCAAGAAGGCAGCTCACCACCACCCTCTCAAGGGGCAACCAGGGATGGGCAATAAATGCTGGCCCAGCCAGCGACGCCCACATCCCGTAAATGAATTTAAAGAAAGGTCTGGAATGTCTGTTCGTGTGAATGTAAAAGATCCTAGGCACCATGTGTCTGAGGAAGAAAAGGGGAGTTCTGATGTCCTTGAAACATTCATCCAGCCAACATTACTAAAAACAGATTAGCTAGTCATTCATCCCATTGATTATTCCAAAGCACTCCTGGCTGGTGTCCCACATTCTATTCTCTGTAAACTTGAGGTCATCCAAAACTCTGTTGCCCGTGGATAAAAGGTTGGCTTTGTAACAGGAAACAAAGGGTAATGGTCGATGGATGCCCTTGCAAATGGAAAGTTGTCTCAAGTGGTGTTCCACAGGGCTCGGTGTTGGGACCATTGCTGTTTGTGTTATATATTAACGATTTGGACGTGAATGTGGGGAGCACGATTGGGAAATTTGCAGATGACACAAAGATTGGCTGATTAGTGGATAGTGTAGAGGATAGCCATAATCTCCAAAACGATATAGATGGGTTGGTGGAGTGGGCAGTAAAGTGGCAGATGGATTTTAACATAGAGAAGTGTGAGGTCATACATTTAGGGAGGTCAAACAGTTACAGGGATAACACAATAAATGGGAATACACTAAGAGGGGTAGATGAGGTAAGAGATCTTGGCGTACAAGTACACAGGTCCCTGAAGGCAGCAGTTCAAGTAGACAAGGTTGTAAAGAAGGCATATGGAATGCTCTCCTTCATTGGCAGAGGTATAGAATATAAAAGTAAGGTTATAATGTTGGAATTGTATAAAACACTGGTGAGGCCACAACTGGAGTATTGTTGCAGTTCTGGTCACCACATTACAGGAAGGACGTAATAGCTGTGGAGAGAGTGCAGAGGAGGTTTACAAGAATGTTGCCAGGGTTAGAAAAGTGTAGCTACGAGGAGAGATTGGATAGGTTGGGGTTATTTTCCCTGGAACAAAGAAGGCTGAGAGCTGACTTGATTGATGTGTACAAAATTATGAGGGGAATAGATAGAGTGGACAGGATAAAATTGTTTCCCTTGATGGAGAATTCTAGAACCAGGGGAAATAGATTCAATATAAGTGGCAGAAGGTGTACGGGGGACATGAGGAAGAACTTTTTTACACAGAGGGTAGTGGGTGTCTGGAATTCGCTGCCCAAGTTGGTGGTAGAGGCAGAAACTTTACTTGCTGAAAGGAGTATGAGGCGACCATGGCTGACAAGGGAAGTCAGGGACACCATAAAAGCTAAAGAGAAAGCATATAATGCGGCGAAGAGCAGTGGGAAACCAGGGGATTGGAAAGCCTACAAAGACCAACAGAGGACAACTAAAAAAGAAATAAGGAGGGAGAAGATTAAGTATGAGGGTAAACTAGCCAGTAATATAAAAGAAAGATTGCAAGAGTTTTTTTAGATATATAAAGGGCAAGAGAGAGGCAAAAGTGGACATTGGGCTGCTGGAAAATGACGCTGGAGAAGTAGTAGTGGGGAACAAAGAAATGGCGGAGGAACTGAATAGGTACTTTGCATCAGTCTTCACAGTGGAAGACACGAGTAACATCCCCAAAGTTCAAGAGAGTCGGGGGGCAGAGGTGATTATGGTGGCCATTAACAAGGAGAAGGTGCTAGGAAAACTGAAAGGTCTGAAGGTGGATAAATCACCTGGACTAGATGGATTACACCCCAGAGTTCTGAAGGAGATAGCTGAAGAGATAGTGGAGGCGTTAGTGGTGATCTTGCAGGAATCACTGGAGTCAGGGAGGGTCTCAGAGGACTGGAAAATCGCTAATGTAACCCCCCTGTTTAAGAAGGGAGTGAGGCAAAAGACGGGAAATTACAGGCCGATTAGCCTGACCTCGGTCGTTGGTAAGATTTTAGAGTCCATTATTAAGGATGAGATTTCAGAATACTTGGAAGTGCATGGTAAAATCGGGCAAAGTCAGTATGGTTTCATCAAGGGGAGGTCATGCCTGACTATTCTGTTAGAATTCTTTGAGGAGGTAACGAGTAGGTTAGACAAAGGAGAGCCAATGGATGTTATCTACTTGGACTTCCAGAAGGCCTTTGACAAGGTGCCGCACAGGAGGCTGCTCAGTAAAATAAGAGCCCATGGTGTTAGAAGCAAGGTACTAGCATGGATAGAAGATTGGCTGTCTGGCAGGAGGCAGAGAGTGGGGATAAGAGAATCCTTCTCAGGATGGCGGCCGGTGATTAGTGGAGTTCCGCAGGGGTCAGTGTTGGGACCACAACTTTTCACTTTATACATTAATGATCTAGATGAAGGAACTGAGGGCATTCTGGCTAAGTTTGCAGATGATACAAAGATAGGTGGAGGGACAGGTAGTATTGAGGAGGCGGGGAGGCTGCAGAAGGATTTGGACAGGTTAGGAGAATGGGCAAAGAAGTGGCAGATGGAATACAATGTGGGGAAGTGTGAGGTCATGCACTTTGGTAGGAAGAATAGAGGCATAGACTATTTTCTAAATGGGGAGAGAATTCAGAAATCTGGAGTGCAAAGGGACTTGGGAGTCCTAGTCCAGGATTCTATTAAGGTTAACTTGCAGGTTGAATCGGTAGTTAGGAAGGCAAATGCAATGTTGGCATTTATTTCAAGAGAACTAGAATATAAAAGCAGGGATGTGCTGCTGAGGCTTTATAAGGCTCTGGTCAGACCACATTTAGAATATTGTGAGCAATTTTGGGCCCCGTATCTCAGGAAGGATGTGCTGGCCCTGGAGAAGGTCCAGAGGAGGTTCACGAGAACGATCCCAGGAATGAAAGGCTTAACATATGAGGAACGTTTGAGGACTCTGGGTCTATACTCGATGGAGTTTAGAAGGATGAGGGGGGATCTGATTGAAACTTACAGAATACTGAAAGGCCTGGATAGAGTGGACGTGGGGAAGATGTTTCCATTAGTAGGAGAGACTAGGACCCGAGGGCACAGCCTCAGAGTAAAGGGAAGACCTTTTAGAACAGAGATGAGGAGAAACTTCTTTAGCCAGAGAGTGGTGAATCTATGGAATTCATTGCCACAGAAGGCTGTGGAGGCCAGGTCATTGAGTGTATTTAAGACTGAGATAGATAGGTTCTTGATTGGTAAGGGGATCAAAGGTTACGGGGAGAAGGCGGGGGAATGGGGTTGAGAAACTTATCAGCCATGATTGAATGGCGGAGCAGACTCGATGGACCGAATGGCCTAATTTCTGCTCCTATATCTTTTGGTCTTATGGTAAGACTAACTGTCCTATAATTGTTTGGCATTTCCTTTGATCCCTTTTTAAACAATGGAACTACGTTTGCATTTCTCCAGTCCTCCGGTACCTCCCCTGTATCTAGTGAAGATTGGAAAATCATCCTCAGAACATCTGCTATCTCCTCCCTGACTTCCTTCAGCAGCCTCGGAAACAATCCATCTGGGCCTGGTGACTTATCAACTTTCAAGGATTTCAACCCTTCGAGTACTTTCTCTCTCTTTATGACTATCCTGTCCAATATCTCGCAGTGTTCCTCCTGGCCTACTATATCTACATCCTCCCTTTCCTTTGTAAACACGGAGACAAAATATTCATTCCAAACCCTTCCCACAGCCTCTACATCTTCACATAAGTTTCCATCTTCATCTCTGATAGGTCCCACTTTTTCCTTAACTAACCTTTTAGCATTAATGTATTGGTAAAACATCTTTGGGTTATCTTTAACTTTACTTGCTAATCTTTTTTCATGCTCTCTCTTCGATTTCCTTATTTCCTTTTTCACTTCGTCCCTGCACTTCCTATATTCGTCTAGGCTATCTGCAGTGCTTAGTTCTTTGTGCCTATCATACGCTTTCTTTTTCTGTTTGATCTTCTCCTGTATTCCTCTAGACAACCAGGGAGGTCTAGATTTGGCAGTTTCCCATCTTATTTTTGTAGGGGACATGTCTACTTTGTACAATTAGGATCTCGCTTTTTAGTGCTTCCCACTGGTATTCCACTGTTTTGTCCTCCAGCAGTGCTGTTCACCTCTAACGTATCTCGGGTTAAGCCTCAGGTGGAGTGTTGTGTCCAATTCTGGGCACCACTCGTTAGGAAGAGCATCAAGAGGTTACAGAAGGTGCAGCAGAGATTTACTAGAATGGTGACAGGGGTGAAAGACTTCAGTTACGCGGAGAGATCGGAGAAGCTGCAAGAACGACTCCTTAGCATTGGCATTAGCGTTTATTGCAAGGAGAATGGAATATAAAAGTAGGGAGGTTTTACTGCAGCTCTACAGGCCATTCGTGAGACCTCATCTGGAGTATTGTGTGCAGTTTTGGTCTCCTTTTTTGAAAAAAGCTATAATTGCATTAGAAGCAGTTCAGAGAAGGTTTGCTTACCTCATTCCTGGGATAAAGGGCTTATCTTATGAGGAAAGATTGAACTGGTTGGGCCTATACTGATTGGAGTTGAGAAGAATGAAAGGTGATCTTATTGAAACATATCAGATTCTGAGGGGGCTTCATAGGGTAGATGCTGAGAGGATGTTTCCCCTCGTGGGAGAGACTAGAACGAGGGGACACAGTTTAAAAAAAGGGGTCTCCCATTTAAGATGGAGATGAGGAGGAATTTCTTCTCCGAGGGTCGTTAGTCTGTTGAATTCTCTTCCCCGGAGAGTAGTGGAGGCTGGGTCATTGAATCTATTCAAGGCTGAGTTAGACAGATTTTTGATTGACAAGGGAGTCAAGGGTTATGGGGGGGACAGACGGGAAAGTGGAGTTGAGACCACAATCAGATCAGCCATGATCATCTCGAATGGTGGGGCAGGCTCGAAGGGCCGAATGGCCTACTCCTGCTCCTAAATCCCATGTTCATATGTTAGAGCAGAGGAGATTAGGTGAAGGTTTAGTGGAGGTGCTCAAAATCATGAAGAGTTTAGGTAAAATAAGTAAGGAGAAACTGTTTCCATTGGTCAGAGGTTTGGTGAGCAAGGGGCACAGATTTAAGGTGATTCACAAAAGAAAGTGAGGTTCTTTTTCACACAACGAGTTGTCGTGATCCGGAACGTGCTGCCTGAAAGGGCAGCGGAAGCAGATTTGGTAACAACTTCCAAAAGGGAATTGGATAAATACTTGAAAAGGAAAAAAGATCGCAAGGCTATGGAGAAAGAGCAGGGAGAGAGGGACTATTTGGATATCTCATTTGAACAGCGTAGACTCGATGGGCTGAATGGCCTCCTTGTGTGCTGTCAGGTTTTATTCTAGGTGTTTGGAATGTTGCCTGGCCAAGAAATTGGATTCATGCTCTTTACAAAACACAACAAGGTCACTCTGGGTATATTGATTAAGTGGGGTGTCAGTGTATTGCGCATGAGAAATGGGTGTCATTGTGTGGACAGGATAGGTTCACAGAAGGTAGAGTCAGGCATTTTAAAAGCAATTTACTTTCAGATTTAGGAAGCAAAGTGCTTTATAGAGCTCTGACATAGCAATTCTGTACATTTGACTTATTAACACTTTCCTCACTAAGTTCCCTTTGAGAGCTTTAGGGAGACGCAATAGCTTTACCCAGAGACTGGTGAGAATTTGGAACGCCCCACCACAAGTCAAATAGCACCGTTGTATTTAAAGGGAAACTGGGGGATGGCGGGGAGGGTATGGAGGGAGGGAGGCACATGAGGTCGCTGTTGCAATGGAGGAAACGCAGGGCCCAATTCGTTCACAGGGAGATCCCACAAACAGCAAGACGACAAATGCTTTCTTAGTGACGTTGGTTGAGAGATAAATATCGGGCCCAGGACACCTGGGAGAACTTTGCTGCTCTCCTTCAAAGTAGTGGCCATGCGAGCTTTTACATTCTCCTGAAGGGGGCAGACAGACAGGGCCTCAGTGCAATGTCTCATCCAGAAGACTGAACCTTCAACAATGCAGCACTCCCTCAGTACTCTGTTATCATCATTGTGGGTCTTAGGTGAGATCATCCTGGAGGTAAGGCTGTTGGTAAACCTTACTTTGTATTGAACGTTCCATTAACTCAGTGCAATACAAGGCTTAGCATGAGGCTTTGCATAGAACCAACTCTCACCAGACTCTGTTGTCATGTGAACTTACATCACTGATTTTTTAAAATTATTCATTCATGGGATGTGGGCTTCGCTGGCTGGACCAGCATTTATTGTCCATCCCTAACTGTCCTTGAGAAGGTGGTGGTGAGCTGCCTTCTTGAACCGCTGCAGTCCATGTGGTGTAGGTACACCCACAGTGCTGTTAGGGAGGGAGTTCCAGGATTTTGACCCAGCGACAGTGAAGGAACGGCGATATATTTCCAAGTCAGGATGGTGAGTGACTTGGAGGGGAACTTCCAGGTGGTGATGTTCCCATCTATCTGATGCCCTTGTCCTTCTAGATGGGAGTGGTCATGGGTTTGGAAGTTGCTGTCCAAGAATCCTTGGTGAATTCCTGCAGTGCATCTTGTAGATGGTACACACTGCTGCTACTGTGCGTCGGTGGTGGAGGAAGTGAATGTTGAATGAAGTGGATGGGGTGCCAATGAAATAGGCTGCTTTGTCCTGATGATGTACACTTTCTGCTTACATATCTAACATTAACCCTTTACACTACAAGTGATGCACTGGACTCTGCATCACAGGACTGTTGTGCTCAAATCTCTGGAGTGGACCATTGATTTTTGTTACGATAATCAAACATCTTCATGGTCAATCTTTTATTTCCAGATTTGTAAACTGATCTCCAGATGTTGTGGTGGGATTCAAACTCACAGTCCCCTGGATACTCAGTGTTAACTATTTGGATTACTAACCCAGTGACTTAATCACTACATTATTGTACAGCAACTGGCATTTATATAGTGCCTTAAGCATTGTAAAACATTGTGAGGCACTAAAATATGACACCGAGCCACATAAGGGGATATTTGGGACAGGCGAACAAAAGTTTACTCAAAGACACCGGTCTTTAAGGAGGATCTTAAAGAGGAGAGAGAGTTAGAGAGGTTTAGGAGGGAGCTCTTGAGCTTGGGGCCTTGACAGCTGAAGGCATGGCCGCCAATGCAGTGGTGATGAAAAATGGGATGCGGAGTGTTGGAGGAGAGACAGGGAGGGGTGAGGCCATGGAGGGATTTGAAAATAAGGACGATGATTTTAAAATCCAGGGCGATTTCATGTTGGTATGATACAGTCATTACCACGAAATATCGATACACAAACTGTGGGAAGAAACCTGACAATCAAATCTTTTGAGGAATTTGGACAAGCAGTGTGAAGCCACCTCTAGAGGATAGTCTTTGATAGGGAAGAAAATCAGGAGAGAAGTACGGCCAGCCTGAAATCACCCATTTTGTGCAACCCACCTGCTCTCCCTGACTATGACATCAACATTGAGATTGTTTCAGCTAAACAATATAAGTGACAGCCATTCGCTGACTCATTCCTCAGGGCAGTGCCTTGACCAATCAGGGTCAACCTTCCTGGATTAAATTTCAAACAATGGGTTGGCAGTTAACTGTCAATCATCATCACTGGTGCATTCTCTAATGGCAACAGCTGTACCAATCAGAGTCCACTTGCCAACCAATCAGCACTCTCTTCACATACCGTATAAATTGTTGTTTCCCCCTTATATTGATATTCTTGCAAGTGTCCTGATGAGTGCAAGATGAAAAGCTGCGACATGTCTCTTTTTTCAGCAATACTCAAGTTCTGTACTACCAAACGACTAATTATGACTTGCCCTAGAGGAAGTAATGAAAGTTCCCTGGACTGGTTCCTGGGATGGCAGATTGTCCTATGAGGAGAGATTGACTAGACTGGGCCCATATTCCCTGGAGTTTAGAAGAATCAGAGGTGATCTCATTGAAACATATAAAAATTCTGAGAGGATTTAACAAGGTAGATAGATACTGCGATAAATGTTAAATACTGCGGACCTGAAATAAAAATAGAAAGTGCTGGAAAACTCAGCAGGTCAGGCAGCATCTGTGGAGAGAGAAACAGATTTAACGTTTCGAGTCCAAAGTGACTCTCTTTCAGACACTGAGAGGTTGTTTCCCCTGGGTGGTGAGTCCAGAACCAGGGGACACCATCTCAGAATAAGGGGGAGGCCATTTTGGACTGAGATCAGGAGACATTTCTTCACTCTCAAAGGGTTGTGAATCTTTGAAATTCTCTACCCCGGAGAGCCGTGGATGCTCAGTTGCTGAGCATATTCAGGACAAAGGTTGGTGGATATTTGGGCACTAGGGGAATTAAGAGATATGGAGATAATGTGGGAAGGTGGAGTTGAGGTAGAAGATCTTATCGAATGGTGGAGCAGGCACAAGGGGCTACTCCAGCTCCTATTTCTTATGTTCTTATGAGCTTTCCATGGAGGACAGGAAGATCTACCACAAGCCTACCTTCACTGGTCAATGTATGTGTTGGGATTCTTACAGTTCCACACGCTATAAGATTGGCCTTATTGGCAACCTTGTAAATAGGGCCCGAGCCATTTGCTCACCATGCAATTTTGATGCTGAAATAGGCGCAACAAAGGCATCCTGCAGGATAATGCCTACTCTGATCAGATCATTTCGTGCTTATATCACGCAAGCTCATAAATGGGCCTAAACACCATCACTTCCGGGCCTGAAAAGTGCCCAGTCTACCTCCGATTACCCTGGAAGGGCAAAGTATCTCAAAAATTTGAGCAACAGGTGTAGCTCGCTGCTTCACGCTGCTATCATGCAGTAGCAACACGAGTGGTATTCACCACTAACAGGATGCTGCCGTCAAGCCAAAAAGATCTTCTGCCTATCACACACATGAGTAACGTGGTATATGAATTTCAGTGCCAGTGTGATGTTAAGTATGTAGGCCGTACACCCCAAAGACTGGTGGGTTGTACCAAACAGCATGTCCCAGACGCTGTTCGCATTGGGCAGGGTACAGGCCGTACCCAACCAGCCCGTGCTTGCAAAACCCGAAACTCCGTGTCCGACATTAGATGCGATTCCGCGATCGGACAACATTTGCTGAATAATCCTCAATGTGCTAAGAATTACACTGGCGGCCAATTTAAGATTGTCAGTTGGGTTCGCAATATGTCACGTTTGTGTACACTGGAAGCTTCATATATGAATACACGGGGCCCTGTTCTTTGCAGATGGAAAGAACACGTACACACATTGCACCTGTTTCAGCTGAACAACATAAGTGACAGCCATTCGCTGACTCATCGCTTGGGGTTGGGGTTGGTTAGCTCAGTTGGCTGGATAGCTGGTCTGTGGTGCAAAGTAACACCAACAGCATGGGTCTAATTCCTCTACTAGCTGATGTCACCATGAAGGCCCTGCCTTCTCAACCTCACCCCTCACCTGAGGCATGGTGACCCTCAGGTTAAACTCACCACCAGTCATCTCTCTTTGATGTGAAAGCAGCCTATGGTCCTCTGAGACATTGGTGACTTTCACCTTCATTTCTCAGGGAAATACCTTGACCAATCAGAGTCAAGGGATGACTCTTCTTCAGATACTGAGAGGTTGTTTCCCCTGGCTGGTGAGTCTAGAACCAGGGGAAACCATCTCAGAATAAAGGTAAGGCCATTTTGGATTGAGATCAGGAGGAATGTCTTCACTCTTAAAGGGTTGTGAATCTTTGAAATTCTCTACCCCAGAGAGCTGTGGATGCTCAGTTGCTGAGCATATTTAAGACAAACGTTGGTGGATTTTTGGACACACAGGGAATTAAGAGATGTGGAGATAATGTAAGAAGGTGCAGTTGAGGTAGAAGATCAACCATGATCTTATCGAATGGTGGAGCAGGCTCAAGGGGCTGAATGACTTACTCCAGCTCCTGTTTCTCATGTTCTTTTGAGCTTTCTGTGGAGGACAGGAAGATCGACCGCAAGCCTACCTTCACTGGTCAATATACACATTGGGATTCTTACAGTTGCCTTGATCAATCAGGGTCAAGCTGCCTGGTTTAAAAGTTCAAACAATGCTTGGAAGCTAACTGTCAGTCACCATCGGCGGTGCATTCTCCATGGCAACACCGCTTGCCAACCAGTCAGCACTCTCTTCGCATGCAGTATAAATTGTTGTTTTCCCCCCTATACTGATATTCGTGCGGGTATCCTGATGAGTGCAAGACGAAAAGCTTCGACATGTCTCTTTTTTCAGGAATACTCAAGCTCTGGAAAATGGAAATGGAACATAGCATTAAATGCCTTCTGGAGGGGAAGCGAATTGAGAGCTTGCAGATGGCAATTAGCAGAAAACAATTGCTGATGCATTTGAAAGAATTCCTAATTGCCTCAATAACAAGGTGCGCTGGACCTATAATTCAAACAGATTGAGAATTAAACTGAGTCTCTGCTGTTGACTAATGAGCTATGAACAGCCTGCTGACTTTAGGAGCTGTGCACTCATTTGCTGCTTGATAATTGCGCATAATGTTATTCTCTGATATTTTGTATTGGAGTTAATAACCTTTGATAGGATTATCCCTTGCAGTGAATATCAACTATTGGTTGATTGAATAATATGATACTTTGAATCCCAGCACATTTCCTGATATTAAAAAATGCTATGCTCTATAGTTTTGCTGGTGGAGTATATCGTGATTTCATACAGAATCATAGCATAGCTTCAGCACAGAAGGAGGCCATTCGGCCTGTCTGTTCTGGCCTTCAGAAGGAGCAATTCATCTCGTGCAAACTTCTCCCTGTAACCCTGCACATTCTTCCATTTCAGAGAGCAGTCTAATTCCCTCTTGCATGCCTTGAATGATTCTGCTTTCATCATGCTCTCAGGCAACACATTCCAGATCCTAACCACTCGCTGCTTAAAAAAGTTTTTCCTCATGTCTCGATTGCTTCTTTTGCCAACTACCTGTGCCCTCTGCTTCTCGATCCTTCCATCATTGGGAACAGTTTCTCCCTCTCTACTTTGTCAAGAACCCCCATGATTTTGTATACCTCTATCAAATCTCCTCTCAGCCTTCTCTACTCCAAGGAGAACAGTCCCAACTTCTCCAATCTATCCACATAACTGAAGTTCCTCATCCCTGGAACCATTAATATGAATCTTATCTGCACTCTCTCCAATGCCTTCACATCCTTCCTAAAATATGGTGCCCAGAACTGGATGAAATACTCCAGCTGAGGCTGAACCAGTATTTTACACAGGGTTAACATAATGTCCTTGCTTTTATACTCTATACCCTGATTGATAAAGCCAAGAGGTTATATACTTATTAACCAGTCCTACCAGCTTCAATGATTTACGTATATAAACACCCAGGTCCCTCTGCTCCTGAACCCCCTTTAGAATTGTATCCTTTGTTTTATATATTGTCTCTCCGCATTCTTCCTACCCAAATGAATCACTTCCCTGGTCTTGCAAGGTGACAGAGTGACTGGACACCCGTGCTATCTTTGTGCCAGGAGGAGATTTTGTTTCCTACCAATGACCCGACATCTGCAGCTAAGGTGGAGGCAGAGTGCTGTGCCCCTTTGCCTGAGGTGACCTTGGCGGCTGCCCTTTGGTGGTCTGAGACCCAGGGGGGGTCTCCTGCACAGCTGCAGGTTCACCCTCATCAGCCTCACCTACTGGAGGCATGGGAGCTACAGGCAGAGGTGAGGAAGACCCCGACAGCTCACCCTTGGAGCGCCCTGAGTTGATCCACTCTGGGGCAGCCTGCAGTGGGATGTGGGCATCGCTGGCTAGGCCAGCACTAATTGCCCATCCCTGATTGCCCTTGAGAAGGTGGTGGTGAGCTGCTGGGATGATTCGATGGAACGGACAGGTTTCAACAAGAAACAGCTAAACTTTATTACAGAGGGCTTTTCAGGTGCTACACGTATGATCAGGGCTCTCGTCAGGAAGGCCCACCCCAACCCCCCCAGATTTCCCACGCTTAGGGCTTACTGGTCAGAGCCTTAACAGAACAGCACGTGACCCCTAATAGACAACAGGAGGGGCTATATCCTCAGTTAACACATTTCCGCCCCCTTTATTTTTTTTTACAATTTCTATTAACAGGGAAACATTTGAATATCCAACAACGTGTATACATATATATATATACAATTTTCAGGTGATTAAAGATCAAATCTCTGAGGGGCTCTCCTTATATGGCTAGGGCAGCAGAGATCTACCACCTGAGGTTCTGCAACAAGCTCGACAGGATCTGGAACTGCAGCATGAGACATCGCCCTCCTCACCCGCCCCCCACCCCACCACCCCGGCAGCCCTGAGCTTTTCAGCGTGTGTTTCACACTGGCTGGCCGTTCATTGGCCCACCCACCCAACGACCCGAAAATCCTGCCCCGGGTACCTAGTTGGCATTTCGTCAATAATTCAGGTGGTGTTGAACCCGGTCGTCGAATGTGGTGTTTTGCAATAACTGAAAAGAAAGCGGGAATGTCGAAATTCCGGAGTGCCTTCCGTTTGTACCAGACTTAAAGGTTTGTACTGCCCTCTCGGCTAGGCCATTGGGTGAAGGATGCCAAGGGGCTGTTTTAATATCTCGGGATCCATAAATTTCTGAAACTCTGTGCTGGCAAAAGTGGCATCGTTATCTGAACCGACAGTTTCAGGTAGGCCGTATACGCTGGAACGGTGACGTAGCTGCGTTTGACATTGGCGGCTTGACTTCCGATACATCCATCCATTTGGAATGTGCATCTACAATTAACAAAACATGGTTACCCAAGAATGGTCCTACGCTGTTGATATGTAATCGAACCCAGGGTGGACCAGGCCACTCCCACGAATGCAGGGGAGCCGGAACAGGCAACTTCTATTGTTGCTGACAGTGGAGGCAGCGCTTTACCGAGTTTTCGATCTCTCCATCAATGCCTGGCTACCGTAACTAGCTTCACTGATCTGAGTTGGTCCAAGTTGAGTGGAATGCCTGAGGTGGCGACCGTGGCTAAGGGCGGTACATCCCGCAAGGTGTTGAAGCAGCCGCTGACCAAAGTCACCAAGAAGCTGCTCAAGGAGCGGAGGAAATCGCGCAAGCAGAGCTATTCCGCTTACGCGCACAGGGTGTTGACCCAGGTCCACCCATCCACCAGGATCTCGTCCAAGGCCATGAGTGTTATGAGTTCCTTCGTTGTCGACATTTTCGAGCGCATCGCCTCCGAGGCTTCGCACCTCATTCACTACGACAAGCGCCCACACCATCTCGGCCAGGGAGATCCAGAGTGCCGTCCGCCTCATGCTGCCCGTGGAACTGGCCAAACACGCCGTCTCCAAAGGCACCCAAAGCGGTCACCAGATACATCAACTCTGTTCAGGTCAATCATTCTAAAGATTATAAATAGCTTCGCACAAGCAATTTCATTTTTGATATGGCCGGATGGGTTGTATGCAGTTTTGTCAAGAGCGGCCCTCTGCCTTGTGGTGGGACCACCACTCTTGACCCCCACAACAAAATTCCATCTTGGCAGCTCAATTCCGTTTGTCTGACATGAAATGGTCTCAATTCTTCAGATACAGGCAAGTTTGACCATCCTTTCAAGACAAAGTCTCTGACTTTCAATAATGTTGAATCTCTGTTCGTCCAATTTCTAATTTGTTTCGTACACACAGGCAGGGAATCTAAGAAGTTCAATAATAACACTAACTCCTGAGGAATGGGAATATGCACTATACTGTCTGGCAACGGGAGATGACTGAGTGCACCTGCATTTACAATGTGCAGGCCAGGACGGTACATAAAGGTATACTCGTACACAGACAATGTCAGAGCCCATCGTTGGATCCGCACTGATGCTATTGGAGGGATGGCCTTGTCCCCACTGAATAAACCCATTAATGGTTTACGCTCTGACACAATGGTGAAATGCCGACCATGCAGGTACTGGTGGAACATATTCACCCCAAATACCGCTGATAAACCTTCATTTTCTAGCTGGGAATAACTCTCCTCGGCTGTGGAGGGGGTCCTCGAGACATAGCCAATGGGCCTTTCTGATCCATTTTCCATTTTATAGGATAACACAGCTCCCGCCCGGTAGGGAGAGGCATCACATGTTAATACCTGCTCTTTCACCGGGTCGTAGTGTACCAATAGACACGATGAATGCAACATTCCCTTTGCTCTCATGAAGGTTTCTTCCTGTTGTATCCCCTGAGCCCAGCGGTGGTTCTTTTTAAGTAACAAGTGCCGACACGGGTTGATCAAGTTGGTAAGAAGCGACTACGGTAGTTGATCATGCCCAGGAAGGCCTTGAGTTCTGTCACATTGGATGGTAATGGCCCATTCCTTATTGCCTGAACTTTATCTTCTACCAGATGAAAACCCATGGCATCCACCCTGTGTGGCCTAGATAAGTCACTTCTAGTGCCTGAAATGTGCACTTTTCCTTCTTAAACTGTACGTCGGGTTCCATGAACCTCCTTTACACCTCTTCCAGGTTGGTCAAGTGTTTTGTCTTGGTTAACCCCGCGATGTGGACATGACCTAGATATACAATTACTCGAGGGAGTCCTTGCAAAAGGCTCTCCATTGCTCTCTGGAAGAAAGCACACACTGACGAGACCCCGAAGGGTAGACAGGTGTACTGACAGAGACCCTTGTGTGTGTTAGTGGTTACACACTCACTCGATACGCTATCCAGCTCCAGTTGCTGGTAAGTGTGGCTCACATCCAATTTCGTATAGGACTTGCCTCCAGCCAGTTTGGCATATCCTTGTGATAGGGTACTTATCTAGTTTGGTTGTCTTAGTTACGGTCAATTTATAGCCTCCACTGATACATATGGTGCAGTCGAGCTTAACCACTGGAACTATGGGTGCAGCCCATTCCGAAAACTGAGCAGAGACAGCGGGTGGCGGGGGGTGGGGGGGCGGGGTGGGTGGGGTGGTATACCCTCAGTTACCACAGCTGCCTTTTTGAAATGCTGCAACCCATGTGGAGTAGGTAGGGAGGGAGTTCCAGGATTCTGACCCAGCGACAGTGAAGGAACGGCCGATATATTTCCAAGTCAGGATGGTGAGTGGCTTGGAGGGGAACTTCCAGGTGGTGGTGTTCCCATCTATCTGCTGCCCCTGTGGTTGTGGGTTTGGAAGGTGCTGTCTAAGGAGCCTTGGTGAATTCCTGCAGTGCACCTTGTAGCTGGTACACACTGCTGCTACTGTACATCGATGGTGGAGGGAGTGAATGTTTGTGGATGTGGTGCCAATCAAGTGGGCTGCTTTGTCCTGGATGGTGTCGAGATTCTTGAGTGTTGTAGGAGCTGCACTCATCCAGGCAAGTGGGGAGTATTCCATCACACTCCTGACTTGTGCCCTGTAGATGGTGGACAGGCTTTGGGGAGTCAGGGAGTAAGTTACTCACTGCAGGATTCCTAGCCTCTGACATGCTCTTGTAGTCACAGTATTTATATGGCTAGCCCAGTTCAGTTCCTGGTCAATGGCCACCCCCAGGATGTTGATAGAGGGGGATTCAGTGATGGTAATGTCATTGAATTTCAAGGGTCAATGGTTAGATTCTTTCTTTTTGGAGATGGTCACTGCCTGGCACTTGTGAGGCAGAAATGTTACTTGCCACTTATCAGCCCAAGCTTGAATATTGTCTGGGTCTTACTGCATATGGACATGGACTGTTTCAGTACCTGCGGAGTCGCAAATGGTGCTGAACATTGTGAATTCATCAGCGAACATCCCCACTTCTGGCCTTATAATGGAAGGAAGGTCATTGATGAAGCAGCTAAAGATGGTTGGGCTGAGGACACTGATATACTGATAGCAGTATAAAAAACCAAGAATTAAAAAAAGGTCATTAAACCTTCCTCTTTTAAGCAAACTGAGTGGAGAATTCATTCTCATGATTATTCGGTGAGCCAGTGCAGACACGATGGGCTGAATGGCCTCCTTCTGTACTTTAACAGAAGAAGACTCTTTACTTAGAGAGTGGTGAGAATGTGGAATTCACTGCATAAGAACATAAGAAAGAGGAATCAGCCATTCGGCCCCTCGAGCCTGCTCCGCCAATCAACATGACCATAGCTGATCTTCTACCTCATCTCCACCTTCCTGCACTATCCCCATACGCCTTAATTTCCTTGGAGTAGTGTTACGACCAGGATGGGAGGAGTGCGCGAATTAGCAAGCCCCATTACCCTCCAGGCCGTACCGTTAATTAAATGTTTAGTTTTCTCACCGAAATTGCCGATTGTTTACCTGTACGCCTACCACCCATAAGACGAGTCTCTGACCAGGCTTCTTTCAAAACTCAGAATGGTTAATTTATTATAAAACAAAACTTCTTTAAACAAGTTGCAACTGGTCAACACACAATTGTAATCGGGAAGTATAACTATCCATCTCTTCCTAAAGAATTCCCCCAGCACACACCCACACACCCACACCCATACAGACAGACAAACAAATGACAAACAGATAAGAGTCTCTCTGCAGGGATGGGCTTTAGAGGATGGGTGTTATAAAATAAAGGAAAAGTCCGCAGGGTCTCGACGCTGTTCGACCTGGAGTTCCCTCGCGTGATGACAGGCCGCTGGTCCCAGTAGATGTCTGGAAGTTCTCGCCAACTCACCTCAGCTTGGCAGGTCTAAATGCAGACTGGTTACACTCAGATGAGGGTTCTCTGGCTGCAGGTTGAAAACCACACACTATTTTAGACAAGGTAGGGAGAGGGAGCCAGCTAGGGTAGCCTTCCTTCCTCAGCTAGCTCCCCAACAAGCAAAACCACAGGGTTAAACTTAAGGTTTGCCTCTGCCATGTGGTTGACTTTTTATCTTCCAACTTTTCTTTAATTAAAACACTTTGCAGTTCAAAACAAACAAACAACCCCTTCTCAAATACCACATAGGTCAGGTGGTTTCTTGGAAGAGGCCTGCCTGCTTGTTGACAGTTCCAAGGTAAACTTATGACCTTCTTTAAATAAAATTCCAGGTTAATATCCACATGTCCAGATCATGCCCTGTCCTTCCATTTTGTAAAAGAAAAATTCAGTCTTGAGAGATATGATTCTAACATTAATTGAGGTGAATAGCATAGATACCTTTAAGAGGAGGCCAGATGGGCACAAAGGAGAGAGTCGAATAGAGGGTTATACAATAGAGTTACATGAGGAAGGATAGGAGGAGGCTAGAGTGGAGCATAAACACCATCGTGGACTGGCTGAGCCAAATTGGGCCTGTTTCTGAGTCGTGTATACTATGTAATCCTATGTAATCTGCCTTCTGGGCATTGGTGAGACCATACGTAGAGTACTATATGCAGCTTTCGTCTCCTTACTTAAGGAGGGATATATTTGCATTGGAGACGGCTCAGAAAAGGTTCACTAGGATGATTCCTGGGATGAAGGGGTTTGTCTTATGAGGAGAGGTTGAGCAGGTTGGGCCTATACTCATTGGAGTTTAGAAGAAGGAAAGTTGATCTTACTGAAACATACAAGATTCTGAGGGGGCTTGACAGGGTGGGTGCTGAGAGGATGTTTCCCCTTGTGGGGGGAATCTAGAACGGGGGGGGGCACAGATTCAAATAAGGGGTCTTCCATTTCAGATGGAGATGAGGAGGAATTTCTTCTCTCAAGGGATTGTTAATCTTTGGAACTCTCTTCCCCGGAGAGCAGTGGAGGTTGGGTCAATGAATATATTCAAGGCTGGGTTAGACAGATTTTTGATAGACAAGAGAATCAGGGGTTATGGGGGGTTGGCGGGGGAGGTGGGGGCAGACAGGAAAGTGGAGTTAAGGCCACAATCAGACCAGGTTCAATGGGCTGAATGGCCAACTCCTATATCCATTTTTTTTATCTTCTTATGTTCAGTTCCCAGATGCTCTCCCAGATCCCAATCTCACTCTTTCTTATTCCGCATTAAGATGCAAATTTTTCAAACGCAAAATACTGCGTACGCTGGAAATCTAAAATAAAAACAGAAAATACCAAAATTCTCATCCGGCCAGGCAGTGCCTGTGGAGGGAGAACCAGAGTTAACATTTCAGGTCAATGACCTTTCATTGGTAAATTTTCCAAGTCAGGACAATTGATGAGGCTTCTCAGCCACCATCAGTGAGTGCCGTGCTCATGTATGTTGAATCTGGAATTGGCGATCTTTGATTCACAATATAACATTCAATACGATCATGGCTGATTTTGGGCTTCAACTCCATTTTCCTGCTCGCTCCCCACATCCCTTGATTCCCCGAGGTACCAGAAACCTATCTATCCCGGCCTTAAATGTATTCAACGGGTGGAGCATCCACAACCCTCTGGGGTTGGGAATTCCAAAGATTCACAACCCTTTGAGTGAAGAAATTTCTCCTCATCTCAGTCCTAAATGATCAGCCCCCTTATCCTAAGGCTGTACCCCCGTGTTTTAGATTCCCCGACCAGCGGAAACAATCTCTGTGTCCACCCTATCAAACCCCTTCACAATCTTGTAGTTTTCAATCACCTCTCCTTCTTCTAAACTCCAGCGAACATTAGCTCAATTTATTCAGCCTCTTATCACAGAACAACCCCCTGAGTGCAGGGACCAATTTAGTGAAGAAGCTCCTAAGAAGAGTTATACGGACTCAAAACGTTAACTGTCTTTTTCTCCACAGATGCTGTTAGACCTGCTGAGTCTTTCCAGCATTTTCTGTTTTGGTTTCCATTTTATTGAGCCTTCACTGTACCACCTCCGATGCAAGGATATCCTTTCTTAAATGTGGAGACCAAAACTGCACACAGTATTCCAGATGTGGTCTCACCAAAACCCTGTACAACTCTAGCAAGACTCCTTTATTCTTGTTCTCCAATCCCCTTGTAATAAAGGCCAACATGCCATTTGCTAATTGCTTGTTGTACCTGCATACTAACTTCCCGCGTTCCTTGTATGAGCACACGCAAGTGTCTTTGAACATCAACACTTACAATTTTCTCATCTTTTAAAAATATTCTGCTTTTCTATTCTTCAGATCAAAGTGAATAACTTCACACTTCCCCACATTATACTCCATCTGCCGTCTTGTTGCCCACTCACTTAACCCTGTCTATATCTCTTTGCAGCCTCTCTGTGTCCTCTCCACAGCCTCTCTGTGTCCTTTCCCACCTTGCTAGGTATCATCAGCAAACTTTGATACATTACTCTCTGTCTCTTCATCTAAATCATTAATATAGATTGTAAATAGCTGGGGCGCCAGCACTGATCCTTGCAGCACTCCACGATTCACTGGCAGCTTGAAGAGGCCCCATGTATGCCTACTCTCTACTTCCTGTCCATTAACCAATCCTCTATCCATACTAATATATTACCCCCAACTCCATGAACCCTTATCTTGCTTATTTACTTTTTGTCTGGCACCTTATCGAGTGCAATATAGATTGAAGATAATTGACAAAAGGTCCGGCGGGGGAGAGATATGAGAGAAAAAAAATCCAGACTGAACTGTTGTGACCTGGAACGTGCAGCCTGAAAGGGTGGGGAAAGCAGCTTTATTGGTTACTAAGCGAAAGAAATTGAAGGGGAAAATTTTGCAGGGCTATGGGGAAAGAGCAAGGAAGTGAGTCTATAAAAGAGCCAGCACAGGCAAGCTGGGCTTGTCACTCGCTGTATAAATACGTTTTTCCTCATGTCGCCATTGCTTCTTTTGCAAGCTACCTAAAGCCCTCTGGTTCTCGATCCTTCCATCAATGGGAACAGTTTCTCCCTGTCCCCTCTGTCCAGACTCCTCATGATTTTGAATATCTCTATCAAATCACCTCTCCACCTTCTCTTCTTCTGTGCTGCATCATTCTATAATGACTATATTGGTTGTTAAGGGCATGGGGACGTTCTGAGGGCATGAATGGCACTATATGAATGCCAAGTTCATTCACCCCATCTCAATCATCTGTCCCTCTTATAATCTGCAGCTGCTAAAAAAAAACTGATCTTTATCTATCCACCCCTTCTCCATCTTCTCTCCCGCTCTTTGTATCCCTCAATACAAAATTAGCCTTTTGAACTAGGCTGACTCAATTTAAAATCCTCAATTTAGTCTGGCGCACTGACCTCTACCTCGCAGAGGCTGAGCGTCAACTTGCAGACACTTCCTCCTACCTCCCCCTGGACCATGACCCCACCACTGAACATCAAGCCATTGTTTCCAGGACTGTTACTGACTTCATCTCCTCTGGAGACCTTCCTTCCACAGCTTCCAACCTCATAGTCTCCCAACCTCGGATGGCCCACTTCTACCTCCTACCCAAAATCCACAAACAGGACTGTCCCGGCAGGCCGATCGTGTCAGCCTGTTCCTGCCCTACGGAACTCATTTCTTGCTATCTTGACTCCATTCTCTCTCCCCTTGTCCAGTCCCTTCCCACCTACAACCGTGATTCCTCTGACACCCTACATCATATCAACAATTTCCAGTTCCCTGGCCCCAACCGCCTCCTCTTCATCATGGACGTCCAATAACCTTTTTACACCTCCATCCCACTCCGGGATGGTCTGATGGCTCTCCGCCTCTGCCTCGAACAGAGGCCCAAACAATCCCCATCCACCACTACTCTCCTCCGCCTGGCTGAATTTGTTCTCACACTGAACAATTTCTCCTTAAACTCCTCTCACTTCCTCCAAATAAAAGGTGTGGCTATGGGTACCCGCATGGGCCCCAGCTATGCCTGTCTCTTTTTGGGGTATGTGGAACATTCCTTGTTCCAGTCCTACTCTGGCCCCCTCCCACAACTCTTTCTCCGGTACATCGATGATTACTTCGGTGCTGCTTCATGCTCTCGTCTGGACCTGGAAAAATTTATTAATTTTGCTTCCAATTTCCACCCCTCCATCATTTTCACATGGTCCATCTCTGACAGTTCCCTTCCCTTCCTTGACCTCTCTGTTTCAACTTCTGGTGATTGACTGTCCACCAATATCCATTACAAGCCTACCGACTCCCACAGCTACCTCGACTACAGCTCCTCACACCCCGCTTCCTGTAAGGACTCCATCCCATTCTCTCAGTTCCTTCGCCTCTGTCGCATCTGTTCTGATGATGCCACTTTCAAAAACAGTTCCTCTGACATGTCTTCCTTCTTCCTTAACCGAGGTTTTCCACCCACAGTGGTTGACGGGGCCCTCAGCCGTGTCCGGCCCATCTCCCGCGCATCCGCCCTCACACCTTCCTCTCCCTCCCAGAACCGTGATAGGGTCCCCCTTGTCCTCATTTATCACCCCACCAGCCTCCGCATTCAAAGGATCATCCTCCGCCATTTCTGCCAACTCCAGCATGATGCCACCACCAAACACATCTTCCCTTCATCCCCCCTAGCGGTATTCCACAGGGATCATTCCCTCTGGGACACCCTGGTCCACTCCTCCATCACCCCCTACACCTCAACCCCCTCCCACGGCACCTTCCCATGCAACCACAGAAGGTGCAACACCTGCCCCTTTACTTCCTCTCTCCTCACCTTCCAAGGGCCCAAACACTCCTTTCAATGAAGCAGCATTTCACTTGCACTTCCCTCAATTTAGTCTACTGCATTCGTTGCTCTCAATGCGGTTTCCTCTACACTGGAGAGACCAAACGCAGACTGGGTGACCGCTTTGCAGAACACCTTCGGTCTGTCCGCAAGCATGACCCAGACCTCCCTGTCGCTTGCCATTTCAACACTCCACCCTGCTCTCATGCCCACATGTCCGTCCTTGGCCTGCTGCATTGTTTCAGTGAAGCTCAACGCAAACTGGAGGAACAGCACCTCATTTTCCGACTAGGCACTTTACAGTCTTCCGGACTGAATATTGAGTTCAACAACTTCAGATCATGAACTCTCTCCCCCATCCCCACCCCCTTTCTGACTCCCCCCCTTTTTTTTCCAATAATTTATATAGATTTTTCTTTTCCCACCTATTTCCATTATTTTTAAATGTATTTCCATCCATTGTTTTATCTCTACCTTTTAGCCTATTTCGACTCCTTCACCCCACCCCACCCCCACTAGGGCTATCTGTCCCTTGCTCGTCCTGCTTTCTACCCTTAATTAGCACATTCCTTAGATAATATCACCACCTTCAACACCTCTTTGTCCTTTTGTCTATGACATCTTTTGGCTATCTCCACCTATCACTGGCCCTCTATCCAGCTCTACCTGTCCCACCCCCCACCCCTTAAACCAGCTTATATTTCACCTCTTTTCTATTTTTACTTAGTTCTGTTGAAGAGTCATATGGACTCAAAACGTTAACTGTGTTCCTCTCCGCAGATGCTGCCAGACCTGCTGAGTTTTTCCAGGTATTTTTATATTTGTATTTTTATTTTTGTTTTGGATTTCCAACATCCGCAGTTTTTTGCTTTTATCTTAAAATCCTCAATGTTTGAAGCCAGGTGCTAGTTAATGCACTAGATGGCAGTGTGGTCATGGATCCACACATTGATGTTAGTTTTAGCTCCAAGTGTATCGGCATAAGATCATTAATGGATCCCCATTTGCTCCTAAGGTGTTGCTATAAGATCATTAAAACCATTTAGTACAACAATAACATTTTCTAGGTTTGTAAATTCAGGTTTCGCATGTTGAGCATCTCATCTGCTAACTTAATAAATCGAATGTTGAAGACTCTCCTCATTAACTTAACACTCCAACTCGAGCAGCTAACTTCTGACGAAAGGTAATGGACCTAATAAAGGAATGTGGGAAAAGGAGGAGGCCATTCAGCCCCTCCCACCCTGTTCTGTCATTCAAGGAAACCATGGGTCACCTCTATCTGAATTTAATTTGCTCTAATATTAAGGTTATCCCCATGTTCTGGATTCCCACGCTGGAGAAAACTCTTCATCTACCCTAAAAACTATAGAATCATAGAAATGTTACAGCACAGAAGGAGACCATTCACCCCATTGTGTCTGTGCTGGCTTTCTAAGAGCAATTCACCTAGTGCCCTGAAATTTTTCCTTTTCAGATAATGATTCAATTGCTCTTTGATTGAATTCCACCCCGCACCCCACCCCCACACCCTCAGGCACTGTATTCCAGGTCCTTGCCACTCGCTGTGTGAAAATGTTTTTCCTCATGTTGCCATTGCTTCCTTTGCAAACCACCTAAAGTCCTCTGGTTCTCAACCTTTCCCCCAGCGGGAACAGTTTCTCCCTATCCACTCTGTGCAGACCCCTCATGATTTTGAACACGCCTATCAAATCTCCTCTCAACCTTCTCTTCGCCAAGGAGAACAGCCCTAGCTTTTCCAATCTATCTCCTAAGTGAAGTTCCTCATCCCTGGAACCATTCTTGTCAATCTTTTCTGTACCTTACCGAGTGTCTTCACATCCTTCATAAAGTGTGGCACCTTTGAACATGTTAAACGCTTCCGTTAGATCACCCATTATTCGTGTATGGTCAAGAAAATACAAGCCTAGTCAACGCAACCTGTCCTCATAATTGAACCCTTTTATCCCCGGGCTCATTCTGGTGAATCTGCACTGCACAAGCTCCAAGGCCTGGGGTGCAATGCCCGGAACTGTATGCAGATAGGTCTGATCACCGCTCTCTTGAGTAAAACTCAAACATCACTTCCCCCCTCTTTGTAATCCAATCCAATTGAGATTGAGCCCAACATTTCATAAACCTTATACAGTTTGTACCTGTCAGCCAGCTTTTGGTGATTTGTACCTTTGACCCGAATCCCTTTCTCCCTCCACAGTTCCCAGTCCTCGCCGCTCAGGAAATATTCCTGGTCTATCCCTGCTTGGATCCTGGAATGTTAACCCAACGTTGCTCTCTCCATGGTTGCTGCCTGGCCCACTGAGTGCTTGCAGCATTCTTGGTTTCAGTTGTAAATTTTGCTCCATTTGCCACCATAGTTTAGTGATCGAATTCAGTGAACCTGCGGCTGTGTTTGCTACACACGTTCTCAATCAGTTTCACTTTTGGGGACTGTTGGTTACATTGGTTGAACAGAGCAGCCCCACCAACGTTTGAAGTGTTTGAGGTGTCAAATGTTTGACTGTCAGGAACCCTCATGAACCTGGGTACAAGGGAAGCTAATGACAGATGATTTCCTCCATGTAACAATTACAATAGATTGTACAATGATTCAGATGGAACACATTTATCAGGAATAGGGAACTGAGGATATCTTCCCGCGTCTGTTTATGATGTGGCTGCGTGCAGTGGGGTAACTCATGTTTGAGGCAGCAATGTAAAGCACACAATACCAACTCAGCCTCCAGTTAAAACAACTTGCCTGATTCCCATTCCCATTGAAATGTTTAACAGGTGACCGAGCCGATATCTGCTATTCCCCACCATCCCCAACATCTCATAAAGCCAAGGGCCACCTCAGTGACTTCACATCTCGACAGACCTAGCCTGACCTAGGCCATTCGGTCCCTCTAACCCATGCTGGCACTATTCAATCAGATCATGTTTGGCCCATGCTTCATGTTACACAGGTCCCAGGCCAGATAGTGAAGTCTGAACCTAGACACAAACCTGTTTCTTGATGGTAGGTTTATTTACAGAATGCAGCATTGCATATCTGTCCCCTACCTACCAACCACCCCAGTGCCCCCGCAGTCCCTTTTTATATCCTCTTTTAAGTAAAACCAAAAATCAATAAAATAAACTAATTAAAAGGGGCTAAACAGCCCCTAATGTGGCACTGTAACCAAAAAAAAAGTCAGTCCCTTTTTATATGTGCTCAAGATAACTCAATCATTCAACACTCTCCCCCTGTTTATTCTTAACCTTAACAACACAATTAACATAACAGTAACACCTCAGCTCCATTTACCTGCTAGCATAAGAGCAAAGTGCTGCCGATTCTGGAATTGTGAAATAAAAACAAAATGCCGGAAGTACTCAGCATCTGTCAAGAGAGGGAAACAGAATTTATGCTTCAGGTAAATGAGACTTAGTTGGGATCAGTCCCACAGGAGCTTCACTGACCTGAAATATTAAAACAAACCCTGACTTGCTGCGTATCCCTTACCCAACAAAACTTAATTAACTTAGCCATGAAAACTCCAATTGTGTCCCCAAAGGGAAGGGCCATTCAGCCCCTCAAACCTGCAGGGCCATCCAACAAGGTCATGGCTGATCTTCCACTTCAACTCCGCCTTCCTGCACTAAGCCCATATCCCTTAATTCCCTTGGCACCCAAAAATGTCTCACTCTCTGCCTTGAATACACTCAATGACTGCCATGTTCTTGCCCACCCACCCAACCTGCCTATATCCCCCCCGTATCCTTCATTGACTCGTTTACCATCTAACTTTGTATTGTCAGAAAACCTGCATAGTTTACACTCCATCTCCTCATCTAAGTCGCTAGTATAGAATGTCAATGACTGAGGGCCCAACACTGATCCTGCGCTACCCCACAAGTTACAGCCCACACACTGAAAACGTCCCATTCATCCCTACTCTGTGTTATCTGTCCATCAACCATTCCTCAACCCATCCTAATATATTACCCCCAATCTCGCGAGCCATAATTTTGTGCAATAGCCTCTTACGTGGCACTTGTCAAATATTTGTCAAATCCACAGCCTTTTGGAGGAGAAGAGTTCCAGATTTCCGCTACCCTTTATGTGAAAAAATGTATCTTTGGATTTTGCTCTTGAGTTAGGTTTAAGATTATGTACCCTTCGTTGATGATTGTCCCACAAGAGGAAATAGTTGCTCTATATCCAGCCTAATGAATCCTTTTTACACTTCAATCAAATCACCCCTCAATCTCCTACACTCATGGGAATACAAATCTAGTTTATGCAACCTGTTCACATCACTCTGGTGAACCTGCGCTGCTCCCCTCCAAGGTCACAATCGCCTTCCTGCGGTGTGGTGCCCGGAACTGAACACAGTCACTCCAGATGGGCCCTGACTGAGGTTCTATAAATCTGAAGCATCAGTTCTTCCCCCCTTTGCAATCTCGTCACTTTGAGAGAAAGGCTAACTTCACAATGCTACTGTGTCTACAAAAACACTAATCCCCATCTTCCGCCCGAGTTCCTATTTCTTTAACGTGTCTCCAGTATCTGAATATTTGGATTAATTTCACGAACTCACTTCATAATATTACTGAAAAGAGAGGCCTGTTGACGAAGCTTATCATCTCACACTCATCAGGACAAATGCAAGAATGCCGAATTTCAAACAATCACAACAATTTACACCACAGGAGAAAAGGGTGCTGATTGGTTGGCAAGTTGGCTCTGATTGGCCGAGGCGTTGCCAAGGGAAAAGCATTAGGGAACTATAGGTTCCAGGAGCCCCCGGGTAATTCAAAAAAGGCACAACGCTTGAGCATGTTCCTTTTGTCTGCAGAGAAGGGATTTCCTGTGTATGAATGTATGTTGCTTCTAGCACGTGTAAATGACCCATGTTATGGTCTTGACTGATTATCTTGTCCTGCCTAATCACGGAATCACATTGAACAGTAGACATTCTGTTTTGGGTTTTACAAGTACAGGCTGGCTGATTACGGCCTGTACTCTGCCTGTTGTGAACAACCGAAGGAGCATGTTGTTTGATTTGATCGGCCAATCACTGGGACACACGACCGACATTCCTGGCAACACACTGACGCTGAAATCCATACACCGCTTGGCTCAATGTGTGGTAGCCACTGCATAGTAGCCACACGAAAAAGCTTGCTGAACCTGTTGTCCAAATCTTTGAGACACTTTGCTTTTTCCATGGTAATTTGAGGTAGATTGGGCACTTCTCAGGTCCGCAAGTGGCGCCCTTTGGCCCATTTGCAAGTTTGCACAGCTTTACCCCATAATGCCAATACCCTCTGAAGCTTGGGGATTACCTTGTTGCTCCCCTGCCTCTGGCTGATAATGACTGATGTCCACTGCCTAAGTTCACAGGTAAAGTGCGGCTGCATTAAACAGTAAGAATAGGAGAGTGACTCATCCTTTTCTGCAAGCAACAGCCTAGAGATCTACAGAATCGGGGAGGCTGGGGGGAGGGGGCGTAAAAGCGAAGGAAATTGGGAAAATACCACTGAGTAAAATAAAAGATGCCATGGCACTATTCAAGTGGGAACAGCAGATTTCTCCTCTCTTACTCGATATTTATCCTTCAGACCGCATCAGCTAAAATATTGAATTTCTGGTGTTTGCGAAGCCTGCCCTACTTTAACCCTGACCCAGCTGGTGTTCCAAATGTACAATATACTCTCAGCCAGGTAGGAGGTTTTTTTTATTCGTTCATGGGATGTGGGTGTCACCAGCCAGGCTGGCATTTATCACCCATCCCTAGTTCAGAGGGGCAGTTAAGAGTCAACCACATTGCTGTGGGTCTGGAGTCACATGTAGGCCAGACCGGGTAAGAACGGCAGATTTCCTTCCCTAAAAGGGACATAAGTGAACCAGATGGGTTTTTCAGCCAAGATTTGTATTGAATTCAAATTGTACCCTCTACCGTGACAGGATTCCAGCTCAGAGCGTTACCCTGGGTCTAGGATTACTAGCCCAGTGACAATACCACTATGCCATTGCCTGCCCAGTGGGTACTGCTTCATCAAAGCACGTACTGGTCTGCTAATATCTTCAGTTACAGCCGTGTTTCCACAAGGTGGGTTACGAGTGTGCCTGGCACAGACACTGTCTGTACCTCGGCACCATCGGAGGTGGCTGGTTTGCACACCCCTGCAAAGCCTGATAGAACTTGGGGGGGTGCGGAGGGGGGCATCTTTCACAGGTTGGGGGCGAGGATCGTGGATGATGATGGTGGTGGAGGAGCCGGAATCGCCTAATATTAACCGCCGATGGCCTCCATTATCAACAGGGCCGTCTACCGGTCTCCCCCTGCTATCGTATTGGAGTGGGGGGAAATCACTTCTCTGTGGGAGGCCTGCTCGAGTCACAGGGAGTCTCGGGTTACTTTTCCAGGCACCTGATACACTGCAGCAACCAACCAAGCTGTTATTGATTTTCACAGCCTCAGTCACTGGCTCCGTTCTGTCTAATCACTGCTCATCGGGGGTCGAGACTCCTCTCAACAGGAGTAGGGGTTAGCAAGGCTCCCTGTTACTGTCAGCCTCCCCTGTGCACCTGTTGTAACAGTCACAGGCACAGCGGCCCTGCCAACTGAATTGGGAGGGAGGCAGTGGTATTATTGTCACTGGGCAAGTATTCCAGGGACCTCAGGGTAATGCTGTGGGGACCCAGGTTCAAATCCCACCGCAGCAGATGGCGAAATTTGAATTTTAAAAAAATCTGGAATTAAAAACCTCTGCTGATTCGTGTTTAAAAAAAACCATCTGGCTCACTCATGCCCATTAGGGAGAGAAATCTGCCGTCCTTACCCGGTCTGGCCTACATGTGACTCCAGACCCCACAGCAACGTGGTTGACTCTTAAACACCCGCTGAACAAGGGCAGTTAGGGGTGGGCAATAAATACCGGCCTAACCAGTGATGCCCACATCCCATGAACAAATAAATTTTAAAGAAATTAAAACAGTGCACTGGGGAGTCCCTTCTTGGCACTAAGTTCCTGGGTGGTCCAGATTTCTGCCTCAGAAAAGGTTCTTCACTGTCCCTCAATCAATCAACCGTCACTGGTCTCCCTGTCTAATTTAGCTAATGCTTCATATTGAAACTGTTGCTTCCTAACAAACTTAATAAACTACCTTAAAATCACTTATGAGTTCTCGACCACCTATTTTGGGTAACCGGTGACACATAAACCTTAAAAACTTACAGAGGTTCCGTCTACCCTCACAGTTGGGCATAAACGATCCCATGGCACTATTTCAGGGGCATTCTCCCCAGTACCCTGGCCAATGTTTATCCCTCAACCAGCATGACTTAAAAAAACAGATTATCTGGTTATGATCACATGTCTGTGGGACCTTGCTGTGTGCAAATTGACTGCCTCATTTCCTACGTTACAACAGAGACTGGACTTCAAGAGCATTTCATTGGCTATAAAGCGCTTCGGGACGTCCCGAGCTCCTGAAAGGTGCCATGTAAATGTAAGGTTTTTTTTTTCCTTCTTTGGTTTTCACAAGGCATGAACATTCAACCTACACCTGCCCTCTCAAACCCCTTCACGAGATATTGACACCTCGAGGGTCACCCCACAGTCTACAGAAGGAGGTCCCACGCAAATCCCCTTGAGGTTGTTGAGGAGCCGAGCTGAGTAAAAATGAAACCAAGCTTGTTTTCACCACAGCTGAAATGTTACCGGTCGACCGAAACCAGAACGCAGCTGATGAAGAGATTTTATGGTGAAATGATCCAGATCCTTACCCAGTGTTGCAAATCCCCCTTTAAAAAAAAAACGCTTGAGACTCTTTCAGCAAGGATAAAGGGAAGGGGTGCGTAAATAATTTTCGAAAGGAGGACTTGTATTTATTAGGCGACCTGTGGGCGTTCCACAGCGCTTTACAGCCAATGAAGTGCTTTTGAAATGAAGTCACTGTTGTAACGTAAGGAAGGCAGCCGCCAATTTGTGCACAGCAAGATCCCACAAATAGAGTTTCATAATTATCAGATGGCCTGTTTTAGTGACTGGTTAGAAGAACAGGCAGAATTCCACTGTTTTTCTTCAACACAGAGACACGAGATTTATTTTCTGTTCGCCTCAGAGGGAAAATGGGACCTTGGTTTGACGCATCATCTGAAAGATGGCACCTCTGGCAGTGCAGCACTCACTCAGCACTTTTTCTTTTCATTCAGCGTTTATTTCCGATCCCTAATTGCCCCTTGAGAAGGTGGTGGTGAGCTGCCTTCTTGAACCGCTGCAGTCCATGTGGTGTAGGTACACCCACAGTGCTGTTCGGGAGGGAGTTCCAGGATTTCGACCCAGTGACAGTGAAGGGACGGCGATATATTTCCAAGTCAGGATGGTGAGTGTCTTGGAGGGGAACTTCCAGGTGGTGGTGTTCCCATCTACCTGCTGCCTTTGTGCTTCTAGATGGTAGTGGTCGTAGGCTTAGAAGGTGCTGTCTAAGCAGCCTTTGAATTCTTACATTGCATCTTTAGATAGTATACGCTGCTGCTACTGTGTGTCAGTGGTGGAGGGAGTGAATGTTTAAGGTGGTGGATGGGGTGCCAATCACGTGGGCTGCTTTGTCCTGGATAATGTCGAGCTTCTTGAGTGTTGTTGTCCTTTTTGCATTATTAGTTCTTATTTATGTGAATCGGAACACGAGGTGCAAGAACACATGGACCTTGGGTGGCATATTCCCAAATCTTTGAAGGGCATGGCAATTTTTGAGGTGGTTACGAAAATGTACTTGGTACATGGCTTTGTACATAGCGACATTGAATACAAAAACAAGGAAGTTTACTTAAGAAAGAATACAATTGCATTAGAAGCAGGTCAGAGACGGCTCAGAAGACTGATTCCTGGGATGAAAGGGGCACCTTATGAGGAAAGGTTGGACTGCTTGAGCCTCTATCCATTGGAGTTTAGAAGAATGAGAGGTGATCCTATTGAAAAATATAAGATCCTGAGGGGACTTAATTGACAGGGTGGATGCTGAAAGGATGTTTCCTCTTAAGAGTGAGACTAGAACTGGGGGACACAGTTTATAAATAAGGGGCCTCCTGCTTAAGATGGAGATGAGGTGAAATTTTTTTCCCTCAGAGGGTTGTGAATCTGTGGAATTCTCTTCCCCAGAGAGCAGTGAAGGCAAGTTCGTTGAATATTTTTAAGGCTGAGGTAGATAGATTCTCGATTGACAAGGGAGCCAAAGGTTTTTGGAGGAAGACGGGGAAGTGGAGTTGAGGGTACAACCAGCTGAGCCATCATCTTATCAAATAGCGGAGCAGGCTCGAGGGGCCAAATGGCCTACTCCTGCTCCTAATTCGTATGGATTGTATGTATGTTTGCAAAGCATGATAAACCTTTACCATTTTCTGGTTGGTTGTCAATTCTTGGAACCACACTTTAGGGTTGGAAAGGGGTGAAGAGGAGATTTACCAAGGGTTGAGGGACTTCAGTTGCACAGAGAGACTGGAGAAGCCAAGATTGTCCTCCTCACAGCAGAGAAGGTTGGAGGGAGATTTGATAGAGATGCTCAAAACTAGGGATGGTTTAGAAAGATCAAGCAGGGAGGAACTGTTTCCTCTGGCAAGTGGGCCGGTAACCAGAAGGGCCACAGATTGAAAATAATCGATAAAAGAACTAGAGGGGAAATGAGGAGATATTTCTTCACAGAGGGTCATTCAGATTTGGAACCCAGAAGGGAGGCGGAATCAGATTTCACAGGAACTTTCAAAAGGCAATCGGACAATGTAATTGAAGAGGATGAATTTGCGGCATTATGGGGAAAGAGCTGGGGTCTGGCACTAGTTGAGTAGCTCCTTCAAAGAGCCAACACAGCTATGATGGTCTGAATGTCCCTTTTCTTTACCATAAGCGTTCAGGATCCCATTATCCTAATAATAGTGTAGCCACGGCTGTAACGTGGGAAAGGAATCGGGCACACTGAGCTCCCACAAACAGTAATTTGACAACCTGCAGGCAATCTGTTTTTTTTGTGTGACGTTGATTGGGGGATTTGGGTTATATCCAAACAACTGTTTATTCTGGGATTTAGGGAAGTGATGACATGTTCCATTCCGTAGTTCAAAATAATTCCTGCCAGCCACATCAATAAAATGTTAGTCAGCGTCCAGATGGGGCTCAGGATCAGCAACACGCACTTGCTTGCAGAGAAAGCAAAGTAAAACTCCTATTACTGTGCTTCCACATTGACCCCAATCCGAGAGGGCACCTATAACTGTTTCACTTTCCAAAAGCCCCCTCTCCCACATCATTTGGTGATCACTTATTGCACATAGATTTATATTAGAACATAAGAAATAGGAACAGGAGTAGACCATTCTGCCCCTCGAGCCTGCTGCGCCATTCAATAAGATCGTGGCTGATCATCTTGTGTTTCAAATTCCACATTCCCGTCTAACCCCGATAACCTTTGATCCCCTTGCCTAACAAGAATCTATCTACCTCAGTCTTAATTCAATGTCCCCACCTCCATCACCTTCTGAGGAAGAGAATTCCAAAGTCGAACAACCCTCTGAGAGAAAAAAATTCTCCTCATCTCTGTCCTAAAAGGGTGACCCCTAATTTTAAAACAGTGCCCCCTAGTTCTGGACTCACCCACAAGAGGAAACACCCTTTCCACGTCCACCTTGTCAAGGCCGTTCAGGACCTTGTAAACTTCAATCAAATCACCCCTCACTCTTCTAAACTCCAATGGAAACAAGCCCAGTCTGTCCAACCTTTCCTCATAAGACAACCCACTCATTCCAGGTATCAATCTAGTAAACCTCCTCTAGTTCAGAGTTCGCCTCCAATGCATTTACATATATTTGAGCCCAGGATGTGGATTGATAAACAAGCCTGCGTTCACTGAATTTGTAGTGTTTTCATACTCTCAGGACGTTGCAAACAAAGTACTTTTCGAATGTAGCCACAGTTGTAATGTAGAAAACACTGCGTACAAATTACACACAGCAAGCTCCCATAAACAGCAATTTGACGACCTGCAGGTAATCTGTTTTGCTGTTGTTGATTAAGGGGTAATAATTGGATGGGACACTGGGGAGAGCACCCCGCTCTTCTCTTTGAAATAGCGACACCCTATCCTTTATGTTCACCTGCGCGTACAGGTGGGGCCTTGGTTTAACGTTTCATCTAAAAAAAACACCTCCAACAGTGCAGTATTTGCTCAGCACTGCACTGGAGAATCAGCCAGGAATTTTGTGCTTAAACTGCTAGGCTGGAATTTTCCAGCCCCTCAATGCCGGCGGGATCTTCCGGTCCGGCTGATGTTGAGGGAAATTTCAATGGCTCGCTGGGCCCCTCCATGGGGTGGGGCCGGAAAATTCTGGCCCTAGTGTGGGACTTGAACACATAACCACCTGAAAAGGGAAGGGTGCTGCCACTGAGCCACGACTGATGCTTTGCCCACTCCTACTTGCCTTGTGGGGTATTAAGCGTCATTAAGACCATAAGACATAGGAGCAGAAATTAGGCCATTCGGCCCATCGAGTCTGCTCCACCACTCAATCATGGCTGATAAGTTTCTCAACCCCATTCTCCCGCCTTCTCCCCTTAACCTTTGATCCCCTTACCAATCAAGAACCTATCTATCTCGGTCTTAAGTACACTCAATGACCTGGCCTCCACAGCCTTCTGTGGCAATGAATTCAATAGATTCACCACTCTCTGGCTAAAGAAGTTTCTCCTCATCTCTGTTCTAAAAGGTCTTCCCTTTACTCTGAGGCTGTGCCCTCGGGTCCTAGACTCTCCTATTAATGGAAACATCTTCCCCACGTCCACTCTATCCAGGCCTTTCAGTATTCTGTAAGTTTCAATCAGATCCCCCCTCATCCTTCTAAACTCCATCGAGTATAGACCCAGAGTCCTCAAACGTTCCTCATATGTTAAGCCTTTCATTCCTGGGATCATTCCTGGGATTAAGAGTAATGTCAAGTACTTTGAGGCTGCTTTGATAAATGTGGTAATGTCCTACATCAACAAAAGTTTAAGCATCCTTCTTGCATCATTACCACAGAGTGAAAAATTGTTTTGCTGGAGGCAGGATGTATTTTTGGACTTATCACTGGTATGATGGATGGACTCTTCCTGGTCCCGCAGAGATCATAAGAATTAGGAGCAGGAATAGGCCATTAGGCCCTCAAACCTGCTCCACTATTCAATAAGATCATGACTGATCTGAATGTGGCCTTAAGTCTACTTTCCATCTGTTCCTCATAACCCTTGACTCCCCTTGTAGATCAAAAGTCTACCTAACTCAGCATTGAATATATTCAATGACTGAGCCTCCATTGCTCTCTGAGGAATGGAATTCCAAAATCTAACAACGTTCTGAGAGAATAAAATTCATCCATATCTCCATTTTAAATAGGATACCTCTTATTTTGAAACTGCAGCTAGTTCTAGATTCCCCCACCAGGGGAAACATCCTCTCAGCATCTACCCTGTCAAGCCCCCTCAGAATCTTATATGTTTCAATAAGATCACTTCTCATTCTTCTAAACTCCAATGGGTATGGGCCCAACCTGCTCAACCTTTCCTCGTAAGACAACGACCCCATAAGGAATCAGCCTCGTGAACTTCCTTTGAACTGCTTAAAATGCAGAGGTGGTTTTGAAGGTTGATATGGGAAGAAGGCAGGATGGGAGGGGTGGGTGTCGGGTCAGTGGGTCAATCAGTTCCCACCTTTGGCCGAACTTGCTGGTGGTGGGGCTGGAAGAATGAAACCCGCCCAGCAACAGCCAAAGTTAATTTTAACAAAATAGGCAAGTCTTCAGAGGGCGCTTCAAGACAGGAGCTCTTGTGGTTCCTTCCAGCAGCAACCCATTAGGACTGCTGTCCTTTCAAGAATGCAGTCCCTTTGATTGGGCCTTAGCAACTTAACCGCCATCTTTAATTGGACGGTGAACATGGAGCCAGCCAATTAGGAGGCTGCTGACAGGAAGATGACATCAGTGGACATCCTGTCGCCAACTGTGAGATTGTGGGACCAGAAATGGTCCCAGCCCTCGATTATTTCTAAACTGTTGAAGGTTCTGCTCATTGTGTTCACCAATTTAAATTAATCACAACGTGAGTTTTGTTGAAAAAAGAGACATGAAGTCAAAGCTTTTTGCCCTGCACTCATCAGGACCAAACTGCAAGAAAATCAAATCTCATAGGGAACAACAATTTATACTGCATGAGAAGAAGGTGTTCATTGGTTGGCAAGTGGAATACAAATGGTAGTAGCATTGCACTGAGAATGCACTGCATAGCAGTTAACTTCCAAGCTTTCTTTTAAATTCAGACCAGGCAAGTGGACTCTGAACCGTCAAGACACTGTCATGATGAATGAACCAGGGCAATGGCTTGACCAATCAGAGTCAACTTGCTTGGCTTCAATTTAAACAAATGCTTGGCAGTTAACTGTTCACTGGTGCATTCCCCATGGCAACCCCTCCACTAATTGGAGTCCACTTGCCCAATCGACACCCACTTCTCATGCAGTATAAATTGTTGTTCCCTTTGAGATTCGGTATTCTTGCAAATCTGCCCTGATGAGTGCAGGATGAAAAGCTTTAACAGCATGTCTCTTTTTCCAGCAATATTTGAGTCCTGTACTACCAAGTGACTATTAAATTGCAACTGTGAAATAAAACCACTAACATACAAAATCAACAGTCGATATTATAATTAAGTGGCAAGACCGACGAAATTAAAATCGCTGAAAAGACAGACAAGTTGTCAAAGCTTTTCATCTCCACTCGTCAGGGCTAATGCAAGAATGCCAAATTTCAAACGATCACAACAATTTACACTATAGGAGAAAAGGGCGCTGATGGGTTGGCAAGTTGACTCTGATTGGCCGAGGCATTGCCAAGGGAAAAGCATTAGGGAACCATAGGTTCCAGAAACCCCTGGGCAATTACCCTACACTACAGGGGAAAAGGGTGCTGTTGGTTGGCATGTCAACTCTGATTGGCTGAGGTGTTGCAATGGAGAAAGCAAACGGGAACACCAGGCTCCCCAAGCTCTCAGGTAATTCAAAAAAAGCACAAGGCTTGAACATTTTCCTTTTGTTTGCAGAGAATATAACCCTGTGTATGAAAGTACGTCACTTTTAGCAAGCATAAATGAGCCATGTTACGAACTCGACTTGATTATCTTAAATTGGTTGTTAGTGTAGCTATTAGCGCACTCAGGATTGTTCAATAAGTGTCGCCCAATCCCAGGAGCACATCCAACTGTAGATGTATTGTTTTGGGCTTTGTAAGCGCAGCCTGATTGGGTACGGCCTGTACTCTGCCTGTTAAGAACAACTGAAGGAACATGCAGTTTGATCAATCAGCCAATCACTGGGATGCACGGACCATATACCTGGCTTTGCGCCGACACTGAAAGTCATACACAACATTGCTCAATTGTGTGGTAGGCAGAGCATCTTTTTGGACTGACTGCAGCATTTTGTTAGTGGAAAATACCCACTCGCGTAGCCACTGCGTAGTAGCAGCGTGAAACGGCTTGCCTAACCTGATGTTCAAATTTTTGGAGCTACTTTGCCTTTCCAGGGTAGTTTGAGGTAGATCAGGTGGTTTCCAGGTCCCAAAATGGCGGTGTTTGGCCCATTTGTGAGTTTTTGCGTGATACACAGCAAACAATGAACTGATCAGAATCAGCGTCCCACAGGATAGCTCTGATATGCTCTAGTCCTGTATCAAGCTTGCATGGTGACTAAATTAAACCCTGTGATGCTTTCTCATCACTTTAACGCAGTAAGCTTGTGTGCAATTGAGGCTCATTTATATTACTGCTTAACTTCCCCTTAGGCAAGGGAATCATCTCCACGGCTCACACATTTGTTCAATGTGATGAACATGTAACAATTCTGCTGCACTGTTTGAACACATTGTCAGTGACAATGCTGATGTTGTGATTGGCACTAATTGGGTGGGAAAGTTACAGTGTGTTGTGCAGATTGCATGTACAGACATGAACAAATTACTTTCAAATTGTTTACAATCATTCTTGAAGCCAAGATTGAATCCTTCAGGATGCTTCACTCAGGCAGTGATGTGTTTTGCTGAGCCAAGCGAGATTGGATCGATTCCCAGACTGTTCTTAGTATTTAAGCATTATTGGCTAGGTCAGCATTTGCTTCCCATCCCTAATATCCCTTGAGAAGGTGGTGGTGAGCTGCCTTCTTGAACCGCTGCAGTCCCTGTGGTGTAGGTACACTCACAGTGCTGTTAGGGAGGGAGTTCCAGGATTTTGACCCAGTGGCAGTGAAGGAACGGCCGATATATTTCCAAGTCAGGATGTGAGTGGCTTGAAGGGGAACCTGCAGATGGTGGTGTTCCCATCTATCTGCTGCCCTTGTCCTTCTAGATGGTAGAGGTCGCAGGTTTGGAAGGTGCTGCCTAAGGAGCCTTGGCAAGTTGCTGCAGTGCATCTTGTAGATGATACACACTGCGGCCACTGCGCATCGGTGGTGGAGGAAGTGAATGTTTAAACTGCTGGATGCGGTACCGATCAAGTGGGCTGCTTTGTCCTCGATGGTGTCAAGCTTCTTACATGGCATTACATAGATTTGTTTAAATTCATGCGCACAATGTGGACATCACTAACAAGGTCAGCAATTTTTATCCATTCCAATTCAACATGCCTCGGCCAAACAGGGTAAGGATGGCACATTTCATTCCCTAAAAGTGAGCCAGATGGGTTTTTACAATAACCCAATAGTTTCATGGTCACCATTACTGATGCTATCTTTTTAATTCCATAATTGACTTAATTAGTTGAACTTGAATTTCCCAGTTGCTGTGGTGGGATTTGAACTCATATCTGTAAGTCTTGGGCTCTGGGTTACTAACCACTACGCTACTGTATCCCTTGTTTGAGAAAAAGAAATCAGGATATTCAAACCAACAAGTCCATTTGGCTGAGGTGGACTAGGAGCAGCTACTTGCAGTTAAAACTGTGCCAGAGCAGTGGGAGGCATTCAAGGAGGAAATAGCGAGAGTACAGGGCAAATATGTTCCCATAAAGACAAAGGGAGTGGGTGGGGGGGACCAAATCCAGAGAACCCTGGATGTCAAGGGACATAAAGGTTAGGATTAAGAAAAAAAAGAGAAGCTTATGGCAGATACCGAGGGCTCAATATGGCAGAGTCCTTGGAGGAGTATAAAAAGTGCAGGGGGAACTTAAGAAGGAAATTAGGAAAGCTAAGAGAGTGTGTGAGAA
Source organism: Cetorhinus maximus (assembly GCF_964194155.1). Classification (NCBI taxonomy): domain Eukaryota; kingdom Metazoa; phylum Chordata; class Chondrichthyes; order Lamniformes; family Cetorhinidae; genus Cetorhinus; species Cetorhinus maximus. The sequence continues at coordinate 5,246,434 of NC_135885.1, forward strand.
AGTATTGGTGGGTAGAATAAAGGAGAACCCAAAGGGGTTTTTTAAATATATAAAGAGCAAGAGAATAACTAGGGAAAGAGCAGGGCCAACTAGGGGCCATAGAGGTAATCTGTGCGCAGACCCAGAAGACATGGGTGCAGTCCTCAATGAATGCTTTGCATCGGTCTTCACAATGGAAAAGGACAACGTAGATAAAGACATCAGGATGGAGGACTGCGAAATGTTAGAGGAAATGAACAAAGTAGCGGGTTTAGTGGCCTATGAGTCAGTCTATGCTGGCATTTATGTGCTACACACACCTCCTCCCCACCCTTCTCGTTTAACCCCATCAACATATGCTTGAGAGACTCTGAAGAAGAGTCATATGGACTCGAAACATCAACCCTGTTTCTCTCTCCACAGACGCTATCAGAGCTGCTGAGCTTTTCCAGCATTTTCTGTTCTTGTTTCAGGTTGCCAGCATTGACGGTATTTTGCTTGTAATGTATTTTTGCGCATTGTTAGGGACCCACACCCATCCAGGCAAGTGGAGAATATTGCACCACGCTCCTGACTTGTGCCTTGTAGATGGTGGACAGGCTTTGGGGAGTCAGGAGGTGAGTTACTCGCCTTTTGACCTGCTCTTGGGCTAAATATTTGTGTGGCTGGCCCAGCCCAGTTTCTCGACAGGAGGAACGGCTGGATGAGTTCAATGCTAGATTTATGGCTAGGGTGAAAGCTGCCGATGTGGTCTATTTGAATTTCCAAAAAGTATTTGCTACATGAGAAGTTACTGTACAAAAGTAGGACTCATGGGATTGGAGGTATTATTTTTGCCAATGGATTGAGCATTGGGTAAATGGACAGGAAACGGAGAGTAGGAATAAATGGGACATTTTCAAGTTGGCAGGCTGTAAGTAGTGGCTGACTGTAAGGATGAGTGCCTGCTTCTCAGATATCTACATCTATATCAATGACTTAGATGAGGTGATGAGGCATCCAAACAGAGCAAAACAGAGCCAAACAGAGGCAAACAGAGACAAACAGAGCCAATGAGTGCCAACCTGTGCTGAACAGAGCCAAACAAACAGAGCCAAACAGAGCAAAACAGAGCCAAACAGAGCCAAACAGAGCCACACAGAGCAAAACAGAGCCAAAAAGAGCAAAACAGAGCCAAACAGGGCTGAACAGATCCAAACAGAGCCAAACAGAGCCACACAGAGCAAAACAGAGCCAAAAAGAGCCAAACAGAGCAAAACAGAGTAAAGCATCCAAGTTGGCTGACCAGACAAGGTTGGGTGAAAAGAGGGTTGGTGAGAAGGGTGTAAAGAGGATGCAAGAGGATATAGGCAGGTTGGGTAGGTGGGTAAAACACAGTAGCCATTGAATATAATCAAGACAGAAAGCGATAACTTTTTAGGTGCCGTGGGAATTAAGGGATAGGAGGATAGTGCAGGGAAGTGGCATTGAAGTTAGAAGCTTGGCCTTGATCATGTTTAATAGCAGAGCAAGCTTGAGGGGTTGAATGGCCAACTCCTGCTCCTATTTATGTTCTTGTGACTGTGAACAGAGATTGAAAATCTATTCCTTTGGAATGAGACTTTGGCTTTCCGGAGAAAGAGTGATGATGATTGAAGGGGAAATAAGGAATAAAAATGAGGACAAAGTCCCCAATTGTTTGAGTTGTCAGGTTTTTAAATGGAGCAAGAGGTAGTTCTTTAAGAAACTGATTGCAATGAAATGAAAATCCACAAATCATTGAGAAGTTGATCATGATCCTGTGTCGTAGCTCCTTATTTAATATATTTCTGATCTGTGGACAGTGAGCGTAATTAGTCAAGCTGACTGATGCTGTTCCAACACTGATGTGGCTGTACAAACTGGAATCATTAAAATCGTGCAGTCGTTAATGATTGATTGATTAATCAATCAAAGATGGAAACTGCACAATAAGGGCTGCACAGTGGTCCCAGGCTCTTAGAATGGAGAAGATTAACTCAAAGCAAAAAGGAAGCTTGCATTTCTCAAGCGCCTTTCACATCCTCAGAATGTTCCAAAGCGGTTTACAGGCAATGAAGTTCTTTCGAAGCATAGTCACTGTGGTAATGTAGGAACCAGGCAGCCAATTGTGCACAGCAAGCTCCCACAAACAGCAATACAATAATATTTGGTTGATTTGTGAGTGTTGATCTCTGTGGCTTGCGGCATCAGCTTTCACTCTGTGAAAGTGTTAGAGAACTCTTCCCCCGGACTTCCTCCATCATCCCTGGTCCATCTTCCATCTGAAGAAGGTGACTGTCTGGTGAGGATTCCTCCCTGTCTCCGGTGCCCATTAATATACTTTATTCCCAGGGCTGGTAGCTTATCCTACATCAATCACTTGCTTGAACCCTTTTAACCAATGAACACACGGTGGGTACCCAAGATGCCAGGGTGGTCACCCGTCCCTTGTCCATCACTTTAGTATGAGGGCACCTTTCAGTTCGCCTCATGTTGGAGGTCATTTGGTAGCCCTTACCAGACTTTTGTATAGATGAGAGGGCGCAAGATGCCATCCTATTGACTTAGGAGTGTCAACATGGAAGCCTGTACGAGGAGACCTCGACATTTCTAGGGACTGTTTGTGTTTTTCCAGAGAGAGAAAGAAAACAGTTTCTCTTCAAAGGTGGCCTTAAGCCAGGCCAACACATACCATCAGAATTCTTCTATACTTACTCTGAGAAGTATCATTTCTTACAGACCCCTCCTTTGAGAAGGAATTATCCTTATTGACTTTTTCCAACTGATTTTTAGCTAACCCAGGTATTTCTAAACGACAAGCTCATCTTCTGAATTTCTTGTTGTCATATCATAGAGAACATACCAAAGATAAGAGAGTTATCTGCTGAATATCGACTTGGATTGGCGCTCTCCACCTTGCAGATCATCTCACTCCATGACATCCTTCCGGAGGAGTGCTGTTAATTTCTAAACTGTTGGCACATAAATACGTACAATTAATGCAACAAATTATGCACGGACTTAAAAGATTCTCCAGCCCTCTCTTCACCTGTATCTATCTTGTGGATAACTCTTGTTAAGCATTAATCTTTCCTTGCCTTCAACTGTCCTGAACCACATCCACTTTACATTAATCTTGCACCCTCTAGCCATTAGCATCTCGATTGCCTTAAAGTCTGTTCCTCTGTGGAGTCTATGTCAGTGACTTATTGTGCCTGACGTTTATGTTTTGCACTTCAAGATTATCCCACATTCAAATAGTAGTATTGTTGGGCTGAAAAGGTTTCATTAATGTTCAATTTGTTTCTTCCAAAAATAAACGTTCTTTTTTTTCTCGGTACTCAGCAACCACCCAGTCCGCTTTCCCATTAGCTTCTCTGAAAATTGAAATTCGTTCCTTTCCTTAAACTTCAGGTAAATTTTCATCTGAATGCTTGAAGTAACCACTCGTGTTAAGTTATTTTATCGATTCCAATTTCGGAAACAATTCTGCCCAGGCTTGGTTGTTTTAAATGGTGCTTTTTACATCAAGAGACAGAAACACTTCAGAGTTTGCATAGCTTGTATTCTCAAGTGCTTTGGCTCAAAAGTTGGAAATGAGCTGAATGGTTACGGCCAACTCTTTCCAAGGCAAATCCTTTCGTTCAAATTGGCACCGTGCTTTCGCTTTAATTCTCAACACTCCTGGATTTCTCGCTGCGCTTTGAATATTCGCATGGATTTGGAAATCATCCAATTTTAAAAAAGGCAAACAATCCATGTGACACTGGTAAGGAATCGAAAGGGTTAATATGTACAATCATATCTGTAAATGAAGATCAATATACGCTTGGCAAAACGAAAGTTGTGAGGTGAATTAAAAAAAAAATCAACAGTTAGCATAAAGGATTAACTCCGCCGCTTGTTTGTGAGGGTGGGGTTGGGGGGGGTGGAGGGGGTGGGGGTGAGAAAACTTTACATGCAATTGTGTCACTTTTTTTTACAGAATATGTTTTTTCTTTAAAAAACTTTCCCACGTCGCTTTTCTTTGTCCTGATTATTAAGCCAATTTTCCTGTTCTGATGTTTGTTATGTAAGCACATTTGAAAGATGTGGGTCCTTAATTTGATTTTTTGACAGGAATTTTTGTAAACGCTGGAGCAAAGCGCTTTGGAAAGTTCAATTTGGATTTCGGCCAGACTCCCTCAAGCCTGCAGGCTTATCTTTCGGGAAGCAGGACTGAAGAGCCTTTTTTTAACAGCTGCACAAGTACATGTTGAGCAGGACTTTCCTCTCGCCAGGCAGGTGCGCGTCCCATCCGAGCAAGCATAAAATATTTCGGACGGCGGGCGCGCGCGCGAGGGAGTTGGAAACGCACCCGCTGACAATTAAGCAGCCTACCAAGGCCCTTAATCAACTAATTGGGTAGAAATTTTCACTGCCCATCCGACTGTCCAGATGGTGGACGGGGCGAAAAGGCTGGGCGGCCTGTGCATTTTTGGCGAAACCTCATCCACGGGTGGGATGGGGTTTCGTCCAGTGATTTAAAAAAAATAACTTTTTACGCTCCTCTTGAACATGTCCTGGCTCATAGTCACATGAAGGTGGGGGGTGAGTTTTCATGATTTCCAACACCTTTGTTTTCATGGTTAAAAATCTTCAGCTCCCTGAGGCGGCTCTCTGTGCCTCAGGGAGCTTTTACCGCACGCACCCGCGCACATGTGCGATCTTCAGCGCTCGTGTTCCTCCGGCCCCCAACCCTGGCAGCGCCAAGGGCTGCAGCTGATTGGCCGGCCAGCGCGAAATTGCAGTCAGGGCCCGATCGCGGGCAGCGGTCAGCTTCCTGACCACTCCCGGGCCCGCCCACCGTGCCTGCCTGACCAGGGCGAAATTCTGACCGTTGACTAATACTTAAAGGCATACTTTCACTCAGTAACGTTAACGTTTACATTTTCTCAGCACAGAGGTTCTCCGTCAAGAGAGAATCTAACCATCACCCCCTGGACATTCAATGGCATTACCATCACTGAATTCCACACTATCAACATCCTGGGGGTTACCATTGACCAAAAACTGAACTGGACTAGCCATATAAATACTGTGCAGGTCAGAAGCTAGGACTCCTGTAGTGAGTAACTCACCTCCTGAGTCCCCAATCTGTCCACAAGGCTCAAGTCAGGAGTGTGATAGAATACTCCCCACTTTCCTGGATGAGTGCAGCTCCAACAATACTCAAGAAGCTCAACATCATCCAGGGCAAAGCAGTCCACTTGATTGGCACCCTATCCACTAGAATGAGCATTCACTCCCTCTATCACTGATGCACAGTAGCAGCAGTGTGTACCATCTACAAGATGCACTGCAGGAATTCACCAAGGCTCCAACAACAGTACCTCCCAAATCCATGACCGCTACCATCTAGAAGGACAAGGGCAGCAGATAGATGGGAACACCACCACCTGGGAATTCGCCTCCAAGCCACTCACCATCCTGACTTGGAAATATATCGCCGTTCCTTCACTGTCGCTGGGTCAAAATCCTGGAACTCCCTCCCTAACAGCACCGTGGGTGCACCTACACCACATGGACTGCAGTGGTTGAAGAAGGCAGCTCACCACCACCTTCTCAAGAGCAATTAGAGATGGGTAATAAATGCTGGCCCAGCCAGTGAAGCCCACACCCCGTGAACGAATAGAAAAAGAAGCTCAAGGGCATTTTATATTAAATGCCAGTTGCTTCCAAACATTTAACTTCTTCCTCAATCTGATTATCTTTGAATTTCTGGCATTTACGAAGGGTGCCCTGCTTTAACAATGAAGGGATGGTAAATATACTGCTTCATGAGAGCACGTACTGGTCTGCTAATATCTTCAGGTACAGCCATGTTTCCACAATCATGTAGATGGGTTATGAGTGTACCTGGCACAGGCACCATCTGTACCTCGGCACCATCGGAGGTGGCTGGTTTGCATGCCCCTGCAAAGCCTGATAGAACTTGGGGGGCATCTTTCATAGGTTCGGGGTGAGGATCATGGATGATGGTGGTGGAGGATCCAGAATCGGCTAATATTAACCACCGATGGCCTCCATTATCAACAGTGCAGTCTACTGGTCTCCCACCACTATCGTATTAGAGTGGGGAAATCACTTCTCTGTGGGAGGCCTGCTCGAGTCACTGGAGGTCTTGAGTTACATAGAAACTAGGAGCAGGAGTAGGCCATTCGGCCCTTTAAGCCTGTTCTGCCATTCAAATGTTCATGGCTGATTCTCTATCTCAACACCATGTTCCCACTTTCACTCCAGACCCCTGGATGCCCCCAATACCCAAAAAATTATCAATTTCTTTCTTGAATATACTCAGTGACCCGGCCTCCACAGCCTTCTCTGTGGTAGAGAATTCCACAGGTTGACCACCCTCTGAATGAAGAAATTTTTCCTCATCTCAGTCCTATATAGCCTGTCCTGTATCCTGAGACTGTGGCCCCTGGTTCTAGACTCCCCAACCAGGGGAAACATCCTCCCTGCATCCAGTCTGTTTAGCCCTGTTAGAATTTTATACACTTCGATCAGATCCCCTCTCATTCTTCTAAACTCTAGTGAATACAGGCCCAGTTCAAGAAGGCAGCTCACCATCACCTTCTCAAGGGCAACTAGGGATGGGCAATAAATGCTGGCCCAGCCAGTGAAGCCCACACCCCATGAATGAAAGAAAAAAGTCAAACCAATCTCTCCTCATACGACAGTCCTGCCATCGCCTGTATCAGCCCAATGAACCTTTGCTGCACTCCTGTAATGGCAAGTATATCCTTTCTTAGGTAGGGAGATCAAAACTGCACACAATACCCCAGGTGTGGCCTCACCAAGGCCCTGTATAACTGCAGTAAGACATCCTTACTCCTGTACTCATATCCTCCTACAATGAAAGCCATAATACCATTTTCCTCCCTAATTGCTTGCTGCACCTGCCTGTTTACTTTCAATGACTGGTGTACAAGGACACCCAGATCCCTTTGTACATCCACATTTCCCATTATGTCACCATTTAAATAATACTCTGCCTTTCTGTTTTTCACACCGAAGCGTATAACTTCACATTTATCCAAGTTATGCTGCATCTGCCATGTGTTTGCCCCCACACACAACTTGTCTAAATCGCCCTGAAGCCTCCTTGCATCCTCCTCACAACCCCGCCCAGTTTTGTGTCATCAGCAACCTTGGAAATATTGCATTTGGTTCCCTCATCCAAGTCATTTATATATATTGTGAGTAGCTGGGGCCCAAGCACTGATCCCTGCGGTACACCAATAATCACCGCCTGCCACCTGGAAAAAAACCCATTTATTCCCACTCTCTGGGCAGAATTTTGCCGTCGACGAGAAGGGGGCGGGGCCCACTCGCCGACACGTAAAATGACGCAGGATGATGTCGGGCGGAACCCCCGACGTCATCCCGCCCCATTTAACTTTTCAGGTCGGCGGGGGCTCAGCAAAATCAGCTGTGGGCCCGCCGACCTGTCAATGGCCAATTGAGGCCATTGACAGGATCAATTATACAATTATAGGAATTGCCCGTCCAACTTTAAGGTTGGCGGGCAGGCCAGGAGCTCCGGCGGGGAATAGAAAAAACATGAAACCTCATCCATCAGCGGGATGAGGTTTCATGTAGGGTTTTAAAAGGTTTAATAAACTTGTTATGTAAATTATGAACATGTCCCATCTCATGTGACATTGTCACATGAGGGGGGCATGTTAGGGAATTTTTTCTATTTTTAATATTTTTTAAACGGTCAGCGATCTCCCTGAGGCAGCGCTTTGCCTCAGGGAGATGTCCCCTCTTTCGTGCATATGCCCGACAGGCAGAAAATTATGCCCTCTCTGTTTCTGGTCTGTCAGCCAATTCTCAATCTGTTCCAGTATATTTCCCCCGATCCCATGTGCTTTAATTTGGCCCACTAGCCTCTCATGTGGGACCTTATCAAAAGCCTTCTTAAAATCCAAGTACACCACTTCCACTGGTTCTCCCTTATCTATTCTACTAGCTACATCCTCAAAAAATTCCAGTAGATTAGCTAAGCATGATTTCCCTTTCATAAATCCATCATGCTGACTTTGTCTAATTCTGATAAACATGTCCCAGCTCATGTGACGTTGTCACATGGGGGGACATGTGTAAATGATTTTTAACTTTTTTTATTTTGAAGTTTCAAATTCAACTTAATCTCCCTGAGGCAGCTCCGTGCCTCAGAGAGGTTTCTGCGCTGTTTCACGCGCGTGCGCAAAAGAGCGCAGGCCCCAATTCTCCCTCCCCCCCCCGCCCGCACAGGTAGCCCTGAACGCTACTGAGAGCGGGTCACATAAAATGGCGCTGCGCAGCCGATTGCGGGCGGCGATCGGCCCCGCGCCCACTCCCGGACAACAGGGAGAAAATTCTCCCCTCTATGTTTTCTCTCCCTCCTTTTTTAAATAGTGGGGTTACATTTGCCACACCCCAACCTGTAGGAACTGCTCCAGAGTCTATAGAATTTTGGAAGATGACCATCAATGCATCCAACATTTCCAGGGCCACTTCCTTTAGCACTCTGGGATGGAGATGATCAGGTCCTGGGGATTTTTCAGCCTTTGACCTCATTAATTTCTCTCACACCATTTTTTGACTAATACTGATTTTCTTCAATTCCTCCTTCTCACTCTAGTGAGTTCCCTAACATTTCTTGGAAATTATTTGTGTCCTCTTTTGTGCAGCCAGAACCAAAATATGTGTTCAAATCTTCTGCCATTTCTTTGTTCCCCATTATAATTTCCCCTGTTTCTGTCTGTAAGGGACCTACATTTGTCTTCGCTGATCTTTTACTCTTCACATATTTATAGAAGCTTTTACAGTCAGTTTTTATGTTCCCTGCAAGTTTACTCTCATACTCCATTTTCCCCTTTCTTGATCGATCTTTTTGTCCACTTTTGCTGAATTCTAAACTGCTCCCAATCCTCAGGCTTGCTGCTTTTTCTGGCAATTTTATATGTCTGCTCTTTGGATCTAATAATACCCCTTTTGCAGGCACCTGATACACTGCAGCAACCCACCAAACTCTGTTATTAATTTGCACGGCCTCTCTCACTGGCTCCATTCTGTCTAATCACTGCTCGTCAGGAGTCCTCGCTACAGGAGAAGGGTTAAACAAGACTCACTGTTACTGTCAGCCTCCCCAGTGCACCTATTGTAGCAGTCACAGGCATAGCGGCCCTGGCTATTGCAATTAAAACCACGCGCTGGGGTGTCCCCTCTCGGCACCCAGCTCCTGGATGGTCCGGATTTCTGCCTCGGCAAAGGTTCTTCACTGTTCCTCGCAGCTCCTTCTGCGTTGCTCTTAGTCTGTCCCTCGTCCCTAGCGCATCTGAAGACACACACTGTCATTCCCTCACCTCCTTGGAGAGGTGGAGCAGAGCTGGGGAGTGCTTTTGTTCCAGCAGAGGTCGAGGTCACCTGCCCTGGGTTTGGAGACAACGGAGTGCCCCGCTGTTGACCGATTCGTGCTTGAAGCTGTTTGACTTTAGCTGAACACCGAGCAGTCTGCTTCAGGGGAGGTGAAGCCCACTTCCCCCTTGCATCTTCTCACTCCTCACTTAGCCTGGTATTCTCTGTCTGCAAATTAATGTTTGGCTCCATTTCCAAAGAGCTCTGAAGAAGAGTCATATTGGACTCGAAACATTAACTCTGTTTCTCTCTCCACAGATGCTGCCAGACCTGATGGGTTTTTCCAGCACTTTCTGTTTGTATTTTGTTCCAGTGTTTGGCCTAGTTTATTCCTTGTATAACGCACTCTTATCATGTGCCTCCTGTTCCCAGCCTACCTGACTGTACAGAACAGTAGTGCTCTCCTGCCTGCCACCACCCTCCTTTTGTACCTTATTCACCTGTCCCCTTAACTCCTTGTACTTTTTATTCAGCCGTAAGGCATGCACGTGTGCATCATAGAGCAACTTACCCTGAACCTTCTTGAACTTAAACCTGCCTTTCTGAAGCTCTTCAGAAAGCCGATCAAGAATACTCTCGTAATCTCCGTCACGCTCTTCTACAGCTCCCAGGATATTCCGTGCTCCAGCTGAGCCTCTTCTCTCAGTCAGACCCTCTTGTCAGTCGTTCCCTAGCATACGCCAATGCCATGGTGACTCCTAGGCATCACGTAATAACTACTCCACGTATGTTTAACTACACCCTAAGACTGTTGCTCTTCCGTTTGAAGCCAAGGGTGGTTTTCTATGGTTTAACCACTGTGAATCCCACACCAATTTGTGAGGTTTTAAGGTTTGTGTGTCACAGGTTACCCAAAATAGGTGGCCAAGAGCTCATAAGTGATTTTAAGGTAGTTTATTAAGTTTGTTAAGAAGCAAATATGATGCATAAACTAAATAGACAGGAAGAGCATACAATCCATCATAGTTGATTGTGGTTTACTGATTCCAGAGGACAAATGGACAGTTGGCACTGGCTGTGTCAATCTCTGTAGCTTGAGGTGGCCGCATTCTGCTCTCTAGCCAAAGTGTTAGAAAACTCTTCTCCCAGTCTTCCTCCATCTTTCCCGGTCCATCTTCCATTTGAAGAAGGTGAGGATTGCCCCCTGTCTCCGGTACTCATTAATATACTGCATTCCCAGGGGCTGGTAGTTTACTCTATGCCAATCGCTTATTTGAACCTTTCTAACCAATGAATACACGACGGGTACTGAAGATGTCAGGGTGGCCACCCGTCCCTTGTCCAGTACTTTAGCTCGAGGGCATCTTTTTAGTTCACCTCACGCTGAAGGCCATTTGTTAGCTCTTAGCAGACACGTGTATAGATAAGAGGGTACAAGATGGTGTCCTTGTGGCTTAGGAGTGTTTAGTTGGAAGCCTGAAGGAGGAGTCCTGGACATTTCTAGGGAATTTTTATGTGTTTTTCCAGAGAGAGAAAGATAATAGTTAATCCACTAAGGTGGCCTTAAGGCATGCCAACCCATTCCATAATAATTCTATACTTATTCTGAAAAGTATAATTTATCAAAAGTCTCATTTCTTACCCCTCAGTTGCACATTTTATCCAAAAAAGGGGACATCACCATCTTTTGGTTGAGACTCTAGATGGGTCAAGTCCCAATCTACAGACTTGAGCATTAAAAAAATAAACAGACATCCCATATCATACTGAGGGAATGCTGCACTGCCAGAGGTGCCGTCTTTTGGATGAGATGTAAATTGAAGCCCAGTCTTTTCTCTCAGGTAGACATAGTAAGTCCTATGGGACTATTTTGAAGAAGATTTATCCTTCAATATTTATCCTTTAATCAGCATCCTTTAAAAAAACAGATTATCTTGTCATTATCACATTGCTGTTTGTGGGAGCTTGCTGTGCACAAATTGGCTGCCACATTTCCTCTAATAATTACTGCATTTCAGAAAGGACTTCGTTGGCTGTAAAGCACGTTGGGTCATTCTGAGATTTTTAAAAAATTTATTCTCAGGATTTGGGAGTCGCTGGCTGGGCCAGCATTTATTACCCACCCTTAATTTCCCTTGAGAAGGTGGTGGTCAGCTGCCTTCTGTCCATGTGGTGTAGGTACACCCACAGCGCTGTTAGGGAGGGAGTTCCAGGATTTTGACCCAGCGACAGTGAAGGAACGGCGATATATTTCCAAGTCAGGATGGTGAGTGACTTGGAGGGAAACTGCCAGGTGGTGATGTCCCCATGTGTCTGCTGCCCTTGTCCTTCTAGATGGTAGCAGTTATGGCTTTGGAAGATGCTGTCGAAGGAGCCTTGGTGAGTTGCTGCAGAGCATCTTATAGATGGTACACACTGTGCGTCGGTGGTAGAGGGAGTGAATGCTTGTGGATGGGGTGCCAATCAAGCGGGCTGCTTTGTCCTGGATGGTGTCAAGCTTCTTGAGTGTTGTTGGAGCTGCACTCATCCAGGCAAGTGGGGAGTATTCCATCACACTCCTGACTTGTGTCTTGGAGATGGTGGACAGGCTTTGGGGAGTCAGGAGGTGAGTTACTCAACACTGAATTCCTAGTCTCTGACCACAGTATTTATATAACTAGCCCAGTTCAGTTTCTGGTCAATGGTAACCCCCCAGGATGTTGATAGTGGGGGATTCAGCAATGGTAATGCCATTGAACATGAAGGGGCGATGGTTAGATTCTCTCTCTTGTTGGAGATGGTCATTGCCTGGCACTTGTGTGGTGCTATGTAAGGTGCTATACAAAATTCTCATCCTTGTTTTCAAATCCCTCCATGGCCTTGTGCTTCCCTATCTCTGGTATCTCCTCCAGCCCCACGACCTTCCGAGGTCTCTGCGATCCTCTAATTCTGGTCTCTTGTGCATCCCTGACTTTAATCGTTCCACCGTTGGCAGCCGTACCTTCAGCTGCCTGGGTCCCAAGCTCTAGAAATCCCCCCCTAGACCTTTCCTCCTCTCTGCCTCCCTCCTCCTTCATAACATCCCTTAAAACCTACCTCTTTAACTGCTTTGGATCACCAAATATCTCCTTTTGTGGCTTGGTGCTAAATCTTATTTGACAATGTTCTCGTGATGCACCTTGGGAAGTTTAACTAGATTAAAAGTGCTATATAAATGCAAGTTTTTTTTTAAGGCAGTTGCTTTTTAAGAGAGAATAAATGGGCATTGATATCACATTGGGATTCCTGGACTTCCTCTGCTGCCCTATCAATGTAGAAGGCCTGTGGGTAAATGGTTAATCCAGGTCTGCTTTTCTTTCAAAACCACCTCAAACCAAAACTTCCTCAGGCACAAACTCATGAAACAGACCATAGCCGACAGGTTGGTGCGACTAACTCTTGGGAACGCTATGGAAATCGTTGTGTATTGATTGAATGTTTGATGTCTGCCAATTCTCCTTTCTCATTGCACCTCATCTTTATGTACCTGACTCATCGTTGTGTTCGCCAGTATTTATCCTTCAATCAACATCACTAGTGATCCATTCATTCACCCATTGTTGTTTGTGGGATCATGCTGTGTGCAAAATGACTGCCAAGTTTCCAACATCACAAAAACATAAGAATTAACAGCAGGCATAGGCCAAATGGCCCCTCGGGTCTGCTCCACCATTCAGTAAGGTCATGGCTGATCTATTTGTGGCCTCAACTCCATCTACTTGTTCATCCCCCATAACCCTTGACTCCCTTGTAGATAACAAATCTGTCCAACTCAGCCTTGAATAAATTCAAAGGCCCAACCTCTGAGAGAAAAAGGATTCTCCTCATCTCAGTCTTAAATAAAATCTATTTTTAAACTGTGTCCCCTATCTAGACTCCCCCACAATGGGGAAACAACATCTCAACATCCACTCTGTCAAGTCCCCTCAGGACCTGCCACAATAGTAACTGGATTGCACAGAATTGGCTGTAAGGCGCTATGGGACCACGAAAGGCGTCATATAAATCAAACATTTCTTTTCCTTTCACCTCAATCCCTCAGCTGCATCATTTCACTGGTAAACCTTAACATGGTTGGATTGATTCCAATGTTTTAACATGTCTCGTCCCAGAGTATTTCATTTTAGCTCCAAGGATTTACCCCCAACATTTCACAACACCTAGAATAAATAACTCACTGTTTGGTTAATTAACTAAGCTGCGCTGTTCACCTTATTTTTCACATGTTCTTCCCTCCTGTGCTAAAGGCATGGACCAGTGCTGGGTACAGCTCCATCATGTTCCCTTCTGAACTCCACACATTTGAGGCTGGGTGCTGAATCCCACCAGCTTATTTTGAGTGTTGAGTGCCTCAGCCGAACTTTGCTCATGACCTTGGTCAATGTCCACATCTGCACATCTCCACGTGGGGTCATTGGGCCTGGGAACCCAGGGGGAGAGGCTATCCTATTTTGTTGCTTCTCTAGACTGCCAAGCGAATGGTCGCCCCACAACACATACATGCCCCATCTCAGTGCTGACCTGAGATCAAACTTGGGATGCTCCTATTTTTCTTTTCGTTTCATTTTCAGGCTATTGGCAGCACTGGCAAGGCCGATATTCAGCACCCATCATGAGAAAATGGCAGTGGTCCATCTTGTTGAGTCACTGAAATTCTTTATAGCAGTTCAATACGACTGATATTTGCCAGGTGACTTCAAGGTACAGATTAGTCAGTAGCTTTCTTTACACAGAGATTTCACCCTCCACAAACTTGGATTTTTTTAAATATTCATTCCTGGGATGTGGGTGTCACTGGCCAGGCCAGCATTTATCATCCATCCCTAGTTGCCCTAGTTCAGAGGGCAGTTAAGAGTCAACCACATTGCTGTGGGTCTGGAGTCACATGTAGGCCAGACCGGGTAAGGACGGCAGATTTCCTTCCCTGAATGGCATGAGTGAACCAGAATTCATCCAAAACTGTGCTGCCTGCACCCTGACTTGTGCCAAGTCCCATTCACCCACCAGCCCTGCGCCTGCTGACCTACACCTTTCTGAGAATGTCTCCTTGGTAAAATTCGCATCCTGGTTTTTCAAATCTCTCCCATGGCCTCACCCCTGGAAATGTCTGCACTCCTCCACTTCCGGCCTCGTGAGCAACCCTGATTTTACTCACTCCCTCCATTGGCGGCCGTGCCTTCAGCTGCTCGGGGCCCCCAAGCTCTGGAATTCCCCTCCCTAAACCTCTGCACTTCTCAACCTCTCTCCTCTCCTTTCAGCTGCTCCTTAAAATCTCCTTCTTTGGCCAAGCTTTTGCTCATCAATTGTCAGATCCCTGATACGAGTGGGTGGGCAGGGGGTGGGTGGGGGGGGAATGAGGTGGGTGGCTGTGACAGAGAAGGAGTCCAGAACAATGGGGCATCACCTTAAAGTTAGAGCCAAGAGATTCAAAGGTAAGCACTTCTTCACACAAAGGACGCTGGAAAACTGGACCTCTCCCCATCCACCCCCCACCCCGCAAAAAGCTGTTGAGGCTGAAGGTCAATTGAAATTTTTGAAACTAAGATTCATGCATTATCGTCAGGTGCGTGTTATTGGGCCAAGGTGGGTGGATGGAGTTAAGATACAGATCGGACAAGATTTAATAGAATGACAGGCAGAACAGGATTGAGGCTCTGGATGACCTCCCCTTGCTCATGTGTTCCAAAAAGAGTTAAACCCAATTTACCTCGCTCAAAGCAAATGGGAGTTTTCCAATCTGTCATTATTAAAGTTGGGCTGTGGTTACAGTGTCAAGTGCAACTTTCTGTCAGTAAGAATAATTCACATTTGATCAGAACGGAATTAACTGTGATTTCCTGGGTGGTGGGGAGAAGGGAGAGACAGTGGTAATGTCACTGGACTAGTAATCCAGAGGCCCAGGCTAACGCTCTGAGGACATGGGTTCAAATCCCACTACAGCAATTTAAATTCAATTAATAAATCTGGAATATAAAGGCTAGTCTCAGTAATGGTGACCATGAAACTATCATCGATTGTTATAAAAACCCATCTGGTTCACTAATGCCCTTTAGGAAAGGAAATCTGCCGTCCGTACCTGGTCTGGCCTACATGTGACTCCAGATCCACAGCCCTCTGAAGTAGCCTAAGCAAGACACTCAGTTGAAGGGCAATTAGGGACGGGCAACAAATGCTGGCCTTGCCCGTGACACCCACATCCCATGAAAGGATAAAGCAAAAAAAAGTCCTAATGTACAGAGCAGTTATTGTCATCACACTCCTGTACTACAGTGAGACTTGGACTGTGTATCTTCAGTTTAAAGATCGTCACTAAGGAACAAAATGGTGAATTCAGACAGAATTCACCCAGGGAGTGGTGAGAGTGTGGAACTCGCTACCATAGGGAGTGGTTTAGCAGAATAGTTTGGATGCATTTATGGGGAAGCTGGATTAGCACAGAGTGGGAAAGGAATAGATGTGCTGGTTGAGTTGGGAGAGGAAAGATGATAGCAGGCGTAAAGGCAGCATGGCTGGATGGGCCGCATGGGCTGTTTCCATACTTTATGTAATCTAGCTGCGTAGCCCATATTCTACCTCTTTTGCTGTTTCAGCCTTGCCGTCAAACTCTCTAAATTCTGACTGCTAAAGTGTTCCTGAAGAATCTTAAAGCATTTCAGCCCTGGCGCAGGACTTGTGGGAACTAATGTCAGATCCAGGTTATTTCTCAATGTTTCTGAATTGTCAGAAGAGGAAGGTGCCATTAGCAAAGGTCAGAAAACTTGAATGTTATCACCAGGCCAAGGAGAAGCAGAGAGAGACAATTTAACCCAAAGGGCAGACATTTTCACTCAGCGGGTGGGCGTGCGCACAAACGCAGATAAAAAATAAAATAAAAGCTTCACAATTGAATTAATAACATGTCCCTGCTCATGTGACAGAGTCACCCGAGGGGGACATGTTTTATTACATTTTGATTTTCTTTGTTTTCTTTCTTTTTTTAACAACGCTTCACCTCCCTGAGGCAGCTCCCATGTCTCAGGGAGATTATAAAGCGCTCACCCACGCGCATGCGCGAGGTTCACGCTCGGCCCGCTCACCCTCCTCCACCCCCACCCCCACCCCCACCCCCACCCCCAGCTCCACCCCGGCACAGGCAGCGCTGGGCACTGACGCTCGCGTATCACACCGAGCCTGCCTGCCAAGGGCAAAATTCTACCCAAAGAGTGCAATTCTAAACGGCGCGCAGGAGCAGAGAGACATGGGTGTATACGTACATAAATCATTGGAGGCAGCAGGGCAGGTTGAGAGAGCAGTTAACAAAGCATACAGTGTCCTGGGCTTTATCAACAGGGGCACAGAGTACAAGAGCAAGCAGGTTATGTTAAACTTGTATAAAACACTGGTTTGGTCTCAACTGGAGTATTGTGCCCAGTCCTGGATGTTACACTTTAGGAGCGGTGTGAAGGCATTAGAGAGAATGTAGAAGAGATTCACAAGAATGGTTCCAAGGATGAGGAGCTTCAGTTACGCGGATAGATTGCAGAAGTTGGGGCTGTTCTCCTTGAGAGAAGAGAAGGTTGAGAGGAGATTTGACAGAGGAATTCAAAATCATGAGGAGTCTGGACAGAGTAGATAGGGAGAAACTGAACCTATTGGTGGGAGCATCAAGAACAAGAGGGCACAGATTTAAGGTAATCGGCTAAAGAAGCAATGGTGACATGAGGAGAAACTTTTTCACGCAGCGAGTGGTCAGGATCTGGAATGCACTGCCTGAGGGTGTGGTGGAGGCAGGGTCAATCAAGGCATTCAAAATAGATTTGGATTATTATCCGAAAAGGAAGAACATGTAGGGTTACAGGGAAAAGGCATGGGTGTGTCACTAGGAGAATTGCTCATTCAAGAGCTAGTGCAGACACGATGGGCCGAATGGTTTCCTTCTGTGCTGTAACAATTCTATGATTCTGTACAACGGAATCTAAGTTCGCAAAATTATTTGGTGGAAATTGAAATAGACAATACAGGAATATTGTGAATCTTTTCAACATTGGCGGCCGTGCCTTCAGCTGCCTGGGCCATAAGCTCTTGAATTCTCTCCCTAAACCTCCCCATCTCTCTCTCTCTCTCTTTAAGATTATCCTTAAAACTTACCTTTTTGACTGAGCTTTTAGTCACGTGTCCTCATATTTGTTCCTATGAAGTGCCTTGGAACACTTTACTGCAGTAAAGGTGCTATATGAATGCAATCTGATTCTATTGTTGTTAAAAATTGTGTTCTGCACTTAAATGTTTCAAGGGAACATAAGTTATCACTTAGGAAGTCAGAGTTAGAAGGGGAGTTATGCAACACTTTGCCGCTAAGCAGGAAAAGTTATGGATTTTATAATCTTGGATTGACGCTGAAGAAGACAAGGCAGAAAGGAGCAGAATTTCATCCTTTTGCAGTTTGATGTTCCTGGTAGAAATTGGAGAGGAAATTGGGAGAGGAGGATTGCGAGCCCAAATAATATTCAAATGGATTCATAATCACATGGGATTGCTTGGAGGAAGGAGCTTACCCACCCAGCGTTCCTTAATGAATAACAGCCCCTGTGTATATTACAGAGAATTGCAGCCACCTGGTATATCCATAATGAATAGTAGCCCCCGTGTATATTATAGCGAATAGCAGCTCCTGTGTATTATACAGAATAGCAGCCCCTGTATATATTATACAGAATAGCGGTCCTTGTGTACATTCTAGAGATAGCAGCCCTTGTGTATATTATAGAGAGTAGCAGCCCCTGTGTATATTATAGAGAATAGCAGCCCCTGTGTATATTATAGAGAATAGCAGCCCCTGTGTATATTATAGAGAATAGCAGCCCCTGTGTATGTTATAGAGAATAGCAGCCCCTGTGTATATTATAGAGAATAGCAGTCCCTGTGTATATTATAGAGAATAGCAGCCCCTGTGTATGTTATAGAGAATAGCAGCCCCTGTGTATGTTATAGAGAATAGCAGTCCCTGTGTATATTATAGAGAATAGCAGCCTCTGTGTATATTATAGAGAAGAGCAGCTCCTGTGTATATTATAGAGAAAAGCAGCCCCTGTGCATGTTATAGAGAATAGCAGCCCCCTGTGTATATTATAGAGAATAGCAGCCTCTGTGTATATTATAGAGAATAGCAGCCCCTGTGTATATTATAGAGAGGAGCAGCCCCTGTGCATGTTATAGAGAATAACAGCCCCTGTGTATATTATAGAGAATAGCAGTCCCTGTGTCTATTATAGAGAATAGCAGCCCCTGTGCATGTTATAGAGAATAGCAGCCCCTGTGTATATTATAAAGAATAGCAGCCCCTGTGTATGTTATAGAGAATAGCAGCCCCTGTGTATATTATAGAGAATAGCAGCCCCTGTGTATATTATAGAGAATAGCAGCCCCTGTGTATATTATAGGGAATAGCAGCCCCTGTGTATACTGTAGAGAGTAGCAGCCCCTGTGCATGTTATAGAGAATAGCAGCCCCTGTGTATATTATAGAGAATAGCAGCCCCTGTGTATATTATAGAGAATAGCAGCCCCTGTGTATATTATAGAGAATAGCAGCCTCTGTGTATGTTATAGAGAATAGCATCCCCTGTGTATATTATAGAGAATGGCAGCTCCTGTGTATATTATAGAGAATAGCAGCTCCTGTGTATATTATAGAGAATATCAGCCCCTGCGTATGTTATAGAGAATAGCAGCTCCTGTGTATATTATAGAGAATAGCAGCTCCTGTGTATATTATAGAGAATAGCAGCCCTTGTGTATATTATAGAGAATAGCAGCCCTTGCGTATATTATAGAGAATAGCAGCCCCTGTGTATATTATAGAGAATAGCAGCCCTTGTGTATATTATAGAGAAAAGCAGCCCCTGTGTATATTATAGAGAATAGCAGCCCCTGTGTATATTATAGAGAATAGCAGCTCCTGTGTATATTATAGAGAAAAGCAGCCCCTGTGTATATTATAGAGAATAGCAGCCCCTGTGTATATTATAGAGAATAGCAGCCCCTGTGTATATTATAGAGAATAGCAGCTCCTGTGTATATTATAGAGAATAGCAGCCCCTGTGTATATTATAGAGAATAGCAGCCCCTGTGCATGTTATAGAGAATAGCAGCTCCTGTGTATTATACAGAATAGCAGCCCCTGTATATATTATACAGAATAGCAGCCCTTGTGTATATTATAGAGAATAGCAGCCCCTGTATATATTATACAGAATAGCAGCCCCTGTGCATGTTATAGAGAATAGCAGCTCCTGTGTATTATACAGAATAGCAGCTCCTGTGTATGTTATAGAGAATAGCAGCTCCTGTGTATTATACAGAATAGCAGCTCCTGTGTATGTTATAGAGAATAGCAGCTCCTGTGCATATTATAGAGAATAGCAGCTCCTGTATATTTCAGTTTTTAACTTTTGTACACAACAAAAGAGAGGGAGAGTAAATTGCATCAGGCCCTGCAAACTGATTCCACAGTGGTTACAATCCAATTTTGGGAACAAACACCTCAAGACAGGTTGCAAAAACACCCGACAGGGACTGACCTAAGCAATTTCTATTTTACTTTCTGGAACCGGAGGTACTTGGAAATGGTGACAGAGACTCAACAGGAAGGAAATCTGACACCAAGCGCGGGGGTCACTCAGGGTGTCAGGCTCCCTTACAGCTGCTGGAATTTCCTGTCTGCTCACAATGATTTAGTTCCTTTGCAACTCTTGGAAACCCATCTTAGGCTCATTGCAAGGCAATCTGGAAAGAACAAACTTAGATTTATATAGCGCCTTTCACACCTTCAGGACACCCCAAGCACTTTACAGCCCATTATGCACTTATTGAAGTGTAGTCACTGTTGCAGGAAACAGGCTGTCAATTTGTGCACAGCAAGCTCCCACAAACAGAAACAATAGAATGATCAGATAAGCTATTCCAGTTGGAGGGATCAGTATTGACCAGAGTACCAGGGAGGGCTTTCCTGCACCTCTTCAAATTAGTGCTACGGGATCTTTTATGTCAACTTGAGAGGGGCAGACAGGGCCTTTGTTTAATGTACATCCAAACAGAGCACCTCTTGTTAATCTGGTGAACATCCACCTGGCAAAGGGAGAAGTTGGAGCCAGTCCGTGTAGAGTTACTCACAAAGGGAGGTGGTGGCATAGTGGGCATTGTCACTGGGCTAGAGTTCCAGGAGACCGGGGTTTCAAACCCACCATGACAGATGGTGAAATTTGAATTCAATAAAAATCTGGAATGAAAAGTCTGATAATGGCCAGGAAACCATTACCGATTGTGGTTAAAAACCCATCTGGGTCACTGATGTCCTTTAGGGAAGGAAATCTGCTGCCCTTCCCCGGTCTGGCCTACATGTGACTCCAGGCCCACAGCAATGTGGTCGACTCTTAGATGCCCCCTGAACAAGGGCAATTAGGGACGGGCAATAAATGTTGGACTAGCCAGTGACACCCACACCCCATGAATAAAAATAAACTCTTGCCTCTCACATCATTCCCCCCCCACCCCCCACACACACAATGGTGCAAACTGGTTCTTATATTCTCTTTTGAAATGAACTAAATAATCAGCCCCTGGTTGGGCACTGTAACAAAAATCAAAACGTCAAAGGAAACTTAACTAACTAAACCAAAATGTCATTCCCGGTGGGGCGGTGAGGATGCACCTCAGCCCCCACAGCACCCACCAGCCATGGAAGGTCTCAAACATACCGGCGGACTCTGCATGCTCCGCCTCAGTGCCACACCCCGGCCACGAATGTAGCGGTGGAAGAGGAGCAGACAGTCGGGTTGGTTGACCCCCTCGACAGTCTGCCGCCCGGCCCTGTTGATGGTCCACCTTGGCCACACCCAGGAACAGGCTTACAAGGAGGTTCTCCTTCCTCCCCACACCCAACACCATCTCCCCCGCACTGGGTGACCAAAGGTCAGGGGCGTGGGGCTGAAGCGCAAACAAGAATTGAGGAGCAGCCCCCTCAAATAATGAAAGAGGGGCTGCAACCTCAGGCAAACTACGTAGACGTGGAACCCGGACTCCCCTTGGCCGGAGAAAACACATTTGGCCCGGGAGTCCGTGAACCACCTTAACCTATGGTTGGATGGCATTGCTGCATGCATCACCGTCCACGCTTGGTCCCCAATGTGGAAAGGGTGGACTCACATGTCAACAGCCCTGCACTGGGGACCTCCCACTGGGCCTTATACGTGTGCCCCAACGTCTCCCCAAGCTGCTCTTAATCACAACCAGAGCATGTACTCAATTGTCACAGCATTTACAACATTAACATCTCCGACAGTGCAGCATTCCCTTCGGTACTGTTCCTCTGATAGCACGGTGCTACCTCAGTACTGCCCTGGGAAGTTCAGCCGAGAGTTTAGGCTGAAATGTCTAGAGTGGGATTTGAACCCAAAACTGTCTGCAATGAGAGTGCTTTACACTCAGGCCTGACTGCTTCCTGCCTGCCAAACCTTTGGGGGAACTTCCATCTGTCCATCTTCAGCGCTCAGTAAAATTGGAAGGATAGGGGAGGCAAATCTGGGATAGGTAGTGTGGGAGTGGGGGGGGGGTGGGGGGTAGGTGGAATCTGAACCCATTCATAGCCCCCACCCCCTCACTCCTCCCCACTCGTCCCCCTTGCCCTCAACCTCAACAGCGTGGGAGCCAAGCGGCCTTCATCCTGTTGCCCAGCCAGTGACGCCCACGTTCGGCGAATGAATAAAAAAATAGCCGCCCTCTTGTGTGCAGCGTTGGCACTCACCACCTCTGCCACCGCCTCCCAGGCCAGAGAGGTGAGACTGATGGGCCTCCTGCGGCCAGAGCCGGGGTGGAGGACATGGCAGCGGGACTTCACAGTGTCCAGAAGGTGTCCCAGGGATGCATCATCTAAATCGGGGAGCTGCGCTCTCCTTGGGGGCCATGTCTTCACCGGGGCAGTCCTGGTCTGCTAGCGTTGAGAAGTGTGGGCGTGGCTGCAGTTTAAATATGACGCTCGGTGTGAGGAAGCGGCGAGGTAACATTGTAGCAAGCCAATCGGAGGCCTCCCCGCCAGCGCGACCCTGTGTTTCCTGTGGCTACTCAACGAATGAGGCGGGAAATGGGTGACACAGCGTGAAAACCCACCATTGCGGCCGGCGGGTAAAACCAGCAATTTTCCCGCCTGCTGCCGCACTTTGCGCAAATCTGGGATGATTCCGCCCTCTGCACCTCGGACCTGGATCCCACCCTCACCGTGAGTCATGGCCTTCAGGGAACC
Organism: Cetorhinus maximus; assembly: GCF_964194155.1. NCBI lineage: Eukaryota > Metazoa > Chordata > Chondrichthyes > Lamniformes > Cetorhinidae > Cetorhinus > Cetorhinus maximus. Next base: position 5,269,093 of record NC_135885.1, read on the forward strand.
TTGGGACCTCAACTCTCTGAATACACAGGGAAGTTGGCAGGACATTCAGTTGAGATGCTGATGTTTGGTATCTTATATAGGATTATATAGGATTGTATTGGTGCAATGGTGGCATAGAGATGATGTAGTTGGACGAATAATCCCAAGACCAAGGCTCTGGTGCGTAGGTTCAAACCCCACATGGCAGCTGGTGGAATTTAGATTCAATTAATAAACCTGGGATATAAAGCTAGGCTCAAGAATAGTAACCATCGTGCCCTTTAGGGAAGGAAATCTGCCATCCTTACCTGGTCTGGCCCACATGTGAGTCCAGACCCACAGCAATATGGTTGACTCTTAACTCTTAATCTGAAATGGCCTAGCAAGCTGCTCAATTCAAGGGCAATTAGGGATGGGCAACAAATGCTGGCCTTGCCAGCGACACCCACATCCCATGAAAGAATAAAGGGTATGTAGCACAGCACAGGAGCTGGCCATTTGATCCAGCTGGCATTTATCCTCCCCTCAAGCCTCCTCCTATCATTTCCCATCTAAACCTACCCTTGTTACCACACATTTTTTTTTCTAATTCATTCACGGGATGTGGGCTTCACTGGCTGGGCAACATTTATTGCCCAAACCGAGTTGCCTTTGAGAAGGTGGTGGTGAGCTGGCTTCTTGAACCGCTGCAGTCCGTGTGCTGTAGGTACACCCACAGTGCTGTTAGGGAGGGAGTTCCAGGATTTTGACCCAGCGACAGTGAAGGAACGGCGATATATTTCCAAATCAGGATGGTGAATGACTTGGAGGGGAACTTTCAGGAACTTCTATCTACTGCCCTTGCCCTTCTAGATTGTAGGGGTCGTGGGTTTGGAAGGTGCTGTCGAAGGAGCCTTGATGAATTCCTACAGTGTATCTTGTAGATGGTACACACTGCTGCTACTGTGCATCGATGGTGGAGGGAGTGAATGTTTGTGGAAAGGGTGCCAATCAAGCAGCCTGCTTTGCCCTGGATGATGTCAAGCTTCTTGAGTGTTGTGGGAGCTGCACTCATTCAGGCAAGTGGAGAGTATTCCATCACACTCCTGATTTGTGCCTTGTAGATGGTGGACAGGCTTTGGTTTGGAGAGTCAAGGGGTGAGTTACTCATCACACGATTCCTAGCATCTGACCTGCTCTTGTAGCCACAGTATTTATTTGGCTAGTTCACTTCAGTTTCTGGTCAATGGTAACCCCCAGGAAGTTGATAGTGGGGGATTTAGTGATGGTAATGCCATTGAACATCGAGGGGCAATGGTTAGATTCTCTATTGTTGGAGATGGTCATTGCCTGATACTTGCATCAGTGGTGAAGGGAGTGAATGGCACTTCTCCAGGTCTTGTTGCATTTGGACATGGACTGTTTCAGTATCTGAGGAGTCACGAATGGTGCTGAACATTGTGCAATCATCAGCGAACATCCCCACTTCTGACCTTATGATGGAAGGAAAGTCATTGATGAAGCAGCTGAAGATGGTTGGGCCGAGGACACTACCCTGAGGAACTCCTGCAGTGATGGCCTGGAGCTGAGATGACTGACCTCCAACAACCACAACCATCTTCCTTTGTGCTAGGTATGACTCCAACCAGTGGAGAGTTTTCCCCCTGATTCCCATTGACTCCAGTTTTGCTAGGGCTCCTTGGTGCCACACTCGGTCAAATGCTGCCTTGATGTCAAGGGCAGTCACTCTCACCTCATCTCGGGAGTTCAGCTCTTTTGTCCATGTTTGAACCAAGGCTATAATGAGGTCAGGAGCTGAGTGGCCCTGGCAGAATCCAAACTGGGTGTCAGTGAGCAGGTTATTGCTAAACAAAAACAGAATTACCTGGAAAAACTCAGCAGGTCTGGCAGCATCGGCGGAGAAGAAAAAAGTTATTAAAAAAGTTAGGTTATTGCTAAGCAAGTTCTGCTTGATAGCACTGTTGATGACCCCTTCCATTACTTTACTGATGATGGAGAGTAGACTGATGGGATGGTAATTGGCCGGGTTGGATTTGTCCTGCTTTTTGTGTACAGGACATTCCTGGGCAATTTTCTGCATAGCCGGGTAGATGCCAATGTTGTAGCTGTATTGGAACAGCTTGGCTAGGGGTGCAGTAAGTTCTGGAGCACAAGTCTTCAGTACTATTACCAGAATATTGTCAGGGCCCCTAGCCTTTGCTGTATCCAGTGCCTTCAGCCATTTCTTGATATCACGTGGAGTGAATCGAATTGGCTGAAGACTGGCATCTGTGATGCTGGGGACCTCTGGTGGAGGGCGAGATGGATCATCCACTCAGCACATCTGGCTAAAGATTATAGCAAATGCTCCAGCCTTATCTTTTGCACTGATGTTCTGGGCTCCCCCATCATTGAGGCTGGAGATATTTGTGGAGCCTCCTCCTCCAGTGAGTTGTTTAATTGTCCATCACCATTCACGATTGGATGTGGCAGGACTGCAGAGCTTAGATCTGATTCATTGTTTGTGGGATCGCTTAGCCCTGACTATCACTTGCTGCTTATGCTGTTTGGCACACAAGTAGTCCTGGTTCACCTAGCTTCACCAGGTTGACCCCTCATTTTTAGGAGGCCTGGTGCTGCTCCTGGCATGCCCTCCCGCACTCTTCATTGAACCAGGGTTGATCCCCTGGCTTGATGATAATGGTAGAGTAGGGGATATGCCCGGCCATGAGGTTACAGATTGTGTTCAAGTACAATTCTGCTACTGCTGATGGACCACAGCGCCTCATGGATGCCAAGTCTTGAGTTGCTAGATCTGTTTGAAATCTATCCCATTTAGCACAGTGGTAGTGCCACACAACACGATGGAGGGTATCCTCAATGTGAAGGCGGGACTTCGTCTCCACAATGACTGTGCGGTGGTCACTCCTACCGACACTGTCATGGACAGATGCATCTGCGGCAGGCAGGTTGGTGAGGATGAGGTCAAGTATGTTTTTCCCTCTTGTGGGTTCCCTCACCACCTGCCGCAGACCCAGTCTAGCAGCTATGTCCTTTAGGACTTGGTCAGCTCGGCCAGTAGTGATCTTACGAAGCCACTCTTGGTGATGGACATTGAAGTCCCCCACCCAGAGTACATTCTGCACCCTTGCCACCCTCAGTGCTTCCTCCAAGTGGTGTTCAACATAGAGGAGCACTGATTCATCAGCTGAGGGAGGGCGGTACGTGGTAATCAGCAGGAGGTTTCCTTGCCCATGTTTGACCCGATGTCATGAGATTCCATGGGGTCCGGAGCTGACGTTGAGGACTCCCAGGGCAACTCCCTCCTGACTGTATACCACTGTGCCGCCAACTCTGCTGGGTCTGCCCTTCCTGTGGGATAGGACATACCCAGGGATGGTGATGGTGGTATCTGGGACATCATCAGTAAGATATGATTCCGTGAGGATGACTATGTCAGACTGTTGCTTGACTAGCCTGTGAGACAGCTCTCCCAATTTTGGCACCATCCCCCAGATGTTAGTAAGGAGGACTTTGCCGGGTCGACAGGGCTGAGTTTGCCGTTGTCATTCCCGGAGCCTTGGTCAATGCCGGGTGGTCCGTCCGGATTCATTCCATTTTTCTCGTGACTTTGTAGTGGTTTGTTACAACCGAGTGGCTCGCTGGGCCATTTCAGAGGGGCGTTTAAGAGCCAAACGCATTGCTGTGGGTCTGGAGTCACATGTAGGCCAGACTGGGTAAGGACGGCAGATTTCCCTCCCTAAAGGACATCAGTGAACCAGATGGGTTTTCACAATGACAAAAGCCAACAATGGTTTCTTGCTCATCAATTGACTTTTAATTCCAGATTTTTATTAAATTCAAATTCCACCCTCCGCCATGGCTGGATTTGAACCCAGGTCCCCAGAATCTTATGCTGGGTTACAGGATTAGTAATCTAGTGACAATACCACTACACCATCATCTCCATCTGGGGCAATAGCTTACTAGGTTGCTTTCAGGCCTGAGCATCTTCAGTTGTGTGGCGAGGGTTGGGGTTGAGACCACCAACTTCATCCTCTCTGCTGCTCACTTACCTCGAGATCAACGCTACGGTTCACAACCTCAGTATCCCCTTTGACCCCCTAGGTCAGCTGCTGACTCCATCCCATCTCCCTCACAAAGACTGGCTCAGCTTAACGTCCGCTGCAGCCCTACCCCGTGCCTTTGTCCCCATTTGACTTGCCAATGCTCTGCTGCTCCATACCCCGCGTGAGCTTTAGTTCAGCCGCCAGTAGCCTATCCCACACCAAGCCCAATTCGCCCACAACCTCACTGACTATTGTCAGTCCCTGGCCTCCTAATGCCTCAAATTTAAAATCCCTCACATTTAAGTTCACCCATGCCCTCTGAAACTGCTTTGACCCCACTCTGAACTTATCCCTCCTCTGTACTCCAGGCTCTTACACGAACGTACAAATTAGGAACAAGAGTAGGCCACTCGGCCCCTCGAGCCTGCTCCCCCATTCAATAAGGCCACGACTGATCTGATTGTAGCCTTGGCTCCACCTTCCAGCCTACCCCCGATAACTTTTCACCCCCTTGCTTATCAAGAATCTATCTAGCTCTGCCTTAAAAATACTCAACAGCCTAAAGTTTCCAGTCCTGCCAGCCACGGGAATTGTCATGGGTGGGACAGATAATTTGATGGAGCAGCAAAAGGTCCATTGACTTCCCATAAGACCATAAGACATAGGAGCAGAAGCAGGCCATTCGGCCCATCGAGTCTGCTCCGCCATTCAATGAGCTCATGGCTGATCTGATAATCCTCATCTCCACTTTCCTGCCTTTTCCCCATAACCCTTGATTCTCTTACTGATTAAAAATCTATCTCAGCCTTGAAAATACTTAATGGCCCAGCCTTTACAGCCCTCTGTGGTAAAGAATTCCACAGATTCACCATCCTCTGAGAGAAGAAATTCCTCCTCATCTCTGTCTAAAATGGATGCCCCCTTACTCCGAGATTATGCCCTCTGGCCCTAGACTCTCCCACAAGGGGAAACAACCTCTCAGCATCTACCCTGTCAAGCCCCCTGTATGTTTCAATAAGGTCGCCTGTCATTCTTCTAAATTCCTATGAGTACAGGCCCAACCTACTCAACCTCTCCGCGTAAGAAAATCCTTCCATCCTCGGGATCAACCTAGTGAACCTTCTCTGGACTGCCCCCAATGCCAGTATATCTTTCCTTAGATAAGGGGACCAAAACTGTTCACAGTATTCTAGGTGTGGTCTAACTAGTGCCTTGTATAATTTTAGCAAGACTTCCCTGTTTTTATACTCCATTCCCTTTGAAATAAAGGCCAACATTCCATTTGCCTTCCTTATTACCTGTTGAACTTGTATGTTAGCTTTTTGTGATTCATGCATGAGGACCCCCAAATCCCTCTGTGCTGCAGCTTTCTGCAGTCTTTCTCCATTTAAATAATATTCAGCTCCTCTATCCTTCCTGCCAAAGTGCATAACCTCACACTTTCCCACATTATATTCCATCTGCCAAGTTTTTGCCCACTCACTCAACCTGTCTACATCCCTCTGTCGACTCTTTGTGTCATCCTCACCACTTCTAGAAAATTCTAGAGTGCAAACCCTCACCTCAAAGCACGGCAATCAATGGATCAGTTGAAGAGAAAAGGAACAATGGGGAGAATGTGGAAGAATCTAGAACTAGGAGTCACTGTTTATAAATAAGAGGCCGCCCATTTAGGACAGGGATGAGGAGAATTTTTTTCTCTCAGACGGTTGTGAGTCTTTGGAACTCTCTTCCACAAAAGGCAGTGGAAGCCTTCCCACCTATTTTTGTGTCATCCGCAAACTTGGCGATAGTGGATTCATTTCCCTCATCCAAGTCATTAATACATATTGCAAATAATTGTGGCCCCAGCACTGACCCCTGTGGCACTCCACTAGTTACAGGTTGCCATCCTGAAAATGCCTCCCTTAACCCAACTCTCTGTCTTCTATTAGTTAGCCAATCCTCTATCCATGCTAATATACTACCCCCAACACCATGGGCTCTTATCTTATTCAGTAGCCTTATGTGCGGTACCTTATCGAATGCCTTTTGGAAATCCAAATTTATTACATCTACTGGTTCCCCTTTATCTATCCTGCTTGTTACCTCTCCTGTCTCGCAATGGACTGGGCCAGAAAATCCCACCCAAAGGCTCTGTTCCACCACCTTTTGAGGAAGAGAGTTCCAAAGACTCACAACCCTCTGAGAGAAAAAAATTCTCCTCACCCCTGTCCTAAATGGGCGACCTCTTATTTCTAAACAGTGACTCCTAGTTCTAGATTCTTCCACATTCTCCCCATTGCTCCTTTTCTCTTCAGCTGATCCATTGATTGCCGTGCTTTGAGGTGAGGGTTTGCACTCTAGGATTTTTCTCCATGAATCCTTCCTACTTTAAGCTTCTCCTTAGAGCTCACCTTGCTAACTTAGTGAATGCCTATGTCTGCTGTCTCCCCTCTCCCCCGGCCCCTGCTCTTTCCGCATAGGCAGGAAATCGTTCTTTTTTTAAACCACAATACTGATTCCTTTCTGTATCCAAGACCCTGATCGTCACATATTCCCTTTGCTGCGCACCCATGGCAGGGGTCCAGGAGGCATTACACACAATGTGCACATTTCCTTAAAGTATTTTCACCATTTCCCAGTAACAGTGCTCTGTTTTTGAAATAACATCATGAACTGCTTTCTCAGCAGTCTCATTATCACTCACTCTGCATTATTCCACAGAATTTACAACGAAATTGTAGCTCACTCTTTGAAGTATTTTGCTTCTTGGCTGCTCTTTGCTGTGCATTGTCAGAAACTGTAGGATTGTTCCTCTCCCGCTTCCAGAAGGGAAATAGAGAGCTTACATTGATATAAAACATCTTTCACAAACATTGGATGGACCAAGATAGTTTGGAACCAACGCAATACATTTTTGAATTGTAGCCACTGTTGTAATAGTGGAAATGCAGCAACTAATTTGTACCTGGACGAGTGCAGCTCCCACAGCACTCAAGAAGCCCCACAACTTCCAGGACAAAGCAGCCCACTTGATTGGCACCCCATCCGCAAACATTCACATTGGCAGCAGTGTGTGTACCATCTACAAGATGCACTGCAGGAAATCACCAAGACTCCTTAGGCAGCACCTTCCAAACCCACGACCGCTACCATCTAGAAGGTCAAGGGCAGCAGACACATGGGGACACCACCACCTGGAAGTTCCCCTCCAAGCCACACACCATCCTGACTTGGAAATATATCGGCCGTTCCTTCACTGTCGCTGGGTCAAAATCCTGGAACTCCCTCCCTAACAGCACTGTGGGTGTACCTACACCACATGGACTGCAGCGGTTCAAGAAGGCAGCTCACCACCACCTTCTCAAGAGCAACTAGAGATGGGTAATAAATGCTGGCCCAGCCAGCGACGATTCAATGCCAATAATTCAGCCACTGCCACTCTTGAAAGGGCCGGTCACAGAATATACTGGCCAGAGTGAGCAGCTGATTTTACTCGCGTGGCAGTCGCCGAGTTTCCAAGCAAAAGATTTGGGTTAAATTATTTTCATCTGGGGACAGGAGGAGCTGGGGTGCTCTTGCAGGCTCTGCAAAAGTGACCTCGGCCTCTCCACGATCTCACGTGATCACAGACTCTACCCGCCGCTCTTCCTGCCAGCTCACCCAGTGTTGTCCTCCCACTGAAGTCTGTGGAAAATGGAGGGAAATGTAATACTGACCACTGGCTTGCGGGCACCAGTTTTAACACATTCACAACAAAGTCAAGATCTATTCCCCCCTCACTTCTGCAGGCACTCAGTGTCATGGAGCTGGGTCAGCATAGTGGTAAGATCTACTACTCCAGAGTCTCAGGTTAATGCTCTAGGGTCATGGGTTCAAATCCCACCATGGCAGTGGGTGGAATTTAAATTCAGGTAATAAATCTGGAATTGAAAAGTAGTCTCAGTAATGGTAACCATGAAGCAAATGCTATCAAAACCCATCTGGTTCACTCATGCCTTTTAGGGAAGGAAATCTGCCATCTTTACCTGGTCTGGCCTACATGTGACTCCAGACCCACCAGCAATGCGGTTGACTTTTATATACCCTCTGAAGTGGTCTAAAAAGCCACTCAGTTCAGGGGCAATTAGGGGTGGGCAGCAAATGTCGGCCTTGCCAGTGACGCCCACATCTCATGAAAGAATTTTAAAAAAAGGTGCAAGGAAGTTCCTGTGGAACCAACATGGGCCAGTTGGGATGAATAGCCTGTTTCTATGCAGTAAATAATGTGTAATTCCAAGAGATAGGGTGGTTCATTTTCTGGCCATTAGGGTCTTGTTAATGACCGTTCAGCTCTGTAGAGTGCGTTTCCAATAAACCGCTGACCACTCAACTTTTCCTCCTGGCCCCCATGTTAACTGATATTGTTAATGGTTAATGAATGACTGCATGTAAATGACCCTATAACTTGTACTTATAATAGCACCTTCACTTCAGTAAAACATTCCAAGGCTCTTCACAGGAGTGATTATACAATAAGGATGTGGAGTTTGAAGATCAGCCAACAATTTCATTGACTAGCAGAACAGGCTCGAGGGGCTGAATGGCCTCCACTTCATGATGTTCCCTATTTTCTTAAGATTATCAAACGAAAATTTGGTGTTTAAATTTTCTGCAGAAATACAAATTGTTATTGATCCAATGATGAGGCACCAATGACATCCTCTGAATTAGGTGGGTCCTTCATTAATTATGCAGGGACGGCATCATCCTGCCCTGACTGCTATCTTAACGTCAGACCAGGGCAGGTAAGTCAGTGAGTCTGTCCTGACAGGTGAAAGCAGCCTGAGGTCTTTTGTTTTTATATTATTATTATTATTCTTTCATGTGATGTGAGTGTCACTGGCTGGGTCAGCATTTATTGCCCATCCCTAATTGCCCCTTGAGAAGGTGGTGGTGAGCTGCCTTTTTGAACCGCTGCAGTCCCTGTGGTGTAGGTACACCCACAGTGCTGTTAGGGAGGGAGTTCCAGGATTTTGACCCAGCGACAGTGAAGGAACAGTGATATATTCCCAAGTCAGGATGGTGAGTGGCTTGGAGGGGAACTTGTAGGTGGTGGTGTTCCCAAGTGTCTGCTGCCCTTGTCCTTCTAGATGGTAGTGGTCGTGGGTTTGGAAGGTGCTGTCGAAGGAGCCTTGGTGAGTTTCTGCAGTGCATCTTGTGGATGGTACACACTGTTGCCACTGTGTGTCAATGGTGGGGGGAGTGAATGTTTGTGGATGGGGTGCCAAGCAAGCGGGGCTGCTTTGTCCTGGATGGTGTCAAGCTTCTTAAGTGTTGTTGGGGCTACACTCATCCAGGCAAGTGGGGAGTATTCCATCACACTCCTGACTTGTGCCTTGTGGACAGGCTTTGGAGGGTCAGGAGGTGAGTTATTCGTCCCAACCTCTGTAATTCCCAGTTTCTGGAATCCCTAGCATCTAACCTGCTCTTGGAGCCAATTCTTTCACTCTAAAGATATCCATTTTGTGTCAGTTTTGATCTTTGCTCATCCAAAGGATTGAATGAAATGTATCTGTTCAACAGTTAAACTTTCCCAGTGATTCGATCAGATGGGCCTATATTAAATTATACTTTAGTAATAGACAAAGGAATATCTGGAGAACAAAAGATCAGTGAGGCCTCTCCTTTTTAAAATTCATTCTCAAAGTGTGGGCATCGCTGCAAAGTACTGGAACAAGTTGATTCGGTTGCAAAAAAGTGTTGTCATAATTAAACTGCCTCAGTGGATTATAATGTGCTTCTTACTCACTTACCTTGAATTTCATGCTCCAGGGTTAATCAACTATTTCAATGATTAATGTTTGTGAAACTGCAAATCACAAATGGTTGTGGCCAATGCCCAAGTCTGTAATTTTAAAATTCTCATCTCTATTTTCAAATCCTTCCACGGCCTCACCTTCCCTCCCTCCCTATTGCTGTAACTGTCCTTAGTTTGGTGCGGCTCTAGGGTCTTATCACAGACACAGGGCATAGTGGCAATGTCACTGGAGCAGTGATCCAGAGCTCCAAACTAATGACATAGGTTCAAAGAAATTTGAATTCAAATGAATAAAATCTGGAAGTGGACACTAGTTGGCCGTAACGGCAACCATGAAACTATCATCAATTGTTGGTAAAAACCCACCTGGTTCACTAGTGTCCCTTTAGGGAGGGAAACCTGCCACAATGGGGTTTGAATTCAGAGGGGAACCTGCTATGGTGGGATTTGAACCGATGCCACCAAAGCATTAGGCTGGGCCTCTTGATTATTAGTCCAGTGACATTAGCACTCTGCCACCACCCACCCCATTAACTGCAGAGTCACTTGTGCTCCTGCGTATTGGAATAGGCTGAAATGGTGGTTGTTGGGTTTGGAGGTGCACGCTTGTACTGTGTATCTCCGTATATAAAATCTTATAAGTGTGTCATGATGAGGCTCCAGTTCTGTTATTCACTTTCTGGTTTTCTGGAGCAGAACAGGGATGTTGCTGGATCACTAGTCCAATGTCAGAACCTCTATCCTGTGGCTATAACAGAGCAGAGGCTGGGAATGCAGTGGCAAATAACTTACTTCCTGACTCTCCAAAGCCTGTCCAGCATCTACAAGACACAAGTCAGGAGTGTGATGGAATACTCCCCACTTGACTGGATGAGTGTAGCTCCAACAACACTCAAGAAGCTTGACACCATCCAGGACAGAGCAGCCCACTTGATTGGCACTACATCCACAAACAATCACTCCCTCCACCACCGACACACAGTAGCAGCAGCGTCTACAAGATGCACTACAGGAACTCACCAAGGCTCCTTAGACGATACCTTCTGAACCCATGACCACTACCATCTAGAAGGACAAGGGCAGCAGACACATGGGAACACCACCACCTGGAAGTTCCCCTCCAAACCACTCACCATCCTGACTTGGAAATATATCGGCCGTTCCTTCAGTATCGCTGGGTCAAAATCCTGGAACTCCCTTCCTAACAGCACTGTGGGTGTACCTACACCACATGGACTGCAGCGGTTCAAGAAGGCAGCTCACCGCCACCTTCTCAAGGGCAATTAGGGGTGGGCAATAAATGCTGGTCCAGCCAGCGACACCCACATCCCACAAAAGAATAAAAAAATGCTACTGCGTCCTCAGCAGCCAATTGGTTTGCTGAATCAGATTGCACGGTTAATCAGTGCAGGAGGGAGTGTCACCAAGGATCTAGAGGATAAACTATCTTCCTGTGCAGTCAATGAGGACAGAGGTATCTTCAAATACGAAGAAAGTGTTTCCACTAGATGGAGATTAACAAGAATGACACCAGGGATGAGGGACTTCAACGTGCAGAGACTGGAGAAGCCGGGATTGTTCTCCTCGGAGCAGAGAAGGTTGAGGAGAGATTTAACGGAGGTGTTCAAAATCACGAGGGGGGTGGTTTTTGATAAACATGGAGAAATAGTTTCCAGTGCCAGCAGGGACAGTAATCGGAAGAAACAGATTCAAGGTGATTGCCGACAGAGCAGAGGGGGAAAGGACTATTTTTGCATTGTTGAAAAGACGGACATGTGGCCGAATCTTTTTGTCTTGCACTCATCAGGACAAACACAAGAATAAAAAACTCTTCACTCTTTTTCGGCGGAGAGTCGTGGCGATCTGAATGCGCTGCCTGAAATTGCGGTGCATGAAGATTCAATAGGGATTTGGAAGGGGAAACGTTTGCAGGGCTATGGGGAAGGACTGACTCAGTTGCTCTTTTAAAGAGCTGGCACAGGCTCTGTGGGCTGAATGGCCTCCTTCTGCACGCATGGTTCTTGGATAGATGTGATAACTAACAAATTAATATATTCCTACACATTTCTTTTAGATTCCCCTTCAGCCTTTGGGCCCTTCCTCTCCCCACGTCACTGGTGCATTTCTTCATTCAATTCGCCTGACTTCCCCACTTTCCCCACCGCCGTAACCCTGGAAATTCCTCCTCTTCAAGTTGACTTGTAAGGACTCACTTTGGGAATAGAGGGAGGAAATTTCCAGCCCCTGGTGGTGCATCCACCACAGGGAAGTGTCCCACCCTCAACAGCAGGGCCAGAAAACCCCGGCCAAAGTGCCAGAAATAGAAAAAACAAAACACACACACAGCATATTGTTCAAACAAAATGTCATGTGTTTAATTAGTTATTGTTTACGAGCAGTAAATCAAATCGTTTACACACAACAGACACGACCGGAGTTGACCTACATAATCTCCCGTTCACATTTTATCAGATTTCACCAGAGCGATTATTTTGCTGTTCTTCAGTTTTTGCCCGTAGTTAGGTTCAGGGTCACAGTTTGCTTGTCCACCATGCCAGTCAAACACAAAGCTCACCACAGGTATCGCCAGTAAAACGGCAAACTCCCTCCTCATAGCCTCGGGGCTCTCTCTCTCTCTCTCTCTCTCATCCACTGCCCGCGAACCAGCAGACATACTGTGGGCAGCTCTCTTGCCCTCGGTCAGAAGGTTGTGGGTCCCAATCCCAGTCCAGAGACTTGAGCGCAAAATCCAAGCTTTTTTTCCTTATTCATTGGACGTGGACATCACCGGCTAGGCCAGCATTTATTGCCCATCCCTAGTTCAGAGGGCATTGAGAGGCCAGACCAGGTAAGGACATCAGGTTTCCTTCCCCAAAGGACATTAGTGAACCAGGTGGGTTTTTACAACAAATCGGCAACAGTTTCATGGTCATCATTAGACTTTTAATTCCAGATTTTTTTATTGAAATCAAATTGCACCATCGGTCATGGTGGAATTTGGAACCTGACTCCCCTGAGCATTAGCCCGGGTCTCTGGAATATAAATCCAGCAACAACACCACTACGCCACCGCCTCCAGTCTGAGTGTTGGAGGTGCCGTCTTTCGGATGAAATGCTAAACCGAGGCCTCCGTCTGCCCTCTTAGGTAGATGCAAAAGATCCCATGGCTCCTACTCTGGAGAAAAGCAGTGGACTGGTGTCCCGGCCAATGCTTATCCCTCAACCAACAGGCAGTTGGGTGATTATAACATTGCTGTTTGTGGGAGCTTGCTGTGTAGTGCGCAAATCGGCTGCCAAATCAGAGAAAAATTTGGCTCCGAGCCACCTGACCAGATATGAGGACAGATACAGCCAAGGGAACAATGCAAAGGTCAAGAGAGGGAGAGAGTGAGTGAGAGTGAGAGAGGAAGAGAGAGTCAGCATGGTTAGTGCAGGAAATTGAAATGCTTTAGGTTAAAGTAAATGTCTCAGGCATCAGGAGAAAGGTTTCATGGTTATTGCGCAAGACCTGTCAGCATTTGGCGCTTGTGTCGGTTACAAAGCACTTAAAAATGAAGTGGTCCTTCCCTCCCTGGAAACTGATTGCAACATTACACGACAACCACATTACAACAGTGACCGCGGGCAGGACTCTCCGGTCTCGCCAGCGGCCACAATCGTCGCGGGCAGGACAGGAAAATTTGGGGAGTGGACAAAAGTTAATTGACTGGCGGGGAGCGGAAAATCTCAGCCCACTTTTCAAAAAGTACGTCACTGGGGTGTGCGGAGCTTTAAGACGTCCTGAGGTTTCCAAAGACAAGTCTTTCTTTAAGGGTTGCAAATAATCCAATCACGGTGCGAGTATCCAGCGGGTTCGATTTGCTGATTTTATCCTTCCCAATTGGATTGGGTCCCACATTTTATATTGTGCCTCAACCTGTTGCAGTTAGCATCAGGTTCTAGGGAGGAAAGGATCTGTGTCAGTTTAAGTGCTTTGTAACCGATACAGGTATCAAATGCTGACATGGTCTTGCACAATAACCATGAAATCTTCCTCTTGGTCTCCGAGACATTTCCTTTAACCCAAAGCATTTCAATTTCCTACTCTAACCATCCTGGCTCTCTCTCTCTCTGTCTCTGTCTCTCTCACTCTCTCGACCTTTACAATGGTTCCTGAAAAGTTGCCACTTTGGCCCAATCTGACCTCATACCTGGTCATGCGGCTCGGAGTCCAATTTTTCTCTGATGACTCACCTGTGCAGACCTTGGGATGTTTGGCTGCGTTAAAGGCGCTATATAAATGCAAGTTGTTCCCCACCCCCCAGTAGAATATTGATTTAATCCCACTGAGAATCAGACTGGCACTGCTGACGATAATCAGTATGTGCGTTTGCCCCTAATCTCAGAGTGTGACGGTGAAGTGGGGCTTCCTGCTTTTCACTGGTTTGAAACAAAACCTTGGAATATATGAAAGGGGAACACCGCCAGGTGAAAAAAAGACTCGTGTTTCCGTAGCGTCTTTCACAACCCCGGGAGAACCCTGCGGTGCTTGGCAAACAACAAGTTACTTTTTTTGAAGTGTAGTCACATCTGTAATGTAGGGAAACACAGCACTGAATGCACACAGCAAGATCCCACACACACACACACACACACACACACACACACACACACAGCGCAATGTGATAATGATCAGGTAATCTGTTGCAGTGATTTTAATTGACTGATCAATATTGTCCAGGACACCGGGAGGATAATCCCTCTGCTCCTCCTTTAAAATCGTGCTGTGGGATCGTTCACATTCGGTTGAGGTGGCACAGGGGTTCTGGGTTCAGTGTCTCATCGGAAACCAGAGCCTCTGAAGAAGGGCCATGCGGACTCAAAACGTTAACCCCTGGTTCCTCCCTGCACAGAGGCTGCCGGGCCTGCTCTGAGCTTTTCCGGCATTTTCTGTCTTTATTTCATCCGCAGTATTTTGAAACAAAAACAGAAAAACGCCGGAAAAACTCAGCAGGTCCAGCAGCAAGTGCGGGGAGAGACACAAGAGTTAACGTTTCGAGTCCGTATGACCCTTCTTCAGAGCTTTTTTTTGGCTTTTATCCGCAGTGCTTTGCTTTGCTCTGTCCATGCTAATATGTTACCCCCGCCCCTCCCATAAACCATGAGCTCTTATTTTGTATAGTAACCTTTGAGGCACCTTGTCAAACAATTTCTGAAAATCCAAATACCCCACTTGTAGTGGCTGCAGCACTGCAATTAGGCCAGGGCTAAAGGAGTTAAATTGCAAAGGCTGCATGTATGGAAGCCGAGGGTTAGGAACACAGGAACAGGAGGGGGAGGCCATTCAGTCCCTCGAGCCTGTTCTGCTATTCAATGAGACCCATGGCTGATCCATACCTTACCTGCCTTGGATCTAAATCTATTAATCCTTCTATCAACTTTCAGTTATTAATTTGGTTAGCAGGGCTGATCCAACCGAGGCGTTGACAT
Source organism: Cetorhinus maximus (assembly GCF_964194155.1). Taxonomy (NCBI): domain Eukaryota; kingdom Metazoa; phylum Chordata; class Chondrichthyes; order Lamniformes; family Cetorhinidae; genus Cetorhinus; species Cetorhinus maximus. The sequence goes on from NC_135885.1 coordinate 5,284,372, forward strand.
GAATGCGAGACTCAATAGGGTAGTTATGGGGAAACTATTTCCTCTCCTGGGGGGTTGGGGGGCGGGGAGGTGGTGGAGAATGAAAGGCAGGGAGGGACATAATCTCCAAATTAGAACCAGGTCATTCAAAATTGACAGTGATAATCGCAAATTCTCTCTAAAATCTCAAGCTGGATATCAAACCATACAAGATAAAATTCAGCACGACTAAACATTTCGAAGTTCACAGTTGAGGAATAAGTGTGCAAAAATATATTTGTAAATAAAAGCTCACATGAAGTAAATTTCTGTAATATACGAATTAATATTTTGTTAAAATCTACACAGTGTCAGGTGCCGTTCACTAGGCTCCTTCAGTGAGACGGAGCCTCGGGCAAGATTTACTATTTACAAAGCAATACACGTTTCGATAATTCTTCTAACTCACAGTATTAAAATATCACTAAATCATGTAGAAATATTCTAGTGTGATACAGTAGGCCGTAACAGCTCGACAAGCCACTGAGATCTCAGTCCAGCGCAGCCTCCTTAGAAATACAGCCACAGGCTCCCGGCTTCACCTGGACCTAAATGTGCTGTGCAGCCCAGGGGGCAGTTAAAGAGTCAACCACGTTGCTGTGTGGGTCTGGAGCCACATGTAGGCCAAACCGGGTGAGGACGGCAGATTTCCTTCCCTAAAGGGGCGTTAGGGAACCAGATGGGTTCAAAACCAATTCAGTAGCACCATCACCACCACCTGGAATTTCCCCTCCAAGTCACTCACCATCCTGACTTGGAAATATATCGGCCGTTCCTTCGCTGTCGCTGGGTCAAAAGCCTGGAACCCCCTCCCTAACAGCACTGTGGGTGTACCCACACCACATGGACTGAACGGTTCAAGAAGGCAGCTCACCACCATTTTCTCAAGGGTAATTAGGGATGGGCAATAAATGCTGGCCCAGCCAGTGACACTCACATCCCGTGAATCAATTTTTAAAAAAAGTCACCATTGCAGGTGCTAGTGTTTTTTTAATTAGCTGAATTTAAATTTTCGAGCTGCTGTGGGGGAAGATTTGAACTCATGCACACTATACTTGTACTACTAGTCAACCAAGGCAGGGAAGTGTAACTGGAGAATGCTCACCCAGGATTCTTGTGATCTTGGGAGATCCTTACAAAGATCTCACTGACCCTTAAAAACAGCAACATGGAAGCCATGGAGCTCCCAGAAGTTGGAACTCTGTGGGAGAGAATTATGCCATCGACAATACGGAGGAGGTCCTGAGGTGCAGTGAGCAGTGGCCCTCCCTCTGAGCCAGAAGTTCTGGGCTCGAGTCCCACCTCAGAAACTTGACAGGCCAAGGATAGTGCGTTCATCATGCGGCCAAACAGGTTGAGTATCAACCTGCAAATCCTTCCAACACGTGCCCATGGCGGGCGGTAAGACTCGGGGAGATTCCTGGTCAGCCATGCGATGGAAACAACGTTGGAGCCTCTACTATCACTATCCATGGCTGTGGAATAGGGTTACCACCCCTCCTGGAAAATGGCCTGGAATTGGCATCAATCTCCCGGTGCCCAAAGAGAGCATTCTGGGAGATGTTAAAGCACAACATCAGTGGTGAAGGGATCAGGTGCACAGACTGAACTTTGTCAGTGGTGGAGTTTATTTTCATCTCTTCGGTGTTTGTTTGGTATGCACCTTCTTCAATGCGGGTAGCTGACACTGTGAGTGCGCACGTGGGGAGGGGGCCTGTGGCTAATAAGCCTCAGCGTCTGGTGGTGTCAACCAACTAATGCCCCAATGGGACATTTCAACAGTCCAGCTCGCTGCTGATTGGACGCGGCCACTTCGTCTCCGAGTGGAAAGTGCAACACGGTAAACCAATGCTGGAGTTGCAAAGCAGCAGGTTTTATTTGAGTAAAAAGAGGCTTGGGCTGGACACTCCATTGCTAAAAAATGGCAAAAAAAATTGCAAGTGTCCCCCACGCCTGCTCACGTGACGTCACTTCCGCTGATGCCCCGCGGGGTACGTCCAGCCGCCGTTAACAACCCTACACCAGAAACCCGCGTGTTGCCACAGCAACTGGGAACCGTGACACGCCACCACCAACAATGCTGACCTGGAAGCGCCGCTCAACCTGGGTGTGACATCGTCTGGGGTGGGGTGGGGGGAGAGGGCCTTAATGGGCTGAAAGGCACCACTAACACTGCCATTAAAATAAATGGGAGAAATGTCGCCCGATGGTGATGAATTTTCATTGACTCAACAGTGCTGATTGCCAGATAGGCTTTTTGACCCAAGGCCACGAGTCTTTTAGCTCGATGTGAATTCTATTCCACTGCCCCATCCCGTCTGAAATCCACTCGGAGATCGAAGGAGCGGAGAATGAGCAAGCAAGAGAAACTTAGCACATATAGGAGGAGGTCCCCGTCTCCTGGGATGTTCTAGGAGCATCAGGGGATTCACTCACATCTCACAGTATCTAACGGTAAAAGGAGAGCTCCTTTCACAGACTGGTACGCCCCTCCATGAGGGCCACCTTCACAAAAGAGTGGGGGCGGGGTGGGTGCGGTGGTGGTGGTGGGAGTGGCGGGGCAAGAAAAGATCCGAGGAGATCAGGGAGCCTTCCCCGGAGAAACAGCTCTGTACACAGGAATGAAAACCAGTAGGAAAAAGGGCAGGTTTTCCAAAGGCTGCCATCATAGGCACAGCATCACCTGCCCCCTGCCCCTGTGTTGTGGTCAGATTTTAGGTACATACAGATTCCACCCACCTCCCCTCCCCCCACCATCCCCACACCCGCCCCCCCCCACCTCCTCCCCCAGCCCAACTTCCCCGTCAAAACCACCTCACACTTTCAATTCGGGCTGGGATTTGATTCCATTGCCTTTGCTCATCAGTTTATTTCTCTCTTCCCCAACCTCGGGGTCTATCGGAGTCTTGGTTTTCACCCCAGTCTGTCGCTCCCTCCTCGAACTGTCTTTCACGAGGAAATAGTAGGCCATCAGGAACAGTAGAAACGCTCCACACTGAAACAGCATCTGCAGCCCAATGTACCTGAGTGACAATAGGAGACACAAAGCGGAATAATTAACAATTCATAATTTTATAAAACGCTAACTGATTAACCCGGGATCTTGCACACAAGTGAAAAATCTTTTTGACAATTAATTCACTTTTATCTTTTCTGCTCTTTTATCTTTCTATTTGGTTCCTCCTCGTTCTCCCTCTCTGTTTGACTCTGAGGCATGAGGCTGAGTATTTCACCATATCATGGGGGCACTGAACACCAACAATGTACAGGCAGCCTGGAGTCCAGTGTTGCAAGTAATGAACAGTGACATATATCGTTATTTGCATATCTTTACTATAGCTGTGCCCATAATGAACAGAAATATTGCACAAGTCACCCTGGTGCCTATGGGGGGGTGGGGAGTGATGGACAGGAACCCACATCTCCCCTAATCAGCCTCCAAGGATCCACAACCGGTATTATTTTTTATTCGTTCATGGGATGTGGGCGTCGCTGGCTGGGCCAGCATTTATTGCCCATCCCTAATTGCCCTCGAGAAGGTGGTGGTGGCCTGCCTTCTTGGACCACTGCAGCCCATGTGTGGTGCAGGTACACCCACATGATTGCATAATGTTCAGCACCATTCGCGACTCCTCAGATACTGAAGCAATCCATGTCCAAATGCAGCAAGGCCTGGGCAATATCCAGGGTTGAGCTGATAAGTGGCAAGTAACATTCGTGCCACACAAGTGCCAGGCAATGACCATCTCCAACAAGAGAGAATCTAACCATCGACCTTTGATGGTCAATGGCATGAGGGGGAGGCGATGTTGTTGTGGTGTTGTTGCTGGATTAGCAATCCAGAGAAGCAGAGTCATGCTCTGGGGACCCGAGTTCAAATCTTGCCATGGGATTTGGAGTTTCCCGAAAATCCCTGACTTTAAGTGGAATTATTTTTTAAAAAAATCTGGAATTAAAAGTCCAATGATGACCATGAAATGATTGTTGTAAAAACCCATCTGGTTCAGTGATTCCCCTTTAGGGAAGGAAATCTGCCGTCCTTACCTGGTCTGGCCTACATGTGACTCCAGACCCACAGCAATGCCTCTTAAATGCCCTTTGAACAAGGGCATTTAGGGATAGGCAATAAATGCTCGCCTAGCCCACATCCTGTAAGTGAATATTAATAAAAAAATGACCATCGCTGAATCCCCCATGATCAGCATCCTGGAGGTTACCATTGACCAGTAACTGAACTGGAGTATAGCCAAATAAATACTGTGACTACAAGAGCAGGTCAGAGGCTAGGAATCCTGCGGCGAGTAACTCAGCCCCTGACTCCCCACAGCCTGTCGACCATCTGCAAGGCACAAGTCAGGAGTGTGATGGAATACCCCCCACTTGCCTGGATGAGTGCAGCTCCCACAACACTCAAGAAGCTCGACACCATCCAGGACAAAGCAGCCCCGCTTGATTGGCACCCCATCCACAAACATTCACTCCCTTCACCACCGACGCACAGTGGCGGCTGAGGCAACTCACCAAGGCTCCTTCGACAGCACCTTCCAAAGCCGTGACCTCTACCGCCTAGAAGGACAAGGGCAGCAGATAGATGGGGACACCACCATCTGGAAGTTCCCCTCCAAGCCACTCATCATCCTGACTTGGAAATATATCGCCGTTCCTTCACTGTCGCTGGGTCAGAATCCTGGAACTCCCTCCCTAACAGCGCTGTGGGTGTACCTTCCCTACACCGCATGGACTGCAGCAGTTCCAGGCAATGGTTCACCACCACCTTCTCAAGGGCAATTAAGGATGGACAATAAAATTACTAGCCTAGCCATCCACGCCCACAACCCATTAAAGAAAGGAATTAAAAATAACAGTGCTGTTAGGCAGGGAGTCCCAGGATTTTGACCCAGTGATAGTGAGAGAATAGCAATATATTTCCACGTCAGGATGGTGAGTGACCTGAAGGTGTGAATGTCCCTGTCCGTCTACTGCCCTTACCCCTCCAGGCGGTACTGGCTGCAGATTTGGAAAGTGGTGTTGAAGGAGCCCTAGCGAGTACTTATTACATGAAGGGCTAATGAACTGAAGCAAACATACCTGATCCGGAAGAGATCCAGGTTATAGTATCTGCAGGCTGCCTTTTTGTTACACTTCTCTTCCCATTGGATACAGGTAGTGTCAATTGTACTTCCATAAAGGATGGGTCCTGGCAACCAGGCTGGGGAAGAACATCAAAATATCAGCATCTTAGATCCGATTCGCAACACTCTGTGAATGTTCTCAATAAAAGCATAAAGCTTTTAGCACCGTTCTACAGGCACATACATCCCACATCCCCATGTACACTCTCCCCTATCACTGACTCTACCCACCCAGTTAATCCCCTCCCACAGCCCCATGTACACTCTCCCCTATCACTGACTCTACCCACCCATTTAATCCCCTCCCACAGCCCCGTGTACACTCTCCCCTATCACTGACTCTACCCACCCATTTAACCCCCTCCCACAGCCCCATGTACACTCTCCCCTATCACTGACTCTACCCACCCAGTTAATCCCCTCCACATCCCCATGTACACTCTCCCCTATCACTGACTCTACCCACCCAGTTAATCCCCTCCCACAGCCCCATGTACACTCTCCCCTATCACTGACTCTACCCACCCAGTTAATCCCCTTCCCCAGCCCCATGTACACTCTCCCCTATCACTGACTCTACCCACCCATTTGATCCCCTCCCACAGCCCCATGTACACTCTCCCCTATCACTGACTCTACCCACCCATTTAATCCCCTCCCACAGCCCCATGTACACTCTCCCCCTATCACTGACTCTACCCACCCATTTTTTTCTCCTTCCTGTACAGGGAGTGAGCTTGTTGGACTTTCATACCAAGTCAGGAAGTCCACTTTCATTGTTTTTCTCCCTGAGAGTAAGTTCTGTACAAATTGCCCTGATTCCTATAGATAAGAAAGCAAAACTCCAAAATATCGGCACTATTTAACCTCCCTTGTGTCTGTTGTTTGAGGAATGAACCATTCACTGTTCTGAGTTGGTTGGGGGGGGGGGGGGGTGTAGGGAAGTGTGGGTGGACAAGGAATATAGAAAACAAGGATATAATCTCCTAGTTAGAGCTAGACCATTAGGAATGAAATCAGAAAACATTTCTCCACACAATGGCTAGTGGGTATTCTGAAACATCCTTCCTAAAAGGCTGTGAACTCTGGGCTCAATTAAGAAAGTTCAAGACTGAGATTGATAGATTTTTGTTGGGGTAAGGTTATCAAAGGATGTGGAGCAAAGATGGGTAAATGGAGTGGACCATTTCTAATATGCGGAACAGGCTTGAGGGGCTGAATGGCCTTCTCCTTTTCTTATGTTCTTATTGAAACATATACGATTCAGAGGGGGCTTCACAGGTTAGATGCTGAGAGGATGTTTCCTCTTGTGGTGGAGCTGGGAGGCACAGTTTAAAGACAAGGGGTCTCCTATTTAAGACAGAGGTGAGGAGTAATGTCTTCTCGCAGAGGGTTCTTAATCTTTGGAATTCTCTCCCCCAGCGAGCAGTGAAGGCTGAGTCATTGAATATATTCAGGGTTGAGTTAGATCGATTTTTGATCAACAAGGGAGTCAAGGGTTATGGGACACAGGCAGGAAAGTGGAGTTAAGGCCACAATCAGATCACCCATGATCTTACTGGATGGTGAAGCAGGCTCGATGGCCCGAATGGCCTCTTTCTGGTCTTATGTTCCTAAATTAAGTCGAATTATAAAACATAATTTTTCCTTTCTATTCTTTCATGGGATATGGGCTTCGCTGGCTGAGCCAGCATTTATTGCCCATCCCTAATTGCCCTTGAGAAGATGGTGGTGAGCTGTCTTCTTGACCCCCACTGCAGTCCATGTAGTGTAGGTACACCCACAGAGCTGTTAGGGAGGGAGTTCCAGGGTTTTGACCCAGTGACAGTGAAGGAACGGCGATATATTTCCAAGTCAGGATGGTGAGTGGCTTGGAGGGGAACTTGCAGATGGTGATGTTCCCATGTGTCTGCTGCCCTTGTCCTTCTAGGTAGGTGGAGACAATGGCAGGTTACATAGCCTGTCAACTTCCCTACAGCACAGAAACAGGCCATTCGGCCTAACTGGACCATGCTGGTGTTAATGCTCCACACGAGCCTCTTCCCACCCCTGTTCATCTAACCCTATTGTGATATCCTTCTATACCTTTCTCCCACATGTGGTTCTTGAGATTTCCCTTAAATGTATCTACACTGGTCATCCCAACTGTTCCTTGTGGTGGCGAGTTCCACAGAGTTTCTTCATCAAGATGCTATTAACAATATGGCAGCAACTCAACACTTGAAAGGCACAAATAGGAAAATGCATTGAAGATTGTCAAAATTCACGCTGCTCTGTCTAGATTAGGTTGTGTCCATTAGAGCGAGCTTTACTCACTCGCTCATGCCTGACTTTCTTGTTTGGCATTGTTAGACAGTTTGGTGAATAGGGCCGTAAACCCTGCGCCTAAAAACGTATTGGCTACAATTTTGGTTTTCTGCGTGCACTGGGTGGACAGCGGGAGGAGAAATGAATTTTGATGGGTTGGGCCTTCCATAGCCTTTCAGTGGAACAAGTTAGGGCAGATGTTGAGAGGCCCATTCCTCAGGCTGGAGGGTTTAGAATGTGGGGGGGGGTCACAGTCTGAGGATAAGGGGTCAGCCACTTCAGACCGAGATGAGGAGAAACTTCTTCACTCAGGAGATTGTGAATTTTTGGTACTCTCTACCCCAGAGAGTTGTGGGTGCTCAGTTGCTGAGTACATTCAAGAGCGAGATCGATAACGAAGAGAGGTTGGATAGACCTGGGTTGTTTTCGTTGGAGCAGAGAAGACTGAGGAGCGACCTGATCGAGGTGTACAAGGTTATGAGGGGCATGGACAGGGTGGATAGGGAGCAGCTGTTCCCCTTAGTTGAAGGGTCAGTCACAAGGGGACATAAGTTCAAGGTGAGGGGCAGGAGGTTTAGTGGGGGGATGTGAGGAAAAGTCTTTTTACCCAGAGGGTGGTGACGGTCTGGAATGCGCTGCCTGGGAGGGTGGTGGAGGCGGGTTGCCTCACATCCTTTAAAAAGTACCTGGATGAGCACTTGGCACGTCATAACATTTAAGGCTATGGGCCAAGTGCTGGTAAATGGGATTAGGTAGGTAGATCAGGTGTTTCTCACGTGTCGGTGCAGACTCGATGGGCCGAAGGGCCTCTTCTGCACTGTGTGATTCTGTGATTCCGTGATAGATTTTTGGAATCGCAGGGAATTAAGGGATATTAAGATCGGGGAGGAAGGTGGAGTTGAGGCAGAAGATCAGCCATGGTCTTATTTAATGGGGAGGAGGCTCGAGGAGCCAAAAGATCTACTCCTGTCCCTACTGCTTCATTTCTTAAGGAGTTCCAGATTTCCTTTACACTTGTGTAAAAAAGTGCCTTATGATTCCATGTTAAATGTCCCAGGTGAATTATTTAATGATTCCATTACTATTAAATCATGTGACTTCCAGGTTGGTAGAAGAGGAACAAGATTTACCTTGTGACTTTTTTTTTAAAGTCCAGTATTTTCTATATTTTTTCTTATTCTTTCATGGGATGTGGGCATCGCCGGCAGGGCCATCTTTGAACTGAGTGGTTTGTTCGGCCACCTCAGAGAACAGTTGAGAGTCAACCACATTGCTGTGGGTCTGGAGTCACATGTAGGCCAGACCGGGTAAGGGAGGAAGATTCCCTTCAGAATCACAGAATTGTTACGATGCAGGAGGCAGCCATTTGGTCCATCATGTCTGTACCCCCTCTCCAAATGAGCAAATTTATTGGCCCCTTTTCCCTGTAACCCTGCACATTCTTCCTTTTCAGATCACAGTCTAATTCCCTTTTGACTGCTTCACTTGAACCTGCCTCCACCACGCACTCAGGCAGCGCATTCCAGACCCTAGCCAATCGCTGCGTGAGAAAAAAAAGCTTTTTTCCTCATATCACTTTTGCCAATTGCTTTAAATCTGTGCCCTCTCATTCTTTTTACAAGTGGGAACAGCTTCTCCCTGTCTATTTTATGGAGGACATTAGTGAACCAGTTGGGTTTTTACAAAACAAAATCAATGATTCATCACTATTACATTCCAGATTTAGCAACTGAATTTAAACTTCACCAGCTGCCTTGATGGGATTTGAACCCTTTTCCCCCAGAGCATTAACCTTAGTCACTGGACCAGCGTTATTACCGCAAAACCATCAATTGCTCCACATTCATGTGGGGTGAAGAGTTCAGCAATGCATATTGAATTGGACTGGTCTGTCAGTTTGTCGGGAAAGAGCTTTATCTGGGAGTCAGATATAGTTGTCCTTGTACTTACCCAGAACACGGAATAGCAAGAACTGAATCCCTATTGCCAAAGATTTATCTTCAGGCTTCACTGACCTGGAGTCAACAAATGCAAAACAGTTGCGAATGAAATGTTAACTATGCAATTTTTTATTTAAAATAGCAGAGAAGAAAGCTTTAAGAGGAAGTTCAAGGCTGGGATGACCCTACAGGTTTGTCCTGTCAGTGGCTCGTTCATTCATAGAATTATTTGGAATATACGGCAAAGAAGCAAGCCATCTAATCCAGCCAGTCTGTGCTGCTATTTAAACTCCACACGAATCTCCTCCCATTGCGTCTACCTCAGCTCAGCCTTTCAGTATATTAGCACGGTCAATGGCTTCTCTTCTCAGCACACCCGTTATCTCTGCTGTTCCCCAAGGATCCAGCCTTGGCTGCTGCCTATGTCTCATCTCCATGCTGCCCCTTGGCAACATCATCTGAAAACACAGCATGAGTTTTGACATCCAGCCCTACCTCACCACCACCTCCTCTCTGGACTCCCTCCTCTGTTAGAACCATAGAACCATAGAACACTACAGCACAGAAAACAGGCCATTCGGCCCTTCTAGTCTGTGCCGAAATTTTATTCCGCTAGTCCCATTGACCTGCACCCAGTCCATAACCCTCCAGACCTCTCCCATCCATGTATCTATTCAATTTATTCTTAAAACTGAAGAGTGAGCCTGCATTTACCACGTCAGATGGTAGCTCGTTCCAAACTCTCACCACTCTCTGAGTGAAGAAGTTCCCCCTAATGTTCCCCCTAAACCTTTCCCCTTCCACCCTAAAGCCATGTCCTCGCGTGTTTATCTCTCCTAATCTAAGTGGAAAGAGCCTACTTGCATTTACTCTGTCTATACCCTTCATAATTTTGTAAACTTCTATCAAATCTCCCCTCATTCTTCTACGCTCCAAGGAATAAAGTCCTAACCTATTTAATCTTTCCCTGTAACTCAACTCCTTAAGACCCGGCAACATCCTAGGAAATTTTCTCTGCACTCTCTCAATCTTACTGATATCCTTCCTGTAGTTAGGCGACCAGAACTGCACACAATACTCCAAAGTTGGCCTCACCAATGTCTTATACAACCTCACCATAACATCCCAACTCCTATACTCAATACTTTGATTTATGAAGGCCAGTATGCCAAAAGCTTTCTTTACTAAATTGTTGCTAAATTATCAAGGCTGTTTACCCGACATCCAGTAATGGGTGAGCAGAAATCGCCTTCAATTCAATATTTGGAAGACCAAAGCCATAGTCTTCAGTCCCCACCACAAACTCCTTTCCCCAACCATCAACTCCAATCCTCTCCCTGGCAAATATCTGAGATTAAAACAGGCTCTTTGCAACCTTTGTGTCATACTTGACCTCAAGATGATCACAGGACAACCCGCGCCATCCCTAAGGCTGCATATTTCTACTCCATAACATCGCCCAACCCTGTCCCTGCCTCAGTTCATCAGCTGCTGAAACCCTCGTCCATGCCTTTGTTACCTCTAGACTTGACTGTTCCAACACACTCCTGGCTGACCTCCCTGTCCCCTCTGTAAACTTGGACTTATCCAAAACTCTATTCCCTGTGCCATTACACCCATTCACCCATCCCCCCCACCCCCCTGCACTGACTGACCTCAACTGATTTTCAGTTAAGCAATGTCTTGATTTTAAAATTCTCATCCTCACTCTCAAGTTCCTTTGGGGCAGGTGGGGAAGGAGATAAGACCATAAGACCATAAGACATAGGAGCAGAAATTAGGCCATTCGGCCTATCGAGTCTGCTCCGCCATTTAATCATGGCTGATAAGTTTCTCAATCCCATTCTCCCGCCTTCTCCCCGTAAACTTTGATCCCCTTACCAATCAAGAACCTATCTATCTTGGTCTTAAATACACTCAATCACCTTCTGTGGCAATGAATTCCATAGATTCACCACTCTCTGGCTAAAGAAGTTTCTCCTCATCTCTGTTCTAAAAAGTCTTCCCTTTACTCTGAGGCTGTGCCCTCGGGTCCTGGTCTCTCCTACTAATGGAAACATCTTCCCCACGTCCACTCTATCCAGGCCTTTCAATATTCTGTAAGTTTCAATCAGATCCCCCCTCATCCTTCTAAACTCCATCGAGTATAGACCCAGAGTCCTCAAACGTTCCTCATATGTTAAGCCTTTCATTCCTAGGATCGTTCTCGTGAACCTCCTCTGGACCCTCTCCAGGGCCAGCACATCCTTCCTGAGATATGGGGCCCAAAATTGCTCACAATATTCTAAATGTGGTCTGACCAGAGCCTTATAAAGCCTCAGCAGCACATCCCTGCTTTTATATTCTAGTCCTCTCGAAATAAATGCCAACATTGCATTTGCCTTCCTAACTACCGACTCAAGCTGCAAATTGAGATGATGGTATAATGGTGATGTCACTGGACTAGTAATCCAGCTGCCTAAACTAATCCTCTGGGAGGGGGCATGGGTTCAAATCCCACCACAGCAGCTGGTGGAATTTAAATGCAATTAATAAATCTGGAATATAAAGCTATCATTGCTTGGAAAAAAACCCTTTAGGGAAGGTAATCTACTGTCCTTATCTGGTCTGGCCTACGTGTGAGTCAAAACCCACAACATATGTGGTTGACTCTTTACCGCCCTCTGAAAGTGCAAGAGCAATTAGGAATGGGCAACAAATGCTGGCCTTGCCAGTGATGCCCACATCCCAAGGAAGAATAAATTGAAAATAAATCCCTCCATGGCCTCACCCCTCTCTATCCGTATTCTTCTCCAACCCTCGGAGATCTCTGCGTTCCTCTAATTCTAGCCTCTTGAGCATCCCCTGACTCAAGAGTCAAGAGTGCTACTGCTACTCACAAAGACGCTGCAGCAGAGAGGAAACTAGGAGTGAAAAATCCAACTTTTAAATGGTGTCAAACATGAACGTGCCTTAAAAGGAGCAACCAGTTTGGGAGATCTCCTCTGGAAAGAGAAAAGAGACCAATGTGTGAAATATCTTACCTCAGGACCAACATGAAGGAAGGGGTCTGACAGAGGGTGGCTACAAAAGCAGCCAATGTTAGGAAGAATATGAATGGTGGGAGGAGTTGGTAGCATCCACTGCCACAGGTGCCAGGTTTCACCAGGTTTTGAGCAGGAACACAGGAACAGTTGGTGTAATCCTTTGAAGGGAGAAAGACAAAAAGAAGCAAGTTAAATTCTCAAAGAGTTGGCAAAGCATTCATTCACGGGATACGGGCGTCACTGAGTGAGTGAGTATCAGCCGGGGCTCAGTGGGTGGCTCCCCCACCTGAGTCTCAAGGTTCAGGGTTGAAGTCCCATTCCAGGCCTTGAGCACAAAAATCAGAGCCAACACTCCAGGAGTGCTGCACTGTCACAGTTGCTGCCTTTCAAGTGAGACATCAAACTGAGGCCCCATTTACTTGCTTGGGCGAATGTAAAAGATCCCGTGACGCTATTTTGAAGAAGAGCAGGGGTTGTTCTCCCCTGTCCCCTGGCCAATATTGATCCCTCAGTCAACACAACAAAAACCCAGTCATGATCACATTGCTGTTTGTGCAAGTTTGCTGTGCGTCAATTGTTCAAGAAGGCAGCTCACCACTGCCATGTTAGGGATGGGCAGTAGATGCTGGCCCAGCCAACGAAGCCCACATCCCGTGAATGAATATATTTTTTAAAATGTCTGTCACGTTTCCTCCATTACAACAGCAACTACATTGTATCTACGAAGTATGCCATTGGCTGTAAAGCACTTTGGGGACATCCTGAGGAAGAGGTTATAGAATTGAACTGGAACATCGCAGCAAAGGGAGGCATGCGCCCCAAAACTTTTCATTTTGCACTCATCAGGACAAAGATAAGAGAATGTCAAATTTCAAACAAAAGGGTCCTGATTGGTTGGCAAGTCAGCTTTGATTGGTCGAGGTGTAGCCATGGAGAAAGCAGCGGGGAACTTCACTGAATTACCCAGGAGCTTGGGGAGCCTATAATTCCCCGGTGTATTCAGACAGCGATGGGGACTGAGGGAGGGGTCTGACTGGAATCAGGAGATGGGTTTGGGAGAACGCCCAGTTCAAAGGCAGAGAATTTACCCAAAGGCCCAGGACTCCTGGGTTACAAGGAAACCTGAAAAATAAATGTTAAACCCACCTTCTGGCCCTGAGTTCAGCTCTGGGTATGTTTGACCTAACAAAGAAACCGATATTTCCCCCTCCTCTCCCCTCTGTTCCCCTCCCATCACATTCTCCCTGGGGCTGAGTTCCTGCTTTTTTGCGTAAATTGTAGCAGTGTATCCTGGATTACCAGGCCAGTGACATTAACATTATGCCACCACCTCCCCCAGCTCTGTAAGAGGTAGCACTCATTGACAGTGTGGCTCCTGACCGCAATTCTTATCAATAATTTTAGGACTGTGTTGACAGTTTCGGGAATACCTCTTTTTAATTGCTAACTTTCCAAGCAAAAATCAGGATAGTGGGTGTTATGGACTTGATTTTCCAGACAGGTTTCTCATTAGAAACATCGAACTTTATTTACCGGCTGCAGCAGCAGTTACACGCTTCCATCAAGCTCCACATCTAGCAGAACTCCCACTCTAAGGTTCCCCGTGTTTGGAGCTGATTTGTACATGCTGTCATGTGGTACTATACAACACAATAAGTCTTAAAGCTATGGTCGCTACATTCCTCCCCCTTTAAATTTTTTGCATAGTTTGCATTTACAAGAACATCTGCCTTCATGACGTTACAAATATATACACGGGTCATGGAATTATAAGTTCAGCCTCTCAGGAGGTTTCCTGATCCGTGTGGCAGGTCGCAGCTCCATGATGTTTAAATCTCTTACAGGATTGACATGATCTGGAACCACAGCAACATCAGGTACCTCTTTAGGCACAGGCAGTTCAGTGTTATCTACTCCGACAGAAACCTCTGGTATGTCTATCCTTGGTTGAACCATTTCAACAGAGGCCACAGGTTCCTCAATGGTTGCAGGCGGAACATCGTTTTGTTGGGGGTTGCTCCCTTCTCCTCAAATGACCCATGTGTTTTCGGGTGATCGGGCCTCCACTTCTACATGGCACGACGAGGGTCCGGTCACAGGCACTATTACACCGGGTCACCAACTTGATCCACCACCGAAGTTTTGTACGTATACTGCTTCACCAATAGTAAATTCTCATTCATGGTTATGCAAATCATGAGTCGCTTTTTGATTCCCTTGACTTTTCTCCACCTTCCCCTCCAAATTGGGAAGTGTCAGGCTTAATCTCATTCAAAGGTGGCACTTTATAAGTAACTCTGAAGGTGTTGAACCTATAGTAGTGTTTGGGAGGTGGGGGGGGGGGTGGTTGGGGTCGGTCATTGTCTTTTCTGGACCATCTTCCATCTTGTCTTAGCAAAAATTAGCACTTTTCTTAGATAATATCACCACCTTCAACACCTCTTTGATCCTTTTGTCTGTGACATCTTTTGATTATCTGCTCCTATCACTGCTTGCTTGTCCCTACAACCAGCCCACACTCAACTTCTCTCCCCCCCGCCCCCCCACCTTAAACCAGCTTATATTTCACCCCTCTCCTAACTATACTTCGGTTCTGTTGAAGGGTCGTGTGGACCCGAAACGTCAACTCTTTTCTTCTCCACCGATGCTGCCAGACCTGCTGAGTTTTTCCAGGTAATTCTGTTTTTGTTTTCCATCTTGTCTTCTTCGGTCTACCACAGAGTTTAGTCTTGACCTTAATTTTGATTTCACAGGTCAGCCAGAATTCTCTCATGTGAAATCTCAACTCGATTCCGTTCAGGGGTTGAGCTACCCGTGGCTTTACCACCCACTGGCATTTTGGAAAGTTCCGCGACATTTCCTTCTAATACCTTTCTTCCTTCATTCAGCTGATTCTTCAGCTCTTCCGTCTCCTTCTTGTATCTGTTGGGCTTCCTCCTGGAAACTTGAACATCGCTGCGTCTTCTCTGCCAACTGGTTCTTCAGTTTGTTCAAATTGACGTTAAATTCATTCTGCTTCTCTTCGTAATTTTCCAGAGGTACAGATTTTGACCTGAGTGATCCTTGTCGTGTGTGAAGGTCTTTCAACCGGTTTTTTTCTTTATGAAGCTCACTTGCTTCATCTTAAATTCTGTCATTCAGCAGAGTCTCCTTGGGTTTCTTCTGCTGTTCTTCCATGTCGTTATTTAAGACGGTCTTCATTTCCTCAGGTTGCTGAATGGCTACACACTCCTTTCGCATCCTGTTACGGTCCTTGGACTCTCCAGTCTCTTTCTGAAGTACCTTGCCTTGTTCCTTTTCCAACTCAGGAACTTTTTCCAGCTTCCTTTTGAAATCTCACTGGCCAATCAAGGTTCATTTCCCTTCAAACAATCAAGACCTAGAAGGCTTGGTCCTTCGCCTTCTCACAGGGAGTTGTGCTGTTTGGTGTTTATGATAAACAGGTACGGGGGTAATACCCTTCACTTGGATAGCTTCACCTGTATAAGTTTTCAATTTGGCTGAAGCTTGCTCCAAATTCAATTGTTGAGTCCCCTTGTTTAAATATTTGAAGGTGTGCTCTCCCAGTGCAGTGGTTGAAGCACCAGTGTCCACTTCCACCATTAAAGGTTTTCCATTTACCTGCAGAGTAACAGTGATTGGCTCTGTCTTCCCTACTTTTACATTAAAAAGTGAGTAAATATCAGAATTGGTGGTTTCTGGTTCTTCCACATTATGTACATCGATCGGTTTAGTTTGCTGCCTGGGAGTCTGTCTCAATCTTGCTTTACAGTGCTTCAGTATGTGCCCTCTTTTATGGCAAAAGGAGCACTCCACCTCTTTAAAATGGCAAGTTTCAGAAGTATGATTGCTTCCGCATTGGTAACAATTCATTTTCAGATTTGATGCTGAGCTGTATTTATTTTAAATGTTCTGGCAGCGGGGACTGTCTCCCGCTTTGTGGCAGAGTCCCAGTTTCTCATGCCACACCCGGCTGCCCATTTCCGCCCCAACTGGATAACGGCGTTATTTTGTGCACCTTGCATAGTCAGCGTGTTCCGCTCGGCGCTTTCCTTCGCGAGCGCTATTTCCAACACGTTTTTAAAAATCGAGGTTTACTTCAGCGAATAACTGTCGTTGAATGGCATCATCTTGCACACCGCAGGCCAAACGATCCCTCAGCATCTCACTTGGGGTCTCCCCAAAATCAGTGTTCAGTCAGTTGTTTCAATTTCGCCACGTCTGTAGCAATGATCTCCGTCGGGGCTCTAACCCTCAAACTAAACCTGATCCTCTGGCATTGTGACTGAGGGTTTGGGTTGAAAATGTCCATTAATGAGGTCTGCCAATTCACCGAAGGTCTGTGAATCGAGCGCATTCAGGGCCGTCAAACTTCGGATTAAGTTATAGTTTTTACTCCTGCAAACACTTAGGAGAATTTCTCTCCTCTTTTCCTCCCCCATTATTTCGTTAGCCTGAAAATAGAAGCCAATGCATTCTACATATTGACTCAAATCCTCTGTGGATAGTTTGAAGGGGGTCAATCCTGCCAAAATGTGACATATCTGATGAGTATGTCTTTCTTTTCTTCTGTTTAAACAAGATACTCACAATCACTGGGTGAGGGATAATGCCAGACCCGACTTACCCTCGTTGCCAGTTTGTTATGGACTTGATTTTCCAGACAGGTTTCTCATTAGAAACATCAAATTTTATTTACAGGCTGCAGCAGCAGTTACATGCTTCCATTAAGCTCTACAGCTGGAAGAAAAACTGCTACTCTAAGGTGCTCCACACTTAAAGCTGATTCATTCACACTGTCACATGATACTATATGACACAATAAGTCTTAAAGCTACACAGTCACTACAATGGGTTAACCTAACTGCACACCATCAGTGTTGTAACACTGCGTGGGTGAACTGGTTTGGCTACTCAGCACACCTTTTCTTTTGCATACTTTCATTAAACCTGTTGGATCTTGTTTGGTTTGAGAAAGAAACCTCAAATATTCTGTCTAAGTCAGCCCTTTCAACCAGAAAACTCCTGACCTCTGTGGATTTAACTCAGAGCAGCAGTAGAACTGACACTGATATCTGCAATTAGATGGGTGTAAAGACTTACATTTACATAGAGCCCTTCACAACCTCAGGACACTCCAAAGCACCTCACTGCCAATGCTGCACTTTTGAAATGTGGCCGCTGTTGCAATGTAGGAAACACAGCAGCCAATTTACACACAGCAAGCTCCCACAAACAGCAACATGATAATGACCAGATACCAGGCTGAGGGATATATATTGGCCCCAGGACATTGGGGAGAACTCCCTTGTTCTCCTCCAATTTGTCACTAATTGGGGGAGTGGGGGGCAGGGCTTTGGTTCAATATCTCATCCAAAGATCAACACCTATAGCACCCCCTCAGTACTGCACTAGGTAAGTCCTTGGAGTGAGATTTGGCCTCAAAGGCAAGGATGCTGCACACTGAGCCACAGCTGCTGATGCCTAACCATTGTGGGAGGTGGTGACATGGTGGTAATGTCACTGGGTGACTAATCCCGAGACCCAGACTAATGCTTTGAGGTCACAGGTTCAAATCCCACTGCAGCTGGTAGAATTCAAATTCAATTAATAATTCTGGCATTGAAAGCTAGTCTCAGTAATGGTGACCATGAAGTTATCATTAAAAACCTATCTGGTTCATTAATGTCCTTTACGGAAGGAAGGAAATCTGCCATCTTTACATGTGACTCCAGACCCAGGGCAATGTGGTTGACTCTTACCTGCCCTCTGAAATGGCCTAAGCAAGCTACTCAGTGCAGGGGCAATTAGGGATGGGCATCAAGCACTGGTGTTGGCAGTGCCTTTCCCTTCCTGCCACTCCTAATCACACGAAAAGAATAAATTATATTAAAAAAAAGGAAAGTTATACCAGTCACAGTTTAAGCCTTCTAGCTTAAAATTGTCTCAACCCAACTTACCACAACTTTCCCATCAGCTTCGAAGAAGGCAGACTTGCAGCCAGCATGGCAGGGAGAGGTGAATTCAATGCCATCAGTTGTACAAACTGGGTTGTAGGCCTGATCCCTGCAGTTACATCCCTGATTACAGCTAAGCTCAATGCCTGAGGAACTGGAAAGTGAAGGAGAAAAATAGTCTTAAAACAAGATAAGCATCACTTCTCTTTGACTCAAACACGTCTTTGAATGAATCAGTGAGGGAACATATTTTGCCCCGCTATCGGGATTGATGCTCCCAGGTCAGGCACCCAGTGGATTCACAGAAGTGGTTACAGCAGAGAAGGAGGCCATTCAGTCCATCATCTCTGTGCTGGCTCTCAAAAGGAGCAATTCCCCTAGTGCCACTTCCTGTAGTCCTGCAGATTCTTCCCTCTTCAGATAATGATCCGATTCCCTCTTCAAAAGCTCAATTGACCCCGCCTCCACCACACTCTCAGGCAGCGCATTCCAGACCCTAACCACTCGCTGTGTGAAAAAGTTTCTCCTCATGTCACCATTGCTTCTTTTGCCAATTACCTTAAATCTGGGCCCTCTGGTTCTCGATCCTTCCACCAATGGGAACAGTTTCTTCCTCTCTACTCTGTCCAGGCTCCTCGTGATTTTGAAATCAAATTTCCCCCTTTCTCTCCCTCAACAATAAATCTCAACTCCTACCACCAAGTCCAAGCCACTCACCATCCTGACTTGGAAATATTTCACCGTTCCTTCACTGTCGCTGGATAAAAATCTTGGAGCTCCCTCCCTAACAGCAATGTGGGTGTACCTACACCATATGGGACTGCAGCGGTTCAAGAAGGCAGCTCACCACCACCTTCTCAAGGGGCAACTAGGGATGGGCAATAAAAGCTGTCCGAGCCAGCGATGCTCACTCCCCAAGAATTAACTTTCAATAAAGGGTATAAGTCATCATTTGGTACTTGATCTGAGCAGCCATTCCCCATGTGTGAGCCTAGGCATTGACAGACTGTCTGTGGGGGTATGGGAGGGGCTGGGCGTGGCCAGTGGAGGGGACGGTGCTGAGTATCAGTTTGCATAGTGAAATTCTCCCCGACTTTAAATGTGTGTATTGCAAAGGTGCAGATGGTCCCAAAGTGCTGTTACATAGAATGACATTACATAGGATATACCGAAACAGGCCATTCAGCCCAACCAGTCCACGCTGGTGATTATGCCCCATTCAAGCCTTCTCCCATCTTGTATTCGTCTAACTCTACCATTGTAACCCTTTATTCCCTTCTCCCTCATCCATTTGTCCAGTTTCCCCTTAAGTGCATCGATACTACTCACTTCACCCACTCTCCGTGGTAGCGAGTTCCACATCCTCTCCGGGTAAAGAAGTTTCTCCTGGATTCCCTATTGGATTTCTTGGCGGCTATCTTAATATTGACCACCTCTCATTACGCTCTTCCCCACAAGAGGAAACATTCTCTCTCTCTCTCTCTCTCCACTCGATCAAAACCTTTCATCATTTTAAATGCCTCTATTAGGCCACCCCTCAGCCTTCGCATTTCAAGAGGAGACCCAGCGTGTCAATCCTTTCCTGATATTTATACCCACGCATTTCTGGGATCGTCCTCGTATATCTTCTCTGCACCCTCTCTAGTACATCTATGTCATTTTTTAAAATTAGCAACCAGAACTGCAGACTGTACTCTAAAGGCTGGTGTTTACACTGCGGGGCTGGACCCCAGCTTCCCGGCAGCCTTTTAAACAGCCGCCAGGCCTTCAGTTGGCTCGAGGTAGGACTTCTGCCCCTGTCGGAGAAGATGTCTCGCCTCCAGGAGCCGCTGCCCATTCGAATGGCCGACAGTTCTTGTGCCCCAACAGCGCCACTGGGAGCAGTGGCCAGCGTTGGGACTGCAGGCGGTCCTGAAGGGGAGACGCAATGGACCCAGACCTTTCAGGTAAGTTCAAGGTCTCCCGGTGCTCTCGCTGGCGAGGGTGGAGGGATGTGAAATGCAGCAGGGGGAACACCTCGGTGGGTGCCCAAACACGAGGCACCTCCCAGCCCGGTCTAGCCACAAGGCTGCCAGGTTGCTGTGGGACACCCCCGTCACAGGGAGGGGGGTGGGGAATCACACAAGGAGGAGCCCCTTAAGTAGCTATTAATTGGCAAAATACCTGCAGATGCAGGCACAGCGCTGTTGCCATGGCGCCCAAATTTGCATCCCCCCTGCCTGCCATTCGGGCCCCCTGAGGGGGCTGGAAAATTCAGTCCTAATCAAAGGTGCGATACAGGTCAGGAGTTCCAGGCTTTTGAATCGGCAATGTTGAAGGAACAGCTTGCCCAAGCCAAGGTGGAAGCTAAGCGGATGTTTCCCCTTATGGGAGAGACTAGGACAAGGGGACTGATGAAAGTATAATAATTTTCATTATATTTTTCTGCTTTATTGTAAGGTAGGTTTATGGGGGTAAGTATAGTTGGGTCTGTCTGTGTATGATTTAATTACATTTGGAGTCAAGTAGACTGTAAGCTTTAAATCATCAAAAGAAGCTAAGTGCTTGACATGCTATTGAGTAAACATGGATGCTGGCTTAGTATGTAAAGCGTGAAGGGAATTTCCATTTTTAGATAAATGAAGGGATGTTTGGATTTCAAAGGGATCTTAATCTGTTTACAAGCAGCCAGATAAGCAAGTCTAAGGAATGTGTTCATCTTTCCCAAAGGTTACTGACAACATATAAAAACTTTCATGTCACCATTATAGAATGAGGGAGGTACAGTTTCAAAAACACATGGAACAATAGAATTTACATATTAAAGAAAGAGAAACATATATAAAGGAGAATGAAAGGTTGCGTGTCAGGAAGCCATATTAGATTTAATAGGAGTATGTGAAGTAGCCTTCAACATGTGTGCATAAATCTGCTATGCAACAAAACAGAAGTTGGGGAAAAGCCATTTGGAATTCCACTGTCCAGGGTATTGTGTTAACTTGCTGAGTTTGTTTTAAATCTAAAAACCTATTTTTGGACCGTTGCCTTAAAGGGGGTGTAACTAGGGGTCAGGCTAAATAGAAAATTTAGGAGTTATTATAGTAATAAGTAATTTATAGTCTTATGTATGTGCTTGAAAGCTTCTTTATTTTGATAATAAATATTTTAATTTAATTTTTAAAATCTCTTAAAGGCCTTGGATTTATTACTTCTGAATTCAGTGCAGACATCTCATAATAAATACAAATTGCAAAACTGTTGTGATAGCAGGACCAAGTTTCCCTCGTGGACTTGGTCCACCTGGCACACATCATCTGCCATGCCATAACAGGAAAACAGATTAAAAATAAGGGGTGTCCCATTTAAATTGGAGATGAGGATAATTTTATTCTCTCAAAGGGTCATTAATCTGTGGAATTCTCTTCCTCCAGAGAACAGTGGAGGCTGGGTCATTGAATTTATTCAAGGCTAAGTTAGATACATTCTTGATTAATAAGGGAGTCAAAGGTTATTGGGGGTAGGTTGGAAAGTAGAGTTGAGGCCACAATCAGATCAGCCATGATCTTATCAAATGATGGAGCAGGTTGAAGGGGCTGAATGGCCCACTCCTGCTCCTAATTCATATGGAGGGGAACCTGGTGTTCCCCTTTGTCATAGACAAAAGGACAAAGAGGTGTTGAAGGTGGTGATATTATCTAAGGAATGTGCTAATTAAGGGTTGCAAGCAGGACGAGCAAGGTACAGATAGCCCTAGTGGGGGTGGGGTGAAGGGAAGGAATCGAAATAGGCTAAAAGGTAGAGATAAAACAATGGATGGAAATACATTTAAAAATAATGGAAATAGGTGGGAAAAGAAAAATCTATATAAATTATTGGAAAAAAAAGGGGGGGATCGGAAAGGGGGTGGGGATGGAGGAGAGAGTTCATGATCTAAAATTGTTGAACTCAATATTCAGTCCGGAAGGCTGTAAAGTGCCTAGTCGGAAGATGAGGTGCTGTTCCTCCAGTTTGCGTTGGGCTTCACTGGAACAATGCAGCAGGCCAAGGACTGACATGTGGGCATGAGAGCAGGGTGGAGTGTTGAAATGGCAAGCGACAGGGAGATCTGGGTCATGCTTGCGGCCAGACCAAAGGTGTTCTGCAAAGTGGTCACCCACTCTAACCTGTCCCCACCCCTTTCCGATTCCCCCTTTTTTTTCCCAATAATTTATATAGATTTTTCTTTTCCCACCTATTTCCATTATTTTTAAATGTATTTCCATCCATTGTTTTATCTCTACCTTTTAGCCTATTTCGATCCCTTCACCCCACCCCCACTAGGGCTATCTGTACCTTGCTCGTCCTGCTTTCTACCCTTAATTAGCACATTCCTTAGATAATATCACCACCTTCAACACCTCTTTGTCCTTTTGTCTATGACATCTTTTGGCTATCTCCACCTATCACTGGCCCTCTAGCCAGCTCTACCTGTCCCCCCCACCCCACGCCCCCCCCCCCCCCCCCCCCCCACTTAAACCAGTTTATATTTCACCTCTTTTCTATTTTTACTTAGTTCTGTTGAAGAGTCATACGGACTCGAAATGTTAACTGTGTTCCTCTCCGCAGATGCTGCCAGACCTGCTGAGTTTTCCCAGGTATTTTTATTTTTGTTTTGGATTTCCAGCATCCGCAGTTTTTTGCTTTTATTTTTTTTCCCCTTTATTTGTTGCCCTTGTCCTTTGAGGTGGTAGAGGTCGTGGGTTTGGAAGGTGCTGTCAAAGGAGCCTTAGTGAGTTGCAGCAGTGCAGCTTGTAGATGGTGCACACACTGCTGCTACTGTGCGATGGTGGTGGATGGGGGTGAATGTTTGTGGATGGGGTGCCGATCAAGCGGGGTTGCTTTGTCAAGCTTCTTGAGTGTTGTTGGAGCTGCACTCATCCAGCCAAGCGGAGAGTGTTCCATCACACTCCTGACACTTGCATCCACAGAAATGAAGGCAGGCTTTAATTATCAGCCATTGGTGAGACAAATTTAGGGAAGAACATCTCAACGTGGGATGTGCATTACCTATTCAAGGAACTGTGGTTGTAGTTTACTCCAGCAACGATTTGCGTTGAGCAGCCAAGGAAGAAGAGCGGTGCGGTAGCACAAATGGCGACAAAGATGGCCATGAAGCACATGAAGGCCGAGCCCCTCAGAGTTATCTGAAACTTCCTCAAAATGGCTCCACCAATCAGGATGCCAAGAACAGCCCCAGGGACCTGGATGCCTCCTTGAGTTGGAAGAAATCGAAGAGTTAAAATAGAATAATCAAATTAATTCACACCAGTTAACAACAAATAAAAGCACAGGAGTAAACATTTGTCTGGACTAGGCTTCGGGTCCAGTTTTGGCAGTGTGAGTCTCAACCACAAGGCCCCAGTTTGGCCCTCACAGTATTCACTTTTATAATGTTGGAACCACAACAACCAATTTATGCACAGAGAGCTCCCCATAGACAACAATGAGATAAATGACCAGATAATCTATTTTGGCCATGTGGATTAAATATTGGACTGGCACTCGAGAACGCTCTCCTGTAGAAGGGCATGGGATCTCATACCTCCGCCCGAGAGGGCAGACAAACGTCTCATCTGAAAGGTGGCACCTCCAACAGTGCGGCACTCCCTCAGTGGGAGCGTCAGCCTGCAATTTTGTGCTCATCTCTGCAGTGGGACTTGAACCCACAGACTACTGACTCACAGAATTACTGAGCCATAGTTGACACCAGGAGTGAGATAATCCACCAGGGCTCCCAAACATGGACATTGAGTGAGCCTATTCTCTTACATATTCATTCTTGGGATGTTGGCATTACAGACAAGACCCGCGCTAAATAAACAACTAAACTCGCATAGGTCACTAAGGTGGGATAGAGGTGGAGGCCAACTTTAGCTTGTAAAAGCATCGCACCAATCCCCCCACACCTCCCAGTCTCCGTCAACACTTGAACATCAGAGAGAGAAAAAAAGAGAAGTGCTGAGTGAAGCATGTTTTTTGATTTTGGCATTCTCACCGATCAATAGATTTGCAAATGAGGCAGTCACCGTGAACTGTTGCTCCAGAAACTTGCCAATGAAGACGGTTAATCCAGACATCAGAGCTGACATACACACCTGCGCTAACACAACCAGGAGGTAAACTGAGCTCCTTAAAGTCCGCAGCAATATAAAAGGAAAACCTGTGGGAAACGGAAACAGGGCTTTTAGGGCAGAGCACTTCTGATTCAGAGAGTAGAATCATAGAACGACAAAAGGTACAGAAAGAGGCTACTTGGCCCATCATCTCTGTGCTGACTCTGTGAAGGAGCTATCCAATTAGTCCCACATCTCAGCTCGTTCCCCATAACTCTGCAAATTCATCCTCCGCAAGTACATGTCCAATTTGCCTTTTGAAGGTTCCTACGGAATTTGATTTTCCTTCCCTATCAGGTGGTGTGTGCTCCAGGTCTTAACACACCCTCCATGTGGAGAAATATCTTTCCCTCTCTTTCTTTTTGCCAATTATTTTAAATCTGTCACCTTTGGTTAATGACCCACTTGGCAAAGGAAACCATTTCTCTGACTTGCTCTATCAAGACCCTTCATAATTTTGACCTTAACCTCCTAGCTCGAAGCACAATCCTGGTTTCTGCAATCGCTGCACATAACTGAAGTTGCTCAACCCTGGTGTTATCTTGGGAAATCTCCTCTGTGCCCTCTTCAGAGGCTTTTTCATTCCTCCTAAGGTGCCAAACCCACAATTGTGCACAATGCTGAGACCTTACAGGGAACTTGTAAATGTTTAGCTTGACTTCCTTGTTCTTAAATGCTATGCCTCTATTTACAAAACTAAGTACTCCATAAGCTTAAATGCTATCTCAGTGGTGATGGCAGTCTTGTGCTTATATTACCGGACTAGGAATCCAGAGGCCTAGACTAATAATTATGGACAGATGGGTTCAAATTCCATCACAGCAGCTGGAGAAATTAAATTCAGTTCATTAACTAAATCCGGTATAAAAAGCTAGCGCCTGTAATGGTGACCATGAAACTGCCAAATGGTGGTAAAATACAGCTGGTTCACTAATGCCCTTTAGGGAAGGAAATCTGCTGTCCTTACCCTGTCTAGCCTACACGTGACTCCAGATCCATAGCAATGTGATTGACTCTTAACTGCCCTCTGAAATGGCCTAGCAAGCCACTCAGTTGTGTTCAAGAAGGCAGCTCATCACCACCATCTCAAGGGCAATAAATGCTGGCCTAACCAGTGGCGCGGAGGTCCGGAGAATGAATTCTAAAAAAAAAAATCAACTACCCTGCCACCTCCACAGAGTTATGAACATGTGCCCCTACATTCCTTTCTCTCCTGCCCTGCTCCCCTCAAAGTTGGACTATTCAGCAATGGGCTGAATGGCCTCCTGTGCCATTGTGACTCTAAACTCTCCAGTTGAAACAAAAACTCAAATATCTTTCCTGGGGTGAATGTCTTACCCATCCAATCCCTTAGAAGTGCAACATCAATTTTCTCCGATTAACACTTGGATTTTGCCTTTAGGAAGTTAATATTCTTGCATTCCTCTCCTAGTGAAGGAATCATTGCACGTCGGCCCACTTCAGGAATAAAACCTGCATAACTACTTGTTTTCCCATGGATGGAGCTTTCTTGACTTGGCAGCTCATTTGGGCTCGTGACATCTAGTTTGAAGCTGCCACTGACGATTTCTTGGGGGCAAGAACAGAAAGCCTGGCATCCTCCGATAAAAAGACTTTTGGTCCCGGCCGTGGGTGCTCACTGACCTACACGGCCTCCTGGTGAAGCTGCGTCTCAAATTAGAAATTCTTATCATCGTGTCCATGACTTTGGCCTCTCCCTCCCTCTGCAATCTCCTCCCACCTTCCCGGATCTCTGTGCTCCTCCAATTCCGGCCTCTTGCACATCCCCAATTTTAGTCAGTCCACCATTGGTGGTCGTGCCTGGGGTCCAGGATCTGGAATTCCCTCCTTAAACCTCTCCACCTTGCTTTCCTCCTTTAGATGCACCACGGCCAAGCTTTTGGACATCTGCCCTAATAACTCCTTATGTGGTTCACTGTCAAATTCCATTTGCTTATATAGGCTCCTGTGAAGGATGTGGATTAGTTGGACAGCTCCTTCAAAGAGCCAACAGAGGGGCAGTGGGACAAATAGCTTGCTTCTGTGATATGAGATTCTACAGTCGATACCCAACAAGCGAGTAGCAAGTGCTTATAAACGTACTCTTAATAAACTGAAGCAACGACAGATCTTGTGTTGTATCGTCTTTGGATTTTAATTTGTCCAACTGTTTTTTGGGTTTGTTTTCACCTTCAGGATCCTCGGAGTCCTGGAAAGAAAAGAGAGATTAAGCGTCACTTCGATGGACATTTTGCAGCACTTTCCAAACCTGTGACCTCTACCACCTGGAAGGACAAGGGCAGCAGATGCATAGGAACACCACCATCTGCAAGTTCCCCTCCAAGTCACTCACCATCCTGACTTGGAAATATATCGCCGTTCCTTCTCTGTCACTGGGTCAAAATCCTGGAACTCCCTCCCTAACAGCACTGTGGGTGTACCTACACCACATGGACTGCAGCGGTTGAAGAAGGCAGCTCATCCACCACCTTCTCAAGGCCAATTAGGGATGGGCAATAAATGCTGGGTTAGCCAGTAAAGCCCATACGTTGAGAATGAAAAATTGAGAGCAAGTTCGACCAAGCCTCCTCTCAACCACTTCTCAAATTTAGAAGTATTAGCTGATAGGAACATTTTTAAAAATTCATTCATGGGTTGTGGGCTTTGCTGGCTGGGTCAGCATTTATTACCCATCCCTAGTTGCCCTTGAGAAGGTGGTGGCGGGCTGCCTTCCTGAACATCTGCATTCCATGTGGTCTAGGTACAAAGGCAGCAGACATATGGGAACACAACCACCAGGAAAATCACCCCCGAAGCTACTCACCATCTTGACTTGGAAATATATCACCGTTCATTCACTGTCGCTGGGTCAAAATCCTGGCACTCCCTCCCTAACAGCATGGGGGGAGTACCTACACCATATGGACTACAGCAGTTCAAGAAGGCAGCTCACAATCATCTTCTTAAGGGCAATTAGGGATGGGAAATAAATGCTGACCTAGCCAGCGACACCCACATCCCACAAATGAATAACAGTAAATAAGTCATAAGCACTGGAATTACCTCTCTAACCCTCTCCGCCTCTCTCCCCTTTAAGGCGCTCGTTGAAACCTACCTCTTTGACTAAGCTTTTAGTATCTGCCTAATACGAACATATGAACAAGGAGCAGGAGTAGGCCATTCAGCTCCTCGAGCCTGCTCCGCCATTTAATAAGATCATGGCTGACGTGATGGTAATCTGAAATCTGCATCCCACCTACCCCCCAATAACCTATTACCCCCTTGCTTACCAAGAGCCTATCCACCTCTGCCTTAAAAATATTCGAAGACTCTGCTTCCTCTGCCTTTTCAGGAAGAGAGTTCCAAAGACTCACGACCCACTGAGAGAAAACATTCCCCCTCGTCTTTGTTTTAAATGGCCGACCCCTTGTTTTTAATCAGTGACCCCTCGTTCTAGATTCTCCCACAGGAGGAAACATCCACTCCACATCCGCCCCATCCAGACCGCCCCACACCCCCAGGATCTTGTATGTTTCTTATAATATCTTCTTAGGTGACTCAATGTCAAATTTTATTTGTTATCCCTCCAGTCAAATGCCATGGAAAGTTTCACTGCGTCAGAAATGCTGTAAAAAGTACAAGCTGTTGGGGAATCAATGCTGCGCGAGGTAACATTCAGAGTTCTTCCTGTTCTCAGAACACTTACGTTGTGGTTAACAATAAACTTTCTGCAGGATCTGCCAGGACAAAGATTATCTGGGTATTATCCAAAAAAATCAAGAGATCATCAAATCCGTTCATGGTACGAGTTTCAATCAGGAAGATAGTTGCGATAAGGTGCCACATACAATTTTGCTGCACAAGATAAGGATCCATGGTGTTCGGGGTAATATATTATTAGCATAGATACAGGATTAGTTAACTAACAGAAAACAAAGTCGGGGTAAATGGGTTACTATCATGTTGGCAAAATATAGCCAGTGGAGTGCCAAAAGGGTCAGTGCTGCGGCTCCAACTATTTAGTATCTATATTAATCACTTGGATCAAGTTGAATAAAGCCACTGTATTGTAGCCAAACTTGCTGGGTGATGCAATGATTGAAAGGAAAACAAGTTGCGAGGAGGACACGATTGGCGGGATTTACTGCTCCCGCCCACCGTGGGACTGGAAATTCCCGCCTGAAATCAATGGACCCTTTGCTGGTCTGTCAAATTTCTGTCCCACCCGTGATGATTCCCATGGTGGGCGGGGACCCTAAAATCCCACCCAAAGCGCCTGCAAAGGATGGAGGATGACAAAAGTTCGGCAGGTGGAGAATAACGTGAGAAATTTGAGGCTATACGCTTCGGCAGGAAGAATACGAAAGCTAAATATTAATAAAATGGAGAGAGAGAGACTGCAGGATGCTGCAGTGCAGAGGGATCCGGGTGTCCTTGTCCATGAATCACGAAACGTTAGCATGCAGGTGCAGCAAGTGATTAGGAAGGTAAATCGAACGTTGGCTTTTGTTGCAAGGGGGATGGAGCGTAAAAGTAGGGAAATCTTGTTACAACTGTACAAGGAATTGGTGAAACCTTTGATCTCCCTGTTTAAGGAGGGATAGACGGGCTTTGGAAGCAGTTCACAGCAGGTCCACTCGGCTGATTCCTGGGTTGAAGGGGTTGCCTTCTGAGGAAAGGTTGAGCAGGCTGGGCCTATATTCATTGGAGTTTAGAAGAATGGGAGGTGATCGTGTTGAAACATATAAGATTCTGAGGGGGTTTGACAGGGTGGAAAGGATGTTTCCCCTTGTGGGGCAATTTTGAACTAGGGGGGCACCGTTTCAAAATAAGGGGTCTCCCGTTTAAGTTGGGAATGAGGAGGAATTTCTTCTTTCCAACGGTCGTTAGTCTCAACTGCCCCCAGTGAGCAGTGGAGGCTGGGTCACTGAATACACTTAACGCTGAGTTAGACAGATTTCTGGCCAACGAGGGATTTAAGGGTTATGGGGGACAGTCAGGAAAGGCGACTGTACTCTGGTTTGTTGATATTTGCTGGGGATCATATAGCTCTGAAATTGGGTGGGGACTGTGCATATCATCATGGCACCTGTATGGGATGGGTTTAATGGGCCAGTGGGTCTACTTCTGTATCTCATTTTCACATATCTCTATGAAAATCTCAGTAATGGGCTCCAGACTTTGATGTTACCGATACAACCAAAGAGGTTTCATGACGTGTCTCAGTGTGGTTTTACTGTGATAGGTAGAAACATAGAAAAGTTTACAGCACAGAAGGAGGCCATTTGGACTATGAAAAAGAGCTATAAAGCCTAATCCCACCCCCCAACTCTTCCAGGTCGTGGTCTGTAGCCCTGTAGGTAACGATCCTCAAGTGCATATCCAAGTTATTTTTTAAATACTGCGAGGGTTCTGCCTCTACCACCCTTTCAGACAATGAGTTCCAGATCCCCCACCACCGTCAGGGTGAAAATATTACTCAACCTCCCACTAATCCTTCCGCCAATTACTTCAAATCTATGCCCACCAGCTACAGGCCTCTACGCTAATGGAAGTAATTCCTACCTACCCACTTTATCTCAGCCAGCTTTGAAGCACCAAGTGCTATCCTGAAACTGTGACATCTCTCACTGTAACCAACTTAAGAAAAAATTAATGCCACACAATGCCACTCATTGAGGCAGGTCATTCTTTGGTACTGTCTACAGTTCTGGGAAGTATATATCGTAGAAGTGATATATTGGCCGGAATTTTGCGGCCCTACCAAAAGTCAACGGTGGGTCCCGCCACGACGGGATAGGACAATCCCAACCATTGGCTTTGGAAGGAGTGCGGAGCAGATTCACTAGAACGTTACTTTGGTTCTGAGGGTTAGATTACGAGGAAAGATTACATCAATTACGTCTGCATCTCTTTGAATATAGAAGGTTAAGACGATCGATCTGTTTAAGAAAGACAGACTTGCGTTTATATAACGCTTCTCGTGACTACCAGATGTCTCAAAGATCTTTACAGCGAATGAAGTTCTTCTGGAGTGAAGCCGCTGTTGTGATGTAGGCAACCCGGCAGCTAATTTGTGCACAGCAAGCTCCCACAAAACAGCAATGTGGTCACTGTCAGGTAATCTGTTTTTGTGATGTTGATTGAGCGTTAAATATTGGCAAGGACGCCAGGGAGAACTCCCTTGCTCTTCTTCAAAATAGTGTCACAGGATCTTTTACGTCCACCTGAGCAGGTTTTAACATTTCATCCAAAAGACTGCACCTCTGATGGAACAGCATTGCCTCAGTGCTCCACTGGAGCTTTAGCCTTGATTTTTGTGCTCAAGTTTTGGAGTGGGACTTGTTGTGTTGTTATAATGATATAAAGGCACCAGTCGCTCATAAAGGACTGGATAAAGAAGTTGTGGGTTCATTTATTTAGGCTAGGAACATGGGAACGTTTATACAAAGGCAGAAAGCATGAAGACATCAGCAGCAGAGCTGTGTGTGCGCGCGCATGCGTGTGTGTACACGCTCTGCTCAAAAGCAAAAGTGAAATTAAGACTGGATCGCATGACACACTTCCCTTCTAGTGATGTCATGCTGCTACCCCTTAAAAGCATATTACAACAGGGCTTGAACCCGAATGTGACTGGGAGGAAAGAGTGCGACCAACAGAGCCACAGCTGACACGTCAATCCAGAAAGGAATTGATAGGGTAGATAGAGAGAAACTTCTTTCTGCTGGTGGGGGAAATCTAGGACATGGTGACATAACCTTAAAACCAGAGCCAGACTATTCAGGAAAGAAATTAAGAAACAGATTTTTTCAGGCCAAATGCGGTGAAAGTGTGCAACTCTCTACCCACAAAAAGCAATAGATGCTTGTGCAATTAATCATCTTTAGTTCTGAAATCAGCTTTGTTGACTGACTGGCTGGCTTTTGGCTAGCCAGTAGTGTAAAAAATGATATGGAGTCAAGTGATAAAATGCAGATCAGCCAGGATCCCGTGAACTGGTGGGCCAGGTTCAAGGGGCTGAATGGCCTCTGGCTGATCCATTTTCCTTCAGATTGGCGCATCCGCCTATAGACCTACCTCCTTGGGCATTTCCCTCGGGAAGAAGAAGTATGGGATAGAGACCACTGCAACAGCACTGGCTGCAATGAGGAATCCTAGCCACCAGGCTCCCACCCAACGTGGGTCTCCGAACTGCAAGCCGATCTCATCTGCAACAGGGGAAAGAAAAACTAAAATAACCAAAAGGTCAAGTAAGATCACAAAGTACAAATCAAAAGACCAAAAACAAAAGGCAGTTCCACGGGTCAGCTGACAGGTCGAGGGTCATGAAAAGGTGCTATATAAATGCAAGTTTTTCCAATCTATATAAAAGATCCCAGAAAGGATTATAGTGCCTATACACACTCTTTGAACCAGTTTCCCAATGGAATGCAAGGCTTGATTCAGGTAGCAAGTGTTAAGAGTTAAACACAATCCCAATCTGTATAAGTACAGAATCAAAGGGCTGATCAGTCAGAATTGACTTCAGAAATGTTTCTCCTCCTATGAATTTTTAAAGGAAACAATTGCATAGAATATGCAGCATAAAAACAGACCATTCATCCCTACTAGTCAGTGGTGGTGTTTAATCTCCACATGAGCCTCCTCCCATTCCATCGACTTAATTTCAACCATCCAGCATATCTTTCTATCCCCCTTTCTCTCTTGTACTTATCTAGTCTCCTTTTGAAAGCATCTAATACATTTGCCTCAACCACTTACAGTGAGTTCCACATTCTAACCACTCGCCGAGTCAAGACATTTTGCCTTATTTCCTGGCTGGATTCACAGAATCACAGAATGGTTACTGTTAGGAAATAAAGACAGTTTAAGTAAGTTATGTTGGTATTTGTGGGTGTTAGTAATGAGTTTTAGCTTTAAAGTTTAAGTTTGATTTGCATTTCTGTGTCTGTGTGTTAAGAAAGGTCAAATTAAGTTTTAGTTTCACTTTAAAAAGGTGCTTGCATTTTTAGAGCTTTATAACCGTAAACAAGGTAAGAATTGGATTGTTGCCTAGCAACAGGGGATCAGAGAGACAGGTCCCTCCTACAGCCAACACACAGAAGAAGAGAGAAACAGCAGTTTGTTTTGGAAGCTGTCTGAATTCAGTTGGTTTGAAGACAGCAATGAAATAGAAGGAGCCTAGAAGGGGACAGTTAGCCAGTCCCAAGCTAAGGAAAACCCCAAAATCTAAGGGAGTGGAAAAGGGGAAAGTCCCAAGAAAACCTTCAAGTCAAAGGAAGGACAGGAATCTGGAAAAAGTCCTGTCAATGAAGATAAGAGTGAGGGGCTGGGAAAGGCCCCAAGCTTCAAGTTTAAAGCTTCAAGCTGCAGAAAGCAGATTTAAAGCGAGAGCAGCTTGAAAGAGGCAAGAAGGTCCAAAGAGATGACTGAAGGTCTATAAAACTTTGCTAGGCATGTGAAGCAATGGTACTGTTGACAGCTGAATCGGCGAGAGAGAGAGTGCACAGAAGACAACTTGAATGGTGACCCAGGGAAGAGGAGCAGGGTAGGAGAGTTCGAAACCCTAGAGGTGAACCCTTGTGGAAGGTGTCTGAGAGAAGGTGTTAGTTTGGGAGAAGATTCCAAGGTGAGGTCTTGGAGAGTTGAGATTGGAAACCCTCGTGTGAAAGCCGCAGTGCAGTGAGGCTGGTTGGCTCACAGTGTGACAAGCGTCTGGGGGGAGTTGAGGAGAGATCCATAGCATCTGGTTGAGGTGGCACTTGTCACTTGGTTTCAGAGTGTGATGTCTGACCACAGGATGCCATAGGTTTACATGGACCATGTACTTACCATGGACATTAGAGTATAAGATAACTTTTATAACTTGTGTTTTCTTTACAAATATCTATACATCTGTAAGAGTATAGTTGTGGGTGAAGGAGTATTGTAATATAGCTCATCTTTTCTTGTTTAATAAATGTTTTATTCTTTTGTTAAAAGTTCATCAGCTGCCTCCTGTGACTGTTCACTAGCTACTCTCCACATATATAAACAAACAAAGAAAAGTTAGGATCCATCAAGCTGGGTTCCACTCTGCGATCAGGCTTGTCTAGGGGTAACCTCAGCTGGGATTATAACAGTTCCAGAACAGGAGGAGGCCATTCAGTCTTTCGTGTCTGTGCTGGCTCGCTGAAGGAGCAATGCCCCTATGCAACTCTCCTGCCTTCTCCCCGTAACCCTGCACATTCTTCCTTTTCAGATGATAATCCAGTTCCGTCTGGAATGCCTCGATTGAACTTGCCTCCTCCACACTCTCGGGCAGCGCATTCCAGATCCCAATCACTCGCTGCGTGAAAAAGGTTTCTCTTCCTATCGCTGTTGCTTCTTTTGCCAATTGCCTTAAGCCTGTGTCCTCTCATTCTCGATCCTTCCACCAACGGGAACAGTTTCCTCCCTGATCCCTCGTGATTTTGAACACCTCCATCAAATCTCCTCCCAGCCTTCTCTTCTCCAGGGCAAACATTCCCAGCTTCTCCAATCTATCCACATAACTGAATTCCTCATCCCTGGAACTATTCTCGTTAATCTTTTCTGCACTCTCTCTGGTTCATCAGTAACTCTTATATTTCTGCCCCCAGGCCAGAATCTTCGGGTCAGCGTGTGGGGGTGAGCCCCGCTCACCGACGTGTAAAATGACACACGGTGACACTGAGCGTGCGTCCCGACATCACCGCGCGTCATTCCGATTTTCAGCTTGACGGGCACATACCAGAGTCAGCTGCGCAGCCGCCGAACTGTCAAAGGCCTGTTAAGGCTATTTAAATATCAATTAAAATACTTAATGGAGCTGCCCGTCCAACCTTAAGGTTGGCGGGGGGGGCAGGCGAAGAGCCCAGGCGGCCTTCGCATTTACCATGAAACCTCATCCACGGGCGGGACGAGGTTTCGTGAAGTGTTTATAAATTGAATAAAAGTTTTCATTAAAGTTCACTGACATGTCCTAGCTCCATGTGACACTGTCACATGAGGGAACATGTCTTAACTTTTTTTTTCCCCTTTATTTAAATTATTGATAATGAAAGTAATCTCCCTGGGGCAGCTCTGTGCCCCCGACTCAGCCTACTCACCCTGCCCGCACAGAGAGCGCACGCAGCACATCTGGGTGCTCGTCACGCCGGGTGGGCTTTCATTGGCCCGCCCACGTTAAACGGCGGCGCGCAGACGATTGCGAGCGGCGATCGGGTACGTGAGCGCCTGCTCCCGCTCCCGCTCAGCCTCCCACCCTCGCCGACGGGGAGAAAATCCTCTCCCTAGTTTCAGATTCTCCCATGGGTGGAAACATCCTCTCTACATCTACTCTGAATATGAAGAGCTCAGGTCGTGGCTGTGTCTTCTGTCTTCTAAAGAAAAAAGGTCCCAACCTGTTCAACCTTTCCCGATAGCTGCATATGAAACAATATCGGACTCTACCATGGAAGTGCCTGACGTTGCCATGAAATTAGGAATGCATCCCATTCCGCATTGACGGGCTTAAAAATTCCCTTCCAGTACCAGGGTTAAAAGGGGTAATTATTACGACAGGTTGCATGGATTTGGCTTGCATTCTATTGAGTATAGAAGGTTAAGGGATGATCTAAGTGAAATGTTTGAGATGACTGTAGGAGTTAACGGAGTAGATGGAGAGAAATTATTTCCTCCATTGGGGGTGGGGGGGTGGGGGGGGGGGGGGGGGGAGCGCGGTGGGGGTGGGGGGTGGGAGGATAAACCAAAGTAATGTAGGGTGGAATTTTATGGCCCTATCATGGCAGGGGCGAGGCCATCAAATGCGGCGTCCAGAAGGCCACTGACTTCGGCAGGACCATAAAATCCCGCCGATGTAAAAAACCTGCCCGTATAGTGTTAAAATGAGGACCCAGGACGTTCAGAGGTGATGTCAGGAAGCACTTCTTCACACAAAGGGGAGTGGAAATCCAGAACTCACCCCCCGTACAAAAAAAAGCTGGGAGTCAATGGAAAATTTCAAAACTGAGATTGAAAGATTTTTGTTGGGAACCAAGGCAGGAAGGTGCAGTCAAGGTACAGAGCGGCCATGATCTCATTGAATGTCAGAACAGGTTTGATCGGCAAAATGTCCTCCTCCTGTTCCTATAATTGCTACATCCTTCACAATACGCTGGGAGGTTACTTTGGTGTTTGAAGATGGCCAGGTTGAATCAGATACTGTGCCCAATATCCCATCCTATTGAAATAAGCGGGGACCAGTCTGAACTTGTCTATTTTACACAGTTAAAAACATCCCCATTGTGTAGGGAGAGCAACAGCTTCCCACCGAAACACTCACCAGCTGAT
Organism: Cetorhinus maximus; assembly: GCF_964194155.1. NCBI lineage: Eukaryota > Metazoa > Chordata > Chondrichthyes > Lamniformes > Cetorhinidae > Cetorhinus > Cetorhinus maximus. The sequence continues at coordinate 5,320,214 of NC_135885.1, forward strand.
AGTTTATCGATGTCAACGTAGAGACGGAGAACAGCAGAGCCCAAAACGAAGCCGAATGCTGGACCCAGAACACTAACCGCAAATAAAATCCCTGGAGGGAAAAAATCACAACCACAATCAGGAAGTGGAGGCAGTTATCATTTAACAAAAGAAATCATTGAATGGTTACAGTACGTAAGGAAGCTACTCTGCCCGTCGTGTCCATGCTGGCTCTTTGTAAGAGCAATTCAGCTGATCCCACTCCCCTGCCTTTTCACTGCAGCCCTGCAAAATTTTCTCTTCAGATAATAATCTAATTCTCTTCTGAATGCCACGATTGATCCTGCCTCCACCACATTCTCAGGCAGTGCACTCCAGATCCTAACCACTCGCTGCGTGAAAAAGTTTCTCCTCATGTTGCCTCTGGTTCTTGTTCCAGTTACCTTAAACCCTGTGCCCCCTGGTTCTTAATCCTTCCTCCAATGGGAAAAGTTTCTCCCTATCTACTCTGTCCAGTTCCCTCGTGAATTTGAACACCTCTTTCAAATCTCCTCTCCACCTTCTCTTCTCTAGGGACGAGTCCCAGATTCTCCAGCCTATTTACATCACTGAAGTCTCTCAAATTGGGACCATTCTCGTGAATCTTTTCTGCACTTCCCCTCAAGCCTTCATTTGCTTCCTTAGGATGAGATGAACAGATGAGTTTTACTTCTTTAAACACCACAGATCTAAGAGAAGTCAAGAGTTTTCTTTAAGTTTATTCTTTCATTGGAAATGGGTGTCGCTGGCAAGGACCAGCATCTGTTGCCCATCCCTAATTGCCCTTGAACTGAGTCACTTGCTAGGCCATTTCAGGGGGGCAGTTAAGAGTCAACCACATTGCTGTGGGTCTGGAGTCACAAGTAGGCCAGACCGGGTAAGGACGGCAGATTTCCTTCCCTAAAAAGGGCATTAGTGAACCAGATGGGTTTTTACAACAATTAATGATAATTTTGTGGTGACCACCACTGAGACTAGCTTAACATTCCAGATTTATTAATTGAATTTAAATCCTACCAGCGTCCATGGTGGGATTTGAACCTGTGCCCCCAGAGCATTGGCCTGGATCTCTGGATTAGCAGTCCAATAACATTACCAGTACGCTACCATCTCCACTGCAGTAGCTACAGTCGCCTGATGTCAAACTGGCACTCTAAAGGTTGTGGAAAACAAACGAACTTTAAAAAACCTAGATTTGGTGTCTGCTTCTTTGCTACTTTAGTTTATCCTACAGTCTGTTCAACTCCTTCAGTCCAACAATGAGTCGTCTCCCAAAGCTCAGTGGATAACAACACAAAAGCAAAAAAAACAGAAAATGCTAGAAATACTCAGCAGGAAGAGGCAACGTCTATGGGGAGCTAGAGAAACGGAGTTAATGAGTTTTTTTGGGCTGGATTTCAGTGATGGGGGTACTGGGCTGCTGGCTGGGGAGTCCCGTGCTATCTCCTATGGGGACGGCCCGCCACATTCAGTGCCGCCCTCAGGCACTTAACCGGACGGTGGCATGCCTTCCCTGGGATCAAGGACCCCCTGGGGCAGAAGCCCGCCCACTGAGTGCTGCCGACCAATCGGAGGACGGCAGCTGTATTGAATGGCAACGCCAGCGGAGAAGAGGCGGCAGCTGCCGATTCAATACCCACCCCCAGGTCTATTATCATCGCCGGATTGCAGGCCACAAGTGAGAGTGATGGCGGGAGGGGGAAAAAGGCGGGAGGAGGTTCTTAGCCCCCTCGCCCTTCCCGACGCCGGATCCCTCGCTCGGGCACTAAGTGCTTTTGAATGAGGGACACCCCAGGGAGCCCGCAAGCAACCCTACACAGGATTTCTTGTGGCGCTGAACGCATGGGGGCAGCCCCCCCTCCGATCACTGGGTTAATGCCAACAGTGGCGGGGTGAGGCTTTTTAAGAGGGCATGAACCGACCACTTAAACGCCTCAGTTGGCAGCAGGGTGGGTAGGTGCTGGAGTCCCCGCTCGCCACTCTCTGCCTGATTAAATGCCCCCCCACACCCACCACGGGGAAGGACGTTAAATTCCGTCTGTTCTCCCGCCGCGGATGCTGCTAGATCTGCTGAGCGTTTCCGGCATTTTCTGTTTCTATCTCAGTGGGTGCCGCTCTAGTCTCCGAGTCAGAAGGTCATGAGTTCAAGCCTCACCCCAGAGACCAGAGTGCAAAATCCTCGGCTGACACTCCCAGTGCCAGTAATGGATAAGACATTAAAGGTACAGACTGATCTCCCGGCTCGATACACGAGGCTCCATTTCAAAAGAAAAAAGTGGCAGAGTTCTCCCTCCTGTCCCAGGGCCAATATTCATCCCACAACCAACGTTAAAAACACATGATCTATCTGGTCATTATCGCATTGCTGTTTGTGGGAGCTTGCTGTGCGCACATTGTCTGCCATGTTACAACAGTGCCTACCCTTGAAAGTACTTCATTTATTCTATTGAGATGCCCTAAGATTGTGAAAACTGCTACACACGTGTAAGTTGGTGAGACATGGTGTAGTGGTAATGTCACTGGGCTAATAATCCTGAGGCCCAGGCTAATGCTCAGTGGACATGGGCTCAAATCCCACCATGGCAGCTGGTGGAATTGGAATTCAATGAATAAACCTGGAGTATAAAGCTCGTCTCAGTAATGGCGACCATGAAACCATCATTGATTATTTTTGTAAAGACTCATCTGGTTCACTAATGTCCTTTAGGGGAGGAAATCTGCCGTCCTTATCCGGTCTGGCCTACATGTGACTCCACAGTTCAAGGGCAATTAAGGATGGGTAACAAACCCACATCCCATCAAAAACAATTTAAATAAAAAAAGTTATTCTCTTTCTTATCAGGCCTTGGTCGAAGCGTCTTTTCGGAGTGAAAGCTTAATTAACATACCGAGGTACAAAGGTGAGTTCCGATTGCTGGCAAAATCATCAACATACGATATCCCGAAGGGTTGGATGGGAACACCGCCAACTCCCAACAATAACTGCCCAACTATCAGCAGGGAAAGCATTTTGTAATCACTGTCAATTTTCTCCGTGCTGCAGCTCCCGCTGTTCAGATTCTGGTCCTCACGCGTCAAGGGGCAGAGATCAGAGACGTTGCCAACACTATCTGTAAGAAATAAAAAGTTTTATTGCATTGTACTTATATAGCTCCTGCAATATAGTAAAATGTACCCAAGGTGCTTCATTGGATTGCTGTACAGTCAAACGATACAACGAGCCACCTGAGATATTTTGACAGATGAGCACAAGTTTGGTCAAAGGAACACCTTAAAGCAATAGAGAGAGAGAGAGAGAGAGAAAGAGAGAGTTCAGAGAGAGAGAGAAAGAGAGAGTTCAGAGAGAGAGAGAAAGAGAGAGTTCAGAGAGAGAGTTCAGAGAGAGAGTTCAGAGAGAGAGTTCAGAGAGAGAGTCCAGAGAGAGAGCTCAGAGAGAGAGCTCAGAGAGAGAGCTCAGAGAGAGAGCTCAGAGAGAGAGCTCAGAGAGAGAGCTCAGAGAGAGAGCTCAGAGAGGGAGTTCAGAGAGAGAGTTCAGAGAGAGAGTTCAGAGAGAGAGTTCAGAGAGAGAGCTCAGAGAGCTCAGAGAGAGAGTTCAGAGAGAGAGTTCAGAGAGAGAGCTCAGAGAGAGAGCTCAGAGAGAGAGTTCAGAGAGAGAGTTCAGAGAGAGAGTTCAGAGAGAGTTCAGAGAGAGAGTTCAGAGAGAGAGTTCAGAGAGAGAGTTCAGAGAGAGAGTTCAGAGAGAGAGTTCAGAGAGAGAGTCCAGAGAGAGAGCTCAGAGAGAGAGTCCAGAGAGAGAGCTCAGAGAGGGAGCTCAGAGAGGGAGTTCAGAGAGAGAGTTCAGAGAGAGAGCTCAGAGAGAGAGTTCAGAGAGAGAGTTCAGAGAGAGAGTTCAGAGAGAGAGTTCAGAAAGAGAGTTCAGAGAGAGAGTTCAGAGAGAGAGTTCAGAGAGAGCTCAGAGAGAGAGCTCAGAGAGAGAGCTCAGAGAGAGAGTTCAGAGAGAGAGTTCAGAGAGAGAGTTCAGAGAGAGAGTTCAGAGAGAGAGTTCAGAGAGAGAGCTCAGAGAGAGAGTTCAGAGAGAGAGTTCAGAGAGAGAGCTCAGAGAGAGAGTTCAGAGAGAGAGTTCAGAGAGAGAGTTCAGAGAGAGAGTTCAGAGAGAGAGTTCAGAGAGAGCTCAGAGAGAGAGTTCAGAGAGAGAGTTCAGAGAGAGAGTTCAGAGAGAGAGTTCAGAGAGAGAGTTCAGAGAGAGAGTTCAGAGAGAGAGTCCAGAGAGAGAGCTCAGAGAGAGAGTTCAGAGAGAGAGCTCAGAGAGAGAGCTCAGAGAGAGAGCTCAGAAAGAGAGTTCAGAAAGAGAGTTCAGAGAGAGAGCTCAGAGAGAGAGTTCAGAGAGAGAGTTCAGAAAGAGAGTTCAGAGAGAGAGTTCAGAGAGAGAGTTCAGAGAGAGCTCAGAGAGAGAGTTCAGAGAGAGAGCTCAGAGAGAGAGTTCAGAGAGAGAGTTCAGAGAGAGAGTTCAGAGAGAGAGTTCAGAGAGAGAGTTCAGAGAGAGTTCAGAGAGAGAGGTGGAGAGGTTTAGAGAGGGAACTCCAGAGCTTAGCACTGTGGCAGCTGAAGGCCAGTGGTGGAGTGAGTAAAATTAAAGGATGGACAAGAGCAACACAGATATCAGAAGGCTGTACGATTGGAGGAGATTACACAGATAGGGAGGAATTTGAAAACAAGGATGAGAATGTTAAAATCCAATTACAAGCGCAAGAAAGGGTAAGATGTAGAGTTCATGGTGCTGGTGGGAGCCGACAATCAAACAGCACAGAAGACCATTCAGCCCAACAGATCTGTGCTGGCTCTTTGAAGAATCTACCCAATTAGCTCCACTCCCCCTGCCCTTTCCCTATAGCCCTGCAAATTGTTCTCTTCAAGTCCAGTCCTTTCTCAAAAGCTATTATTCGCCTTCCACTGGCCTTTCAGATGCTGCATTCCAGATCACAACAACCCACTGTGTGAAAAGAGGAATCTTATCTCCCTCGGTGCTTCTTTTGCCAATCAATTTCAATCTGGCCTCTGGTTGACCTCCTAGTAGTGGAAACAGTTTTCAACACTCAGTCAAATCTCCCCTTAACCTGCTCTGCTCTAAGGAAAACCATTCCAACTTCTCCAGTCCCTCCACATAACTGAAGTCCCGCACCCTGGAACAACTCTAGTAAATCTCCTCTGCACCTACCCACGCATCTTTCCTAAAGTGTGGTGCCCAGAATTGGACAATATTCCAACTGGGAGACAACCAGTATTTGTGAGCGTTTAACATAACTTCCTTACTTTGCCCACATAACGTTCACATTGACAGCTACACCACACACAAATTTTCACCCACAAAGGGGATACTAAATCTAGGGTCTAACTCTAAATCCATAATTCAAAAACTTACCACTTGATTGGCACCCCACCCACACCCATACTCACACCCTCCATCTAGAAGGACAAGGGCAGCAGATAGATGGGAACACCACCACCTGGAGGTTCCCCTCCAAGCCACTCACCATCCTGACTTGGAACTATTTTTTTTATTTGTTCACAGGATGTGGGCATCACTGGCTGGAGCCAGCATTTATTGCCCATCCCTAATTGCCCTTGAGAACTGACTTGGTTTGAAATGCCATTTTTAAGAGCCACCACATGTAGGCCAGACCAGATAAGGACAGCAAGTTTCCTTAATTTCTAAACCAGATGGGTTTTTACAACAATTGACAGTGGTTTCATAATCATCATTAGGCTTTTAATTCCAGATTTATTTATTTTTTTCACTGAATTCAAATGGCAGGATTTGAGCACAGGCCCCCAGAGCATTACCCTGGGTATCTGGAGTAATAGTCTGGTGAAAATGCCACTATGCCACCACCTCTCCCTACTATATTGCCGTTCCTTCAATGTCATTGGGTCAAAACCCTGGAACACCCTCCCTAACAGCACTGTGGGTGTACCTACCCCACATGGTCTGCAGCGGTTCAAGAAGGCGACACACCACCACCTTCTCAAGGGCAAAAAGGGATGGGCAATACATGCTGACCCAGCCAGCAACACCCACATCCCCTGTGCGAATATAAAAATAAGTCTCATCTGGTTTTCTGGTCCCATCTATTTCTGTGCAGCAGTTCTTTTGTTCTGAAATTACCCGGGAAAACTGCCCATTAACCATTAAAGCCATTAGAGCCCCCTCCCTGTAAACCGTGTCAAGAAAAGGAATACTCACTTGCAATGGTCTGATCAAACTCGTACCCGCCCATGATGAAGTGGGGCAGCGCCATGGTGAATGCAGCGACACTGACGAGAATACCTCCACAACCAATTAGACGAGGACGATGAACACGGCTGCCAAAGTAACTGACAAACACTATAAACACTGTGCTTCCGATCTGAAAAGACAGGATTAGGACTAATGATCTGGAGTCATGAATTCAAATTCCCCCACAGCAGCCTGGAGGAACTTAAATTCAATTAATTACAAACAGTCGCTCAGTGGTACAGAACTTGAATGTTGCTGGAGACAGGGACATGAGTGCAAGATGAAAAGCTTCAACCACATCAGGACAAATGCACGAATGCCAAATTTCAAACAATTGCAGCAATTTATACCACAGGAGAAAAGGGTGCTGATTGGTTGGCAAGCTGATTCTGATTGGCCGAGGTTTTGCCATGGAGAAAGCAATGGGAAACCATAGGCTCCCCAAGCTCCTGGGTAATTCAAAAAAGGCGCAAGGCTTGAACTTGTTTTCGGGGAGCGTATGAATGTATGTTGCTTCTAGACACGATTCTGCAGTTGAGCACTTGCTGAACAATACTGAGTGTGCTAATAGCCACACTAAGATAATCAGTCAAGTTCATAACATAGCTCATTTACACTTGCTAGAAGCGACATACATTCATACACAGAGACCTTGCTTTGGCCAATCAAAGTCAACTTGCCAACCAATCAACACTCTTTGCTCCTGCTGTATAAATTGGTGTGATTGTTTGAACTTTGCATTTGTCCTGAAGAGTGCCAGGTGAAAAGCTTCAGCAACATGTCTCTCTTTTCAGCAATATTCAATTAATTAATAAATCCGGAATTAAAATGCTGGTCCCGTTAATAACGATCATGAAGCTATTCGATTGTTGTTAAAAACCCATCTGATTCACTAATGTCCTTTAGGGAAGGAAATCTGCCACCCTTACCTGGTCTGGCCTACATGTGACTCCAGACCCAAAGCAATGTTGTTGACTCTTAACTGCCCCCCTGAAATGGCCCAGCAAGACACTGGGTTGTAAGTGGCTCCCCATCACCTACTCAAGGGAAATTAGGGATGGGCTATAAATGCTGGCCTTGCTAGTAACTTTCACACCCTAAAAACAATTTTTTTTAAAAACCCAGCAAATTCACGGTTAATTTTAAAAGGGAATTGGATAAATACTTGAAGGAGAAAATATACTGTAAGATTATGTGGAAACAGCAGGTGGAGTGGAGCTAATTGGATGAATATCATAGGCACGATGGGCTAAATGGCCTCCATCTGTGCTGTAAGATTCTATGATTCAAGATTGATTGAACATAAGATCGTGAGCGGTCTTGACAGGGTGGATATGGAGAGGATGTTTCCTCTTGTGGGAGAATTCTAGAACCAGGGGTCTCTTATTTTTAAACAAGGGGTCACCAATTTAAGACAGATGAGGTGAATTTTTTTCTCTCTCAGGAGGGTCGTGAGTCTTTGGAACTCTCTTCCTCAAAAGATGATGGAGGCAGAATCTTTGAGTATTTTTAAGGCAGAGGTGGATAGGTTCTCGATAAGCAAGGTGGTGAAAGGATATCGGGGGGTAGGCGAGACTGTGGGGTTGAGGTTACAATCAGATCGACCAGGATCTTACTGAATAGCGGAGCAGGTCCAAGGGGCCCCGAGTGGCCTCCTCCTGCTCCCAATTCATATGTCTGTATGGTCGTATGAGACGAAGGCTGCTCAAACGCTCGTGGTGCCTGGGGAATCCTGACTGGACACTTTGTGTGCGTCTTCCCATAGCCACAAATTTTCTCATGAGGAGAGGTGACAAACTACAAGGACCAGGGCAATTCAGGGGGGAAAAAAAAAACTATCTATAAAATTGGCACCATGTCTCTTTTGAGCCATCTAAGTCATCATTTTGAGACAGCCATCTATTTAGTCCCACTCCCCTGCCCTTCCCCAAACCCACCCCCATAGCCCTGCTGCTATTGGTCCTTTATACCCTCTCAAAGAGCTTAAAATCCTTCCTAAAGTGTGATGTGCAGAACTGGACCTACTCCAGCTGAGGCCTAGCCAGTGTTTTATAAAGCTTTAGCATAACTCCCTTGCTTAACACAGCTGAGGACACACAATAAGATGCTGTATCAGGGCAAATTCTCTCTTTACAACCTAAAGAAGACAACAACCAAAAATTCAAAATTTACATAACTGTTGGGGTTTGTACTGAAATAAATAGATTGGCGAAATATGGACGATGTTTGATATTTGCTCATATATTTGAACGTTTGCTGTTGCAGAGGGCCAGCACAGACACGATGGGCTGAATGGTCTCCTTTCGAAATGTAACCATTCTATGATTTTAGGGGGGAAATGTTCTCCCCGTTGTGGGGGGGTGCTGAGCGGGAGCGGGAGTGGGAGCGTGCCGCCGTTTTACCTGGGCAAGCCAGTTAAGGCCTGCCCAGCATGACACAGACCTAGGAAGCGTTGAGCGCTCCCTGTGCGGGTGGGGAGAGGAAGCTTGCGCGCGGACGAGCGCAGAAATCTCCCTGGGGCACGAGAGCTGCCTCAGGGAGATCAATTACATTTTGAAAAAAATTTAAAATAAAGAGAAAAAAAAAATTTTTCAGACACGTCCCCACACGTGACAGTGTCACATGAGCTGGGACATGTCGATGAATTTTAACACAAAAATTTATTTGGATTTATAAACCCTTCACGAAACCTCGTCCCGCCCGTGGGTGAGGTTTCGTGGTAAATGCGAAGGCCGCCTGGGCTCTTCGCCTGCCCCACCCCCCACCCCTCCGCCAACCTTAAGGTTGGACGGGCAGCTCCGTTAATTATTTTAGTTCGTTTTTAAATGGCCTTGACTGTCCTTTGACAATTCGGCAGGCGCGCAGCCGACTCCAGTGAGCACCCGCCGAGCTGGAGATCTGAATGACCGGCGGTGATGTCGGGGATGCACGCCCAACGTCACCCCGCGTCATTTTACACGTCGGCGAGTGGGGCCTGTCCCCGGACGCCGAACAGGAGATTCTGGCCTACGTATTTAAAGCGTGGACACGATGATAAACCATGGTGGCCTGCGAATGGTCATTGCTGGTGTGACATAATTCACAGGTTAGATGCTGAGAGGTTGTTTCCCTGGCCGGGGGAATCTAGACCTGGGCCTAGGATTCACAGTCTCAGAATAAAGAGAGTCGCCATTTTCGACTGAGATGAGGAGAAATGTCTTCACCCAGCGAGTTGCGAACTTTTGGAGTTCTCTACCTCAGGGGGCTGTGGGTGCTCAGTCATGGAGTTTCTTCGAGACTGAGGTGGCAGATTTTTGGGACTTTAAAAAATATGGGGATAGGACGGGAAGATGAAGCTGAGGTAGAAGAGCAGGCTCAAGGGGCCGAATGGCCAACTCCAGCTCCTATATCTTATATTCTTAAAACGCATCCTCCCACACCTACCTCATTCAGAGAAGACAGCATCCCAGAGTTCTGGCTAGAAAGGCCAAATCGCTTCTCGATGGTTGAAATGATGCTTTTCATATACCCGGACACTAAGAGTTGGGAAAGCTGCAACAGTCCGTGACATAGTACAAAAAACTGAGGAAGGAAGGAACATAAAATGTTTAGTGTGAGTTGAAACCAGTTTTCAAGGTGGCTCTTCCCCTGAATCTCCCCCCTCCTGGAGTTGTTTACTTGTGGCATGTTCCATTCTCCAGGACCTGTAACCAAAAGATCATTAATGTTTGATCCATAGAGTTGCCAGTCTTCCCGTGATTAAGAATTATTTCCAGGACCCTTCTGTAAGTAAAAACACTCAAGAGGAAAGGTAATCATCAAAAGCATCATTTTAACCATAGTCATGAAGCACCATAGACACCTCCTTCCATTAGAGAGAGGGAAAGACACACACACACACACACACACACACAATTGTCATATAGCTCGATGGGCCCCACTCTACAATAAGAATGGACAAGCCTCCATGAACTACCACAGTTGGAACCGGGATTGATCCCATGTGTTTGGCATCATTCTGATCCGCACTCTAACCACCTAGCCAACTGAGCTAACCAATCCCCTAAGGAGAAAAGTTAATGGGGTAATAAAAAAAGTTCTCTTCTTAAATTTTCTTGGAATACTTTTCTTTAACTAATCGTAACCATTCTATGAATTATAAAATTATCGGACACGGGGAGGGAAGGTTGTTTGACTAATAGTCAAGAATCTTCCAATCAGGTGATGAGGAGTCTACTTGCTTTTCAATTGGCCCTCGGAAGAGTGGAGCACCGCGAGGATGAACATGTCAGGTGATCAATGGTGTGCGTGTAGAGGCAGGGCATACACAAAGAGAGACACGCCAGGTGACTAAGGACAGGACTGTGGGGGTTGGGATAGTTGGAGGAAGAGATCATGTAATGACATCTTAGGAAACATGTCTAGCCGGAGCCTACTCATTCCCCCCCAGCAGTAATCCTCACTTCTTGTCTTCTGAAAAAGAGCTGCTCTGTTGTGTTCAATTGTTCAGTGGTTGATTATGTGTGTCTGTAGACTGTTCTCTGTGCTCTATGCTATGAGTCTAGCCTGTGAATGAGAAAGAGAAACTGGAAGCAAGCTGGAACCTTGTGGATCAGACATTTTAAAACCTTTTGTAATAAAGTGCTGGTGTGTGTCATCTCTGCATATCTCCAAGGTACAAAACACAATACACCGATGTTGTGGCAAGGGATTGGTGGAACCCCAACAAAAATCAGTGGCTAGAAAGTTTAAATTCACATCTGCAGATAGCTCGAGTTCCTGACATTAACAGCTTTGGCATTCCAATTTATCCATCAAAACACTAAGTACAGCTCTTTCCAAACTTCATGAACCATAAAAATAAAAACATGAAACACAAATAAGTTATCTGGACTTCATGGCCAGATAGTCAGGGCTGGTGGTTTAGGTGGTCTAAGGGCCGTGCCTTGGGAACCCTGACCCGGCACATAAAAACAACTCGCATTTATACAGTGCCTTTAATTTCGTCACGTGTCCCGAGGTATCATCCAACAAAATTTGACAGTAAGCCACAAAGTGATATTAGGACCAGTGACCAAAAGTTTGGGCAAAGAGGGAGGTTTTAAGGAGAAGGAGAGAAGGAAGAAAGAGAGAGGTGGGGAGCTTTAGGAAGGCAATTCCTGAGATTAGACAGCTGAAGGTACAGCTACCAATAGCAGCACGATTAAAATTGGGGAAACAGAAGAGGCCAGAACTTGGAGGAACGCAGATCCTGGAGTTTTAAAATGGAGGCTTTGTCAGTGTGGGAGCCGATGTCGGTCAGCGGGAATGGAAATTAGGATACAGGCAGCAGAACTTTGAGTAAGCTCAAGTTAGCAGAAGGTATTACACGTGCTAAGAATGTAAGGCAGCGATATCCTCTGACTCCTGCACCCACCTTTATGCTGTGAAACGGGTTGAAGGTACGGCTCCTGGGTCTTTCTTCACCATGGTTGTGCTTTGATGTTGGAGGCCCGGTCATCCCCATCTTCAAGGTTGGGTAGCTGTGTTCTGAGAGAGAGCCACACAATGTTGGTTAATGTATTTGAGTTTGTACTGTTTGCATGTAATCACAATGGGGGCATTGTCCAAGTTAGAAGATGCTTTACAAACAGAAGTTATTTCAATGACCCTTGAATTATACTTGATACCATGATGTGTAAACACATTTCAAATCCAGTCCTATAATACAGCTGGTGATAAGGTTCAAATCTAATTTCCATTAAATTAATAAAAAGAACAGGAACAGGAGGAGACTATTTAGTCTCTTGGACCTCGTTCACAATTCAGTGAGATCATAGAACCATAGGAAAGTTACAGCACAGAAGGAGGCCATTCGGCCCATCTTATCCATGCCAGCCCGAGGACACCCAGGTGCCCTTTCTAATCCCACCTTCCTGCACCCGGCCCATAGCCCTGCAGCTTACAGCACTTAAGGGGCAGATCCGGGTACTTTTTAAAAAGAGTTTAAAGTTTCTGCCTCTACCACCAACCTGGGCAGCGAATTCTAGACACCCACTACCCTCTGCGTAAAAAAGTTCTTCCTCATGTCCCCCCTACACCTTCTGCCACTTATCTTGAATCTATCTCCCCTGGTTCTAGAATTCTCCATCAAGGGAAACAATTTTATCCTGTCCACTCTATCTATTCCCCTCATAATTTTGTACACCTCAATCAAGTCACCTCTCAGCCTTCTTTGTTCTAAGGAAAATAACCCCAACCTATCCAATCTCTCCTCGTAGCTACACTTTTCTAACCCTGGCAATATTCTTGTAAACCTCCTCTGCACTCTCTCCACAGCTATTACGTCCTTCCTGTAATGTGGTGACCAGAACTGCACACAATACTCCAGTTATGGCCTCACCAGTGTTTTATACAATTCCAACATTATATCCTTACTTTTATATTCTATACCTCTGCCAGTGAAGGACAGCATTCCATATGCCTTCTTTACAACCTTGTCTTCTTGAACTGCTGCCTTCAGGGACCTGTGTACTTGTACGCCAAGATCTCTCACTTCATCTACCCCTCTTAGTATATTCCCATTTATTGTGTAATCCCTGTAACTGTTTGACCTCCCTAAGTGTATGACCTCACACTTCTCTATGTTAAAATTCACCTGCCACTTTACTGCCCACTCCACCAACCCATCTATATCGTTTTGGAGATTATGGCTATCCTCTACACTATCCACTACTCGGCCAATCTTTGTGTCATCTGCAAATTTCCCAATCGTGCCCCCCACGTTCACGTCCAATCGTTAATATATAACACAAACAGCAAGGGTCCCAACACCGAGCCTTGTGGAACACCACTTGAGACAACTTTCCATTCGCAAGGGCATCCATCGACCATTATCCTTTGTTTCCTGTTACAAAGCCAACCTTTTATCCAGTTTGCCACATTACCCTGAATCCCATGGGCTCTTACTTTCCTGACCAATCTGCCATGTGGGACCTTGTCAAATGCCTTGCTAAAATCCACGTACACAACATCCACTGCACTACCTTCATCAACCCTTCTTGTCACTTCCTCAAAGAATTCAATCATATTTGTGAGGCAAGAGCTTCCTTTAACAAATCCATGGCTGGTCTATATCTCAAATTCATCTACCCGCTTTGTTCCATATCCCTAAATACCCTTACTTTAACAAACATCTATCCATCTTGGTTTGGGAATTGACTGTGAGTTTGCTGCCAATGTCGCACATGTGCAACTATATGTGCGGCCACCATCTTCCTAGGGGGCAACGTGCAGCAGGGCATATGCGCGGTCATCACTGGCCCTGGAATGGCAAATATTACAGAGCCGGCAGCACCAAGTTAACAACTTTAACAATCCCCCTCCATCCTGGGATTGATACATGTCATCTTATTGAGCTGGGTAACGACTGACAGTAGTTTAAGATACCATACCCTCATCGGTACATGTCATCATATCACAACATTGATTTCTGATTTAAATTATCAATTCAGCTAAAATCTACTGCTTGTTTTTTGGGGAGAGAGTTCTACACTTCCATCACCTTTTGTGTGGAGAACTGTTTCCTGACTTCTCTCCTGAATGGTCTAGCTCTGATTTTAAGGTTACATCCCCTGTCCTAGAACCCCACCCCCAACCACCACAACAAGTTTCTCTCTATCTGCCCTATCAATTCCTTTCAAAGCCTTAGAAACCTCAATCAAAATCGCCCATTAAGCTTCTATGTGCATTAAGGCTTTGCTGAAAAAACGTCAGAGGAGGATCATCTGATCCCCATTCAGAAACTGGTCACTTGCGGATCCAGTTCTCCAACTGTTCATCTGAGGGTTGGACCTTCACCTTGATTTGTCAATAAAGAAAAAAATTGGTCCCTAAATGACCTACAAGTTTTTAATTAAAGTAACTGGAATCTGGCAATTCCATTTAAAAAAAAACACTATTCATTCAAATTGCACTGGAAATCAGATTAGATTGATTTTAACAACTTTTTTATTTAAAAAAAAAATCACAGGATTGTCACAGTGCAGAAGGAGGCCATTCGGCCCATCTTGTCTGCACCAGCTCTCCGAGTGAGCATTTCACCTGGTGCCATTCTCCCGCCTTCTCCCCGTCACCCTGCACACTCTTCCTTTTCAGATCACAGTCCAACTCCCTCTCGAACGCCTCGATTGAACTTGCCTCCACCGCACTCTCAGGCACCACATTCCAGGCCCGAACCCCTCGCTGTGTGATAAGGATTTTGCTCCGATCGCTTTTGCTTCTTTTTTTGCCAACTACTTTAAATCTGTGCCCTTAACTCTTAAGCTTTGTAGAGTTTGTACTGGCAGAAGAATAATAATCCCTTTGTATGAACGAATAAATTAGGTGCTAATTAACTTGTAGGCATGTTGAATCGATCCCTTGCAACTCACGCACATCACAGTGCAGTGTTCAGTTCTAAGCACTGCACTTCAGGAAGGATATCGTGGCCTTAGACAGGACACAGCACAGATTCACCAGAATGGTACTGGGGCGTAAATTATGAGGGCATCTTACACTGTATTCCCTTGGTGGTGATCTTATTGGGGCATTCGAGACATTTAAATGATTTGAGAGGGCAGATAGAGAGAAAGTGGGGGGAGGAGTCCAGAACGAGGGGCATGGAGCCTTAACATTGGAGCCAGACCTTTCAGGGGTTGGTGTGAGTCAGTGAAAATCTGGAACTCTCTCCCCAAAAAAAAAAACTGTTGAGCCTGCAGCCCAAGTAAAAATTTCAAAACTGACCTTGATTTTTAGCTGATCCGTGACCCATCTCCATACACCTGCCCTTCATCCCATATCCCTTAATTCCTTCGGCTAACAAAAATTTATCATTAACAATTTAAATTTAAAATAAACAATTGATCCGGCACCAATTGCAATTCCTACAAGAGAGTTCCAAACCTCCACCACCCTTTGTGTTTCCTAATTTCACTCCTGAATGATTGGACTCTCATTTTTAGACTCTGTCCCCCTAGTCCTAGACTCCCCAACCAGCAGAAATAGCTTCTCTCTATCTACCCTATCTGTTCCCCTTTAATTAGATTCTGTAGACTGTCTGCTGTCTAAAGAGATTCTGTTTGCTGAATAAATAACCTTCACCATAAAATGTTTGCAGTGAATCTCAATGTAACTTCAGCCCCCTTCTCCAATTCATTGGCTGACAGGCTGGTTTCAAAACAACCTCTTAAAGAAAAAATGGTGGCCTTACTACCTGTTCCAGATAGCTATCTAGAGACTGATGGTGCACATTGTACTTCAGTGACTCCATCAATCACTCCCAGGACAGGTCCAGAACAGGTACAGTGCAGTGTTAGACACAGAGATCCCTCGACACTGCTCCTATCAGATACACCCAGGACAAGTACACCATGGAGTTAGATACAGAGTAAAGCTCACTCTACATTGCCCCCATCAAACACCCCCAGGACAGGTACAGCACGGGGTTAGTTACAGAGTAAAGCTCCCTCTACACTGTCCCCATCAAACACTCCCAGGACAGGTACAGCACGGGGTTAGATACAGAGTAAAGCTCCCTCTACACTGTCCCCAATAAACACTCCCAGGACAGGTACAGCACGGGGTTAGATACAGAGTAAAGCTCCCTCTACACTGTCCCCAATAAACACTCCCAGGATAGGTACAGCACGGGGTTAGATACAGAGTAAATCTCTCATCACATTAGCCGACCAATTGCTCGGAGGTCAGGTACAACGCAGGTTAATTGTATTTTAAAGTTCCCTTAACTCCACCCCGTCTCACAGATTAGGATTGCTATAGCAACATTAGTAAGAGGAAAACAAGTCCCTTCACAATAGCCACTCATAAATCCTATGTCTCTGCTCAAAAGGTGGTGAGAATCTGGGCCTCGCTACAACACGGAGTAGTTGAGGTGAATAAAATAGATGCATTTAAGGGAAGCTAGATAAACACATGAAGGAGAAAGGAATAGAAGGACATACTGCTGGGGTTAAATGAAAAGAGATTGGGAGGGGCTTGTGCGGAGCATAAACACTGACATGGACTGTTTATGTCCTGTAAATTCTGTATAATATTCCAATAATGTGTCTTAAATAAATAAAGTTGTTCCTAAGCAGCCATTTTATAGACATTTAAGACACAGCTTGTTGGAGCCATATGTTCAATCTCATGTTGTTGACCTGCATCAGCAGGAACTGAAGCCAGAATTGTCAAGAATGCAGAAGTGAGATTAACAATGAGCTTCAGTGCCACAGGGTAATTTTTTTTTTATCTGTAGGCAAACAACACTTTCAATTAAGTGACAACTTTGAACCCAAATGAAAACTTATTGCTCATACTTGCCAAGTCTGTAGTTTAACATTAGTTTCTAATCAAAGTCCTCCAACCGGAGTGGGGGGGGAAAGGTTCCTGTTATAGGAACAGAAGGAAGCAATTCAGCCTCTCAAACTTGTTTGGCTATTCAGTTAGAGGATCGGTAGTTCTGCATCTTAACTCCATTTACCTGCCTTTGCCCCATATCCCTTACCTTGACAAACTCAACCTTTCTCAAACACTTCAAAAAACTTTAGCTGGTCCTCCCCAGCATCCATAGCTTTTTTTTGGGGGGTGGGGGGAGAGTTGGTGGGAGGCGGGCAGAGAGTTTCAGATTGGAAATTGGATAAGTACTTGCAGGGCTATGGGTAAAGAGTAGGGTTGGTGTGGGAGCTGCAGGGTTTGGGGGGTGGAAGGAGGTGGTGGAGGCAATAGAGGCAGTGGGATTAATTAAATAGCTCTTTCAAAGAGCTGGCACAAAAATGATAGGTAGAATGGCCTCCTTCTATCACTTGTGTGAAATAGCGCTTCCTAATTTCACTCCTAAATAGCAATGGTTTAAGTTTTGAGATTATGCCCTCTTGTTCCGGACTTTCGACAGGAGAAACAGTTTATCTGCATCTTCCCTTTTCGATCCCTTTATCATCTTAAGTGTCTCAACTAAAATCACCCTTCAACTTTCGAAACTCACGGGATTAAGAGCCAGGTTTATGCAACCCGTCCTGGTAATTTAATCCTTTAATTTAATTCCGATTTCATTCTGGGTGAACCAGCACTCCCTTGAAGTTGTGTGTTACCTGGAACTGAACACAATGCTCCAATTGGGGTCAGCCTAGGGTTCTGTACATCTACAGAATCAATTCCTCCCTTTTGTATGCCAGCCCTCTTGTGCTAAACACCAACTCCATTCCTAACAGCACCACAGAAAATATATCGGCCGTTCCTTCACTGTCGCTGGGTCAAAATCCTGGAACTCCCTCCCTAACAGCACGGTGGGTGTACCTACACCACATGGACTGCAGCGGTTCAAGAAGGCAGCTCATCACCACCTTCTCAAGGGGCAATTAGGGATGGGCAACAAATAGCAACACTCACATCCCATGGACAAATAAGTAAAATAAAATCCCATTAGCCTTTTTGATTACTTTTTGTGCCTGTCCACTAGCTTCGTGTGGTTTGTGAATCTAGGCATTCAGTTCCCTTTTGCTCTTCCACTTTTCCCGAATCCCTTCCCAGTAAGAAACCAGAATTTTGGACTGAATTTTCTTGGAGATGAATCACAATACAATAGATGAAGGAAAAATTTACACTGTGCAATAAATCAGTTCTTAAAAATGTGCAAAGATATATATTGTGTGCAGTTTTGGTCTCCCTATTTAAGAAAGGATGTAAATGCACTGGAAGCGGTTCAGAGGAGGTTTACTAGACTAATACATGGAATGAGTGGGTCGTCTTATGAGGAAAGGTTGGACAGACTGGGCTTGTTTCCACTGGAGTTTAGAAGAGTGAGGGGTGATTTGATTGAAGTATACAAGATCCTGAACGGCCTTGACAAGGTGGACGTGGAAAGGATATTTCCTCTTGTGGGTGAGTCCAGAACTAGGGGGCACTGTTTTAAAATTAGGGGTCACCCTTTTAGGACAGAGTTGAGGAGAATTTTTTTCTCTCAGAGGGTTGTGCGAATTTGGGACTCTCTGCCTCAGAAGGCAGTGGAGGCGGGGTCATTGAATATTTTTAAGGCAGAGGGTGATGGATTCTTGTCAGGCAAGGGAATAAAAGGTTATCGGGGGTAAATGGGGAATGTGGAAATCAAAACACAAACAGATCAGCCATGATCTTATTGGAAGACGGAGCGAGCTCGAGGGGGTGAATGGCCTACTCCTGTTCCTATTTCGTATGTTCGTATGTTCGTATTAGCATCCCATTGATTTAGACCTCTAGAAAATATTTTCTTATTTGTTCGTGGGATGTGGGAAACACTGGATAGGCCAGCATTTATAGCCTATCGCTGATTGAGAAGGAGGTGGTGAGCTGCCTTCTTGAATAGTTGTAGTCCGCATGGAATAGGTACACCCACAGTGCTGTTAGGAAGGGAGGATTCAGCGACAGTGAAGGAACGGCAATATATTTCCAAGTCAGGATGGTGAGTGCCTTGGAGGAGAACTTCCAGGCAGTGGTGTTCCCATGTGTCTGCTGCCCTTGACCTTCTAGGTGATAGAGGTCATGGGTTTGGGAGGTGCTGTCTAAGGAGCCTTGGCGACTTGCTGCAGTACATCTTGTATATGGTACACACTGCTGCCACTGGGTGCCTGTCAGGGGTGTAGTGCTAAATTTTGAAGTGCAGCAGCACCTAAATGTGTTGGCCATGTCATTTCTAAATCTACTATTACATTGTTTTCCTATATATTAATTATTTGAGTCCCCAGATGTCAGTAACACTATGTTTTTTTAAGTGAAAAAAATTAGTGCCAGTAGGCATTTTATTTCAAACCATGTGGTATTTTGAATCATTAGTTTTTAAGCATAGCTAGAATTATGCAACAGTTTAATTTTTTAATTCAAACCTATTAAAAACATGAATTTACTTACTTCTGACTGGGGGATGGTATATAGAGGGGCTACTGCTTTTTCTTGACTTATATTTATAACCTAGACCTGGGTGTACAGGGCACAATTTCAAAATTTGAAGATGATGCAAGACTTGGAAGTGTTGTGAACTGTGAGGAGGAAAGCGATAGACTTCAAGAGGATGAAGACAGGCTGGTGGAATGGGCTGACAAGTGGCAGATGAAATTTAATGTAGGTAAGTGTGAAGTGATACATTTTGGTCAGACGAACAAGGAGGTGACATAAAATAAAGGAACTGCAGGAGCAGAGGGACCTGGTGTATCTGTGCATAAATCATTGAAGGTGGCAGGGCAGGTTGAGAAAGTGGGTAATCAATTGTGCTGAATCCTGGGTTTTATAAATAGGGGCACAAGAGTACAAAAGCAGGTAAGTTATGAACCTCCATAAAACACTGGGTTCAGCTTCAATGGGAAGGATGTGAAGGTGTTAGAAAGGGTGTAGAAAAGATTTACGAGACTGGTTCCGAGGATGAGAGACTCCAGTTAGTCTGAGCAAATTCAAAAGGCTGATTCAGTGGCTCATCTACAAATAAACAGCCCTGTAGTCTGAAAAATAATCAACTACTAGGGGTTGCTCATCTGTAGTTTAGGATGTGATCAATAGGACGAGCTGATTCTGAAAGTCTTCCGCGTCAAGGGCAGAATCTTCTGTTCGGCGGGTGGAGGATGGGACCCGCACGCTTGCGCGTTAAATGGCGTGCGGTGATGTCGGGCAAGTCGTTCCAATCTTTAGTTCAGCAGGTGCACACACACAGGAGCCGGCTGTGCACCCACCAACCTGTCAATGGCCTGTTAAGGCCATTAATTAACTAATTAAAGTAAAGTAATTGTCCGGGCTGCCCGTCCAACCTTAAGGTTGGCGGCGGGTGGTGGGCAGGCGAAGGGCCCAGGCGGCCTTCACATTTTTCATGGAACCTCATCCACGGGCGGGATGAAATTTCATGAAGGGTTTATTACATTAAAATAAAAAAATTTTAACATTTGATGAACGTGTCCCAGCTCACGTGACACTATCACATGAGGGGACATGTGTAAATGATGATTTTTTAAACTTTTTAAAAATTTTGACCTGCTCCGTGCCTCAGGGAGATTTCTGCGCTTCTTCGCGCAGGCCCTGACTCTCCCTCCTCCTCCCCCCCCCCCGCCCGCACAGGTATCACCGAGCGCTACCGGGTGCGCATCACGCTGGGCCGGCCTTAATGGGCCGGCCCATGTAAAATGGCGGCGCGCAGCCGATCCCAGGCGGCGATGGGCTCCACACCCACCCGCGCCCGCTCCCAACCGGCCCACCCGACAGGGAGAAAATTCTCCCCCCACCAAGTCTTTACTGTGCAAGTCTTCCAGAACAAAAGAAGCAATTCCATCTTTGACAAAAGTTCTGTCAGTACTTTTGAGAAAATTACAGTAAACGTTTCGCTCATCTGTTGGTTTAGGGAATCGAATAATGATTCCTATTCCCCCTCTACCCCAACTCCATCCAATCCCCTCCCCCACCCCTCCCCCAACACCGCTCCCATTCACTCCCCCTCCACACCCACCCCCATCCCCCACCCCCCACCAACCTCCCCAGCAGTAGCAGCAGCACAGCAATGAGTGAAACAGGCCCGATAGACTGGCTTTAAAATAATCGGGAGTTTGGATCTTTTTTAAGCCGGTCTGTCAGGTCCTAATCTCCAGTTGCTCAGCATGGATGATGAGGGCTCCATTTAAAACACCAGACCCAGGCCCCCCCTCTAACCCCTGGCGTTTGAAACCCCGCCCCTCCCGGGAGTCAGGGGTGCCGGACCAGCGCTCGGGTGCCCTCCGGTAACACTGCACCCCTGGTGTCGGTGGTGGAGGGAGTGAATGTTTGTGGATGGGGTGCCGATCAAGCGGGGCTGCTTTGTCCTGGATGCCGTTGAGCTTCTTGTGTTGTGGGAGCTGAGCTCATCCAGGCAAGTGGGGAGTATCCCGTTATTCAATGAGAAATTGTCTAAGCTCTCACTTTTTCCCCAGTTTATTTCACTATTTCATTCGCTGTTGCCTCTGCTCTGTAAAGTGTTGCTGCAATACACTTTCACAGGTGATAACAGCCCTGTGATATAGAATATTACACAGGAGGAGGGCATTAGACTCTATTCATTTAGTCCCACTCCCCTCTACTCTTTCTTGCCAGCTCTGCAAATTTTCCCTCGTCAAGTTCTAGACCCAATTTCCCTTTCAGGCAATGCATTCTAACTCACCACGAGAAGTTTTCTTTGATTATTGTTCATTCACGGGTCGCAGGGCCTCTCTGGTTAAGGCCAGCATTTATTGGCGCATCCCTGTTGTTAGTATATTTTAATTGATAAATTCCCTCAGGTTCCAGCATTCAGGTTTGTATAATAATATTGAGATGTATTATTCACACTATTGTGAGGAAAATACGACAGTTGTGCTGACGCATCGAGTTCCCTCAAACAGCAACGATATGAATGACAGATTAATCTGTCATTGAGGCTGCTGGTTAGGGAAGATATGTTGATTAAATGTTAACTTCCTGCTTTTATTTGAATTGTAAATGCAACTGCAGGAACTCACCAAGGCTCCTTCGACAGCTGCATCCAAACCCACCACCACTACTATCTAGAAGGACAAGGGCAGCAGATCGATGGGAACACCACCACCCGGAAGTTCCCCTCCAAGCCACTCACCATCCTGACTTGGAAATATATCGCCGTTCCTTCACTGTCGCTGGATCAGAATCCTGGAACTCCCTCCCTAACAGCACTGTGGGTGTACCTACACCACATGGACTGCAGCGGTTCAAGAAGGCAGCTCACCAGGAGGTTGGTAACGACATGCAGTGAGGACACTCCATAGATCTTCACACGGCCTCTGTGAACGTCTGACTCCAGTCTGGCTGAGGGGTAGCTCGCTTGTGCTCTGTGATCAGGGTCACATCATAGAGTCGCAGCCATGAAACTTTGGAAGCATCTGATCCTTTAAGCATTGGACACAGATGCTGATGAGATGGGGGCCAGCCCCACCTCAAAAAGGTGCTGAGAGCCCACAGAGAGAATGATGGAACTCTGTGCCGCCTGCCCACTACATTCTGGCAGCAATGACCAGCACCATCGAGGTGCAGGCATCAGTAATGTGTCCAGAGAGTGAGAGGCTGGACCATCACTTTACTCTGAAGGTTACACAAAGCACAGGGAAGAGGCCCTGGACTGAGACACCTGCCTTTATCTTGTGCAGGAACCAAGGTTTCACATCTGAGTGACAAGAACACTGCTCATCAGAACAAGGAACCACAGGCGGGGAGACATCCTTGGGAGTTTATTTTCAATAGTGAACATTCTGTACAAGTGATTAACACCCGTGCCCAGGCTGTGCAACTGCATCATCCTAACCTTCCTAACTCTGCTGCTACGCCCTGGTGCTCCCCAGACATCCACAGTGGAGCTGGAAATGATGGGGTCACAGGAGAAAGGGATTTAGATTGGCCAGACATTCCCAGAATCACCTGGGTGGAGGGGCCCGGAGTGTGCACCTGCTGATCCTCCTCCCTCTGGGTGCCCGAGGGCCCCTGGCTGACTCCTTGAGGAGAAGGGGAAGCTGGTGTGAGATTGAGCTGCCCAACACACCTCTTGCGCTGACACTATTGGAGGCTAACTATGGCATCAGCGATGGAGTTCAGCCCACGCAGCAGTGCAGGACCGATGTCCTGAAACGAGGTCTCCATGGCAGCCGCCATCCTGCCAGTGCTGACTCTGGTGCATTGACACGCTGGCGCTATCACCTCAGAGTGAAGGCAGACTGACCCCTCCATTGTCCCTTGCAATCTGAGGAGCGCAGCGGACATCCCTTCCCGATTTTCCTGTGATTGTTTTTGCAGCTCCAACCAACTGATTGATGATCCAGTCCAGAGGCTCATCATCTGACTCAGACTCAGCAGACTCTTAGTCGCCAGCATCAGAGGATAGCTGGAGGCAAAGGATATCCCTCCTTCCACAGGGAACAGATTGTGGGACAGATTGTGATCCCGAGGCTGTTTGGCCCATTGTGTCCATGCTGGCCATCAAGCACCTATCTGTTCTAATCCCATTTTCCAGCACTTGGCCCTGAATGCTATGGCGTTTCAAGTGCTCATTTAAATACTTCTTAAATGTTGTGAGGGTTCCTGCCTCTACCACCCCCTCAGGCAGTGTGTTCCAGATTCCAACCACCCTCTGGGTGAAAAAAGTTATTCCTCAAATCTCCTCTAAATGTCCTGCCTCTTACCTTAGATCTATGCCCTCTGGTTATTGACACCTCCGCTAAGGGGATCCACCCTATGTTCCTCATAATTTTGTATATCTCTATCAGGTCCCCCCTTCAGCTTTCTCTGCTCCAAGGAAAACAACCCTAGCCTATCCGGTCTCTCTTCATAATTGAAACGCTCCAGCCCAGGAAACATCCTGGTGAATCTCCTCTACATCATCTCCAGTGCCATCACATCCTTCCTATAGCGTGGCGACCAGCTGTGGCCTAAGTAGCATTTTATACAGCTCCAGCATAACCTCCCTGTTCTTATATTCTATGCCTCGGCTAATAAAGGCAAGTATCCCATATGCCTTCTTAACCACCTTATCTACCTGTGCTGCTGCCTTCAGGGAACTATGGGCAAATTGTTTTAATATTTTAAACACCTCAATCAGAATACTCTTCTGATTCAAGAGGCTAGATGTTAGGGGGAGATGGTGGTGTAGTGGCAATGTCACTCTAGTAACCTAGGTGCCCAGACTAATGCTCTGGGGACATGGGTTCATATCCCACCATAGCAGCTGCATTTAAATTCAACTGCTAATAAACCAGTCTGGAATTGAAAGCTAGTCTCAGTAATGGTGACCACGAAACTATCATCAATTGTTGTAAACACCCACCTAGTTCACTAATGTCCTTTAGGGAAGGAAATCGGCCGTCCTTACCCAGTCTGGTCTACACGTGACTCCAGACCCACAGCAATGGGGTTGACTCTTAACTGCCCCTCTGAAATGGCTGAGCAAAGCCACTCAGCTCAAGGGTAATAAGGGATGGGCAACAAATGCTGGCCTTGCCAGCGATGCCAGCTATAGTCCCATGAAAGAATTTAGTTCTGAGTTTGAAGGAGAGATAAACACAAGAGGACATGGCTTTAGGGTGAAGGGGAACTTCTTCACTCAGAGAGTGGTGAGAGTGTGGAACGTGCTACCATCTGACATGGTAAATGCGGGCTCACTCTTAAGTTTTAAGAATAAATTGGATAGATACATGGATGGGAGAGGTGTGGAGGGTTATGGACTGGGTGCAGGTCAATGGGACTAGCAGGATAATATTTCGGCACAGACTAGAAGGGCCGAATGGCCTGTTTTTCTGTGCTGTAGTGTTCTATGGTTCTATGGTTCTAAGAGTCGTACGGACTCGGAACACGGAACAGGACATTTTTGCTTGGCGTGCAGTCTCGTACCCGACACGCTCGAGCGTAAACGAGCGCACGATGATGTCGGGTGAGCGTCCCAACGCTATCGTGGGCTCGGGCAATATTTCGGTCGGCGGGCGCGCACTAAGCTTGGAAGGTGTGCCCGCCGGCAATTAAGAGGGCCATTAACCCCCATGAACGGGCGCAGTGAACTGGGATATTTCGCTGCCCGTCCAACGTTAAGGTTGGCGGGCGGGTGAATCGGCCAGGCGGCCTTTGCATTTTTCAGGGAACCTCATCCAAGGGCGGGATGAGGTTCCCATCATCAAATTTTAAAAATATATTTAAAAAGTTTGGCGAGAATTTTCATGCTGCATACGTTCAGGTGACTGTTTCTGACCACGTGGGCATTTTTTTTTTGTAGAGATCTTAAGCTCTTTATTTTTTTGGATTTAAATTCTTCAGCTTCCCCGAGGCAGTTCTCTGCCTTCAGGGAGCTTTCATTCCGCGCTCCCCCGCCCCCAGCGCCCACGCTGACTTCAGCGCTCGCCCTCCTCTCGCACCCCCTCACCACAAACCCAGGCAGCGCTGATCGTTATCAGCGGGCGCTTCACGCTGGCTGCCCATTAGTTGGCCGGTCAGCGTGAAATCGCCGTCGGGAGCCGATCGCAGTCGGCAGTCCGTTTCCTGACCGCTCCCACGCCCGCATCACATGACCACTTGCCCACACACATCCAGCTTCTTTCACGGGATGTGGGCGTCGCTGGCTGGGCCAGCATTTATTGCCCATCCCTAGTTGCCCCTTGAGAAGGTGGTGGTGAGCTGCCTTCTTGAACCGTTGCAATCCATGTGGTGTAGGTACACCCACAGTGCTGTTAGGGAGGGAGCTCAAGGATTTGACCCAGTGACAGTGAAGGAACGACGATATATTTCCAAGTGAGGGTGGTGAGTGGTTTGGAGGGGAACGTGAAGGTTGGGGTGTTCCCATGTGTCTGCTGCCCTTATCCTTCTAGATGGTTGAGGTTGTGGGTATGGAAGGTGCTGTCGAAGGAGCCTTGGTGAATTCCTGCAGTGCATCTTGTAGATGGTACACACACTGCTGCTACTGTACGTGCCCAGGGATGGTGACGATGGTGTCTGGAACATCGGCCAGGATTTTCCGGTCCCACCCATGGCGGGAATCATCGAGGACATGACGGAAAAATCGACGGGTCAACAGGGGGTCCGTTGGCTTCGGGCATGAATTTCCTGTGACCCGGCGGGTGGGACAGGAAAATCCCGGCCACTGTCCTGTGAGGTATGATTCCGTGAGGATGACTATTGTCAGGCTGTTGCTTGGCTAGTCTGTGACTCCCAATTTTGGCACAAGGCTCCAGATGTTTGTCAGGAGGGTTTTGCAGGGTTAACAGGGCTGGGTCTGCCATTGTTGTTTCTGCTGCCTAGGCTGATACCGGGTGATTCAACCAGTTTCATTCCTTTTTGTTCGCTTTGTAAGCAATTTATGATGCAACCGAGTGGCTTGCTCAGCCATTTCAGAGGGCAGTTAAGAGTCAACCACATTACTGTGGGTCTGAAGTCATATGTAGGCCAGAGCAAGTAAGGATGGCAGATCTCCTTATTTAAGGAAGGGTGTAAATGCATTGGAGGCGGTTCAGAGGAGGTTTACTAGATTGATACCTGGAATGAGTGGGTTGTCTTATGAGGAAAGGTTGGACAGACAGGGCTTGTTTCCACTGCAGTTTAGAAGAGTGAGGGGTGATTTGATTGAAGTATACAAGATCCTGAACGGCCTTGACAAGGTGGACTTGGAAAGGATGTTCCCTCTTGTGGGTGAGTCCAGAACTAGGGGGGCACTGTTTTAAAATTAAGGGTCGCCCTTTTAGGGCAGAGATGAGGAGAATTTTTTTTCTCTCAGAGGGTTGTGCGACTTTGGAACTCTCTGCCTCAGAAGGTGGTGGAGGCGGGGCCATTGAATATTTTTAAGGCCGCGGTAGATGGATTCTAGTCAGGCAAGGGGATCAAAGGTTATCGGGGTTAGATGGGAATGTGGAATTTGAAACACAATCAGATCAGCCATGATCTTATTGAATGGCGGAGCAGGCTCGAGGGGCCGAATGGCCTACTTCTGCTCCTATTTCGTATTTCCTTCCTTACAGGGCATGGATTTTTACAACACTAGCTCCATGGTCACTATTGCTGAGTCTAGCATTCCTCTTTAACGTTCCAGAGTTATTAGCCAGCTGCCACAGTGGTGTTTGGACCCACGTCCCCAGGGCAGTAGCCTGGGCTTCTCGATTGGCAACATTACCAGCACGCTCCTGTAAGCTCCTAAACTCCTGTCACCAGGGCTGGTTATCTTCCAGAGCATGCCTTAAAACTTCCTACATGTGTTGTGGAGTGAAGCCAGCTGCAGACTGGAGCTCAGCATCCCTTCAATCAATCATTACAAATACAAATGAAGAATTGTACACACTCATCCATGATAATTTAAGTTTCCTGAACATCTCATGTTATATTGTACACATTGCCAAATCAGCTGCCTAACCTGCTGTGCTGAAACTCCAAACTGCAGTGCTACTATTGTTATCACACAAAGAGAGACTATTCGGCCCATCTAGCCTGTGCCAGCTCTTTCAAAAACAATCTGGTTAGTCCCACTCTGCTTGCTCTTCCCACATATCCCTTTTATCTTTTTTTCTCCTTTAAGTATTCATCTAATTCCCCTTTGAAGGCCATTATTAAATCTGCATCAACCACTCTATCAGGTCGTCCGTTCCAAATCCTAACCACTCCAATCCTGGCATTCAAACTAATTCCCATTTACCTGTTTAATGTTGTAGGTATCAGACCCGCTCAGCGCCAAACTCCAGTTCCCATCGAACCCTCTCACTCTGTGGCCTCCCGTTCCTCTGGCCACTCACCACCCCACCGTTCTCACTTGGAAACTTCGCTTAAATCCACTCCAACAGCCCAGGCAGCACAAACAGTTCATTCAAACAGGCATACTACTTACAGAACAGCCAATCAAACCAGACCCATTCATCTGCATGCCTTTCCCTTCTAATTAACAGTTTTCTCGTTAGCCTCACCACTTAAAAATGTTCACCCAAAAATAACAGAGATGCCCATTAAAGAGCTACCAGTGCTTAGGCAGCTAACTGCTCAATAAGCAGAATTTTGTACTCACTTCTCAGTCCCCTTAAGAACCAGACTCGATCTGCCCCCATGGCTCCCTCCAGTTCCAAGTACAGCAATGCCTGTTCTGTACCTGATACCAGTCTGACTGAGTGAGTCATGTAGAATAAGATTTATTCTGCATGCAACCTGTGGGTTTACCTCGCCTGAGAGCTTCCAATGAAGCAGAGTAGAGAAATATTTATAAAAACAAAAAACTGCTGCGGATGCTGGAAATCCAAAACAAAAACAGAATTACCTGGAAAAACTCAGCAGGTCTGGGAGCATCGGCGGAGAAGAAAAGAGTTGACGTTTCGGGTTTGTGGATCCGGAAAGTCAACTCTTTTCTTCTCCACCAATGCTCCCAGACCTGCTGAGTTTTTCCAGGTAATTCTGTTTTTGTTTTGGAGAAATATTTATCCCATTGGTCAATAGTGCTATGCTACACCTGACTTAGAAGTCTTTGGGAGTGTCAGCCTGACTCAGTAGGCAGGACACCTGCATTGGAGTCAGCAGGGTGTACCATCTACAAATTGCACTGCAGGAACTCACCAAGCCTCCATCGCCAGCACCATCCAAACCCACGACCTCTACCATCTAGAAGGACAAGGGCAGCAGACACATAGGAACACCACCATCTGGAAGTTCCCCTCCAAACCACTCACCACCCTGACTTGGAAATATATTGCCGTTCCTTCACAGTCACTGGGTCAAAATCCTGTAACTCCCTCCCTAACAGCACTGTGGGTGTACCTACACCACATGGACTGCAGCGGTTCAAGAAAGTGGCTCACCACCGCCTTCTCAAGGACAATTAGGGATGGACAACAAATGCTGGCCTAGCCAGCAATGCCCACATCCCATGAACGAATTTTTAAAAATGTTATGGGTTCAAATCCCACTCCAGAGCCTTGAGCATTAAGATCTAATATAAAGAAGCCTATATTGTACTGGGTGTAGAGTTGTCTGATGGGGGCACAAAGGAAGAAAGATTCTTAAAACTGTATCGGATAGAAATTCCCCCAGAACATATCAATTTAAACTTCTCATGAGGCAAATAAGATATGTCTTCTTTATCTCCAGATAAGATCCACAATTATTTGAGGGCCACTGAAAAATGGCTTACACCATGAGTTTACTACAGGGCAAGGAGGCAGGCCCTTAGTCTATCTCAGCCAGATTGGGGATCAAGCCCCACATCATGGGCATTCTGAACCCCACACAAGCCATCTAGTCAACCTGTTATGACAGGCGGATGGTAAATGCCAAGCTGCTCAAATCCCAGAGGGAAACCTGAAGCAGCTGCCACAACTATTTGCAATTTGTATTTATTTCGAGATGTGGGCTTTGAATCCGGTAAAAAGAAACCACCGAGGCTTGGGAGGTTTCTTACAAAACAAAATTAAACGCTTATCAATAAAAAAAATGAATTTAAGCACATAAATAGGTTTACAAATTACTGTTATAACAACTCCTAGCTCCCCCTAGTTAATCTACCTCCCAGTTACACCTTTGTTAGATTTAAACAGACCCAGGCCAAGCACACACCTTGGGCAGCCGAATTCAAAGTGTGTTTTCCTCAGCATCGGTTCCTTGTAGGTAGCAGTTTGAGGCTTTTCACACTTGTGTTAGGTCTTAACAGGCCTGCCCCTTACACATGATCTCATCTTCTTTACGCAGATTTCTCTCTTTTCAATGTATTGTTCCGACATGTCTTTTCAACCCTACCTTTCCAATAATAAAAATTTATCATAATACTAATTTTGTCAGTAAGCTTCGGGAAAAATAAACACACTGTTTGGCTTAGCCTCTGCTGGCTAGGTGTAACACCTCACCATCTCTTTGAAATTCACCACTCTAATTTAATCTAAAAATGCAAACATTGCCTTTACACCTCACGTTCTAAAACTCCACCCATGTTTACCCATTTAACATTTCAAACCTTGCTTCTCTTCTTGATGCATCAAAGCCTTCAGACCAACTGTCTCTAGTTCAGTTAAGTCCCCCCACCGCCACACACACACACACACACACACACACACACACACACACACACACAATTTGTACTTTACAATAAACTGCAATAACATTATGAAAATTACTATATTTTCCTGACTTAACCCACCCTCTGCAAGATACTTAAGTAACTCAAATCGCATTGTCTAGAAAGAACCTAAAAAGTCCAAAGCGTATAATTCTCTAGTAAGCATTTCTTTTTTTTTTAATTCAAAGTCCATGTTGCCAATCTTGAAGCTCACCAGCAGGAGAGAGTAAGGCGGAAAAGAATATCTTTTCCAACCCTTCCTATTTCCGTACGGTATAATTATACAATTCTTGCAAAGGAAGAATTCATTTCATTCAACCAAAATTGGAAAAGTTCAACTGCTCACTTCCAAGAGGAAATTTTTTAACAAGGAACACATTCTATTCCTTGGAAAATTCATGAGGTAGCTCTATTTATATCTTGCAAAATATTTTTCTGATTGAATGTGTGTACCCATGACATGGCATCAAGACTACAGCATAGAAACAGGCTATTTGGCTCAACTCGTCTACGCTAGTATTTATGTTCGATGCAGGCCTCTCCCCATCTCTGCCTCATCAAGTCCAACAATATATCTTTCTATTCCTTTCTACTGCATGGGCAGAGTTTTTAGCTCAGCGGGCAGGCATGCACCCAACCCGACCAAGTGTGAAATGGTGCGAGATGACGTCAGCCGGGCGTGGTTAGAATTTGGTGGGAGGTGCAGTTAGGCATTGGGGGAGAGGTCAGGCGCTAAAGGGATGGGGGTGGAGGGTCGGACATTGAGGGGGGTGGTCAGGCCGTCGGCGTGGCGAGTGTTGGGGGCACTCGGCGGGGGTTTTAGGCGGGCAGCAGGTGGGGTCGGACAGTTGGGGGAGGGGGGGGTGGAGAGGTCGGGTCAGCTCAGGCCTGGGGGGTAGTCGAAAGTTGGGGGCTGTCGTGCGGGGTTGGGGCGGTGGGGGGGAGTTCTGGTGGGAGGGGGAGTCCCGTTGGGGGGAGGTAGTCAGGGGCGGGGGGGGTGAGCAGAGTCTCCTGGGGGTTTGGGGGATGTGGGTCCCATGGAGGGGCTGTCCTGGGGGGGGGGTGGTTAGGGCGTTCTGTAGGGGGGAGGTAATTAGGTGCTGGGTGGAGTCCCTGGGAGGTTCAGCGGAGTGGGTTCCATGTTGGAGTGAGTCCTGTGGGTGGGGGGTGGGGGCGAGTCCCATGGGTGGGGGGAGCCTTGTGGTGAGGGAGTCCTGTGGTGGGGATGTAGTCGATGGTGGTGGGAGAGTGCCACGGTTGGGGTTGTCAATGGAGGCGAGGAGATTCCCCTGGGGGGGGTTTCAGTGGTGTGGGCGGGGGGTGGGGGAGAGTCCCGTGCGGGCTGGTGTTGGTCTGTACTATAATTACCCATAGGCTAGAAGTGGTTTTAATCCTTCTAACTTTATCTGGGTAACCACTGATGTAAGATAGGCAGACCCCGAGACGAGCTCTGTAAACACACATCCATGTCATCACCAAGAGCATTTATATCCCCCACTCTAACATTACCCCATCTCCACCCCTGACTCTGCTGTTGACACCACCTATACCTTCACTACCACAACAACTGACCATTCCAATGCTCTCCTGGCCAGGCTCCCATCTTTTACCCTCCATAAACTCCAGCTCATCTGAAATGCTGCTGTCCACTTCCTAACTTGCATCAAGTCCTGTTCACTAACCACGCCTGCGTTCACAATCCTAAAATGGCTCCCGGCGCGCCAGCCAAGGCCTCAATTTTAAAATTCTCATCTTTGTCCTCAAACCCCTCCGTGGTCTCACCACTCCCGACATCTGTAACCTCCTCCAGACCCACAGCCCTCCGAAATCGGATTTGAAAAGGAAGAATGTGCAGGGTTACGGGGAGAAGACAGCAGAACTGCACTAGGCGAAATGCTCATTCAGAGAGCCCCTGCTGACTCGATGGGCTGAACGGCCTCTACCTGCGCAGTAACAATTTTGTGATTCTGTGGGTTGGTGATCTCTGCGTTCCTCTAATTCTGACCGACTAGCAACTCTCTGATTCTAATCGCTCCATCACTGGCAGCCTTCAGCTGTCTGGGCCCTGAGCTCTGAAATTCCTTCTCTGAGCCTTGGTTTATTTTTCCCCTACCTCAAGACTCACTTGCTTCTATGCTGAATTGGGGGGAAGGTGGTGGCGTAGTGCTAATATCACTGGCTTAGTAATGTAGAGGCCCAGGCTAATACACTGGGGCCATGGGTTCAAATCCCACCATGGAATCTGAGTTGAATTAATTAATTTTCTGGAACTAAAGCTAGTCTTGGCAACAGTGCCATGAAATCATCGATTGTTATAGAAACCCATCTGCTTCACTAATTTCCTTTAGGGAGGGGAATCTGCCGTCCTTACCTGGTCTGGCCTACATGTGACTCCAGACCCACAGCAATGGGGTTGACTGTTAACTGCCCCTCTGAAATGGCCGAGCAAGCCATTCAGTTCAAGGGCAACTAGGGGTGGATGATAAATGCTGGCCTTACCAGCGACGCCCACACCCCATGCAAGAGTGAAGAAAAATATTCTGACTCTATAAATCTCCTCTGAACCTTCTCTGTCCTCGGGTGAACAATCCCAGTCTCTCTCTCTCTCTATAACTCAAGTCCCTCAACCCTGGTACCGTTCTCGTAAACCTTCTCTGCTCCCTCTCTAATATCTGGACATCTACAGCCATGATTTTTTTTTTTGTAAGTGTAGAAAGACATGAGAAACTGTTCATGAAGAAATGGTTTCACTGCCACTTGGTGTAGCTGAGGGTAACGGCATTAGGTGCATTGAAGGGAGACCCTCTTTATGTGGCTTGGTGTCAAATTTTGTTTGATAATCGCTCCAGTGGAACGCCTTGGGAGGTTTTACCATGTTACTGGTGCTATATAAATGCAATCTATGCTGTTCACTCAGATAAGTGATGAGGGAGCCTGTTAAGGCTCGTTTGCTGTTGGGGGGGTGGGGGGGTGACAAACCACAGCAATCAACTCCCTCTTTAATGATTCCAGAATGTTACATCCACCACTGAAGGGATCAGGGATTAAAATCGAGGGCAGAAGGGTGATAAGTACAGCTTAGTTTAGTAGAAAGGCTGACAGATGGTGGCATCCTCTCTGGGTGGTCCTCCTGGGAGAAGAAAATGGTCGTCATAAATCAAGGCATTCTGTCAAAGGGACCACATACAGCTGCAGATTCCATGTATTAGTCAGATAACATTGAAGCGGAGACGAGACAACAATCTTTAGCCAGCTCCCCACGAGGGGATTGAGGAGCGCTGAGCAGGAGACGAGGGAGCTTTAAGCAATCGGTCCAAGGCTAAAGGTTCTGGGCTGAAATGCAGATGTAGGAGTTCCTGTTGCCTGGAGAAGTTGCACAATCTAGGGTCAGGGATCCTGATGAAGGGATGTCAGGAGCGATCAGGAACACCAGTGAAAAAGAAAGTCTCCTTTGGCTACGAGAGCCAGACCCACCTTTTTAGGTTGTATTTTGTCTCTGCACCACCCACCCCCTCCAATTCTGGCCCCTTGCAGGTCTCCAATTCCCAGCGTTGGCAGCCATGCCATCGGTTCCCTCAGCCCTAAGCAGTGGCTCAGTGGGTAGCACTCTTGCCTCTAGGTTCAAGTCCTACGCTTTAGCACAAGAGTTCAGGCTGACACTCCCACGCTGAGGGAGTGCCGCGCTGTCAGCGGTGCTGTGTTTTGGATGACACATTCATGCTGCCCGCCCTCTCAAGCGTGTGCAAAAGATCTTATGGCACTTTTTTCAGAAGAGAGCAGGGGAGTTGGTGTCCTGGAGCCAACATCCCTAAAACAGACGATCACATTGTGGGAGCTTGCTGTGCCCAAAGTGACTGCTGCGTTTCCTACATTACAACAGTTCAGAGACATCAAAAAGCTCTTCATTGGCTGTGAGCTGAACTTGAAACACCCTAGAGCTGTGAATTAAAGGAGCAAATTAACGATTAAAGTTGTGAATTAAAGATTTGTAAGTCTTTTTTTCCTTCATAAACTGCAGTAAAAAGAAAACTGGGGGGGGGGGGTGTGTGTGACCATTTCATACCCAGTGGGGCAAAGTATCTAAATACCACAACCAGAGACCAAGTTAGGTAGTCGCTATGCTTTGTGAGAATTGCTTATGTACACCAATCCTGAACTCGTCCACGATGGGTTCTCCTGGCAGTCAGGGTGTAAAAGCATGAAAGGGCCACTAAATGCTCCAGAGCTTTTCACCCCTCGGGCACAGGCTGTAAATTAATGTGTGTTTTAGGGGGCAGCAGAACAATTGCCCGACTGGGTAAGTTGTACAATCCCCTTGTGAAAGGCGGACATGGCGCAATCACTGGTGGAGACGCTCACAGCCCCTGCAATGTCTTTATTCAGGTTTGGACCAGTCTCCCTCATGGTTCAAGCTAACAGGGCAGCCTTGCAGTGCGGGTTAGGAGAATGCCTGTGCCTGAGCTGAGGGCACAGCCTGTAGTCCAGTGGGCAAAGCTGCTGCCAATCGGTCAGGTGGAGTGGGGCGGAGGTGGATGGGGTTTCAGACAGCCAATGAGCGCACTACACACTGGCCAGACAAGTGGGAGCCAGCACTCTCCTGCATGTGTGAAGGGGCCTTCAGGCTTAACCAAGAGAGGTTCTTAGGACACCTAAGCTAATCCACACATCTCTCTCTTTGATCCTGCTGGAGGAGAACATCAGGATCAAAGAGTCTGGTGATTCATGATCTGCCTCATGGCTGACAGGGAGCAGAGAAGAAGAGGAAGAGAGCGGCGGAGGCGTCTGGCTTGGCAAAGGGAGGAGAATCTCCCTCAAGATGAAGGGGCAGCAGGATCTGCTGTACACGCAGCTGGAGATCCACAGAGAGCCGTCACCCGTAGACACTTCGCTAGACCCGGGTCTATAGACGGCGTCTGTCATTCCTGCAGACGACTGAGAACCAGCGTCACTGAAGACTGCGCATGTCTAGGGATCTGGTCAGTCACATCTGCCACCTGCTGCAGGATTGGCACCACAGGGACATGGAGGGCATCCACTGCCCGTGGCTGTGAAAGTGACCGTGATGCTCAATTTTTACGCCAGTGGCTCCTTCCAGGGCTCCACAGGGAGGCCTGTGCGGGATCTCACAAACCTCCACACACAAGCGGATCCAGGAGGTCATGGACACAGAACTTCATGTATTTCAACCAGGATCAGGAAAGCCAGGAAGCAAGAGCGCTGGGATTTGCCCAGAACACGGGTTTCCCACAGGTGCAGAGTGCCATCGACTGCACTCACAGGGCGCTGAGATCTCCATGGCAACAAGCAGTCAACAAGGGCTTCCACTCGCTGAATGTTCAGCTGATGTGCGGCCACCACAAACACATCCTACAGGCCTGTGCACAATTCCCAGGGAGCGTCCATGACTCTACATCCTTAGCAGGTCTCAGATCCCTGACATCTTCCAGGGTCCAGAGAGGCTGCAGGGTTGGCTCCTCGGGGTTAAGGGCCACCCACAGAGGACGTGTCTGATGACACCCGTGCGGAGGCCTCAGACTGCAGCAGAGAGACGGTGTAATGAGGTTCATTCCGCGTCCCGGACTTTGGTGGAGCAAACGATAGGCATTTTGAAAATGAGGTTCCGGTGCCTCGACAGGTCCAGTGGAGACTGCAATACAGACCCCAGGGGGTGTCACACATCATCATCGCTTGCTGCTCGGTACACAACCTGGCACTGCAATGGGGGGAGGACCTGGCTGAGGAGGAGATGGAGGAGCTGCACATCTCCTCCGATGAGGAGGACGTTGTAGGTGCATCCCCGGCGCCCACATTGGAGGTGGAGGGAGCCTGCTGACTGCAACGCCCTGTCTGAGTGGCCTTGGTGGGCGTCCTCTGGAGGGCTGAGACCTGGTGGTCCCCGGCCTGCTTTCGGGGTCCTGCTGTGTGGCAGTGGCACCCTCCTTGGTCTGTGGAGTTGGAGCTTCTGGGGTCACAGGAAGAGGGCATTCAGATGGGCCGGACATTCCCAGAGTCACCTGGGTGGATGGTCCTGGAGTGTGCACCTGCTGATCCTCCTCCCTCTGGGTGCCTGAGGGCCCCTGGCTGACTCCTTGAGGAGAAGGGGAAGCTGGAATGAGATTGAGCTGCACCACTCCCATCTCGTGTTGACACTATTGGAGGCCAACTATAGCGTTAATGATGGAGTTCAACCCACGCAGCAGTGGAAGACCGATGTCCTGGACCAAGGTCTCCATGGCGGCCACCATCCTGCCAATGTTGACCTCGGTGCGTTGACATGCCGCACTATCACCTCAGAGTGAAGGCAGATGGACCCCTCCATCATGCTTTGCAATCTGAGCAGTGCAGCGGACATCCCTTCCTGATGTTCCCGAGCTTGCCTTTGCAGCTCCAGTAACTGAGGTATGACTGAGTCCAGAGACTCATCACCTGTCTCAGACTCAGCAGATTTCTGGCCTCCAGCAGTCCTCTAACTGCCAGACACCTGGGAAGTTCCTGCTGCCGCCTACTGTGCATCAGACAGTGCAATGTGCTCACCAGATTGTGGTCCCGAGGCTACTCTAGAACTAAGTCCCCACCGAGGTGTGTGTCTCTGTGCTGGTGGAGGGTGTGGGTGAGCCCTGTGACGGGTCTTCAATTAGAGCGTCATCAGGTTCTTCTTCCGAGGTGTCTTCGGGGGTTCAGTCGAGGCCCTGGCTCATGGACCCCCTCAGCTGCTTCCCAGATGTGCCTGTGAAAGCAAGGAGGGATAATTAATGCCTGGCAGGGGACTGTGGAACAGGGGAACTCACTCACAGCATGGTTATCTGATGGATGTTGCACTGCTGGATCCTCACTTGGTTGAGCAGCGCTGACCTCACCATCAGCACAGGAGTGGTCCAGATCATCACCGGCTAGCTGGATGACTCTAAAGTCTATGAGGACCTTTATGTCAGGCATTCCTTCACCGGTCTGCGACCTCTCCCTTTTGTTGTGTGCCAGCTTGTCCTGCATGAATACAGACGGAGAGAGTGTAAGCAGGACACCTACTAGGCCAGATGAGAAGGTTGCCTGACATGTGAAGGGATGAGGACATGATCTGCAGGGCAGATGAAGGTGTGTGTGAGAGGGTGAATGGTGATGTCCCTTGAACTGGCAACGAGTGAGATCCCTGTGGATGTGTGATGGGTTTGAGAGTGTGTGAGTTGAGAGTGATGAGAAGAGCGACTTACCCTGGCGGAACTGAGGAGATCATTCATCCTCTTTGGGCACTGGGTGGCTGTCCTCCTTTTCAGGGTGTTGGCACTGACCACCGCTGCCACCATGCTGGATTGGTGACCTTGCTTGCTGTCTTTGCCCAAAGCGGGGGATAGAGTACTTCACAGCGGGGCCTCCACTGCATCCTGTTGGCACCCGATGGAGTCGTCACTAAATTTGGGGGCAACATGGTTCCTCCCTTTGGCAGACATGACTTTCCGGCAGCTTTCAATCCCTTAAGAGAGAGCCAGCTCTGTGCAGGGGCACCCTTTAAATATGGTGCCTGGGTTACTGACAGTCTGAGGTGACAGCAGGGTGAGGGAATGTGAGGCCGCCCCGCCACAGTCTAGGCGTGTTTCCTGGGAATGCATTATTAGTGAGACGGGGTGCGTTGGCGGGTAAAACGTCCTTTTTCCCGCCCGCTACCGCATTTGGTGCAAATCTGGGGCGATTCCACCCATTAGCTGTGTTCCTCTCTCCACTGATGCTGCTTGACCTGCTGGATATTACCAACACTTTCTGTTTTCACTCGCCTGAGCTCTCAGTCTCAGGCGACAACTATTCTGAAGAAGAGCAGAGCCATTTTCCCTGTCGCCTGAATCAATACTTACCCCTTCCAAACAACGCCACCAAAAGCAATTTAACTGGTCATTTATCTCATTGCTATTTATGGGAACTTAAGGCACACCAGTTGCTGAATTTTTATACATTGCATCAGTGACAGCTGTTCTAGAATGGCACCATGGAATTGGCACCATCAGAAACCGGTGTCAAACTTTGTAAAATGACCAGGTTGCAAAATAGAGGATTTGAAGGGAATTTGAAACATCAGGGCCATGAGACAAAATGAGGCCTTAAACGTACTAGAAATTAGTAGCAACATAAAATGTAATTATAAACACAAACCTAATTATAGGAAGGAGACAGTAAACATCAATTTATTTTTCCCCAAATATCTTGGCCTCACACTCAGCGCGTTTAACCATAGGAACGCAAGTAAGGGTTTAACCCCTCGGACCTGTCCCGCCATTCAGTGAGATCGCGTCTGGCCTACAATCTAACTTCACATATACCCACCTTTTACCCCCCCCAACATCCCTTTAGTAACTTGGGTTAACAAAGAGAGCCGTCAGCCTCAGATTTCAAATGAACAGTCAATCGAGCGCCCGTTGCCGTTTGCGGAAGAGAGTTCCAAACCTCCACCACCCTTTGGTCCGGGACTTTATCCCCCTTGTCGGGTGGACGCGGTGGACGGGCCCGGGAGCGGCCATGAGATGGACCGGACCCCACCCCACACCACCCCCACCCCCACCCCCCACCCCCCCACCTTTTTAAAGCAGCTGTTGGAAACCGCCCTCCATCCCGCCCCGTGGATGAGGTTTCATAAAAAAATGCAAAGGCCGCCTGGCCTATTCGCCCCGCCCGCCAACCGAACGCAACAGCGAAAAGTACAAATTGACTAGTCGCTGACGGGCCTCTTAAATTTGTCGGCGGGCACGTCGCCGCCTCTCGCGCGTGCCTGCCGACCGAAAGATCACAGGAGTGCGCGATGAGGTCGCGATGAGGTCGGGAGGCTCGCCCGACATCGTCACGCACTATTTCACCCCCCTCTCGGGTCAGGCGCGCGCCCGCCCACGGGACAAAAATTTCCGCCCTTTGGTGTGGAGAAGCGTTTCTTAATTTCGCTCCTGAAAGGTCTGGAGGTAATTTTTAGACCCTGCTGCCAAGTCCTAGACTCCCTGGCCAGCGGAAACAGGGTTCTCGCTCCACCTACCTCATCGGTTCTCCTTAATTCTTGAAAACTTTGATCAAATCAACTCTTAACCTTCTAATTTCCAGAGCTCTACAACCTCCCCATCATTTCTGTGCTTCTCCAAACCTGACCTCGTCTGCACTCGAGATTTTAATCACTTTGTCTTTGCTGGCTGTGCCTTCAGCTGCCTGGGCCCTAAGCTCTGGAATTCTCTGTCTAAACCTCTCCACCTCTCTGTCCTACTTCAAGGCACTCCTTAAAACCTACCTCCTTGACCAAACTATTGGCCTTCTGCCTTAATTATTATCTCCTTATGGGACTCGGTGTCAAATTTGTCTTGATGAGGCTCCTCTGAAACCTTTTGGGACCTTTGACCATGTTAAAGCTGCGATATAAATGCAAGTTGTTTTTTTTCATTTATATATATTTGTTCACGGGACATGGGTGACGATGGCTGGGCCAGCATTTATTGGCCGTGCCTAGTTGTCCTCGAGGTGGTGGTCGCGAGCTGCTTTCTTGAACCGCTGCAGACCCTGTGATGTAGGTACACCCAGTGTCGTTACGGACATTGCTATATCTCAGCTCCCTCAAGTCTCCTTTATAACTCAGTCAGTTCACGGCATCCTGGGCAGAGTGATACTTTATATATTTCTTGGCTTTTATTTTATGTTTGTGGCACTCTGTCAAACCTCACACTGGATGTGAAGAATGTCAGTGTTACTATTGGCTGAGGTTACAGAACTGAATGAGCCAACACCCTGGGGAAGACTGCAGAGAGGATGAAAAGGAAGGAAAGAGACAGCATTCTATTAAAAGAAACAATAAAGTAAATACATTTTAACTCAATTGCAATTGTTAACTGAAAATAACTACAGCTGACAGCTGAAGTGCCAAGATGGGCACTTGGAGGGGAATCAACTTTCAGGGCTATGGGGACAGGGCAGGGAGGATATGAGACTGTCTGGGTTGCAGGACAGAGAGCTGGCCAGGGCTTGATGGGCCAGATGGCCTCTCACTCTGCCCCATTGACTCTGTGCGTCTCAGTTGATGGGTCACATTCTTGCCTCTGAGCCAGAAGGCTGTAGGTTCTGAGAGCGATCTAGAAGCTCGAGCACAAAAGGTCAGGCTGACACTCCAAGGGCATTAGGGAGTGCTGCACTGTCAACGACGCTACTCCTCAGACGAGGCTTTAAACCGAGGCCCGTTCATGGAAAAGTAAAAGATCCCAGAGGCACCGTTTTGAAGAAAGGCAGGGGGATTCTTCCCCAATGTCCTGGCCAATATTTAACCCTCAACCAACATCACTGAACTCAGATTTATTTGGTCACTATCACATTGCTGTTAGTGGGAGCTTGCTTAAATCGACTATTGCTTTTCCTACATTACAGCTGGACTACATTTCAAAAGTTTGCCATTGTCTGTAAAACATTTTTGAATAAGAGATGGTGAATTTTTTCATTGCTTATGATTCCTTGTGACCATTTTGTTTGTCTCCTACGTATCACACATGTGTCCTATGTGGCGTGGTGTTCTTGAGTGAAACAAATGACAGCCTACTCGTGTCAGGAATATGCTCTGACACATTGCTACATACTTAGCAGGAAAGATGAGAGAGTTTGATTTAAATTATTTTGATGGTGTCCATACTGTCTAGATTACTCCAAGCAGTATGAGCAACAATATATATCAATGACTTGGATGAGGGAAGTGAATGTACTATCGCCAAGTTTGTGAATGACACAAAAATAGGTGCGAAGGCAAATGGTGAGGATGACACAAAGAGTCTACAGAGGGATGTAGACAGGTTAAGTGAGTGGGCAAAAACGTGGCAGATGGAATATAATGTGGCAATATGTGAGGTTATGCACTTTGGCAGGAAGTATAGAGGAGCTGAACATTATTTAAATGGAGAAAGACTGCAGAAAGCTGCAGCACAGAGGGATTTGGGAGTCCTCAAGCATGAATCACAAAAAGCTAACACACAAGCTCAGCAGGTAATAGAGAAGACAAATGGAATGTTGGCCTTTATTGCAAAGGGAATGGAGTATAAAAATAGGGAAGTCTTCCTAAAACTATACAAGGCACTAGTTAGACCATACCTAGAATACTGTGAACAGTTTTGGTCCCCTTATCTAAGGAAAGATATACTGGCATTGGAGGCAGTCCAGAAAAGGTTCACTAGGTTGATCCCAGGTATGAAGTGATTTTCTTATGAGGAGAGGTTAGGCCTGTAAGGGGGCGCCCATTTAAAACAGAGATGAGGAGGAATTTCTTCTCTCAGAGGGTGGTGAATCTGTGGAATTCTTTACCACAGAGGGCTGTAGAGGCTGGGTCGTTAAGTATATTCAAGGCTGAGATGGGCAGATTTTTAATCAGTAAGGGAATCAAGGGTTATGAGGAAAGACGGGAAAGTGGAGTTGAGGATTATCAGATCAGCCATGATCTCTTTGAATGGCGGAGCAGACTCGATGGGCCGAATGGCCAACTCCTGCTCCTACGTCTTATGGTCAATAAGAGTTGTCTTTAACCCTGAGGGTATGAATCTGATACTTTAAGGGAACATGACAGGAAATGTCTGAGTTTGTAAAACTCCTCTAATTCCACAGCCAGCTCCTCCAATGGGGAGCAAATCTTTTCTCTAGACTAGCCCACTAAGGTGTAGATTTTGGAATTCACAGCTGAGCAAACACAGGCACGAACAGATCAGCTGTCTGTACTACAACCTGCCCGATCTTTCCTGCTCATTTCGATGAAAGGCCAGGGGAGGGGCTGGGTATGTGGGATGAGAGTGTTGAGGTCCAGGATTGGTCTTGGTGTCTTGGGGCGTTTCATCGCGTTAACCGTGCAACATACTCATCAGTTGTTATTTCTGAAGTTGGCACACTGGAACTAAGAAAGGGAAACATCAGCCGTGGTGGCATAGCGGTCATATCACTGGGCTAGTGATCCAGAGATATTGGATAATTCTCTGAGGCCACAGGCTCAAAGCCCACCATGGCAGCTGGTGCAATTGAAATGCAATTAATCTTTAAAAAATAGTCTGGATCAAAAGCTAGTCTCAGTAATGGCAACCATCGATTGTTGTAAAAACCCATCTGTATCACTAATGTCCTTTAGGGAAGGAAATCTGCCTCCCTTACCTGGTCTGACCTCCATGTGACTCCAGGCCCACAGCAATGTGGTTGACTCATAACTGCCCCTCAAGAGCAATTGGGGAGAAATGTCATTGGTGAGAATAGTTTATAGGACTCCTGACGTAGCTACACAGTATAAATCAAGAATTAATGGGGGCTTGGAAGAAAGGTACTGCAACAATCATATAATCTTCGTATAGATTGGACAAATCAAATTGTCAAAGGATTTTTTAAATTTATTCCTTCACGGGATGTGGGCAAGGCCAGCATTTGTTGCCCGTCCCTAATTGCCCCTTGAACCAAGTGGACATTTCAGAGGGCAGCTAAGAGTCAGCCACATTGCTGTGGGCCTGGAGTCACATGTAGGCCAGACCAGGTAAGGATGGCAGATTTCCTTCCCTAAAAGGACATTAATGAAGCCCAAAAGGGTTTTTATGACAATTGATGATAGTTTCATGGTCACCATTACTGAGACTAGCTTTCAATTCCAGATGTTATCAATTGAATTTAAGTTCCACCAGCTGCCATGGTAGGAGTTGAACCCATGTCCCCAGAGTATGGTCCTCGGCCTCTGGATTACTAGTCTAGTGATATTACCGCTACAATCATCATCTCCCCCAGGTTGCCTAGAGGATGCATTCATAGAGTGTATTCAGGACAGTTTCTTAGAATAATAGACTCTGGAAGCAACCAAGGAGCAGGGTATATTAGATCTGGTAATGTGTAATGAGACAGATTTAATTAATGATCTCATAGAAAAGGATCCTCAAGGCAAGAGCGATCCTACCATGATAGAATTTCAAATTCAGTTTGAGGGTGAGGAACGTGGGTCTAAAACCGGTGCCTTAAACTTAAATAAAGGCATTCACAAGGGTATAAAGAGAGAGTTGGCTAAAGTGGAATAGGAAGAAAATAGGTTAAAAGGTAAGACAGTAGAGAAGCAGTGGCAGACATTTAAGGAGATATTTCATAACTCTCACAAAGATACATTCCATTGAAAAAAGTAGACTCTACAAGAAGGGTACACCATTAACTAAGGAAGTTAAGGATGGTATCAAATTGAAAGAAAAGGCTTACAATGCTATATAGTTTAGTGGTTGGCAAGAAGTTTGGGGAATTTTTGGAAACCAGCAAAGGGTGACGAAAGAATAAGGGGAAAAAATTAGAAATTTAAAGTATGAGAGACAACTAGCAAGAAATATTTTAAAATGACCATAAAAAGCTTCTACAAACTTATAGATAGGAAGAGCAGCCAAAGTGAGCATTGGTCCCTTAGAGAATGAGACTGGGGTATTAATAATGGGAAACAAGGAAAAGGCAGAGACTTTGAAGAAGTATTTTGTATCCGTCTTCACAAAAAAAATCCCAAGAATAGTAGAAATTCAAGAGGCCAAAGGGAGGGAAGAACTTAAAACGATCACGATCACTAGGGAAAAATTACTGGAAAAACTGATGGGACTAAAAGCTGACAAGTCTCCCGGGCCTGATATCCTGCATCTCAGAGCCTTAAAAGCAGTGGCTGCAGTGATAGTGGATACATTGGTTGTAACCTTCCAAAACACCTTAGATCCTGGAACGGTCCCAGCAGATTGGAAAACTGCAAATGTAATGCCTCTAAATTAAGAAAATAGGGAGACGGAAAGAAGGAAAATATAGGCCTGTTAGTCTAACGCCAGTCTTTGGGGAAATGCTAGGATCCGTTATTAATGAGGTAGTCGCTGAACATTTAGAAAATCATAATAAAACCATATTGACTCTGTCTGATTGTATGAAAGGGAAATCGTGTTTGACAAATTTATTAGAGTTCTTTGAGGAGGCAACAAGCAGGGTGATAAAGGGGAGCCAGTAGATGTAGTGTATTTGCATTTCCGAAAGGCAATCGACAAGGTTTCACATAAAAGGTTACTACACAAGTCAAGTGCTCATGGTGCTAGGGGTGAAATATCATCATGGACAGAGGACTGGTTAACTAACAGGAAACTGAGAGTTGGGATAAGTGAGTCATTCTCAACTTGGCAAACTGTAACTAGTGGAGTACCACAGGGATCAGCGCTGGAGCCTCAACTATTTACGATCTATCTTAATGGCTGGAGTGAAGGGACCAACTGTATTGTCGTTAAATTTGTTGATGATACAAAAATAGGTCGGAAAGCAAGTTGTGAGGAGGATACAAAGAGTCTGCAAAGTGATGTGGCTAAATTAAGTGAGTGGGCAAAAAATTGTCAGTGGAGTAAAATGTGGGAAAATGTGAAGTTGTCCACT
Organism: Cetorhinus maximus; assembly: GCF_964194155.1. Lineage (NCBI taxonomy): Eukaryota > Metazoa > Chordata > Chondrichthyes > Lamniformes > Cetorhinidae > Cetorhinus > Cetorhinus maximus. The sequence continues at coordinate 5,364,424 of NC_135885.1, forward strand.
TTGGCAGGAAGAATAGAAAACAAAATATTATTTAAATGGAGAGAGACTGCAGAATGCTGCAGCACAGAGGGATCTGGGTGTCCTTGTTAATGAATCACAAAACGTTAGCATACAGGTACAGCAAGTGATTAGGAAGACAAATAGAATGTTGGCCTTTATTGCAAGGGGGATGGAATATAAAAGTAGGGAAGTCTTGCCACAACAGTACAGGGTGTTGGTGAGACCACACCTGGAGGAAAAGGAAAGGATAGGCCACCTATTCCTAATTAAAGGAAGGGTAGACTTGCATTGGAAGCATTTTAGAGAAGGTTCACTAGGCTGACCCCTGAGATGAAGGGTTTGTCTTATAAGGAAAAGGTTGAGCAGGTTGGGCCTTCATTAGAAAACTGAGAGGTGACCACATTGAAACTAATCAGATTCTGAGGGGGCTCGACAAGGGAGATGCTGCAAGGGTGTTTCCCCTCGTGGGGGAATCTAGAACTAGGGGGCACAGTTTAAAGAAAAGGGTGTGCGAGATTTAACCTTCTAACTTTTGATAGATTCCTCTATGGTTCAGATATGAGAATTTCAAGAAATAATGAGGGCACACTCAAATACCTAAATTAAATATTAAGCTTTATTAGATCAGACATACAATGCCAAAACCCATTCTGCTATGGCTTATGTAACACCAAATATAAAGCTTCAAAGTAGGTTCGAGAAAAACCACAGAGCTTACACACACTGACACACACACACACACACACGCACACACACACACACATATATGTTTACCTGCCAATACAATGCCCTTAGCCTACTTGGCAGTGTGCACTTATCTGGCAATGCACTGCCTTTATTAGCATTTGAAAACACAATGCCCTTCTTATTCCACACACAAACCCACACCCACATACAATAAAGATGCCTTAGCATTATAATGTGCAAATATGTTCTTAGTAAGTGTTCAAACACTCGAGTGGCAATCCCCTTTCCAGTGTAGATACCCTTCTGTGGGTCAGGCTCCCTTAAATATTCTTCTGATAATGAGTAGGGTCCCCTTTAAATATATAATTCTGAGCACAGAATAGATGTTGTTCTGAAGATAGTCGAATTTCCTCTTTGACAGCCTTTCGCCTTCCGATGATCGGTTCCCTTGGCTGCAGCATTCCCTCCATGATCAACGGGGTTCTGTCTTTGTCTGCAGCTGCGAGGTTATTGGAACAGCTTCTTTTATACCCTGTTTCCTCCAAATGGTGGACAGGATGCGACATCACCAAGGCCTCACTGGCTTATCGATGATAGCCTTAGATCATGATAACTAAACGACAGGTCACGTTTTGGTTCAAACCTGACAAGCCGCATCGAGACTGTCCATCTAGACTTAAATTCCATCATCTGAAGTCCACATTAACAGTTGATCAGCTGCACTGATTAAATCACAACTCGCTGGCAAATGCCCTGATAAGGATTGTGTTTTGGATGAGGTGCATTGTGTTCCTTGGAACAATGTCAAAGTGTCATTTGCACAGACACCTTCTTCTGACTACGCAATGGACGGAGTTTTCCGGCTCCATTACAGCAGCGCCAGGAAATGCGGCGACTCACATTTCAAAGTTCTGCTGACTTCAGCGGGACTGGATGAGGGAGATGGAAAATTCCAGCCAGTACCTTTACGTTGCTTCTTGAGAGCACTGATTTTGGCAACGGCCATGCAGGGCTCAACGTTAATAAAAGATTAGTTTTATCCTCGTCAGCCCGTTCTGGTTGGAAGTCCAGCCTTAAAATTTTGTTGCAAAGGTTTCCTTTCAGACGGAGATGAGGAGAGGTTTCTTTTCTCCCCTAGGGTCGATAGCCATTAATCCTCTTGCCTAGAGAGCAGTGGAGGCTGAGTCATTGAATATATCCAAGGTTGAGTTAGACAGATTTTTGATCGACAAGGGAGTCGAGGTCTATGAGGGGGGGCGGGGGGGCAAGGCAGGAAAGTGGAGTTAAGGCTGCAATCAGATCAGCCATGATCCTATTGAATGATGCAGCAGGCTTGATGGGGCCAAATGGCCTACTCCTGCTCCTATTTCTTGAGTTCTCTGCGTGAAGTCAGGTCCAATCCACAGCGCCATGACCTCCCACCACGAGTAGGGCAAGGAGGCAGGTCCCAAATCCACTCCAGCCGGGAGCGGGTGCTGTTGGCACCAATCTGATCCACACCGGCCGTCCAGCCAACTGAGCCAACCACACACCCCACCCCCCCCTACCCCCCACCACCACGAGGAGTCTGAGTTGCCATGGCACCACACGCTTTTACATGTATGATGCAGTCGGGAGCTATGGATTGTGATGACCGAGGGGCAACATAGGGGGAAAACAACAATTTATACTTACTCTCTTCACATACAGTATAAATTGTTGTTTTCTCCCTTATATTGGTATTCTTGTGAGTGTCCCAATAGTGCAAGGTGAAAATCTTAGACATGTCTCTTTTTTCAGCAATATTCCTAAATTGTTTTCAACTGAATTCAAATTATTAAAATGTCGCCGTGGGATTCGAATTCAGGATATTGCGAACAGCTGCTGGCTTTTCTGTTAGCTGTTAATAATCTCCGATCTGACTTTGGGGTGCTGATTCAAACGATGGACAGAGTACACTTCACAGACACATCAATGGCAAAAAATTAATCTAACATGCTGACTCACTGTTAGTTCGGTGCTAAGCAGTCTGTAATTCTTTTTAAGTGGTGAGTGGGTTAGAGCCTGGAATGTGCTGCCTGACAGTGTGGCAGAGGAAGATTCAATCGGTGCTTTCAAACGTGAACTGACCGAAACATCTGGAGATAAAATTTGTAGGGCTTTTGGGAAAATGCGTGGAATGGGGCTAGCTGAACATGAAGTTGATGGGCTCAATGGTCTCCTTCTGTGCTGTAACCATTCTATGATTCAATGAATTCTAGGCACTGTGTCCCCTCCACAAGTGCTTGAGAGCTAATTAAGTACTTATTGAATTGCATAAGTAGGAAATGTGACAACCAATTTGATCGGAGCAAGTTCCCACACAAACAGCAATGTGATAAATAGTAGAAGAATCTGGTTTTTTGTTATGTTAGAAATATAGAAAATGTATAGCACAGGAGGCCATTCAGCCCATCGAATGTGTGCTGCCCAGAACAAGATGTTCAATCTAATCCCCCTTTCCAGCTCTTGGTCTATAGCCTCTAGGTTTTCACACATCAGCTGCATATCCAATAACCTTTGAAAAAATGTGACGAGGGTTTCTGACTCCACCACCCTTTCAGGCAGTGAGTTCCAGATCCTTACCACCCTCTGGGTGAAATAAATTGCTCCTCAACTCCTCTCTAATCCTTCTATCCATGGCTCCTGCCTTTTGACCTCTCTGCTAACGGCAGTGGTGCTGGTTGAGGGATATATATTGCCCAGGACACGGGGGAGAACCCCCCTGCTCTTCTTCAAAATATTGGCCGTGGGATCTCTTATGTCTACCTGAGGGAAGGCAGGGCCTCCGTCTAAGGTCCCTTCCAAAAATCGGACATATAGACATTAATGGGAAGATGGACTTAAATCTTGATATTTGCCAGTCAAGACTGTGAGGTCCCCATCTGTTCAGCTGATTTCCCTGTCTTAGCCTAAAATTAGGTGGTGTTGTGGTGTTGTCACTGGGCTAGTACTTCAGAGAGCCAAGGTAATGCTCTGAGGGGCCTGAGTTCAAATCCCACCATGGCAGATGGAGAAATTTATAACCAATAAAAATCTGGAATTAAAAGCCTGATGATAACCACAAAACCATTGCTAATTGTTGTTAAGGCCCATCTGGTTCACTAATGCCCCTTTAGGGGAGGAAATCTGCCGTCCTCACCTGGTCTGGCCCTACATGTGACTCCAGACCCACCAGCGATGTGATTAACTCTTAAATGCCCTCTGGAACAGCCAAGAAAGCCACTCAGCTGTTGTGGGCAATTAGGGATAGGCAACAAATGCTGACTCAGCCATTGCTGCCCACATCTCATGAACTCATGAAAAAAAGGTGGGTGGCAGCCTTAGAGAGCTCATGATAAGTATTAAATGTAGCACTGGATTTCTTTTCCAGTGTTTGAACTCAACCTTCCTCAGAGGCTTTGTTACCCACTGCTTTCATTTTGCGGTGGGTAACGTTCCTGCTTCTGGGCCAGAAGCGCTGGGCTCAAATCCCACCCCACGATAGGTACATTCATAACTGCGGCCAAACAGGTTGTTTGTGAACCTGTAAATCCTGCCAATATGCTTCTGGTGGTAAGAATGGATGAGTCTCCTGGTCGGCCATGCTTGGTGTGGAGTGGCACCCCTCAAGCCATAGCGTCTGGCGACAAGCTGGTCACCTGTCATGGACACATGACATGGCATAAGCACATGTTTTGTCTGCCTCATGTGTCACTAGACATGGGAAAGCATCCAAGTCAGAAGCCTTTTAAACCCATCATTGGTCTTCTCTCACTTGGCAGTATACTTATATACTTTCCTCTCACTCACTGTTCACCATTGGCCTGTCTCCCATGTCTGCGGTCAACACAAGTGCTGCCTGGCCTACTGAGACTCTCCGGCATGCTCTGTTTTCCTAAGGAATAGGAGGGGACATTCTGTTGGAGCGGGATCCTTGTTGTGTGAGTCGTGAATCAGTTGGTTGCACTCTCGTCCCTGGGTCAGATTGTTGGGACCTTTCAAGCCCCAATCCAGAGACATTGAATCATAGAATGGTCCTGCTCCTTTTCCCTGATATTTCTTTCTCTTCAGATAATTATCCAATTTCCCTTTGGAAGCCATGATTGGCATTCCCTCCACCACACTCTCAGGCAGCGCCATTTCCGACCCTAACCACTCGCTGTGTGAAAAAGGTTCTCCTCATGTCGCCATTGCTTCTTTTGCCAATTACCTTAAATCTGTGCCCTCTGGTTCTCGATCCTTCCACCAGTGGGAACAGTTTCTCCCAACCTCCTCTGTCCAGACCCCTCGTGATTTTGAACACCTCGATCAAATCTTCTCTCAACCTTCTCTAAAAATAACAACCCTGGCTTCATCAACCTATCAGGTGTAACTGAAGTCTCCCATCCCTGGACCCTTTCTTATGAATCGATTCCGCACCCTCTCCAATGCCTTCACAACTCTTCCTAAAGTTTGGGCCCGTGAACTGAAGGCCAATACTCCAGTTGAGGTTGAAGCTGTGTTCTATACAAGCTGATCATAACTTCCTTGCTCTTGTACTCTGTCTCAAACTTGAACACTGTAATCTGGGCTGACATTCCAATGCCACCATCGGAGGTCTTTGAGGTCTTTGAGGCTAGACATTTACACCATTTAGCTTCTCAGAATGATGCGAAAGGTCCCACCATCCCTTTGAACAAGAAATGTCTTCGTTAACAGTTCTCAACCACCGAACCCATACAGAGTTCGCCCTTGGCGTTTCAGGGCACAGGCCACGCGCACGGCGGTAACAGTCTGGCGTTCAGCGTGTTCTGGGTAGGTGACCGAGTCCTGGATGATATTTTCCAAGGGGACCTTGAGAACCCCGTGAGTTTCCTCGTAAATGAGGCCGGAGATGCGTTTAACGCCCCCCCCCCCTCCCCCCCAAATCGAGCGAGGTGGCAAATGGCAGGTTTAGTGATTCCCTGGATGTTATCTCGGAGGACCTTCTGATGCCGTTCAGCACCCCCTTTAACCGAGACCTTTACTGCCTTTGCCTTGGCCGGACATCACACCCCAGGGACAAAGGTGGCAGCCCTGGCTAATATTCACCTCTGGTGATTATCACGCTGCTGTTTGTGGGAGTTTGCTGTGTGCAAATTGGCTGTCGTATTTTCCAACAGTGACCACACTTCAGAAAGCATTTGTTTGGTTTGGACCCTCCGGCAGTCACTGTACAACTGCAAGTCTTGCTATTATAAGCGAATGAGTAAATTACCCTCGTCCCCCATAAGTTTGTACAGTATATTAATATTGAAACACCTTTAGTGAACGGCCGGAGGGGGCGGGGGGTGTGGGGACTGAAACCATAACAAAAGCCCTGAAGAAAACATTTTTCTGCCGACAGATGCAAAAAAAAACTTTTTTTTGAGTTTGTTTTTAAAAGAAAAGTTTGCTCTCTTCAAAGCCGTTTGAAAACGGGTTTGGCAACGAACTGGCTACGACATTTCCTGAATATTCTGCACTGATGGCACAAGTTTACCTTCTGAAGCCAAAACAAAAATCCTTTGCCTCTCCCACCCCCACCCGCCCCCCCAAAAAAAAACATTTGCAAGTTGTTTTTTTTTTATTATTCAAGAACTTACTTGTTTATTTTCTTGTATGTAAACACCAAACTCCCACTTCAGAAACGCAGCCGGTCAAAATGCAGAGGGACAGGAACTCAACAGTTTTTATTTGATGGTTTTGGAGGGGGGGTGGGTAGAGGGAAAGATGTAAATCAAAATGATCCCACTTGCAGAATTTAACAAGACCCACGCCTCCCCCGTGTCTTGTTTAAAAGAAAAAGCCCCAGGATTGAGACGCTGTCCACCAACTTGCAAACCGCTTCACTCTTCTAAAACAGATCAAAGTCTACACACTAAAGGAAAGCGAAAGATTTCGATACTGAAATGTGGAATTATAATGCAAGGACGCAGTATCTTCTCTCTAACTCTCTCTCTCTCTCTCACACACTCACTCTTTCTTGCAATCTGTCTCGTTTTCCTGTAGTTTAGGAAGTTTTCCGAAGGGAGCTCAACCCCGAAGTTAGAAGCGCTCAAAAAGTTGTACTCACGGTTCCCAGCTTTGATCCTCAGAACTTTGCTGACTTTTGCCGGGCTTGTACTTCACCCGCCAGGAGGGACTCGGGGAGTTTGTAAAATCCCTGGGAGGAGGGTCAAGGGGTGTGTCCCGTCCATTCAGGGAACAAGAAGCCACAATGATGGTGAAGATTGATGAGAGCACTTTAATACAACAGCCCCGTGGAATTCATTCAACGCCCCACCCAGGCGTTTAGCATTGGGATTGTACAGCACAGAAGGAGGCCATTCGGCCCCCATTGGGGCTGTGCTGGCTCTTTCACGTAGAGATATCCATTTTTTTAAATTCTTTCGTGGGACTCGCTGCCTGGGCCAGCATTTATTGCCCATCCCTAGTTGCCCCTTGAGAAGGTGGTGGGTGAGCTGCCTTCTTGAACCGCTGCAGTCCATGTGGTGTAGGTGCACCCACAGCTCTGTTAGGGAGGGAGTTCCAGGATTTTGACCCAGCGACAGATAAGGAATGGTGATATATTTCCAGGATGGTGAGTGGCTTGGAGGGGAACTTCCAGGTGGTGGTGTTCCCATCTATCTGCTGCCCTTGACCTTCTAGATGGTAGCGGTTGCACATTTGGAAGGTGCTGCCTAAGGAACCTTGGTGAGTTGCTGCAGTGCATCTTGTAGATGGTATCTTTGTGACAGTCACTTGGAAATTGGGGATGTTCATGAGGCTAGAATTAGGGGAATGCAGATATCCCAAAGTGTTGTCCAGCTTACAGAAAATAGAGAGGGTGAGGTCATAGAAGGATTTGGAAGTGAGGATAAGAAATTTACAGGTGAATACCAGTGAAGTTTATGTAAAGTCTTCACAATTCAATGTTTTAAGTCCCTATATCATTCAGATGAATTTCTAGTGTTACATCTCCAATGCGCAAGACTCCTGCCTGAGAAATGATGCCCAAATTGGTTGTTCTTCAAGCCTCACTGTTCCCACCATTCCCATCATCCTACTGATCTAGCTTATATGACTTATCTCCCCTTGACATTCAATGGCATTAGTATCGTTAATCCCTCACTATCAACAACTTGGGGGTTTCCATTGACCAGAAACTGAACTGGACCAGCCATATAAATACTGTGGCTACAAGAGCAGGTCAGAAGCTAGGAATCCTGTGGAGAGTAACTCACCTCCTGACTCCCCAAAGCCTGCCCACCATCTACAAGGCACAAGTCAGGAGTGTGATGGAATACTCTCCACTTGCCTGGATGAATGCAGCTCCAACAACACTCAAGAAACTCAACACCATCCAGGACAAAGCAGCCCCCTTGATTGGCACCACATCCACAAACATTCACTCTCTCCACTGCTGACGAACAGTAGCAGCAGTGTGTACCATCTACAAGATGCATTGAGGAACTCACCATGGCTCCTTAGACAGCACCTTCCAAACCCACAACCTCAACACCTCGAAGCAGCAGATGCATGGGAACACCACCACCTGCAAGTTTCCCTCCAAGTCACTCTTCATGCTGACATGAAATATATCGCCATTCCTTCAGTGTCGTAGTGTCAAAATCCTGCAACTCTATCCCCAACAACACTGTGGGTGTACCTTTTTTTTACTCGTTCATGGGATGTGTGCTTCACTAGCTAGGCCAGCATTAATTGCCCATCCCTAATTGCCCTTGAGAGGGCAGTGGTGAGCTGCCTTCTTGAACCGCTGCAGTCCCTGTGCTGTAGGAATATGCTGAGGAATTCCTGCAGTGATGTCCTGGGACTGAGATGATTGACCTCCAACAACCACAACTATCTTGTTTCAACTCAAACCAGTGGAGAGTTTTCCCCCTGATTTCCATTGACTCCAGTTTTCGCTAGGGCTCCTCGATGCCACACTCAGTCAAATGCTGCCTTGATGTCAAGGGCAGTCACTCTCACCTCATCACCGGAGTTCAGCTCTTTTGTCCATGTTTGAACCAAGGTTGTAATGAGGTCAGGAGCTGAGTGACCTTGACGGAACCCAAACTGGGTGTCAGCGAGCAGGTTATTGCTAAGCAAGTGCCACTTGATAGCACTGTCGACGACACCTTCCATCGCTGTTCTAATGATCGAGAATAGGCCGATGGGGTGGTAATTGGACGGGTTAGATTTGTCCTGCTTTTTGTGGACAAGACACACCTGGGCAATTTTCCACATAGCCAGGAAATGTAGAAACCTACACCACCTGGACTGCAGCAGTTCAGGAAGGCAGCTCACCACCACCTCCTCAAGGGGCAATTAGGGATGGGCAACAAATGCTGGCCCAGCCAGCGACACCCACACCCCATGAAAGAATTTTATTTTAAATGACTTATAGCACTAAATAAGTACATAAGAGTTAGGAGCAGGAGTAGGCCATGCAGCCCCTCGGGCTTGCTCTGCCATTCAATAAGATCCTGGCTGATTTCAGCCTCAAATCCACTTTCCTGCCCAAATCCCTAAACCCTTGACTCCTTGAGATTCCAAGAATCTATCGATCTCAGTCTTGACCGTACTCACCGCCCGAGCGTCTGCAGATCTCGAGTGGCTTCTTTACCGCTTCCATATCGGCTTTTGCACTGTCGATCATTTGTTCCCCAGCGCCAGGATTCCTTTCAAACTCCTCTCCTCCATCCTATGTGAATGGAATCACAGAAGCGTAGAATAGTTACAGCACAGAAGGATCATATCTGTGCTGGCTCCCTGAAAGAGAAATTCACCCAGTCCCACCCTCCCCCCCACCAACACTCTTGATGTATCCCAAATTTTTACCACTCGCTGCATAAAAATACCAACATAGGAATGAGGAGTAGGAGGAGGCCATTCGGCCCCTCGAGTCTGCTCAGCCATTTAATAAGATCATGGCTGATCTGATTGTAACCTGAAATCTGCATCCCGCCTACCCCCGATAACCCATCACCCACCCCCCCCTTGCTTTCCAAAATTCTATCTCGCTTTGCCTTAAAAATATTCGAAGACTCTGCTTCCACCACTTTTTCAGGAAAAGAGTCCCAAAGACTCGCGACCCCCTGAGTGAAATAAATGGGCGACCCCTTATTCTTAAACAGTGACCCCTAGTTCTCGATTCTCCCACAAGAAGAAACATCCTCTCCACATCCACCCTGTCAAGACCCCTCAGGATCTTAATATGTTTTGAGATCGAATGTTTTCCTCACGTTGTCTTAGCTTACAAGAAAACATGAGGCATTAGTCTAAACCTCATGCTTAGGTTTACAAACTGTTAACTACAAAGAATTTATTTGGACCTTTAGATACGCCATGTGGGAACCAGGCCAGGGTCTGCATTGACCCTGAATATGTTACTGGAAATCCCCACCGCCCCCTCCTCCTAGAGCAGAATTGGCTAGAGATCATTGAGTGATGATAACTGCAATTAACTTATGCAGCATTGCCAAGTGGTGAAACCAATAAGGTCAGCATTGTCAGGATTTAAGGAACCTAACAGTGTTGTAAAGAGAGATAGATAGATAAAGTTGCCAACAATGGTTGGACCTATTCCAGGAGGTTTTATTACAAGACTTCCCACCGCCAACTGCTCCGTCCCCATGTCCCCTGCCAATGGTCACTTGACATGTCCATCCTTGTGACCTGTGGCCATCCCGCACCAATCAGAAGACGCATAAACTCTTGATTACCTAATTGGATGAATCTTGACTGTTTGCCAAATAGGCTTGATTCCAACATCCAGTAGATCTTTAACAAACAAGTTTCTTTAAAGAAAGTTTTAAAAAAACTATTTATTTTAATGTCCTTATGATTTTTCTTTTCTTCCTAAAATACACTCCATTCATAACATTTGTGAGGTTAGCCATATGAAGCAGTTCAAATCTGATATTACCTAAACAGCAGCACAGATCAGTTTCATTCAATGCAGGACGTGAGGTTCTTTGCTACACTTGCCATTACAGGTTATATTTACAGTGTACACTTAGATTTTATGTCGAAGATTCTCTGGCGTATACAGCCCAGGGGTTTACACAGTTCCCAGCCCTCAACAGGAGAGCCTTAGACACTGGCCTTTCCCCATTGCACCTCTGCGGTGGCTGCCCCAAGCTTTTGTGCGTCCCTCAGTACGTAGTCCTGGACCTTGGAATGTGCCAGTCTGCAACACTCTGTCATGGCCAGTTTTTTGCACTGGAAGTCCAGCAAGTCTCAGGCAGACCAATGAGCGTCTACGGGCGGAATTTTCCATGCCCGTTGGTGTTAGGTGCGGTCAGCAGCGTGAGTGGACTACATGGCGAAAAGGCCAAAAATCAGTTTCACCACACCATGAAACCAGCTTGCAATCGTCCGCTCCGCCCGTCAATGGTGGGCCATGTTTCTCACCATCGGCAACTCCGTTGCCTGCATATCGTAATAAGCCCAGCTCGCTAGAATCACCCCCATACTGGATCATCTGGGCAGGTCAGCGCGATTGAACACCTGTACATAAGCGATGTTGACCTGGCGAGCGGCACTTCACTCGGGACTTCGAGGTTTGTTTGCCCACCTTGCTTCGGGCAGCACTCGCAGTCATCAGCACCAGGCTTCACAGGCAGAACCACATCACTTATAGGGGGGCTCACAGGCAGGTCTCTACCTACCAGACCAGCTGTAAGGCGGGGGTGGCTTTTCAACAGCTGCAGGGCCAGGGTTTGCTTAGGGAAGGGGGAGAAGTGGCCTCAGGCAAGGGAAGAGGCTGCAGGGCGAGGGCTGTACTGGAGAAGGAGGGTATCCCAGGGTGTGTGTGTGGGAGGCACGTGTTGATCTGTGCAAGTGGCCTCAAGAGGGTGAGGGCTGAGGAGACAGTCTCCAGGGTAGATGAGGCCAGATGGAGATGTGAGGGTTTATGTGAGAGAGCGAGTGGTGATGTCCCTTGGGTTGGCAGTGAGTGAGGTGCCAGTGAATGCGTGATGGGCTTGTGAGCATGTGAGTTTAGAGTGATGAGGTGGTTGCTTTACCCTGGTGGCACAGATGAGATCATTCACCCTCTATCTGCATTGGATGGCCAACCTCTTCTGTGCAGCATTGGCGCTGACCACCACTGCCATTGCCTACCAAGCCGGAGTGATAATGTTGCTGCCCCTCCTGCGGCCAGAGTGGGGGTAGAGGACATCACGGGTGGGGCCTCCACAGCATTCAAAATGCACTCGAGGGACGTGTCACTAAACCTGGGGACTGCAGTCTTCTTGCCTTTTGGGGTCATGTCTTCTTTGCAGCCATCCTGGCTGGAAGTTCTGAGAGGTCTGCGCACGGCTGCACTTTAAATGTGACGCCCAGCGTGATGAAGCGGCAAAGGTGATGGTGTGGTGGGTGAATCGGAGCCCACCCACCATTAAAATGGCGTGTTTCCCGTGAATGCATGATTAATGAGGCAAGATTGGGATGATACGACGTGAGTAGCTGCCATTGTGGCCGGTGGGTATAACATTCTTCCCACCCGCTACCGCACTTAGTGCAAACCTGGGACGATCCTATCCTATCTCTGGGTTGATGATCCTCCAGCAGCAGTTGGTGTTTGTCTCAGTGTGTAACCCGTAGAGCACAAAGTCCTGCGTCACAGAGCTGCTCAGGAAGAACATCGACAAAAAAACCACTGCATCTTTCTCCAGGCCTTCTGTGCAAAGGAATGTTCCAGAAGGCTGTGGATGGCGGTCTCTTTCCCACTATGCTGTCTCCAGGGCAATGTGTGGAGGAGGTGAGACTTCCAGGTATACAGAAAGGTATCTGATGGGGAGGGCCTTTCTCACCAACAGCCAAGTTACGTCTCGGTGCTCGCATGAAAGTTCTGGCGATGAGACGTTCTGCTAAATGACTTTGACAGTCTGCTCAGGGAACCATCCGACATGACTCGCCATCTCCTTTTCCCGCAGGACCCCGAGGATGTTATGTGCGGACCACTGCCTGATGGACTTATGGTCAATGGTGTTTTTCTGTGCAAGCTTTTCCACAAAAGAAACAGGTGATAGGGCACAGACTGACCGAATGGAGCATTCATTGGCCAGAACCATCCTTAGCAACACCGGGGCCAAAGGGCATAGTGACACTTGCTGCTTGAGCTTGAAGCAGCCGCACACCAAGATGGCCATCAGGATGAGCACCATTTCGGGTACGTTTTTTTTCCTCCTTCATCTAGGGGTTTGTACATTGTTTCCCTGTGGACATGGTCTATTTTTGATCTCAACGTAAGTCAGAAGAAGGCCAGGTTGCTTCTGACAGTGTCCTGGGGATTAATTTTTTAATTCCTGGAGACTCCAGGGAAATTCTGGAGGGTTGGCAACCCTAAAATACTGATGAACCTCAAGCGGAGGATGTATGTTTGGGACATCAGCAAGGTTGTAAATGATATGTGGTGACTGTATCATCCTGGGGAGGAACAGATGACTTTGAAGCTATGGTTCCCAAAGCTCTCCAACACCAGGGTATTTCCTCACCTCAGGCCAGTTGTAGACGCATTGATAAGAGATTGATCATCGTGAATAGTCAATAACCACATCACTGTTTATCCCTTGGCTTCCTCTATGGTGCCCCTACCCTAGCCCTGTACTCACATCTTTCTCTTCACTCCAATCTCTGTTCATGTCCTATCCAAGTTCATCTTTTCAATGAGACCCACAAACTGCTCCCTCAACGCTTTTCCCATTAACCTGCTGACACCTCACCTTTCCTTCCCAATCCCCATGTTAGTTGATATTATTAATGGTTCTCTCTCCTCAAGTACTGCACCTCTCTCCTTCAAATCCACCATGGTCAACCCTCTTCTCAGAAAAACAGCCCTTGACCCTTCTGTCCTTGCAAACTAGTGCCATCTTCAACTTCCCTCTCCTCTCCAAAGTCTTTCCAAATCCATTCCCATCTTTCCTGGAACTCCATGTTTGAATCCCTCCAATCAGGTTTCCAACCCTGTCAATGTACAGAAACGACTCTTATCAAAGTCACAAGTGACATCCTGTGTGACTGTGACAAAGGTAAACTTTCCCCCCTCATCCTTCTCCACCTGTCTGCAGCCTCTGACCCGGTTTGACCACACCTTCCTCCCCCAACACCTCTCCACTGTCGTCCAGCTGGGTGGGACTGCCCTCACCTGCTTCCATTCTCATCTATCTAATCATGGTCAGGTAGGGGAATCATCCCAGATTTGCACTAAGGGCGTTAGCGGGTGTAAAAATAGACGTTTTACCCGCTGGCCGCAATGGCGGGTTATCACAGCTGTAACGTCCCCTTCCCACCTCATTAATTATGCAGCCACAGGAAACACGGCATCTCGAGGGCAGGCGGCCTCTCAATCGCCCGCCACGCCATTTCCTCACCCCGGGCGCCATATCTAAACTGCAGCCGCATACACAGTTCTCAATGCCTGCAGCCCAGGACTGCCGCAGTGAGGACAGGGCCCTGAAAACCAAGAAGAGTTCAGTGACCCCATCACTGGAATGCCTTTCGGAGGCCCCACCGTGATGTCCTCTACCCCCGCTCGGGCTGCAGGAGGGGCAGTTACATTACCACCCCGGTTTGGAAGGGGGTGGGAGTGTTGGTCAGTGTTAACGCTACACAGAAGAGGTTGGCCATCCAGTGCAGAAAGAGGATGCCAGGGTAAGGCAGCCATCTCATCACTCTAAACTCACACAATCACAAGCCCATCACACGTTCACTGGCATCTCACTCACTGCCAGCTCAAGGGGCATCACCACTCACTCTCTCACACACACCCTCACATCTCCATCTGGCCTCATCTCCTCTGGAGACTGTCTCCTCAGCCCTCACCATCCTGAGGCCACTTGCACAGATCAACTTGTGCCCCCCACACACACCCTGGGAGACCCTCCTTCCCCAGTACAGCCCTTGTCCTGCAGCCTCTTCCCTTGCCTGAGGCCACTTCTCCCCCTTCCCCAAGCAAGCCCTGGCCCGGCAGCCATTGAAAAGCCACCTCCGCCTTACGGCTGGTCTGGTAGGTAGAGACCTGCCCGTGAGTCCCCCTAAAAGTGATGTGGTGCTGTCTGTGAAGCCTGGCACTGATGACTGTGAGTGCTGCCCGAAGCAAGTTGGGCAAACAAACCTCGAAGCCCTGAGTAAAGGGCAGCTCGCCAGGTGCACGTCGCTTATGTTCAGTTGTAAAACACATTGGCATGGTGCCCGGATGATCCAGCGTGGGGAGATGATTCCAGTGAAGCAGGGCTTATAATGAGATGCTAAAGTATTGAAATTAGTTTCCTGGCGTGTGATAGTGCGAAACTCGGTCCGTCATTGATGGGCAGAGCGGGCAATCACAGACTGGTCTCACCACAGCGTGAAACCAATTTTTGTCCTTTTCACCGTATTGTCCACTCACGCCCACCTTGACACCTGCCACCAATGAGTCTGGGCAATTGCACCCAGAGGATCACTTGCAATGTCTTCCTAACCTGCCCCTGCACCATTACTTCTCGTGTCCCCCATGGATCTATCTTTGGCCTCCCTCCTATTTCTCATCTACACACTGTCCCTCAGCGACATTATTGGAAGGCACAGCGCCAGGTTCTACATGGGCACTGACAACACCCTGCTCTACGTCGCCACACACCCCCCACTGACCCTCAATTATCAGACTGTCCAACACTCAGTACTGGATGAACAGAAATTCCCCCCTCTTAAATTTGGTCATTGTTTTTAGTGCCACTACAGGCTCTATTTCTTTAACGCCACACCTCCATGTGTCTCACCGGCAACTTAACCAGATTATTGACGACCTCGGTGTCATATTTGACCCTGAGGTGAGTATCCGACCACACACCCACACCATCACTAAGAATGCTGTAATATCGCCTGACTTCGCCCCCATTTCAGATAACTTGCCTCAGAAACTCTCGTCCTTCATTACCTCTAGACTCGATCATTCCAATGCACTCCTGGTCAATCACCCACATTGCACCCTCTGTTAACAAACTCTGCTGCCTGTGTCTTAGCTCACACCAAGTCCCATCGTCCCAGGGCTCACTGACCTATTTTAGCTCCCAGCTGAAGCAATGCTGTGATTTTAAAGTTCACACCCATGTTTTCAAATCTCTCTATGGCCTCACCCTTCCCAATCTCTGCAAACTTCTCCAGCCCACAATCCTTTCAGCGATCTGCACTTCTCTAATTCTCGTCTTAGACATGGCTCAATTTTCAACCTTCCACCATTGGTGGCCGTGCCTTCAGCTGCCTGGGCTCTGAGCTCTGGAATTCCCTCCCTAACCCTCTCCGCCTCTCTAGCTCTCCCCACTTCCTGTAAGACACTCATTTAAACCTAGCTTTTTGACCAAGCTTCAAGTCACCTGCTCTAATTTCTCATTATGTGGCTCACTGCCAAATGTTGTATAATAACACCCCTGTAAAGCAGATTGGGATGGTTTTCTGCGTTAAAGGTGCTATAAAAATGTACCTTTTGTTGAAAAATGGCAGCTGACCATCTCCAATAAGAGAGAATCTAATCATCTCCCCTTGACATTCAATGGCATTACCATCACTGAATCCCCCACTATCAACATCCTGGTGTTACCATTGACCAGAAACTGAACTGGACCAGCCATATAAAAATGGTGGCTACAAGAGCAGGTCAGAAACTAGGAATCCTGTGGTGAGCAACTCACCTCCTGACTCCCCAAAGTCTGTCCACCATCTACAAGGCACAAGTCAGGAGTGTGATGGAATACTCTCCAGTTGTCTGGATGAGTGCAGCTCCAACCACACTCAAGAAACTCAACACCATTCTGGACAAAGCAGCCTGCTTGATTGACACCCCAACCACCAACATTCACCCTCTCCACCACTGACACCCAGTGGCAGCAGTGTGTACCATCTACAAGATGCACTGCAGCAACTCACCAAGGCTCCTTAGACAGCACCTTCCAAACCCACGATCACTACCATCTAGAAGGACAAGGGCAACAAACACATGGGAACACCACCACCACCTGGAAGTTCCCCTCCAAGCCACTCACCATCCTGACTTGGAAATATATCGCCGTTCCTTCACTGTCGCTGGGTCAAAATCCTGGAACTCCCTCCCTAACAGCACTGTGGGTGTACCTACACCACATGGACTGCAGCGGTTCAAGGAGGCATCTCACCACCACCTTCTCAAGGGCAATTAGGGATGGGAAATGAATGCTGGTCCAGCCAGTGAAGCCCACATCCCATGAATTGATTTTTAAAAGATGGCGAATTGTGATGACAATGCAAAAGAAACCAAGTAATCATAATTCCTAACAAAGTATATAATGATAAAAGAATTGCATAATTGCAATCATTTCAGCATGCAAATAAGTTGTTGATGTCTGTAAAATGGAAAATGTTAGCGTTTTAATCTGCAGAGGTTGAACTGACACCACTTCACGTATAATGTTGTCCCCTGCTGGAATAATGCAGATAGTGCAGGAACGTAGAGTTAATTTAATTCAATGTCCTGGTTCTTTCCAATCAAATGAAGTGCAAGTAGACCATCATGCACAGGATGTCCATACACCCCTCCAAATGTTCCATGAATTTTTTTTGATAGAACATTGATGGGTGGGATGGAAGTTTCAAAAATGTATGGTTTACACTTAGAAAAGAGTGTGATGGAATACTCCCCACTTGCCTGGATGAGTGCGGCTCCCACAACACTCAAGGAGCTTGACACCATCCAGGACAAAGCAGCCCGCTTGATTGACACCACATCCACAAACATTCACTCCCTCCACCACCGACGCACAGTGGCAGCAGTGTGTACCATCTACAAGATGCAATGCAGCAACTCACCAAGGCTCCTTAGGCAGCACCTTCCAAACCCACGACCACTGCCGCCTAGAGGGACAAGGTCAGCAGGTAGATGGGAACAGCACCATCTGGAAATTCCCCTCCAAGTCACTTGCCATCCTGACCTGGAAATATATCACCGTTCCTTCACTGTCACTTGGTCAAAAACCTGGAACTCCCTCCCTAACAGCACTGTGGGTGTACATACACCACATGGACTGCGTTGGGTCAAGAAGGCAGCTCACCACCACCTTCTCAAGGGCAATTAGAGGGGGAATAAATGCTGGCCTAGCCAGCGAAGCCCACATCCCGTGAATTAATAAAAAAGAAAAAAAGTGAAGATCCACCTTTTTACAGGTTGCGGTTGTTGGACCAATCAGGGCTCAGAGGACAAACGATTCAGCTACACCCACCAACAGGAAACTAAACTAACATTTTAAATGGGCCTCACAACTGTCAAAACTTTCAGTCTGAGCTCCACGGTCGCCATGGCAGCCTCAGAGCTCAAAATCTCATCACCACCACAGTTTGGTGTCCCGTGGCATAGGAATTCTCCCTGGTGTCCTGGATAGTATTTATCCCACAAGCAACATCACTAATACAGATGATCTGGTCTTTAGCACATTGCTGTTTGTGGAATCTTGCTGTGCGTAAGTTGGTCACCCTTCTTCCTACACTACAACATGCCTTTTTTAAAATTCATTCATGGGACGTAAGTGTCACTGGCAGGGCCAGCATTTATTGCCCATCCCTAGTTGCCCTTGAGAAGGTGGTGGTGAGCTGCCTTCTTGAACCGCTGCTGTCCATGTGGTGTAGGTACACCCACAGTGCTGTTAGGGAGGGAGTTCCAGGATTTTGACCCAGTGACAGTGAAGGAACGGTGATATATTTCCAAGTCAGGATGGTGAGTGACTTGTAGGGGAACTTCCAGGTGGTGGTGTTCCCATCTATCTGCTGCCCTTGTCCTTCTAGATGGCAGTGGTCGCAAGTTTGAAAGGTGCTGTCGAAGGAGCCTCGGTGAGTTGCTGCAGTGCATCTTGTAGATGGTACACACTGCTGCTACTGTGCGTCGGCGGTGGAGAGAGTGAATGTTTGTAGATGGGGTGCCAAACAAGCGGGCTGCTTTGTCCTGGATGATGTCAATCTTCTTAAGTGTTGTGGGAGCTGCACTCATCCAGGCAATTGGAGAGTATTCCATCACACTCCTGACTTGTACCTTGTGGATGGTGGACAGGCTTTGGGGAGTCAGGAAGTGAGTTACTCGCCACAGGATTCCTAGCCTCTGACCTGCTCTTGCAGCCACAGTATTTATATGACTAGTCTAGTTCAGTTTCTGGTCAATGGTAACCCCCAGAATGTTTTATCGTGGGCGATTCAAGAGTGCTTCATTGGCTGTAAGGGTCACGAAAGGTGCTGTACAAATCGTTTTTCTTCTAGTGACATTTCACTAATTGCTAATGCTTGGGTTGGAATATTTTCTCCTGGTAAAGAATCAATGCAGCATTTCTAATTTTGGGCACTATTAGCTTTTTGCAGTCCATTTCATCAATGTGCCAGCAAAGGACTCTATTCAAAAAGTACAATTTTAAAATACATAAGGATGAAGAAGAAACAAATCCCTCACATTTTGGATGGATCTGAACTCCACAAACTCAACCTGTCAACCTGAGAGTTTTCTTTTACTCATCATTATTTGTTATCCACACAAAAAAAAACCCTTCATTCTGCACCCTTACAAACTATCGTCCCATCTCCAACCTCCCTTATCTCTCCAAAGTCCTTGAATGTGTTGTCCCCTCCCAAATTCATGCTAGTTTTTCCCAGAACTTTACATTTGAATCCCCCCCCATCAGGTTTTAATCCCCGGCCAAGTGCTGAAACAGCTCTTATCAAAGTCGCAGTGATATCCTATGTGACTGCGATCATGGAAATCTATCCCTCCTCATCCTTCTCAACCTGTCTAAAGTTTTGGACACGGGCGATCTCACCATCCTCCAATGTCTCGCACCGCCATCCGCCGGGGTGGTACTGCTCTCACCTGGTTAGCCAGAGAATTCGCTTGCCATGGCTTCTCTTCCTGCCCCTGCACCATTACCTCTGGTGACCCCCATGGCCTTGGGCTGCCTCCTATTTCTCATCCCTAGGTTTCCCCTTAGCGACATCACCCTGAAAACACAATGTCAATTCCCACACGTGTGCTGATGGCGCCCAGTTCTACCTCACCACCACCTCTCACAACCCCTCTACTGCTTATCCATCAGCCAGTACTGGATGAGCAGAAATTTCCTCCAACTAAATATTGAATACCAAAGCCATTGCCTTCAGGTCCCACTACAAACTCCGTTCCCTAGTTACCAACTCTATCCTTCTCCATGGCAACCATCTGTGGCTTATCTAGGCTTTTGCAACCTTGGTGTCATATTTGACCTTGAGCCAAGTTTCCAATCAATATCCCCCCCCCACCACTTCTGTTAAATTGTCTGCGATGAAAGGTTTGTCCTGTGATGAGAGGCTGAGTAAATTGGCTCTATATTCTCTGGAGTTTAGAAGAATGAGAGGCGATCTCATTGAAATCTATACAATTCTGAAGGGGTTTGATAGGCCGGACACTGAGAGATTGTTTCTGCTGGTCGGGGAATCTAAAACATGGGGGCACAGCCTCAGGATAAGGGGCCGATCATTTAGGACTGAGATGAGGGGAAATTACTTCACTCAAAGGGCTGTGAATCTCTGGAATTCTCTTTCCCAGAGGGATGTGGATGCCCATCATTGATTATATTCAGGGCTGAGATCGACTGACCTTTGGTCTTTCAGAGAATGCATGGATATGGGGAGCAGGTGGGATAGTGGAGTTGAGGCTAAAGGTCAACCATGATCTTATTGAGAGATTCTGAAACTGTGGGTCATGACCCCCAGTGGGGCCGTGGGCCAAGACATTGCAGTCACAAGATCCAAGGCAGAATGGTGGCCAGGAGCTCGAGTTGAGTTTTAAAAGCTGGGAGGTCCCTTTAAATGTCAGTTTTTTTTCTGTCAGTGGGCAAGACCTGATCATCTGTTCCCTGAGGCCTGATTGGTTCTTCAACCATAGCCTGTAAAAAAGTGGCCCTTTGATTTTCACCGTGTTAGGGTTGCCAACCCTTCTGGATTAGCCTGGAGTCTCCAGGAATTGTAGATCTAACTCCAGGACATTGCTGTGTACAACCTGGAGAAATTGGGACATTAAAAAAGATTGGGCTTTTTGCCATTTTAGAAACATAGAAACGTAGAAACTAGGAGCAGGAGTAGGCCATTCGGCCCTTCGAGCCTGCTCTGCCTTTCAATATGATCATGGCTGATCCTCTATCTCAACGCCATATTCCCGCTTTCTCTCCAAACCCCTTGATGCCCCTAATATCCAAAAATTTATCAATTTATTTCTTGAATATATTCAGTGACCCGGCCTCCACAGCCTTCTGTGGTAGAGAATTCCACAGGTTGACCACCCTCTGAGTGAAGAAATCTTTCCTCATCTCAGTCCTAAATGGCCTGCCCCTGTATCCTGAGACTGTGGCCCCTGGTTCTAGACTCCCCAACCAGGGGAAACATCCTCCCTGCATTCAGTCTGTCTAGCCCTGTTAGAATTTTATACACTTCAATCAGATCCCCTCTCATTCTTCTAAACTCTAGTGTATACAGGCCCAGTCGGACCAATCTCTCCTCATACGACAGTCCTGCCATCGCCGGTATCAGCCCAGTGAACCTTCGCTGCACTCCCTCCATGGCAAGTATATCCTTTCTTAGATAGGGAGACCAAAACTGCACACAATACTCCAGGTGTGGTCTCACCAAGGCCCTGTATAACTGCAGTAAGACACCCCCACTTCTGAACTCAAGCTGTCTTGCAATGAAGGCCAACATACCATTTCCCTTCCTAATTGCTTGCTGCACCTGCCTATTTACTTTCAATGACTGGTGTACAAGGACACCCAGATCCCTTTGTACATCCACATTTCCCATTATGTCACCATTTAAATAATACTCTGCCTTTCTGTTTTTCACACCGAAGCGTATAACTTCACATTTATCCACATTATACTGCATCTGCCATGTGTTTACCCACACACACAACTTGTCTAAATCGCCCTGAAGCCTCCTTACATCCTCCTCACAACTCTGTCCAGTTTTGTGTCATCAGCAAACTTGGAAACATTGCATTTGGTTCCCTCATCCAAGTCATTTATATATATCGTGAGTAGCTGGGGCCCAAGCACTTATCCCTGCGGTACACCAATAATCACCGCCTGCCATCCTGAAAAAAACCCATTTATTCCCACTCTTTGTTTCTGGTCTGTCAACCAAATGTTCTTTGAACATTTCCCTTTATCAGTTATAAAAATATTGAAAGTGGGGAAGAAAGGCTGTTTGCCTGACAGTCAAGCATCATCCAATTGGGTAATGAGTCTTTTTGCTTTCCAATGGGTGTGGGAAGGAGCACATAACAAGGATGGATGTGTTGGCCGACTATTGGATGGAGCGTGGGGGCAAGTCATGTGATGGAACCTCCAGGAATACACTTAATCACAGTTGGCAACCTTATTCAGTGTAAACTCTGCAGTTTTAAAACCCCATCCCGATCAACAAATATTTCCCCCCAGCCCACCACTCACCCACTCAACCATTCATTACAAAAGTAATCAAATGAAATAATTTGTGTTGTCACCAATATAACACTAAGGCAACCGGTCACTTGATAGTACAGAACCCAAAAAGAGAGACATGTTGCCAAAGGGCAAATGCAAGATTGCCAAATTTATACTACACAAGAAAAGGATGCTGATTGGTTGGCAAGTCAACTCTGATTGACCTAGGCATTGCCACAGAGAAAGCAATGGGGAACTATAGGCTCCCCAAGCTCCCAAGTAATTCAAAAAGGCATATTCCTTTTGGTCGCAGAGAACAGGTTCCTGCGTATGAATGTATGTCGCTTGTAACACATGTAAATGAGTCACATTATGATCTTAACTGATTATCTTAAATTGGTTGTTAGTGTAGCTATTAGCCCCAGCTACTCACGATATATATAAATGACTTGGATGAGGGAACCAAATGCAATGTTTCCAAGTTTGCTGATGACACAAAACTGGACGGAGTTGTGAGGAGGATGTAAGGAGGCTTCAGGGCGATTTAGACAAGTTGTGTGTGTGGGTAAACACATGGCAGGATTGTACAGAAAGTGCTGCCCAATGATTATCATAGATTGGTTACAGAAAAAGGCCCTTTGGCCCATCAAGTCTGCAACAGTCAAACAAGTACCTAACTATTCTAATCCCATTTTCCAGCACTAGGCCCATAGCCTTGTTGCCATGGCATCGCAAGTGCACATCCAAATACTTCTTAAATGTTATGAGGGTTTCTGCCTCTACCACCCTTTCAGGCAGTGAGTTCCAGATTTCCACCACCCTCTGGGTGAAAAGATTCTTCCTCACATCCCCTCTAAACCTCCTGCCCCTTACCTTAAATCTATGCCCCCTGGCTATTGATCCCTCCACCAAGAGGAAAAGTTCCTTCCTGTCTAACCTGTATATGCCCCTCATAATTTTATACACCTCAAACATGTCCCCCCTCAATCTCCTCTGCTCCAGGGAAAATAACCCCGGTCTACCCAATTTCTCCTCATAACTAAAACTCTCCAGCCCAGGCAACATCCTGATAAATCTCCTCTGCACTCTCTCTAGTGCAATCACACCCTTCCTATAATGCGGATTCCAGAACTGCACGCAATACTCTAGCTGTGGCCTAACTAGCGTTTTATACAGTTCCAGCATAACCTCCCTGCTCTTATATTCTATGCCTCGGTTAATAAAGGCAAATACCCCATATGCCTTCTTAACCACCTTATCTACCTGTCCTGCTACCTTAAGAGACCGGTGGACATGCACACCAAGGTCCCTCTGATCCTCGGTACTTCCCGGGGTCCTACCATTCATCGTGTATTCCTGTGCCTTGTTTGTCCTGCCCAAGTGCATCACCTCACACTTATCCGGATTAAATTCCATTTGCCACTGAGCAGCCCATCTGATCAGCCCGTCTATATCCTCCTGTAATCTAAGGCTATCCTCCTCACTATTTACCACCCCACCAATTGTCGTGTCATCCACAAACTTACTGATCAACCCTCCTACATTCAAGTCTAAATCGTTTATATATATCACAAACAGCAAGGGACCCAACACCGATTCCTGTGGAACCCCACTGGACACAAGCATCCAGTCACAAAAACACCCCTCGACCATCACCCTCTGCTTCCTGCCACTCAGCCAATTCTGGATCCAATTTGCCAAATTACCTTGGATCCCATGGGCTCTTACCTTTGTTATCAGTCTCCCATGTGGGACCTTATCAAAAGCCTTGCTGAAGTCCAAGTAGACTACGTCAAATGCATTGCCCTCATCTACACGCCTGGTCACCTCTTCGAAAAATTCAATCAAATTGGTCAGACATGACCTCCCCTTAACAAAACCATGCTGACTGTCCTTGATTAATCCCTGCCTCTCCAAGTGTAGATTAATTCTGTCCCTCAGAATTGCTTCCAATAGTTTTCCCACCACTGAGGTTAGACTGACTGGCATGTAGTTCCCTGGTTTATCCCTTCCTCCCTTCTCGAATAACAGTACCACATTGGCTGTCCTCCAGTCCTTTGGCACTGCTCCTGTGGCCAGAGGGGTATTGAAAATTATTGCCAGCGCCCCTGCTATCTCCTCCCTTACCTCACTCAACAGTCTGGGATACATTTCATCCGGGCCTGGAGATTTATCTACTTTTAAGCCCGCCAGACCACTTAGAACCTCCTCCCTTTCTATGCTAATTTCTTTAATTATATCACAGCCCTCCTGCCTGATTTCCATACCCACATCATCCCTCTCACTTGTGAACATTGACACAAAATATTCATTTAGAACCCTACCTATGTCTTCTGGCTCCACACACAAATTACCACTATGGTCCTTAATGGGCCCTACTCTTTCCCTAGTTATCCTCTTACCCTTAATGTACTTGTAAAATAACTTTGGATTTTCCTTTATTTTACCTGCCAATGTTTTTTCATGCCCCCTTTTTGCATTCCTAATTTCCTTTTTAAGTTCCCCCCCTACACATTCTATACTCCTCTAGGGCTTACGCTGTTTTGAGCCCTCGGTATCTGCCATAAGCCTGCCTTTTTCTCTTTATCCAATCCTGTATATCCCTCAACATCCAGGGTTCCCTGGATTTGTTGGTCCCACCCTGTGTCTTTACTGGAATATGCTGGCCCTGTACTCTCCCTATTTCCTTCTTGAATGAGCCCCACTGCTCTGACGCAGTTTTACCTAAAAGTAGCTGCTCCCAGTCCACTCTGGCCAAATCATATCTGATCTTATTAAAATCGGCCTTCCCCCAATTTAGAACTCTGATTTCTGGCCCATCCTTGTCCTTTTCCATAACAACCTTGAATCTAACGGAGTTAGGATCACTATCTGTAAAATGTTCCCCCACTGATACCTCTACCACTTGCCTGGCTATATTCACTAAAATTAAGTCCAGGACCGCCCCCTTTCTTTATAGGACCTTCTAAGTACTGGTTTAAAAAGCTCTCCTGGATGCATTTTAAGAATTCCGCTGCTTCTAAGCCTATCACACTATGACTAACCCAGTTAATGTTGGGGAAGTTGAAATCCCCCACTATTATTACCCTATTTTATTTTTACACTTCTAGCAACCACTTCTGGTTGTTAGTGTAGCTATTAGCGCACTTAGGATTGTGCAGAAAGTGCTGCCGAATCGCAAAATCATGCATAACATTAATGAACCAACTGTTAAATTGTGACAGTGAAAATGCTGTTACCCGAGTAAGAGTTTCATAAAGTTTATTAGCAAGTGGAAACTTTGTGTTTCTCAGTGAGTTAAAGAGGCCACTATCTGAACTCTGGTTTTAACCCCTTTCCCTCTGAACATTTTCAGGAGCCGCTCCCTTATTTCTTTGGTCCTTAGCCTGTATATGATGGGGTTAGCCACTGGTGTCAGTATGAAGTACAAGACAGACAGCAAAACGCGGATGTCCATTGGAGCTTTTTTTTAATTCATTCACAGGATGTGGGAGTCGCTGGCTAAGCCAGCATTTATTGCCCATCCCTAATTACGCTGTTCAGAGGGCATTTAAGAGTTAACCACATTGCTGTGGATCTGGAGTCACATGTAGGCCAGACCAAGTAAGGGCAGCAGATCTCCTTCACAGAGAGTGGGGTGAGTGTGGACTTTATTTAAAACAGAGCAGGGAGACCTCATTTAAAAAGAGCGTGGAAAGCAGCTGATTGGTGAATTGGATTGGTGAGTATTTCTAGTCTTTAGATTAAGTGTTAGTGTTTAGATCTCTAGTTTTTATTTTCTTTTTCTTAAAAGTAGCCTGTTAAGTATAAGATCGATACTGGTGTAAATAATTAAATTCAATAAAGTGTGAAGAGCAGCGATACTAGAGTAATTGATTAATAAATTAAATAAAATAGGATAGTGATTGCAGGATGGGTGATGTGTTGCTGCTGCAGAATGTGGGAGCTGCTGGACACCAAGATGACCCAGAGCGAACACATCTGCAGTAAGTGTTTGCAGCTCGAGGAATTTCAGATCTGATTTGAGGAGCTGGAGTCTGAGCTGCAGAAATTGCTCCACATCAGGGAGGAGGAATGTTACCTGGACACTTGGCTCTAGGAGGCAGTCACACCCCACAGGTTAGATAATTCAAATTTGGTCTGTGATCAGGGACAGGAGGGCGTGACTGCAGGTGAGGCAGGTGTGGGGACCCAGGGGGTAGCGTTCAAGGAGCCTCAGCCCCTCCAATTGTCCAACAGTTACAATGCTCTTGCAAGCTGTGTGGACGAGAGCGGGGACTGCAGGGAGAATGAGCAAATTGACCACGGGGAGGAAATGGGAGTGTAGTAGTGGTAGGGGACAGTATAATTAGGGGGATAGATGCTGTTCTCTGCAGCCGTGAGCGTGAGTCCCGAAGGCTGTATTGCCTGCCCGGTGCCAGGGTTAAGGACATCTCCTCAGGGCTGGAGAGGAACTTGGAGTGGGAGGGGAGGGATCCAGTTGTCGTCATCCATGTTGGTACCAACGACATTGATAGGACTAGAAAGGAGGTTCTGCTGAAAGAATTTGAACAGTTAGGAGCTAAATTAGAAAGCAGAACCTCTAAAGTAATAATCTCGGGATTACTACCTGAGCCACGGGCAAACTGGCATTGGGCAAATAAAATCAAGGAGTTAAATGCGTGGATCAAAGATTGGGGAGGAATGGGTTTCAGTTCATGGGGCACTGGTATCAGTATTGGGGTAGAAGCATGGGATAGGCTTCACTTGAACCATGCTGGGACCATTATCCTGGCTAATCGAATAACTGGGGCTGTAGAGAGCATTTTAAACTAAATAGAGCGGGGGAGGGTTCCGGAGAGGGGATACGTAGGCTTACAAAGCAGAAGGATATGGCAGCATTGCAGGGCAGTTATTTAGGTAATGATATCCAGAGTGTGACAGGAAGGGATAACGTGTACAAACAGAAAAAAACAGCAGCAAATAGGGTCAAGGACAGAAATATGGTAAAAATGCAAAATTAATGGCTCTTTACTTAAATGCATATAGCATCCAGAACAAAATAAATGATTTAACAGCACAAATTAGATTAATGTGTATGATCTTACAGCCTTTATGGAGACATGGTTGCAAGGATATCAAAGCTGGGAACTAAGTATTCAGGGGTATGTGATTTTTAGAAAGGACAGGCTGGAAGGAAAGGGTGGTGGGGTAGCTTTGTTAGTACGAGATGGAATAAGTGTGATAGCAAGAAATGATCTTGGATCGGAGGATGTGGAATCCATAAGGGTGAAGGTAAGAAATAACAAGGGGAAGAAGACACTGGTGGGAGTAGTCTATAGGCTCCATAACAGTAACTATGCTTTCGGACAGAGAATAAATCAGAAGATAATGAGGGCATGTGAAAAAGGCAGTATATTAATCATGGGTGACTTTAATCTCCATGTAGATTGGGAAAGTCAAATTGGCAGAGGTTGCCATGAGCAAGAATTCATAAAGTGTATTCGGGGCAGTTTCTTTGAACAATGTGTTGTGGATCCAACCAGGGATCAGGCTATTTTGGATTTGGTAATGTGTAATGAGGCAGGTTTAATAAATGATCTCAGAGCAAAAGATCCCCGAGGAAACAGTGACCATAACATGGTGGAATTTAGCATTCAGTTTGAGTGTGAGAAACCTGGGTTGGAAACATCTGTGCTAAACTTAAATAAGGGTAATTACAAAGGAATGAGGGCAGAGTTGGCTGGAGTGGAATGGGAAAGGAGTTTAGCAGAAAAGACAGTTGATGAACAATGGCAGATGCTTAAGAAAATAGTTCATGGCTCACAACAAAGATACATCCCAGTGAGGAAGAAGGATTCCAGGAACTGGATAAAACAACCATGGTTAACCAAGGAAGTTAAGGATAGTATCAAAGTGAAAGAAAATACATACAATGTGGCAAAGATTAGCGGTAAGCCAGAGGATTGGGAAAGTTTAAAAACCAACAGAAGATGGTCAAAAAAAAAAATGAAGAGGGAGAAAATAAACTTTGAGAGTAAACTAGCAAGTAATATAAAAATGGACTGTAAGACTTTCTTTAAATATATAAAAAGGAAGAGAGAGGCCAAAGTCAATATAGGCCCCTTAGAGAATGAGGCTGGGGAAATAATAATGGGGAATCATGAAATGGCAGAGGAGTTGAATAAATACTTTGCATCAGTCATCACAGTAGAAGACACTAATAGCATTCCAAAAATACTAAAAAAGTCATGGGGCAAAAGGAGGGGAGGAAATAAATACAATAACTATCACTGGAGAAAAATAACTAGGGAAACTAATGGGGCTAAAGGCCAATAAGTCCCCTGGACCTGATGGGTTGCATCCTAGGATATTAAAGGAAGTAGCTACAGAGATAGTGGATGCACCGGTAGTAATCTTCCAAGAATTCTTAGATTCTGGAAAAGTCCCAGAGGATTGAACAACTGCCAATGTAACGCCCTTATTCAAAAAGGGAGGGAGACAAAAAACAGGTAACTATAGGTCAATTAGCTTAACATCTGTCATTGGGAAAATGTTGGAGTCTATTATTAAGGATATAATAGCATTTAGAGCATTTAAATGTAAGAGCATTCAGAAATGCATCATCTAATCAAGCAGAGTCAGCATGGCTTCATGTAGGGGAAATCAAGCCTGAAAAATTTATTAGAATTTTTTGAGGAGGTAACAAGCAGGATAGATAAAGGGGAACCAGTAGATGTAATATACTTGGATTTCCAAAAGGCTTTCGATAAGGTACCACACATAAGGCTACTTAATAAGATAACAGCCCATGGTATTGGGGATAGTACATGGATAGAGGACTGGCTAACTAATAGAAGACAGAGAGTTGGGATAGAGGGGCATTTTCAGGATGGCAACCTGTAACTAGTGGAGTGCCACTGGGATCAGTGCTGGGGCCACAATTATTTACAATATGTATTAATGACTTGGATGAGGGAAGTGAATGTACTATCGCCAAGTTTGCGGATGACACAAAAATAGGTGGGAAGGCAAGTGGTGAGGATGACACACAGAGTATACAGAGGGATATAGACAGGTTAAGTGAGTGGGCAAAAACGTGGCAGATGGAATATAATGTGGGAAAGTGTGAGATTGTGTACTTTGGCAGGAAGAATAGAGGAGCTGAATATTATTGAAATGAAGAAAGACTGAAGAAAGCTGCAGCACAGAGGGATTTGGGGGTCCTTGTGCATGAATCCCAAAAGGTTCAGCAGGTAATAGGTAAAGCAAATGGAATGTTGGCATTTATTTCTAAGGGAATGGAATATAAAAATAGGGAAGCCTTACTAAAAATATACAAGGCACCAGTTAGACCATACCTAGAATACTGTGAACAATTTTGGTCCCCTTATCTACGGAAAGATATACTGGCATTGGAGGCAGTCCAGAGAGGGCTCACTAGGTTGATCCTGGGAATGCAGGGATTTTCTTATGAGGTGAGGTTGAGTAGGTTGGGCCTGTACTCATTGGAGTTTAGAAGAATTCGAGGTGACCTTATTGAAACATATAAGATTCTTAGGGGGCTTGACAGGGTAGATGCTGAGAGGTTGTTTCCCCTTATGGGAGAGTCTAGGATCAGAGGACATAATTTCATAATCTCGCCCATTTAAAACAGAGATGAGGAGGAATTTCTTCTCTCTGAGATTGTTAATCTGTGGAATTCTGTACCGCAGAGGGCTGTAGAGGCTGGGTCGTTAAGTATATTCAAGGCTGAGATAGACAGATTTTTAATCAGTCAGGGAATCAAGGGGTATGGGGAAAAGGCAGGAAAGTGGAGTTGAGGATTATCAAATCAGCCACGATCTCATTGAATGGTGAAGGAGACTCGATGGGCCAAATGGCCTACTTCTGCGCCTTATGGTCGTATGGTCTATAGGACATTAGTGAACCAGTTGGGTTTTTACGACAATCGACAATTGTTTCGTGGTCATCATCAGACTTTTAATTCCAGATCTTTATTGAATTCAAATGTCACCATCACATGACCCACTCGATAAGTCAGGAAGGAGAACGAGGCAGTCAGGTAACAGCATGAGATCACCAGCGAGTGGGTGCAGCAAGCGTGAAACATCTTGCAATAGGACTCTGCCGAGGAGGTTTTTAGAACTGTGGTGACTGTCCTCCAGCAGGTCAAGAGGACACAAATACTGTCAAAGCCAATTAGTGCAGAGGCAAAATACCAAACCTATGGCATTACTAAAGGTCGTTCCAACTTCACCAGTGCCATACAGTCACAATAACAATGGGAAATGATGTTAGACTTGCAGAATGGGAATGAGGAAGCCAATATGACTCGGGTGGACATGGCCACCCCGTTCCTAATGAGAGCAAGTGTGACTAGCTTGAGCAGGGCTGCGCTCGTAATGGCTGTGGTGTGCAGGGGGTTACAAATCGCCACATAGCGGCCAACGGCCATCACCAAGAGCAGGGCTGATTCTGCAGAGGGCCAAAAATGAACAAAGAACATTTGGGCCAGGCAACCGGTCAAAGAAACTGGTTGAACAGGAAGATGAGTGACACCTGCAGGACAACGATGGAACTGACGATGTTATCGACAACCAAGAGGCAACAGAAGAGAATGTACATGGGATGATGCAAACTCTGGTCTGGGTCAATCACCAGCACAACGGCAGAGTTTACTATCAGTGTTACAAAGTAGACCAAGTGGAGTGGAGCAGAGGGGAGACTTTCAGACTTTTCAAATCCTGGGGCGCCGAGCAGGATGAATCATCATTAAGAAAGTCACTGTGATTGGTATCCACCATGCCCAGTGTGTGCACACAATGTACAGAGACAACGATGAATAAAAGTGAGACAGTGCAAATGAGACCATAGAGTATCAAAAACCAATGAAGTTGGTAGAATCAATGTCCTATCAAAAACTCAACCCCAACCTGCTGGATCATGCAAGATATGAAATGACCAACCTAAAGGGACTAATAAATGGAGCCAACAACATCTTCTTTCCTTTAAATAGCATAGTAAAATGTTCCAAGGTACTTGACAGGAATGATTATCAAAAGAATAGGGGCGGTTGTATGCCAAACTTGTATTGAACCTTGGTCTGACCACACGTAGAATATAGCGTTCAGTTCTGGTCGTCATGTAAATAGGAACATAAGAATGTAAGAAATAGGAACAGGAGCAGACCATTCGACCCCTCGAGCCTGCTCACCATTCAATAAGATCATGGGATTTGTGTTTCAAATTCCATATTCACACCTACCCCCGGTAACCTTTGATTCCCTTGCCTAACAAGAATCTACCTACCTCTGCCTTAAAAATATTCAATGACCCCACCTCCACCACCCTTCTGAGGCAGAGAATTCCAAAGTCACACAACCCTCTGAGAGAAAAAATTTCTCCTCATCTCTTTCCTAAAAGGGCGACCCCTAATTTTGAGATGTAGAGGCACTGGAAAGAGTGCAAAATAATTTATAAGGATGATATCAAGGATGCCAGGGTATATCTATCCAGAGAGGATGTCCAGGCTGGATCTCTTTTCTCTTGAAAAGTGAAGACTGAGAGGTGACCCAGTGGAAGTCTTTAAAATGATGAAAGGCTTTGGTAGAATAGACACGGAGTGAATGTTCTTACTTGTGGGAAAGAGCATAACTAGAATCCAACAATATAAGATAGCCAGCAAGAAATCCAATAGGGAATTCAGAAGGAACTCCTTTATGGGGAGAATATGGAACTTTTAAGGGGAGATACACTTAAGGGGAGACTAGACAACCGAAATGAGATGCTAAAGTATTGAAACTATGTTTCTGATGTGTGGCGGTGGGAAACAAGGCCTGCTATTGATGGTTGGAGCGGGCAATTGCAAACTGGTTTCATGGCAACGTGAAACGATTTTTGGCCTTCTCGCCATGTTCCTCCCACCCCTCCCCACCCCCCCAGCCTACCATGATGCCCGATGCCAATGGGGCCAGAAAATTCCGGCCTCTAACTCTGAGTTAGAGTCAAAGACTTTGGACAGTTCTGCTATAGTTATCCCGGAAATGTTAGACAGAAAAATACTAGTCGAACTCCTGTGTAACTATATAACTGACCCCACCCCCGCAATCTCCCACACTGACCTCCCCCTGACCTGACCTGACTACTCACCCACCTACCTACCACTCTGCCTGATCAGAGTTGGATGCAGTAGTTCCAACTCTGATCAGGAGATTTAGGCCATAGTCTTTATAGTAGGGCAATAGGTTAATGCAGGTGTTC
The DNA here is from genome assembly GCF_964194155.1 of Cetorhinus maximus. Taxonomy (NCBI): domain Eukaryota; kingdom Metazoa; phylum Chordata; class Chondrichthyes; order Lamniformes; family Cetorhinidae; genus Cetorhinus; species Cetorhinus maximus. The sequence continues at coordinate 5,396,775 of NC_135885.1, forward strand.
ATGGTGCACACCAGTCTCCTCCTGCCCAATTTCATCTAACCCCATCAGTATAAACTTCTAATCTTTTCTCCCCCACATGTTTTTCTTGCTCTCCCTTAAAGGCATTGCCACTATTCACCTCAGCCACTCCACATTCTGCTGCTACGAAATAGAGATAGTTTAAGTAAGTTATATGTGTATGTGGGTGTGTTAAGAATAAGGTATGTATTTAAGTTTAAGTTCAATTTATATTTTTTTCTATTTGTGGGTTAAAAGGTGAAACCTGGGATCAAGTTTCATTTCTGAGGGGAGACAGCAGCTCTAAAGCTGTTTGTATACCTGCCTTTCTAATGAGATTTTATGACTCTTGAAGGGGAGTAAAACAAACACAAGAGTAAAGAAAAAAACTGTGCTGTTGCCTAGCAACAGGGGTCCAGAGAGGGAGGCCCAATCCACACACACACACACACGCACACAAAACTGAAACCGAAAGCAATTTGAGTTCAATTGGAAGCAGCTGCCAGAGAGACTGGAGCAGGGGCACAGATAGCAAGTCCCAAACTGAAGTTGAAGCCAGGATTCCAGAGAGACTGGGAGAGGGAACTGCAGAAAGAGCAGATTTCCCAAAAGAACTGAAAGGTCCCAAGGCCAAGGAGCGGGACAGAAAGGAAGGTTCCCAAGAAGACCTTCTAATCAAAGGAAGAACAGGAGACCATAGGAAAAGGTCCTCTTCTGTGGAAGTGACAGTAAGGAGCAGAGAGGACAGCTCCAAGCTTCAAGTTAAAAGGAGAAAGCTGCAGGAAGCAAATCTAAAGCAATGTAGCCGTGCGAGAAGCCAGAAGATCCAAGGAGACAGTTGAAGGTCTATAACTCTTTGCTATGGGTATGTGAAGCAGTGGTGTTCTGTTGGCATGGTTGAGAGTGAGGGCATGGAAGAAATCTTGAATGCACCTGGTGGTCCAGAGGAGATGAACATTGGAAGGAGAGTTCTAAGCCATGGAAGTGGGCCCTTGTGGAAGGTGTCTGAGAGAAAGCATCAGTTTGGGAGAATCTCCCAAAGCAAGTTCTTGGAGAGTGGAGATTGGAAACCGTCAGGTGAAAGACAGAGTTCAGTGAGACCGGTTGGCGCACAGTATGACAAGCGCCTGGGAGAGAGTTGAGGAGAGATCCATACATCTGGTTGGCATGGCCTCTGTCACTTGGTTTCAGAGTGTTGTGTGCCTGACTGCAGGTTGCCTATTGGTTTACATGGACTACGTACTTACTGTGAACATTAGAGTATAAGATAGCTTTTGTAACCTATGTTGTCCTTACAAATCTTATATATCTGTAAAGGTATAGTTGTGGGTGACGAAGTATTATAATATAGTTCATTTTTCCTTGTTTAATAAGTGTTTTATTCTTTTGTTAAAAGTTCATTAGCTGACTCTTGTGACTCTGTTCAGTAGCCACTCTCCGCGTATTTAACCAATAAATAAAAGTTAGAATCCATCAAGCTGGGTTCCATTCTGGTATCTGGCTTGTCCAGTAGTAATATTAACTGGGATTATAACACTGGCCACTGCCTGGGTAAAGAAATTTTTCCTCCATTTCCTACTAAAATAAATTGAGAGAGAGATGAGTTAAAGCAGCTGTCTGATCACTATATCATTTTGATGTTAATAGGGAGCTCTTGTGGGTCAGACCTCTATAAAATAAATCACATTCTTCAATGGTATTTCGAAAAGAGAGAAATCACTGCAGTTTTTTCTTTGAAGAACCTCATTGTGAATACGGCCTGGACCAAATGTCCAAGAGGCATAATTGCAATTGATGTTGTAAACAAAATGCACAGATACAGTAATGGTTGGGACAGACCCGAGAGTTGCACCGCTATCAACAAGCTGACTTGCTCTTCCCATTCACCTGGTTGACTCTTAACGGCCACTGTGAGCTATTTTGTTGCATCAAACTGGGTGAGGACATCTTGGGATGGGCAATAAATGCCAGCTTTGCCAGCGATGCCTTCATCACAAGAATGAATATATAAAAGCAAAATCAGACAGAGAGAGAGAGAGAGACAGAACTGACACGGCTATTAAACCATTCAGTTACCTGTAACACTTCCCACCAACACAGTAAATAATTCTGAAGGAATTGTGTTAAAGCTCAGGTTGTTAAAGCTCTTGATTCTCTTTAGCTAGTTGTCCAGGTCATGCTTATTTTATGTGAAGTGTCACCCTGGGACCACATCCCAATAGTCAGGAACCGGCAAGCGCGGAGCTGAATACTGCCCACGATTGGCTGCACGCCGCCATTTAATGTGGTCGGGCCTTAATTGGCCGACGGCCGGTAGTGGGGGGGGGAGGAGGGAGAGTCAGGGCCTGCACTCTTTTGTGCACGAAAGAGCCCAGGAATCTCCCTGATGCACGGAGCTGCCTCAGGGAGATTAAGGACATAATAAAAGTTTTTAAAGAATAAAGTTAACGACTATTTAGACATGTCCCCTCATGTGACAGTGTCACGTGAACTGGGACATGTTTTTAAATTCAGCAAAATGTTATCATTTAGTGAATAAAAGCTTCAGGAAACCTCGTCCCGCTGGTGGATGAGGTTTCCTAAAAAACGCGAAGGCCGCTTGGGCTCTCCGCCTGCCCGTCTACCTTAAGGCTGGGCGGGCAGTGTTGACAGCTCCTTTCATTGTTTTTTTTAATGGCCTTAATAGGCTGTTGCAGTTCGGCGGGCAAACATAACATCTAAATAACGCGCGATGATGTTGGGGCGTACGCCCGATGTCACTGTGCGTCATTTTACTTGTTGGCATGTGGGGCCCGCCCCCACACGCCAACGTCAAAATCCTGGCCCATGTCTCCAGGCCTCTGGATAACTAGTCCAGTGACATAACCACTATTCTACTGTACCCCAAATAGAATTCAATTAAACTGGTAGTTCATGACCATAAAAGGATTACAGGGTTGTTGTAATAAACCCAGTAATGGTTCCATAATGACCTTCAGGGAAGGGAGTCTGCCTCACCTATCTGTCTGACTCTAGTCCTACATTTAACTGCCCTCAGCCAATTCAGGATGGTCAGTAAATGCTACCTTCATGTAAGCAGAGTCAGATGTTTTATATAAAGCCACATACAGTCAAACAGAGCTCGAACGTTTCAAAGATAGAGTCTTGAAGATGGCTTCCATCATCAGTCCCAAACTCAATGAACCAAGAAGATCTACTAACCTACAGACGTCAACTGAGTGAACTCTGTTCTTACATCCCAACTGCTAAAGATGTTTCTTAAATGGCCATTTACTCAGAGAGTGTGAGAATGTGGAACTTGCCATCATATGGAGTGGCTGAAGTGATGCCTTTAAGGAGAAGCTGGATAAACACATGGGCCAGGATTTTTAGGATGACTGAGTTTCCCTTCCCACCATCCGAGGAGTTGGTGGCAAACACAATGGCACCGATACTGCCTCCCTACAGCCGTTTGAAGCTCCAACAAGCGTTAATTAGCTGGAGGCGGGTCTTGCGCCCCTCACTCGGGCCGAAGCCCCGCCTCAGAGGGCTAACGGCCAACCTGATTGGCCAGCAGCTCTCTAGCCCCAGCAGCTGCAGTGGACAGGACTGGGACTGCAAGCAGTCCTCCGAGCCGAAGTCTCAGGGGTCTAGGACCAGGTAGTTTTTGGGGTCTCAAGGAGGGGAGGTGAGGCCCGAGGGGAGTGAGCAGAGGGGGTAAGGGTGGTGGTGGAGAGGCCAAGGTGAGAGGAAGCACCCACAGAGGCCAGATCTTCTGGGGCGAGGTGGCTAATGTTAAAAGGAGACTGCTGATGGAGGTGCCTCTCCATCCCCCACCCCCCTCCCCCTGCCCCACCTCTTCCTGCCCAACGCTTGACCAGGGTCACTTTTTGGGCTTCCCCCCCTCTGCCTCTGAACTCCTGCCACCAGCCTGAAAGTGGAGGTGTGGTGGGAAACGACCCTTAAGGGCCTCAATTGGAGCAAGGGCAGGTGGGCTGGCCTAGGACTTGCCTGACCCCACCGTAAAATTGGAGGAGAGGTCGAGGTGACCAGAGAGCTCAGCGGGATGGCCGTCCAAATAATTTTACGGCCAGCCCCGCCGCCTACAAACCCACCAGGAGCTGGGTAATAAAATTCTGTCCATGAGGAAGAAAGGGATAGAAGGGTATAGGTTAGGAGGATGCTCGTGTGGAGCAAAACACCAGCTCGACCAGTTGGTCCGAATGGTTTGTTTCTGTGTTGCAAGTTCTATGGAATTTTATGTGATATCCCTGATTGGGAATTAGTTGCCAGATAGGGCATCTCGTTCCCCGATCTGCTCTGTTGCCTAGCTTGCCCTTATCATTATATTCAGGAGGGAGGCTACAAATGGACAAGGCAGAATTCAAATTTCATTATTCAGCGACAATCGCTTTGACACCTAGCGACCTGAGTTTCGGGTTTTACAGAAAACCATGCTTTTTTTTTAAAAGGTCTCAAACGTCACCTAATAATAATAAACAGTCTATCATTGAAATCTCAGATAATTAGCATGCATTGAAACATTCTCGGTCCCCTTACAATATTTGTTAACCGTTGAACAATACGTGGATCGACTTCTTTCATGTGGAACCATACAGGTGCGATATAAAGTTATCGCAATGCAAAAATTAATCATGATCATAACACGGGAAAAATAACGTATGAGGGGCTTACTTATTTTTGTGACCGCGCCGGTTAATTGTGAATTCACTTGAGGGACAAGCAGTCCGAAGAACAGGACTAAGGTTAATTTATTTTTACCGTCAACGCCCATAGGGGTGCAGACACAGAGAAGCCACTAATTAAACCTTCTCCAGTTTGGATGATAATTGCTCCACAACTAATTTGCTAATTGGTAGCGAGGAATTGGTCAATGTGTTCTACAACGTAGGGAGCAATCCACCCTCGTGATGTCTGAAGATACATTTGGCTTGAATCCTTAAGTGCTTATGAAAAAAAAAGACATTTTATGCAAAATGGAACCCAAATTTTGGTACGGATAACATTGGCACTTTGCAAATGTAATTTCTGACCATTGATGCAGATTTTCAAGATAAATTAGTACACGATACCCTCACAATTTACGCTTATTACAGAATATATATATATTTTTAATGTTGCACCTAAAACTCTGCTGCCCATATCACAACTCGTTCCAAGTCCCATTTACCAGTTACCCCTGTGCTCTCGCTGGTGCTGACTTACATTGGCTGCTAGGTGGCAACACCCCAATCTTGAAATTCTCACCTTTGCTTTCAAAACCCTTCATGGCCTCATCCACCCCCTACCTCTGTGATCTTCTCCAGTCCCTAAAGCTCACTGTGCTCCTCTTGCACATCCCTGTGTTCCACCATTAGCAGCTTTGCCTTCAACTGCCTTGTCCCTATGCACTGGAACTCCCTCCCTAAACTTCTCCGCTTCTCTACCTCTCTCTCCTGCTTTAAGATGCTCCTTAAAACCAAGCTTTGGCCACCGGTTCCAATATCTCTTTATGGGGTTCGGTGTCCAATTTTGTTCAGTAATCGTTCCTGCTAAGCACCTTGGGATCATTTTCGATTTTAAAGTTGCTATATAAATGCAAGTTGTTGTTTTGATCATTGTCATCAATGAAGTAGGTAATTTTCTGTGGTTTCCACTGGTCACTGGAGGAACCAAGACTTTGACCGTAATCCATAGTCATCCAAGTGTACAGTGGATGAAACTTTCTTGGAATTTTGTCTTGATTCTTCCATGGGATGTGGGTGTCGATGGCAAGGCCAGCATTTGTTGCCCATCCCTAATTGCCCTTGAACTGAGTGGCCTGTTAGGCCATTTCAGAGGGCAGTTAAGAGTCAACCACGTTGCTGTGGAACTGGAGTCACATGTAGGCCAGGTAAGGACGGCAGATTTCCTTCCCTCAAGTACATTAGTGAACCAGATGGGTTTTTATGACAATCGATGATAGTTTCATTGACCAGCTTGCAATTCCAGGTTTTTTTTAAATAAATTGAATGTAAACTCAACCTGCTACAGTGGTGGGACTCAAACCCAAGCAGCAAAATTTAGCCTGGGCCTCTAGATTACTAGCCCAGTGACGTTACCACTGTGCCAACATCTCCACCTAACTAAGTAAGCTTGATTTGTGAGATCTCTTTGCACAATCCAACGTACTTCATCCTAATTTTATACAGTAACTTGCTGTGACTGCAATATTTCACAAAAAGAACAATTTACAAACATACGAACATACAAAACAGGAGCAGGAGTAGGCCATTCGGCACCTTGAGCCTGCTCTGCCATTCAATAAGATCATGGCTGAGACGTTTGTGTTTCGATTTCCACATTCCCATCTACCCCCGGTAGCCTTTGATTCCCTTGCCTAACATGAATCTATCTACCTCTGCCTTAAAAATATTCAATGACCCCGCCTCCACCACCTTCTGAGGAAGAGAGTTCCAAAGTCGCACAACCCTCTGAGGGAAAATATTTCTCCTCATCTCTGTCCTAAAAGGGCGACCCCTAATTTTAAAACAGTGCCCCCTAGTTCCGGACTCACCCACAAGAGGAAACATCCTTTCCACGTCCACCTTGTCAAGGCCGTTCAGGATCTTGTATACTTCAATCAAATCACCCCTCACTCTTCTAAACTCCAGTGGAAACAAGCCCAGTCTGTCCAACCTTTCCTCATAAGACGACCCACTCATTCCAGGTATCAATCTAGTAAACCTTCTCTGAACCGCCTCCAATGCATTTATATCCTTCCTTAAATAAGGAGACCAAAACTACACACAGTGTTCGAGATGTAGTCTCACCAATGCCCTGTATAACTGAAGCATAACATCCTTACTTTTATGTTCAATTCCTTTCCATTAGCCTTCTTAATTACTTCCTGCACCTGCAGACTAACTTTTTGTGACTCATGCACGAGAACACCCAGATCCCTCTGCACCTCGGAATTCTGCAGCCATTCTCCATTTAACTAATACTCTGCTTTGTTGTTCTTCCTGCCAGGTTTTTGCCCACTCACTCAATCTACCCATATCCATCTGCAAACTCCTTGGCCAACATTTTCCCCCCCGTTGTGGGGGAAGAGTGGGAGCGGGTGCCGGCGGGCAGGCCTCTGAGCGACACCACCGTTTGGGGGTGCGCAGCCATTTTAAGTGGGCCGGCCAATAAAAGCCCACCCAACATGACTTGCGCCAGGATGCGCTATGTGCTCCCTGTGCGGGCGGGGGTGGCGATTCCCTCAGCCTGGAGTGCGCTCTTTCGCACATGTGCACGAAAGAGCGCACAGATCTCCCTGAGGCAGATCGTCTCTGATGTAAAACTTGAAATAAAGAGGTTTGAAAAATTTCCCTGCCATGTCCCCTCATGTGACACTGTCACATAAGATCATAAGACCATAAGACCATAGGAGCAGAAATTAGGCCATTCGGCCCATCGAGTCTGCTCCGCCATTCAATCATGGCTGATAAATTTCTCAACCCCATTCTCCCGCCTACTCCCCATAACCTTTGATCCCCTTACCAATCAAGAACCTATCTATCTCGGTCTTAAATACACTCAATGACCTGGCCTCCACAGTCTTCTGTGGCAATGAATTCCATAGATTCACCACGCTCTGGCTAAAGAAGTTTCTCCTCATCTCTGTTCTAAAAGGTCTTCCCTTTACCCTGAGGCTGTGCCCTCGGGTCCTAGTCTCTCCTACTAATGGAAACATCTTCCCCACGTCCACTCTATCCAGGCCTTTCAGTATTCTGTAAGTTTCAATCAGGTCCCCCCTCATCCTTCTAAACTCCATCGAGTATAGACCCAGAGTCCTCAAACGTTCCTCATATGTTAAGCCTTTCATTCCTGGGATCATTCTCGTGAACCTCCTCTGGACCCTCTCCAGGGCCAGCACCTCCTTCCTGAGATACGGGGCCCGAAATTGCTCACAATATTCTAAATGTGGTCTGACCAGAGCCTTATAAAGCCTCAGCAGCACATCCCTGCTTTTATATTCTAGTCCGCTCGAACATGAGTTGGGACATATCCATAACTTTTATTGAAACCTTTCGTAAAAATGTAAAGACCCTCATGAAACCTCATTCCGCCCATGGACGAGGTTTCATGCTTTTACCGAAGCCCCCCTGGGCTCCCGGCCTGCCCACCAACCTTAAGGCTGGACAGGCAGGTCCATCCATCATGATAATTGGTTTTTTAATGGCCTTAATAGGCCATTGACAGTTCGGCACGCAGCTGATTCAGCCAAACTGACAATGTAAATGACGCGGGGTGAGGTCGGGACACACGCCCAATGTATCCCCGTGTCATCTTACGCGTCGGCGAGCGGGCCCCACCCCCGCTCGCCGACCAGAAAAACCTGCCCCTTATGTCTTCTTTGCAACATACTATCCTACCTATCTTTGTGTCATCTGCAAATTTAACTACCATGCCTTCACTCCCCTCATCCAAGTCGTTAATGTACATTGTAAATGAGGCCCTAGCACAGACCCCTGTGGGACTCCACCCATCACATCCTGCCAATCAGAAAAAGACCCATTTATGCATACTGTACTTTCTTCCAGCCAGCCAGTCTTCTATCCATGCTAACATGTCACCCCTGACACCATGAGCTTTTATTTTCCGCAATAACCTTTGATGTGGCGCCTTATCAAATGCTTTCTAGCGAATCTTGGAAAATTAACACCACCACATCTACTACCTCATTAGTCACCTCTTTTAAAACCCTAGGATGAAGCCCATCAGGGCCCAGAGACTTGTCAGCCCACAGCTCAGTGCCGCTTCCCTAGTGACTGTAATTTCACCAAGCTCCCCTCTCCCTTCCACCTCCTGATTTACAGCTATTTCTGGAATTTTTTTTGTATCCTCTAGTGAAGGCAGAAGCAAAATATTTGTTCATTTCATCTGCCATTTCCTCATTATCTACTATTAACTCCCCACTGTCACTCTCTAGAGGACCAACACTTACTTTACTCACTCTTTTCCTTTTCAAATACCTGTAGAAACTCTTGCTATTCATTTTTACATTTCTAATTAGCTTCCTCACATACTCTAATTTTTTTCTCCTGATTAGCCTTTCAGTCATTCTCCACCGTTCTTTATATTCTGACCAATCATCTGACCCCTGCCACTCATCTTTGCGCAGTTATATGCTTTTTCATTTAGTTTGATGCTCTCCTTAACTCTTTAGTTAACCATGGATGGTGGGTCCTCCCCTTAGAATTTGTCTTTATATTAGAAATATACATATTCTGAGTATTCTGAAATATCCCCTTAAATGACTGCCATTGCTTCTCTATTGATCTCTCCTCTAGCCTAGTTTCCCAGTTCACTTCAGCTAGCTCAGCTTTCATACCCACATAGTCGCCCTTATTTAAGTTTACAATACTTGTCTGAGACCCACTCTTCCCCCTTTCAAACTGGATGTAAAATTCAATCATATTGTGGTCTCTGCTACCTAGGGATGCCCTAACTCTGAGGTCATTAATTAATCCTGTTATATTACAGAATACCAAGTCTAATATTGATGCCCTTTTGGAAAGGAAATCTGCCGTCCTTACCTGGTCTGGCCTACATGTGACTCCAGACCCACAGCAATGTGATTGACTCTTAACTGCCCAATGAAATGGCCTAGCAAGCCACTCAGCTCAAGGGGCAATTAGGGATGGGCAACAAATGCTGGATTTGCCAGCGACGTCCACGTCCCGTGAAAGAAAAAAGGCAAAGGATCTTAGCTTGCTTCAGTACTTTTCGAAAGAGGCATCAGCCGTTAGGGTTGCTAACCCTCCAGGATTGCCCTGGAGTCTCCAGAGGCTAAAGGTTAATTACCAGGACACTGTTGTGAGCAAAGCCTCAAGCCATAGAGACAGCAATAACTTATATTCTTAAAGCAATCCCTTTGACGATGCTGTTTATTAGTTAATAATATTGGACCTGGGTTAAGAGATTGGTTGACTGAGGGTCAAGAATCATCCGGAAGAGTCTGCTCACTTTCCAATTGGTGTAGGAAGGCAGGGGGATGGGCTTGTCAGGTGATCAATAGTGGGAATGTGGGGCGGGGCAGTTGGAGGCATAAGGTCACATGACGAAAGATCCAAGAATATGCCCAGCCACAGTTGGCAACCCCAATTCTATGTGAAGGCTGCACATCATTGGCTCTGACTGGAGTAAGCCCCAGGGGGTAATTTATGGATTTATTAAAGGGGAACTATAGGCTCCCCAAGTTCCCCACTAATTCAAGAAGGCTCAAGGCTTGAACATATTCCCGTCCTCTGCAAACAGAAGGAATATGTTCAAGACTTGAACCTTTTCTGCATTACTCGGGAGCTTGGGGAACCTAGCGTTCCCTGTTGTTTTCTCCATGGTAACACCTCAGCCAATCAGAGTCACCTTGCCAGCCAATCAGCAGCCTTTTCTCCTGTAGTATAAATTGGTTTGGTCGTTTGAAATTTGGAATTCTTGCATTTGTCCTGATGAGTGCAAAACCAAAATCTTTGGCAACATGTCTCTCTTTTCAGCAACATTCAAATTCTGTGCTGTCAAGCGACAATTTAATGATATTTTTAATTCATACGCTGGCTGCATTTCACATAGCAAATGATGGCCATAACCTTTAACACAATTGACCAGACTATCCGCCTCTAACATCTCTCCTTCATTGTTCAGCCCTCATAAGACAGTGTTGGCTTGGTTCCTTTCTTACCTATCTGATTGCAGATAGAGGATCTAGCAGTGATCCAATCAGGAGGGCTTGCCTGAAGCAGCATCATGTCTACCTAGAAATGAGGTGCCACCCTGGTGAAACGACAATACGTGGCTATGTGCATGCTGAACAGTGGAAACAGCAAGCTATAGACAGAGCTATGTAATCTGTCACCTCCTGAGGTCCCCAACACCACAAATGCCAGTCTTTAGGCAATTTGATTCACTCCACATGATATGAAGAAATGGCTGAAGGCATTGGATATGGGACCTGACAATATTCCAACAATAGCACTGAAGGCTTGTGCTCCAGAACGTGCAACGCCCCTAGCCAAGCTGTTCCAGTAGAGTTACAACACTGGCATCTACCCGGCTATGTGGAAAAGGAATGTCCTGTACACAGGAAGGACAAATCCTATCTGGCCAGTTACCACCCCATCACTATGCTCTGAATCATCAGCAAAGTGATGGAACATGTCATCGGCAGTGCTATCGAGCCGCACTCAGCAATAACCTACTCACTGATGCTCAGTTTGGGTTTTGCCAGACCAATCAGCTCCTGATTTTATTACAGCCTTAGTCCAAACATGGACAAAAGAACCATAACCCAGAGGTGAGGTGAGAGTGACTGCACTTGATAACAAGGCAGCATTTGACCGAGTGTGGCATCAAGGATCCTTCGCAACACTGAAGTCAGTGAGAATAGGGGAAAACTCTCCACTGGTTAGAGTCATACCCAGCACAAAGGAAAATGGTTGTGGTTGTTGGAGGTCAATCATCTCAGCTCCAGGACATCACTGCAGGAGTTCCTCAGGGTAGTGTCCTCAGCCCAACCATCTTCAGCTGCTTCATCAATGACCTTCCTTCCATCATAAGGTCAGAAGTGGGGCTGCTCGCTGATGATTGCACAATGTTCAGCACCATTCACGACTCCTCAGATACCGAAGCAGTTTGGATAACATTCAGGCTTGGGATGATAAGTGTCAAGAAAATTCAAGCCAAGTCAGGATGGTGAGTGCATTGGAGGGGGGGACCTTGCAGGTGGTGATGTTCCCATGTGTCTCCTGCCCTTGTCCTTCTAGATGGAAGAGGTCACGGGTTCGGAAGGTGCATTTATATGGAGCCTTGGTGAGTTGCTTCGGTGCATCTTGTAGATGGTACACACTGCTGGCACTGTGCATCAGTGGTGGAGGGAATGAATGTTTGTGGATGTGGTGCCAATCAAGCGGACTGCTTTGTCCTGGATGGTGTCAAGCTTCTTGAGTGTTGTTGGAGCTGCACTCATCCAGGCAAGTGGGGAGTATTCCATCACACTCCTGACTTGTGCCTTGTAGATGGTGGACAGGCTCCAGTGAGTCAGGAGGTGAGTCACTGCCAGATTAGATATCGAGATGAATACAGAGATCACCGTGGCATCAGATAGAATCATTCATACTTCAAAATATTTACATCAAATAAAACTTATTTCTTAAATTGCATTTGGTTTTACAGGGTTGACCAATTTGCTTTGTGACCCATGTTATTGTGCAAGTGAAGAACTTAGCAGCATAGACATTCCCATCGGTCCTGTTTATAGGCTACAAACTAAGATACTGTAAATTATACTGATTAACACTGCTTTGGAGAAAGCTGTCATCAGCCCCACAAGATATAATTAACAGTCAGGTACTGTTTTCACTTCTTACCAACGTTGTCTGAAACGCAGTACATCCTCATTAGCAATAATAACCAAAAGCACACACCTAATTAGCACTGATTTGTTAAGACTGATGAGGGATTCAAAGCCAGCCCTGTAAAACCCATTAAAAGCCTGATCATCATTAAGACTGAGTGTCGCATAGGGAGAGTCCACTCTGACGTGAGGAATATGGACTAAGTGGTCCTATTTTAAAGGAGGAGGAAGAACTCGAGATGCGTGTACACAAACATTTGGAAGTTGAGAATGTAAAACAAGCATATGGGCCCTTAGTCTTTTTTTTTAATTCTTTCACAGGATGTGAGTGTCACTGGCTGGGCCCAGCATTTATTGCCCATCTCTAAGTGCCCTTGAGAAGGTGGTGGTGAGCTGCCTTCTTGAACCACTGCAGTCCATGTGGTGTAGGTGCATCCACGGTGCTGTTAGTGCCTTATTGACTTTCGAGCGGCTAGATACAACTGAGTGGCTTGCTCGGCCATTTAAGAGTCACCCACATTGCTGTGGGTCTGGAGTCACATGTAAGAATGACAGATTTCCTTCCCTAAAGGTCATTAGTGAACTAGAAAGGGAGTTATGCTTTAAACTAAAGAGATTAAAAACTGAAACTGTTGATTTTAGTAACTGTCGTGTTATTTAGTGAATGGTGGGGCTTGTTTGTATACACTTTTACCACAGAACCATAGATAATACGCTACAGAAGGAGGCTATTCAGCCCATCATGCCTGTGCCAGATCTTTGAAAGAACTAATCCCACTTACTCTACTCTTTTCCCATAACCCTCTCACTCTTTTCCTTCCAGAAAGTATTCAATTTTCTTTTGAAAGTTACTATTCAATCTGCTTCCACCACCCTTTCAGCCAGTACTTTCCAGATCACAAGATCTCTTTGCTTAACGAATGTTTCCTCTTTTCCCAATGATTCTTTTGCCAATGTCTTCAAATCTATACCCTCTAGTAACTCACTCTTTTATTCGCTGGAAACAGTTTTTCCTTATTTACTCTGCCAAACCTCCCCTTAACCTTCCCCTCTCTGAGGAGAACAATCATAGCTTCCCCAGCCTCTCCACATAACTGAAACCCTTCATCCCTGTGACCGCTGGAGTGAATCCCCTCCGCACCCTCTCCAAGGCCTTGACATCCTTCCTAAAGTTGTGGTGCCCACAATATTCCAGCTGGTGTCGAACCTGAGTTTGATAAGGGTTTAGCATAACTTCCTTGCTGTGGTACACTATTGTTGGATTAATTTAGGGGGAGTCAGTGGCTTAGCGGCATTGTCACTGGACTAGTAATCTAGAGACCCCGGGTAATGCTCTGGGGACCTTGGCAGGTGGTGGAACTTGCACCCTACTAATAAAACTCTTGAATTAAAAGCCTAATGATGACCATGAAACTATCATTGATGGTCATAAAAACTCATCTGGTTCACTAATGCCCTTTAGGGAAGGAAATCTGCCGTCCTTACCTGGTCTGGCCCACATCTGACTCCAGACCCACAGCAACGTGGTTGACTCTGAAATGGCTCAGCAAGCCACTCAGTTGTGTCAAACCGCTAGAAAGTCGATAGGGTGCTAACAGTGCTGTGGATGTATCTAACACCATATGGACTACAGTGGTTCGAGAAGGCAGCTCACTATCAACCTTCTCAAGGGCAACTAGAAATGGGCAATAAATGCTGGCCCAGCCAGTGCAAGAATAAAATAGAACAAAGACTAGGGCTGGGATTTTCTGGCCCCATTGTGGGTGCGACCCGCCGCTGGTGAGGCGGCGCCCCAGCCAGAAGCCCATTGGCTTGTGGCGGGACAGGAAGATCCCAGCAGTGGCCGGGTGTGGAAAATCCCGCCCTCAGAGCCCAGGTGCTTGTTTTACATTCTCAACCTCCAAATGTTTGTGTACATACATTCCCAGTAGTCCCTCATCCTGCACGCCCTTTCAAATAGCACCACTTGCTCCATATTCCTCCCCTCATTAATGAGAGGCGATCTTATTGAAACGTATAAGATTTTGAGGGGGCTTGACAGGGTGGATACTGAGAGGGTGTTTCCCCTCGTGAGGGAATCTAGAACGAGGGGGCACAGTTTCAGAAAAAAAGAGGTCTCCCATTTAAGATGGAGATGTGGAGGATTTTCTTCTCTCAGAGGGTGGTTAGTGTTTAGAATTCTCTTCCCCAGAGAGCAGTGGAGGCTGGGTCATTGAATATATTCAAGGCTGGGTTAGACAGATTTTTGATCAACCAGGGAATTCAGGGTTATGGGGACCAGGCAGGAAAGTGGAGTTCAGGCCACAATCAGATCAGCCATAATCTTACTGAATGGTGAAGCAGGCTTGAAGAGCCAAATGGCCTACCCATGCTCCTATTTCTTGTGATCTTAGGATTCTATATCATTTCACACTTCTCCATGTTAAATTTCACCTGTCATGTGCCTGTATATTTCACCAGTCTGTCTCTGTCTCCCTGAAGCCTGTTATCATCTTCCTCATTGTATATTGACCTTCTGAATTTCGTATCATTTGCAAACTTTGAAATCATGCCTTGCAAACCCAAATCACTAACATACATCAAAAAGTGCGAAGGATTTTGAACATATCCCATCACAATCATTCAATACAATAGAAGGTCCTTGTCAAGGTACTCAACCATAAATGTGAAATTCCAATATTTAGACATTTTAAATCACCTAATAGAAATGATACAAATTAGGTACTTATTTCTGACTGTGCTTTAGCTCATTAGGAACTTGTCTTAACCGCAAGGGGGAAACATGAGGTGAGCTGCTTCAGCTAATAGGTGTCTCAGTGGCAGTGACCACGTGACATGAATAAAGGATGGACAAGTTCATTAGCTGTTCCTTCTGAGAGGCCGCTCAGGGAGCTTTTATTACCAGGACGGAAACTAGAAGCTTGGGTGAGGTCACTGGTTCCTCCGCGGAGACAGTCCTACTTAATGCATCAAGTAATTATTAGTGCTTACCATGCACGTTGCTGGGAAGAGAAATCCCAAATGTAATCAGGTGAGCTCTTTTCTGACTAGTTCCATGTCCATAAGTTCAAAAACAAAATCGGTATGTGCCCAAGATTGGAAATATGTAAAAGCAAAAAACTGCGGATGCTGGAAATCCAAAATAAAAACAAAAATAAAAATACCTGGAAAAACTCAGCAGGTCTGGCAGCATCTGCGGAGAGGAACACAGTTAACGTTTCAAGTCCGTATGACTCTTCAACAGAACTAAGGAAAAATAGAAGAGAGGTGAAATATAAGCTGGTTTTAGGGGGGTGGTGGAACAGGTAGAGCTGGATAGAGGGCCAGTGATAGGTGGAGATAACCAAAAGATGTCATAGACAAAAGGACAAATGTTCCAGATAAGAATTGTATTTTCATAAGAAATTTGCAATTACAAGAATCAGAATAATGTAAATTCTCAACATTAACCTGTCAAACCACAGCCTTAACCCTTTATTTCTGTTCTTAAGACAGTATGTACAATGGGACAATCATCTCTTCCAAGCTCCCCCCCCACACAGTTCCACCTTGGACATATATCGACAGTTCCTCCATAGCCTGCGGTTCAAGACCTTAACAGCGCTGTGGGTGTACCTACACCCCATGGACTGTAGCGGTTCAAGAAGGCGGCTCACCACCATCTGCTCAAGGGGCAATTAGAAATGGGCAATAAATGCTGGGCCTTATCAACGACTCTCATCACTAGAATGAATAACAAACAAAATGCTTATGGCATGTACAAAACTGTGGTTGTTCAGATGGGAGGATTATATTGGCTCTAACTACTGTCATGAACATGTAATTATGATGTGACAAGTTTTAAGGACAACAGTTTTAAAAGCACGTTCTGTTCTCAAACCTTTCCTCTTTCAAAACAGAGGTATGGACAGACAACATGACCACCTCCCGATGTTTATTCAAACATTCAGACTCATCTCTCTGGAGCTGGCTACGAAGGGTGGAATCGTCCAGTCCCGTTGTCATGGCGAACGTGAGTGGACAATATGGCGGGAAGGACAACAATCAGTTTTACGCTGTCGTGAAACTAGTTTGCAATCGTCCGCTCTACCCATCAATGGCAGGCTGTGTTTCCACCGCCACACGTCAGGAACCTAGTTTCAATACTTCAGCATCTCATTATAAGCCCTGCTCACCGGAATCATACCCCCCGCCCCACGCTGAATTATCTGGGCATGTCTGTATAATTGCACACCGACGTGTTTCACAACTGTACATAAGCGACATGCGCCTGGTGAGCCACGCTCCGATCGTCACTTCAATGTTTGTTTGCCCACCTTCGGTCAGCACTCGCAGTCATCAGCGCCAGGATTCACAGACAACACCACATCACTTTTAGGGGGGCTCACGGGCAGGTCTCTACCTACCAGACCAGCCGTAAGGCGGCTTTTCAACGGCTGCAGGGCTAGGTCTTGCTTGGGGAAGGGGGAGAAGTGGCCTCAGGCAAGGGAAGAGGCTGCAGGGCGAGGGCTGTACTGGGGAAGTGGGGTATCCCAGGGTGTGTGTGGGGGGCACATGTTGATCTGTGCAAGTGGCCTCAAGATGGTGAGGGCTGAGGAGGCAGTCTCCAGAGGAGATGAGGCCAGGTGGAGATGTGAGGGTGTGTGTGAGAGAGCGAGTGGTGATGTCCCTTGGGTTGGCAGTGAGTGAGATGCCAGTGAATGTGTGATGGGCTTGTGAGTGTGTGAGTTTAGAGTGATGAGATGGTTGCCATACCCTGGCAGCATGGATGAGATCATTCATCCTCTTTCTGCACTGGATGGCCAACCTCTTCTGTGCAGAGTTGGCACTGACCCCCACTGCCACCCCCTTCCAAACTGGAGTGGTGAGATTACTGGGCCTCCTGTGGCCAGAGCAAGGGTGGAGGACATCATGGCGGGTCTCCAAAAGACGTTCCAGTGACGGGGTCACTGAACTCTTCTTGGTTTTCAGGGCCATGTCCTCACTGGAGCAGTCCTGGCCTGCAGGCATTGAGAACTGTGTGCACGGCTGCAGTTTAGATATGGCACCCGGAGTGAGGAAACAGTGAGGTAACAGCGTGGCGGTCGATTCTGAGGCCGCCCAGCAGCGAGACGGCGTGTTTCCTGTGGCTGCATAATTGCGGCCAGTGAGTAAAACATCGTTTTTCATGCCCGCTATCGCACTTAGTGAAAATCTGGGATGATTCTGCCTCAAGAGTCATGAATAAATGCAAAGGCCAATCAAGGGATGTCCATTGATGTCTAAAAGGTGTGAAAGAGCCTTTAACTTCTGAGTGAAGGGGAGGCAGGAAGGACTACTTCAAAAGACTGCAATTTAATCGACGTCTTTGCTTTGTGGAACCTGTTCATATTTCCCTCCGAGCACCCATTGCCTGTCGGGATAGGCTCCGACTCCCTGCAACCCTTAATTGGACAAGTGAGTGAGTGAGTGTATTCATATTCAATGTTAGACATACAGTCCCAGGGGTTCTACTCATTGTCCAGCCCCTCGGTACACCTTGGATGAAAGGCCTCAACCAGTGACCTTCCCCCATTGCGCCTCTGCAGCAGCTGCCCCAAGATTTAGTGCATCCCTCAGCGCATAGTCCTGGATCTTAGGATGTGCCAGTCTGCAACACTCAGTCGAGGATGACTCTTTGCACTGAGTCTGGAAGGCTTTGCACTGAAAGACCAACAAGCTTTCTTTTACCAGCAAGTTTTTTTTTTGGAAAAATATACTTTATTCATAAAACACCTGAAAGAACATTACAAAACATTTCAAAATGGCCATCACAAAAAGTGCAATCAGATTCAACTTTTCCACTTGGATCATGAGGTGCTTCAATACAATCAATAAATATTGCTGACATTTCAACATGGTCATTACAGACAGACAGTCAGACAGTGCAATGGTATTCAAGTTATCTACATAGATCATGTTGCACTCTGAAGTGCTTCAATACAATTATGGTACATCTAGTATTCACTGCATACATTCATTGTGAGTCATGCACTAAAGGTCTTAGACAGCGACCTTTCCCCATTGTGCCTTTGCGGCGGCTGCCCCAAGCTTTAGTGCGTCCCTCAGCACGTAGTCCTGGAGCTTGGAATGTGCTAGTCTGCAACACTCGGTCGGGGACAACTCTTTGCGCTGGAAGGCCAACAAATTTTGGGCAGACCAAAGAGCGTCTTTCACCGAGTTGATGATCCTCCAGCTGCAGTTGATGTTTGTCTCGGTGTGTGTCCCTGGGAACAGCCCGTAGAGCACAGAGTCCTGTGTCACAGAACTGCTCGGGATGAACCTCGACAGAAACCACTGCATCTCTTTCCAGACCTTCTTTGCAAAGGCACATTCGACAAGGAGGTGAACAACGGTCTCTTCCCCACCACAGCCAGCTCGAGGGCAACGTGCAGAGGGGGTGAGACTCCTGGCGTGTAGGAAGGATCTGACGGGGCAAGTTGTTGGAAAGTTCTGGCAATGAGGCATTCTACCAAATGACTTTGACAGTCTGCTTGGGGAACCATCCCACAGGATCCACCCTCTCCTTTTCCCGCAGGGCCTCTAAGACATTACATGCCGACCACTGCCTGATGGACTTGTGGTCAAAGGTGTTTCTCTGCATAAATTTTTCCTCGAGGGACAGGTGGCATGGCATGATCCAACTACTTGTTTTTTTTTGGTTTTTTTTGCGAAAATATACTTTATTCATAAAATATCTTCAATCACATTCCAAACCATTCCAAAAACACCATTACAAGGGTACAATCCGGTTAAACTTTTACAAAATGTATCACCAGGTGCATCAGTACAAACAATGTTACCAATCATTTACAGCCTTTCATTTTGAGCTGTACAGCCCGAGGGGCTCTAAACAGTTCCCAGTCCCTCGGTGCGCTGTGGCAGAAAGGTCTTAGACAGCGACCCTTCTCCATTGCACCTTTGCGGCAGCTGCCCCAAGCTTTAGTGCGTCCCTCAGCACGTAGTCCTGGACTTTGGATTGTGCCAGTCCGCAACACTTGGTTGGGGACAACTCTTTGTGCTGGAAGACCAACAAGTTTCGGGCAGACCAAAGTGCGTCTTTCACCGAGTTGATGATCCTCCAGCTGCAGTTGATGTTTGTCTCGGTGTGTGTCCCTGGCAACAGCCCGTAGAGCACAGAGTCCTGTGTCACAGAACTGCTCGGGATGAACCTCGACAGCAACCACTGCATCTCTCTCCAGACCTTCTTTGCAAAGGCACAATCCACAAGGAGGTGAACAACGGTCTCTTCCCCACCACAGCCACCTCGAGGGCAACGTGCAGAGGGGGTGAGACTCCTGGCGTGTAGGAAGGATTCAAGCAGATCAAATAAATAAATTAAAAACACACTCACATACAAATTTTTAGGTCATGGGTCACTTTTACATGTTTGTGTCTAGTAGATGGGAACACTCCTTCATGCGCTCCTTCAGCACATGTGGGAAATCTATTGGAGCGTTCTGTACTTCATCGATATAAATTGAAGGGTATTAGAAAAATATCATCTTTTATCACCAAATGCCTGATCAAACAAGTAATATTTGCATAACGCAAGTAACAGCCAATAACTGTCTCCAAATCACGAGGGGCCTGGACAGAGTAGAGAGGGAGAAACTGTTCCCATTGGTGGAAGGATCAAGAACCAGAGAGCGCAGATGTAAGGTAATTGGCAAAAGAAGCAATGGCGACATGAGGAGAAACTTTTACACACAGCGAGTGGTTAGGGCTTTGAATGCACTGCCTGAGAGTGTGGTGGAGGCAGAGTCAATGGAGGCATTCAAAAGGAAATTAGATAATTATCTGAAAAGAAAATAATTTTAGGGCTACAGGAAAAGGTGGCGGTGTGGGACTAGGTGAGTTGCTCTTGTAGAGATGAAGCATGGACACAACAGGCTGAATGGTCTCCTTCTTTGCTGATTCTATCAGGGAAAGTTTAGCCACCTCCCTTTCACATTCAATGGCATGATCATCGTTAAGTCCTCCATCATTAACATCTTCAAGGGGATCACCTCCAATTTCCCCTCACATATATCATCCTGATTGGAATTATATCGGCCATTCCTTCACTGTCACTATGGTAAATGTGGGGAGATGGTGGCATAGCAGCAATGTCACTGACTAGTAATCCAGAGGTCCAGGCTAATGCCCTGGAGACATGGGTTCAAATCCCACCAGAGCAGCTGGTCAAATCCAAATTCAACTAATAAATCTGGAATTGAAAGCTAGTCTCAGTAATGGTAATAGCCCAGCTGGAAAGACTCAGCAGGTCTGACAGTATCTTTGGAGAGAGAAACAAAGGTTAATGTTTCAAATCCATGTGACTCTTCTTCAGAGCTAAAGAGAAGTAGAAATGCAATTAAACTTATACTGCTTAAGGGGGGGTGGAGCAGATGAAGCTGGATAGAAGGTCAACGATAGATGGGGGCTAAGGAGAGACTGACAAAGATGTCATGGACACAAGACAAAGGGAATGTTAATGGTAGCGGTGAAGACTAAAGATGGTACTAATGGTGGTATAAAGGTAAGAAAGCAGAGTGTCTGAGTAGTAGAACAAAGGTCAACGCTCTGTGAAAGAACAACATGGAACAAGTAACAGCTGGCCCTATTGGAGGTGAGGTGATTGGGGAAAAGGGTTAAAAAAGGGGATAAAACAATGAATAAAAATGCATTTTTTAAAAGGGGTGAGGATGGAGGAGAGAGTTTGTGGCCTGATGTTGTTGAACTCAATGTTAAGTCCGGAAGGCTGTAAAGTGCCTAGTCGGAAAATGCGGTGCTGTTCCTCCAGTTTGTGTTGAGCTTCACTGGAACACTGCAGCAGGCCAAGGATGGACATGTGGGCATGAGACCAGGGTGGTGTGTTGAAATGGCAAGCGACAGGAAGGTCTGGGGCATGCTTGTGGACAGACTGCGTGGGCTGGAGGGTTTGAGCTATGTGGAAAGATTGGATAGGCTGGGGTTGTTTTCCTTGGAGCAGTGAAGGTTGAGAGGGGACCTGATAGAGATGTATAAGATTATGAGGCACATAGATAGGGTGGATAGGAAGGCACTTTTTCCATTAGTAGAGGGGTCAATAACCAGGGGGCATAGATTTAAGGTAAGAGGTAGAAGGCTAAGAGGGGAGCTGAGGAGAAATTTCTTCACCCAGAGGGTGGTGGGAGTCTGGAACTCACTGCCTGAAAGGGTGGTTGAGTCAGAAACTCTTGTAACGTTTAAGAAGTATTTGGATATTCACTTGTGTCGCCATAGCTGCCAGGGCTATGGGCCAAGCGCTGGGAAAATGGGATCAGTTTAGTCAGATCTTTGTTGACTGGCGCAGACACGATGGGCTGAATGGCCTCATTCTGTGCTGTAAACGTCTATGAGACTGAAGGTGCTCCACAAAGTGGTCACCCAGTTTGCGTTTGGTCTCCCCAATGTAGGGGAGATCACATTGGGAGCAGCGATATTTTCACAGTATTTTGCTTTTGTCTCAGTAACGGTGACCATGACAACTATCATCGATTGTTGTAAAAACCCATCTGGTTCAATAATGTCCTTTAGGGAAGGAAATCTGCCGTCCTTACCCGGTCTGGCCTACATTTGATTCTTGGGTCCACAGCAATGCGGTTGACTCTTAACTGCTCTCAAGGGCAATCAGGGATGGGCAACAAATGCTGGCCTTGCCAGTGATGCCCACATCCCACTGAAAGATTTTTTTTAAAAATCAAAAAAATGAGCGGGCCAGAAAGGCGTTTTATTTAACATGCGTCACCTTGTTAAATATGGAGGCTATAATAAAAATAAAATGATCTGTGCTGTGAATTGACAGGATCTGAATCACTGCCTCTTATTGACATCGGAAAGAGGATGGAAAGATGTCCTTTGTTGCTCCACAGAAAAATCCTACAGGAATACTTTAAAACACTCTCATGGGGCAGAATGATATATTCCCTCGCTGGCAGGTCTGACAGCAGAGTGTGGCTTTAAAATCCGTCCGATTGTTAGAAGCATATCTCTCAAGGCTGAATTTTGCTTTTACAAAATGGAAGGACCTGGCACGATCTGGGCATTCGGATACCAAACTGGCATTTTTTTTTTGAAGAAGGTTAGAAGTTCACCTTGGAACCGTCAACAAGCAGGCCTCTTCCAAGGAATCACCTGACCTTTATGGTACTTGAGGAAGATCTGGTTGTTTGTTCTGAACCGCAACCACTTTAACTGATGGGGAGAAAAACTGAACATGCAAAAGGTTGGGAACTTGCTGAAGTCACGTGGGAGAGAGTGAAAAAAAGCTGAGGTTGTAAACCTGCTTGTTTCGAAGGCGGTTTTGTTGAGGAACAAGCTGAGGAAGGAAGGCTGCTCTAGCTGGCTCTCTCTCTCTCTCTCTCCCCCTCCCTCTCTCTGCCTTGCCTAAAATTGTGCGTGGTTATATCAGAGAACCCTCATCTGCATTTGGACCGGCAAAGCTGAGACCAGTGGTGAGAACATCCAGACATCCACTGGGACCAGCGGCCCATCGTCACACGAGGGAACTCCAGGTCGACAACATCGAGACCCTACCGACTTAATCCTTTATTTTATAACCCCCATCCTCCAGAGTCCATCTCTGCAGAGAGAGACACTATCTGTTTGTCCTTCGTCTGTCTGTGAATGTGCTGGGGGAATTCTTTCGGAAGAGATAGATAGTTATGCTTCCCAATTATAATTGTGTGTTAACCAGTGCTGGAAACTTGTTGAAAGAGGTTTTGTTTTATAATAAACAATCGTTCTGAGTTTATTGAAAGAAGTCTGGTTGAAGATTCTTATTCTGGGCACCAGTAGGGGAAATAGATGATTGGCTATTTTGATGAGAAAATTAAACTTGTAAATGAATGGTGCAGCCTGCGCAGTATTGGGGCTGGATTATACGCACACTCCTCCCATCCCGACTGTAACAAGGTGGCCTTCCAACTGGGCTCTCGGCCAGCCCGTGGCCATCTTACCACCGGACGAGTGAGGCCTGGGCCAGCCCGCCCTCCCTTGCCCCAGTTGAGACCCTTAAGTTGTCACTAATTGGCAGCTTAAGGGCCGTTTCCTGCCCAGCCTCAATTTCCAGGTCGGCGGGAGGAGTACCGGGGCAGGGGGAAGCCCGAAGAGTGACCCTGCTCAGGCCTCGGGGTGGGAGGTTGTCGGGCAGGGGGGCACCTCCGTCCACAGCCTTGCTTTTAACATCGGGTGGTCCCTCCTAAAAGGTCACTGTGGGTGCTTCCTCCACCCTCGGCCTCTCCACCAGCACCCCTGTCGCACTCTGCCTAGTCCTCCACCAACCCCCCAAGGCCTCACCTCCCCTCCCTGTCCTGGGGCCCGCAAAACTTACTTGCCCCTGGACTCCAGGGACTTAGGCCCTGGGGCCTGCTTGCAGTCCCAGTCCTGTCCACTGCAGCTCCTGGCGCTGCTGGGACTGGAGAGCTACTGGCCAATCAGTATTGCCTGGGGCAGCTTGTCTGAGGCGCGACTTCCTCCCGAGCGGAGGGCAGAAGTCCCGCCTCCAGAAAATGAATGCTCCTGGGAGCACGAAATGGTGGCGGGGCAGGCAGTATCAGCAGAGGTTGGCAGGGGGAGGATGTTCGCCGCTGACTGTTCAGATAGTCGGAAGAGAAACCCTGCCGTCCTAAAAATCCTGGCCATGATACAGGAAAAACATAACATAAGCATTGTTAATCTTCTTGCTACATTTACAGCGGGGTAGATTCCGAGGACTAAAGCGAAATTCTACGGATGCTGGAAATCTGAAACAAAAACAAAAATACCCGGAAAAACTCAGCAGGTCTGGCAGCATCGGCGGAGAGGAACATAGTTAATGTTTCGAGTCCGTATGACTCTTCATCGGAACTAAGGAAAAATAGAAGAGAGGTGAAATATAAGCTGGTTGAGGGGGGTGGGACAGGTAGAGCTGGATAGAGGGCCAGTGATAGGTGGAGGCAAAGAAGAGATTGCCAAAGATGTCATGGACAAAAGGACAAAGGGGTGTTGACGGTGGTGATATTAGCTAAGGAATGTGCTAATGGGGACATTAAGGGTAGAAAGCAGGGCGAGCAAGGGACAGAAGTAGATTCCAAGGACTCCCACCAAATGGAAATGGCCAAAAGATCATGACAGGTTTAGATGAGGTAGACAACGAAAGGTCTTCCCATTAGCTGATGGTACAGGACCAGGGAAACACAGATTTACTGTTTTGCGCAAGAGATAGTGTGTGTATGGGCACCCCGCAGAAAGAACATTTTTACACAGCTTGTGGTAATGACATGGAGCTTCCCTATGAGGGTGGTGGAACCGGAGAGAATGAATGATTTTGAAAAGAAATTGTATAGTCGCTTGAGGGAAATAAGCCTGCTGGGATACGGGGATAGTGCAGGGCGATGGGACTGACTGGATTGCTCTACAGAGAGCCAGCATGGTTTCAATGGGCCGAATCACCTCTTTCTCTTCTACCAAGGCAGCTCCTCAGGATCAAGAGTGCCTTTACTTCCACTTCAATTCAATGTGGTCTGAGATGGCTGATAAGTCCAATACGTGATCTGCAGATTTTGCGGGACGGGTGGTGCTTTAAGGGTTAGGGTAGATGAGTTGTCCCACACCCAGAGTCGTTGTCTCTTAAGTTACCTTGCAAACCATTCAGCTGTGTCACCACAATGGGGGTTACCATTGACCAGAAACTGAACTGCGCCAGCCATATAAATACTGTGGCTACAAGAGCAGGTCAGAATTCTGCAGAGAGTAACTCACCTCTTGACTCACCAAAGCCTGTCCACCATCTACAAGGCACAAATCAGTGATGGAATACTCTCCACTTGCCTGGATGAGTGCAGCTCCAATGGCACTCAAGAAGCTTGACACCATCCAGGACAAAGCAGCCGCTTGATTGGCACCCCATCCACAAACATTCACTCCCTCCACCACCGACGCACAGTAACAGCAGGGTGTACCATCGACAAGACGCATTGCAGAAACTCATCAAGGCCCCATAGACAGCTGGGTACCTTCATTTAGGTATTTAAATGTGTGCGCTTCCACCACTGTGGTTGAAGCTCCCGTATCCACCTCCATTACTAGTTACTTCCCATTAACCTGGATTGTGACAGTGATAAGTTGGTTTTTTCAGCAGTGACGTTATACAGGGAATAGATGTCGATATCGGCAGCTTCAGGTTCTGCTGTATTTTTCAATTCAGTCATGTTGGTTTGCTGCTTTACGGGCTGTTTCGACTTCACCCTGCATTGCCGTACTACATGTCCTTTCTTATGGCAGTAATGGCATTCTGCCTCCTTGAATCTGCAGGTGTCCGGTCCCCACATCTATAACAAATTAACCTTGGAGCTGCTGTTGACCTAGCGTTTCTACTAGGCTTTCTCGAGTTTATAACAGCATTGGAGAGAGTGCAGACGAGGTTTACAAAAATGGTTCCAGGGATGAGAAATTTCAGTTATGAAGATAGATTGGAGAAGTTGGAACAGTTCTCCTCGGAGATAAGAAGGTTAAGAGGATTTCAAAATCATGACAGGGCTGGACAGGGTAGATAGGGAGAATCTGTTCGTGCTCCTAAAAGGATCAAGAATGAGAGGGCACAAATTTAAAGTGATTTGCAAAAGAAGCAAATGCGATGTGAGAAAAAACTTTTTTCACACAGCAAGTGGTTCGGGTCTGGGATGCACGGCCTGGACGTGTGGTGGAGGCAGGTTCAATCGAGGCATTCAACAGGGCATTGGATGATTATTTAAATAGAAACAGTGTGCAGGGTTACGGGGAAAAGGCAGGGGAATGGCACTAGGTCATAATGCTCATTCGGAGAGCCGGTGCAGACACAATGGGCTAAATGGCCTCCTTCTGCACCATAACAATTCAGTGATTCTGTGATCCTTCTAAACCCCAATGACCTGTTCAACCTTTCCTCCTTAGACAACCCCTTCATCTCAGGAATCAACCAAGTGAATCTGAAATAATGGAGTGACATTAGCAAATTTTCAATCTAACGGCATCATTCTTAAAAAATAGATCGTGCCTAAGGGTTTTGCGGCTTTGGAACTCTCTGCCTCTGAAGGCAGTGGAGGCGGGGTCATTGAATATTTTTAAAGCAGAGGTAGATAGATTCTTTTTAGGCTAGGGAATTAAAGGGTATCAGGGTTAGATGGGAATGTAGAATTCGAAGCACAAACAGATCAGCCATGAACTTATTGAATGGCGGAGCAGGCCCGAGGGGCCGAATGGCCCACTTCTTCTCCTATTTCATATGATTTAGACCTTTACCAAATATTTTATTATTTGTTCATGGGATATGGGAAACGCTGGATAGGCCAGCATTTATAGCCAATCACTGATTGCCCCTGAGAAGGAGGCGGTGTGCTGCCTTTTCGAACAGTCTGCATTTGGAAACAAGTATGGGGTGTTTAAAATTGAGGCACTGCTGGACTGGGAGACAAGTTGTGAAATTCCTCTAGAAAGTGCCAATTCTAGATTATCGATATAAATAGTCATTTGGTAGTACAGAAATTGAGTATTGCTGAAAAAAGTGAAAAGTTGAAGCTTTTTGTCTAGCACTCACCAGGACACTTCGCAAAGATACCAATATAAGGGGAAAACAACAATTTATACTGTATGTGAAGAGAGTGATGATTGGTTCGCAGGTGAATACTGATTGGTAGAGGCGTTGCTATGGAGAATTTACCAGTGAAATTTAAACCAAGCAAGTTTGACCCTGATTAGTCAAGGCATTGCCTGGAGGAATGAGTCAGGGAATGGCTGTCAATTACTTTGTATAGTGGAAACAGACGTAATATGTGCGCATGTTCTTTCTGTCTGCTAAGAACAACGCCCTGTGTATTAGCTTCCAGTACACGCAAATGTGCCACATCACAAGCCTAATGGACAATCGTAAATAATCAGTGTAATTCTTAGCACACTAAGGATTATTTAGCAATCGTTGTGCAATTGTGAAATCAGATCTAATATTGGACACTGGGGTTTGGGTTTTGCAAGCACGGGCTGGTTGGCTACAGTCTGTACCTTTCCTGTTGCGAATAGTGGTTGGGACACGTCGTTTGATATGATTTGCCAGTCTTTCAGACGTACGGCCTTATCACACTGACACTGAAATTCACGTACCAAATGACTCCTTTGCGTGATAGCCAGCGTCACCACTTGCGTTGCTATTACATAGCCGAAGCGTGAAACAGCTAGCTTCACCCGTTGCTCAAGTTTTTGAGACAGCTTGCCCTTCCGGGGTAATCTGAGGTAGTCTTGGCACTTTTCAGGGCAAAAAAGTGACGGCCTTAGGCCCGTTCAGGAGTTTGCGTGATATACAGCGCAAAATGAACTGATCAGGGTAGCCATTATCCCGCATGATGCTTTTGCTGTGCCCTATTTCACCATCAAGCTTGTATGGTGAGCAAATGCCTCGGGCCCTATTTACATGATTGCTAATAAAATCACAGCTTGTTCCTAAAGGTCAGTTTGATGTTACCCCATACGCACTCTGCGAGTCAGCCAAAGATGGTAGCTACTTTCCCTATGCATATGGACATACCAATATACAGCATTATTAAACAAACAAAATGTGAATTCTAAAGATATGTACACAGTGTTGTGTCCTGATTAACATTTAAGTCGGTGTGGTAATAACAAGCTGCTTTTATTCACAGGCTGTCTGGGATATTTGATCATATTATAACAAAACAACACAGGAGAAAACATTGGAGTGTAATTTTTGGCAAGTGATTATCACGTCTCACATCATTCCCTCTGTCACCAGTGCACATGGGTGTAATATGGACCATCTACAAGATGCACAGTGGCAATTGCCAAGTCTCCTTTGGCAGCACCTCCCAAACCTGACATTCTTTTTTTTTATTCACTCATGTGATGTGGGTTTCCCTGGCTGGGCCAGCATTTATTGCCCATCCCTAGTTGCCCTTGAGAAGGTGGTGGTGAGCTGCCTTCTTGAACCGCTGCAGTCCATGTGGTGTAGGAACGCCCAAACTGCTGTTAGGAAGGGAGTTCCAGGATTTTGACCCAGCGACAGTGGAGGAAAGGCGATATATTTCCAAGTCAGGATGGTGAGTGGCTTGGAGGGGAACTTCCAGGTGACGGTGTTCCCATGTGTCTGCTGCCCTTATCTTTCTAGGTGGTAGCAGTCACGGGTTTGGAAGGTGTTGCCTAAGGAGCCTTGGTGAATTCCTGCAGTGCATCTTATAGATGGTACACACTGCTGCTACTGTGCGTCGGTGGTGGAGGGAGTGAATGTTTGTGGATGTGATGCCAATCAAATGGGCTGCTTTGTCCAGGATGGTGTCCAGCTTCTTCAGTGTAGACAGGCTTTGGGGAGTCAGGAGGTGAGTTACTCGCCACAGGGTTCCTAGCCTCTGACCTGCTCTTGTAGTCACAGTATTTATATGGCTAGCCCAGTTCAGTTTGTGGCCAATAGTAACCCCCAGGATGTTGATAGTGGGGGATTCAACAATGGTAATGCCATTGAACTTCAAGGGGCGATGGTTAGATTCTCTCTTGTTGGAGATGGTCATTGCCTGGCACTTGAGTGGCGTGAATGTTATACCCACAGTGCTATTAGAAAGACAAGGGCAACAAGCCTCTATCTCCAAGTTCTCCATTCTTCCTTAGACATATATCACCGTTTCTTCATGGTCACTGGGTGATAATCCTGGAACTCGCTATCTTACACTGGTGTGGCAGCACCTTCACAAAGACAGACTGCAATGGAAGAAGACTCGCCAACACTTCCTCAAGGACAATCGTGGATCAGCCTTTCTCGTGACATGTGCACCCAGAGATTGAATTTTAAAAAACTCCCATCAGAGTGTTGCCATACGTTCAGGTAGCAATGATTCGAGTAGCGGATATGCCACACAGTTCTTCTGTTTGTTCTGGTACTATTGACCCAAACCTGAACTGGAGCAAGGACAGGGCCTTACAGTCTACCCCTGATAACCTTATATTGGGAATGTGGAATTCAAAACACAAACGTATCAGCCATGATCTTATTGAATGTCCGTGCAGACTCGAGGGGCTGAATGGCCTATTCCCGCTCGTATTTCATATGTTTACAAGTCCTGTGTTCTCAGCACCTTGCAGTCCTTTCGAAGGCAGAGCTCCCAGGTGAGTTGGCACTGATCAAACAGAGGCGGCTTCATTGGCTCGTCCGCAGGTTGGAAGATGGTCGCTTTCCGTGTGGTGAGGCAGCCGGAGCCGGAAGACCAGTGGGGCTCCGCTTCAAGGATGCTTGCCAACCTGACATGAAGGCCACATGTCCACCACCTCTAGATGGAAGGATGCCAACAACAGCCTGGTTCTCTATTAATGACCAGATTATTTATTTTAGCGATGTTGATTGAAGGGTAAATAAGCCAGAAGAACTCCCCTGCTCTCCTTCAAAATAGTTTATGCCCACCTGGGAGGGGAGACAGGGCCTTGGGTTAACATCTCACCCACGAGGTCTGATGGTTCAGTAGGTAACATCCCCTATCTCTAAGCCAGAAGCTCCCGGTGCAAGCCCCCCACTCCAGGATGTTCATGACGTGATCCAACAGGTTGACACTGAGCCTGCTCACCCTTCCAACACTTCTCCACTATTCCCCAAAGTGGGAGAGCCAAAAAAAAGTGTGCACGCAGATCGCAAGCAAACATCACATCAGAAAGAGGGATGTATTTAAAACTTTGGAACCGTAGAATGGTTACGGCACAGAAAGAGGCCATTCAGCCCATCGTGTCTGTGATGTTTCTGTTGCAAGAAACAGTGATCACCCTACCTTATGGTGTTAACCATGACTCTTAATACGTTGGAAGCTGAGGAAATCTCTCATCTGCAACACCCTCAAATGGCAACATGAATGTGTGATTCATGCGACCCAGTTCCAGCCAACAGGACAAGTCCTCCAGCAGTTAGGATCCAATGTGCGGAACCATGAGAGGCATTTGGGGTTTGTTATTCAAACAACTTGCTGTTGTGAAATTAAAACAAAAGCAATCGGCTAGAGTAAATTTTATTCAAAATCTGAGTAAATCTGTGTGGTTTTGGTTATAAATCCTAATCATATTCTGATGACTATCTTGGATAACATTGCAATGCTTTGAACTTGGCCCTGCCTAATGAATGTGGCAACCTCATACCTCTCTTCATAGAATCATACAGCACAGAAGAAGGCTATTTGGCCCATCGTCCTGTGCTGGCTCTTTGTAGGTGTAGGCCATTTGGCCCCTCGAGCCTGCTCTGCCATTCAATAAGATCAAGGCTGATCTGATTGTGGCCTTAACTCCACTTTCCTGCCTGTGTCCCATAACCCTCAGCTCCCTTGTCGATCACAAATCTGTCGAGCCAAGTCTTGAATATATTCAATGGCCCAGCCTCCACTGGTCTCTGGGGAAGAGAGTTCCAAACACTAATGACCCTCTGAGAGAAGAAATTCCTCCTCATCTCCATGATCCCTTATTTTTAAACTGTGTCCCCTAGCTCTAGATTCCTCCACAAGGGGAAACACCCTCTCAGCATCTACCCCTCAACCTAATATGTTTCAATCAGATCACCTCTCATTCTTCTAAATTCCAATGAGTACAGGTCCAACCTTTCCTCATAAGACAAACCCCTCACCCCAGGAATCAGGCTAATGCATCTTCTCTGAACTGCCTCCAATGCAATTATAACCTTCCTTAAGTAAGGAGACCAAAACTGTACACAGTACTCTAGGTGTGATCTCACCAATGTCCAATACAGCTGTGGCAAGACTGCCTTGCTTTTAGACTTGATTCCCCTTTGCAACCAAGGTCAACATTCAGTTTACCTTCCTAATCACTTGCTGCACCTGCATGCTAATGTTTTGTGATTCATGTACAAGGACACCCAGATCCCTCTGTGCTGCAGCATCCTGCAGTATATCTCCATTTAAGTAATATTCTGCTTTTCTATTCTTCCTGTCAAAGTGGACACGTTCAATTAGTCCCACCCTGCTCCTCTTTCTCCATTGCCCTGAAGTTTCCTCCCTCTTTTAAGTACTTAGCTAATTCCATTTTGAAAGTTATTACTGAATCTGCTTGCTCTGCCCTTTCAGGTAGCGCATTCCAGATCACAACAACTCGCTGTGTACAGAAAAAAAAAATTATCCTCATCTCCCCCTTTTACTTTTGCTCGTCAATGACCCTAAATCTGTATCCTCGTGTGAACTGCCCTCAGTCAGTGGGCTTCTCCTTATTTCCTCCTTCTAAAACCCCTGGTCATTTTGAACACCTCAGTTCAATCACCCCTTAACCTTTTCTCTCTGGGGGAGAACACTCCCAGTGGCCCCCCACACAATTATAAGACCATAAAATGTAGAAGCAGAAGTAGGCCATTCGGCCCATCGGGTCTGCTCCGCCATTCAATGAGGTCATGGCTGATCTGATAATCCTCAACTCCACTTTCCTGTCTTTTCCCCATAACCCTTGATTCCCTTACTGATTAAAAATCTGTCTGTCTCAGCCTTGAATACACTTAACGACCCAGCCTCTACAGCCCTCTGCGGTAAAGAATTCCACAGATTCACCACCCTCTGAGAGAAGAAATTCCTCCTCATCCTTGTTTTAAATGGGCGCCCTCTTACTCTGAGATTATGCCCTCTGGTCCTAGACTCTCCCACAAGGGGAAACAACCTCTCAGCATCAGTTCCGATGAAGAGTCATACGGACTCGAAACGCTAACTGTACTCCTCTCCGCAGATGCTGTCAGACCTGCTGAGTTTTTCCAGCTATTTTTGTTTTTGTTTCAGATTTCCGGCATCTGCAGTTTTTTGCTTTCATCTCAGCATCTACCCTGCCAAGCCCCCTCAGAATCTTAGAACAAAAACAAAAATACCTAGAAAAACTCAGGCCCCCACCTAAGAATCTTATGTGTTTCAATAAGGTCGTCTCTCATTCTTCTAAACTCCAATGAGTACAGGTCTAACGAGATCAATCTCTCCTCATAAGAAAATCCCTCCATAGCCGGGATCATGGGCAACCACCTGAGATACTGGCAGCATCGGCGGAGACGAGCAAAGTTGACGTTTCGAGTCCTCATGACCCTTCAACAGAACTAAGTAGAAATGGGAAAGGGGTGAACCCATTTCAACTTAGTTCTGTTGAAGGGTCATAAGGACCCGAAACGTCAACGTTGTTCTTCTCCGCCGATGCTGCCAGACCTGCTGAGTTTTTCCCAGGTATTTCTGTTTTTGTTTTGGATTTCCAGCATCCGCAGTTTTTTTTGTTTTTATGTATATTTACACCTGAGATACTTCCTCCGCTCCTGTGTGTGTGTGTGTGTATGTATGGGGATGGGGGCGGAGAAGGTGGTGTGGGAAATAACAACAGTGTGCGTATTGTCTTGAGTATTTCCCCCCCAAGACAGGAATAAATAGCCTGTCTGGCGTGGCCAGCGAAGGTCTCAAGCTTGTCAAAGCGCTCAGCGTTCATTCAGCGCCGAAGGTAAGTGAAGTGTGGGTCGACCTCCAGCACCTCATCATCATCATCATCCTCCTCCTCCTCCTGCCCGGGGTCTCACTCTGGTCTCTGCGATGGGGACCATCGCTGCTGTCGCGTTGGAGTTGATCGGGGACCATTCCCGCTTTGGAAAGTGTTAAGCGTTAAAAAAAAAAGTCCCGAAAACCACGGGGCTAATCTGGGACTTGCCTTTGCCGTTTTTGAGAATAGAGCATCTAATATATAATAAAAAAAAAAGGACTGACCCTGAATCAGTTAACATGGGAGGGGCGGGAGTATTTGCAATAAAAGATTATGTTAACAGATTTATTTTCCCACGTTAATAGCAATTTTAACGAATTGGCTTAAGCGAAAAGTTGCACGGGCGAAATTCAGGAGCATTTTTGGGGTCGGGACAGACTGAGCAACCAAGAGTTAGGTTATTTTAGCAGCGGGTGTTGCCAGAAGATCCCGGAAATCGTTTGCAATTCATCCGCTGGCTGATGTGCGGGGGTCTGGGTGAGTGGTTGTTGATGTGCTCGGTTACCCCGGGGGGGTGTGGGGGGGGAGGGGGGATTTGCCCCGTTCCAGGCGCTTTCTAAAGGAAAAAAAGGGTTTAAAACAAAAAAAAATTGCTCTGCATGTCGAAGTTTCCCCAAGTTGTGGAATCCGCCTGCGCTGAATGAGAACCCGAGCGCAAAGTCGGCGCCCATCCCTCAGGTTAATTTGGTCTCTTGAATCGCCTGCGCCGCCGAAGGCCATTCGGCTCCTTTCCGCCGCGTCTGTGCCAGAGCTTCCTCTGAAAGAGCTAAAAACAATTCACATATTAAAGAAACCACATTATGCTGGATAAACTCAGCGGGTCTGGCAAGCATCTGTGGACAGAGAGAGAGAGAGAGAGAGAGAGTGTTAACGTTTCAGGTCTGTGGTCTTTCATCAGAAGTGCAAGGGTGGGGTGGGTGGGGAAGTTCGAGATTTAAAGAGGCACCGAAGGCTCAGGTCGTGGGGGAGAGGGGGGTGGGTCAGCGATCGGATGGAGGGATTTAAAGGACAGAAGGGGCAATGGTACAAAACAGAGGGAATAGGACCAATCAGGACATATACAAGGGCTCTGGTTGTTGTCAATTTGTCCCTCAATCGGGGGGAATGGTAGCTGAGGAAAGGCATAGTGGTCTTATCACTGGACCAGTGATCTGGCGAAATTCTTTGACTTGAACCCAGGAGAAGGCACCTTGGCAGAGGGTGGAATTTGAATTTGAATCAATTCTGGAATTAGAAGTCTGCTGACCATGACACTGATTTACCCGCTTTAGGGAGGGAAATCTGCTGTCCTTGTCTGGCTCTGGCTCCATGGGTCTCACTTAGTCCCATCAAAGAATAAAAAAAAGACTCCTTGTCACAGGCTTATGCCGTGGACCTTTGGGTGGCTCTAGAGGAGGGTGTGGTGTGACTGGGGGGAAACAGAATCACCATTGAAAGCTGCTTGGACTGTCTGATTGTACATTCCTTCCTGCTCATCCTTAACTTCTCCTTTCTAATCTTGGTTCTTCCTTTAAACCTGCTAAACATCTCAAAAATAGCTCTTACGAAAGGCTGTCAATCGCAAACATTAACTCTGTCTCTCTCTCTCTCCACAGATGTGGAGTATTTCCGGCATTCTCTTTTTCTAGTGCAGATTTCCAGCATCCACGGTATTTTGTTTTTGTAGGAGCCAGTTGGTCCCAGTAATTCAGGTTGATAGGGAACGATGGGGTGTAAGTAAGTCTTAAAGAATGTTCCTGAGGTTCGGGAATCTAAATGAATTGTAAATCCTACAACCCTCCCAGAGCGCTGTGCTGCTCCAATTCTGCTTTCTTGCCCGTGAGCTCTAGAATTCCCTCCATAAATCTCCCACCTCTCCAATTCACTCTCTTCCTTTCAGATGCTCCTTAAAGCTTTGCGTGGACCAAGGTTTCAATTAATTGTCCTGATATCTGTCTGAGGTTCAGTGCTCAAATTTTGCTTCATTTACACACTTGTAAAATGCCTCAGGACATTTTCCTAGGTTAAAGCACGATATAAATTCAAGTTATTTTTAAATAAAATAAATGGTGTGTGAAAACAGGTTGATGAGAGAATTGGTGGGTTGATTTTGGAATCGAGAGCAAATTACATTGCAAGGAAGTATTGGCTATGTTTATGTAAATTTATGCAAAAGCCTTCTTTCCATTGATGTAGCACAGTAGGTCAGTGAAGTACGATCCCATTTACGAATCAACCTCTTGTTCATTCTCATTTCCAGGTCTCTCTGGGTGAAGGGGAAAAGGTCTAATTTGACTGAAAATGAACGGAAGCGGCTTGAGCCACACTGAGTTCATCCTGCAAGGTGTCCCCAATGGTGACGGCTACAAGCTACTGATATTCCTCTCCTTTCTGTTGCTGTATGTCATCATCCTCGCAGCCAACCTTACCATTATGTTGTTGATTAAGACCGAGACCAATCTACATGGTCCCATGTACTACTTACTCTGCATCCTCGCTGGCATCGACATCGTCCTCAGCAATGTGACCATCCCCAAGATTTTAGCCATGTATTCATTTCAATCCAAGGTCATTTCCCTGGAGGCGTGTGTCACCCAGATGTTTTTTGTCTACTGCATAGCGCTGAGTGAATCGACGCTTCTGGTAGCAATGGCTTATGACCGGTACGTGGCCATTTGCCAGCCCTTTAACTACCACAAGCTCAAGCTCCATTACATCCTCTTGGCCGTGGCCCTGATTATTTCCCTCCGAGCCACGTGCTTCGTGGCAGTGGCAGCATTACTGACCCAAGCCACTTACTGCGGCTCCAACTTTATCCAGAATTGCTACTGCAACTACGGTTCTCTCTCCAAGCTGGCCTGTCGCGGCGTGACTGTGAGTGACGCCATCACCTACCCCCTGTCCTTTCTCATCACCTTGCCAGACAGTGCCCTCATCATCGTCTCCTACTTCAAGATCTTCAAGGTGGCCTTCTACACTGGGCAAGGGGAGGCCCGCAGCAAAGCTCTCAATACCTGCACCAGTCACTGCTGCGTCCTGATATTGTTCTACACCAGTGCCCTCTTTGAATTCACCATGTACCTGGTCCCCAGCATCTTCTCTTCTGAATTCCACTTTGTGGTGGCCATCACTTTCGCTATTTTCCAACCCATCTTCAATCCCATCATTTACGGCATGAGGACAAAAGAAATCAGGACTAGCTTCCTCAAACTGCTGGGCAGGAAGAGAGTTGCAGACAGACCGTGAGTCAGTTCAACGGCTGCCAGTGTTGCTTCTATAATTAATCTACCTGCAGTGACCTTACACACTGACCAACTGTGGTCTTCAGACTAAGCAGAGTTGGAGGGGAAAGGTTAACTGGACCAGAGTCATTCAATCCCCATTTTGAAATCATGCATTTTGTCTTTTTTTTTGTATTTCCATTACTAACTCCAGGGGTTACATTTAGAATGGGGGTTAAATATGTCAACATTTCTCACTGTTGTAATAAAGAAGTGCAGAACCTGGGGCACTCTGAAACACAAAGGTGCTGGAAACACTCAGCAAATTCGGCCAAATCTGTGGAGAGAAGTAGACAACTTGGGTATGAAGGGAGCATACCTGACAGGTTAACTGGGGAGACGGTGGTGTAGTGGTAATGGTACTGGACGAGTAATCGAGAGTCCCGGGGTGGGCTTTTCCAGTCCCGGACGCCGGTGGGATTTACCGGTGCCGCCAAAGTCAACGGACTTTTGGCTGGCTCACGGCATCTGCTGTGGGGCAACCTGCCGCAGTGGGCCGGAAAATCCCCCCCCTCCCCCCAGACCAATGTCCTGGGGACTTGGGTTCAAGTCCAACCAGGGCAGCTGGAGGAATTTAAATTCAATAAAAATCTGGAATTGAAAGCTGGTCTCAATAATAATGAACATGAAACTATCATCGATTGTTGTCAAAACCCATCTGTGTTCGTTAACGCCCCTTTAGGGAGGGAAATCTGCCATGCTTACCTGGTCTGGCCTACCTGTGACTCCAGACCCACAGCAATGTAGTTGACTCTTAACTGCCCTCTGAGATGGCCTAGCAAGCCACTCAGTTGTATCAAATGGCTACAGAATGGGTTGCAGTGGTTCAAGAAGGTGGCTTATCACTCACCGCCACCCCACCCCACCTCCCAAGGCTAATTAGGGATGGGCAACAAATGCTGGCCTTGCAAGTGATGCCCACATCCCATGAAAGAATAAAGAATAACTGGTCTGGTTTCAAATGGACTGACCTGTGGAATGATCCCAGCACGGAGTGACACTGTAGTCATACTCTTCTGTCAGCGCCGAGTGCAGTGGGCGTGACATTTAACTCAGGCTGTGGAACTTCACTGACCCATGGGAGGTGGGGAAGTCTCCCTGATTCTGTCCACCCTCCAGGTGAGTTTTCTGGGGGGCAGGCTGCCAAGGGAATCCACAATCTGCTCCCCAGAGGTGGGCAGCATACCATGGCAATTTAGGCCTCAATAAGGCCGTTTTATTGCTGGGATGGAACTTCCCTAGCAGCACGCAGGCTCCCCATTGAGTTGGGAGCCCAGCAGCTACTTGGAGGCGGTTTCCTGGTAGTAAGTCAATGGGCCATCTGAGCCCTGCTCTCCAGGCCCCAGTGGCCAAACCACAAGGCTGACACGGCCAAAATCATTCTTGTGGTGGCCGTCCCCCTCCACACCGGTGGCCCTAACAGGTCTGGGACATCTTTGTGTGGAACATTCTGCCGCTTTCCGAGAGGGGCTACGCTTTGAGGCGCCCTCGTGCTCACCTTCTGCCTCAGCCGCGTTGACCTCTCCCAGTGGGGCTGCCGGCTGGTTAGTCCTGGGGGACCCTCCCATTGGGCCACCCGTGACCCTATTCCGCCCACTGTCCTTTCAACTGGACAGCAAACGCAGAGGCAGCTTTCTAACTGACTGCCGGCCGGAAAATCTCCCCTGCCAGTGCGCCACTGACCTGAGTGAGGTCAAGACTCAGAAATGGTCCTGATGCCCGAAGAATTTATAAGTGTAGGAGATTCCACCCAAGGAGAAAATAGCAGATTAGCTGTCAGTTATGCCTCCCACGGGGATTTCCTTGGGCTTCACCAACCTCCCTCCGCTATATTACTTTGTTGACCACACATTGCATTCATTCCATCCACGGAAAAATTCATGAGAATGGTTCCAGTGATGAGGAACTTGAGCTACGTAGATGGATTGGAGCACCTGGGACTGTTCACCTTGGAGAAGAGGAGATTTGATCGAGGCATTCAAAATCATGAGGGGTCTGGGCAGAGTAGACAGGGAGAAACTGTTCCCATTGGTGGAAGGATTGAGAACCAGAGGGCACACCGATTTAAGATAACTGGGGGGGAAAAAAAAGCAATGGCAACATGAGGAGAGACTTTTTCACACAGCGAGTGGTTAGGATCTGGAATGCGCTGCCTGAGAGTGTGCTGGAGGCAGGAACCATCGAGGCATTCAAGAGGGAGTTGGATTATTATCTGAATAGGGAAAACGTGCAGGGTGACGGGGAGAAGGTGAGGGAAGGGCACTAGGTGCATTGCTCATTCAGAGAGCCAGCACAGACACGATGGGCAGAACGGCCTCTTTCCGTG
Source organism: Cetorhinus maximus (assembly GCF_964194155.1). Classification (NCBI taxonomy): domain Eukaryota; kingdom Metazoa; phylum Chordata; class Chondrichthyes; order Lamniformes; family Cetorhinidae; genus Cetorhinus; species Cetorhinus maximus. The sequence goes on from NC_135885.1 coordinate 5,435,227, forward strand.
CTGTCACGGTTCAGCGATTTGGTTCTTTTTCAGTCAAGCACTCGGCTTGTATGCAAACCTATTGGTGTAAATGTATTAAAGCTACAGTGGAGAAAGTGTGTGCTCAGACAGTGATGTGGCAGAACTCTCACCTTCCCTCTCACTGGCGCCCACATGCGAGTCTCACACCGTTTATTAGGCAATTGTGTCTGAGAACAAGAGGCAGCACCAGAGCAGTCAACAGAAAATACTACCACATGTTAGAAGCGTTACATACGCAGGATTGGTTGTACATTCATTGCTTTAAAGATCTGTGCAAATCATTTGTAAGCTCCTATGGAACGCATTAATGTTTGAGGACAGTCGAACAGTGTTACGGAACTGAAGCTGCAGGATTGGATGTGAGATATGAAAAGTGTGCAAATAAAGTCATTGTTAAGTGCGAAAGAATATAAACCTGTTTGTTTCTGAGCCGGATGAGCCTGCAATGGAACAGTTCAACACAAACAAACAGGGATTTGCATTTCAATGCACTTGTCGGACACAGAACGAGGAATGAATTAAAATACTGAATTAAATTTCCGCATCTAGCATTTCCGATTGGACTAATGAGTGTGGGTAAAGTTTATTAATTTGCATTAACAGATTCAAATGTATTTTAGATATTATTCTGGTGGAATATGAATGAAAAGGTTTATTACTGTAAATCGTGGCAAATAAATTCCAGCACATCAGACAACCCCAATTTTTCCAGCCCCATGAATCATGTTTTTGCACATTCCCACCATATAAGTCGAGCCCCTTTTCAGCCACAAGATGCTGTATTAGACTGTCATCTGAAAAGGAAGAATGTGCAGACTTACAGGGAGAAGGCGGGGGGGGGGGACTGGCACTAGGTGGGTTGTACCTTCAGAGAGCTGGTGCAGACACAATGGCCAAATGACCCCCTTCTGCGCTGTAACAATTCTGTGATCCTTTGATACTCGTAACACTGGTCAGCCTCAATTATTCGCCCTGCAAATGCATGTCTTACTAACTAGCACCAATTGGTATCAAGCAGGTGATACTGGCGGTGTTGCGAAGATGCGCGGGAGTTTAAGACACGCCCACTCTTTGCATCGGAGGCCATCAAGATGGCGACCACCCACCCCCACACCGACGGTTCACTTTATCTGCGGTGTATCGGCTGACCAGGGTTTTAGAGGGATTTTTCGAGGCTTTTCGAAAGTTGACCTATACGTTGACATCTATGTTATTTCTGGATGGGGTGAAGACATACAGCGCTTTTGAAACCGCATCTTGAAACATTGGCCTGCAGTCCGCTTATCCCTAAATGGATCCGTTTGAATCGGTCTGAAATAATCAAATTTAACCATCTCCTTAAAATAGCAGACGGAGGAATTCCGCATGTGGTCATTTCGAGGCTTCTTCAAGGCAGAAGTACATCTAAAGTGAGATAATCATGCTGGAAGCCAGATTGCATGTTTAATGTGCCTGTTCACTGTTTTATAATTAAACTTAGTCGTTTGGTAGTACAGAACTTGAGTATTGCTGATAAAAGATGTTTTGTCGAAGTTTTTCATCTTGCACTCATCAGGACAATTCGCAAGAATACCGATGTCAGCGGAAAACAACAACTTTATAACGTGTGAGAAGCGAGTGCTGAATTCATTTTCTTACAAATACGTAACTAAACTAATATTGATAGCTAAGACTTGAAGCATTTTGTTCTGAGATTGTTGCAATGTCAGCCATGGCCCAGTTGACAGCGGTCCTGCCTCTGAATCAAAAGGTTGTGTGTTCTATGTTCCACTGCAGAAATGTGAGCACAAAAACACTGGCTAACTGTACGGAGGGAGTGCTGCACTGTTGGTGGCGCCATCTTTCAGATGTGATGTTAAGCTGAGGCCCTGCCTACCCTCTCCTGCGGACATTAAAGATCCCCTGGCCAGTATTTGGAAGGAGAGTGGGAGACTCCTCCCTGGTGTACTGGCCAACATTCATCCATCAACCAGGCAGCACTAAGACAGATTACCTGGTCATTGTCACATTGTTGTTTGTGGGATCTTGCTGTGTACAAAATACCTTCTGCAGTTTCCTACATTACAGCAGCCACTATGCCTCATAAACTACTTCATTGTCTGTAAAGCACTTTGAGACATCCTAAGGTTGTGAAATACAAGTCTTTCTTTCTATTTCCCAATTCATTGCCCATCTTTACTTGTCCTGAGAAGGAGATGTTGGGATTTTTTCTCGAACCATTACAGTCCTCTCTACTGGGGCTTCCACCATGGTGTTAAGTGGGAAATTCTAGGATATTGACCTAGCCACAATGAGGGAATTGACAATATATATCGCATTGAATCCCCTATATTGCTAGTAGGTAGAAAAAGGTATGATAGCCTTAGTGAATATATTGCTTGATGAGCAACCAAAGATTTGAGCTGAAATCACTGCAGTAGTTATTTTTCCTTTATTCATTCACATGATGAGGGTGTCACTGGCAAGGCCAGCATTTCTTGCCCTTCAGCCATTTCGGAGGGGCAGTTAAGAGTCAACCACATTTCTGTGGGTCTGGAGTCACATGTAGGCCAGAGCAGGTAAGTGTGGCAGATTTCCTTCCCTAAAGGGGCATCAGTGAACCAGATGGATTTTTGCAACAATCAATAATAGTTTCATGGTCGCCATGATTCCAGATTTATTTTTATTGATTGAATTTAAATTCCATCAGCTGCCACGACGGGATTTGAACTCATACCCCTACAGCATTAGCCTAGGCCTCTGGATGATCAGTCCAGTGACATTACCTCCACCGTGTCCCCACAATGAGGGTGATAATTAAATTGACTAAATAGCACGGGAGAAAATAACCATGGAAATATTGGGCTATCATAAAAACAACAACAGGTTCATCAATGCCCCCCCAAGAAAACTGGCCACCTACCCTGAAATGATCTAGTTTCCAAGTGACTCCAGTCCTAACATTATCTGATCGCAGAATCACTGAGTCTTAGGATTGTTACGCTGCAGAAGGTGGCCGTTCAGCCCATCATGTCTGCAGCGGCTCTCCCAATGAGCAATTCACTTAGCGTCATTCCCCCAGCATCTCCCCGTAACCCTGCACATTCTCCCTTTTCAGGTAACAGTTTAATTCCCTTTTGAATGCTTCAATTGAACCTGCCTCCACCGCGCTCTCAGGCAACGCATTCCAGACCCTAACCATTCGCTGCTTAAAAAAGTTTTCCCTTGTGTTGCTTTTGCTTCTTTTGCAACTTATTTTAACTCCGTGACCTCTCATTCTTGATCTTTTCACGGGTGGGGAAACGGTTTCTCCCCGTCCGCTCTGCCCAGAGCCCTCAGGATTTTGAAAGAAATGTCTCCGGTAAGTTAGCCAATGGTCAGTGGCCAGAGGCAGATATTTCTCGAGGAATACAGTAACAACCTAAGTGAGGCGAGTCAAAGGAGCAATTGCATTGCTCTCGAGGGAGAAACCAGGGGCGGAATTTTCCCCTCGTCAGATGGGCACGTGCCCGACCGAACAGGAGTAAAATAGCGCGTGGCGACGTCAGGCGGAGCACCCGGACGTCGTCGCCCGCTCTCACATGAAAGCCAGCGTCAAATCGCGGCCGGGGCCTGACGGCAGCCGCTCCCGGAACCGCTGCGCCAGCCCGACAAGGTAGAAATCCTGCCACAGGTCTCTGAACGCCCACCATGGTAGGCGACCTCCAGGGCAAGGTCAACGTTCCATTGGTGCCACTGAGTGAATGCCAGCAGCCTCCATTGGTTCACTAATTAGAGAGTCACCGCCAGCCTCTCCCAACTCAGTGACACAAGCTCTGGGTTGGTGCCTTCCAAGACTGACCCAAAACGTTGCCCTTCCCCCTTACCACAGATGAACAGTACTAGTGTCATTAAGCGGTACAAGCATCGTAGACTTTCAACCCTTTGCCATTGGTAGCTGTGCCTACGGATGCCTAAGTCCACAAGCTCTGGAATTCTCTACCTCGCCTCCTTTAAGATGCTGCTTTAAAACCTCCCACTTCCACCAGGCTTTTGGACGCCTGTCCTGATATCTCCTCACGTAGCTCAATCGTCAAAATTTATTTGCTAATTGCTCCTGGGATGCATCATGCAACAACAACAACAACAATTTGCATTTAGATAGCACCTTTAACAGAATGAAACATCCCCCAAGAGGCTGCATATGAGCGTTATAACAAACAGGGTTTTTTTTTTATTCATTCATGGGACGTGGGCGTCGCTGGCTGGGCCAGCATTTATTGCCCATCCCTAAATGCCCTTGAGAAGGTGGAGGTGAGCTGCCTTCTTGAACCGCTGCTGTCCATGTGGTGTCGGTACACCCACAGTGCTGTTAGGGAGGGAGATCCAGAATTTTGACACAGCGACAGTGAAGGAACGGCCGATATATTTCCAAGTCAGGATGGTGAGTGACTTGGAGGGGAAATTTCCAGGTGGTGATGTTCCCATCTATCTGCTGCCTTTCTCCTTCTAGATGGTGCAAGCTCAGATAGCCACCGGTGAGAGAGACGGAGCCGGTGGGCAGAGAACAGGGTTTGTAAGTGGGGAAATTTTACAGCATTAAAGGTGCTATGTAAAAGCAAGTTAGTGTTGTTACGTTGCTTCCCAGAACAACTGTGGAGGAGCACAAGGGCCCAAGAACAGAGAGCACTATAAGTTGGTGGATAGGTTAGAAAAAGATAAAAGAAAGGGTAATGGAACGTTAGCCTTTAGCTCAAGGGGATTGAAGTACAAAAGAGTGGAAGTTGTTACAGCTGCACAGAACTCTAGTTAGACCCCATCCGGAACAGTTGCATTCAGTTCTGAGCATTGCACCTCAGGAAGGATATATTGACCCGCAGGCATTGTGCTCAGATTCATTTGAATGATAGTGGGATTAAAGCGGTTAAAATCATGAGGGCAGGTTTCATATATTCAGTTAGTGTTTCCATAAGATTGAATGATGATCTCATTGAGATGTTTAAGCTGACTAAAGGAGTTGATAGGGATTGAGAGGGAGAGACTCTTTCCTCTGGTGAGGGAGCCCAGGAGAGATTCCTGGTCAGCCGTGTGATGGAAAGAAATTGGAGACTCTACCATCACTATCCATCGCTCCAGACCGCAACATGTATGTAAACGTGTATGTTGCCACAGCAACTCAAACTCCTTGGAGAGGCCCATTGACTCAGTTCGCTGGATGGTCAGCGTGGATCAGATTGGTGCCAACAGCACGGGGGTTCAATCCCTGTTCCGGTTGGGGTTGATTCGGGATCTGCCTCCTTGCCCTGACCCGTTGTGGAGCTGTGGGTTGGACCTGTCTTTGGGCAGAGAACTGAAGAAGGAGTCTGGCACAAGGGCATGACCTTAAAATTAGACAAGGACATCAAGGAATACTTTTCACACAAGTCAGGAATCAATGAAGTGAAACTTCCTTGTAAGTGAACTTCACTCCAAGACAAGTGCATCTTCCTTAGATATGGAGACCAAAACTGCACACACTATTCCAAGAGAAGCCCCACCAAAGTCCTGCACACCTGAAGCAAGACTTCTTTTTTCTTGTATCCAATCCCATTGCAATAAAGGCCAAAGTGCCATTTGCCTTCCAAATTGCTTGCTGTATGTGCATGCAAACTTCCTTGTACACCCAGGTCTCTCTGAACATCAGCATTTACAGGTTTCACCCATTTAAAAAATATTTTTCTTTTCTATTCTTATTCGCAAAGTAAATAACCTCACACTTATGCTCCATCTGCCACGTTCTTACCCACTCACCTAACATGTCGAAATCTTTTTATAGCTTCTCTGTGTCCTCTTCGTAGCTAACATTAACATCAAGCTTTGTATCATCAGCAAACTTGAACAAATTACTCTGTCTCTTTGTCCAAGTTATTATTATAGATTATCAATAGCAGACACCCAGCACTGATCCTTGTGGCACACCACTGGTCACAGTCAGCCGACTTGAAAATGGCCTGTTTATGCCCACAAAAGCAAAATACTGCTAATTATTATTACTAATTAATAATACTAATTATTATTACTAATTAATAATTAATAATTAATTACTAATGATTACTTCTGTTAGCCTTCATTCAGAGATAAGTCACTTCAAAGCTGGTTGAGGGATGAGGCTCATTTTCAAGTTAACAGAAGGAAGAACACTTGTTATAGAAACTGTCTGATTTTCTTCATCGATTCGGTAACCTTTGCCTTCGTCTCCTCCAACCCCGCAGCCCACTGAGATCTCAACCTTCCTCCAGTTCTTGCCTCCTGTGCATCCTTGTGCTCCCTCTGCCTCACCAGTTATGACTGCTGCCTTCAGCTGCCCGGACCCTAAGCCCCAGAATTCAATCCCTAATTCTCTCCACCCCTCTGTCCTCCTTTAAGACGCCACTTAAAATCAACCCTTTGACCGCGCTTTCGGCCACCTCTCCCAACATCTCCTTTTGTGAGGCCCGTTGCCAAATTTTGTTGACAATTTGTTCCTGTGAAGGACCTTGGGATGTTCCACTGGGTTAAAGGCATGACAGAAATGAAAGCTTCTGTCGTTTCAATACCTGATTGGCCAATGGTAGCAATTGGAGAAAACGTCACTCAAGACTGAGAGGAGGAGGAATTTCTTCACTCTGAGGGTGGTGAATCTTTGGAATTCTCTACCCCAGGGGGCTGTGGGAGCTCAATCGTTGAGCATTTTCAAGACAGAAATCGATAGATTTCTGGATACTAATGACAGCAAGGGATATGGAGATGGTACAGAAAAGTGGCATTGAGGTAGATGATCAGCCATGACCTAGTTGAATGGCGGAGCAGGCTTGACGGGCCGAATGGCCTACTCCTGCTCTTATGTTCCTATGTCACAGGTTGCAATTTTCCTCATTTAGTATGCTGCCATGCTCTTCCTCTGACACACTGCTCCCTCCCACGAGCTAATGAGACGGTGGTCATGGATGAAGTGAGACCTAGTGGGTGGGACTGGTGGCTTCTCCAAGCTGGATTGACTGAGGGCCCTGTGAATCCGGGCACCAGGACCTGAATTTTGTGCTCACCGGGCGGGCGCGATCGGCCCCCCGACCGCGACCTTACGCTGGCCGGCCAATCAACGGGCAGCCAGAGTGAGACGCGCGCTGAGAAAGGCTCAGCACTGCCGGTGGGGGGTGGGGGTGGGGAGAGGGCGGGCACTGACATCACCGTGGGTGCTGGTGGGCGCTTCCACTGAGCCCCACCCCCTGCAGGCAGACAGCTGCCCCGGGGAGCTGCAGACCCCCACAGAATAAACCAAACAACAAAAACGCTGCAAAAAATGTCCGTGCATCACCTGAAAGCATAACCTCCTTAAAAAAAACCAGTCCCCAGGTATTTATTTTTGTTTTAAATCCATTCCGCCCTTGGACGAGGTTTCATCAAAAATGTAAAAAATGTAAAGCCCCCGCTTGGACTGTAAGGCTGGACGGGCCACAAAAAAAGTCCCTGGCCATTGGGGTGAGAATGGGCTTAACTGCCCTCTTCATTGTCGGCGGGCGCTCTTCCGACTTGTGTGGGCGCCCGCCGAGCGAAATGCCGCCCGAGTATGCGGTGACGCCGGGACGCTCGCCCAATGTCGCCTGGCGCGATTTCACGCCCGTTCGGGTCGGGCGCGCGGCTGCCGGCCGAATGTAAGATTCTGACCCAGGCTGGAGGCTGGCATTCCGAATACCGGACCTCCCCGTGCCTGCGGGAACGAGAAGAAAACCTGCCCGTTCAAAACACAAAACGCAAACCAAACTTGCTAGCCCCTTTAGAAATTTAGTCCCAGGGCCAATAAAAGGTTGATTTCCAACAGAAAGCGTTGGGGTCACCCGACAGGTCTGGCTGCACCTGTCCACGTAGAAACAGGGTTAGGCTTTCAGGCCTGTGACCTTTCACCTGAACTGGGAAAGGTCAGAAACGTAGGGGCTGGATTTAATGTGGGCGACGGGGTCTCACCCGCCAGCTGGAGACCCGGCGGGTGACCCTCATCCCTTCCATGGTGGAGGCCAGGCCAAATTAGGTGCTTCTCCGTCTTCCCTGGGGACTTAGGACCCCAGGCAGCGAAAACCCTCACCCGCTGAGAGCTGCCAGCCGATCAGAGGCCGGCAGCTCTCCGCTGCCAGCAGCGCCACCGGGAGCAGTGGCTGCTGCTGGTAATGCTCCAAGGGCTTCACCAGGGATCATCTTTGGATGGGGCTTGCTGGGCCGATTTTGGGAGGCAGGGGACTATGTGACTCCCACTTAACCCCCGAGCCGCCACGAAAATTCTGGTGGGCTCAGGGATAATGTGCCTAATTGACAGCTCGCCATTAGTACTGATGCTCTACGGTAGGGAGAAGGGAAACATTTTGGATCAGCCCTGGAGGGCACCAACCCAGAGCTTGCACCACAGAGTTGGGAGAGGGTGGTGACATTTCTCTGATGAGCAAACCAATGCTGACTGCTGGCAACGATTGGGTACAGATAGGATGTTTACTTTGCACTGGAGGTGTCTATCATTTACAGACCTGAAAGCAATTAGTTAATAGCCCCCTCGAATCCCTCAACGCTACCCCCTCCCGCGACTTAATTGCAGGAAGTTTCCCCTACCACTGGCAGAGTGAGACACGGTTTCTCCCGTGATGAGGTGGGCCCAGCTGCCGTGTTACCCGTCTCGACAGGTTACACTAAATACCACCCGTGATAGGCTGCGAGCAATTTAAAGGGGTGGGGTGGGTGTGTGGGGGGGTCCATGTTGGAAAGAAAAACGATAGGAAAGGCCTGCGATAGGGTGAAGGGCAGGAGAAGCTATGGGATAAAAGGTTTCATGTTACATATAGCCAAAGGGAGTGGTAATGGGACAGGTGAAGAAACAAAGAATGAGGCGTGAATGGCATGATAGCAGCCGGCTAAATGTGAAATAAAGGGCAGGATTCTCCCTTGGGGTGGGGACGGGACCCGCTCGCCGACGCGGGGTGACGTTGGGCGGAACTCCCAACATCACTGCGCCCCCATTTAAATTTTCCAGTAGGCGGGGGCGCAGCCAAATCAGCTGCGGGCCCGCCGACCTGTCAACGGCCAATTCAGGCCATTGACAGAGTCATTAAGCTAATTAGTGGACCTGCCCGTCCAACCTTAAGGGCAGGCTGGGAGACCTGGCGGGCATTAGAAAAAGCATCAAACCTCATCCACGGGCAGGATGAGGTTTCATGTAGGTTTCAAAAAATTTTGATAAAGTTTTTGTTAAAACTATAGACATGTCCCAACGCATGTGACAGTGTCACATGAGGGGACATGTTAGGGAAATTTTATTATTCTATTTTTAGCTTTTTTACATGTGGAGCCGATCTCCCTGAGGCTGCACTTAGCCTCAGGGAGGTGAGTACGCTCTTTCGTGTACATGCGCAACAGAGCGCACTCTCGATTTTGGAATTCTAAACCCCCCCGCCGCCTGCACAGGGAGCACACAGCGCTTCTGTGCGGACGTCACGCTGGGCGGGACAATTAAGGCCCACCCATGATAAATGGCGTCACGCCCCCAACTGGGGGTGCCAATCGGAAGCACGCCTGTGCACGCCCGCCCTTCAACTTCGCCCCCGTCAGGGGGAAAATCCTGTCCAAAGGAAAAGAGAGAAAAAAACAGAACTAACAAAGAAACAGAAAACAAAATGGTGGCAGAGGTAATTACTTAAAATAGTCGAACTCAGGGTTACATAGAAACATAGGAAAAAAACATAGAAACTAGGAGCAGGAGTAGGCCATTCGGCCCTTCGAGCCTGCTCCGCCATTCATTATGATCATGGTTGATCATCCAACTCAATAGCCTGCTCCCACTTTCTCCCCATACCCTTTGATCCCTTTTGCCCCAAGAGCTATATCTAACTCCTTCTTAAAAACATGCAATGTTTTGGCCTCAACTACTTTCTGTGGTAACGAATTCCACAGGCTCACCACTCTCTGGGTGAAGAAATTTCTCCTCATCTCAGCTGTTGAGTCCAAGGAGCTATAAGCTGCCCAGTTGAACATTTCCAACCTTTCTTGCTTATGATTAAAGGTCACCGGCCTGAAACGTCGGCCTGGATTTTCACCGAGTTGGGTTGACTCGGGGGCCCTTTACAAATGGTGGGCGGGTCCCGATTCCGGGATTCGCGACCCCATTCCCGGGCTGTGCGATTTTTGGGAGTGCCTTTAAAGGGTGCAGGCTGCTTCTTGTCGGAAGCCCGCATCCAGCACTCCCGACCTGGCCGGCTCCACTGCGGAGACAGGTATCTCCTGCTCCTCCACAACTTTCATGGAGTCGGGCCAGGTTTTTACAGACTTGTGGTTCACGGCGTCTGAGAGGAGTCATGAACCCTAATCTGCAATAGCGGAACCTTTTAAAGGGTAGGTTCAAAAGGACCTCCTCACACCCTCTATGCCAAGTTACACCACCCACCCACCCCCCCATGTCCCCATGTCCCCTCATACCCTCCATGTTAGGCTATGCATCCCCCCCACTCCCACCATCCCCTTAGGCCCCTCTTGCCCCTATGCCAGACTCTGCCCCCCACCCACACCCCCATCTAGCCCCTATGACCCCTCATGCTACCTATGCCAGGTTTTGGCACTTCCATGCCGATTGGTTCTAGAAAATGTACAGTGGGTCAATGAACATCACAGTGTGCAATGGCGTGTATGAAAAAAACTTTGAAAACGCCATTGATAAATGTCTACTATGAAAAATACACCTGGACTGAAAGCTAATAAAAGAGTCGATTCCTTTGAAGTTTCACAAGCCACAAGCACTTAAATACACTAAACTTGTGTCAATAAACATTGCGAAATTGATGGCAGGGATTAGAGAGCCTGAGCTGCCAATCAAACAATGTTTACACTAGGGAGTAGGTGTTAATAGATGTCATTCGTAAAGGAGGGAATCAATGCAATAAGTGAGGAAGGATATTGGCTCAGAAAATCATGATGTGGAATCTGTTTGGGTGGAGATAAGAAACACCAAGGGGCAGAAACGGTTGGTGGGGATTGTCTATAGGCCCCCAAACAGTTAAGGAGATGTAAGTGAAGGCATTAAGCAGGAAGCTGGAGACACATGCAGTAAGGACACAACTGTAATCATGGGTAACATTAACATGCATATAGACTGGACAAACCAAACTAGCAATAATACTGTGGAGGAAGATTTCCTGGAGTGTGTACGCGATGGTTTTTTTAGACCAATACATTGAGATATCAACTAGAGAGCAGGCTATCCTAGACTGGGTATTGTGCAATGAGAAAGGATTACTTAACAATCTTGTTGTGCGGGTCCCTTGGGGAAGAGTGACCATAAAATGATAGAATTGTTCATTAGGGTGGAGAGTGAAGAAGTAGAATCCGAAATTAGGGTCCTGAATCTAAATAAAGGGAACTACAAGGGTATGAGGCACGAGTTGGCAATGATGGATCTGGGAACCTTACTAAAAAGGGTTGACAGTGGATAGGCAATGGCTAATATTTAAGGAACATATGCATGAATTACAACAATTATCCATTCTTGTCTGATGCAAAAGTAAAACAGGAAAATTGGCTCAACCATGGCTTACAAAAGAAATTAGGGATAGTATTAGATCCAAAGAGGAGACCTATAAAATTGCCAGAAAAAGCAGCAAGCCTGAGGATTGGGAGCAGTTTAGAATTCAGCAAAAGTGGACAAAAAGATTGATCAAGAAGGGAAAATGGAGTATGAGAGTGAACTTGCAAAGGACAAAAAAAATGACTGTAAAAGCTTCTATAAATATATGAAGTGAAAAGACAAATGTAGGTCCCTTACAGTCAGAAACAGGGGAAATTATAATGGGGAACAAAGATATGGCAGAAGAATTGAACACATATTTTGTTTCTGTCTTCATAAACGAGGACACGAATAATTTCCCAGAAATGTTAGGGAGAGGGAGGAATTGAAGAAAATCAATATTAGTAACAAAATGGTAATAGAGAAATTAATGGGGTTAAAGGCTGAAAAATCCACAGGGCCTGATAATCTACATCCTAGAGTATTAAAGGAAGTGGCCCTGGAGATATTGGATGCATTGGTGGTCATCTTCCAAAATTCTTTAGGCCCTGGAGCAGTTCCTACAGATTGGAGGGTGGCAAATGTAACCCCACTGTTTAAAAAAGGAGGGAGAGAAAACACAGAGAATTACAGACCAGTTAGCCTAACATCAGTAGTGGGGAAAATGCTAGAGTCCATTATAAAAGTCTTGGTAACAGAACACTTGGAAAGCATTAACAGGATTAGAGAAAGTCAGCATGGGTTTATGAAAGGGAAATCATGCTTAACTAATCTACTGGAGTTTCTTGAGGATGTACATAGTAGAATAGATGAGGGAGAACCAGTGGATGTGGTGTATTTGGATTTCAAGAAGGCTTTTGATAAGGTCCCACACAAGAGGCTAGTGGGAAAAATTAAAGTACATGGGGTTGGGGGTAATGTATTGGAATGGATTGAGAATTGGTTGACAGAACGGAAACAGAGAGTGGGAATAAATGGGTATTTTTCCAGGTGGCAGGCGGTGACTAGTGGTGTACTGCAGGGATCAGAGCTTGGGCCCCAGCTATTCCCGATATATATAAATGACTTGGATGAAATGCAATATTTCCGAGTTTGCTGATGACACAAAACTGGGTGGGGTTGTGAGGAGGATGCGAGGAGGCTTCAGGGCGATTTAGGCAAGTTGTGTGTGTGGGCAAACACATGGCAGATGCAGTATAACTTGGATAAATGTGAAGTTATACGCTTCGATATGAAGAACAGAAAGGCAGAGTATTATTTAAATGGTGATATATTGGGAAATGTGGATGTACAAAGGGATTTGGGTGTCCTTGTACACCAGTCAATGAAAGTAAACAGGCAGGTGCATCAAATAATTAGGAAGGGAAATGGTATGTTGGCCTTCATTGCAAGAGGATTTGAGTTCAGAAGTAGGGATGTCTTACTGCAGTTATACAGAGCCTTGGTGAGACCACACCTGGAGTATTGCGTGCAGTTTTGGTCTTCCTACCTAAGAAAGGATATACTTGCCATTACGGGAGTGCAGCGAAGGTTCACTGGGCTAATACCGGGGATGGCAGGACTGTCATATGAGGAGAGATTGGTTCAACTGGGCCTGTATTCACTAGAGTTTAGAAGAATGAGAGGAGATCTGATTGAAATGTATAAAATTCTAACAGGGCTAGACACACTGGATGCAGGGAGGATGTTTCCCCTGGTTGGGGAGTCTAGAACCAGGGGCCACAGTCTCAGGATACAGGACAGGCCAATTAGGACTGAGATGAGGAAAAATTTCTTCACTCAGAGGGTGGTCAACCTGTGGAATTCTCTACCACAGAAGATTGTGGAGGCCGGGTCACTGAGTATATTCAAGAAAGAAATTGATAATTGTTTGGATGTTAGGGGCATCAAGGGGTATGGAGAGAAAGTGGGATATGGTGTTGAGATAGAAGATCAGCCATGATCATAATGAATGGCGGAGCAGGCTCGAAGGGCCGAATGGCCTACTCCTGCTCCTAGTTTCTATGTTTTTATGTTTCTATGACTTTGAACGGCATTCTCAGAGATCGTTTAATATGTGCTGTGAAAGAGGACACTATTCAGAAAAAATTATTGTCCAAAGTGAATCTAGATTTCAAGAAGCGCTAGAGAGAGCGCTGGCCATGGAAAGCGCAGTAAGAGATTCACAAGCGATACAGGGTGCGCAAAATGGCATCATCCTCCACATCGGGCGGGAAACCCCGGCCAAAAGAGATGAGACAAAGCAAGACTCTGCCGAGAAGTGGGAAACAGCCCTCGCTAGCCGAAGAACAAAGAAAAATAACTTAGCAGTGAAATAAAAGAATCATTTTAATAGAGGTGGAAACAATCAGTCTTTTAGCGATTGGCAGTTTAAAGAAACTATTGTCACAGAAATGGACATATGATGAGGCAATGCAAGGAAAGATTCAAGCAGGCTTGTAGACAAAAGAAGAAGCCCAATGAAATCTACAATGTAGAAGAGCCTGAAACAGCAAATTCAGACATTTACTCGTGGTTTAATCTGGAAGTTGGAAAGACAGAACCAATATGTACCACAGTGAAAGTAAATGGCAGAGCTGTTAAAATGGAAGTGGACACGGGAGCTTCCAATACACTAATTGGGGAACATACCTTTAGATATCTGAATAATGGTGAACATCAATTAAGTTTAGAAGAAACAGCCACCAAGCTAAAAACAGATACCGGTGAAGACATTCAAGTAAAAGGCATAAGCAGAGTAACTGCCCATTCTGGAAACCAATCGGCAAAGCTACCCTTGGTGGTGGTAGCAGGTGAAGGGCCAAGCCTCCTGGGCTGAAATTGGTTAAAGGAGATTAAGTTAGAATGGGCTGAAATTTTCCAGTTGAGAGCAAATGAATTACCAGAGCTGCTTGGAAAGTACGTCACTGTCTTTAAGAATAAACTGGGGAAAATCCAGGGCCTGCAGGCCAAGATTCATGTGGATCCGGAAGAAACCCCTCGCTTCATGAAGGCGAGATCGGTGCTGCGTGCCCTGTGAGAAAAAGTCAACATCGTACTGAACACACTAGAGAAACTGGGCGTTATACAACCTGTTCAGTTCTCAGAATGGGCAGTACCCATAGCTCCCGTCCTTAAAACCAACCAAAGCGTCCGACTCTGTGGAGACTACAAACTGACAGTTAATAAATTAGCTAAGCTAGACAGGTACCTCATTCCAAAAATCGAAGACCTGTATGCCAAGCTGGCAGGAGAGACAACGTACACAAAGCTTGACATGAGTCATGCTTATCAACAACTAGAGTTGGATAATGCCTCCAATTAGCACCCACAAAGGGTTGTACCAATATACACGATTGCCTTTCAGCGTCTCCTCAGCTTGTGCCGTCTTTCAGAGAACAATGAATAGATTACTGCAGGGACTGCCCCAGGTTGTGGTCTATTTGGACAATGTATTGGTGACAGGATTCACCGAAAAAGAGCATTTGGCAAACTCAGAAGAAATCTTAAAATGTTCCTTGCAGTCTGGAGTGCGTTTAAAAAAAAAGTGCACATTCCAAGTGAGGGAGGTAATCTATTTGGGTCACCGGGTAGATTCACAGGGCCACCATCCGGTTGAGGAGAAACTGAGAGCCATTAGAGAGGCTTCTGCGCCAAAGAACGCCTCAAGAGCTCAAATCATTCATAGGAATGATCAACTATGGCAGCTCTTACCCCATTTGTCTACAGTGCTGGCCTCCCTGCATTCTCTACTCCAAAAGAACCAACGTTGGTCTTGGGAGGTGCCCCAGAAAGAGGCTTTCATAAAGGTGAAGCAATTGTTGCACTCGTCCAACCTATTAGTGCATTATGGCCAGACAAAAGAATTGGTGCTGACATGTGACGCATCTCCCTATGGAGTGGGAGCAGTGCTCTCTCATCAGATAGACAATGACACAGAACGTTACCTATCAAGAATGCTCACCACAGCGGAAAAGGGATACTCACAGATAGATAAAGGCCTGTCCATCATCTTTGGTGTCAAGAAATTTCACCAGTACGTACACGGCCACCATTTTACAATCGTTTCACACCACAAACCATTGTTAGGATTGTTTAGTGAGGACAAGGCTATACCACCGATAGCCTCAGCAAGAATACAACGATGGGCTTTAATTCTGGCAGCATACGAATACACTTTCGTACACAGGCCTGGCAATCAAATCACAAACACTGATGTTCTTAGTCATTTGCCTTCACAAGAAAATGATGAGCACGTCCCAGTTCCACAGGAACTTGTTTTACTGTTAAATTACTTAGATTCCTCGCCGGTATGTGCTCGACAGATCAGAGACTGGACAATTCGGGACCCAGTCCTATCTCAAGTATGAGAACAAGTGCTACATGGTTGGTCACAGGGACCCGTATCTGACAAAATGAAACCTTACTTCAACAGAGGACATGAAATAACCAGCCAGGGTGGCATCTTATTGTGGGGAGCATGAGTGATAGTTCCTCCAAAGGGAAGGGAGCCACTTTAAATTGAACTACACTGTGCCCATCCAGGGATTTCCCGAATGCTATAACAGAGACCTGGCTAAAGGAGGGACAAAACTGGCAGCTAAATGTCCTTGGTTATAGAGTCTTCAGACACGATAGAGTAAGAGATAAAAAAGGAGGGGGGGTAGCACTAATGGCTAAAGAATCAATTCCAGTTGTGAGAAGGGATGATATACTAAATGGGTCAACAAACGAGGCTTTATGGATTGAGCTTAGAAATAAAAAAGGGGCAGTCACACTACTAGGAGTATACTACAGACCCCCTAATAGTGAAAGGGAGATAGAAGAACAAATATGTAGGCAAATTTCTGCTTGTAAGAACAAGAGGGCACTAATAGTAGGAGACTTCAACTATCCTAATATCAACTGGGATTCAAACAATATAAGGGGCACTGAGGGAAAAAAATTCATGCAGTGTGTCCAGGAAAATTTTTTCAGCCAAGTAGTGACAAACCCAACAAGAGGAGATGCAATTCTAGACCTAGTCTTGGGGAACGAAGAAGGGCAAGTGGGTGAAGTGACAGTTGGCGACCATATTGGGGACAGTGATCACAATTCAGTTAGATTTAGCATTACCATGGAAAAGGACAGAGATAAGGCAGGAGTAAAAGTCTTGAACTGGGGGAAGGCAAATTTTGCAGAAATGAGAAGGGACTTGGCTGAGGTGGACTGGACAGCACTGCTGGAGGATAAAACAGTGGAAAACCAGTGGGAAGCACCAAAAAGCTAGATCCTAATTGTACAAAGTAGACATGTCCCCTACAAAAATAAGAGTGGTACTGCCAAATCTAGACCCCCCTGGTTGTCTAGAGGAATACAGGGGAAGATCAAACAGAAAAAGAAAGCATACGATAGGCACAAAGGACTAAACACTGCAGATAGTCTATGCGAATATAGGAAGTGCAGGGACGAAGTAAAAAAGGAAATAAGGAAATCAAAGAGAGGGCATGAAAAAATATTAGCAAGTAAAGTTAAAGATAACCCAAAGATGTTTTACCAATACATTAATGCTAAAAGGTTAGTTAAGGAAAAAGTGGGACCTATCAGAGATGAAGATGGGAACTTGTGTGTAGATGCAGAGGCTATGGGAAGGGTTTTGAATGAATATTTTGTCTCCGTGTTTACAAAGGAAAGGGAGGATGTAGATATAGTAGTCCAGGAGGAACACTGTGAGATATTGGATGGGATATTCATAAAGAGAGAGGAAGTACTCGAAGGGTTGAAATCCTTGAAAGTTGATAAGTCGCCAGGGCCAGATGGATTGTTTCCGAGGCTGCTGAAGGAAGTCAGGGAGGAGATAGCAGATGCTTTGAGGATGATTTTCCAATCATCACTAGATACAGGGGAGGTACCGGAGGACTGGAGAAATGCAAACATAGTTCCATTGTTTAAAAAGGGATCAAAGGAAATGCCAAACAATTATAGGCCACTTAGTCTTACATCGGTGGTGAGCAAATTAGTAGAATCGATCCTGAGAGATTGGATTAACTGTCATGTGGAAAGGCATGGACTAGTCATGGATGGTCAGCATGGATTTGTTAAAGGAAGGTCTTGCCTCACAAATTTGATTGAATTCTTTGAGGAAGTGACAAGAAGGGTTGATGAAGGTAGTGCAGTGGATGTTGTGTATGTGGATTTTAGCAAGGCATTTGACAAGGTCCCACATGGCAGATTGGTCAGGAAAGTAAAAGGCCATGGGATTCAGGGTAATGTGGCAAACTGGATAAAAGGTTGGCTTTGTAACAGGATACAAAGGGTAATGGTCAATGGATGCCCTTGCGAATGGAAAGTTGTCTCAAGTGGTGTTCCACAGGGCTCGGTGTTGGGACCATTGCTGTTTGTGTTATATATTAATGATTTGGACGTGAACGTGGGGGGCACGATTGGGAAATTTGCAGATGACACAAAGATTGGCCGAGTAGTGGATAGTGTAGAGGATAGCCATAATCTCCAAAACAATATAGATGGGTTGGTGGAGTGGGCAGTAAAGTGGCAGATGGATTTTAACATAGAGAAGTGTGAGGTCATACATTTAGGGAGGTCAAACAGTTACAGGGATTACACAAAAAATGGGAATACACTAAGAGGGGTAGATGAAGTGAGAGATCTTGGCGTACAAGTACACAGGTCCCTGAAGGCAGCAGTTCAAGTAGACAAGGTTGTAAAGAGGGCTTATGGAATGCTCTCCTTCATTGGCAGAGGTATAGAATATAAAAGTAAGGATATAATGTTGGAATTGTATAAAACACTGGTGGGGCCATAACTGGAGTATTGTGTGCAGTTCTGGTCACCACATTACAGGAAGGACGTAATAGCTGTGGAGAGAGTGCAGAGGAAGTTTACAAGAATGTTGCCAGGGTTAGAAAAGTGTAGCTACGAGGAGAGATTGGATAAGTTGGGGTTATTTTCCTTAGAACAAAGAAAGCTGAGAGGTGACTTGATTGAGGTGTGCAAAATTATATGGGGAATAGATAGAGTGGACAGGATAAAATTGTTTCCCTTGATGGAGAATTCTAGAACCAGGGGAGATAGATTCAAGATAAGTGGCAGAAGGTGTAGGGGGGACATGAGGAAGAACTTTTTTACGCAGAGGGTAGTGGGCGTCTGGAATTCGCTGCCCAAGTTGGTGGTAGAGGCAGAAACTCTAAACTCTTTTAAAAAGTACCTGGATCTGCGCCTTAAGTGCTGTAAGCTGCAGGGCTATGGGCTGGGTGCAGGAAGGTGGGATTAGAAAGGGCATCTGGGTGTCCTCGGGCTGGCATGGACAAGATGGGCCGAATGGCCTTCTGTGCTGTAACTTTTCTATGGTTCTATGGTTCTAAGACCATAGCACGCAACTATCTATGGTGGCCAAGGATGGATGGCGAAATAGAGAGTTTAGTAAAGCACTGTGTGCAATGTCAGCAACTGCAAAAGTTGCCAGTGACAGCGCCATTACACCCATGGGAGTGGCCAGGTAGGCCCTGGGCGCGGTTACACATTGACTATGTGGACCTTTCCTGGGAACAATGTTTCTGCTCATTGTCGATGCCCATTCAAAATGGTTGGACGTGTATGAGGTGAAGTCACCAACATCGGCAGCTACAATTGAGAAGCTACCTCAGAGTTTTGTCATTCACGGACTACCAGAAGTAGTCATTTCCGTCAAAGGCATGGCATTTCCGAGTGTTGTGTTTCAATGGTTTATCAGCCTCAAAGGTATCACGCATGTGAAAACTGCACCGTACCCCCCTTCCTCAAACGGACTGGCTGAAAGGGCGGTTCAAACGTTCAAGACAGGCATGAGAAAGCTAACTGGTGATTCCTTGGCAACCAAACTAGCACGCTTTCTTTATCATTACAGGACCACCCCTCACACAACAACAGGTGCCACGCCTGCGGAGTTATTGTTGGAACGCTGTCTCTGGACGAGATTGAGCTTAATAATGCCAAATTTAGAAGGGAAGGTGGAAAGGAGTCAGAGAAGCCAGAAACTTAGACACGACTGGTATAGTCGAGAGAGGAAATTTACCATGGTAGAGCTGGTATACATGAAGAATTTCAGGGAAGGATCAAAGTGATTACTGGGTGAAATAGGTGCTGTGGCTGGACCTCTATCTTACCATGTGGAGGTGAAAGGCCGGATCATCCAGAAACATGTGGACCATTTAAGTAAGATAGAGACAAATCACCAAGATTTGGTTCCACCAGTGACCATGACCGGGTCTGCGTTTCCTGTTGAGGATACTCAACCCAGGACTGACACGTCTGATATTCCTGTAAGAGTTGAGGATACAGAACTGCGAGTGCCCACCGAAGCACCTGATGTTCAGGCAACTCCGGAAATGGAGGTTCCTGACAAAGAATCTGAACTTGTGGAGCTGCGATGTTCCACACGTACCAGGAAACCACCTGAAAGACTAAACTTGTAAATTCCTTACCCAGTGCAAATATTATGTTGCCTTGAAAAATATGTACTTGTAAATATAATATGTATCGCCGAGTTAAAGGGGGAGGAACATGGTAATTATGGTCTTATTTAGTGTGTAATGTACCTTTAAAATAATACTTGTTAAGGAAGATCACGTGATCTTTAGTAACGAATAGGAGAGTAGCACGTGCTATCTCAGCAGTCAGTGTAGAGATA
This sequence comes from Cetorhinus maximus, assembly GCF_964194155.1. NCBI lineage: Eukaryota > Metazoa > Chordata > Chondrichthyes > Lamniformes > Cetorhinidae > Cetorhinus > Cetorhinus maximus. The sequence continues at coordinate 5,455,401 of NC_135885.1, forward strand.
GAGTTGGAGTGGAAAGCACACGTGTAGTTACTGCTGAGTAAACTGTAAATAAACTTAATGTTTCCACCCCAGAAGTGTCTACAGTTCAACTCTATCGTTAATAACACAACTTGGCCACCCCACAAGATATCTACTCTGCCGGGTAGGGAAATGTTGTCATGACCAGAAGCATATTAGCCTCCACATTCCCTCTTCACAACCTAGTAATAAATATCATTACACCCGCTTTATGATTATGGAGACTTAGCTGAAAAGTCTTATTAAAGAGAGGTCACCCCGTTTTGGAAATCACAAAGGGAAGCAGCTTTGAAACGTTTAACCTATCACTCCCAGAAGTCAAAGAGTGTACAGCTGTCCCTGCGCTTTTTATATCCCTGGAAGGAAAGATCATCAAAAAATAACTGATGCCTCAAAAAAAATCATGTCCCATCAAACACAAGAACACAAGGAATAGGAGCAGGAGTAGACCCTGTGGCCCATCAAACCTGCTCCATCCTTCAATATGATCCAGGGGATGGAGATTAAACCAACTGAACAGTATACCCACAAGAATTAAACACACCTGACATGCTCTTCTGTTACCACTTGAATTGTGAGGAATATTATTCTGGATGTAGTCTCCTAATTGTAATCATATTGACTTAACCATTGGTAGCTGTGGCTCAGTTCATAGCACCCTCGCCTTTGAATCAGAAGCTTGTGGGTTCATGTCCCACTCCCGGAAACCAAGAACTGTGAATGTACTCAAAAGAGTTACATGCGAACTGTTGATAACTCGAAAGAGTTACAACTTGTACCAACACTTGATAATATGCATAGTGCTCAGCCAACAACCCCATCTTCTGTTTGGTGCACAGCACTGCTGCTCCTGTCCTGTGTGACACCCAACAACCTGCGGGCAAAGCATAGGCAAAGATTCAAAACATGGTAGGATTAGTTTAAAACGTGCAGAGTTAAAGGGGCAGAACTCAATTTAAAAACAATTGCAGAATTAACTATGAGGACCGGGAAATTCTATAGTAAAGACGAGTGAATGGGTTTTAAGTGCAGGCCAACCACGACCTGAATTGAATGGTGGAACAGGCTCGAGGGCTGAGTGGCCTCCTCCTGTTTCCTACGTCCCATTTACAAACCGGCTGTCCATGGTCTTTCCCAGTGCGCCGGGTTAGTTACAAGTGAAGGTCCCAAAACTGCCTGGGTTGGGGAAGGGGATACGGCAGCAAGAGCGTAAATGGATCCCGGGGTCAGAATTTTAGGGAGGGTCACAGTTTTGCTAAATCTCTGCCCCTTTCCGCGGGCATTCCAAAATTTCACTGGGATTGGCTTCTTCTCCCGTCATCCCTCAGAAACCCCGCCCAGTTCCATCTCATTTGCCCCGATCGTTAAGTAGGATGTCGACGTGTTTAGAAAGGGCAGTGGGACCTGTAGCTGCCTGACCTCAGGCTTTGAAAGCTGCATCTGAGAAATTCTTTCAACCTCTCAAGATTTCCAATCTCTTTTACTGGCACTTATTCCCCCTTCCTTTTTGCCTCTTGAGAAGGTGGTGATGGGCTTTTCTCTTTGAGCCGCTGCAGCCTGCGGGCTGTTGTTATACCCACAGCGCTGTTAGAGAGGGAGTTCCAGGATTTAGACGCGAGGATGATAAAAAACACTGATATAGTTTGGGGAAGGGGATACTGCCTTTGGGGGAGGTGATGCTGTAGTGGTATTGTCGTGGGCCTAATAATGCAGAGACCCAGGGTCATGCTCTGGGGACCTGGGTTCAAATCCCACCATGGAAGATGGTGGAATTTGAATTCAATAAATATCTGGAATTCAAAGACTAATGATGACTATGAAGTGATTATTGTAAAAACCCCATCTGGTTCACTAATGCCCCTTTAGGGAAGGAAGTCTGGCATGTGACCCTAGACCCAGTTGACTCTTAACTTGCACTCTGAATTATAACAAACCGCTACAAAGTCACAAAAAAGGAATGAACCTGGATGGACCACTCAGCATTGACCTAGGCCCTGGAAATGGCGATGGCAATCTCAGCCATGTTGACCCTGAAAAGTCCTCCTTACTAATACCTGGGGGCTTGTGCCAAAATTGGGAGAGCTGCCTCACAGGCTAGTCAAGCAACATAGTCATCCTCATGGAATCATACCTTACAGATAATGTCTCAGACACCATCATCATCATCCCTCAGTATATCCTGTCCCACCGGCAGGCCAGACCCAACAGAGGTGGGGTCACAGTCGTATACAGTCAGGAGGGAGTTGGCCTGGGAGTCCTCAACATTGACTCTGGACCCCATGAAGTCTCTCATACCATCAGGTCAAACATGGGCAAGGAAACATCCTGCTGATTACCACATACTGCCCTCCCTCAGCTTGTGCATCAGTACTCCTCCATGTTGAACACCACTTGGAGGAAGCACTGAGGTTGGCAAGGGCATAGAATGCACTCTGTGTACTTCAATGTCCATCACTAAGGGTGGCTCAGTAGCACTACTGCAGGCCATGGCTGCTAGACTGGGTCTGTGGCAGGTGGTGAGGGGAAAAACATACTTGACCTCATCCTCACTAACCTGTCTGCTGCAGATGCATCTGTCTATGACAGTATCAATAGTAGTAACCACCACACAGTCATTGTGGAGATGAAATCTCGCCTTCACATTGAGGATACCCTCCATCGTGTTGTGTGGCACTACCACTGTGCTAAATGGGATAGATTTCGAACAGATCTAGCAACTCAAGGCTGTGGGCCATCAGCAGCAGCAGAATTGTACTCAAACAAAATCTGTAACCTCATGGCCCAGCATATCTACCATTACCGTTAAGCCAGGAGATCAACACTGGTTCAATCAGGAGGCATGCCAGGAGCAGCACTAGGCATACCTAAAAATGAGGTGTCAACCTGGTGAAGCTATAACACAGGACTACTTGTGTGCAAAACAGCATAAGCAGCAAGTGATAGACAGAGCTAAGCAATCCCACAACCAACAGATCAGATCTAAACTCTGCAGTCCTGCCACATCCATTTGTGAATGGTGGTGGACAATTAAACAATGCACTGGAGGAGGAGGCTTCACAAATATCCCCATCCTCAAATGATGGAGGAGCCCAGCACATCAGTGCAAAAGATAAGGCTGAAGCAGCTGCAACAATCTTCAACCAGAAGTGCTGAGTGGATGATCCATCTCGGCCTCCTCCAGAGGCCCCCAGCATGACAGATGCCAGTCTTCAGCCAATTCGATTCACTCCAAGTGATGTCAAGAAACAGCTGAAGGCACTGGATACTGCAAAGGCTATGGGCCCTGACAATATTCCGGCAATAGTACTGAAGACTCCTGCTCCAGAACTTGCCGCGCCCCTAGCCAAGCTGTTCCAGTACAGCTACAACATTGGCATCTACCCGGCTATGTGGAAAATTGCCCAGGAGTGGAGTGTCCTGCACACAAAGAGCAGGACAAATCCAACCTAGTCAATTACCTCTCCATCATCAGTAAAGTGATGGAAGGGAACATCAACAGTGCTATCAAGCGGCACTTGCTTAGCAATAACCTGCTCACTGATGCCCAGTTTGGGTTCCGCCAGGGCCACTCAGCTCCTGACCTCGTTACAGCCTTGGTTCAAACATGGAAAATGAGCTGAACTCCCAAGATGAGGTGAGAGTGACTGCGCTTGACATCAAGGCAGCATTTGACCGAGTGTGGCATCAAGGAGCCCTAGCAAAACTGGGGTCAATGGGAATCAGAGGGAAAACTCACCACTGGTTGGAGTCATACCTAGCACAAAGGAAGATGGTTGTGGTTGTTGGAGGTCAGTCATCTCAGCTCCAGGACATCACTGCAGGGATTCCTCAGAGTAATGTCCTCAGCCCAACCATCTTCAGCGGCCTCATCAATGACCTTCCTTCCATCATAAGGTCAGAAGTGGGGATGTTCGCTGATGATTGCACAATGTTCAGCACCATTTGCGACTCCTCAGATACTGAAGCAGTCCATGTCTAAATGCAGCAAGACTTGGACAATATCCCAGCTTGGGCTGACAAGTGGCAAGTAACATTCATGGCACACAACTGCCAGGCAGTCACCATCTCCAACAAGAGAGAATCCAACCACTGATGTTCAATGGCATTACTATCACTGAATCCCGCACTAACAACATCCTGGGGGTTGCCATTGACCAGGAACTGAACTGGACCAGCCATATAAATATTGTGGCTACAAAAGCAGACCAGAGGCTAGGAATCGTGCGACGAGTAACTCACCTCCTGACTCCCCAAGTCCTGCCCACCATCTACAAGGTACAAGTCAGGAGTGTGATGGAATACGCCCCACTTTCCTGGATGAGTGCAGCTCCAACAACACTCAAGAAGCTTGGCACCATGCAGGACAAAGCAGCCCGCTTGATTGGCACCCCATTCACAAACATTCACTCCCTCCACCACCAATGCACAGAAGCAGCAGTGTGTACCATCTACAAGATGCACTGCAGGAATTCACCAAGGCTTCTTCAACAGCATCTTCCAAACCCATGACCAATACCGTCTGGAAGGACAAGGGCAGCAGATAGATGGGAACACCACCGCCTGGAAGTTCCCCTCCAAGCCCCTCCTCACCATCCTGACTTGGAAATATATCACCGTTTCTTCACTGTCGCTGGGTCAAAATCCTGGAACTCCCTCCCTAACAGCACTGTGGGTGTACCTACACCACATGAACTGCAGTGGTTCAAGAAGGCAGCTCACCACCACCTTCTCAAGGGCAGCTAGGGATGGGCAATAAATGCTGGTCCAGCCAGCGAAGCTCACATCCCATGATGTGGCATGGAGGGGAACTTGGAGGTAACGGTCTCTTTGTTCTAGATGATGTTTCATTTTATTCTTTCATGAGGTGAGGAAAGGCCAGCATTTGTTGTCCATCCCTAATTGCCTTTGAATGTATGGCTTGTTCAGCCTTTTCAGAGGGCGTTAAGAGTCAATTCCATAATGGGTCTGGAGTCATATGTAGGCCAAACCAGGCAAGGATGGCAGATTTCCTTCCCTAAAGGACATTAGTGAACCAGATGGGCTTTTACAACAATTGGTGATAGTTTCATGGTCACCATTACTGAGACTAGCTTTCATCGATTAAATTTAAATTCCACCACTTGCCATGGTGGGATTTGAACTCTTGTTCCCAGGGCATTAGCTTGGGCAATGGATTAACTTGCTCAGTGACATTACCACTACACCACAGTCTTCTTTGAGTTTCTTGGATACTGTTTCAGCTGCGGACACATGGATAACATTCTGACTTGTACAAATCCCATTCATCCATTATTGTTATGTTCAACAAACTGCATTGCTCTCAGTTGAGCAACATCTCCACCTTAAAATTCTCATCTTTGCATTCAAATAACTCCATGACCTTGCCCCTTCCTATCTCTGTGACCTTCACCAGATAACCCTCCGAGATCTCTGGCCTCTTTCAATTCTGGCCTCTGGAGCTTACCCAATTATAATCTCTGTGTCGTAAAATGCCTTTAAAGAATTGCAGCGTGATATCACTAGAGAGGAAGTGTGTCATGCGATCCAGTTTGGTTTCGCTTTCAACAGAGCACACACACGCAGCTCTGCAGCTCTGATATCTTCAAGCTTCCTGTGCTTGTATGCCTGTTTACTTGTGCCTATAATTAATAAATAAACCCACAACGTGTTTACCCATTCCCTTATGAGTGATTGATGCTTTTATATCATTATATAAACACGACACTCTCCACCATTGGCGGCCGTGCCTTTAGTTCTCTAGTTCCTAAGCTCTCGAATACCTCCAACTCTACCTGCCTCTCTTCCCTGTAATGCCCTCCTTAAAACACACCTCTTCAATCAAACTTTAACATTTGGGAACAGAACATAAGAAATAGGAGGAGGAATAAGTCATATGATCCCCTCTAGGCTGCTCCGCCATTCAATAAGATTGTGGCTGATCTTGACTTCAACTCCACTTTCACGCCCTACTCCCATTGCCAGTCATTCCCTGAGTAATCGAAAATCTGTCTTCCCCAGTTTTGAATATATTCAAAAATGGAGCATCCACAAACCTCTGGGGTAGAGAATTCCAAAGATTCACAACCCTCTGAGTGAAGAAGTTTCTGCTCCTCTTAGCCCTAAAGAATCTATCCTGAGACTGTATCATCATTCATTCTTCCAAACTCCGGAGAATATAGACCCACCCCACTTAATCTCTCCTCATAGGATAACCTGTTCATCCCAGCTGAACTTTCACTGCACCCATTCCAAGGCAAGTAGATCTTCCCTTAACTACGGAGACCAAAACTGCACACAGTACACAAAGTGTGGTCTTACCAAAACCTTGTACAATTGCAGCAATAATTCCTTACTTTCGTACTCCAACTCATTCCTAAACGTTTTCTATGTTGTGTTACATTTCACTCAGGGGGCCCAAGTTGTTGTGGAAACATGCACTTTTTACATACTTTTTAAAATCCGTTTACAGGACGTGGGCATCACTGGCTAGGCCAACATTTATTGCCCATCCCTAGTTGCCCTTGAGAAGGTGGTGGTGAGCTGCCTTCTTGAACCACTGCAGTCCACGTGGTGTAGGTACACCCACAGTGCTGTTAGGGAGGGAGTTCCAAGATTTTGACCCAGCAACAGTGAAGGAACGGTGATATATTTCCAAGTCAGGATGGTGAGTGACTTGGAGGGGAACTTCCAGGTGGCGGTGTTCCCATGTGTCTGCCGACCTTGTCCTTCTAGATGGTAGTAGTGATGGGTTTGGAAGGTGCTGTCTAAAGAACATGGTGTAGTCTGGAGCTATGAATAGTGATGGTAAAGGCTCCAATTTCTTTCCATCACATGGTTGACCAGGAATCTCTCCCACTCTTACATCCTGCTATTGGCGTGTGTTGGAAGGATTTGCCGGTTGATACTCAACCTGTTATGACCACACCTTCCTTGGGTGGGACTCAAACCGAGAGCTTCAGGAATCAGATGTAGGGGCACTACTCACTGCGCCACAAGACTCCCCTAATTATTTGCTGTACCTACATGGTTCTTGTGCAAGGGCATCCAAATCCTCCTGACCACCAACATTTAGTAGCTTCTCACCATTTAAAAAATATCCTGTTTTTTCAATTTCTCGTACCAAAGTGAATAACTACACGTTTAGTCATCGCTGTTCCATCTTTGTCCCTGCATCCATTTTCATTTGATGGTGCTTCTGTAAAGTGCCTTGGAAAGCTTGTCCACACTAAAGGCACTATATAAATGCAAGTTGTTGCTGCTGTGCACAACACTAAGGAAACCAGCTAATCCTGTAAAATTTTGTCAGGTAAAGTTATGATCTCCTTCAGGGAGCTTTAAAGTACAACTTGAAAGAAAGAACTTACATTTAAGTCGCATGATTAGGGTTGCCAAACCTCTAGGATTGACCTGGAGTCTCCAGGAATTGAAGATCAATCTCCAGGACACTGCTGTGTGCAACCCTGGAGAAAAATCATCAGGATATTAAAAAAGATTTGTTTTCTTGTCATTATCTTTGAATATTTCTCTTTTCCAGATGTAGAAATGTTGAAAATGGGGGAAAAGAAATGCTCTTTGGCTGATAGTCAGGCACAATCCAATTGGGTAATGAATCTTTTTGCTTTCCACTTGGTGTAGGGAGGCAGTACATCACAAGGATGGATGTGTGGGCTGACTAATGGCTGGAGCAGGGGGACAGGTCATGTGAGGAAGCCTCCAGTGAAACGTTTAATCACAGTCGGCAATCCTAAGTGTTATCCATGACCCCGGGACATCCCAAGGTGCTCGACAGCCAAGGAACTTGTTTAGTTTTAATGTATTCACTGTTGTAAATGCTGGAAATTTGGCAGCCAATTTGCACGCAGCAAGATCTCACAAACACCAATGACCTGAGTGGCCGGTTCTTTTTATTTGTGGGCCATGACACTGGCAAGGAGCGCCCTGATTTTCTCCAAGTGGTGTCTTGGAAGCTGTTACGCCCACCCAGGACAACAGATGGAGCCAGAGCTTAAGGTCTCATCTGACGGACGTCACCTCCAAGAGCTGGACCTGTCGGCTCAGAATTTACGCCAATGGCAAGGTTTTGGCTCCGATATGAGGCCAGGCGTAATGCAGGTGGGCGCATCATTTTTCACCGGCAATGCCAGTTTAACGACATCAGACCGTCACCAAGCCATTTTCAAGAAGGCCAGGTTGATGTCTGAATGGCCACCCACCTGCAATCAGCAGGAAACTTGTTAAAGTAGTTAAGAGGCCAACTAAGACGGTTGATCAGAGGCCGACTAGGATTTTCCAGGTGGCCTCATGGTGTTGGGAGCCGGGCAGTTGCCTGGATGAAACTCCTGCTCCTAAGTCCAATGCTTCTACGCTCCTTTCGAAGGCCTTTACATATTTCCTGAAGTGCAGAGCCCAGAAACGTTCACATTACTGCAGTTGGGGCCTAACCAGTGATTGATAAAGTTCGATAATCGAAATTGGACCAGAAGTAGGCCATTCGGCCCCTCAAGCCTGCTCCACCATTCAATAAGAACATGGCTGATCTTCTTGTGGTTGGATTTCCACATACTCACAAAAATCTATCCACATCTGCCTTAAAAATATTCAGTGACCCCCTCCTTCGGAGGCAGAGTGTTCCGAAGTCGTACAATCCCCAGAGAAAATATTTCTCCTCACCTCTGTCCTAAAAGGGCGACACCTAATTTTAAAACAGTGCCCCCTAGTTCTGGACCCACCCACAAGGGGAAACATCCTTTCCACGTCCACCTTGTCAAGGCCGTTCAGGATCTTGTAAACTTCGATCAAATCATCCCCTCACTCTTCTAAACTCCAGTGGAAACAAGCCCAGTCTGTCCAACCTTTCCTCATAAGACAACCCACTCATTCCAGGTATCAATCTAGTAAACCTCCTTTGAACAGCCTCCAATGCATTTACATCGTCCCTTAAATAAAGAGGCCAAAGCTACACACAGTATTCGAGATGGGGCCTCAGCAATGCCCTGTATAACTGAAGCATGACATCGTTACTTTTATGTTCGATTCCCAATGTAATAAAGGATAGTATTCCATTAGCCTTCTTGATTCTGTGCTGTACCTGCAGACTAACTTTTTGTGACTCATACACTAGAATGCCTAGGGCAGAATTTTTAGCTGTTGGGTGGGTGTGCGCCCAATCCGATCTGACCCGACATCATCCCGCACCCGTGCAATATTTCAGACAGCGGCCGCGCACAAAAGTCAGAAGCGCGCCTTCCAACAATTAACAGGCCAATTAAGGTAAATTAACAGCGCAATTGTCTCCGATTTTTCATGGTCCGGCCAACCTTATGCTTGGTGGACAAGCGAAGCGGCCAGGCAGCCTTTGCATTTTTCATGAAACCTCATCCAAGGGTGGGATGGGGTTTCCGTTATTAAATGAAAGAAAGAGAAAAATGTGCGGACAGCATTTTAATCCTGCATATGATCAGGTGACTGATTGTGATGCTTGCACATTTTTTTTCCTCAATTTAAAAACTTTATTTAATGCTTTCCAGGTCTTTAGCTCCCTGACGCAGATCTCTGCCCTCAGGGAGCTTTCTGTCAGTGCTAGCTCACGCCCGCGCTGACATCAGCGCCCTCCCTCCTCCCCTCCCACCGCCCCCACCCACTCCCCAGGCAGCTCTGAGCTTCTCAGCGAGCGTTTCACTGCTAATCAGCCAAGCCAGCACGAAATCGCGGTCAGGGGGCCGATCGCGGTCGATGGTCTGTTACCCGGCCAATCCCGGACCCGCGATCGGGCCCACTCGCCGACCTAAAAACTCTGCCTCCGGGTGCCACTGCAACTCAGGGACTTGGGAGTCCTAGTCCAGGATTCTCTTAAGGTTAACTTGCAGGTTGACGCGGTAGTTAGGAAGGCCAATGCAATGTTGGCATTTATTTCGAGAGGACTAGAATATAAAAGCAAGGAGTTGCTGTTGAGGCTTTATAAGGCTCTGGTCAGACCACATTTAGAATACTGTGAGCAATTTTGGGCCCCGTATCTCAGGAAGGATGTGCTGGCCCTGGAGAGAGTCCAGAGGAGGTTCATGAGAACAATCCCAGGAATGAAAGGCTTAACATATGAGGAACGTTTGAGGACTCTGGGTTTATACTCGATGGAGTTTAGAAGGATGAGGTGGGATCTGATCGAAACTTACAGAACACTGAGAGGCCTGGATAGAGTGGACGTGGGGAAGATGTTTCCATTAGTAGGAGAGACTAGGACCCGAGGGCACAGCCTCAGAGTAAAGGGAAGGCCTTTTAGAACAGAGATGAGGAGAAACTTCTTTAGCCAGAGAGTGGTGAATCTATGGAATTCATTGCCACAGAAGGCTGTGGAGGCCAGATCATTGAGTGTATTTAAGACCGAGATAGATAGGTTCTTGATTGGTAAGGGGATCAAAGGTTACGGGGATAAGGCGGGAGAATGGGGTTGAGAAACTTATCAGCCATGATTGAATAGCGGAGCAGACTCGATGGGCTGAATGACCTAAATTTCTGCTCCTATGTCTTATGGTCTTATGGTTTAAGTAATGCTCTTTTTTTATTCTTCCTGCCAAAGTGATCAACTTCACATCTTCCCGAATTATACTCCATCTGCCAGAACTTTGCCCACTCACTCAACCAACCTGTATCTCTCTGCGTAGGTGGTAGCATTAGTGGTATTGTCACTGGACTGGTAACCCAGAGACCCCCCCACCCCCCCCAGGGTAATGCTCTGGGGACCTGGGGTCAAATCCCATCATGGCAGATGGAATTTGAATTGGATAGAAATCTGGTGAAGCCATTGTCAATTGCTGTAAAAACCCATCTGGGTCACTAATGTCCTTTAGGGAAAGAAATCTACACGTGACTCCAAACCCGCAGCAATGTGGTTGACTCTTAAATGCCCTTGAAACAATTAGGGATGGGCAATAAATGCTGGCACAGTCAGTGAAACCCACATCCTGTGAACAAATAAAAAAAAAACTCTTCACAACAGACTTTTCTACCTATCTATCTAGGTCATTGATGTAAATTGGAGCAAGTTGACCCAGCACAGACCCGTGTGGGACTCTGCTCGCCACATCCTGCCCAGCAGGCAAAGACCCATTTATGCCTGCTCACTGGTTTCTGCTTCCTGCTAGTATGTTAACCCCTACACCATGAACTTATATTCTCCGCGATAACCTTTGATTTGGCACCTTCTGGAAATCCAAGTACTGTACACCTACAGGCTCCCCTTTATCCACAGCGCATGTCACTCCGTCAAAGAACTCTTGGCTAAACATGATCTTGTCGCTTTTATATCCTATTTCATCGCTTATAAACCCAAGTAACTCGGGTTCTGAAAGAAGGCGGGAGAATGGGGTTGAGAAACTTATCAGCCATGACTGAATGGCGGAGCAGACTCGATGGGCCGAATGGCCTAATTTCTGCTCCTATGTCTTATGGTCTTATGGTCTTATGGGTTGCTGCCCCTCCCAGAGCGGCCAAGAGTTTACCAGAATTGGCATCAATCCCACCCCCGCCCCACCCCCGCCCCCCGTTGGCAAAGAAAACAATCCAAGAGATTTTAAAGTGACATTTTAAGCAAATCAGTGACATAACCCGTACTTGTGAGCCACAGCTGGGCCATCCAACAAGGAGCAACCAGCAAGAAGGAAAATAAACTATAAGTCCCATCATGAGGCATTGCCACATGGTGACATCACATCTGGCCCTTGGCCGCCCAGTCAAATTCAAACCTTGAGCCTGAAAAAAAAACCCAGGAGGACTCTGATTGGCTGGGAATTTGGCAGGCGATGTTCAGATTTGTCGGGTTTGCGTTTCATCGATGGAATGGGCGTGAGCAGCGAGCATTAGCCCAAACACAATCAGTGCGAGCGGGGATTTGGATCACTTCACCTCAGATCTTTTCATTAAAAACACAGAGAGAGAGAGAGAGAGAGAGAGAGAGGAAAAAAGCAGAAACAGAAATACCTAGAAAAACTCAGCAGGTCTGGCAGCATCGGCGGAGAAGAGCACAGTTGACGTTTCGAGTCCTCATGACCCTTCAACAGAACTAAGTAAAAATAGGAGAGGGGTGAAATATAAGCTGGTTTAAGTGGGGGGGGTAGTTGTTAGGACAAGCAGTCAGTAATAGGTGGAGATAACCAAAAGCTGTCACAGACAAAAGAACAAAGAGCTGTTGAAGGTGGTGATATTATCTAAAGGAATGTGCTAATTAAGAGTAGAGAGCAGGGCGAGCGAGGTACAGATAGCTCTAGTGGGGGTGGGGTGAAATAATACTAAAAGGGCATAAAAAGGTTGAGATAAACAATGGGTGGAAATACATTTAAAAATAATGGGAATAGGTGGGAAAAGAAAAATCCATATAAATTATTGGAAAAAACAAAAAGGAGGGGGAAGAAACGGAAAGGGGGTGGGGATGGAGGAGAGAGTTCAAGATCTAAAATTGTTGAACTCAATATTCAGTCCGGAAGGCTGTAAAGTGCCTAGTCGGAAGATGAGGTGCTGTTCCTCCAGTTTGCGTTGAGCTTCACTGGAACATTGCAGCAAGCCAAGGACAGACATGTGGGCATGGGAGCAGGGTGGAGTGTTGAAATGGCAAGCGACAGGGAGGTCTGGGTAATGCTTGCGGACAGACCGAAGGTGTTCTGCAAAGCGGTCACCTCATCTGCGTTTGGTCTCTCCAATGTAGAGGAAACCGCATTGGGAGCAACGAATGCAGTAGATTAAGTTGAGGGAAGTACAAGTGAAATGCTGCTTCACTTGAAAGGAGTGTTTGGGCCCTTGGACGGTGAGGAGAGGGGAAGTAAAGGGGCAGGTGTTGCACCTTCTGCGTTTGCATGGGAAGGTGCTGTGGGAGGGGGTTGAGGATTAGGGGGTGATGGAGGAGTGGACCAGGGTGTCCCGGAGGGAACGATCCCTACGGAATGCCGCCGGGGGGGGTAAAGGGAAGATGTGTTTGGTGGTGGCATCATGCTGGAGTTGGTGGAAATGGCAGAGGATGATCCTTTGAATGCGGAGGCTGGTGAGGTGATAAGTGAGGACAAGGGGGACCCTATCATGTTTCTGGGAGGGAGGAGAAGGCGTGAGGGCGAATGCACAGGAGATGGGCCGGACACGGTTGAGGGCCCTGTCAACTACCGTGCGTGGAAAACCTCGGTTAAGGAAGAAGGAGGACATGTCAGAGGAACTGTTTTTGAAAGTGGCATCATCAGAACAGATGCGATGGAGGCGAAGGAACTGAGAGAATGGGATGGAGTCCTTACAGGAAGCGGGGTGTGAGGAGCTGTAGTCGAGGTAGCTGTGGGAATCGGTAGGTTTGTAATGAATATTGGTGGACAGTCTATCACCAGAAATTGAGACAGAGAAGTCCAGGAAGGGAAGGGAAGTGTCAGAGATGGACCATGTGAAAATGATGGAGGGGTGGAGATTGGAAGGAAAATTAATAAATTTTTCCGGGTCCCGACGAGAGCATGAAGCAGCACCGAAGCAATCATCAATGTACCGGATAAAGAGTTGTGGGAGAGGGCGGAGTAGGACTGGAACAAGGAATGTTCCACATACCTCATAAAGAGACAGGCATAACTGGGGCCCATGCGGGTACCCATAGCCACACCTTTTATTTGGAGGAAGTGAGAGGAGTTAAAGGAGAAATTGTTCAGTGTAAGAACAAGTTCAGCCAGATGCAGGAGAGTAGTGGTGGATGAGGATTGTTCGGGCCTCTGTTCGAGGAAGAAGCGGAGAGCCATCAGACCATCCTGGTGGGGGATGGAGGTGTAGAGGGATTGGATGTCCATGGTGAAGAGGAGGCGGTTGAGGGCCAGGGAACTGGAAATTGTTGATGTGACGTAAGGTGTCAGAGGAATCATGGATGTAGGTGGGAAGGGACTGGACAAGGGGAGAGAGAAGGGAGTCAAGATAGCGAGAAATGAGTTCCGTGGGGCAGGAACAGGCTGACACGATTGGTCTGCCGGGACAGTCCTGTTTGTGGATTTTGGGTAGGAGGTAGAAGCGGGCCGTCCGAGGTTGGGCGACTATCAGGTTAGAAGCTGTGGAATCAACCATTTCCAGTTCCCTGGTCCCAACCGCCTCCTCTTCACCATGGACGTCCAATCCCTCTACACCTCCATTCCCCACCGGGATGGTCTGAGGGCTCTCTGCTTCTTCCTCGAACAGAGGCCTGAACAATCCCCATCCACCACTACTCTCCTCCATCTGGCTGAACTTGTTCTTACACTGAACAATTTCTCCTTTAATCCTCTCACTTCCTCCAAATAAAAGGTGTGGCTATGGGTACCTGCATGGGCCCCAGTTATGCCTGTCTCTTTATGGGGTATGTGGAACATTCCTTGTTCCAGTCCTACTCCGGCCCCCTCCCACAACTCTTTCTCCGGTACATCGATGATTACTTCGGTGCTGCTTCATGCTCTCGTCGGGACCTGGAAAAATTTATTAATTTTGCTTCCAATCTCCACCCCTCCATCATTTTCACATGGTCCATCTCTGACACTTCCCTTCCCTTCCTTGACCTCTCTGTCTCAATTTCTGGTGATAGACTGTCCACCAACATCCATTTCAAGCCTACCGATTCCCAAAGCTAACTCGACTACAGCTCCTCACACCCCGCTTCCTGTAAGGACTCCATCCAATTGTCTCAGTTCCTTCGCCTCTGTTGCATCTGTTCTGATGATGCCACTTTCAAAAACAGTTCCTCTGACATGTTCTCCTTCTTCCTTAACTGAGGTTTTCCACGCACGGTAGTCGACAGGGCCCTCAACCGTATCTGGCCCATCTCCCGTGCATCTGCCCTCACGCCTTCTCCTCCCTCCCAGAAACATGATAGGGTACCCCTTGTCCTCGCTTATCACCCCACCAGCCTCCGCATTCAAAGGATCATCCTCCGCCATTTCCGCCAACTCCAGCATGATGCCACCACCAAACACATCTTCCCTTCACCACCCCCCCCCCGGCGGCATTCCGTAGGGATCGTTCCCTCCGGGACACCCTGGTCCACTCCTCCATCACCCCCTACAACTCAACCCCTTCCCATGGCACCTTTCCATGTAAACGCAGAAGATGCAACACCTGCCCCTTCACTTCCTCTCGTCACCGTCCAAGGGCCCAAACACTCCTTTCAAGTGAAGCAGCATTTCACTTGCACTTCCCTCAACTTAGTCTACTGCATTCGTTGCTCCCAATGCGGTTTCCTCTACATTGGAGAGACCAAACGCGGACTGGGTGACCGCTTTGCAGAACACCTTCGGTCTGCTCGCAAGCATTACCAAGACCTTCCTGTCGCTTGCCATTTTAACACTCCACCCTGCTCTCATGCCCACATGTCTGTCCTTGGCTTGCTGCATTGTTCCAGTGAAGCTCAACGCAAACTGGAGGAACAGTACCTCATCTTCCGACTAGGCACTTTACAGCCTTCCGGACTGAATATTGAGTTCAACAATTTTAGATCTTGAACTCTCTCCTCCATCCCCACCCCCGTTCTGTTTCTTCCCCCTCCTTTTTGTTTTTTCCAATAATTTATATAGATTTTTTTCCCCACCTATTTCCATTATTTTTAAATGTATTTCCACCCATTGTTTATCTCAACCTTTTATGCCCTTTTAGTATTGTTTCACCCCACCCCCACTAGAGCTATCTGTACCTTGCTCATCCTGCTCTCTACTCTTAATTAGCACATTCCTTTAGATAATATTACCACCTTCAACAGCTCTTTGTTCTTTTGTCTGTGACATCTTTTGGTTATCTCCACCTATTACTGACTGCTTGTCCTAACAAACTCCCCCCCCAACTTAAACCAGCTTATATTTCACCCCTTTCCTATTTTTACTTAGTTCTGTTGAAGGGTCATGAGGACTCGAAACATCAACTGTGCTCTTCTCCGCCGATGCTGCCAGACCTGCTGAGTTTTTCCAAGGTAATTCTGTTTCTGTTTTTGTTTTGGATTTCCAGCATCCGCAGTTTTCTGCCTTTATCTCTGAGGAAAAAAGCGTCTATTTTATCCTCAGTTTTAGCAACTTTTAATATCCCTTTTTGAAAGCATGGCATCGGATCTTGCACTGAGCCCCTTTGCAGTGAGTAAAGCCCTTAGCGTTAATGGTTTGTCAATTATATTGTCAGGATACACAGGTGAAGGGCATTGTTTAAGTGAGTACTTTGAGCACATAGAAATAGGAGGCAGCTGGGACACTGGGTGTGTGAGGCGAGCTCTGAGACTGAACAAAGTCAATAAACTCTCAGAGTAAAGAAAAGCCCTGTGCCTTGGTTTTGACTTTGCCAACCAGCTTGAATTCTATTAACACCTAGAGCCCACTCCTGCCCCGCTGCCAGTTTTCCGTTGACATCCCCCCGGGGTACGTCCAGCCATAACTGGCAACCCCATAAGTAACCCATGTGTTTTTTTAATCACCTTGTCAACTTGCCCTGTCGCCCTTAAGGGTTTGTGTATGTGGACAGCCGTATGATTTATAAGTTTCTTCTACTGGAGGTTTTTCCACTCCATGTTGAATGAGCAACGCCGAGCATATGCACTGTGGCTTTAACTCCCTGTTTTCCCCTGTGGCAGCATTGTGTTAATCTCTTTGATTGTGTTGAGTGGCAGCACTGGCATTCTGCTTCCCCCGCCCTACTCCACCTGACTGTTTACGTGGGAATTCCTTCAGCAGGTGCTTCCAGCCTCCGTGACTCTCACCAAGCAGCCAGAAAAAGGGCAGACAGACAGACAGGGAAGCATGAGTTCCACCGGCTCGAGGGGAACCCCTGTAAAATCCAACATGGGCAGCCCACAAAGTGTGAGTTTGAGCTTTGTTTCTGAGTAAAAAGTTACTGTTTAACCTTGTAATGGAGAGTTTCTCAACTGTCACTTCCTTCTCTCTCTCTCTCTCTCTCTCTTCTTATCTCCTTCACTCTCTTTTCTCTCCCTCTTTCTTACCCTCTCCCCATCTCCCTCTTTCTCTCTCCTCTCCTATCTCTTTTATCTCTTCCCCCCTCTCTTCCTCCCTCTTTCTCCCTCTCATTCCTTCTCCCACTCTCCCTATCTTTCTCTTTTTTTCCTTCATCTACTTTTGTTTCCCTTTCTCCCCCTCCCTGTCCCTCTCTCCCGATCTCCTTCTGTCTTTCTTTGTAACCCTCGCTATATTTCTCTCTCTGTCAAACCTTTAAGGATTCACGATCATTCTATCAGCTAAAACTCCACCCGGAATAATGTTTACTAATCCCTGAAGTTGGAGACTGTTAGAAGTGGGGGAGGGGCTCGTTGTGACTGTGTTTTTGCTGTAAGGGGGATGGGTACAAGTTACTGTTACTGCTGTTTTGTTAAAATTCCAATCTCTTCCCCTTCTCCCTTCCTAAAGCGTTGGCCCCTGTCTCCATGGGGGTCACAGGTCCCATTTCTTAGTCGGATCCAGGATTGCCCGACTTCAAAATTCCACACTCACAGACCAATTTATCATCCAATTAAATTAATGGATGGGAGATGGTAGGCTAGCTCTAGAGTTACATGAAGCCACATCATGGGAACAGGCCATTCAGCCCCAACAGTCCATGTTGGTATTTGCCTACCACAGCAGCGGCATATCCTAACACAAAATGCCACCCTGCTTTCTATCCCCCTTTATCCTTCAGCCCCTTTCATCACCCATTCTTAAATGTCTCACAGGGAATTACGGGATATGGGGAGCGAGCGGGAAAGTGGAGCTGAAGCCCCAAGATCAGCCATGATTGTATTGAATGGCAGAGCAGGCTCGACAGGCGGTGTGGTCTACTCCTGCTCTGGTTTCTTGTGTTCTTGTGTCAATATGGTTTCTTCATAATTCGACCACAGGATGTGAGCATCACTGGCAAGGCCAGTAATCATTGCCCATCCCTAATCACCCTTAACTGAATGGCTTGTTTCCTTATTTCAGAGGGCAGTTAAGTGTCAACCACCTTGGTGTGGGCCTCGAGTCACATGGAGGCCTGACCATGTAAGGGCGGCAGAGTTCCTTCCCGAAAGGGACATCAGTGACCCAGATGGGTTTTTACGACAGTCCAGTAGTTTCGTGGTCACCGTGACTGAGACTAGCTTCTTAGTCCAGATTTAACTAGTTTACTGAATTTAAACTCTCAAGCTACTGTGGTGGTACTTGAACTCATGTCGCCGGATCAGGCCACTGGACTACTCGCCCAGTAGCATCATGCTACTTTACTCATATGTCACTTCATTCACTATCCCCAGTAGTGCGTTCCACTGTCTTGCAACTGTCTGTGTTTTGAAAGGAATTTACAATATAGAAACAGACGATTTAGTCCAACTGGTCCATGCTCCATACCAGCCTCCTCCCAACCTGCTTCACCTCCCCCTATCAGCATATTCTTCTGTTCCATTGTCCTTCACGCGTTTATGTACCTTTTATGTAGTTTTTGAAAAAAAGCACCATGTTAACCTCCTGCGCAAGTAAAAGGCTCCTGCTCACTGATCTAAATCTCTTAATTTAATCAAAATTAATTTAATTTTAGTCTCTGGAAACATTCCCTTCCTGATTTGAACCTCGATGAAATGA
Source organism: Cetorhinus maximus (assembly GCF_964194155.1). Lineage (NCBI taxonomy): Eukaryota > Metazoa > Chordata > Chondrichthyes > Lamniformes > Cetorhinidae > Cetorhinus > Cetorhinus maximus. Next base: position 5,473,973 of record NC_135885.1, read on the forward strand.
TCTAATTATCGCCTGAGATCTTCTTTGCAAATCTTATTTGCGACTGTGCGTCATTGTGTCAGTATTCTCGGGAGCCAGGTAACCAAATATTTGCATTAGTGAAGCCAGGTGGGGGAGCACACTGTCCTTTCTCACTTCACTAAACTCTGCTTTTTTTTTCCTTTATTCTTTCATGGGATGTGGGCTTCACTGCCAGGGCCAGCATTTGTTGCCCATCCCTAATTACCCTTGAATCAAATGCCTCACTCAACCATTTCAAAGAGTCAGCCACATTGCTGTGGGCCTGGAGTCACGTGTAGGCCAGCCCCGGTAAGGTTGGCAGATTTCCCTCCCTAAAGGGGCATTAGTGAGCCCAAAGGGGTTTTTGCAACAATCAGTGATAGTTGTCCTTACTGAGGCTAGTTTTCAATTCCAGATTTTGTTAATTGAGTTTAAATTCCACCAGCTGCCCTGGTGGGATTTCGGTCTCTGTTCCCAGGGCATTCGCCAGGGCCTCTGGTTTGCTAATCCAGCGACATTACCACTAGGCCACCATCTCCCTCCAGCGTCGGAGCCCAGACATCTGGGGAGATGCCTCAGGGTGCATGACTGGCACACCCAGGTTATGAGCCAGTGAGACTGACTGACCAATTTGCAATGGGTACTGCTATTGTCTGTGCTAGGATCAAGGTTACCAACCTCTCCATGAATTTAAGACTGATCTTCAGAATGCTACTGTGAGCAAGGAACACCCAGGAGAATAATCAGAGGACCACTAAAAAAAATTCTCTTTCACCTCATTGGTTTGTGGTAATAAAAATACCTGCCTGTTTGAGTCAAAAATCATCCAATCGAGTGACAAAGAATCTGTTCGCTTTCCAATTGGTTGTAGGAATGTACCCACTGCAAATTGGTCAGTCATTCTCACTGGTTTATAACCTGCGAGTGTCAGTTGTGCACCCCGAGGCAACCCCTCCAGAGGTCTGGGCTCCGACACTTGGGGGAGACGGCAGCATAGTGGTAGGAATGTGGGGGGCCATGAGGATGAATTTGTCATGCAACCAAAGGCAGAGAGAATGGAGGCGGGATAATTGGAGGTTGGTGGTCACATGATGAAACCTCCAGGAAAACGTCTATCCGGAGTTGGCAACCCTAGTGTGGAGTAAGGTTCAGAACCACTCAGTGGCAACTTTTACTAAAGCGGTGATTCCAGACAATGGCAGCGGACTATTGAAGTGTACGACACAGGATCTGGAGCTGTCCCTCTTGCCAGCCCAGAAACATTAAGGCTCAATTTTGATGTTGGGCCAAGGGTACTTCCCTTAGGATGACATCGGTGAAGTCCTGAGGCTCTGATGATTGACCCCTGGCAAATGGAACCATCTTCCTTTGTGGCCGACATGACTCCAGGCCCCAGCGTGTTTTCCCTTTGACCCATATCAACCTCAAGTTTTGCAAAGACCACTTGGTAAAATGCTGCCTTGACATTGAGGGCTGCCATTGGAACCATGGAACTCTGTCTACAGCCTGCTGTATTTGGTGTTTAGCACACAGCATGTGTGGTTGCTTCGCAAGGTTGATAGCATCTACTGAAATATGTTGAGTGCTGCATCTCATGGCCATTCAGCCCATCATGTTATCCAAAGAGCACTCCACTCTTCCCAAATAGCTCTGCATACTTTTGCCCTTCAAATATTCCAGATCACAACAACTCACTGAGTAACAAAATGTTTCCCCAGCTCACCTCTGACTCTTTAACCAATTATCTTAAATTTGTCTTCAGGTTATCGACCCTCCTGCCAGTAGAAACTGTTTCTTTTTTTCATTCTTTCATGGGACGTGGGCGTCGCTGGCTTGGCCAGCATTTATTGCCCATCCCTACTTGCCCTTGAGAAGGTGGTGGTGAGCTGCCTTCCATGTCTTGTCATTTATCCTATCAAAACCCCTCATAAGTTTTACTTGAATTAAATGACCTACTCTTTCTATGTTCTGCGTGAATTAGGGCTATTCTCTTAGCTTGATGGTGACAGAGGAGTGAGGGATGTGCCAGTCTAGGAGATTACAGATTGTGGTGGTGTTTCATCTTGCTGCTGATCTTGGCCCAAAGCAGCTCATGAGTTGTTGGATCTATCACGACTCGGTTCCTAGTACAGTGGTAGTGCCACAATGCGCATTAAATCATGTTCTCACTCTGGAGGGTACACATGGTCTTCTGAAGAACTGTGCAGTGATCACTCCTAGCGCTGTTACCATGGGCCGATGTGTCTTTGACAGGATGGTTGGTGAGGGTGATATCAAGAGGGTGACTTCTTCCTGTTGGTTCCCTCCCCAGTCTGCTTCCTCCGGTTGCAGTGATCTACTGAGCCACTGGTAGCAGAGAGGATTAAAGCCGTGGGCCAGGCTCTATAAGGGCAGCATAGTCCCATCATTGAAGGATCGGCTGAATTTCATTACAACTACCCGATTCACTGAATTCAGTTTCATCTTTTGCCATGGTGTGGTCTGACCTTCATGACCTTTAAGTTGCTAGTATACTGCCATAAATCTGGTATTCTCTTCACCAAAAACTATTGGAGGTAGATCAACTGAAAATGGATAGATTTTGGAACCATGTTGAGTAGATGGATTTAACATACAGATCAGTCTTCATTGAATGGTGGAACAGGCTCGAAGGGCTGAACTACCTCCTCCTCTTCATATGTTCTTCTAACCATTGCACTACCATAACTCATGTTGGCTAAGCCTTGCAATGCCTGTAGGTTATCGTATATATTTCTATTGGGTGTTGGCAAGTAATGGTCAATGCAACAATGTTTGACAACAAATAATTGTCATCAGTCAATGGAATTTCCAGGCTATACCCTACCCTCAGGATGACTCATTCAGCGAGTATTTCTAGAATGTCAGCACAATGAATATACTGCAGTATTAAAGGACCATCAATTCTGTTCAATTAACTCAAATCAGTACGGTGGCTGCATACTCTGAATCAATGTTATTTGGAAAGCTGTGATTCAGTTGTGTAAAGCTCCGGTTAGACAGCACCTGAACTCCCTTCCTAACAGTACTGTGGGTGTACTTACATGACAGGGACGGCAGTGGTTCAAGAAGACAGCTCACCACCACCTTCTCAATGGCAATTAAGGATGGGCAATAAATGCTGGCTGAGCTAGTGATGCCCACATCCTGCAAATGAATAAATAAAAACAATTCTGGGCACTACACCTTGTTCAGTTAGAAAATGTTGGCCTTGGAAGGGATGCAGCACAGATTCACCAGGGCTAAAATGATTAAATTATGAGGATAGTTTGGACAGACTGGACCTGTATCCTCTTGTGTATCGGAGATTAAGGGGTGATCTAATTGAGATGCTTTATTTAAATTTTTTAATTTATTTTTTCAGGGGATGTGGGTGCTGCAGACTAGGCCAGCATTTTTATTGCCCATCCCCATTTGCCCTTGAGAATGTGGTGGTGAAGCAGCCTCCTTGAACCGCTGCAGTCCATGTGGTGTAGGTACACCCACAGTGCTGTTAAGGAGGGAGTTCCAAGATTTTGACCCAGCGACAGTGAAGGAACGGTGATATATTTCCAAGTCAGTATGGTGAGTAACTCAGAGGGGAACTTCCAGGTGGTGGTGTTCTCTTCTATGTGATAGAGGTCACAAGTTTGGAAGACGCTGTCTATGGAGCCTTGGTGAGTTGCTGCAGTGCATCTTGTAGATGGTACACACTGCTGCCACTATGCGTCAGTTGCGAAGGGAGTGGATATTGAAGGTTGTGGATGGGGTGCCAATCATGCAGGCTGCTTCATTCTAGATGGTGTCAAGTTTCTTGAGTGTTGTGGGAGCTGCACACATCCAGGCAAGAGGGGAGTATTCCATCACACTCCTGACTTGTGCCTTGTAGATGGTGGACAGGCTTTGGGGAGTCAGGGAGTAAGTTACTCACTGCAGGATTCCTAGCCACTGATCAGGCCATTCAGGGGCGATGTCAGGAAGCACTTCTTCACACAAAGTGGGGTGGAAATCGGAAAACTGCTCCCCGCCCCCCCCGCCCCCCCGCCCCCCCTCCCCCCCCCCCCCCTCCCCCAGCAAGAGGCTGGGTCAACTGAAAATTTCAAAACTGAGATTGATAAATCTTTATTGGGTAAGGATATTAAGGGTTATGGAGCAAATGTGGGTAATGGAACTTGAAATATAACCAGAAATAGGAGGTTACACGTGTCAGGAGAGGATGAGGCTGCACGAGACGCTAGACATCTTTGAAATTATGAAAGGTTTCGATAGAGTGGACACACAGAGGGTTCGAGACCATCAACGCAAGATAGTCACCAAGAACTCTAATCGCAAATTCAGGAAAACCCCCTTTACCCAGAGAGTGGTGAGAATGTGGAACTCGCTACCACAGGGAGTGATTGAGGCGAATAACAGTGATACATTTAAGGGGAAACTGGATAAACACATGAGGAAGCAAGAAATAGAAGCATGAGTTGGGTGAGGAGGCTTGAATGGAGCATAAACGTTGGTATGGATTGTTTGGGTCAAAGGGCCTCTTTCTGTGCTGTATATCCTCTATGCAATGTTAGATGGACTTATATTCATTGAGCTCACCCCTCAAATTATTCAATCCTCCCTGATAGGTCTAACCTCTGTGTGTGCGTATGTTTGCGTACGTGCGCGTGTGTGTACACATGTGTGTAGTCTTAAGTCGTGATGACCCTGTGGTCTATTATATTGTTGGTTCTCAATGTTTGAGTTGATGTTCAGACTTGAGGAATAGCTATTTGAGTGAGGTGGAGACCTTGGACCCATCACGCAGGATGAATGAAGAGTGAACATTTTGTGGAGGGGGTGGATTTGGGGGAATGGGGTTGCAGGGGGATGTGGGGGTTTGGTGAGCAGCTCTCAATTAATTTTGTTTTGTTCCTCCAGGCTTCGTCAGTCATCAGTCTGAACGTCGGGGGTCACATTTACTCCACTATGCTTGGAACTCTGCTGAAGTATCCGAGGTCTAGGCTGGCTGAGATGTTCAGCGGTCAGTCCAGACCAAAGTTGGACTTGGAAGGGAGGTACTTCATTGACCGGGACGGGACCTACTTCAAGCACGTGCTGGAGTTCCTCAGGGGCCGTGAGCCGCCCCCCATCCTCGCTGAGGAGGTCTACCAGGAGGCTATGTACTACGGCATCGAGCCCCTGGCCAAGCTGCTGGAGGATTCACCCAAGCTCTTTGGTGAGATGGTGGGCCGGAGACAATTCCTGGCCAGGGTGCCAAATTATCAGGAGAACATTGAGGTGATGGTGCGAGTGGCCAGGGCAGAGGCTGTGGCCTCTCGCCAGTCCGTTGTGATGGTGTGCGTGGTCAGAAACGAGGAGGATGCGGCCAAATGCCATGAGATGGTGAATGGCCTGGACACGGACAAGGAGTCGGTAGTGAGGTTTGGACCTTGGAAAGCATCACCTTCCATCCTTGACCTGCTGTATTGTATCAAACTGGACATTGAAAGCAAAGGCTACAGCACCTCCTATCGGCCTCACGAGATAGGGAAAGGCTTCCTCGTGCGACCTTGTGAATTCCTCTACAAATTTACATTTACCTGGTGGTAAAATGCAATGCAATAGGCGTTCCTCTCACACCACCTGGTGTCGGTACCTGCAAGACATGAGACATTTGGAGCATCTTGCATCCATTTTACTGGGCACCAGTGGAGTTTTTTGTGAAGTGAGGATGTTGCAATTTAGCCAGATGACAATCATAGAACGATGTGGCACAGAAGGAGGCCATTCAGCCCATCATGCCCCTGCCAGCTCTTTGAAAGAGCTATCCAATTAATTTGACTGCCCCACTCTTTCCTCTTAGCCCTGAAAATTTCTCCTTTTTTTGAATATTTATCCAATTCCCATTTGTAAGTCACGATTGAATCTGCTTCCACCATCCGTCCAGGGAACGCATTCCAGATCTGAACAGTTACAAAAATTCCTTTATCCCTCCCTTCGGTGGTTCTTCCAACTATCTTAAATCTGTGTCCTCTGGTTAGAGGAAACAGGTCAACACGTGCCTCCCAACTAATTATATCACACACCAGCTAGCAACAGATCTAAAGATCTTTCTCTTTAAATTGTGATGTTGTTGGACTATCAGGTGGGCCTTCTTTTGCTTTAAGCTTATGGTGCATTTAAAAGGAACTTTCAAACAAAGTCTCCCAGAAGGACAAAGACGACTCAGGGCAAGGGGAGGCCATTCAGCCCATCGAGCTAGCTCCTTCTGTCTGACCAGAGTCTCCAGGCCCATTTATTTAATTTTCCATGGGGAAGACCTGCAAAATGTCTTTGTGCTTAAGCCCCTTCTACACCCCTCAACCCAGCAGGAGGCGTCCGCAGATATCTGCTTAGTGATACGAGCACTCGGGGTATTTCATTGCTTCAGTGCAGCGAAGGTTCACCAGGCTGATCCCTGGGATGGCAGGATTGTCTTATGAGGAGAGATTGAGGAGACTGGGTCTGTATTCCCTAGCGTTTAGAAGAATGAGGGGTGCTCTCCTTGAAGCAGACAAAATTCGAACGGGGCTCGACAGGACAGATGCAGCAAGGGTCTTTCCCCTGGCTGGGGGTGTTCTAGAACCTGGGTGGGGGGACAGTCTCAAAACAAGAGGTAGGCTATTTAGAACTGAGATGAGGAGAAATTTCTTCAGTCAGAGGGTCTTTGGAATCCTCTACCCCAGAGGGCTGTGGAGGTTCAGACATTGAATAGAGAGTTAGAGTCATAGACTTATACAGCACAGAAACAGGTCCTTCGGCCCATCGTGTCTATGCCAGCCATCAAGCACCTATCTATTCTAATCCCATTTTCCAGTACATGGCCTGTAGCCCTGTATTCTAAGGCATTAAGGACAGAGAGAGACAGATTTCTAGGTATTAAAGATACCAAGGGAAAATGTTGTGGGAAAATGGCAATATAATGGAAGATCTAATTGAATGGCGGAGCAGGCTCGAAGGGCCAAATGGCCTACTCCTGCTCCTATTTCCCATGTTTGTTCATTCTGGCCCCAAATGTTACAGCTCATGCTGGAAGCAGTCTCTCATTTGTCTCTCCTGCCTTTTGACATGCGAGCACCTGTATATACAATCGCCTCTTGAGGTGACCTTACAGCACTCTGTACCTTTTTAACCAAAATCTTTAACCAACATCCTAATAGACTTTTGATAGCCCATTCGCTGCCTCTCCGTAACAGCAGAGATGGAAGGTTGAAATTCATCCGGAAGAAGATCTCCTCACGGTGGTGGGGAGCATGAGTCAGAGTAAGGGACTAATGCACACTATAGGGGGGAGGGACTTGAAAGTGATGCAAAGTGACTGATTAGCCGATCAGCATTAAAGTCAACAGAAATGGAAATTGGGTGGGCTGTAATAGGAGCTGCTGATTCCCTATGGGCCAGCTCTTTGTGCAACTTCCCCAGGAATGATTTCAGTCCTAATCCAATTTGACACCCTCAGTTTGCCAGGTTCCATTGCAACAACATATCTGTCCTCTTCACAGCTGGAATGGGCTTTTTAATTTTTAAAAATTCATTCAAGGGATGTGGGCATCGCTATCTAGGCCAGCATTTATTGCCCATCCCTAATTGCCCTTGAGAAGGTGGTGGGTGAGCTGCCGCCTTGAACCGCTGCAGTCCATGTGGTGTAGGTACACCCACAGTGCTGTTAGGGAGGGAGTTCCAGGATTTTGACCCAACGACAGTGAAGGAACGGCGATATATTTCCAAGTCAGGATATGGTGAGTGGTTTGGAGGGGAACTTCCAGGTGGTGGTGTTCCCATGCATCTGCTGCCCTTGTCCTTCCAGATGGGAGAGGTCATGGGTTTGGAAGGGTTGGCTTTTAGCATATCCCACTGGTCAGTCAGCCCTCCCCATCCTCCCCCACTCCCAGTGTGTGTCCCAGCAATCGGGGCCCATCTGACCCCCTGACCTGCCTCTGAACAGAAAGACATTTTATTTATGCTGCATTTATGATACATTTTCCAATTGCAGCTGGGTGTGGTGCACACTGCATGGTTGGTCTCTAATTGAGGGATCAGATTGGGAAACCTGCCGGCTGTCTATTGTTATTTCTATTAAAGAATGATAAATGTCTCATTGACCAACCCTGTGTATATATTTCGTCGCATGTATTGACACCACAAAGCTCAGAGTGGAGCCTATTGTGTAATTTCCCCCTGTGAATCACACTTGGAGATCACACTATTGTAGGTAACTGGGATTGACTTGGGCATAATTATGTAACTGTCCTCCACTCACTGCATCCTGCTGGATAGGTAATCCTGTTTTTAACCAAGGGTTTCTCAGTAGAGTTTTGGTCATGAGTTCTATTTGCTGTAGTTCACAAGGACGCTGTTTGAATAGACTTTGCTTATAAATAGACTGTTTTTTGTGAGTCCAGTCTTAAGCCCTGCCTCACCTCCAACTCCTTGGCTGAAACCAATGAGGAAGGTAAGCTGCGGGGAGAGGGATGGAAATTGAAGGGGCACACTGGAGAGAAAGAACTGGGAACAAAGAATATGGGAACATGTTCTGATGAAAGTTTGTACTAAATTCACCCGTGCACATATTTAAATTGCGCAGGTTAATCCAGTCAGAGGCAGCAAGTATGTAAATTAACCCAAAGGAAGTTAATTTTTCCCCTTGACTGAGTTGTTAATTATTAAAGTTTTTAGTGAATTTTCATTCAAAATGAACCTGAGACACTATCACTCCTTCCTGGCCCTATCCACCACTCCACCCCCAAGCCACCCACCCAACCTACTCTATCCATTGCATACAATATATAGTGCAAAAACAGGCTATTAAGCCCTATCAGTCCATCCACCTGAGCGTCCTCTCATCTTTCCTCATCTAACCTGATCAGCATAGCCCTCTATTCCCTTCTCCCTTATATAGTTATCTGACCTCCCCTTAAATGCATCTATACTAATCACTTCACCCACTCCCCGTGGTAGCAAGTTTCACATTCTCTCTGGGTAAAGAAGTTTCTCCTGAAACCCCTATTGGATTTCTTGATGACTATCTTATATTGGTGGTCTCTAGTTATGCTCTTCTGCACAAGAGAAAACATTCTCTTTATCTAAACATTTCATCATTTTAACGACCTGGATTGTGGTCGCTGCCCAGCCTTCTGTTTTCAAGAGAGAAGAAACAGAGCAGATTTATCGTTTCCTGATTACATATCATTTACATTCCTGGTATTGTCCGAGTAAATCCATTTTGTAGAATTGCAATTGTACACGGTACCAATGTAGTCTGACCAAGGTTCAGATCGAGGTTTAACACAGCTTCTTTACTTTTCAATTCTGTTTCTTCTAGAAATAATCACTAACGTTTGTTTTCACATTTTCTTCAAAGACTCTTTAAGCCCCAGCTGGAGTACTGCCCGCAGGTCTGCTCACTGTACTACAGGAGAACTGCTATTGGGCTAGTGAGGGTAGAGAGGAGATTTACAGAAGATGTTGCCTGGACTGAAGAATTTTAGCAATGAGGAAAGATTGGACAGGCTGGCGTTGTTTTCTTTGGAACAGAGGGGGCTGAGGGGAGGCCTGATTAAAGTGGATCAAATTATGAAGGGTCTGGGTTCTGTTCATCCTGCAAGGTGAAGACGACCATGTTCATTGTCTGGGGTGTTTGGTAGGGTTCCAGTGGGTATGTAGGGTGACTGCAAAGGCTGATCTGAGCCCGGGAGGTATTTTGTCCTGCCATCTGATCTTCGGAAGCTCCTGAAGACATCTCTAGTCGAAAGTGGTTGAGCTTCTTGGCATGATGCACAGTCCGAGTCTCACACACATAGAGCAGTGTGGGCAGGACTATAGACTTTCAGTTCAGTAGGTACTTACTCCTCTTTGTTCTGAGACTGATGTTCGAACTCTGTTGAAGGCTACACTTGCTTTGGCCATTTGGCTCGTCATCAATATAAAACAGAAAATGCAGGAAAATCTCAGGAGGTCTGACAGCATCTATGGAGAGAGAAACAAAGTTAATGTTTGGAGTCCGCATGACTCTTCTTCAGAGGTCATATAGACTCGAAACATTAACTCTGTTTCTCTCTCCACAGATGCTGTCAGACCTGCTGAGGTTTTCCAGCATTTCCTGTTTTTATTTCAGATTCCCAGCATCCACAGTATTTTGCTTTTGTCACGTCATCAGTAGACATAGGGTTGCCAACTGTGATTAAATGCCTTCCTGCAGGTTTCATCACATAACTTGCTCCCACTCTCCAGCCATTAGACAGCTAACACATCCATCCTTGTGACGTACGGCCTTCCTACACCAATTGGAAAGCAAAAAGACTCATTGCCCAATTGGATGATGCTCGACAGTCAGCCAAACAGCCAATTTTTTACTCCCGCTTTCAACATTTTTATATCTGGTGAAGAGAAATGGCATATCTGCTCAAAGAAAATGGCAACAACAGACAATCTTTTTAATGCCTCAATAATTTTTCTCCAGGGTTGCACACAGCAGTGTCCTGGAAATGGATCTTCAGTTCCTGGAGGGTTGGCAACCCTGTATGGGCAGCTTGAGAGAGTGTGCTGCCAAGATGAGTGAACCTAACGGCCGCTGACAGGTCTGAAACTTTGGGCTCGAGATAGGGATTTCCTGGAGCAGGCCATTAGTATGTCACTTCAGTTTTCTTCATGCTGCTGGTAAAGCTGAAGTTTTTGCGTGAATTAGAAAACAAGTCCCATATTACATTGCCTGTCCAGGGGGTGTAAGGAAGGCCCTCTTCCCCTAGTCTGAGCCGCCCATTGCCAGGAGCCATAGAGTTAGAGTAAGAGGCAGGAGGTTTAGAGGGAATTTAGAGGGGAAGCTATTCACCCAGAGTGCGTTGGCGATCTGGAACTCACTGTCAGAAAGGGTGGTAGAGGCAAAGACCCTCACAACGTTTGTAAAGTACTTGGATATACACTGGAAGTGCCATAACCTACAGGGCTAAGGGCCAAGAGCTGGAAAGGCTGAGAAGCTGGATTAGGCTGAATGGCTCCTTGTCAGCCAGCGCAGGCATGATGGGCCGAATGGCCTCCTTCTGCACTGTCATTTCTCTGATTTCAAACTGTGAAGTTGTGATACAGGAGGACGAGAAATCCTCTTTTTTTTAGACATAAAGGTTCAAGCAGTCCCAGCATCTAGCACCTTTTCTTAACACGCCCTCCTTTGTTTACTCTATGGGTGTCAGTGAGAATTACGGAGGTCACAGGATTGTGATAGTTGAGCCGCACTGAAAGCAACAGAAAACTAATGAAGGGATGTGTCACAAAGGTGTGACAGGGTAGACAGGAGACTGTTGGTCACCCGATCCTCAGAGCCTGTGCTGATCTGCAAAACAAGATCTGCTAGTAAAATGTCCCAAGGTGCCACACCATATCGTTAGCTAACAAAATTTGACACTGAACCACATTGGCAGGTATAAAATGGGGAGACCTGAATTTCTCGTTCAATATTTATTTTACTGCTCCAATATTCTCTCCCGCTTGCGGCTACATGGGTATCACCAACGTGTGACTATAGCATTTCCTGATGAATTACCTACTTATAGTCTCCAGTCCTAACATCACGCCTCAAGCATTTGTTTAGACATTGTCTTGCAGGACCTTTCACCACTTCACACTGTATTACTATGAGCACCAATAACTTGCATTTATATAGTGCCTTTCATGTAGTGAAATGTCCCAAGGCGTTTCATAGATGGGTATCAGACAAAATTTGACGTTGCTTAGCTGCATCAGGAGATATTAAGGCGGGGGAAAGAGATCAGTTTTAAGGATTGTCTTTCAGGAGGAGGAGAGGCAGGTAGGTGCAGGAGGGGAATTCCAGAGCTGAGGGCCCAGGCAGCTGAAGGCACGGCCGCCAATGGTGGAGCGATTGAAGTCGAGGATGCGCAAGAGACCAGAATTGGTGGAACACAGCGACCTCGGAGGTTTGGAGAACAGGAGGTGGGTACAGAGTTAGGGAAGGATGAGGCCATCGAGGAATTTGAACAAAAGGTTGAGAATATTTAAATACAAAGAACAAAGAAAAGTACAGCACAGGAACAGGCCCTTTGGCCCTCCAAGCCTTCACCGATCATATTGCCCGTCAACTAAAACATTTTGCACTTTCGGGGTTCATATCCCTCTATTCCCATCCTATTCATGTATTTGTCAAGCTGCCTCTTAAACACCACTACCATACCTGCTTCCACCACCTCCTCTGGCAGCAAATTCCAGACACTCACTACCCTCTGTGTAAAAAAACTTGCCCCTCACATCTCCTCTATAGCTTTCTCCTCTCACCTTAAATCTATGTCCCCTAGTAATTGACTCTTCCACTCTGGGAAAAAGCTTCTGACTATCTACTCTGTCCATGCCACTCATAATTTTGTAAACTTCTATCAAGTCGCCCCTCAATCTCTGTCGCTCTAGTGAGAACAATCCGAGTTTCTCCAACCTCTCCTCATAGCTAATAACCTCCAGGCCAGGCAGCATCCTGGTAAACCTCCTCTGCACCCTCTCCAACGCCTCCATATCCTTCTGGTAATGTGGTGACCAGAATTGCACGCAATATTCCAAGTGTGGCCTAACCAAGGTTCTCTACAGCTGCAGCATGACTTCCCAGCTTTTATACTCAATACCCCTGCCAATGAAGGCAAGCATGCCATATGCCTTCCTGACTACCTTATCCACCTGCGTTGCCACTTTCAGTGACCTGTGGACCTGTACACCCAGATCCCTCTGCCCGTCAATGCACTTAAGGGTTCTGCCATTTACTGTATAATTCCTGCTTGTATTAGACCTTCCAAAATGCATTACCTCCCATTTGTCCGGATTAAACTCCATCTGCCATTTCTCCGCCCAAGTCTCCAACCGATCTATATCCCGTTGTATCCTTTGACAATCCTCTTCACTATCTGCAACTCCTCCAACCTTAGTGTCGTCTGCAAACTTACTAATTAGCCCAGTTACATTTTCCTCCAAATCATTTATGTATACTACAAACAGCCAAGGTCCCGGCACTGATCCCTGCGGAACTCCACTAGTCACAGCTCTCCATTCAGAAAAGCACCCTTCCACTGCTACCCTCTGTCTTCTATGACCAAGCCAATTCTGTATCCATCTTGCCAGCTCACCTTTGATCCCGTGCAACTTTACCTTCTGTACCAGTCTGCCATGAGGGACCTTATCAAAGGCCTTACTGAAATCCATGTATATAACATCCACTGCCCTTCCATCGTCAATCATCTTTGTCACTTCCTCGAAAAACTCGATCAAGTTAGTGAGACACGACCTTCTCTTCACAAAATCATGCTGCCTCTCACTAATACGCCCATTTGCTTCCAAATGGTAGTAAATCCTGTCATGAAGAACCTTCTCCAATGATTTCCCTACCACTGACGTAAGGCTCACCGGCCTGTAATTTCCTGGATTATCCCTGCTACCCTTCTTAAACAATGGAACAACATTGGCAATTCTCCAGTCCTCTGGGACCTCACCCGTAGCCAGTTTAAATATATTTTAAATAAATGTTGCTGGACAGGGGGCCAAAGTAGTTCAGTGAAGGCAGGGGGTAATGGGTGAACAGGACTTGATTTAAGTTAAGGTATGGGTAGTTTGGATGTTGGAATTCAATGCAAGAGTCGGGAGTATAATACAGGGTGAAGATTCTGAAACATTTCGGAAATGCAGCCTAAGAATGAAGAAAAACCAAGTCTGTCACTCCATCCCTCAACTCTTCAAAGCATTGAACTCATCATCACTGACCGGAATGTGCAATATGCAGACTCGAAACAGGTTTAACACCTTGCTCAGACATTGTGTGAGATCCATTAACATGACGTTGAGTCTAATCTGTGCAATGTACACACAGCCCTATGTTAAATTACTATTGCTCATTAATGCAAGTGATCTAATCATTCACAATAACATACATTGAATGACATAGAATATACATTACTAAAACAGGCCATTTGGCCCAACTGGTCCATGCCAGTGTTGATACATCACCTGCTTCCTCCCACTCCAATTCATCCAATTATGTTACCACATCCGCCTCTTCCTTTCTTCCTCATGTGTTTATCCAGCTTCCCCCTAAAGGCATCTATACTGTTCATTTCAATCACTCCCTGTGGTAACGAACTCCACATTCTCACCACTCTTAGAATTCCTTACTGGGTTTATTAATGGTTACCATATAATCATGACAAGCATTTGCACGCATGTTGGGTCTGGATCAGCAGTGAAATATTGTAGCACTACCTCTGACCCTCCCACCCTCCCTTCAAATTTTAATTCCTGCTGGAAATTGAGAAGCTCATCCTATGACATTACGTGTTATGGGAAATAGAAAAATTGGGCTCAATCTGGGGGGGGCTCACCAAGGGGAGAGCACAACTAGCATGTTTGTTTGGGGGTTCCGCGGGGTGGGGTCTTCGTTCAAAGGCACTCAGTGCCCTTCTTGCCAACCCACCTCCATCCTCTGACTTCCACCCCACAATTGCCCTTTCACCATTGCTCACCTGCCTTATACAACAGAGGCAGTAGTTGCTCTCTCTTTTCAACTATAAGCTTCTTTAAATACCTCAGCACACTTGGATTTTTTAAATATACTCTTTCAAAGGACGTGGGCGTCGCTGGCTAGGCCAGCATTTGTTGTCCATTCCTAATTGCCCTTGAGAAGGTGGTGGTGAGCTGCCTTCTTGAACCGCTGCAGTCCATGTGGTGTAGGTACTCCCACAGTGCTGTTAGGGAGGGAGTTCCAGGATTTTTCACTGGCGACAGTGAAGGAACGGCCGATATATTTCCAAGTCAGGATGGTGAGTGGCCTGGTGGGGAATTTGCAGGTGGCGGTGTTCCTATGTGTCTGCTGCCCTTGTCCCTCTAGGTGGTAGAGTTTGCGGGTTTGGAAGGATTAGGTCAGAGAGAGGGGAAGGAGTGGGGAGGTTGGGAAATCAGTCAGTGCAGTCACTCCTTATACAAAAGCAAAGTACTGTAGATGCTGGAAATTTACATAGGGGCATAGGACTTAGGAGCAGGGGTAGGCCATTCGGCCCTTTGAACTTGCTCTGCTATTCAAAAAGATCACTGCTGATCTGGTTGTGGTCTCAACTCCACTTTCCTGTCTGTTCCTCACCCCCCCCCACCCCCCATAACCACTTGTCTATCAAAAATCTCACTCAACCTTGAATAAATTCAATGAACAGCCTCCTTCTGGGGAAGAAAACTCCCAAGACCAACAAACCTCTAAGAGAAAAAACTTCTGTTTTTAAATTCATTTACGGGATATGGGCATAGCTGGCTAGTCCAGCATTTATTGCCAATCCTTAATTGCCCTTGAGAAGGTGGTGATGAGCTGCCTTCTTGAACCGCTGCAGTCCCTACGGTGTAGGTACACCCACAGTGCTGTTAGGGAGGGAGTTCCAGGATCTTAAAAGGGAGACCTCTGATTCTTAAACTGTGTCCCCTAGTTCTAGTCTCTCCCACAAGTGGAAACATCCTCTCGGTATCTACCCTGTCAAGTCCTCTCAGGATCTTACATGTTTCAAAAAAAAAACATCTCTCATTCTTCTAAACTCCAATGGGTATAGGCCCAACCTGCTCAACCTCACTTCATAAGATAAGCCCTTCATCCCAGGAATCAGTCAAGTCAACATTCTATGAGCTGCTTCTAACACAATTAAATCTTTTTTTCAAATGAGACCAAAACTGTGCAAAGTACTCCAGATGTGGTCTCACCTACACCCTGTACAGCTGCAATAAAATTTCTCTACTTTTATATTCCATCCACCTTGCAATAAACACCAACATTCCACTTGCCTTCCTAATCACTTGCTGTACCTGCACACTAACTTTATGATTCATGTACCAGGGCACCCAGATCCCTCTGCACCTCAGAGTTCTGCAACCTCTCTCCATTTAAATAGTATACTACCATTGATGAGTGCAGCTCCAAGAAGACTCAAGAAGCTTGACACCATCCAGGACAAAGCAGCCCGCTTGATTGGCACCCCATCCACAAACATTCACTCCTTCCACCGCCGACACAGTGGCAGCTGCATGTACCATCTACAAGATGCACTGCGGGAACTCACCAAGGCTCCTTAGACAGCATCTTCCAAACCCATGACCTCTGCCACCTAGAAGGACAAGGATAGCAGACGCCTGGGAACACCACCATCTGCAAGCTCCCCTCCAAGCCGCCCACCATCCCGACTTGGAAACATATCGGCCGTTCCTTCACCGTCGCTGGGTCAAAATCGTGGAACTCCCTCCCTGACAGCGCTGTGGGTGTGCCTACACCACATGGGGACGGCAGCGGCTCAAGAGGGCAGCTCACCGCCCACCTTCTCCTCAAGGGGCAATTCGGGATGGGCAGTAATTGCTGGCCCGGCCCACGTCCCGCGAAGGAGCCTTTCAAGAAGCACCCAGCAGCCTGAGACAGGAGGACAGTGGCCTCGGGCACCCGGTAAAATAGGGGACGGTTGGTCACCCTGGCACGCGGGCAGTACACGGCCATGCGACTGGACAGGTTTGGCGGTCAACTCCCCCACCCCCCTCCCCTGACCGGCTCTCACCAGGCTCAGTGCCCAACAAAGTGTCCCTTAACGTCCTGTCCCCAGGAGCTGGTCAAGCCCCTGGTGGGAGTGCATATTGTTTTTTTCTGCTGGTGCAAGTGCATGTTACAGGCCCTGGGCCCTTGGTATCCTTACCAACCTCTGACGTCAGAGGGTGGGCGGGGCTACGGAAGCCGAGGCGGCGCGGCGCGGTTTCGAGTTTGGCGTTTCGCCCCCCGGCGTTCGTCGCCCGGCTCCCCGGCAATGGCGGCGCACCTCAAGAAGCGGGTGTACGAGGAGTTCACCAAAGTGGTTCAGGTCGGTCAGCTTTTTCCAGACCCCCACCCCCCCCAAACCAACCCAATCGGTTTTTCGTGCAACTTTAGTCGGGGTTATTTGAGTTTCATTCCCCCACACCCTCCCCCTCCATTGGACTTCAGGTGTCCGACCGTTAGGCCTCTTCAAGCGGCTTCCAGCCTCAGGAAAACGGCCTCTAGCTCAGGCTTGAGGCCTAACCTCACTCCCAGGCCCCATCAGTTCACCTTTAAAAACCCTCACCCACCAGTTGAAAGTATTTTAATGGGGAATTTGAGAGAATTCTGTGAATATAACTTTTTCCAATTCGCGTATTTAATTTTTGGGCAGTCCTTTTTTATATGTTTTTTTTTGGCAAAAGGTTCAAAGGTTACAGCTCTGTCCAGGATCATGAATTTTAAAATTATATTTTAATGTGGAAAATGGATATTTAAGAGAAATCTTGAGTATAACTTCAAAGTTATGCATTTTAATTTTTGTACCATCCTTTATTAAAGTTGTTTCTGCAAAAGGTTCAGAGTCACTGTTCTGTCAAGGATCAAGATCTTTAAAAAAAAAACATTTTCATGTGGAAAATGGGTATTTGCTAAAGAAAGGGCTATCAGCTGTGCAACTATCACTTTTTAAAATTGTGTTTTTGGTTTTTGTACATTTTTTTTTAAAAAAAAAGAAAAATTGTAGTTTTGTTTTATTTTTTGCAATAGGTTCAGAAGTTACAGCTTTGTCAAGGATCATGAACTTGACCAGCGCAAAGTTTGTGGGAACTTCCAGGAGCGATAGTTTCTGCACATTGACCCTGCCACAAAAAAACCCCACACAAATCCCGCAAATTCGCTGCAGCGATTAGGGACGGGTCCACAGGAGGTCATTCAGCCTATCCAACCTGTTCTGCCATTCAATTCGATGCGTACATTGACTCCATTTAACTCAAAACAAAAACAGGATTACCTGGAAAAACTCAGCAGGTCTGGCAGCATCGGCGGAGAAGAATAAAGTTGACGTTTCGAGTCCTTTACGTCAACTTTATTCTTCTCCGCCGATGCTGCCAGACCTGCTGAGTTTTTCCAGGTAATTCTGTTATTGTTTTGGATTTCCAGCATCCGCAGTTTTTTATTTTTAACTCCATTTAACTGTCTTGGTTATATATCCCTTAGTATACCCTTGCCCAATAAAAACCTATCAATGGAGAGAAACAGAATTTGCGTTTCGGGTTGATGTTGACCTGAAACGTTAACTGTGTTTTCCTCTCTCTACAGATGCTGTCAGACTTGCCAAGTATTTTGAGCATTTTCGGTTTTTATTTCAGATTTCCAGCATCCACATTGTTTTGTAAAAATCTTATCGATCTCTGTTTTGAAGTTTTCAATTGCCCCTGTGACATATATCCTATGGGAACTCCAAGCCTCAGCAGCTTTTTGGTGGGAAGAGAGTGGGCAAAATAGATTGCTGCCTGTTACAAAACAACTCTTCTGATTTTCCAGATCATTGGAAATTTTAACAGATTTACTCACCCGCTTGTTTTTATTGGTTAATAAGCACATTTAAAGTAGGGCACCAAGGGACTTTGTACTAAAGGTCATGGCTCCTCACCAATAACACTGAGTGTACTTTCATTCCCAACTGTTAACTAATTAATTTACGAAATTCCACTGAGTTTGGAAGATCAAACACTCATCTTAGAACTGGTCACAGTTATAGATGCATCAGCAAATCT
The DNA here is from genome assembly GCF_964194155.1 of Cetorhinus maximus. Lineage (NCBI taxonomy): Eukaryota > Metazoa > Chordata > Chondrichthyes > Lamniformes > Cetorhinidae > Cetorhinus > Cetorhinus maximus. The sequence continues at coordinate 5,492,549 of NC_135885.1, forward strand.
CCCCACAGTATGTCTGAGGATTTTGTGCTTGATGATCACAGGAATGTTACAGCCAGTAGAACACAATGTACTGCTTTGCTGCTGAAGTGCAGATGAAATGGGCACTTGACTCAAGTAACTGGTCTGGCTGCAGATCAGAAGCCTGTCTTTGTAGTACTGTAGATCAAGTGAAGAAGCTGCAAACATTGTGGCTCCTGTATTCAAGGTGATACTCCATAAACCTAAGCCCCTTCTAAAGCTCTGTTACTCATGATCTAACATACACCAAGTCCTGTTCACCTATCACCTCTGTGCTTGCCAATCTACATTGGCCTCTGGTCTGCCAAATGACTCAATTTTAAAATTCTCACTGTCGTGTTCAGGCCCTTCCATAATCTCGTCCCTCCCTATCCCTGGAATCTCCTCCAGCCCTAGAACTTTTGAGATCTCTGAGCACCTCCAGTTTTGGCATCAAGGGGGAGATGATGGCACAATGGTAATGTCGTTGGACTAGTGACCCAGCTAATGCTCTGGGGACATAGGCTCTAATCCCACCACGGCATCTGGTGGAATTTGAATTCTCAGTAACGGTGGCCGTGAAACTATCATTGTTGTAAAAACCCATCTGGTTCACTAATGTCCTTTAGGGAAGGAAATCTGCCGTTCTTGCCTGGCTTGGCCAACGTGTGACTCTAGGTCCACTGCCCTCTGAAATGGCCTAGCATGGCACTCAGTTCAAGGGCAATTAGGAATGGGCAACAAATGCTGGCCTCGCCAGTGACACCGACACCCCATGAAATAAAATAAAGAAAAATATCTGCGCGTCCCAATCTTAACCGCTTCAGCATTGGCAGCCATGCCTTCAGCTGCCTAGGCCCGGAGATGTCCGGTGGGTGTGCAAAGTGCTATATAACAGCAAGTCTTTCTTTTTAAGTTCTATAATCCTCTCCTTAAGCTCCATCTCTTTCTCTATGCCTTTAAGCCTCTCCTCCTTTAAGATACTCTTTTAAAACCTACCTTTTGACCAACATTTCCATCACCAATCCTGATATCTGCTTGTGCAGCTTGGTGTCAGTTTTTCTTTGGTTACATCCTAGGAAGCTTTACTACAATAAAGGCTCTATATAAATACAAGCTTTTGTACATTAGAGTCTGTCAGGGGAGATTTGCATCTTGCTGCTTGGGTATAACATTGACATTGTGGATGGACCATTAATCATAGGAATGAAAATTGGATGATTTCTATAACAGGAGATCTGAACCACAATGCCAGTCTTGCACCTGGGCAGCAAGAGGAGATCAGAGATCTTGAAGGGTTGTTGGGATGGAGGAGGTTACAGTGATCATGAGGGAAGTGAGGCTATGGAGGAATTTGAAAACCAGGAGTACGTACAGGTGTCACTGTTCTGAAATGTTGCCCATCGTCTGCTGCAGAAGCCCTGAAACAAAGAACATTAAGGCAACTGGATGTTTCTCTATTGGGATAGCGACTATCCACAAGCTAACAATTACCTCCACCACCGATGCACAGTAGCAGCAGTGTGAACCTTCTACGAGATGCACTGCAGGAATTCACCAAGGTTCCTTCAACTGCACCTTCCAAACCCACGACCACTGCCATCTAGAAGGACAAGGGCAGCAGACACATGGGAACACCACCGCCTGGAAGTTCCCCTCCAAGTCACTCACCACCCTGACTTGGAAATATATCGCCATTCCTTCACTGTCGCTGGGTCAAAATCCTGGAATTCCCTCCCTAACAGCACTGTGGGTATACCTACACCACATGGACTGCAGCGGCTCAAGAAGCACCACCTTCTTGAGGGCAACTAGGGATGGGCAATAAATGCTGGCCCAGCCAGCGAAGCCCACATTCCATGAATGAATTTGGAAAAAAAAACCCTGACTAAATTTTTTCCACATAAATACATCTGGCATTTACAGGAAAGTTCAAATATGCTTTCTCAGGGAGATGGTGGCATAGTTGTAATGTCACTAGGCTAGTAATCCAGAGGCCCAGGCTAATGCTTTGGGGACAAGGGTTCAAATCCTACTTCAGCAGTTGGTGGAATTTAAATTCAAATATATATATATATTTTTTAAACCTGGAATTGAAAGCTGGTTTCCGTGATGGTGATTGTCAATTGTCAGAACGTGAACCATAACAATGTGATTCTTAATTGCCCTGGAACATTTCGGGGGATGAGCAATGCTGGCCTCGCTGGTGACACCCACATGAAAGAATAAATAATTAAAAACACTCAATACTTTAATCTCATTTCACGGAGTAGATAGGGAGAAACTGTTCCCATTGGTGGAAGGATCGAGAACCAGAAGGCACCGATTTAAAGTAATTGGTAAAAGAAACAAAAGCATGGTTAGGATCTGGAATAAAAGCAAAATACTGCGGATGCTGGAAATCTAGAACAAAAACAAAAATACCTGGAAAAACTCAGTAGGTCTGACAGCATCTGCTGAGAGGGATACAGTTGACGTTTCGAGTCCGTATGACCCTTCATAAGAAATAAGGAAATAGAGAAATGAGGTGACATATAAGCTGGTAGAGGGGGGGGTGGGACAGGTAGAGCTCGAGAGGGGGCCAGTGATAGGTGAAGGCAAAGAGGAGATATATCCCCGTTCCTTCACTGTCGCTGGGTCAAAATCCTGGAACTCCCTAACAGCACTGTGGGTGTGCCTACACCACATGGACTGCAGCGGTTCAAGAAGGCAGCTCACCACCACCTTCCCAAGGGTAACTAGGGATGGAGTGAATGTTTGTGGATGTGGTGCCAACCAAGCAGCCTGCTTTTGTCCTGGGTGGCATCAAGCTTTAAGCTTCAGTATGAGGAGCTAGGTACCAAATTAAGAAGCAGAACCTCAAAGGTAATCTCTGGATTATTACCTGAGCCACGTGCAAATTGGCATAGGGCAAATAAAATCATAGAGATGAATGCGTTGCTCAGAGACTGGTGTGGGAGGTGGGTTCTGGGTTCATGGGGCACTGGCACCAGTACTAGGGAACGTGGGGGCTATATCATTGGGGCGGTCTACACCTGAACCGTGCTAGCGTGTGTGTTCTTGCAAATCAGATAACCAGGGAAGTAGAGAGGGCTTTGAACTAAACAGTGGGAGGTGAGGGATCAGGCATGGGTAGATGTGGCAAATGAAGGAGTAGATTCAAGGCGGGAGACCATAATAGTAATATGGGAAATGCGAGTCGTAGGATAGCAGGAAGGAACAGAGAGATAAAACCTAAGAATACACCAATAGTTAAGACTAGAAGTTACAAAGATAACAAAAAGACAAAAGGATCTGTATCTCTGTGCATAGCATCCATAACAAAGTAAATGAATTTTTAGCGCATATTAAAGTAAATAAATATGATCTGAGCCATTACGGAGACATGACTGCAGGGTGACAAGTGTTGGGTCCTGAAAATTGAGGGGTGTATGATATTCGAGAAGAATAGGAAGCTAGGTAAAGGTCTAAGTGCAGAGCTATAACCTCCTTAATGATTGATTCTAACACCTTCCCCACAGCAGATGTCAAGCTAACTGGCTTATTGTTTCCTGTTTACTGCCTCCCTCCTTCATTTTGAATAGAGGGGTTATATTTGCTACTTTCCAGTCTGATGGAACCTTTCCAGAACTGAGTGAATTTTGGAAATTTAACACCAAAGCATCTGCTACCTCTTTAGCCACCTCTTTTAAAGACCCTAGAATGAAGTCCATTAGGACCCGGAGACTTGTCAGCCCACAGCTCCATCAGTTTGCTCAGTACCGCTTTCCTCGTGATTGTCATTTCACCAAGTTCCCCTCTCCCTTCCACCTCCTGGTTTACAGCTATTTCTGGATTGTTTTTTCTATCCTCTGTAATGAAGACAGAAGCAAAATATTTGTTCATTTCATCCGCCATTTCCTTATTATCTACTATTAACTCTCCAATGTCACTCTCTAGAGGACCAGCTGTTAATCAAGGATAACATTTGCGCAACAGTTCGAGATGATCTTGGTCCAGCAGATCAGGATGTAGAATCGGTTTGGGTGGAGACGAGGAATAGTAGGGGAAATAAGTCACTGGTGGAAGAGGCCTATAGGCCCCCCAGCAGTAACCACAATGTAGGACAAAGTATACAAGACAAAATATAGGGTGCTTGTGATAAAGAGATAGCAATAATCATGGGTGACTTTGAACTATGTAATAAAAAACATAGAAAAATCAGATTGGCAGTAGTAGTCTGGATTAGGAGTTTATAGAATGCTTTTGAGTTGGTACCACCAGGTACTGCTCAAAGAAGCTAACCAGAGAGCAGGTTATATTAGACTTGGCATTGTGTAATGTAACAGGATTAATTAATGACCTCAGAGTGATGGCACCTCTAGGTAGCAGCGACCACAATATGATTGAATTTTACATCCACTTTGAAAGGGAGAAGAGTGGGTCTAAGACTAGTATTTTAAGCTTAAATAAGGGCAACCATGTGGGCATGAAAGCTGACCTAGATGAACAAATATTTTGCTTCTGTCTTCATTACAGAGGATAGAAAAAACAATCCAGAAATAGATGTAAACCAGGAGGTGGAAGAGGGAGGAGAACTTGATGAAGTTACAATCACAAGGGGAAAGGTACTGAGCAAGCTGGTGGAGCTGCGGGCTGACAAATCTCCAGGCCCTGATAGACTCCATTCTAGGGTCTTAAAAGATGTGGCTAATGAGGTAGTAGATGTGTTGGTGTTAATTTTCCAAAATTTGCTAAATTCTGGAAAAGTTCCATCAGACTGGAAAGTAGCAAATCGAACCCCTCTATTCAAGAAGGGAGAGGCAGAAAACTGTAGCCCAGTTAGCTTGACATCTGTCGTGGAGAAGGTGTTAGAATCATCATTAAGGAGGGCACTTAGAGAAGCTCAAGGTAATCGGGAAGAGTCAGCATGGTTTTGTGAAAGGGAAATCACTTTTAACCAATTAATTGGAGTATGTTCAAGAAGTAACATGCGCTGTGGATAAAGCGGAACCTGTAGACGTGCTGTACTTGGATTTCCAGAAGGCATTTGATAAGGTGCCACATCAAAGGTTATTGCAGAAAATAAAAGCTCATGGTGTAGGGAGTAACATATTGATATGGATAGGAGATTGGCTGGCATAAAACAGAGTATGCATAAATGGGTCTTTTTTTGATTGGCAGGATATTGTCAAGTGGAGCCCTGCAAGGGCCTCAACTTTTTATAATTTACATCAGTGACTTAGATGAGGGGAGTGAAGACATGGTGGCTAAATTTGCAGATGACACAAAGATAGGAAGGAAAGTATGTTGCAAAGAGGACATAAGGAGGTTGCAGATGGATATAGATAGGTTGAGTGAGTGGGCAAAGATCTGGCAGATGGATTATAAAGTGGGAAATGTGATGTTGTTCACTTTAGCAGGAAGAATAAAAAAGCAGAGCATTACTTAAATGGAGAACGGCTGCATTATTGTGAGGTGCAGAGGGATCTAGGTGTTCTAGTACATGAATCAACAAAAGTTAGTGTGCAGGTACAACAAGTAATTAAGGCTAATGAAATCCTGTCCTTTATTATGAGAGGAATTGAACATAAAAGTAAGGATGTTATGCTTCAGTTATATAGGGCATTGGTGAGACCACATCTTGAATACTGTGTGCAGTTTTGGTCTCCTTATTTAGGGAAGGATGGAAATGCATTGGAGGCGGTTCAGAGGAGGTTTACTAGATTGATACCTGGAATGAGTGGGTTGTCTTATGAGGAAAGGTTATACAGACTGGGCTTGTTTCCACTGGAGTTTAGAAGAGTGAGGGGTGATGTGATTGAAGGGTACAAGATCCTGAACGGCATTGAGAAGGTGGATGTGGAAAGGATATTTCCTCTTGTGGGTGAGTCCAGAACTCAGGGGCACTGTTTTAAAATTAGGGATTGCCCTTTCAGGACAGAGGTGAGGAGAAATATTTTCTGAGGATTGTGCGACTTTAGAACTCTGCCTCCGTGGGAAGTGGGGTCCTTGAATATTTTTAAGGCAGAGGTAGGGAATCAAATATTATCGGTGGGTAGATGGGAATGTGGAATTCGAAACGCAAACAAATCAGCCATGTTCTTATTGAATGGCAGAGCAGGCTCGAGGGGCCAAATGGCCTACTTGTATTCCTGTTTCATATGTTGATATGTCCATATGTACAGCACCAAAACAGGCCATTAATCTCAATTGGTCTACGCCAGTGTTTACGAGCCTCCTCCCACCCCTTCTTCAAATATCCTTCTATTCCTTTCTCCTTCATGTTTATCCAGCTTCCCCTTTATGTATACTATTCACCTCCAACCACTCCCTGAGGTAGCGAGTTCCACACTCTCACCACTCTCTAGGTAGAGAATTTTCCCTTGAATTCCCGACTGGATGTATTAGTGGTTATCTTATATTTATATCACCCTAGTTTTACACTCCTTCATAGATGGAAACATCTTTTCTACATAATGGCTTAACAATCATTCAAATACATTTTCAAATTAGCGATAGCTATTGTGTTCGCTGCTGTTTAATATGATGTGCAAAGGAATTTGAGGTGAGATAAGGAAAATATTTTTAATGCAATGAATTGTGACCTGGAATGTGCTGCCTAGAAAGAGCAGAGAGTGGGACTAATTAGATAGATCTCCAAAGAGCTGGCACAGGCAGGATGGACCGAATGGCCACCTTGTCTGCTGTATCATTCTATGATTCAGTAAAACTGGAGAAGCTGGACTGGTTGGACTCCTTTAATGCTAAGCCATTGTAAAATTTGTTAAATTGATTTTCTTCATTATTTTTTTACTCTCTGCAAATGTAGCTCCAGCCTCACGAAGAGATTCCGGCCAAGAAACTCCGACTGACGAAACCCAGCAAATCGGCTGCCCTCCATGTCGACCTGTGCAAATCCACAAACCCCACCGAAGCCCTGCAGTATCTGCTGCAGTTTGCAAAGAAGCCTGTGGAGGCAGAGAGTGTGGAGGGAGTTGTTCGCATCCTCCTAGATCATTATTATAAGGTATGGTCGCCAACACTTTCTGCCACTTGTATTTATGATTGGCAGCCTTCTGTAACCTGGTAATTCATTGTTTTTTCACACCAAGTCCCATTCTCCCATCACCCACTGTGCTCGCTGACCTACATTGGTTCCTGGTCCGGCAACGCCTCCATTTTAAAATTCTCAGTCTTGCATTCATAAGAGCATAAGAAATAGGAGCAGGAGTAGGCCATTCGGCCCCTCAAGCCTGCCCCGCCATTCAATAAGATCATGGCTGATATGCCTCAAGCCTCAACTCCTCTTTTGTGCCAGCTCCTCATAGCCCTCAACTCCCTGATATTTTGAAAATCTGTCTACATCCCCTTTTAAATACTTTCAGTGATCTCACCTCCACAACTGTCTGGGGTAGAGAATTCCAGACATTCACTACCCTCTGAGAGAAGAAAATCCTTCACATCTCAATTTTAAATGTGTGTCCCCTAGTTCGAGATTGCCCCACTAGTGGAAACATCTTCTCAACATCTACCCTGTCAAGCCCCCTCAGAATCTTGTGCGTTTCAATAAAATCACCCTTCATTCTTCTAAACTCTAATGAATAAAGGCCTAACCTGTTTAGCCGTTCGTGATAAGTCAACTCCTTCATCCCAGGAATCCGCCTCCAATGCCAGTATATCCTTTCTTAAATATGGTGACCAGAATTGTACACAGTACCCCAGGTGCGGCCTCACCAACACCCTGTACGGTTGTAACAAGACTTCCCTAATTCTAAACTCCAACTCGCTAGTAATACAGGCCAAAATTCCATTTGCCTTCTTAATTACTTGCTGCACCTGCATGCTAACTTTTTGTGTTTCATGTACAAGAACACCCAGGTCCCTCTGTGCTGCACTTTTTTGGAGTCTCTCTCCATTTAAATAATAGTCTGCCTTTTGATTCTTCCTACCAAAGTGTATGACCTCACACTTTTCTACATTAAACTCCATCTGCCAAGTTTTTGCCCACTCACTCAACCTATCTATATCCCTTGCAGATTCCTTATGTCCTTATGATGACATGCCCTCCCACTTATTTTTGTATTGTCACCAAATTTGGATACATTACACTCTGCCCCCTCCTCCAAGTCATTAATATAGATAGTAAATAATTGAAATCCTGGGACTAATCCTTGTGGCACTCCACTAGATACGTCTTTCCAACCTGAAAAAGACCCATTAATCCTGACTTTGTCTTCTGTGTGTTAACCAATCCTCAATCCATGCTCATACATTACCCCCAATACCGTGATCTCCTATCTTGTGCAATAACCTTTTATGTGGCATCTTATGGAATGTCTTCTGAAAATCCAAATACACTATATCTACAGGTTCCCCTTTATCAACTCTGCTTGTTATATCCTCAAAGAGCTCTAGCAAGTTTGTCAAACATGATTTCCCTTTCACAAAACCATGTTGACTCTGATTGCGTTAAGCTTTTCTAAATGCCCTGCTATTTCTTCCTTAATAATGGACTCTAGCATTTTCCCAACGACAGATACTAGGCTGACTGACCTATAGTTTCCTGTTTTTTGTCTCCCTCCCTTCTTTATGACTGATGCAGTTGGTAAAGCGGAGTTATTTAAAATTCCCAGAGGAAAACTTTAAACAACTCTCATAACCTATAATTTTAAGTGTTATGTCTGAGATGTGACTCTAAATTCAGGAATCAGACCATCAGTTATTGAGGTTTTACATTAAACTAATTGAAACATTTTGCTAATTTATATAGGTTTAAAAAAATATATACACATGGCTCCAAATTACTATTATCATAACTTTTAACAATTCCCAAGCTAATCTCCATTAAGGCAAGAGCAACCCATAGACTTAACCAAACACCAGGCAAAGCATTTTAACCTTACGAATTCAAAATAAAAACAGAATTACCTGGAAAAACTCAGCAGGTCTGGCAGCATCGGTGGAGAAGAAATCAGTTAACGTTTCGAGTCTTCATGACCCTTCGGCAGAACTGAGTATAGTTAGGAGAAAAGTGAAATATAAGCTGGTCTAAGGTGGGGGGGTGGGGGGAGAGAGAAGTTGAGGGTGGGATGATTGTGGAGATAAGCAAGCAGTGATAGGAGCAGATAATCAAAAGATGTCACAGACAAAAGGATCAAAGAGGTGTTGAAGGTGGTGATATTATCTAAGAAAAGTGCTAATTAAGAATGGAAGGCAGGACACTCAAGGTACAGCTCTAGTGGGGGTGAGGTGGAAAGACTAACAAAGTTTTAGTTTTAGATTTAAAAATAATGGAAATAGGTGGGAAAAGAAGAATCTATATAAATTATTGAAAAAATAGGGAGGGGGGAGAAACGGGGTGGGGATGGGGGGAGGGGGAGTTTAAGATCTAAAGTTGTTGAATTCAATATTCAGCCCAGAAGGCTGTAAAGTGCCTAGTCGGAAGATGAGGTGCTGTTCCTCCAGTTTGCGTTGGGCTTCACTGGAACAATGCAGCAAGCCAAGGAGAGACATGTGGGCAAGAGAACAGGGTGGAGTGTTAAAATGGCAAGCGACAGGGAGGTTTGGGTCTTTCTTGTGGACAGACCGCAGGTGTTCTGCAAAGCGGTCGCCCAGTTTGCGTTTGGTCTCTCCAATGTAGAGGAGACCGCATTGGGAGCAACGAATGCAGTAGACTAAGTTAGGGGAAATGCAAGTGAAATGCTGCTTTCAAGTGAATTTCAGGTATTTTTGTTTTTGTTCTAGATTCCCAGCATCCGCTGTATTTTGCTTTTAATTTAATTAGTTTGAAGTCCTATTTACAGCCCTGGTTATACGATTCGCCAGGATACTGGTCCCAGCATGGTTCAAATGATGCCCATCCCAACAGAGCAGCTCTCACCTTCCCCAGTACTGGTGCCAGTGCCCCATGAACCGGAACCCATTTCTCCTACACCAATCTTTTAGCCACGCATTTACCTCTCTAATCTTATTTACCCTGAGCCAATTTGCACGTGGCTCAGGTAGTAATCTGGGGACTATTACCTTTGTGGTTTTGCTTTTTAATTTAGCCCCAAGCTGTTCATAGTCCCTCAGCAGAACCTCTTTCCTAGTCCTACCTATGTCATTGGTGCCTACGTGGACCACGACAACTGGGTCTTTCTCCTCCCACTCCACATTCCTCTCCAGCCCAGAAGAGATGTCCTTAACCTTGGCACCAGGTAGGCGGGACTCTGTCTTTGCTGCAGGGAACAGTATATATCCTCCTAACTATGCTATCCCCTATTACTACTACATTGCTCTTTTCTCCCCACATTTGAATGTCGCTCTGTACCACGGTCAGTGCCCTCATCCACACCAGGAGCAAGAACCTCATACCTATTGGACAAGGGCACTGGCTGAGGCTCCTCCAAAGCTAAATTCTGGATCCCCATACCTCCCTCACTTGTAGTCACACCCTCCTGTCCCTGACCATGGTCCAAATTTGATGTAATTAATCTAAGGGATGTGACTGTCTCCTGAAACAGTGTCCAGGTAACATTTCCCCTCCCTGATGTGTAGCAATGTCTGCAGCTCAGACTCCAGCTCATCAACTCTGAGCTGAAGTTCCTGGAGCAGCCAACACTTGCTGCAGATGTGGTCAGCGTGGATCACACTGGCGTCCACCAGCTCCCACATGCTACAGCTGCAACACATCGCCTGCCCAGCCATCTCTATTCTAATTAATTAATTAATTTGGGTGTTAAATATTTTAAAAGTGAGTTTATTAACTGTACTCTTCAGCTGTAATAACGTCTCTTGATTTAAACCGCTTGGCCAATCAAAAGAGAGACGGAAGAGTTACCTACCTGTTTGACTTTGATGTCACGCTTCGGCTCTGACATTTTGAAACAGGTTGAAGGAGCTCCCGGCTGCTGGTTTTTATTTCACGCAGGTCTGCTGTCCGTGTGCTGGGCCTCCCTCTCTGCCGCTGGTTTTTATCTCCCGCCGCCGCTACTCTCCTCACGCAGGTCCGCTCTCCGCCCTCCCTGACAACGCCCTCTTCTGCCTCTGTAATTTCTTCCAGCTCCAAAACCCTCCATGACCTCTAAACTCCTCCAGTTCTGAAATCTAGCGCATCTCATATCGTAGCAAGATCCCTGGTTGTAGCAAGACTTTCCTATTTTCATACTCCGCCCCCCCCACCTTTACAATAAAGAGCTGTGGACGCTCAGTCATTTCAAGTCGGAGGTTGATTGATTTTTTAGGCACTAAAGGATATGGGGAAAGAGTGGGGAAAGTGAAGTTGATGTAAAAGCTCGGCTGTGATCTCCTTTTGTTGTTTCGGTGTCAGTTTTCGTTTGATAATTCTCCTGTGAAGCACCCAGGGGCCTTTGCTGACATCTGCAATTCTATTACAGGAGAACGAGAGCTCGGTCAGATTGAAGATTGCCTCTTTGATTGGGTTGTTGTCAAAAACTTCAGGCTTTGCAGCTGACTGCATCATAGATGATGTCATCATCGCCCTTAACAATGAAAGTAAGCCTTGAAAACAGCGCGTTAGCAGAAACTGCTACGGTTCCAAGTACACGGCCAGATATTTCTCTTTGGTAGCTTAGTTATGTTACTTTTTTTATTCTTTCATGGGATGTGGGCATCATTGGCCAGGCCAGCATTTGTTGCCCATCCCTAATTGCCCTTGAGAAGCTTTGAGCCACCTTCTTGAACCACTGCAGTCCATGTGGTGTAGCTACACCCACGGTGCTGTTAGGGAGGGTGTTCCAGGATTTTGACCCAGCGACAGTGAAGGAATGGTGATATGTTTCCAAGCCAGGATGGCGAGTGGCTTGGAGGGGGACCTCGCAGGTGGTGGTGTTCCTGCTGCCCTTGTCCCTCTAGATGGTAGAGATCGCAGGTTTTGAAGGTGCTGTCACTGAGTTCCTGCAGTGTATCTAAATGTAGATGGTGCACACTGCTGCTACTGTGTGTCAGTGGTGGAGGGAGTGAATGTTTAAGGTGGTGAATGGGGTACCAATCAAGCAGGCTGCATTGCCCTGGATGGTATTGAGCTTCTCGAGTGTTGGAGCTGCACTCGAGCATGCAAATTAGGAGCAGGAGGAGGCCGCTCGACCCCTCGAGCCTGCTCCGCCATTCAATAAGATCATGGCTGATCTGATTGTAGCCTCAACCCCACATTCCCACCTACCCCTGATAACCTTTCACCCCCTTGTTAATCAAGAACCTGTCCAGCTCTGCCTTAAAAATGTTCAAAGACTCTGCTTCCACTACCTTTTGAGGAAGTGTCCCAAAGACACTCAACCCTCTGAGAGAGAGAAATTCTTCTTATCTGTCTTAAATGAGTGACCCCTAGTTTGAGATTGCCCTACAAGAAGAACCATCCTCTCCACATCCACCCTGTCAAGACCCCTCAGGGTCTTATATGTTTCAATTAATTCACCTCATACTCTTCTAAATTCCAGTGGATACAGGCCTAACCTGTCCAGCCTTTCCTCATGAGACAACCTATCCATTCCAGGCAAGTGGAGAGTATTCCATCACACTCCTGACTTGTACTGAAGTAGTAACACAGAACAGAAGTTCAGATTACACCGTGGCAATTTGAGAGTCTGATTTCTGTATAGATGGCCTGGAAATGAGAGAAGTTGGTTGATATCATGAAGCTAGCAAATTGTCAAAAAAAAAACAACTAACATGTTAGTTGAGGGATTACATATAGGCCTGGACACTAAGTGCAGCTCCCTTACCCTACTGTAATGTCGTGGAATCTTTGATCTCCACATGAGAGGACAGATGAGGCTTCGGTTTAACATCTCATCCAAAAGACAGCACTCCCTCAGTACTGCCCTGGCAGTATCAACCTACATTTTTGTGATCGAGACTCTGGAGTGGGACTCTCAGCCTTCAAACCCGAGGCAAGAGTGCTACTGACTGAGCTACCATTAAGGATCCTTCTTCTTGAGCAGTCCCTCTGGTTCAAGGATGACCTGCTTCCATTCCGGTTCGATGGGTTCTGAGATGGCTAATAATGCACGACCTGCAGACGCTGCCATACTACAAGATGCACTGTAGGAATTCACCAAGCCTCCTTAGACAACAACTTCCAAACCCACGACCATGACCATCTAGAAGGACAGGGGTAGCAGGCGCATGGGAGCACTGCCATTTGGAAGTTCCCTCCAAGCCACTCATCATCCTGACTTGGAAATATATCACTGTTCCTTCACTGTCGCTGGGTCAAAATCCTGGAACTCCCTCCCATGTGGTGTACCTACACCACATGGACTGCAGCGGTTCAAGAAGGCAGCTCACCACCGCCTTCTCGAGGGCAATGAGCGATGGACAATAAATGCTGGCCTAGCCAGCAACTCCCACATCCCATGAATAAATTTTTTTTAAAAAGTGGGAAAGATGGTGCTTGAAGGGTTGGGTAGATGAGTTGTTGGGAGGTTTTCACTCTCCCCGATGCCTCAACTTCGCCTCTGCATGTTACCGATAAAGTGTGCTCGATGTGTTCGGTGCGTTCCCGAATGAGCCTTCTCCATTTTGGTTGGTCACAAGCCGTAGACTTCCATGAGTTGGTGGGATGTTTGACCTTTTCAGTGATGCTTTGAGAACATTCCTAGAGCACATTGCCAGTGCCCACACCAATACTCCCTTCTTCATTTTTTTTTTTGATAGTGATGTTTATCTATCTCACTGCTGTGTGGGATGTTACTTGTACAGGGTAGGGTCTTTGCTTTCACTTCCTGGAAGTCTTCCCTTGCAGCTGAGGCTAACGATAACAATATTCTTGTACCCACGCATCATCCTCTTTAGCCCAAGGAATCGTACATGCCTTTATGAGACAGATAAATGATTTGAATGGTTACAGCACAGAAGGAAGCCACTTGGTCCATTATGTCTGTGCTGGCTCTCCAAAGGAGCAATTCCCCTGGTGCCTCTTCCCCTGACTTTTCCCTGTTGGCCTGCACATTTCTCCCCTTCCAATAATAATCCAATTCCTTCATGAATGCCTCCATTGAACCTGCCTCTACCACACTCTCGGGCAGTACATTCCAAATCCTAACCACTTGCTGGGTGAAAAAGTTTTTCCTCATGTCGCCATTGCTTCTTTCGCCAATTATCCCAAAACTCTGCCTTCTGGTTCTTGGTGCTCCCACCAATGGGAACAGTTTCTCCCTATCTACTCTTTTTCTAGACCCCACATGATTTTGTATACCTCAATGAAATTGCCTTTCAACCTTCTCAAAGGAAAATAGTGCTATAACCGCAAAGAGAAGTTAATTTTACAATTATTTTTACATGATAAACACAGACCATTGGATGGGAGCAAACTTAAACCCATTGGGACTTGGTAATTCACTGCAGTACTGAGGGTACGTTGTATTGTCAACCCTTTGGTTAAGATGTTAACCTAAGGCTGTTCAGGATCAAAGAACCCATGGAACCATAGAACAGGGTGTTTGCTCAGTGTCCGCAGTATTACACCCTATTTAAACATCACCGCCAAAAATATACAAATCATTCACCTCACTGCTGTTATGTGGGGTGTTACTGATGCAGAATAGGGCCATCGTTTGCATTTGATTTGGCACATATATCGGACGTTCCTTCATGGTTGCTGTGCCAAAAATCCTGGAACTCCCACTTAACAGAATCACGGAATTATTACAGTGCAGAAGGTGGCAATTTAGCTCATCCAGTCTGCAGCAGCTCTCTGAATGAGTGATCCACTTATTGCCATTTTCCACCACCTCCCTATAACCCTGTATGTTCATCCTTTTCAGTTAACAGTCTAACTCCCTTTTGAATGCCTCGATTGAACCTGCCTCCAGCATGCTCTCAGGCAGCGCATTCCAAATCCTAACCACTCGCTGCGTGAAAAAGTTTGTGGACGTACCTTTGCTGTATGGACTACAGCAGTTCAAGAAGGTGGCTTACCACCACTTTTTTTTTTCAAAGGACATCTCGGACTGAGCAATAAATGTCTGCCTTACCAGTGATGCCCACGACCCGAGAATGACTTTTTTATTAGGTGAAACATTTTGTGATACTTCAACAACATGATAAGACACTAAGGCTGACCATGACCTGAAACGTTAACTCTGTACAGATGCTGCCAGACCTGCTAGAGCGTTTTCAGCATTTTCTGCTTTTATTTCATGATAAGATGGGGGTTTTTTGCCACTTTTATCTCGGAATAGGTGTCAATACCAGAGGAAAAATACAAGTGACTGTTGGGTGAAAATGGGCAAAATCTCAAATTGTCTTTGTAAATGCTAGGAATCTTCTCTTCCAGAATGCCCACCTTGGAGAAGTTCTCTCCAACGGGATTTCGTTTTTCTCTTCTGACTTGTTCACGTTCTTTGCTTTCCATCTCCTCTCTCTCATTTGAACAGATATCTTTTTTAAAAAAACCTGCTCCCATTGCCACATTTCCTTACTCAGCAACTGTCTCTGGCTTGAACCGATTCCGTGTGGACTCCAACCCAAATTACACTCTTCGTGTTCTGATTACATATACCTCCAAGTCATCCAGAACTCCTCGAACTGCTATTCTTGCTGCATAAGTAGCCATTTCATGCCTCATTTGAGCACTACCTTTGCGTCTTTACTATAACCATTACCACTACCACTCTTCAGAGCTAAAGATGAGAATAAATGTGATGTAATTTACACTGTTTAAGAGGGGGTGGAGCAGGTGAAGCTGGATAGAAGGTCAGCGATAGATGGGGGCTAAGGAGAGATTGACAAAGATGACATGGACACGAGACAAAGAGAGTGTTAATGGTAGTGGTAAGGGCAAAAGAAGGTGCTGATAGTGACCTAAAGGTAAGAAAGCAGAATGTGTGAATAGCAGAACAAGGGTCAGCACTTGGTGAAAGAACAACATGGAACAAGTAACAGATGGCCCTGTTGGGGGCAGGGTGTGGGGAGAGGGCAGTAGCTGGGGGAAATGGAGAGAAAAAGGGGATAAAACAATGAATAAAAATGAGTAAATAAAATAAATTTTACTTATTGTTATTAATAAAAATAAAATAAAGTAAATAAAAAATATGAAGATAAATTTTAAAGGGATTTAAAAAGAGGTGAAGATAGAGGAGAGTGTTCATGGTCTGAAGTTGTTGAACTCATTGTTAAGTCCGGAAGGCTGTAAAGTGCTTAATCAGAAGGTGAGGTGCTGTTCCTCCAGTTTGCATTGGTCTTCACTGGAACATTGCAGCAGGCTAAGGGCGGACATGTGGGCATGACAGCAGGATGGTGTGTTGAAATGGCAAGTGTCAGGAAGGCCTGGGTCATGCTTGTGGACAGACTGAAGGTGTCTGCGTTTGGTCTCCCCAATGTAGAGGAGAGCACATTGGGAGCAGTGAATGCAGTAGACCAAATTGAAGGAGATGCAAGTGAAGCGCTGCTTCACCTGAAAGGGGTGTTTGGGCCCTTGGACAGTGAGGAGGGAGGAGGTAAAAGGGTAGATGTTGCACCTTCTGCGATTGCATGGGAAGGGGATGAGGTGTTGGGGATGATGGAGGAGTGGATCAGGGTGTCCTGGAGGGAACAGTCCCTACAGAATGTTGGTGGGGGGGGAGAGGAGGGAGTGGTGTTTGGGGAAGATGTGCTTGGTGGTGGCATCATGCTGGAAATGGCGGAGGATGATCTTTTGAATGCAAAGTCTGGGGTGAGAAGTGAGGACAAGCGGGGCCCTATCATGGTTCTGGGAGGGAGGGGAAAGGCTGAAGGCAGAGGCGTGGGAAATAGGTCAGACACGGTCGAGGGCACTGTCAACCACAATGGGTGGGAAACCTCAGTAAAGGGAAAAGGAAGACATGTCAGAAGCACTGTTTTGCAAGGTGGCATCATCGGAACAGATGCGACGGAGGCGAAGGAACTGAGTAAAAGGATTGGAGTCCTTACAGGAAGCAGGGTGCGAGGAGCTGTAGTCGAGGTAGCTGTGTAACGATATTGGTGGACAGTCTATCACCAGAAATGGAGACAGAGGTCAAGGAAGGGAAGGGGAAGTGTCGGAGATGGACCATGTGAAGGTGATAAAGGGGTGGAAATTGGAAGCAAAATTGATTAATTTGTTCCTGGCCCAGACGAGAGCATGAAGTGTCACCGATACTGTGATGTTTGTGTTTAATATTTATCTTTTTTTTGTAAAAGGACATTTTAGTTAAAAAGAATTGTTATATAAAACCTGACAGTAGGGTATGCTAAGTCTGGATGTATTGCCCTCTGGTGGAGAATAAGGAATAAAGGAACCTTCTGTTTTCACACAGAAAGTTGGTGTTCGGAAGCAGATAGCTGTGTGTGTGTTCTTAATTGTTAAACCGAGGCCCTAACTGCTCTGTCAGGTGGATGTAAAGGATCTCATGGTACTATTTTCTCTCTGTTGTCCTTTCAAATGGTGACGAAAAGTGGGAGCATCGTTATTAGGGGCTTTAGAGGCTTTTGATCCAGCTACTATGGACTTTGTAGTTTATGTTGAACAAATGGGACAGTTTTTCATTAGGAATGAGATTGAAGAGGAAAAGCAGGCCTCAGTGTTTCTTACAGTCATCGGAATGAAAATTTTCACTTTACTGAGAAATCTCATTGCTCCTGATAAGCCAGCAGGTAAAAGCTTTAAAGAGCTTGTGGACATTTTGAACCCAACCAGCAATTATTGCCGAGAGATTCAAGTTTCACGGAGGAGAACAGCATGAAAGTGAGTTCATTTCCCAGTTCCTGGCTGAGTTGAGAAGGAAAAGGGCATCACGAGGAACGCACAGACAAGTCGCGCTTGAAAATAAACAGGCAGTTTAAAAAGACGCATTCTTAAGGTATTCTCTTTTAACAATTTTAATTTCCCCCTAACAACCAGCCTTATGCCAGCAGGCCATGGACAAAATACAAAAATGATGCGAGTTCAGACGAGACAGAAAGTGAAACTAACAACGACATTGCAGAAGAACAATTGTATTGTTTTCAGTCTATTGTGAAACTAAATGAAGGACTAAAAGTTGGCTTTGCCTTAAATGTTGAAATGGAGGTTGACATGGAGCATCTGTTTTCTGTTGCTTCAGAGAAAACCTGGGAGAAAATTTTCAAGAAATGCCCATCGGGGAAAACCCTCCTCCAGCTTAGCACCTACGCTGTTGAGCCTGTGAATATACTTGGAAAAATGTCCATTCAAGCTAAGTATGGAGATCAAATAGCAAGGTTGCCGCTTATCATTGCGAAAGGGGATCGTCCATCGCTTATGGGCGGGAACTGGCTAAAAGAAATTTGGCTGGACTGGAATAAAATAAATAAAGTGCATTGCAACCCCATGTTGCTGTCATTATTAGTCAAGCATACTGACGCCTTCAAAGAAGGTCTTGGACTTATTAAAGACATTGAAGCCAAACTTGCTGTGAGAGCTGAAGTTTCTCCAAGGTACTTTAAACCATGTTCATTTCCCTACTCAATGTGACAGAAAATCGAACAGGAACTAGAACGATTTGAAAACTTTAGATAACAGATAATTGAGAAAGTTGATTTATGCAGAGTGGACAGCTCCAATAGTCCCAGTTGTGAAGGATGACGGATCTGTCAGAATATGTGGTGACTATAAAAGCACCATTAACCCTTTCCTAGAAGTACATCAGTACCCGCTACTGAAAATTGAGGACCTAGTCGCTGATCTGAATTGTTCCCAAAGCTAGACCTATCACAGACATTTTTGCAAATGCGGCTGAGTGAAGATTCCAGGACATATACAACGCACACAGGTCTATATCAATACAAACAACTTCGATTTGGAATCGCGTCATCACCAGTGAAGAAGGTACACCCTCCGATCCTGCAACTACCACATAGGCCAGGTGAAGAGGAGAAGTTACACTCTCCTATCACACAGTGACCACAGAGACTGAGGTTTCCTTTAACCAGTTTTATTCAAGCATATGCAAGGGAGCCGCAATCATTCCTAAGAATGAAGACCCAGTTCCCAGATTGATTACATTTCATTACTTTTGTACTTTTTCTTATCATAACACATTTGAATACATCCAATCGGTAACCTACACACTGGTCTCATGCTAACTCTATCCTATTGAGTACGTAAACATGTGATTTTGCTAACCAATTATTCTAAAGGATGTATACATAATTATTATCCAATCAAAGTTAAAACACGTACGCATAGACCTTGGTTCTCACAACTCAAGACTGTTTATTTGTGTTTCATCCCATATCTAAGCTAAAACCATCTGCACCTTCCCTATGTGAGAGAGGAGTACACTTAATCTATTTTATGTCCTGCTTGTGTCTCCAGTCTGACTCTCAAGGCTGTGTAATGTTCATCTGGTAATCTTCAACTTTTAATATGTTTAGCAGCCATGTCTGTCTGGAGATTTTAAGGGTTTTTCAGTAAATTCTTAAGATGTTCTCTTTTAACATTTTTAATTTCCCCCTAACAACCAGCCTTATGCCAGCAGGCTATGGACAAAATACTGCAGGGCCTCCCTGATGTAATTTGCTTCCAAGACAACATGCTCATCACCGGGAAAAACCTCCCAACTCATTTAGAGAACCTAGGCAGGGCCCTGTGTAGACTGGAAAAATACGGCATCCGCTGTAAGAAATCCAAATGCTTGTTCCTGAAGCCCTCAGTGGCGTACCTGGGACATCTGATCGACAAAACTGGCCTCTCGACCTTGCCCAGAAAGGTGGAGGCAGCGGTGAATGCACCACAGCCCAAAAATGTTAAGGAGCTTTGTTCGTTTTTGGGACTTGTGAATTACTATGGCAAGCTCATTTCCAGTTTGGCTACCAAGGCAGCACCACTGAATAACCTGCTGAAGAAGAATGCAAAATGGGATTGGCCACAAGCCTGTCAAAGTTTCAAGGAACTCAAGCAAGAGCTCACTTCTGCTATAAAGTCCTGGCACATTTCAGTGAGAAGTTGCCTGTCAGCCTGGCTTGTGGTGCACCTGGATATGGTGTTGGAGCTGTCATCTCCCACACATTTCCTGATGGCAGTGAAATACCCATTGCATAAGCCTCACGCACATTGTCCAAGGCAGAACAAAATTATGCCCAAATTGAGAAGGAAGCTCTTGGACTAATCTATGGAGTCAAGAAGTTCCACCAATGTTTGTATGGGTGTAAATTCACCTTAATTACAGACCACAAGCCTTTGACCTGGTTGCTTAGCCCGAAGTCTCAAACCCTGACACTTGGCTGCTGTACGCCTACAAAGGTGCGCACTGGTCTTACCTGCTTACCAGTACGAAGTTACATTTCGCTCGACTGAGAATCATGGATGCGGACTCACTTTCCAAACTTCCGTTATGCCACAGCTCCACAACCCAAAGTGAAGTCACTGCTTTGGGTTATGTTAGACATGTTAAAGTGGATACACACGCAATTTGTGCACCTCAAGTGACTATTGAGCTTAAACCTTACTACTTGCGTAGATTTGAGCTGACTCTGCAAGATGGTTGGTTGTTATCAGGAATCAGTTGTTGTTCCTCAAATTCCAAACCCAAATGTTAGAAGAACTTCACCTCAGTCCCAATGGAACCGTCAAAATGAAAGTATTGGCTTATCTACGTGTATGGTGGCCATACCTGGATTAAGACATTGAAGGCTATAGGTCAAGTGCTGGTAAATGGGATTAGGTAGGTAGGTTAGGTGTTTTTCAAGTGTTGGTGTAGACTCGATGGGCCAAAGGGCCTCTTCTGCACTGTGATTCTGTGAAGGCATGGTCAGTGATTGCCTTCCATGCCAAGAAATGAAGTCTTCTCCTGCACCTGCCCCATTACATCCGTGGGCTTGGCCTGACCACCCATGGCAGAGACTTCATGTGGACTTTGCCGGACCACTTCTCGGACATACGTTCCTGATTGTGGTGGATGTCAGCACAAAGTGGCCTCGTTATTCCCATGAAGTCAACTACTTCAGCAAAGACCGTTGATGCTCTCTGGAATGTGTTCACTACTTTTGGATTGCCGGAGCAGCTTGTGTCTGACAATAGCACACCGTTCACATGGTATGAATTTCAAACAGTCCTGAAAAACAATGGGATCAAGCAGGTTCTCATCTCGCTTTACTACCCATCTTGAAATGGTGAAGCGGAGCGCTTTGCCCAGATATTCAAAATGGCCGTATTGAAGGGGAGGACGCAAACAGATTGGAAGTTGAAGCTGACGAGCCTTTTGATGTATCGTAAACTCCACGTGCAACAGCAGGCGTATCTCCTGCTGAGCTGATGTTTGGAAGACAACCGCGTACCAGAATGGATTTGCTGTGTCCGGATTTGAAAGGAAAGATTAGTTCAAGGCAACTTGAACACAAAAGGTCACATGACACAAGTAAACCCGCTCGTGAGTTTAATCTGGATCAGTCTGTTTGGGTCCGAAGTTACTGTGGGACACCAAAGTGGCTCCTGGGAAGAATCATCAAGCGCCGAGGCCCACTGACCTATGATGTTGAATCTTCCTGTGGAATCTGGAAGAGAGACACTGACCAGATTGGAGAAGCCAAATCCAAGGAACCAAATTTCCAGGGATCTCCAGTCACAGTGGAAAATTTCTGGGAAACACCTCCATTTGGTGAAACCCAACTAGATTCAGTTGACAAACCTGTAACACCTGTAGCTGCAACTGTTGAACCTGAACAGAGACAAGTGGAACAGGAGAACCTTCTATTTCTAAGCAAACAAATTGAGATGCCTAAGCCAACAATCTCCTCTCTACACCAAAATGAATCTGCAAACCGCCTGATCGATTTGTTCCTGGCTAAAGGGGGAGGAGATGTGACGCTTCTGTTTAATGTTTATGCTTTTTTTGGAAAAGGACATTTTAGTTAAAAGAATTGTTAAATAAAAGCTGCCAGTAGAGTGTGCTAAGTCCCAGATGTATTGCCTTTTGTTGGAGAGTAAGGAATAAAGGAACCTTCTGTTTTTCACACAGGAAGTTGGGGTTCAGTAGCAGATAGCTGTGTGTGTATTCTGAATTGTTAAGAAGTGACAAAACACTTCGGATACAGTCATCGATGTACCAAAAAAAAAGAGTTGTGGGAGGAGGCATGAGTAGGACTGGAACAAGGAATGTCCCACATACCTCATAAAGAGACAGGCTAGCAGGAAATGTTTTCTTTTTTCAGATGCTAAGGAACACAAGCTCCAACAACTTATTGATACTAACGCCCATTCAGGACCCTCCACCCCTTCCCCACCCCTTTATCCAACCCCAGCGCTTGCTGTGTATTCGCCATACTCTCTGGCCTTCCCCTCTCTGATGCTGAATGTTCCGTACTCAGCAAAGGACTCCGTTTCATACCCGCATGCCCTCACCTCAATGAATTTCGGGCTTGGCATGATGCTGAACTTACTCTTCGTCTGCCGCCATGCTTGCTTGTTTGGGCAGGAGACTCTTCTCCCCCACCCCGCCACATGGGTCCTTTCACCCTCCTCAATTACTCTCCCTCCCTCCACTTGTATCCCTCCCTCTGGCCTCTTAACCTGCTCTTGATCTTTTTCATTGTGAACTGTCAGTGTGCCATCAGCCGTCTCGATTTCTCCACTCCTCACCCACTTTAACCTGTCTCCTTCTGAACTTGTTGCACTCTGTTTCTCGGTACATCGTCGAACTGTATCGGTGCTGCTTCATGCTCTTGTCTGGACCTGGAAAAATTTATCAATTTTGCTTCCAATTTCCACCCCTCTATCACCTTCAAATGGTCCATCTCCAACATTTCCCTTCCCTTCCTTGACTCCTCAGTCTGTTACCAGAAATAGAGACAATCCACCAATACTTGTTACAAGCCGACTGACTGACTCCCACAGCTACCTCGACTACAGCTGCTCACACCCTGCATCCTGTAAGGACTCCATCCCATTCTCTCAGTTCCTTCGCCTCCCTCGCATCTGTTCCAATGATGCCACCTCCAAACGGCACTTTTGACATGTCTTCCTTCTTCCTTAACCGAAGTTTCCCACCCACGGTGGTTGACAGGGCCCTCAACCGTGTCCGATCCATCTCCTGCACCTCTGCCCTCACACCTTTTCCTCCTCCACCCCCTCCAGAACCATGATAGGGTTCTCCTTGTCCTCATTTTTCACCCCACCAGCCTCCGCATTCAAAGGATTATCCTCTGCCACTTCCGCTAACTCCAGCATGATGCCACCACCAAACACATCTTCCCCTCACCCACCCTGTCAGCATTTCGTAGGGAGCGTTCCCTCCGGGATACCCTGTTCCACTCCTCCATCACCCCCAACACCTCACCCCCTTTCCATGCAATCGCAGAAGATGCAACACCTGCCCCATTACCTCCTCCCTCCCCACCATCCAAGGGCCCAAGCACTCCTTTCAGGTGAAGAAGTGCTTCACTTGTACCTCCTTCAATTTAGTCTACTGCATTCACTGCTCCCAATGCGTTCGGCTCTACATTGGGGAGACCAAATGCAGACTGGGTGACCGCTTTGCAGAACACCTTCGGCCTGTCCGCAAGCATTACCCAGACCTCCCTGTCGCTTGCCATTTCAACACACCACCCTGCTCTCATGCCCACATGTCCGTCCTTGGCCTGCTGCATTGTTCCAGTGAAGCTCAACGCAAACTGGAGGAACAGCACCTCATCTTCCGACTAGGCACTTTACAGCCTTCCGGACTGAATATTGAGTTCAACAATTTTAGATCATGGACACTCTCCTCCATCCTCACCCCTTTTTAAAATCCCTTTTTATTTATTTTTATTCATTTAGTCATTATTTTATCCCCATAGCCCTTTTTCAATCCTTTTTCCCCAACCACTGCCCCCTCCCTCTCCCCCCATCCCACCCCCAAAAGGGCCATCTGTTACTTGTTGTTCTTTCACAGAGTGCTGACCCTTGTTTTGCTATTAACACATTCTGCTTTCTTACCTTTATGCCACTATTAGCATCTTCTTTAGACCTTACCACTACCATTATCAACCCCTTTGTTGTGTCCATGACATGTTTATCAATCTCTCCTTAGCCCCCACCTATCGCTGACCTTCTATCCAGCTTCACCTTCTTTCCCTTAAACAGTATAAATTTCATCACATTTCTACTTCTCTTTAGCTCTGAAGAAGAGTCACACGGACTTGAAACATTAACTCTGTTTCTCTCTCTGCAGACGCTGTCAGACCTGCTGAGTTTTTCCAGCACTTTCTGTTTTTATTTCAGATTTCCCAGCGTCCGCGGTATTTTGCTTTCACCACTGCCACTCTCTTCGGCTATTGCATCATGCCATCTTTTTGTTATTTAATCTCCCCTGCCCTCCACCCTACCACAGGCCTTCTCCTTTGTTTCTCCCGCCTCCCCTTTCCTCTTTCACTGGCTTTTAAGAGGCAGCTTGACAAATATATGAATAGGATGGGAATAGAGGGATACGGATGCCGGAAGTGCAAAATGTTTTAGTTGACGAGCAATATGATCGGCGCAGGCTTGGAGGGCCGAAGGGCCTGTTCCTGTGCTGTACTTGTCTTTGTTCTTTGTTCTAAAACTCTTACGTTTCTAGCTTTCTTCAATTCACGATGAAAGGTCTTTGACGTGTGACGTTAATTCTGTTTTCCTCTCCACGGATGCTGCCTGACTTGCGAAGCATTTCCTTCAGATTTAAAGCATCTGCTGTATTTTGCTTTTGTATGAGAATATAAGTCGCCCGGATTTTGGAGTATTTGTTTTTAAATATGCTGTCCTGTTGCAGAGTCTCACCACGTCCTTGCCCAGTTACTGGATACTATTTTGGTGATTGGCATTCAGCTCCAGGACAATCTGCCTCTCAGCTTCCGTTTGGTGGAGATTGGATGTAAGGTAGGAAAAGTTTGCTTGTTTGTTTCCGATTTCTCCCCCGGCTGTTGACGGGTGAAAACAAGGGAGGAAATTATTCCTGGTGGGCGAGCTTTAGATATATTTTAGGAAACGGAAAAGCGCATCAACTCCATCCCTCCTTAACCAGATTGAACCCACCAACCCAACCCAACTTGCATTTATGCTGGGCCTTTAACATCATAAGACATCCTTAGGTGCTTCACAGGAAAATTATCCAACAGATTTGGAAACTGAGCCACATGAGAAGACGTTGGCTCAAATGAGCAAAAGCTTGATCAGAAACAAGGGTTTTAAGGAGCATCTTAAAGGAAGAGAGAGAGAGAGAGATGGAGATGTTTAGGGAAGGAATTCCAGAACTTAGGATCTGGACAGTTTTTATTTTATTCATTCATGGGATGTGGGCGTCATCGGCTAGGCCAGCATTTATTGACGGTCCCTAATTGCCTTTGAGAAGGCTGTAGTGAGCCACCTTTTTGAACCGCGGCAGTCCATGTCGTGTAGGTACACCACAATGCTGTTGGGGAGGGAGTTCCAGGATCTTGGCGCAGTGACAGTGAAGGAACGGTGATATATTTCCAAGTCAGGATGGTGTGTAGTTTGGAGGGGAACTTTCAGGTGGTGGTGTTCTCATCCACCTGCTGCCCTTTCCCGTCCAGATAGTAGCGGTCGTGGGTTTGGGACG
This sequence comes from Cetorhinus maximus, assembly GCF_964194155.1. NCBI lineage: Eukaryota > Metazoa > Chordata > Chondrichthyes > Lamniformes > Cetorhinidae > Cetorhinus > Cetorhinus maximus. The sequence continues at coordinate 5,518,012 of NC_135885.1, forward strand.
TGCTGTCGAAAGAGTCTTGGCGAGTTACCACAGTGCATCTTGTAGATGGTACACATTGCTGCTACTGTGCGTTGATGGTGAAGGGAGTGGCTGCTTGTGGATGAGGTGCCAGTCAAATGGGCTGCTTTGTCCTGGATGGTGTCAAGCTTCTTGAGTGTTGTTGGAGCTGCACTCATCCAGGCAAGTGGAGACTCAGGAGGTACGTTACTTGCTGCAGGATTCCTAGTCTCTGAAGGCAATGTTGCCAGAGGTGGATTAACATTAGGGGTGCACAAGAGGCCAGAATTATATAAGTAGATATCTCAGAGGGTTGTAGGGCTGGAGGAGATTACTGATAGAGACAAGGCCTACTCCATCTCCTATTCCTTACGTTTTTCTATCTTGGCCATGGTGTGAAGAATTCTCCCTGGTGTTCTGGTCAATATGCACCCCCTCAACCAACAGATAAAATCAATTATCTGGCCATTGTCACGTTGCTGTTTGTTGGAACTTGCTGTGCGCAGATTGGATGCCATGATTCCTATGTTGTCACAGTGACCATACTTCAGAAACGACCTCATTGGCTGCGAAGTGTTTTGGAACGTCCTGCGGTTGTGAAAGGCGTTCTATAAATGTGTGTCTGTCTTTCTTTGCATTCTGTGTAACTCCAGTGGTTTTTTTTCTTTACAATATTCAGCACTTGGCGGATACGTCCCACATGGTGCGCAATAAATGTTTGCAGCTGATCGGTTGCCTGGGCTCCCTGGATAAACCAGCGATGAAGGAGCTGGAAAGCCTTGCTGCCAGAGATGTGCAGAAAATCATCAGTGACTCTTTCACCGACCAGGATCCTCGTGTTCGAACAGCTGCGATGAAAGCCATGGTGAGTTTGAATTTGTGTGTGTGTGGTCTGTTCAGCGCACGCTCAGCAGGTGATCAGGTCAGGCTAGCCCTCTCTCAGACCTGAGTCGGAAGGTTGTGATTTTAACTAGCGCTCCAGAGACTTCAGTGCATAATCTAGGCTGATACTCCCAGTGCAGTACTGAGAGAGCGCTGCTTTGGAGGAACTGACTTTCAGGTGAGACGTTAAACCGGCTGACCTCTGAGGTGGATGTAAAAGATCTCTTGGCACTCTTTCAAAGAAGAAGAGGGAGGTTGTCGTCCTGGTCAATATTTATCCCTAAAAATTAACATCACAAAAACGAGTGATCACATTGCTGTTTGTGGAAGCTTGCCATGCGCAGAATTGCCTGCTGAGTTTTGTACATTACAACAGTACCTACACTTCAAAAAGAGTACTTTTATTGTCTGTTAAGTGCTTAGAGATGTCTGGTGGTCATGAAAGATGTTGTGTGCGCGCAAATGGTTTGTTCTTTTTGTTGTGATATCAAACAACAACAACTTGCACTTTATATAATGCTTTGAACTTAGCAAAGCATCCCAAAATGCTTCACAGGACCATGAATCGGGCAAAATTTGGCTTTGGGCCAAATAAGGAGATATTAGGAAAGGTGATTGAAAGCTAGGTTAGGTTTTAAGGAGCGTCTCGAAAGGAGTAGAGAGGTTTAGAAAGGGAATTCCACAGCTAAGGGCCCAAACACGTGAAGGCACGTCAATGGTAGAGCCATTAAAATCGGGACGCAGAAGAGGCCAGAATTAGAGATCGAAACATAGGTTATTGAACTCCAAAGGTAACTTATTGTGGGAAGCGCTCTGAGATGATCCATATAAATCCAACAAAAAGTGCTGGAATTACTCAGCAGGCCTGGCGGCATCTGTGGAGAGGGAAACAGAGTTAACGTTTCGGGTCCAATATGACTCGAAATATTAACTCTGCTTCTCCCTCCACAGATGCTGCCAAACCTGCTGAGTTTTTCCAGCACTTACTGTTTTTGTTTCAGGTCTCCAGCATCCACGGTATTTTGCTTTTATCACAGCAATCCAGAGGCCCAGGCTAATGCTGTGGGGAGGTGGGTTCAAATCCCATCATGGCAGCTGGTAGAATTTAAATTCAGTTGTTCAAATCTAGAATTGAAAACTAGTCTCAGTTTTGTGGTCACTATTACTATCGTCGGTTGCTGTAAAAACCCATCTGGTTCACTCATGTCCTTTAGGGAAGGAAATCTGCCGTCCTTACCTGGTCTAGCCTGGCACATATTGACCATCCCTAATTGTTCTAAGTGGGAGGTCCTGTGGTGCAGTGGGTAGCGTCCCTGCCTCTGAGCCAGAAGCTCCGGAATCAAGTCCCACTCCCCAACTTGATGGCCAAGGAATGTGCGCTCATAACGCCGCCAAACAGGCCGGGTATAAACTTTGTAAATCCTTTCAACACATGCCAGTGACAGGCGGTAAGAGTGGGAGAGATTCCCGGTCAGCCACGTGATGGAAAGAATGTTGGAGCCTCTACCATCACTATCCATAGCTCCAGACTGCAGCATGCATGTAAATGTGTGTGTTGCCACAGCAACTCAGACTCCTTGGGGGTTGGTTGGCTCAGTTAGATGGACAGCCGATGTGGGTCAGATTGGTGTCAACAGCATAGGGTTTAACCCTCGTTCCGGCTGAGGTGGATTCGGGATCGGCCTCCTTGCCCTGATCCGGGGTGGAGGTTGTGGCGCTGTGGGTCGGACCTGCTTTTGGACAGAGAACTGAAGGAGAAGAATTGTTCTTAACTGAGTGGCTTACTAAGCTGTTAAGAGTCGAGAGTGGATCTGGAGTCGCATATGGGCCAGGCTGGGTAAGGGGGTGAGACTTCCTTTGCTAAAGGACATTAATGAATGCTAACAATCAGTAGTTACGTGGTCACTGTTTACAGATAGTAACTTTATATTTCAGATTTTATTTATTAACTGGATTTAAATTCCCCCGTTTCCATGGTGCGATTTGAACTCATGTCTCCGAATCATTAGTCCAGACCTCCTGGATTACCCATCCAGTAACGTAGCCACTAGGGCTGTCGTACCCTAGAAGTCCCAAAGTGTTTCACAGCCAGAAAATTAAGTGTAGCCACTTCTCAGAGGAGGTGGAGTGGGGGGGGAGCTCTCCCGGGTGTCAGGCGAAATATTTATCCCTCAGCCAACGTCACAATCGATACAGATTACTGGTCACTTATCACATTGCTGTTTGTGGGAGCTTGCTGTGCGCAGATTGCCTGCTGCATTTCCTACATCACAACAGTGAGTACCCTTCAAAAAGAAAGATTACTTCATTGGCTGTGAAGTGCTTTAGGACGTCCCAAGCTCGTTATAAGTTTTCATGTATTAACACAACTTTAAATTCAACAGGCTGTGTGGGAGGGAGGTCTGTGACAGCAGTGTTCACCTGGATGGCCACTTGTAATAGTTACCATGCATCCGCGACCTGATGGTTGGGCTGCCCTGCTGAGAATTGGTGCATTTTATTTTGTGTTTTTTGTCCTAGTTGCAGTTGCACGAACGGGGAATGAAGCTGCAGCAGATCATCTACTGCCAGGTAAGGACGTCACAAAAGCATCGGCGAGGGCGCTGATGTGATTCACCAGCATGCTGGCTTGAGGGGGTCTCCAGTGATGTGGAGGGCCTGGAGAATCTGGGATTGTTGTCCTCGGAGCAGAGAAGGTTATGGGGAAACCCAAATCATGATGGGTTTTGATAGAGTAAATCAGGAGAATCTGTTCCCCTGGCAGAAGGGTCAGTAGCCAAAGGACCCAGGTTTAAGACCATTTGTAAAAGAACCAGAGATGTTATCAGGGAATAATTTTTATGATCTTGAATGCACTGACCGAATGAGCAGTGGAAACCACTTCAATAGTAACTTCCAAAAAGGAGTTGAATAAAGACAGGGCTTTGGGGGATGAGTAAGGAAGAGTGGGACTGATTGAATAGTTCTTTCACAAAACCAACATGAGCACAATGGACCGAATATCCTCCTTTTGTGCTGTATGACCTTAAATACAGAAGAAATGAAACTGCTGAAGATTTGTTGTGTGGCGTGGGAATATACAGAGAAAGGTGAAAGAGAGAGAGGCCCCACCCCACCCGTTAGTCAGTGTAACCTTGTCAATCACCCACCACACTCCCCATATTTAGGCTTGGGACTGAGCCCCCAGCTTTCTGACTTTTACATGACGACACCGTGCAAAGCCAAGCCTTTCCTACTTGAGCTGCGCAGGATATCATTGAAGAAGATTGATGGCTCACCTGTAAGGCATTGGCTGACCCCAGCAGGGATGTGATGGGGTTTCTATAGTTGGACTCAGTACCCTTTGACTGACTAGGGTGGGGTCTGTCTTGTTGGGAGGGAAATCAGCCGAGTTTCGCACTCCTCCACTCCTGATCGCTATCTAGAGACCCCTTGCTGAAAGTACATGGACATAGCCTCTAACACTAGTCCCCCCCCCTCCCCCATTCATCCCCCCCTACCTCACTTGCAATGGCATCTCTGTCTGCAAACAACTAATATCCTGGCAACACAGATTGTTTCAGCTCTCGGGTCAGCAATGACCCCTTGGGCAAGGCAGCAATGGATTATCAGAGCCTGGGGAATCCTCTGACCATGTTTGTAGGGTGGAATAGGTTTTGATTTATAATGATCATCCTTATTTTCAAATCGCTCCATGGCTTCACCCCTCCCTACCTCTATCATCTCCTCCAGCCCTACAACTCTCCAAGATCTCTGCACTTATCCAATGCTGGCCTCTTGAACACCTCCAACTTCAGTTGCTCCACCATTGGAGGCTGTGGCTTCAGCTGCCTGGGCTCTGCATTTGGGAATACCCTCCTTAAGCCTCTCCGCCTCTCTACCTCTCTCTCCTCCTTTAAGACTCCCCTTAAAACCTATCTCTTTGACCGGTGGCTACATCCTTGGCCATAATGTCAATTTCTCTCTGATTAATATTTTCCTCTGCAGAACCTTGGGACGTTATACCACGTTAAGAGTGCTATATCAATGCAAGTTGTTGTTGTTGAATGTGACTGACACTGACCATTTTGTTTCTTTTTCCGGTTACCTTTTCAAAGGCTTGCAAAGCATTGTCGGACGACTATGAACAAGTGCGCTCTGTGGCCGTGCAGCTGGTGTGGGTCCTCAGCCAGCTCTACCCCGACAGGTTAGTGTTGCTGCATTAAGGTGTACTTCAGTGCGATTTAGACTGAGCTCTTGGACTGAAATCCCAGCCTGATCCTCCTCCCAGCTGATTCAGGGTTAGCACACAATGGGCATACCCTACATCAAGCAAGGCATATGTTACTAAGTCACTTCTGGAAAATAGGGAAAATTGCAGTTTTGACTGGTATGGGGGGGTGGATGGGATGGGTCTGGGGCGGTGGGGCACGAAACAGGTGGTAGTATATTGGCCCCCTGCCACGAACGCACCTTCCAGATTTCCTCCCTATTGATGATGCATTGATGAAAGGACTGTTTACTTACAGAGTTTGTGACTGGAGGCAGGGCTCTGCGGTTTTTGAATTTAGTTTGCAAACATAATGCCACCCCTGTGAAATATTTATTATGCATAAGTCAACAGCACATGACATTAATAATGGATCATGGGTTTGCTTGTTTGCATTATGCAGTGGGGGTTAATCTGTTGGTGGCTTTTGATTAAAGTGGTTGCATGGATTAAAAGGGAGGTAAAGAATTTGAGGATGTTCTTTCTGAGGACTGAATGAGTTGGTACACAATGTCCCCATTTTCATGCGACTGTCTTCGTTACTTTAGTATAGTTCCCATTCCGTCATCCAATGAGGAAATCCGCCTGGTCGATGATGCTTTCGGGAAGGTTTGTCACATGGTGAATGACGGATCCTGGTTAGTGAGAGTGCAAGCAGCCAAGCTGTTGGTAGGTTTTTCCTCCAGGACCTTCCAGTGCTAAATAATAATTAAATCATTACGTTGAGTCCAGTGGCTGTGCTCCCCGTGGTAACTTGTCTTAACCCCTGTCCTTGATGAGCCTTGCAACTTCTGTCGTGGCTTGTTTGAGAGCTCTGGGCTTCGGTCTCACCCAGGACGCTCCCCAGTGCAGTGCTGAAGGAGTGCTGCACGGTCAGAAAGTTGCTGTCTTTCAGTTGAAGTGTTGAACCGAGGCATCCTTCTGCCCTCTCAAATGCACATTTAAAAGATCCTAATATGCCATTTCGGAGGACAGGGGACTTCACCTTTGGTGTCTTGGCCTAGCACAAAGGAAGATGGTTGTGGTTGTTGGAGGTCAGTCATCTCAGCTCCAGGACATCGCTGCAGGAGTTCCTCAGGGTAGTGTCCTCAGGCCCAACCATCTTCAGCTGCTTCATCAATAACCTTCCTTCCGCCATGAGGTCAGAAGTGGGGATGTTCGCTGATGATTGCACAACGTTCAGCACCATTCGCGATTCCTCAGATATTGAAGCAGTCTATGTCCAAATGCAGCAAGACCTGGACAATATCCAGGCTTGGGCTGACAAGTGGCAAGTAACATTCATGCCACACAAGTGTCAGGCAATGACCATCTCCAACAAGAGAGAATCTAACCATTGCCGCTTGAGGTTCAATGGCATTATCATCGCTAAATCCCCCACAATCAACATCCTGGGGGTTACCATTGACCAGAAACTGAACTGGACTAGCCATATAAATACAATGGCGACAAGAGCGGGTCAGAGGCTAGGAATCTTGAGGCGAGTAACTCACCTCCTGACCCCCTCTAAACCTGTCCACCATCTACAAGGCACAAGCCAGGAGTGTGATGGAATACTCCCCACTTGCCTGTTTGAGTGCAGCTCCCACAACACGCAAGATGCTTAACACCATCTAGGACAAAACAGCCCGCTTGATTGGCACCCCATCCAAAAACATTTACTCCCTCCACCACTGTTGCACACTTGCAGCAGTGTGTACCATCTACAAGATACACTGTAGGAATTCACCAAGGCTCCTTAGACAGCACCTTCCAAACCCACAGCCACTACGACCTAGAAGGACAAGGACAGCAGATAAATGGGGACACCACCACCTGGAAGTTCCCCTCCAAGTCACTCACCGTCCTGCCTTGGAAATATATCGCCGTTCCTTCACTGTCACTGAGTCAAAATCCTGGAACTCCCTCCCTAACAGCACTGTGGGTGTACTTACACCACATTGACTGCAGCGGTTCAAGAAGGCAGCTCACCACCACCTTCTCAAGGGCAACTAGGGATGGGCAATAAATGTTGGCCCAGCCAGCGAAGCCCACATCCCATGAATGAGTTTTAAAAAAAAAATAAAAAAATAAAAAAATTTTCTCTCTGAGCCAACATCACTAAAACCAATTATCTGGCCATTATCACATTGCTGTTTGTGGGAGCTTGCTATGCACGAATTGACTGCCATGTTTCCTATAATATAATTGTGACTGCACTTCAAAAGTATAATACCTCATTGGCTGTAAAACACTGTGGGATGCCCAGAGTTTGTGAAAGACTATATAAATATAGTCTTCTATTTCTTTACATGCTACATAAATGTCTCTTGTTGATTTTGTGTCTCAGTTACACTTACAACATTGTTGCTCATCACATTGTTTATATTTCAGGGATCCATGCGCCAAGTCAGTGTACAGTTTCTGGAGCAGACCCTTGATAAGAAATTAATGTCTGATCTGAAGGTGTGTTATGCTTTCATTGAATGACCTCTCCGAGATTTATATATTGCGTAATTCCCCCTGTTATTACGGGCAAAATTCCCATTCTTATTTTCAGATTTCTCCACAGCCTTGTCCTCCCCGAATGTAACCCCCTACAACCTTCAAGATCTCTACGTTGCTCCAATTCTGTCCTGTCCTCTTCTGTGTTCTCAGTTTCCTTTGCTCCAGCATTGGTGGCCATGTCTTTAGCTGCCTGAGCCCTAAGATTTATAATTCCCTCTATAAACCTCTGCACTTCTAGGTCAGAGGCTAGGAATTCTGCGGCGAGTAACTCACCTCCTCACAAGTCAGGAGTGTGATGGAATACTCTCCACTTGCCTGGATGAGTGCAGCCCCAACAACACTCAAGAAGCTTGACACTATCCAGGACAAAGCAGCTGCTTGATTGGCACCACATCCACAAACATTCATTTCCTCTAACACCGACGCACAGTAGTAGCAGTGTGTACCATCTACAAGATGCACTGCAGGAATTCACCAAGGCTCCTTAGACAGCACCTTCCAAAGCCACGACCACTACCATCAAGAAGGACAAGGGCAGCAGACACATGGGAACACTACGACCTGCAAGTCCCCCTCCAAGCCACTCACCATCCTGACTTGGAAATATATCACCGTTCCTTCACTGTCGCCTGGAACTCCCTCCCTAACGGCACTGTGGGTGTACCTACACCACATGGACTGCAGCGGTTCAAAAGCATGGCTCATCCCCCACCTTCTCAATTAGAGATGGATAATAAACGCTTACATCCCAAGATGGAATAAATGGTTATGAAGAAATCCACTGGCTATGCAGCGCTTTGCGGGTATCCTGAGGGTGTGAAAAGAGCTATTTAAATCCACATTAGTTGGCGTAATTTTTATTTTGTGAGCCTCAGAAATTCTAAGCCGTGGCTTTCTGATTCCCCCCTCTCCACGCAGAGAAAGCGCAGTGCCCACGAGCGAGCCAAGGAACTGTACACATCGGGCGAGTTCTCCAGCGGCCGCAAGTGGGGAGACGACGCCCCGAAGGAAGCGGTGAACACCTACACGGTCAACCTGATTAACTCCGGGGCCTGCGGAGCCTTCGTTCATGGGCTGGAGGATGAGATGTACGGTGAGCGGTGCCGGCTTCCGCACGGGTCATGAAATGGGTTTGATGCTCTAACTGTGCTAAAATGATTACACGGTGGCTTGGGACGTTTTGCCATGGCGAAGGCACTATATCGTTGCAGGCTATTGTTGCAGTGTCGGAGGTGTGGGATTTTAAACTAAGATGGATGTAAAAGATTCCGTGACCTAGTCAACTTCTATCTCTTGGGCAATGTCGCCAATAATAGCTTATTTGGTCACTCGTTCACGTAGTTTCTGGAGCCTTGCTATTCCTGCAAAAGCAGCAGTGATTCCACTTCAACAGTAATACATTAGCTGGCTGCAAAATTTCAAAAACAATAAAATTACCCTCAGACTGACATTGTTATAGACCTATTCAAAGAAATGCTTTTAAGTGGTGGAAGTCATGCTACAGTTGTATTAAAAATCTGGTTGGACCCCACCTGGAGTAACTATGTTTAGCTCTGGGCACTGCGTTTTCGGGAAGGATATGTTGACCTTGGAGGGGGTGCAGCGCAGAGTCAGCAGAATGATGCCTGGGGTAGAACGGGTTAAATTGTGAGGGGCAGGGGGTTTCACAAACTAGACTTGTAATCCTGTGAGCGTAGAAGATTAAGTGGGAGGGGTGGAGGGCGGGGCAGCGAAATCTATTTGGGGTTGTTTGAGATGATTAAAATATTCAACAGGGTAGATGGAGAGAAACGACTTCCTGGGGTGGAAGTGGCATTGCCTTAATGTCAGAACTAGGCCGTTCAGGGGCGCTGTCAGTAAGCAGAGTGGAAATCTGGAACTCTTCCCCCTGAAAATCTCTTGAGACATGTATAAGGGCTGTAACCTGATGCAGTTTTGTTAATATAGCTGAAAACAGGTTTATTACAAAGAAAATGATTAAGAGTCCACCACTTGCACGTAAACTGGTCTTATAAAACTGAAGGTGACTTTGAGGAAGCATACAGAACCATTTGTTGATTTTTATTAACACTGGTAGACAGTTTCTTAGTATGTTAAGCACGTTTTAATATTAAGAAGCTTTTAATGGTGTAAAATAGTCTATTCGTGTCCTTGGAGCAAGCTTAATTGTGAAGAGCCTTTTTGAAGACCTGGATGGGTGCAGTTAGCAGAAGCTTGCCACAGTGGTTAACTTAATCCAGGGTCTGGGGTCCATTGCAATGTTTTTTTAAATCAATTTTTTAAAAACCAATGCAAACATCACATAAACTTGTTTTGCTCTTAAGTCCATAATCCTTTGTGCTTGTTTGGCGAATGTTAGTTGAATCGCACTGAAAGGAACAGTGCAACACAGAGAGTGCTCCATTCTGCCATGTCAATATCTCGTTGCTTTCTAAGGAAATGGGCATATTTGGTAAATAAGTTCCTTTCCCTTCATTAGGCCAGGCCTCACTTCTTGGCCAGAGGGCAATTAGGCAGCTCTATCACAGCCCTCTACTGCAGAGGAGGAATCAAGAAAGAATTTACATTTGCGTATCACCTTTGATGACCTCAGGACATTCCAAAGCGCTTTACAGCCATAAGACCATAAGACATAGGAGCAGAAATTAGGCCATTCGGCCCATCGAGTCTGCTCTGCCATTCAATCATGGCTGATAAGTTTCTCAACCTCATTCTCCTGCCTTTCTCAGCTAGTGAGATACTTTTGAAATGCAGCGACTGTTGTAATATAGGAAAAGTGACAGCCAATTTGTGCTCAGGCCCGATGGCCAACAATGTGCTAATGACCAGATAATCTCTTTTAGTGATGTTGGTTAAGGGATAAATATTGGCCTGAATGCTCCTGCTATTCATCTAAATAGGGTCATAGTTACCTACCTAAGAGAGCAACCAGGGCCTCGGTTTATCACCTCCCCCGAAAGACAGCACCCCTGACAGTACAGCCCTTCCTCAGTACCGCACTGGAGCGTTGGCTTTGATTAGATACCCAAAGCTCTGGAGTGGGACTTGAACCTTCTGACTCCAAGATGAGATTGCTACCCACTGAACCAGGGCTGACACCTATAGCAGGTTTTGTCTTGATGTCCTGGTACATGAATCGAAGTTAGTATGCAGGTACAAGTGATTAGGAAGGCAAGTGGAATGTTGTCATTTCTTGCAAGGGGAGTGGAATATAAAAATAGGGATGTTTTGCTAGTTGTACAGGGCGTCAGTGAAACCACATCTGGAGTACCGTGTACAGTTTAGTCTCGTTATTTAGGAAGGGATACAATTGCGTTAGAAACAATTCAGAGAAGGTTCATTCGACTGGTATCTGGGAAAGGGGGTAAAAGCAAAATACTGCGGATGCTGGAAATCTGAAACAAAAACAAAAAATGCTGGAAAAACTCAGCAGGTCTAACAGCATCTGTGGAGAGAAAAACAGAGTTAATGGCCAAAATTTTTCCGTTAGCGATTTGGGGGCAGGGCCCGCTCGCCAGCGGGAAAATGACGCGGGATGACGTTGGGAGGAACCCCCGACGTCATCCTGGTCCCTTTAAATTTTTTGGAAGGCGGGCGGACAGTGAAATCAGCTGTCAATGGCCAATTGAGGCCATTGACAGGCTAGTTAAAGTACTTAAAGACCCTGATTGGCCAACCTTAGGGCAGGCCAGGAGCCCCAGCGGGCTCCAGATTATTCATGAAACTTCATCCACTGGCGGGATGAAGTTTCATGTCCATTGTGTACAAAAATAATAAAGTTTATGTGTTCTTTATTAACATGTCCCATCTCGTGTGACATTGTCACATGAGGGGGACATGTTAATTTTTGAATGTTTCTATTTTTAAAGTTTTTACCACTGTCAGAATTCTCCCTGAGACAGGACTTTGCCTCAGGGAGCAGTGCGCTCTTTCATGTGCATGTGTGAAAGAGCGCACTTTGACAATTGGGGAATCCTTCCCCCCACCCTGCACAGGAAGCACATAGCTCGCCCGCCATCCAAGGGCAAGATTCTGCCCAATGTTTTGAGTCCGTATGACTCATACAGACTCAAAACGTTAACTCTGTTTTTCTCTCCACGGATGCTGTTAGACTTGCTGAGATTTTCCAGCATTATCTGTTCTTTGTGTCTGGGATAGGGGGGGTTATCTTATGAGGAAAGATTGGACAGGCTGGGACTGTATCCATTGGAGTTTAGAAGAATGAGAGGTGATCTTATAGACACATATATAAGATCCTGAGGGGACTTGACAGGGTGCATGCTGAAAGGAAGTTTCCCATTGTGGGAGAGACTAGAACTAGGGTTTAAAAATAAGGGGTCTCCTATATAAGATGGAGATGAGAAATGTTTTCTCTGAGGGTCATGAATCTTTGGAACTCTCTTCCGCAGAGAGTGATGGAGGCAGGGTCATTGAATATTTTTAAGGCAGAAGTAGATAGATTCTTGACTAATAAGGGAGCCAAAGGTTATCCGGCGGTGGGGGGGAGTAGGGAATTGAATTTGAGGTCACAATGAGATCAACCATGATCTTATTGAATGGTGGAGCAGGCTTGGTGGGCCAAATGGCCTACTCCCCCTAATTTGTATGGTTGCAGAATCTTGATTAAATGTTCTATGGAACGCTTCCAATTTCCCTACGGTTTTATAGGGTTGTTTATTCTGTTGAACCGCAGAGGTCCGTAATGCAGCCGTGGAATCTCTCTGTATGTTGGCTCAGGCCTCTGCCTCTTTCGCTGAGAAGTGCCTGGATTTTCTGGTGGACATGTTCAACGATGAAATTGAGGAGGTGCGGCTGGGGTCGATACACGCTCTGCGCAAAATCTCCTGTCACATCCGACTGCGTGAGGACCAGCTGGACACCGTGCTGGCAGTGCTGGAGGTGAACTTCGTTTAGAATTTTGGCATCCGTCTGCTCCTTGTGCCCTTTGCACCACACAAAATGTCGTAGCAGGCTACAGCACAGAGGAGGCCATCGAGACCACGCTGGCTCTTTGAAAGAACCGTCCAATTAATCCCGCTCCCCCTACTCTTTCCCTGTAGCCCTGTAAATGTTTTCCCCATCAAGATTTTATCCAGTGCTCTTGAAAGTCACTGTCGAATCAGCTTTCCTTTTAACTTGCATTCCTAATCATAATGACTCATTGTGTTTTTTAAAAAAAACTCATTGTTGCCTTTGATTCTTAAATCTTAACTCATTAAACTTAAATTTGTGTCCCCTGATTACCGATGCTTCTGCCACTAGAAACAGCTTCACCTTATCTATTCTAGCATTTCTAATTTTGAACACCACCTTCAGACCTCCTCATCGCCTTCTCTAGGGAGAACAGCCCTGGCTTCAACATGTAATTGGAGTTCCTTGTTCTGATATTTTTCTAGTTAAACCTTTCCCAACCCTCACCAAGTGCCTTGGCATCCATCCTAAAGTGTGGTGCCCAGAATTGAATGCAGTGCTCCAGCTGGGCCCTCACTCCTGATGTAGGAAACTCTTGGCTCAGCGGCTGGGTGGTTAACCTCCACTCCAGCCTCTTCCAAAGTAACTCGAACTAACAGCCCTGAACCCCAGCATTCCCATGTTGTTGGGAACTCCTTCTCCCTCCCCATTTTATTCCATACTCTCCAAGCTGCACTGATTCTTGTTGGAATATGAGGCTAAAGGCACCAATGGTCTTTGCCGTCTAACTCACATGACCCTCTTGAGCATGAATCGTGCAGCATGTGGGAGCATATCCTTACAGGCACAATATATGATTGTGAGTTGTTGCACTGTTTCCCTGATTTCCTTCAGCCCACTGTTGTTGCCTTTTAGTCATCTGGACTCTAACGTCTGGAAATCCCTCCCTAAATCTCTTTTCACCCCTTCTCTCCTTTAACACTCTCCTTAAAACCTACCTGTGTAACCAAGTTCCAGTTCTTTCACCTCCTTATGTGACCCGGTGTCAAATTTTGATTGATAACACTCCTGAGAAACATCTTTGGACGTTGTATTGCTTTTAAGGTACTATATAAATGCAGGTCGTAAATTAATTGAATAAAATTTTAATGTAATGGTTTTGTGGATTTGCATCAGAGAATGGCCGTGAAGGTTTCCAGGTTGTCTTTAACTACACCATTTGAGCCTTTTATATTAAAAGATAACCTGTCAATTTTAATCCAATCCAGTCCCTCATGACCTGGTTGTTTGACATTTGTGCTAAATGACGAACGCAGGTTGCATAGACTGGGCTGGTGTTCCTTTGAGTGTAGAGATTAAGGGGGTGATCTCATTAAGGCGATTAAAAGAGTTTACAGAGTAGATAGCGAGAAACTACTTCCTTTGGTGGGGGAAACTCAGAACAAGGGGGAAGAACCTTTAAGTTAGAGCTGGGTCATTCGGGGTAAAGCCGGGAAGCACTTCTGCACAACAACTGGGCACTTTCATCACCATCCCGCTCCCCAATACTAAAACAAAGGTGCTGAAAATTTCAGAATTGAGGTTGATTAGGTAAGGGTGTTTAGGGATATGGAACCAAGTTGGGTAAGTGGAGATTGAGACACAGATCCGTCGTGATGTAATCGAATGGCAGACAAGGGTCAAAGGGCTGAATGGCCTCACCCTCTTCCTATGACTCTTAATGTCATCAGCTTCTTGGGATGGGTAAATAATAAATATGGTTGATCAATAATCCAAGAACACTCTTGCTTTTAAAATGGGGTTCAATACACTAGGAATAGCAAAGTAATTCTGCTGTCCCTCAAAAGAGAAGTGTGAAATGATTCCCCGGGGCTGGTGTTTTGTTATTCAGTTAACGTTTTTGTTTTACAGGACTCTTCTCGTGACATCCGAGAAGCCTTGCACGAGTTGCTGTGTTACACAAACGTGTCGACGAAGGATGGTATCCACTTGGCTCTGGTCGAGCTTCTGAAGAACCTGGCAAAGTATCCGACCGATCGGAATTCCATCTGGAAGTAAGTCTTTCACTGTGGTTAAATCGTGCCTGGTGATTCCCTGAGACAGGAAGGCCCCCACTTCAAACTTAGTTCTTCAATACAGCAATTTCTGTTGAGAGAATTTTAGAATGGAGGCGTTGCTGGATCAGGAGCAGTGGTAAGCTGCTTGCCACTCCTCCATCTAGAGGTGTTTAAGATGACTTCATACGTTAGAGTTCCTAGGGCGGTGGCTTGCGGGGCTACCTGGAATCCACCTCCCCCTCCCCTGTGATGGGTCAACCCCCTCCGGTCTATTAAAGAGCCAGGCTGATTGACCTTGATATGTTGTGCCTTGCATGTTGCATTCCGAGAGTTGTCTCAGGTTGTCGGAGTCTCCTGCAGTGAACCAACGCTGCTCTACCATCCCTGGGTATATCGTCTTGGAGCCGAATCAACTTCAGGAAAACTCCACCTACATTTGTTCTCAATGACCCCTGATCTATCTCACCAGGCAGGGCTCGATGTGATCAAGATCTATTGGAAGTAACACTGCCTAAAAGGGTGGTGGAAGCGGATTCAGTCGCAACTTTCAAAAGGGAATTGGATCGCTACATGAAAGGTATATATCTGATCAATACAAATCAGCCACGATCAACTGAATGGCAGAATGGGCTTGAAGGACTAAATGGCTCCCTCCTGTTTCTACATTTATTGCTGAAAAGGGAGGTATGTTGCTGAAGATTTTCATCTTGTGCTAATCGGAACAAATGCAAGAATGCGAAATTTCAAACACTCGCAACAATTTATACTACAGGGCAAAAATAATCTGATTGGTTGGCAAGTTGACTCTGGCTGAGGCGTTGTCATGGAGAAGAGCAACGGGGAGCCCCGCAGCCTATCAGAGTCTACTTGCCATCCAATCGGGCTCCCTTTTCTCCTATAATACAGATTGTGCTTGGTTGAAATTTGGCATTCTTGCCTTTGTCCTGATGAGTGCAAGATGAAAAGCTTTGGCAGCATGCCTCTCTTTTCAGCAAGATTCAAGTTCTGTGCTACCAAGCGACTGTTCCTATGTTTGTTTGTAGAAAGAAACGTTTGCAAGACTTGGGGAAAGAGCAGGGGAGAGTGTAAGTAATTGGATTGCTCTTTCAGGTGGCTGACACGATGGACCAAACGGCTTCCTTCTGTGATTTGTGATTCTCTGAATACAGCGCTGTATCAATGATATTTGAAAACTTATACTCTATAACGTTTTGATGGAAAGTTTCGATGAATTTGAGTGAATTTTCTTCTCCTCCTAGATGTCTCAAGTACCTTGGAAGCAGGCACCCCACTCTGGTGCTGCCGTTGGTCCCAGAGTTGCTCAGCACACACCCGTACTTTGACACACCAGAACCAGACATGGACGACCCAGCTTGTATCCGTTTTAACGTCGAATTAAAACGAATGCGTTCATTCTCTCCTTAACAGGGCTAACGTTACTAAAGCTATCACTTTTGCTCAAATGGGGTGTACTGTGAGACTGGTGGAATGGTGGATAAAAGTCATCTCGCTATAAAATATTGAGATGCGATTTAAACTTCCCAGGTTTAAACTTTGGAATTAAAACTGAGAGCACTGCGTTTACCCTTCAGGACTGTCGGTCTCTGAGAGAAAGGCTGGAGGTTCCTCACCTGATTCTGATGATGTACTGTTCACAGACTGTCTCTTTACAGATGCTGGCAGACAAACCATTTCCAGAATTCCAGCTTTATTTTGTTTGGCGGCTTTTGCCTTGACATATAGAAGGCAGAGCCCATCACTGTCTGATAGAATAATTGCACAACCTCATTTGGATCCTGTATTACTCGTGCTGGCTCCCCACCCTCAATGTTGCAGTGAAACCTACCAAAATATCAATGCCTCAGTCTTATTCACATGAGATGTTAAACCGATGACCTCCTTTACGCCCCGTCCCTTCCACAGCTCAGGCGGGCGTAAAAAGATCCCGTGGCACTATTTTTTGAGGAAGAGCGTGGGAGTTCGCTCCCAGTACTTGTTAATTCATTCTGAAGCCAGATGGTGAAGTAGGAAACCGTACACAGGTCCTTTTTACTTAAATGTCGGATTTATTTACAGGATGCATCATTACATATGTCCGTGGATGTACCTACACCACACGGACTGCAGCGGCTCAAGAAGGCAGCTCACCACCACCTTCTCATGGCCAGTTAGGGATGGGCAATAAATGTTGGCCTAGTCAGCGACGCCCATGAATCCCGTGAATTAATATTTTTTTTAAAATGCCTGCCTCCTTCCAAACTAACACCCCGGCCACGATTTTTTGGATGGCGGGGTTTCCCTCCCCGACATCCGAAGAGTCAGCAGGGAACACGTTCCCAATGACGCTGTCTGCCCTGCAGTGCTTTCACGCTCCAATGAGCACTCATTGGCTGCAGGCGGGACTTCTGCCCCTCCCTCAGGAGGAAGTCCCGCCTCAGAGAGCTGTCGGCCAATCTAATTAGCCGGCAGCTCTCTGGTCCCTGCAGCGCCAGAAGCTGCGGTGGACAGGACTGGGACTGCAAGCAGTCCCCAGGGCCCAAGTCCCGGGATTCCAGGAAGAGGTAACTTTTGGGGTCACAGGGTGGGAAAGGTAGAGGGAGGCCTGGGGGGTGGACAGTCAGGTATTGGGGTGTCGGCAGAGAGGTCCTGTAGCTACCGGACCTGAAGGTGGTGGGGTGGGAGGGGAGGTGGTTGTCTGATGTTAAAAGTGGAATGCTGATGGAGACCCCAGGCACTTCCCACCCGAGGGCTGAACCCTATTATTTTTGGGCTTCCTCCATACCCCGGAACTCCTTGCACCAGCCTATAAATTGAGGCTGGGCGGGAAAAGGCCCTTCAGTGGTCAATAATTGATCACTTAAAGGCCTGAGTTGGGGCAAGGCCTCGCCCACCCAAGGATAGAATTGCAGAGAGGTCAGGGTGGGCGGGAACCCAGCAAAGCCCATACGAGGAATTTTATGCTCACCTTCTGCCTACAAACCTGCTGGTGGGGGAGCATAAAATTCTGCCTCCAGTGCCTCAATAGTCTCTCTTTATACATGCTCAAGATACTTAATCAATACCCTTTATAACTTTTATAAATCAAACAGTGCCCTGGCCAATATTTACTTCTCAACCAACACTATTTAGAAAATAATTTATCTGATTCTTATCTCAACGCTGTTTGTGGGACCTTTTGTGTGCAAATTGGCTGCCCCCGCTTCCTATGTGACAACAGGAACTGCACTTCACTTCACTTCATTGGCTGTAAAGCACTTTGGAACGTCCTGAGGTTGTGAAAGACACCGTATAAATGCAAGCCTTCTCATTGTTTGAGGAAAAAGCCCCAACCCTCCTCACTGTGCAGTGCAACTTGCAGCTGCTTACACACCAGATGCTCTCTCTCTGACCCTCCCACCCCTCCCCCCCAATACCCGATAGCAGTCCGCTTGAGTCAGCCCGCAGAACCCAGACACTTGCAATTGTTACCGCAATTGGTACTAATTGGATGGGCACTTGAAGGAAGTAAACTTGTAGGGCTACGAGAGAGTGTCATCACAGACCCGATGGATGGAATGGCCTCCTCCTGGGCCATAATGACTCTGTGCTCCTACAACTCTTCAACCATAACCATTGAAGGCCACGTACAGCCAATATTCCAGTTAGAATCCACCAATTTACAAACCCTTTCTGAAGCGGGGTCTGGCAAACACCCACCCTTCCAGCCCTCCCCCCAACTTGCTGGGTTCTCCAGCTCCCTCTCTCCCCGCAATAATCTCCCCACAAAGATCTCCCTTCAGCAGAGAAGGTTCTCAAGAACCTGTCCCCCATCCTCCTAATCACAGACCATATTCCAAAGCAATCACCTCCTCTCCAGAGCAGAGTGCAAGGCACCCAGTTCTCTGCATTTAAATAGGCTGCCCTTGACCTGGGAGGGCTTGAATCTGACACTGGATGCTAACAATGTTTCATTTTACGACTCCAGATTTTTGGATGAGAAAAGTTATTGTTGAAAAATGAATGAGGGTGAAAATACTCTTATGTTAGAATGTTGGAATGAATGTTTGTACAGGACAGGTTGTCGTCCCTCTAAGAGTGTACACAACTAAAGAAGGTTTCTTAACTCCATATTGTACTAGACATCGCTGTGCTGGTCCTGGTATTTAATGCTGCCAAGACCTGTCCTACTATGTCAGCACTCTTCTCTGATCACACATTCCGACACTATGCCTACCTCCGTGACAGCCTCTCCCACCTGGTGCCACCATTGCAGGTAAGTGACACTGGTAGCAGGCTCAGAAATCTATTCAATGCATGGTTGTTCACAGGATGTGGGCGTCGCTGGCTAGGCCAGCATTTATTGCCCATCCCTAGTTGCCCTGTTCAACCACATGCTGTGGATCTGGAGTCACTTGTAGGCCAGACCAGGTAAGGGCAGCAGATCTCCTTTCCTAGCATTCGTGAACCCGATGGGTTTATGATTCCCATTGAATTCATATTTCACCATCTGCTGTGGTGGGATTTGAACCCGGTTTCCCAGAGACCCTGGGTCTCCTGGTCCAGTGACCATACCACTGTGCCACCACCTCCCCCAGCTGGTGCTGTGAAGAGAATAGTGTGGTGACTGTCACTTGAACAAAGAAGAAATGTTTTCACATGGGGATTTGTCAGAAGGAAAGAGAATCTGCATTTATATAGTGCTCTTCATGCCCTTGGGATGCCTTACTTCTGACGTCTAGTCACTGTTGTCCTGTTGGAGATGCCGTCTTTTATCCCTACATATTCCCCCCCTCCTAACCAAGTAGAGACTGGAGACTGAAGCCTGCTACCCCTGATCTGTACAGCATATTGACTGCCTGTGGCAGCTAGTGGATCGTTTGCCACAAGCATTGCAAATTCAGGCCCGCTGGTACAAAGATGCTGTTGCAGCGGAACACGTGAAGGTGTTCCGCTCTGTTAGACGCTTGACTTGCGGATAAGTACGCCACTCTTACCCTTAGCGGTGAAGAATTGCCTAATCACTGTGATTTTCTTTTGCAGTTGCCAGGCAGGAAGTTGGTGACTGTCTCAGATTCTACCAACCTTGCGTTAAGTGAAGACTCATCCCGGCAGTTTGTGCAGCAAAGCCTTGACCGAGTTCAGAGTATCCAACATCTAGATGCCCAAGGAGCTCAGGATCTTCTGAAGTTAACAATTCGGTGTGAATTTCCAATAATACAATTGCATGATGTTTTATTTAAGCCATATGGTCAGATCATGTTTGTTATAAGTTATTAGAAATGGGCAACAAATGTGGGTGAGTCCAGAACTAGGGGGCACTGTTTTAGAATTAGGGGTCGCCCTTTTAGGGCAGAGATTAGGAGTAATCTTTTCTCTGAGGGTTGTGTGACTTTGGAGCCCTTTGCCTCAGAAGGTGGTGGAGGGGCCATTGAATATTTTTAAGGCAGAGGTAGATAGATTTTTGTTAGGCAAGGGAATCAAAGGTTATCGGGAGTAAAAGGGGAATGTGGAAATCAAAACAAAAAGAAAATCAGCCATGATCTTATTGAGTGGTGGAGCAAGCTCGAGGGGCAGAATGGTCTGACGTATGAGGAGAGATTGAGTCGATCAGGGTTATATTCGCTGGAGTTCAGAAGAATGAGGGGGGATCTCATAGAAATCTATAAAATTCTAACAGGACTAGACAGGGTAGATGCAGGAAGGATGTTCCCGATGGTGGGGGAGTCCAGAACCAGGGGTCACAGCCTGAGGATATGGGGTAGACCATTTAGGACTGAGATGAGGAGAAATTTCTTCGCCCAGAGAGTGGTGAGCCTGCGGATTTCGCTACCACAGAAAGTAGTTGAGGCCAAAACATTGTATGCTTTCCAGAAGGAGTTAGATATAGCTCTTGGGGCGAAAGGGACCAAAGGATATGGGGAGAAAGCGGGAGCAGGCTATTGAGTTGGATGATCAGCCATGATAATGAATGGCGGAGCAGGCTCGAAGGGCTGAATGGCCTACTCCTCCTAGTTTCTGTGTTTCTAAAATAAAGACACCAGCCTTAAAATCTGCACATCATACTTCAGGATGGATGCCAATGTTCAGAGGAGGTTTGCCAGAGTGGAGCCAGGAATGAGGAACTTCAATGATGTGGAGAGGCTGAGGTTGTTCTACGCGCCTTCCTTGGCCATTGAGTCGTAGAGTGGACCTTGAACCCAGAGCACTGGCTCAGAGGCAGTGAGGTTACCCATTGAGCCACAAGAGATAAAAAGTAAACATAGAGAAACTGTTTCCATGGCAGGAGAGTCAGTAACCAGAAGACATAGAAATGGGATAATTGGCAAAAGCAGTTGAGGGAAGGCGAGGAAATATTTTTCTAGGCAGTAAGTTGTTGAGATCTGGAATGTGCTACCTGAAAGGGCGGTGGAAGAAGATTCAATAGTAACTTTCAAAAGGGAATGGGACAAATATTTGAAGAGGAAAGCTGTGCAGGGCTATGGAGAAAGCAAAGGAGTGGGATTAATTGGATAGCTCATTCACAGAGCAGGCACATGTGCGATGGGCTGAATGGCCTCCTCTGGTGTACAATCCCTAACAACCGATACCGAGAACAATCACAAGGCAGCCAGCAACCCTGAGTGTAATCAGCTAAATCATCCCAGGGTAGGATGATATTGAGTTTAGCAGAGGGTTGAAGTTCAGAGCTCAACTTTTATTGATTCAGTTCAGACAGTGCTGCTGACTACAGTTCTTTCTTTTAATCTCCCTTCTCTAAACAGTGACCTGCAGAGACTGGGAGAGCTACAGCCAGAGCTGGCAGGAATAGCAGAGTTTTCTGCCACATATTTGGAGTGCCAGCTCCTCCTTATGAAGGTAGGGTGGTGTGTGCAGTGCTGAAACGCCGCTTCATTGTAACTCTACCTTCCTGCTGACTAACTTTTACAGCCAGTAACTGTGAATGGATTTAGTAGTGGCGTATAAGATAATTGAAATGGGGGAGCAACTGTTTCCAGTGCCAGGTGGGTCAGTCACCGGACGACACACAAATTTAAGATGAATGCCCAAAAGAGCCAGAGCGGAGTTGAGAATTTTACGCAGCGAGTTGTTATGATCTGGAATGTGCTGCCGAAAAGGCTGGTGGAATCAGATTCAATAGTAACTTTCAAGAGGAAATTGGATATACCTATGAATGGAGGAAGGTTGCAAGGTTATGGTGCGTTGTTGGACTACTTGGATAACTCTTTCAAGGAGCCAGCACAGACGTGATGGGCCTAATGGTCTCCTGGACTGTTCGTTTCTCTGGTAGTAGGACAAATGAGTCTTTGATTTATACTTGTTCAAAAAACATCTATCAGATCTAATGTGGGTGCCATGAAATTTGTTCATGGCATGTGGGTGTTGCTGGCTAGACCAGCCTATTCCATATTGCCCTTGAGAAGGTGGTGGTGAGCTGCCGCTTTGAACCCCTGCAGTCCATGTGGTGTAGGTACACCCACAGTGCTGTTAGGGAGGGAGTTCCAGGATTTTGACCCAGCGACAATGAAGGAACGCTGATATATTTCCAAGTCAGGATGGTGAGTGACTTGGAGGGGAATTTGCAGGTGGTCGTATTCCCATCTATCTGCTGTCCTTGTCCTTCTAGATGGTAGGGGTCGTAGGTTTGGAGGTTACTGTCAAAGGAGCCTCGGTGAGTTGTTGCAATGCATCTTGTAAATAGTGCACACTGCTGCCACTGTGCATGGGTGGTGGAGCGAGTGAATTTGAAGGTGGTTGATGGGGTGCCAATCAAGGGGGCTGCTATGCCCTAGATGGTGTCGAGCTTCTTGAGTGTTGTGGGAGTTGCACTCATCCTGGCAAGTGGAGAGTTTACCCTTGGTGTGACATTTGCCATGTTCTGCTCCAGCCTCCTGGTTCAGACCAAGGCCTCTCACTCAGGCCTCTGCTCACTTGTTTACTCTTTACCATTGTGCACCCTCCCACGACCATATCCACCCATAAGGCTCTTCCCTTGAGCGTGGAAAATTAAAGGGAAATTAATTGAATTGTTTAAGATGATTAAAGGATTTCATAGGGTTGATAGAGAGAAACTATTTCCTTTTGTGGGAAAGTCCAGAGTAAGTCTTAATATCAGAGCCAGCCTGCTCAGGACTGATGTCAAGAAGCACTTCTTCACACAAAGGGGAGTGGAAGCCTGGAACTGTCTCCCCTAAAAAGTTGTTGAGACTGAGAGTCAACTGGAAATTTCAAAACTGAAATAGATTTTGGTTAAGCATGTATTAAGGGTTAGGAAACCAAGGTTGGCAAAAGGAGTTGAGGTGCAGTCAGCAATGATCTAAAACACATTCAGTAACTCCTGGGTAGGTTAGAGAAACCATCTTCAAAAAACAGTTAGATGCTACAAAACATTGGGATTGGATGGTCTTTCTATATGGACAATTTTTTAAAAATATATTTGATCTTTGGATGTGGGCACTGCTGACTAGGCCAGCTTTTATTGCCCACCATTAACTACCCTAGAGAAGGTGCTGATGAGCCACCTCCTTGAACCCCTTGAATGGTGAAACAGGCTCAAGTGCCTGAATGGCCTATCCCTGTTCCTATATGTGTTCCTGAAACCCTCTCTTGGTGGCATAGCAGATGTAATCTGGGTTGCCTTCATGCCCCAGTGTTGCCCTTGAGTAAGAGAGTTTTGCTCTGCATTTGGTCCATGCTGATTGAGACTTGGCGTTTTGGCAGATGTTGGGGTCCCTATCTGATATCTCTGCTGTCACCGCTGTTTTGAGTTCAGATAACACAGCAAAGACAAGTCAAATTTAATCTACCCTGTTTATTGGCAAACTGACTGATTAGAGTGAGCCATTGATTTTACTTCTCTGCTCGATTTGAAATCAAAGGATTATAAAACCGGGGCTGGGGAGGTGTTAAACCAGCATTCCGCCCAATCCCTTGTGATTCTCACCGGGTGAGTTAGATTAAACTTGCTCCACAGGGATCAGGCATAAGCCTCTCCTCTTGTGTATCACTCCTGTGTTTTGCACTCGGACGATCTCTAAGTTCTGGCCAGGGGGACCTTTGTTCTTGAGCAGATTTGGAACAGTTCTGTATATTGCTGATATGCGTGTCAAAATGCGTGTGTAATAGAAATGCTGCGACGTTTCTCGACGGAGTGGAATCTGAATGGAAATGTTCTCTTCCCCCGCAGTCTCTTCAGGAGAAGCTGTGGAACGTGGCTGCCCCACTCTATCTCAAACAGAACGCCATGGCCGCTGCTGCAGCTAAAAAGGTTAGAGACATCCAATCCTGGTTCTTTTTTTTGTCACCCACCCGCTTCGCTTGCTTCTTACGGTGAGACATGGGTGTCAGCGTGGCTCAGTGGGTAGCACTCCTGCTTATGAATCAGAAAGTTGTTGTGTTCCACCCTGGAGACTGCAGCAAAAAACCTGGACTGACACTCCAAGAGAAAAAAGGACTTGCAATTCTATAGCACCTCCCATGATCCAGAGTGCTTTTTAAGTGTAATCATTGTTGTTAAGTAGGAAGCATGGTAGCCAATTTGCACACAGCAATCTCTCTCAAACAGCAATGTGATAATGATCAAATAATCTGTATTTGTAATGTTGATTGAGGGATACATGTTGGCCAGGACACCGGGGAGAACCCCTCTGCTCTGCTTCAAAACTGTGCCATGGGATATTTCACGTCCACCTGAGAAGGCGGAGCAGATCTCAGTTTAATATCTCATCCGAAGGACAACACCTCCAACAGTGCAGTGCTCCCTCGGTACTGCACGAGTGTCAGTCTTGATTTTTGTGCTCAAGTCCTGCATCATTACATCATTTAAAAAAATAAATAGGAGCAGAAGTAGGACATTTGGCCCATCAAGTCAGCTCCGCCATTCAATAATGTCATGACTGATCTGATTGTGGCCTTAACTTCACTTTCCTGCCTGCGCCCCATAACCCTCGACTCCCTTGTCAATCAAAAATCTAACTCCACCTTGAATATATTCAATGACCCAGTCTCCACTGCTCTCTGTGGAAGAGAATTCCAAAGGCTGGTGACCCTCTGAAAGGAAAAATTTCTCCTCCCCTCTGTCCAAAATGGGAGATCCCTTATTTTGAAACTCTGCTCCCTAGTTTTAGATTTCCCCCACAAGGGGAAACATCCTCACAGCATCTACCCTGTCAAGCCCCCTCAGGATTTGATATGTTTCAATACAATCACCTCTCATTCTCCTAAATTCCAATGAGTATAGGCCCAACCTGCTCAACCTTTCCTCATAAGACAAACCCCTTAATCCCAGGAATCCGCCTAGTGAACCTTCTCTGAACTGTCTCCAATGCAAGTTTATCCCTCCTTAAGTAGGGAGACCAAATAAGGAATGGGACTTGAACCAGTGCAGTACTGAAGGAATGCTTCAGTGTCGGAGGTGCTGTTTCTCAGATGAGAGGGGGGAAAAAAGCAGGTGGATTTCCCCCCCCCCTTTTTTTGTTGAACAACTAATCTCCCAAGAAAAGATACGTTTAAAAGTGAAGATTATGTTTTCTCTGGGAAATAATGCTGCATTCTTTTCTCTTCCCTTTTAAACAAGCCCAGCCAGAAAAAAAATACCTAGTTGTTTTTGGTTTTATTTATTGAAATACCCTTCTTGCCAAAACATGGCTGTGGGGACCCATGAATTTGGAACATTGCGGCTGCAGGAGGGAGTTTCGCTAAAGGTGACACTTCTTTCGATGTTCACTAGAGGGAGCAACTGGAGCGTAGACTTCATTGCTCGCCTGATAATTTTGTTGCGGGGCAGCTGATTGCTGCTGAGAATCCCACCATTCCTTTAAGCAGTGTCAGCGATGTGTCACGTGCTCTGTTTATCAACGATATAAAGGACTGGTGCACCAAGCCCCCTCGGTGTTTGTTCATCATCCCTGTGCTTGCTGACCCACATTGGCTCCCAGTCTGGCAGTGCCTCGATCTTAAAATTCCCAACCTCGTCGTTCAGAGCTTTGCCCCTCCCTGCCTCAGTTACATCCTCCAGTGACACAGCCCTCCGATATCTCTGCACCAATTCTGGCCTCTCCCTTTTGCCCGATTTTAATGGTCCCACCTTTGGCTGTGTTTTCAGCTGCAAGGGTAAGCTCTGTAATTCCCTCCCTAAACCTCACCGTATATCCACCTCTCTCTCTCTCTCTCTCTCTCTCTCCCTCTCTCTTTCCCTCTCTCTCTCTCTCCCCCTCTCTCTCCCCCTCTCTCTCTCTCTCCCTCTCTCTCTCTGTCTCCCTCTCTGTCTCCCTCTCTGTCTCCCTCTCTGTCTCCCTCTCTGTCTCCCTCTCTGTCTCCCTCTCTGTCTCCCTCTCTGTCTCCCTCTCTGTCTCCCTCTCTGTCTCCCTCTCTGTCTCCCTCTCGCTCTCCCTCTCGCTCTCCCTCCCTCTCTCTCTCCCTCTCTCTCTCCCTCTCTCTCTCCCTCTCTCTCTCCCTCTCTCTCTCCCTCTTTCTCCCTCCCTCTCTCCCTCTCTCTCTCCCTCTCCCTCTCTCTCTCTCCTTCTCCCTCTCCCTCCCACTCTCTCTCCCTCTTTTTTTTAAAATGCTCCTTAAAGCCAGCCTCATTGACCAAGGCTTTGGTCACCTTCCCCACATATTAGTGTCAAAGTTTGTTAGTGCATGTGTGGAGCACATTGGGATGTTTACTACACAAAAGGCGTTATATAAATAAAAGATATTGTTATTGTAAACG
The DNA here is from genome assembly GCF_964194155.1 of Cetorhinus maximus. Lineage (NCBI taxonomy): Eukaryota > Metazoa > Chordata > Chondrichthyes > Lamniformes > Cetorhinidae > Cetorhinus > Cetorhinus maximus. The sequence goes on from NC_135885.1 coordinate 5,544,284, forward strand.
GTATAAAACTACCTCAGATGTCAGAAGACATTGGCCCAGGTGTTCCTGTCAGCAGTGAAACGTGTGTGCCCGCTGTTGACTGTGATTGAAACTGTCCAGGAATCTAACAATGTGGGGAATTGGGAGGGCCAAGTGGCAAGTATAATTCTAGCCAAGTATAATCCTGAGCCCACTTTTCCAACATGAACTGAAGATGCATCCCTTAAAGTTAGTCTTCAATTCATTGACTTACCCTGTTTTAAATGGAGCTGTCAACCCCAATACTGCCCAATCTCCACCCCCCACACACCCCGGCCGACAATGGATATTGAATATTGTCGGGGGTGAGGCTGGGGGTGAGCATTGACTTGGGTAGGAGGATGGTGAACATTGTCAGGAGGGGGGTGAGCCTTACCAGGAGGGGAGTTAAACACAGTCAGGAGTGGGGTGAGCATTGTCCGGGGTTGGGGGGTGATGGGGGGGAAGGGTTGTGCGATGTCAGGAGGGACATGAGCATTGTCGGGAGTTGGGATGTGCTGTGTTGGGCTTGCTAGGGTGCTGGACTGCTCTGACACTCCAGCTGATTTACTTCAAGCTACACTCCTGAACAGGCTTCACACCTGCTAGGAAAAGCTCTGAGTAAATGTATGTAAAAACCAGAGTAAGAATAGGACAAACAACCCAAGTCTGTGTGATATGGCCATCTGATTCAAACCCCCCCCTCCCCCCGCCATCTTTCTCTCCCTCCCTCCCTCTTGCTCTGTCTCTCTTTTCCTACAGATTCTGGAGCACACGTATAAGCTGGAGTTTCTGTACAGTGGCCTGGAGAGTAGACACGTCGCAATCATTCACCACATGCGGCTTCAGGCTAAAGCGCTGCAGCTCATTCTGACCGCTCGCACTACGAGAGGGTAAGGAGATGGCTTCGAAATACAGCGCCTGACGAAATACCCAGGAGCGTCCAACAAATTAACCTCATCATTTATAGGCTGGTTAGAATGTGGAATTCACTAGCAAGTAGAGCGTTTGGGCGAATAGATTTAGGCGCAAAGCGGTAGAAGTTACAGTATACTTACAGGCCATGCGACCCAACTAGCCTATTTATAGTCCATGCGGACCTCCTCCCACCCCCTCGTCATCTCACCCTGTCAATATATCCTATTTCTTTTTCCCCCTCATGTCTCTGTTCAGCTTCCCCTTAAATCCATCGATACTATTCACCTCAACCACTGCCTGCGATAGCAAGTTCCACATTCTCCCCACTCTGGGTTAGGACATTTCTCCTGAATTCCTGATTGGATTCATTAGTGACTCTCTTATATTGATGGCCTCAAGTTTTGCTCTGCCTCACAAATGGAGACATTTGCTGTACATCAAGCCCTTTTATAAACTTAGACCTTTCACAGTGGGGGAGATGATGGTGACGTTGAATGTGAGGCCTAGGCTAATGCTCTCCCAGGGTAATCCCACCACGGCAGCTGGTGGAATTTAAATTCAATTAATAAATCTGGAATTGAAAGCTAGCCTCAGTAATGGTGACCATGAAGTTATCATCAGCTGTTGTAAAAAACCCATCCGGTTCGCTAATGTCCCTTTAGGGAAAGAAATCTGCCGTCCTTACCCGGTCTGGCCTACATGTGACTCCCAGACCCTTAGCTGCCCTCTGAAATGGCCGAACAAGCCATTCAGTTCAAGGGCAATTCGGGATGAGCAACAAATGCTGGCCTTGCCAGTGACGCCCACATCCCGTGAAAGAATAAAGAAAAAAATCGGGTCATCCCTCTCTCTTCTAGCTGCCATATTTTGCTGAAGAACAGTGGTCACTACCCTTAAAGCTATCTCATTCCTCAGAAACATCTCAAAGCCAATGAAGCTATCTATATATTAATGTTCTCTTTGGAACAGAGGAGACTGAGGAGAGATTTAGTTGAGGCGTACACAATTATGGGGGGCCTAGATAGAGTACCAGGAAGGACCTATTTCCCTTAACAAAGGTCAATAAACCCGGCAGCGTAGAGTCATTGATAGTGAAAACAGAAAGAGCTAGAAATACTCAGCGGGTCAGAAGCAACTCTGGAGAGAGAAGCAAAGTTTCAGGTCATGACCGTTTGTGAGAATGTGTCATTGAGTGGTAACAGGACAGAAGAAAGGCCATTTGGTCTGCTGGGGCTGTGCCTTCTCTCTGTAAGAGAAACTCAGCTAGTCCTCTTCCCCCCAGCCATTCCCCATAGCCCTGCAATTTCTTTACCCTTCAGGTGCTTATCCGATTGCCTTTTGAAAGCCACGATCAAATCGAACTCCGACACTCTTGGGCAGTGCACTCCAGATTCAACCATTTGCTGTTTTTAAAAATAAAAGGTTTTTCTCATGCGGCCATTGATTCTTTTGCTAATTGTCTTATATGAGGTGCCCTCTGGTTCTTGACCCTTGCACCAATGGGAACAATTTCTTCCCACCTACTCTGACAGGACCATAGAACTACCGAAAAGTCACAACACAGAAAGAAGCCATTCAGCCCATCGTGTCTGCACCAGCCAAAAAAAAAACTAGCTGCTTATACTAATCACACCTTCCAGCACATGGTCCATAGCCTTGCAGGCTACAGCAGGTCAGGTGTAGATCCAGGTGCCTTTTAAATGAGCTGAGGGTTTCTGCCTCCACCACCAAACCAGACAGCAAATTCCAGACACCCACCGCCCTCTGGGTGAAGAAGTTTCTCCTCATGTCCCCTCTAATCCTTCGCCCAATCGCCTTAAATCTGTGCCCCCTGGTAACTGACCCCTCTGCTAGGGGAAACAGATTTTTCCGGTCTAACCTATCTAGGCCCCTCATAATCTTGTACACCTCAATTAAGTAACCCACAGCCTCCTCTGTTCTGAGGAAAGCAACCCTAGCCTCTCCAATCTCTCCTCATAGCTGCAATTTTCAAGCCCTGGCGACATTCAGACCCCTCGTGATTTTGAACACCTCTACCAGATCCTCTCAGCATTCTCTTCAATAAGGAGAGCAGCCGCAGCTTCTCCAGCCTATCCATGTAACTGATGTCCCTCATCCCTTTCTCAGCTGATGCAGACTCCCCATGGGCTGAATGGCCTCCTAGGCCATAAATTTGTACGATTCTATGAATGCAAACATGTCTTCAATAAGTTCTACTTCTTGCTGTTTGCCCTTTCCTTTCTAGGATGGAAACCCTGATAAACATGTGTGAGAAGTTTTTGCAGGAGATTGAGGCCTTTCCAAGGTAAACTGTTCCACTATTTGAGAATTTGAATTCAGTTTGTATTTTTTTTTTTAAAGTGTGGAATATGAAGTCGGTGTCATTAAAAATGACCATGAAGCTGCCAGATTGTTGTATAAAAACCCGTTCTGGTTTTACTAATGTCCTTGGCTGAAGGGGAGATGAGTGCAGCAATGGCCTCAGTGCCACTCTGAAGATCCAGTCAACCTAGAGGGTTTACAGCACTGATCCCAATCCATTGCCAACAGGGATGGGATCAGGGTGTGCCCGTGGGGGGAGGGGTGGCGAAGGGGTGAGATCGGGATGCACCCACGGGGATTGGGGAAGGGAAGGGATCGGGGTGCGCCTCCGGGGGTGGTGGGGGAGGGGATGGGATTGGGGTGCGCCCGTGAGGGATGCAATGGGATTGTGGTGTGTCTGCGGGGGAGTGATGGGATTGGGATGCAGAGTGTCTCGCCCCCACCCCTGTCTCACCCTCGCTCTTAACATCTTCGCTACATCTCCCCAACTCCATTGTGTCATGTCAGTTGTTCCAGCATTGTGTATTAATTGTTCCTTTTCCCTTTGCTACTTCCAGATACTTTGCGTCAGAACTCCAGTACTTGCAGGAGAGCTTTGTTGAGAAGCTGCTGGAAGTTATGCCAAGACTCGTGGCCTGCAAGCCAGCGGAGATGGTGAAGATCCTTCAGACCACTCTCCGGCACAGCAACTTCCTCCTCCTAGAACTCCCAGAGCAGGTTAGCTTTCAGTCCAGAGGTTTTTATCTTTTTTTACTGTTATGCTGACAGTGTTGGCAAGGCGAGATTGCTTTCATGTGCTATGGACAGCAAAATGGAGGTAGAGACATCGAGAAGGTTTTTTAAAAAAGAAAAATCTTTCTTGGGAAATAGGGATCTAAATAGGTTAGAGGAGTAAAGGGATCAAGGAATGCAAAGGTTATTTTCCTTGGAGCAAAGCAGATTGAGGGGAGATTTGATAGAGGGGGACAAGGTTATGGCAGGTTTAGATAAGGTAGACAAAGAAAAGCTATTCCCATTTGCTGATGGTGCAAGCACTAGGGGCGGGCACAGATTGAAGGTTTTGGGCAAGAGATACAGGGGGAATGTGAGGAAGAACCTTTTTACACAGCGAGTGGTAATGATCTGGAACCCGCTGCCCACCAGGATGGTGGAAGTGGAGATGATGAATTATTTCAAAAAGAAATTGGATGAGCAATGGAAGGAAATAAACCTACAGGGATAGAGCGGGGGAATGGGACTGACTGAATTGCTCTACAGAGAGCCAGCATGGACTCAATGGGCTGAATGGCCTCATTCTGTTCTGTAATGACTGTATGACTTGATAAATTGCTAAAAGTAGCGATGTATGTTAATGGCCATTTTAAAAACAAAGCAAACTCTAGGGTTTATTTCTAGAGGGATAGAATTGAAAGCAGAGCAGTTATACTGAACTTGTATTGAACATTGTTTAGATCACACTTGGGGTTACTGTAAACCGGCAAGCCGCCATATTATAGAATCGATATGGAGGCACTGGAGAAGTGGCAAAAAAAAAGATTTGCAAGGATGATACCAGAACTGAGTTATACCTGTTGGGAAAGGATGAACAGGCTGGGTCTGTTGAAAGGAGGTGACCTAATAGAGACCTTTTAAACTATGAAAAATTTTGATAGAATAGACACAGCGAATACGAACCAGGAGCAGGAGTAGGCCATTCAGCCCCTCGAGTCTGCTCCGCCATTTAATAAGATTATGGCCAATCTGATAGTAAACTCAAATCTGCATCCCACCTACCCCCCCGATAACCTATCACCCCCTTGCTTACCAAGAATGTAGCTCGCTCTGCCTTAAAAATATTCAAAGACTCTGTTTCCACCGCCTTTTCAGGAAGAGAGTTTCAAAGACTCACGGCCCTCTGAGAGAAAATTTCACCTCATCTCTGTTTTAAATGGGCGACCCCTTATTTTTGAACAGTGACCCCCTAGTTCTAGATTCTCCCACAAGAGGAAACACCCCCTCCACATCCACCCTGTCAAGACCCCTCAGGATCTTATGTTTCAATCAAGACGCCTCTTAATCTTCTAAACTCCAGCAGATACAAACCTAGTCTGTCCAACCTTTCCTCATCAGACAGTGGTGGGGTAGAGCAAAACTAGAGGCCGTGAATATAAAAATCCAATCGGGAATTCAGAAGAAACTTCTTTACCCAGAGAGCAGTGAGAACATGGAACTCACTACCACAGGGAGCGGTTGAGGTGAATAATATAGATGTATTTAAGGAAAGGCTAGATAATGCTATGAGGGAGAAGGGTATAGAAGGATATGGGGTGAGATGATAAGGATGGAGACAATGCTTGAGTGGAGCATAAACACCAGCGTGGACTGGTTGGGCCAAATTGTCTGTTTCTGTGCCATATATCCTGTGTAATCCTATGTTTAAAAAGAAAGTTAATGTGAGCAGCCAGGATGAGCTGCAGTGCTTCGGTCTGAAGCTGCCTGTAGTGGGTTGTCACCGCGAGACTGCCCTCCAAGCGACTGCACAGAAACTTCAGCTTGTATACGTGCTCCAGAATAGCGGGGAGAGAGAGAGACAATCTGGGAAAGGGAAGGGCGAGGGCTGACCTGACAGACATCTCAGGGCATCTCGGTTTGATGACACCTCCAAGATGTTACCCACTCTCTGGCTGAAGAAGTTTTTCCAGAAGTCCTAATTAGATTTTTTTTTATGAGCTGGTATTCTGGAAGGAAGAGATCAGATGAAGCAACAAGTGTGTCTGCTTCTAATACTGGGCTAATCCTTTTGTTTCGCAGGTGCACCGGGCCTCTGCGACCATCATTGAGCCAACGGGAGAGTCTGACAACCCCCTGAGGTTCACATCTGGCCTGGTGGTAGCCCTGGATGTCGATGCCACGTTAGAACATGTCCAGGATCCCCAGAACACTGTTAAGGTGCAGGTAGGTCACCACAATGAATGGGACATCCACATTGTCTGCTAGCAGTCTTTAGCTCTGTAGAATTCTCTACCTGAGAGTTCTGTGGATGCTCAGCTTTTGTGTGTATTGAAGGCTGAAGTTGATAGATTCCTGGAAACCAAAGGAATCAGGGACTGTGGGAGTCAGGTGGGAAAATGGCACTGACATTGAAGATCAGCTATGGTCCCACCGAATGGTGGAGCAGGCTAGAGGGGCTGAATGGCCTACTCCTGCTGCTACTTATGTTCTTACTTACTTACAGGTGGTCATTTGGAAGCTCAAACATTTACAGTTGTGGTTTGTGGTCACCCAAAATCAATATAGGAACAGAAGGAGGCCATTCAGCCCCTCAAGCCATTGTTCAGTGAGATCATGGCTGATTTGTATCTTGGCTCTATCCACTTGCCTTGATTCCATAGCCCTTTGCCTAACAAAAATCGCTCAATCTCAGGCTTGAAAGGTTCAATTTAAACCCCAGCCTCAACTGATTTTTTATTTTGCGAGAGCATTCCAGATTTCCACACCCCTTTTGTGTGAAGAAGTACTTCCTGACATCACCCCTCAACAGCCTGGCTCTCATTTTAAGGCTTGTTTAAGTCTTTGTTCTGGATTCTCATGTCCCGCACCACCCCCCCACCCCCCCACCCCTGCCCCGAACCATAGGAAATAGTTTCTCTCCTATCTATCATGTCAAATCTTTTAATCATCTTAAACAACTCAAGGGAATACAAGCCAAGCCTGTTCTCATCATTTTTAAACCCCAGTATAATTCTGGTGAATTTGCACTGTACCCCCTCCAAGGCTATTGTATCTTTCCTGAGATGCCAGGCCCAGAATTGAGCACGAAGATAAAAAATAAAATACTGCAGATGCTGGAAATCTGAAATAAAACCAGAAAATGCTGAAAAAAAACTCAGCGGGTCTGACCGCATCTGTGGAGAGAGAAACAGAGTTAACGTTTCGAGTCCGTATGACTCTTCCTCAGAGCCTTAGGAGTCATATGTACTTGAGGCATTGACTCTGCCAGAATTGAGTGCGTTGCTCTAGGTGAGGCCTTACCAAGGCTCTGAACAATTATCCTCCTCCTCTTCCTTCAGGTATCATGCCCTAAGAGGGTGTTGGCAACCATGGACTTCCATTGGATTGGTCCATGATGATGCTTGGCAAAGCGCTGCAGCGGTTTGCCACTGCCTTTCTGCAGTATGGCTGACCAGGAAACTCTCCCACTCTTGCCGCCTGCCATCGGGCGTATTGGAAGGATTTACAGGCTGATAATCAACCTGTTTGACCACGTTATGAACGCACCTTCCATGACCAACCATCAAGTCCTGAAGTGAGACTTGAACCTGGAGCTTCTGGCCCAGAGGTAGGGAAGCTGCCCAGCGTGAACAGCTATAGATGATCAATTGGCAGTTTAAAAAGGATCAATAACTGTTGGAATTGATTATTGGGTGATTATTATCCTATATTGCCTTCTCCGTGTCCCACTTCCTGCAGTCTCTCTTTGTAACTGAGCCATCAGTTGAGTCAGCCTAAGTTGCACCCTGTCCAGTGTCTGAACACCTTCCTTGTGTCCAAGTTTTAAAATCATCCAATCCCCTTATTTAAGAGTTGTATCATACACCACAGGAGGCCATTCAGCCCGCATGTCCGTGCCAGCTCTCTAGAAGAGAGTTTCACCTAGTCCCTCTCCCCTGCCTTTTCACGGTAGCCCTGCAATTTTCTTCTCTTAAGATAATTATCCAGTGTTCTTTTGAGAACCACAATTGAATCATATTTTAGACCCTAATCACAAGACCTCCAGGAACAACTATAGATGATCAATTGGCAATTTAAAAAGGGATCGATCCTATTGGAATTGATGATTAGGTTATTAGACGATTGTTGACCTATATTTCTTGCAAATGATGAAAAACCATTACTTCAGTACCTATGTTCTTATACACACAATCCTGTGAAGAAAGGGGTCCTTTCTCTTCCAGTACTTGATGCCTCGCTGTATCTTTCACCTCCGTTTCTCAATCTTAATAATTTAGGAACTCTCAGTACTGGGAAAGATCTTTTGCGATCATGGTATTTAAGAAATATCACATCCCACGTTCAAAATCATGAGAGGTCTGAACAGATAGGGAGAAACTGTTCCCATTGGCGGAAGGTTCCGGAACCAGTGGGCACAGATTTAAGGCAATTGGCAAAAAGAAGCAATGGTGCCTTGAGGGAAAACATTTTTACACAGTGAATAATAAGGGTCTGGGGTGCGAGTCATTTGAGGCTTTCAAAAGAGCATCGGATAATTATCTGAAGAGAGAAAATTTACAGCGCCAAGGGAAACGGGTGGGTGGATGGGACTAGGGGTGAATTGCTCTTTCAGAGATCCAGCACGGATACAACAGGCCCAATGTGCTGTGTAACCATTCTATGATTCAATAACATTCACGCCAATTTTTCTTTTCATGCTTATCAAACTCTTTCATTCTACACAGTGAGGTGGGGCGGCTAATGTAAATGAAGTTACCTTTGGTGTCACTTGCAGATCGTGTATCCTGATGGGCAGGCCCATGTAATCCACCCCAGACCGGCTGATTTTCGAAATCCTGGGCCTGGAAGACACAGATTGATTACACAAGTCTATCTCTCACACACCGCCTGGACAGGTAACTTGTTTAGTACCGAGTAGCAGCAGCAACAACTTACTGTAACACAGGGCTGAAAATAAAGCTACGCTGCTTCACAAGAGGAGCAATCGGAAAAGGGCGTAGAGTGCAAAAAAGGACTTACAAGGATGATAGCAGAACTGAGACGTGATACCCATCAGGAAAGACTGAACAGGCTGGGGCTCTTTTCTCTAGAAAAGAGAAGGCTGAGGGGCGACCTGACCGAGGTCTTTAAAATGATGAAGGGTAGATGTAGACATGTTTTCACTTGCGGGCAAGTCCAAAACAAGGGCCCATAAATGTACGGCAGTCCCTAATATATCCAATCGGGGAATTCAGGAGAAACTTATTTACCTAGAGAGTGGGGAGAATGTGGGACTCACTCCCACAGAGTTGTTGAGGTGCATAGCATAGGTGCATTTAAGGGGAAGCTGGATAAATTAAAGGGAGAAATGAATAGAAGGATATGATGAACCTTTGATGTTCAATGGCATTACCATCACTGAATCCCCCACTATCAACATCCTAGGGGTTACCATTGACCAGAAACTGAACTGGACTAGCCATATAAATACTGTGGCTACAAGAGCAGGTCAGAGGCTAGGAACCCTGTGACAAGTGACTCACGCCCTGACTCCCCACAGTCTGTCCACCATCTACAAGGCACAAGCCAGAAGTGTGATGGAACACTCTCCACTCGCCGGGATGAGTGCAGCTCCAACAACATTCGAAACTTGACACCGTCCAGGACAAAGCAGCCCGCTTGATTGGCACCATGTCCACAAACCTTCACTCCCTCCACCACCGATGCACAGTAGCAGCAGTGTGTACCATCTACAAGATGCAATGCAGGAATTCATCAAGCCTCCTTAGACAGCACCTTCCAAACCCCGTGACCTCTACCATCTAGAAGGACAAGGACAGCAGACACATGGGAACACCACCACCTGGAAGTTCCCCTCAAGTCACTTACCATCCTGACTTGGAACTATATCACCGTTCCTTCACTGTCACTGGGTCAAAATCCTGGAACTCCCTAACAGCACTGTGGGTGCACCCACACCACATGGACTGTAGCGGTTCAAGAAGGCAGCTCACCACCGCCTTCTTGAGGGCAACTAGGGATGGGCAATAAATGCTGGTCCTGCCAGCGAAGCCCATATCCTCTGAATGAATAAAACAAAACAGGGGTGAGAGGAGGCTCACGTGCAGTATAAATACCAGTTTCTGTGCTGTAAATTATATGTCTAAAAATGGGCACTGACCCAAAGAAGGAAATATGAGGTGGGGTGGTGGGGGGGAATGACCAGAAGCTTAGTCAAATAGTTAGTATTTAAGGAGGGTCTTAAAGGAGGGGGAGGTGAACAGGATGAGTTTAGAGAGTGAATTCCAGACCATGGGGTCTAAATTCTGACGGCAATATGGCTGCTAAGGGGGTGGTGGTTGGGAGGTAGGGGTGTGATTTAAAGTCTGAACTGAAGGATTATCTGAAGAGGTTTGCAGATGAAGGAAAGGTGGTTACAAGTGAAGATATACAGCACTTTTTTGAAGAGCTTCAGTCAAAGAAGTGGAGGCGTGTGGAAGGAATGCAGTACTTTTGCAGTTAAAGCATAGACTAAAGTACAGATTACAGCCCCAAATAGAAAACATTGATTGCTCAGATCTAAAGAAGAAGAAATGGGTTCTCAATAATAGCAATTTAAAAATAACTAGTTAATTACTAGTGGGGTAGGCGCACAAGAGACCAGAGTTAGAAGAATGGAAATTTTTAGGGTTAGGGTTTGTGGGAGTTTTTTTTAATTCCTTCATGGAATGTGAGTCACTGGCAAGGCCAGTGTTTATTGCCTGCCCCTATTTGTCCTTCGTTCAAACGGAAAGAATCGCAACTCATTCCTGCAGTAGCTCCATACACAGATACTATAAACCAATTAAAATAGGAGGCGATTTGAAGACCTTTTGTGCTCAATTTTATTTGTCCTTTGCTGTGTTGTTTGCCCCCCCCCACCCTTTGCCGAAACGCTGACCCTTACTGAGCTTTGGTTCCTCCCACCCTTGAGGCAGAAGTCAAAATGATGATTGAGACAACCAACAGATGAGGTGTGTGGGTGTGTGCGCACCTTTTAATGCCAACAACAAGAATAACTTGTATTTGTAGAGCGCCTTTAATAAGCCCAAGGCGCTTCACAGAAGAAGAGAGGGGCAGAGAGGTTTGGATAATCACTTTTTTTTATTTGCTCCTCTCCCGCAGAACCTTGTCAGATAGAGGTGAGATTGCTGCTGGCCTACAGTTCGAGTAGGAGCAGGACGTCCAGTTTGAGTCCGGCTTGCAGAGCAGCCTGGAATGATAGCATGGATGGTTTACCGCAGACAGATAATGTCATTGAGGGCACCATTAATCTCAGCAAACACGTCAAGGTCTACCTAATGCCCAAGACGGCCAGGCGTTGAGGATCAGTGGTGCTGGGGAGGGGCAAGAGGCAAAAAAAAAAGGACTCAACCGAGCTAGAGAAAGCAGCTAAAAGACGAGAGTTTGACAGAATGTGAACCAGTCGACGGGAGCAACTTCAGCCGTGAGTTAATACATTGCGGCGTGCAGAGATTGTAGACCATATGAGAGCAACCTCGGATGTTACTCATGAGTACTGAGAAGTCCGCATCGCCTAACTGGTAACAGGAATGTTGAAACCAAACGAGATCAACAAACCCTTAGACAATTCTTGTGCTGCCTTTCAAATATTTTTCAGTTCTATGCCGTTCCAAATCCTGAACTGTCCTGGCAAAGGTGAGAGACTTGACCATTAATGAGGAACTGTGTAGATTTTTGGAAACGAGTATTTTTGGAACAATTGACTTTTTTTTCCTTTTATTGAAGATTTGATATGAATATTTTAAGATTCTGAAAGTGTTTTGTTTGTGGGGGTGCATCAATTTCACTGGAGATTTGGTTTGGAACTCGCTGCCCCGCACTAAAGCTCTTGACGCCTCCGTGATCGAATTCTGTGTTTCCTTTAGCACAACAGGCTGGGAACTGACGCCAGTTCCTTTCTGGGCAAGTCGACCAAGACCGAGGTCGGTATTAAAAAATCAGCTGGGTCTGGGCCAGCTCGTGGAGCTGGGGTGCTACAGAGCTGGCAAATCTCCTTGGGCCGGGGAGGGAGCAGTGGGAAGGGCGTGGAGCCAGGTTTCCTGATCGCTATCCGGTCACTGTCCTTCAGGCTGGAAAACTCCAGGGATGAGGGTGAGATTGAGTTTGACGGGCTTATCTCCCACATGGAATAACCTTCTGGCACAAATTGAGAGTCGTCATTCAATAGGTATCAGGACCAGTGAACGTTTGTGGAATCACGTCCGAGTTTAAGATAGTGCCTTAATTTTAAATAGGGTTCAGAATTTAGGGGGCAGGAACCCTTAATATCGCGACAGCACAGCTTTAATAACAGGAGCCTAATATACTCCCTGCCTGACACACCAGCTCCCTGAGCTTCTCCCATATATATTGAATAATGCAGTTTGGAAGATATTTGTTGTATGCGGTGTTGAGAACCTACTGGGGCCAGTAGCTTTGTCTTTGGTCCTTCATAAGACCATAAGAAATAGGAGCAGGAGTAGGCCATTCGGCCCCTCAAACCTGCTCACCACAATAAGATCATGGTTAATCTGATTGTGGCCTTATCTCCACTTTCCCATCTGTCCTTCAACCCTTGACTCCCTTGTAGATAAAAAAAAATCTGTCTAATCTGTTCAGATCAGCCTTGAATAGAACCATAGAAAAGTTCTGGTGCAGAAAGAGGCCATTCAGCCCATTATGTCTGCGCCAGCCATAAAGAGCAAAAAGAAACTAGCTGCTTATTTTAATCCCACTTTCCAGCACCTGGTCTGTTAGCCCTGCAGGTTACAGCGCTTCAGGTGCAGATCCAGGTACCTTTTAAATGAGTTGAGCGTTTCAGCCTCAACCACCAATTTGGGCAGTGATTTCCAGACACCCACCACCCTCTGGGTGAAAACGTTTTTCCTCATGTCCCCTCTAATCCTTCTACCAATCATCTTAAATCAGTGTCCCTGGTAATTTGCCCCTCAGCTAGGTGAAACAGGTCTTTCCTGTCTATCCTATCTTGGCCCCTCATAATTTTGTACACCTCACTTAGGTCACTCCTCAGCCTCCTCTGTTCTAAGGAAAATTACCCCAGCCTATCCCCAATCTCTCCTCATAGCTGCAATTTTCAAGCCCTGGCAACATTCTTGTAGACCTCCTCTGCATTCTCTCCAGAGCAATTATGTCCTTCCTGTAATTTGGTGACCAGAACTGTACACAAAATTCCAACTGTGGCCTAACCAGTGTTTTGTACAGTTCCATCATTACATCCCTGCTTTTGTATTCAAAACCTCGCCCAATAAAGGAAAGCATTCTGTATGCTTTCATGGCCACCTGTCCTGCTACCTTCGGGGACTGAAACTGTGCCTCCTAGTTGTAGACTCCCCAATAAGGGGAAGCATCCACCCAGTCAAGACCCCCTCTGAATTTTCTATGTTTCAATAAGACCACCTACCTACCTAATCTATCTCTGCCTAGTAATACATTCCAGTTTATGTATTACGCAGTATAGAAGTAAGGGCTTGAACTTCATTTTTCAAAGCTTCAATTGCTGGTCTGAATTGTGTGCTAAGACTGCTCAGTCATGTTGAATTCCCCAGGACAGATGTGAAAGAGAGAGAGAGAGACTTTGGCAGACCCAGAACATGGTATGAAGTTGGTTTAAATGAACATGCTGTTTTTTATCAGTGCAGTTGAGGACCAATTTTACATCTCATTAAATATGTACATTTGAAACATTTTTCACAGAAACTTTGTTTTTATTGATTCTGGTCTCAGTATTCCTGGGGATGGGAGGGTTAGTACGAGGGTGGTACAAACGGTGCTGATGGAACTCTATTTGGGGTGGAGCTTAGTTCCCCTGGATCTCGGAGTGAATATTGACTTGGGCTATCTCAGCTACCCAGTTGGAGAAAGGGCGGAGCAAGCAGTGTCCAAACTCGTGACCAGAATGACCGGAGAGTCTCCTGACCACAGCAGAATTATTTCTCCAGCAAGTAGAGTCTGTTTATTCAAGAGCCTCTACAATCTACAGCAAAAGGAACTCATGACTGAAACCGCAGCAAAGTCTCCCAATAATAGCAGGATTATTTCTCCAACAAAATGCAGCGATTGGAAGATAGCTACATAACACAGAGATTATCTGCATATAGTCAATCTCAACCTTTTGTAGCATTCTGTCCTTGGCATGACTGGTGGGGGAACTAACCCAATCATTTCCATTCATAGAATCATACAATGTGAAGGGGTGCCGTTCAGCCCATCGAGCCTGTCCTGAATCTTTGGAAATCTGAAATAAAAGCAAAAAGTGCTGGAAATGCTCAGCAGATCAGGCAGTATCTCTGGAGAAAAAAAAAAACAAGAGTTAGTGTTTCAGGCTGATGACTTTTCATCAGAATTGAAGATGGATAGAAATGAAAGAGTTTTTAAACCAGTGGAAGCGGGGAGGGGGCAGGAAGAACAAAGGAGAAACTCTGTGATAGGGTAGGCAGGGGAGATTAACTAACAAAAGATTTCATGAGGCAACAGCCAAAGAGAGTGGTAATGGGTATAGTAAAGACACAAAGGCTTGGTCCAAGTGAGGCATGAATGGCTACATAGCAACCATCTGAATGCAATAGGAAGCTTGGGGTTGGTTGTCATTTCAGTTCTTCACCTTTCTCCCACTCTGACCTTTCTGTCCTTGGCCTGCTCCAGTGAGGCTCAACCCAAACTCAAGGAATAGCACCTCATCTTTTGACTCAGCACATTCTATGGCCTTCTAGACTAAACATTGAGTTCAGTGACTTTAGACCATAACCTCTGCTTTCATCTTGTTCCATGTATTTTTTTTTCCTCTTTTTCTTATTGTTTTTCTGGGATGGCCTTGCCTTGTTTCTTTCTTTATCCCTTTGCTCTGCATTTGTTTATTTCAGTTTTCCAGAAGCCGCAGTATTTGGCTTTTGCCTGATGTTTGTAATTGTGGGTTGTGCTAATGCAGCTCACCATTTCTTTTCTTTCTCTAAGTTTTGGTCTTAGGATGTGAGTGTCGCTTTGCCCATCCCTAATTGCCCTTGAGAGTCGCAGTACACAGATGCTGCCAGACAGATTTGCAGAATTGTTTCAGTGCAGGAGGAGGCCATTCGGCCCATCGTGTCTGCACCGGCTCTTCTAATGAGCAATACACTTAGTGCCATTCTCCCGCCTTATCCCCATAACCCTGCACGTACTTCCTTTTTTCAGATAACAATCTAATTCCCTCTTGAATGCCTTGATTGAACCTCCCTCCACTACAGCCTCAGGCAGTACGTTCCAGACCTTAACCACTCGCTGTGTGAAAACGTTTTTCCTCATGTTGCTTTTGCTGCTTTTTCCAATTCCCTAAATCTGTGCCCTCTGGTTCTCTATCCTTTGACAAGTGGGAACAGCTTCGCCCAATCTACTCTGTCCAGACCCCTCGTGATTTTGAACACCTCTACTAAGCCTTCTCTCAGCCTCCTCTTCAAGGAAAACAGTCCTAACTTCTCCAATCTGTGCTTGATTCTGAAGCTCCTGTCCCTGGAACCATTCTCGTGAATCTTCTCTGCACTCTCTCTCTCTCTAATGCCTTCACGTTCTTCCTAAAGTGCGGTGCCTAGAACTGGACGCAATACTCCAGCTGAGGCTGAACCAGTGTATTATACAAGATCAACATCACCTCCTTGCTCTTGTACTCTATGCCCCGATTAATAAAGCCTGCCGAGTTCTTCCAGTAATTTGTTTTTATTTAAGATTTCCAGCAACTGCAGTATTTTGCTTTATTTTGCTATTCTGGAAAAGTTGACATTTGGAAAGCTCAGGATTAATAGCCTGGAGTGACTGAGAAACTGCTGTAAACACGAGGTGCTGTTTTGATAGCAGCAATCTGCAACTGCCTGATAATGGCAGGGGAAAGCATGTTTTCACATGGGAGAAATTTAGTTTTTCTCGTTTGTTTAAAATTCTGATCCTCCTTTTCAGATTTCTCCATGATTTTATCCCCTTCCTTTTTCTGTGACCCTCTTCCCACCCTACAACTATCCAGGAAATCTGCAATCCTTCAGAACCCCCATTTTAATCACCACCATTAGCGGCCGTGCCTTCAGCTGCCTGGGCCCCAAGCTCCGGAATACGCCTCCCTACGCCTCTCTCACTCGCTTTCCTCCTTTTAAGATACTCCTTAAAGCCTACCTCATTGACCAAGCTTTTGGCCACATGCCCTATGTTAAGCAACTTTTCTGATTAACAAAAAGCCCGCACTGGGAAAACCAGTTTAGGTTGTGGTTTCTATGCGATTATCTATTATGGAACCTGACAACGATCACAAAATTAAAGATCTGGAGGGATGGATTTTTCTCGTCGCCAGAAGAAATTTGGGATGATACCACCTGCTCCCAAACCCCCCCCCCCCAACCCATGTGGTGGACGAGTGAGTGGGCAGGCACTCGCCTTCCCTGCAAGGGCAAGAGGAGTGGTGGAGGAGTAGCACTGAGAGCAGGGAGTCATCACTTAATTGCTCTGGATCTTTTCCAGCACAGTGAAGGAAAAATCTATTCCCGATGGTCCATAGAATTCAGTCCCGCGAGCCTCTTCCATCATTTAGTTAGATCATGGCTGACGTCAATCTATGAAGCATACAAGATTCAGAAGGGGCTGGACCGGATAGACACCGAGAGGTTATTTCCCCCCCCCCCCGACTGAATACAGGGGCACAGTCTCAGGATAAGGGCCAATCATTTAGGACTGAGATAAGGAGACATTTCTTCAATCAAAGGTGAATCTTTGGAAGTCTCTCTCTACCCCAGAGGGTTATGACTGAAAATATTTAAGGCTGATCTTATTTTAACTCCATTTACCTGCCTTGGTTCCAAAACCCTTTCATAATCTTACCTAACAAAAAATCTATCAGTCTCCGTTTTGAAATTTTCAGTTGACTCCAAGCCTCAACATGTTTTTTGGGCAAGTTCCAGATTTCTGCACCCATTTGAAGAAATCCTTCACCGCTGAACAGCCTAGCTTTAGTTTTAAGATTGTGCCTCCTTTTCTGGGCTCCCACCACCAGAGGAAGAAATAATTTGATGTGGAAGAAAAACTATGAATTGGGTCACCTCTTTATGTTCTAAACTCAAGGGAACACAAGCCTTGTCTGTGCAGCCTTTGTTGTAGTTTAACCTTTTTAGACCTGCTATCATTCTGGTGAATCTACACTGCACCCTGTCAAAAGCTAATATGTTATTCCTGAGGTGCGGTGTCCAGAATTGAACACAGTCTTCCAGATATGGTCTGACCAGAGTCTTGTATCCTATATGATGACCTTGGAGAAGAGCCAATGCCCTTTATGGTAAGGAGCTACTGAAATGTGTAGGCGTTGAGCTCGCAATCTGTGCCAATGTAGCTGATCTGGACTATGAAGGGTCTTGACACGGAGGATGCGGAGGGGATGTTTCCTCTTGTGGAAAAATCTAGAACTAGGAGTCACTGTTTAAAAATAAGGGGGTCTCCCAATTAAAACAGATGAGATGAAATTTTTTCACTCAGAGGGATGATAGTCTTTGGAACTCTCTTCCTGAAAAGGTGGTGGAAGCAGAGCCTTTGAATATTTTTAAGGCAGAGCGAGATAGATTCTTGGTAAGCAAGGGGGTGATAAAGTTATCGGGGGTAGGTGAGATGCAGATTTCGGGTTACTATCAGATCAGCCATGATCTAATGAAATGGTGGAGAAGGCTCGAGGGGCTGATTGGACTACTCCAGCTCCTTGTTCGTATGTATGCTTGTATGTAGTAAAACATCTCAAGTTCGCGGTAGAGTCACCTGACAAAAATTGACAGAATCAAAGAAGGGAGTTAAGATCCTGAGAGGTCTTGACAGAGTGGAGTTGGAGAGGATGTTTCCTCTCCTGGGAGAACCTAGAACTAGGGGTCATGTTTTAAAATAAGGGGTCACTCGTTCAAGACAGCGATGAGGGTCATGAGCCTTTGGAACTCTCTTCCTGAAAAGGCAGCGGAAGCAGGGCCTTTGAATATTTTTAAGACCGAGTTAGATAGATTCTAGATTAACATGGGGGTGAAAGGTTAGGAAGGGTAGGCATGAGGTTACCATCAGATCCGCCATGATCTTATTGAATGGCGGAGCAGACTTGAAGGGGCTGAGTGGCCTACTCCTGCTCCTAATTCATATGTTTGTAGGAGACGTTAAGACAGATGACCAAACGTTTGGCCAAAAAGGTGGGTTTTAAGGAGTATCTTAAAGGGCAGAGAGGTGGAGTAATTTAGGGAAGGAATTCCAGAGTTTAGGACCTAGACAGCTGAAGATACGGCTGCCAGTGGTGGTTGAAGGGAGTGCGGGGATGCACAAGAGGCCAGATTCATAGATAGGTGGAGATCTCAGAAAGATGTGGAGGTTACAGAGATCGGGTGTGAGGCAAGGCTGCAGAGGGATTTGAACACAAGCGTAAGAATTTAAAATTGAGACATTGCTGGACTGGGAGCCAGTGTAGGCCAGAAGGCATACAGTGGATGATGGTTGAACAGGGTCTTAATGTGAGTTGGAATGCAGACATCAGGAGCTATAGTTAGTTCTTGGGCTGTTGGGAATAACAGGCAGGCTTACCACGCCCTCGAATTGCTTGCTGATATATGGCCATTGGATTCAGGGTTGAACAGAGCTAATTTATTAAGGAAAGTAAACCACTTCACTCTTGCAGCTGATTATCAGCATTAGACTGTTGATACTGGGATCGTGCAGGCAATAAAAGAGTTTAATGGGTCTGGGTCAGCTGTCATTAATCAGTCCCTTCCACCTGTGCCTACATAAGGCTTTTGCTATTTATGGATATTGCTGACTGTAGGAAAGCAACTCACCTTAAAGCAGTGCTGATCAATGTCCCAAGGTCTGGTGGAGTACTGCCACGTGTGTTAGTTACTAAGTCCGTCAAAGCCAGGAAGCCCCAGAAATGATACAATTTTACAGGGGGTGCAAAAAGTGAGAGACTTGAGGGCGTATGTGCATTAATCTTTCAAGATGACAGGACAGGTTAACAAAGCAGTTAATAAAACATATGGAGTCCTGGGCTTTATAAATAATGGTGCTGAGTACCAAAGCCAGAAAGTAACAATGGAGATAGAAACTGAAAATGCTGGAAAAACTCAGCAGGTCTGGCAGCATCTTTGGAGAGAGGAAAGAGAGTTAACATTTTGAGTTCATATGACTTCTTCAGAATTGGAGAGAGATAGAAATGTGATGGGTTTTAAGCTGTTGGAAAAGGGGGTGGAGTAGGTGGAGCAAAAATATAAGTTTAGGGATGGGATGGAGATGAAGAGAGATTAAATGTCAAGGATGTCATGGAACACGACAAAGGTGATATTAGTAAAGACTAAGGCAGGTGTTAATAGCAGAATAAAGGTCAGAACGGTATGAAAGCAAAATAGAATGTTAATACCAGAAAAAGGGTCAGTGCTGTGTGAAAGCAAAGACGTGACAAGAAGATGGAGGCTGGCACTTGGAAGGGGGCGGGGGGGTGGGGGGGTAGAAAAATTCAAAATGGAGGACAGAGTTCAGGTTTTGAAGTTGTTGAACTCCATGTTGAATCCAGAAGGCTGTGAAGTGCCCAATCGGAAGATGAGATGCTGTTCCTCCAGTTTGCGTTGGGCTTCACTGGAACAATGCAGCAGGCCGAGGACGGACATGTGGGCATAAGAACAAGGTGATGAATTTAAATGGCAAGCAGCAGAAAGGTCGGGGTCACGCTTGCGGCCTGAGCGAAGGTGCTTTGCAAAGCGGTCACCCAGTCTGCCTTTTGTCTCCCTAATGTAGAGGAGACCACATCGTGTGCAATAACAACCAAGACTTCAGTGCGGTAGAAACTGAGCCTGATTGCACCTATTAAGACCCAAATTCCAAACAATTACAAAACTTGCACAGTTGGAGCTGGAGCCTGCTCCTTTGTTGAGTCCCCTTCACCCGAGACTCGTTTGAACCTGCACAAACCAAAATCATTGTCGTCTTTTTCATTATTTGTTCATTCGATTGAGCATCGCTGGCTGGCCCAGCATTTATTGTCCAACACTAATCGCCCCTTGAGAAAGGTGGTGGTGAGCCACCTTCTTGAAGCGCTGCAGTCCATGTAGTGTAGATGCTGTTAGGAAGGGAGTTCCGGGATTTTGACCCAGTGACAGTGAAGGAACAGCGATATAGTTTCAAGTCAGGATGGTCTGTGGCTTGTAGGGGAACTTGGTGGTGTTCCTGTTTATCTGCTGCCCTTGTCCTTCTAGGTGCTAGATTTCAGAGTTTTGGAAGGTGCTGTCGAAGGAGCCTTGGTGAGTTGCTGCAGTGCATCTTGTAACATTGGTGGTAGAGTGAGTGAATGTTAGGTTGTTGGATAGAATACCAATCAAATAGACTAGATGGTGTTGAGCATTTTGAGTGCTGTTGGAGCTGCACTCATCCAGGTAAATAGAGAGCATTCCATCGCACTCCTGACTTCTCACACAGGAACATATCTCTGACAGGAGATGGTGATCCAGGTGATAAGCCTCCCCCTGGTCAGCAGTGAGCAGGTGTTGAATGAAAATTTAAAGGTTATGCCTCCATGTTCTAGAACCATTCCCCACCACCAATCACCGCCTCTGGCATCAGCGGAACTAGTTTCTCTCGATCTACACTATCATATCTTTGAATCGTCTTAAACACCTCAATTGGATCACCAGCTTAATTGTCTATACTCGCGAGATTGCAAGACTAGTCTGAGGAACATTTTTCTAATAATTTAACTCTTTTGGCCCCTGTATATTCTAGTGAATCTGTTGCACCTCCTTTAAGGCCGATACCTCATTCCCAAGGTGTGTGCCCAGATTGAATTTAGTCGTGAGGACTCGAAACCTCGACTCTTTTCTTCTCCACCGATGCTGCCAGACCTGCTGAGTTTTTCCAGGTAATTCTGTTTTTGTTTTGAATTTAGTTACTCTGGATGCGGTCCAACCAGAGCTCTGCACAGCTGTAACATAACTTCCCTTTGTCTTTCGGGCCCTCCCCCAACCCCCGGGAGATAAAGGCTAACATTTCATTAGCATTTTCAATCATTTAACTGTTACACAAGCTGCTTCGAATGCTTGAGCTGACAAGTGGCAAGTCACATTTGCGCCAGACAAGTGCCAGGCAATGACCACCTCCGACAAGAGAGAATCTGACCATCACCCCTTGGTGTTCAGTGGCATCACCACTGCTGAATCGCCCACTATCAACATCCTTGGGGTTATTATTGAGCAGAAACTGAACTGGACTAGCCATATAAATATTGTGGCTACAAGAGCAGGTCAGATTCACAGTTGGATTTGTTCTTGGGGAGGGGAAGAGTGGCTGAATTCCAGGATTTCATGGCCAATCCTTCAGCTGTTTAGACCCTAAGCTAGATAGACAGACAGATAAATAGATAGATGATTAATGGGTTTATTGAAAAATCCTCTTGGCAGAGGGTGCTGAGTTGCGGTGATGATACAAAGCAAACAAGTAATCATAATTCATAACATAGTTATAGACAATCATTAAAATGAAAGTAAAATGAAAGGATTGCACGATGATGAACATTTCAGAATACAAATAATTACAATACGTTGCAAAATGCAGGCCTCCTTAATTAACAGAATAAAAATGAAAGATCTACTGCACTTGTATTAAAGTCCATCGATTAGATGTCAGGCTGAGCTCCTTTACATTCTCAATCGTTTACATAGTATTTATGAGGCTTATAAAGCAGGGCATTGTCTCCTGATCTGTTCGTTCTACATCTTATTTACAGAATGCGGTCTTTTCTCAGTTCCATGGTACATTTATTTTTGTGTGGTTGTGGAAAGAGAGAGTGGCGAGGGGAGGTGGGATTCAAGGGTTTTCTATTAAAGTCCAGACAGAGCTTTTTCTGCCTTTCGGTAGGGGAACACATAGCTGTTTGTGTCAGAGGGCAGGATTATACCCCTTTGCGGGCGGGCCCGCGTCCACTCCCATTGGGTGTAAAATCGCACGCACATCGGGTGAGCGCCCCGACATCATCCCGCACCTGCACAATCTTCAGGTTGATGGGCGCGCGCGTGTCGGAGCTGCTCCTGCCATCAATTAAAAGGCCATTTAAGGCAATTAAAAACCCAATGGACCCAGATTTTACGTTGCCCACGCGATTTCACGCTCATCAGGCAGGCAGGTGGGCAGCCCACGTTTTCAAAACCTCACCCAAGGGCAGGATTAAAAGGGTCAGCAGCACTGCCAGTGTGAGTAGCTGCTGGTTACTTATTTGAACTTGACAGCTTTACCTCTGTGCTGAGCTTCATTCTTAAACATTTCCAGGCTTCGTTTCAGGACTCATTGGTGTCTCCAAGGTCCCCGGAGGATTTTGACCGTGTGGACCCTTCCAGGTATCAGACAGACTTCTGTTACCCTGGTAATAGGGATTGTGGTCTCTGCTGGAGGCACCTCCTCTGAGGGGGAAGAGAGGGGCAGAAGGGGAGAGGAGGCCAGGTGTCCCAATGCAGCTTCCAGGGGAGGGTCCTGTGGGAGGAGAGGCGCAGGCACAAGGGGCGCAGGGCCAGCAGGTAGTCCAAGGCGGAAGGGGCCTCAGAAGACGTCACTATCCTGCTGCCAGGGTTTACAGGCAGCGATGCAGCTACCTCGATATGTCCAAGGTGCAATGCCGAGGGAGACTGTGACCTCCATTTGAGAGATGATTGGGCCTGAGGTCACCTCCAACTGTGCGGGTGGAGACCCCATACCAGTGACACTGAAGGTCACAGTGGCCCTCAACTTCTATGCCTCAGACTCTTTCCAGGGGTCAGTGGCAGATCTTTGTGGAGTGTCCCAAGCAGCTGTCCACAGTTGCGTCAAGCTGGTGACTGATGCTCTGTTCAGGCGGGTAATGATACTTATTCATTTCTGTATAGATGAGGCCAGCCAGGCTGAGTGAGCCAGAGGCTTTGCAGTGATTGCTGGGTTCCCCCACATCCAGGGTGCCATCGACTGTACACATGTGGCCATCAAGACGCCAGCGGGTCAGCTGGGTGCCTTTGTCAACAGGAAGGGGTTCAACTCGATGAATGTCCAGATAGTTTGTGACAATAAGATGCAGATGCTGCAAGTCTGTGCAAGGTCCCCTGGCAGCTCCCATGACACGTACATCCTGAGACACTCCCAGGTGCCGAGGCTCTTCAGTGCTCCAGCCCGACTGGATGGATGGCTGCTGGGTGACAAGGGCTATCCATTGAAAAGGCGGCTCAGGATGTCTCTCCGTCACTCAAGAACAGAGGCAGAGTAGTTGTAACAACAGGAGCCACACCTCCACAAGGGTGGTGATAGAGAGAACCATTCTGAAGATGTGCTCCCCACACGCCATCACGTTCCAGCACTACGCCTGGGTGCAGATCCTCCAGGTCACCCCCAAGACACTTGTGTAGGTCTTAGCGCACCATATGCTGCAGGTCCAGAACCCGTCTCATCTCCACCCTCTCAGGCTGACCTCGGCATGGGGAATATCTGCTGGCCCACCCCAGCGACAGACACATGCCATCAATGTCTCAATGCAGTCAAGAAACTCAGACTTTTGGGGGGGGTGGCGGGGGGAAGCCTACCTGCTGATTGACATGAACGATGCCAACATGGTACCCACCCTTCCCGTGTGCAGCAGGTCGTTGAAGCGCTTGCGGCACTGGATCCAGGTCCGCCGCACCACATCGTGGGAGCTGACGACCTCCGCTACCACCTCCTAGGCATGTTTCGTCATGTGGGGAGGAGGCCTCCTCCTGTCCTGTCCTGTCCTGGGGAACGAGCACCTCCCGATGTGCTGCCACCTCCTCGAGGAGGGCAGCAAGGCAATCATCGGAAAAACAAGGGGTACAGTGCCCCCTCCTGCATGGCCCACTCAGCCCTTCCTGAGGACAAGTTGCTCAGCCTTGGGAAGGCTGCAGGAGCTCTTTTTAAACAGGCCACCGGGTCGCCATTGGACCCGGCAGCGATTGCTGTCCCACTGCCACCTGCATCACTCCCGCTGACCCCGGGAGCGCCCAGCCGCGTAAAATGGCGGCGTGGACCTGACCGCTTTGCCTGCCAGCCAGAAAATTCTGCCCCAGAAGACAGAATATAGGATTCTTTCCTGGCGGACTTCAGGGAGCCGCCTGCGGTATCGCCATTGGACCCAGCGCCCAATAGCCCCCCGCCCAACCCTTCCCAACCTTTGGGAAGACGCGTTTCATGCTGGCCGGGCCTTAATTGGCCAGCCTGCATGAAACTGCGGTCGTGGGCCGATTGCGGCCGGGGGCCTGTTTCCTGACTGGTTCCCAGGCCTGCCAATCACACGCGTGTCTGCCAAGGGTAAAATTCAGGCCAGAGTAACTTTGGTACATGTTACCTAGGGTCAGTTTCAGTGCTCATTTCTGAACGCTTTCGGGCTTGTTCACATTCTCTCCATTAAGTCCAGAATTCCAAACATTCCAATCTTCAACAATTAAAGATTCACAGTACCATTTTTAGCTCGATTAAAAAGTATTGTTTAGATTCACGTTCCCAATCCAGTGATTCTGGTGTGTTACATTTAAGTGTGAAACGTTTTGGGACAGTAAAGTCAACATAAAGTGAGTAACTATATTTAATAAACCAATTTAAATCAATGAAGATAAATATAAAAAGGATGCGAGGGTTGGACCAGAAAATTATAGGCCGGTCAGTCTGACTTCAGTGGTGGGCAAATTATTGGAAGCAATTATGAGAGACAGGACAAGCTGTCCATTAGAAAGGATTGGATTAACTAGGGATAGTCAGCATGGTTTTGTTAGGGGAAGATCATGTCCAAATAACTTAGTGGAATTTTTTGAGGGCGTAACAAGGAGGATTGATGAGGATAGTGCAGTGGATGTTGTCTATGTGAATTTCAGTCAGGCATTTGACAAGGTCCCACATGGCAGACTGGTCAGGAAAGTGAGATCTCGTGGGATACAGGGGAAGGTGGCGAGTTGGATCCAAAATTAAGAAGTAGTTAGATGAACACTTGAAATGCCATAGCACACAAGGCTACAGGCCAAGCGCTGGAAAATGGGATTAGAATAGATAGGTGCTTGATGGCCGGCATGGACATGATGGGCCGAAGGGCCAGTTCCTGTGCTGTATAACTCTATGACTCTAAAATTGGCTCAGTGACAGGAAACAAAGGAACAAAGGGTAATGGGCAATGGATATTTTTGTGAGTGGAAAGTGATTTCTAGTGGTGTCCCACAGGGCTCCATGTTGGGGCCCTTGCTGTTTGTTGTATATATTAATGATTTGGACAAATTGTTGGAGGCATGATTGGGAAATTTGCAGATGACACAAAAATTGGCCACGTAGTTGATAGTGAAGGGGGTAGCTGTTGTCTCCATAATGATATCAATGGTTTGGTTGAGGGGGCAGAAAAGTGGCAAATGGAATTGAATTCAGAAGAGTGAGAGATCATGCATTTGGGGAGGGCAAACAAAGGTAGAGAATGCTCAATAAATGGGAGGATAGTGAGAGGGGCAGAGGAGGTGAGAGACCTTGGAGTGTATGTCCACGGGTCCCTGAAGGTGGCAGGACAGGTGGATAAGGTGGTAAAGAAAGCATATGGAATGCTTTCCTTTATTGGGCGAGGTATTGAATACAAAAGCAGGGATGTAATGCTGGAACTGTATAAAATGTTGGTTAGGCCACAGCTGGAATTTTGTGTACAGTTCTGGTCACCACATTACAGGAAGGACATAATTGCTTTGGTGAAGGTACAGAGGAGATTTACAAGAATGTTGCCAGGAGCTTGAAAATTGCAGCTGTGAAGAAAGATTGGCTGGACTATGGTTGTTATCCTTAGAACAGAGGAGACTGAGGGGGTGATCTTAATGAGGTGTACAAAATTATGAGGGGCCTAGATAGGGTAAACAGAAAAGACCTGTTTCCCCTAGCTGAGGGGCCTATTACCAGGGGGCATAGATTTAAATTGATTGGTAGAAGGTATTAGAGGGGACATGAGGAAAATCTTTTTCCACCTAGAGGTGGGCGTCTGGAATTCACGGCCTAAGTTGGTGCTTGAGGCTGAAACGCACAACTCATTTAAAAAGGTACCTGGATCTGCTCCCGAAGTGCTGTAACCTGCAGAGCTACGGACCAGGCGCTGGAAAGTGGGATTAAAAATGAGCGGCGAGTTTCTTTTTTCTCTTATTATGGCTGGCGCCGACACGATGGGCTGAATGGCCTCTTTCTGCACCGTAACTTTTCTATGGTTCTAGAGGTTCCTGTTGTCACAAAAGAGTAGAAGCTCCTTGGAATGGATTCACTGATTGCTCTATTGTGTGATCGCAGAGTTCGGAACGTTACATGAAAATTCCAAGAACTGGACTTTGTTACTGTAATGCTGGAAGTTTTCAGACTTGCTATTGTGCCCAGAATTTCAATCTACCCTTCCAATGGGCAAAGCAGGAATGCGAGGTTGGATAGTCCTCCCCCTTGCCATTGTGCGTTTTGGGGTTGGGTCACCCTTTACAGTTAAAAAAAAACAGGAGGAGAAGGCCATATGATCCCTCGAGTCTGACCCGCGAACAAATAAGAACAGGGCTGATCTTCTACCCCCATCGCCACTTTCCCAGCCCGTTCCCACATGCGCTGACTCCCTTAGTGTCCAAAGAGCTATCGATCTCCACCTTGAACGTACTCAACAATTGAGCATCCACATCCCTCTGGCGCAGTGAATTCCAAAGATGTGAAGAAATCTCTCTCCCCATTTCAGTCTTAAATGGCCGCTCCTTTATAGGAAGAGGAGTAGGCCATTTGGGCCCTCAGCCTGTTCCGCCATTCAACTAGCTCATGGCAGCTCTTCCACCTCAACAACATTTTTCCGCACTACCTCCATATCCCATGATCTCATTAATATCCAGAAACCTTGCGATCTCCGTCTCGAATGTAGTGCCCTCTGAGGTAGAGAATATCTTGAAATGAATGTGTGCGATTGGGACTCGGTCGTCCCTCATGTGTGCTGGGCAGCAACCGGGGAAAATCAGATTTGAAAAGTCAAGGCCTTCATTGAAAGGGAGTCAGAGCTGATTGTTCCAAGACGCAGCGAACCTGCTCCTTCGACAGCACCTTCCAAACCCGCGGCCTCTACCAACTAGCAGGACAAGGGCAGCAGACTCATTTGAACTCCACCACCTGAAAGTTCCCCTCCAAGTCACTCACCATCCTGACTTGGAAATATATCACCTGTTCCTTCACTGTCGCTGGGTCAAAATCCTGGAACTCCCTCCCTAACAACACTGTGGGTGTACCTACACCACATGGTCTGCAGTGGTTCAAGAAGGCAGCTCACCACCACCTTCTCAAGGGCAATTATGGATGGGCAATAAATGCTGGCCCAGCCAGCAAAGCCCACATCCTATTTAAAAAAAAAATTTTTTAATTGTGTGGTAGAATGATAAATTTATTGTATTGCAAGTGTATATTTTTGTTACAAAAAACAAACAGAATACTCAGCACAAATAATTTTACAAAAGAAAATTAGCATTACCATTCTTTTGATAATTTTCCTGAAATACTAACATCCAAACTCTTTAACTGATAACCCATTTAAAATAAGTGGGGTTAAAGCCTCTTTGGATAGGAAGCAGCATGGAATTAAAAAGATCGTGTTAAGTGCTGGTGCCATAGGGGACCACCATTGCCCATCACCAGTCGGAGTGAACCCTTTCCACCAAGACTGCTCTCCGCTGTGTAATGATTAGCTCCTGTGCCAGCGTTAATATCTGGCAGGACCTATAACATCTAGTGCCAAGTGACTCAATGGTAGCACTCTGAGTCAAAAGGTTATGCATTCACAACCCCACCAACGCTGGAGCTGAGCATGGAATCTGGCCTACAGCACAACACTGCGGAGACTGGAAATGTGAAGGAAGAGCAGAAAACCCTGGAAAATACTCAGTGGGCCAGGCAGTATGGTGCGACCTTCGTTATCACTTAAGCTTGGTTAGGCCACTTTGAGTACTGTGTAAATTTCTGGTTGCCATATTACAAAAGGGATTTAGCGGCACTAAGAAGGTGCAATAAAGATTTAGAGTGATGATATTAGGAATTAGATATTAGAAAGATGTGGTTATAAAGGATTGACCGACTCCTGGAAATGAGATGACCTAATAGAGGTTTTTAAAAATGTGAAAAGTTTCGATAGGGTAAACATAGAGAGAATGTTTCCCCTTGTGGGGAAGGGAGAAGTACAGTCCAACAATATAAAATAGTCATCAAGAAATCAAATAGGGAATGGGGAGCAAGTGATATCATTGCTGCAAGCATTTTGAACACTTCTGATAAAGAATTGCCTTACTGCAAACTGCATTTCATCCCATGCAGCTGATGATGCCTCTGTCCATTTTGCATAGCACGGACTCAATGGGCCAAATGGCCTCCTTCTGTGCTGCAATGACTCTACGGGTCAAATTTTCGCTACTGAGGGGAGAAGCTCAAATCGGGGCATGTCTCAACCTGGCTGACCCGCCTCAGTTTCAAGGACCCCCGTTAGATCCAATTTTTGCTCTAGAAAGGCAGGGGTGGGATGGAGTGTGGCCCATCGAACCCCGGAAGCAGGTCCTGGGTGGCCACATGGGTGAGCGAGTGCCGAGGCAGGCTGGTTAGAAGGCCTGCCTTAGTTTTCGGGGACTTCATCCCAGTTGTTTAAAGAAGTTGTTAGGCCCTCACCACCACCCCCCCCCCCCCCCCTCCCCTCCCCAACCCGGGTGCCACGCCCTATGCCACCTCCATGCCAACTTGTGCCACCAACCCTCTAGGCCCCTTATACCCCCATGGCAAATCATGACCCCTCACCCCATGGCCCCTCCATAGCCAATTACCCAGTAACCACCATAGACAGACCGCAGAAACCATGTGGAGATGAGAAAAAAATTTATAACAATCTAATACAGCTCTCACTCCTACATATTTGATAGTGAAAAAAATTCCCATTCAAGAAAAACTTTCAAAGTTTTAGAATCTCAAGTGGTTAATCCTGTATAAAAACCAAATTTCTGTTCAGACCACACATCAAAGACAACTAATCCTTTAATAGCCTCTTTAAAGTGTCAAGCAGTAAACTCAGAACTCCCTGCTGAAATAAGTGTCATTTTTTTTGAAACTCAGCCAAGATATAATAATAGCTCTTGGAGAAATGTCACAGAGCTCCGTGGTGCAGCTTGATGGACAAGTTGTCACCATTTTGAACAGTTGGTAGCAAGCTCCTCCCAGTCATTAATGTCAATGCTGATGTGCTTCAAGGAGAGCTTCAGAGTGCCTTTGAAGTGTTTTCTTTGTCCTCCCCTGGAACATTGACCATTTGAGAGTTGAGAAAACAGGACCTGATGGGACGATGGGGGTGGGGGTGGGGTGGGGGATAACCTTCGGCCATCCAGACACACTGTCCAGTCCAATGAGGTTGATTTTGCAAAGAGTTTTGTCTGAGTGCTTGTGTAGTACAGCTGATGCCAGAAGGGCAGGAATCTACAATCCAATTTTGTGCATTGGGTGATTTTTCTTCAGCCCATTGTTGGTGGACACAGAATGAAAACTCCAGACACCCAACACGATATTCCACCAAAGTCCTGGCTGATGACGCTGAATTCTCTTCATTTTCTTCCAGTTTCTACAGGAAGCCTTTCCATTTTTTTTTATTGTTGTTCTGCAGTGACCTCGCCTTTTCTCCTTGGCCTCATTCCTCTAACCTCCACAGGTGCTAACCTGTAC
Source organism: Cetorhinus maximus (assembly GCF_964194155.1). Classification (NCBI taxonomy): domain Eukaryota; kingdom Metazoa; phylum Chordata; class Chondrichthyes; order Lamniformes; family Cetorhinidae; genus Cetorhinus; species Cetorhinus maximus. Next base: position 5,573,966 of record NC_135885.1, read on the forward strand.
CACCAAGCTAACTCCTCCAGCGGGGCGCCACTCAGTCCAGTTTCTTTAAACGTTGCCGCATAACCTCGGAGGGGTGACGGGTCAGCAGAGACATAGTGCAAGAGAGGAGAATGATCAGCTTCCCGTGTATCAGCAGCAGCGCAGTCTGGTGAACAGATGCCCACATCCGGTAGAAGGGTCCATGGAAGGGGTCTGAGACGGCAGGGCAGAGCATGTTATTCAGATTCACAGCGGTGATCTACAGAAACGACAATTAAAAATAAGGTTCCTTGATTAATGTGGTGGCACATTTTTGGAAGGAAGAATGTGGAGAGACAACATAAACTAAACCATAGAACCATAGAAAAGTTACAGCACAGAAGGAGGCCATTCGGCCCATCTTGTCCATGCCAGCCCGAGGACACCCAGGTGCCCTTTCTAATCCCACCTTCCTGCACCCGACCCATAGCCCTGCAGCTTACAGTGCTTTAGGTGCAGATCCAGGTACTTTTTAAAAAAGAGTTTAAAGTTTCTGCCTTTACCACCAACTTGGGCAGCGAATTCCAGACACCCGCTACCCTCTGCATAAAAAAAGTTCTTCCTCATGTCCCCCCTACACCTTCTGCCACTTATCTTGAATCTATGTCCCCTGGTTCTAGAATTCTCCATCAAGGGAAACAATTTTCTCCTGTCCATAAACAGAGCAATTTTAAAGGGATGCCAGAACCGAGGAACTGGAGGTTGGATGTACACGATACGTGAACCTTGACAGGCCAAGTTAAAAGGGTTGTTTAAAAAAAAAAGCATGTGGGGTCCTGTATACATAGAGGTATAGAGTACAAAAAGCAAGGCAGCTGTGCTGAGTCTTTATAAATCACTAGTTAGGCTTCAGCTGGAGAATTGTGTCCAATTCTGGGCTCCACACTTTAGGAGGGATGTCAAGGCCTTGGAGAGGGTGCAGAGGAGGTTTACTCGAATGATACCAGGGATAAGGGACCTCGGTTATGTGGAGAGGCTGGAGAAACTGGGATTGCTCCCCCTCGGAATGGAGAAGGTTAATGGGAGATTTGACAGACGCGTTCAAAACGATGAATGGTTTAGATAGAATAAATAAGGAGAAGTTGCTCACGCTCCTGGAGAGTTGGTAACCAGAGCGCACAAGACTTAAAGTAATTGTTAAACAAACAGAGGGAACCGCACATTTTGATATTGTGGAATGAACTAGCTGAAAGGGTGGTGGAAGTAGATTTAATAATAGCTTTCAAAAGGGGAATTGTGTTATAGCCTGAAAAGCAGATGTTTGCAGGGCTCTGGGGAAACAGCAGGGCAGTGGAACTAATTGGATAGCTCTTCCAAAGATCTGACAAGAGGTTTTACTAACTAAAACAGGTTCCTCCTGCGCTGAAAGATTCTACCATTCTAATTGGAATTTGCCGAGCATTTTGTATTCAGAGTACTTTCAAGAAATCTTATGAAGTCTTAGAGAGAGGTAATTTGGCCCAAGACCTCTTCTATTATATAAACCTACCTACTCACTCTGGAGGTCCTGTGGTGCAGTCGGTGGCACTCCGAGCCAGAAGCTCCGGGTTCAAATCCCACCCCAGGACCTGACAGCTATGGAAGGTGCATTCGTAACGCTGCCAAACAGCGTTGAGAATCAACCTGTAAAACCTCCCAACTGGCAGACGGTAAGAGCAGGAGAGAATCCGGATAAGTCATGTGATCGAAAGAAGGCAAGTGCATGTTGCCACAGCAACTTGGACTCGGAGTGAACTGTAACACACCACCAACGACTCATTCAATTCTCTCTCTCTCTCTCTCTCTCTCTCTCTCCAGAAACAGATTTATCTCTGCTAACCCATTTATACTGCCTGTTTCAATGATCTTTTCCTGAGAGCTTATTTTGTAACTCCTTTCATCTTTGGCTGAAATGGTTCCATAGGTCTTCCCTTCTTGGTGACCCACGTAGATGAACAGGGTCAAAACAAAAACAAAAATAAAAATAGCTGGAAAAGCTCAGCAGGTCTGACAGTGTCTGCGGAGAGGAACACAGTTGACATTTCGAGTCCGTATGACTTCATCAGAACTAAGGAAATAGAGAAATGAGATGAAATATAAGCTGGTAGAAGGGGGGGTGGGACGGGTAGAGCTGGATAGAGGGCCAGTGATAGGTGGAGGCAAAGAAGAGATTGCCAAAGATGTCATGGACAAAAGGACAAAGGGGCGTTGACGGTGGTGATATTAGCTAAGGAATGTGCTAATGGGGACATTAAGGGTAGAAAGCAGGACGAGCAAGGTACAGATAGCCCTAGTGGGGTTGGGGTGGGGGGAAGGGATTGAAATGGGCTAAAAGGTGGAGATGAAACAATGGATGGAAATAAATTTAAAAATAGGTGGGAAAAGAAAAATATATTTTTTTTAAATGATAAATTATTGCAGAAAGGGGGTGGGGATGGAGGAGAGAGTGCACGATCTGAAGTTGTTGAACACAATATTAAGTCCAGAAGGCTGTAAAGTGCCTAGTCGGAAGATGAGTTGCTGTTCCTCCAGTTTGCGTTGAGCTTCACTGGAACAGTGCAGCAGGCCAAGGACGGACATGTGGGCATGAGAACTGGGTAGTGTGTTGAAATGGCAAGCGACAGGGAGGCCTGGGTCATGCTTGCGGACAGACCAAAGGTGTTCCGCAAAGCGGTCACCCAGTCTGCGTTTGGTCTCTCCAATGTAGAGGAAACCACATTGGGAGCAGCCAATGCAGTGGACTAAATTGAGGGAAGTGCAAATGAAATGCTGCTTCGCTTGAAAGGAGTTTTTAGGCCCTTGGACAGTGAGGAGAGGGGAAGTAAAGGGGCAGGTGTTGCACCTTCTGCAGTTGCATGGGAAGGTGCCGTGGGAGGGGGTTGAGGTGTAGGGGGTGATGGAGGAGTGGGCCAGGGTGTCCCGGAGGGAACGATCCCTGCGGAATGCTGCCGGGAGGGCGGGGGGGCGGTGAAGGGAAGATGTGTTTGGTGGTGGCATCATGCTGGAGTTGGTGGAAATGGCGGAGGATGATCCTTTGAACGCGGAGGCTGGTGGGGTGATAAGTGAGGACAAGGGGGACCCTGTCATGGTTCTGGGAGGGAGAGAAAGGTGTGAGGGCAGATGCGCGGGAGATGGGCCGGACACGGTTGAGGGCCCTGTCAACCACCGTGGGTGGAAAACCTCGGTTAAGGAAGAAGGAGGACATGTCAGAGGAGTTGTTTTGGAAAGTGGCATCGTCAGAACAGATGTGATGGAGGCGAAGGAACTGAGAGAATGGGATGGAGTCCTTACAGGAAGCGGGGTGTGAGGAGCTATGAGAGTCGGTAGGCTTGTAATGAATATTGGTGGACAGTCTATCGCCAGAAATTGAGACAGAGAGGTCAAGGAAGGGAAGGGAAGTGTCAGTGATGGACCACGTGAAAATGATGGAGGAGTGGAAATTGGAAGCAAAATTAATAATTTTTTCCAGATTCAGACGAGAGCATGAAGCAGCACCGAAGCAATCATCGATGTACCGAAGAAAGGGTTGTGGGAGGGGTCCCTGGTTTGACCCTTAAAGGTGTTAGCCATGGTTCGCAGGGTATAACTCTCGCCTCTGGGTCAGAGCTTGACAGTCCAAGTACCATTCCAGAGATGTGAGCCCAAAAATCTAGATTGACATCCCTAGTGCAGTACTGAGGGACTGTTGCATTATCAGAGAAGCTGTCTCTCAGGTGAGATGTTAAACTGAGGGTCTGTCTGCCCTACCCACTGGGCAAAAAAGATCCCAGTGCATTATTTCAAAGAAATGCAGGGGGTTTACCCCCCCCACCCGCCCCCATGCCCTGTTCAATATTCATCCCTCAACCAACATCACTTAAACAGATTATCTGGTCATTATCACATTGCTGTTTGTGGGAGCTTGCTGTGAGCAAATTGACTGCCACATTTCCTGCATTAATAGCGGTGACTACATTTCAAAAGTGCTTAATTGACTGAAGCGCTTTGGGACATCCTGAGGTTATGAAAGGCGCTATAGAAATGCAAGACTTTTTCTTATGATGAATTACAAAGGTAGTGCCTTGTCATCTCTCTCAGAAACGGTGCAGTGAATTGCTATGTAATGTAACGTAGCAGCTAGTTTGTACACATCACGTGTCACCAAAAGCAGTAAAATAAAAACAGGACTTGCATTTATATGGCACCTTTGATGACCACAGGACATCTCCAATGCTTTACAGCCAATGAAGTACTTTTTTGAAGTCGCTTTCGTAATGTAGGAAACACAGCAGCCAATTTGCGCACAGCAAGCTCCCACAAACAGCAATGTGATAACGACCAGATAATCTCTTTTCATGATGTTGATTGAGGGATAAATATGAGCCAGAGCAATAGGGAGAAGAACTCTGATTTGCTTTGTGATAGTATCGTGGGGTCCTTTATGAGAGAGCAGAAGGTTCCTCAATTTAACGTCTCATCTGGAAGCCGGCACCTCCCACAGCGTAGCACTACCTCTGCAGCCACTGGAGTGTCAGCTTTGATTTTTGTGCTCAAGTCCTCTGGTATGGGGATTGAGCCTGGAACCTTCCGAGAGGCGAGAGTACTACTGACTGATCAACAGTTGACAGTAAGATGAAGGACCATGCAGCTGAGGGAGGAAAGTTGGCCAGGACACCAGTGCCAGGGGATCTTTAACATCCACTTGAACAAGTGATCAGGCGCTTGGTTTAAAATCTCATCGGAACAATAGCACGCAAATAGTTTGGCATTCCCTCAGTGCTGCACTGGAGTGTCAGCCGAGATTGTGTTCAAGTGTCTGATGTGGGGCTTGACCCCATGATCTTTGGACCCAGAGTGGAGCATGCTGCTGCTGAACCCGGGTGACAGTCATTTTCAGGGCTGAGGTGTATTACAATTAGACAGATAGAATAGAAGGCTATTCAGCCCCTCAGTCTTATTCTGCTATTCAGTTAGAACATGGCTGATCTTTATCTTAACTCCATTCCTCCACCAATCCCACCATTTCCAGCCACCACCAAGCACATCTCCCCATGCCTTCCCCTGTCAGTGTTCCGAAGGGACTGTTCCCTCTCCGACACCCTTGTCCATTCCTCTATCACCCCCACCATCTCATCCTCTTCCCACAGCACCTTCCCATGGAATCGCAGGAGGTGTGACACCTGTCCCTTTACCTCCTCCCTCCTCACCATCCAAGGCTCCAAATCTCCTTCCAGGTGAAGCAGTGATTTATTTAGACTGGGTGACCACTTGACCGAACACCTTCGCTCAGTCCGCAAGCGTGACCGTGACCTTCCGGTCACTTGCCATTTCAATTCACCATCTTGCTCACATTTCTGTCCTCAACCTGCTACCGTATTCTAGTGAAACCCAACGCAAACTGGGGGGGGTCACCACCTCATCTTCCAATTAGGCACTTTACATACAGCCTTCTGGACTTAACATTGAGTTCAACAATTTCAGAGCCTGAATTCTGTCCACCATTTTGAATCTTTCCTCTCGATCCAATCTGCATCTCGTTCTCATGTTTTGCTTTCAGACAGCACTGACCTTTATTCTGCTATTAACACATACTCCGGACGAATACTTTGTTCCTTTACTGCTGCCATTACCACTCCCTATGCTTTTTGTTCCATGACATTTTTGTCATTTAATCTTCCCCACCCTCTAACCCATCCCTGACCTTCCCTTTTGTTCCACCTGACCCTCCCTCCTTTTTCAATGGTATAAAACCTAATCTAGCAACTAGATCTAGATCTAGCAACTCAAGACTGGGCATCCATGAGGCGCTGTGGGCCATCGGCAACAGCAGAATTGTACTCAAACACAATCTGTAACCTCATGGCCTGGCATATCCCCCACTCTACCATTACCATCAAGCCAGGGGATCAACCCTGGTTCAATGAAAAGTGCAGGAGGGCATGCCAGGAGCAGCACCAGGCATACCTAAAAAAAAAATGAGGTGTCGACTGGTGAAGCTATAAAATAGGACTACTTGCGTGTCAAACAGCATAAGCAGCAAGTTGTAGACAGAGCTAAGCGATCCCACAACCAACGGATCAGATCTAAGCTCTGCAGTTCTGCCACATCCAGTTGTAAATGGTGGTGGACAACTAAACAACTCACTGGAGGAGGAGGGTCCACAAATATCCCCATCTTCAATGATGGGGGAGCACAGCACATGGGTGCAAATAATAAGGCTGAAGCATTCGCAAAAATCTTCAGCCAGAAGTGCTGAGTGGATGATCCATCTCGGCCTCCTCCGGAGGTCCCCAGCATCACAGTTGCCAGTCTTCAGCCAATTCAATTTACTCCACGTGATATCAAGGAACGGCAGAAGGCACTGGATACTGCAAAGGCTATGGGCCCTGACAGCATTCTGGCATCAGAAGACTTGTGCTCCAGAACTTGCCGCGCCCCTAGCCAAGCTGTTCCAGCACAGCTACAACACTGGCATCTACCCAACTATGTGGAAAATTGCCCAGGTATGTCCTGCATACAAAAAGCAGGACAAATCCAACCCAGCCAATTACTGCCCCATCAGTCTACTCTCGATCATCAGTAAAGTAATGGAAGAGGTTACTTTAAAAAGAGCTGAACTCCCAAGGTTAGGTGAGAGTGACTGCCCTTCACATCAAGGCAGCATTTGACCAAGTGTGGCATCAAGGAGCTCTAGCAAATCTAAAGTCAATGGGAATCAGGGGGAAAACTCTCCGCTGGTTGGAGTCATACCTAGCACAAAAGGAAGATGGCTGTGGTTGTTGGAGGGCAGTCATCTCAGCTCCAGGACATCACTGCAGGAGTTCCTCAGGGTAGTGTCCTCGGCCCAATCATCTTCAGCTGCTTAATCAATGACCTTCCTTCCATCGTAAGGTCAGAAGTGGGGACGTTCGCTGATGATTGCACAATGTTCAGCACCATTTTTAACTCCTCAGATACTGAAGCAGTCCAGGTCCAAATGCAGCAAGACCTGGACAATATTCAGGCTTGGGCTGACAAGTGGCAAGTAACAATTGCGCCACACAAGTGCCAGGCAATGACCATCTCCAACAAGAGAGAAGCCAACCATCACCCCTCGATGTTCAATGGCATTACCATCACTGAATCCCCCACTATCAACGTCCTGGGGGTTACCATTGACCAGGAACTGAACTGGACTAGCCATATAAATACTGTGGCTACAAGAGCAGGTCAGAGGCTAGGAATCCTGCACCGAATTACTCACCTCCTGACTCCCCAAAGCTTGTCCACCATCTACAAGGCACAAGTCAGGAGGCGTGTGATGGAATGCTCCCCACTTGCCTGGATGAGTGCAGATCCTACAACATTGAAGAAGCTGGACACCGTTCAGGACAAAGCAGCCTGCTTGATTGGCACCACATCGACAAACATTCACTCCCTCCACCACTGATGCACAGTAGCAGCAGTGTGTACCATCTACAAGATGCACTGCAGGAATTCACCAAGGCGCCTTAGACAGCACCTTCCAAACCCACGACCACTGCCATCTAGAAGGACAAGGGCAGCAGATGGATGGGAATACCACCACCTGGAAGTTTGCCTCCAAGTCACTCACCATTTTGACTTAGAAATATATCGCCGTTCCTTCACTGTCACTGGGTCGAAATCCTGGAACTCCCTCCCTAACAGCACTGTGGGTGTACCTACACCACATGGACTGCAGCGGTTCAAGAAGGCAGCTCACCACCACCTTCTCAAGGGCAACTAGGGAATCATACGGACTCGAAACATTAACTCTGTTTCCCTCTCCGCAGATGCTGCCAGACCTGCTGAGTTTCTCCAGCACTTTGTTTTTATTTTAGCATTGCAGCATTTTGTTTCATCTTAACTCAACTTACCCACCTTGCTTCTGTAACTCTTAATATCTTGCCCAACAATCAATCAATTTCAGTTCTTACATTTTCAATTGACCTTGCCCCCAGTCTCAAGAGCTTTTTGGGGAGAGTGAGTTCCAGATTTCTACTCTTTGTGTGAAGATGTGCTTCACTCATGAAGAGGTGCTGTGTTCCTGACCTCGCTCCTGAACAGCTTGGCTCTAATTCTAAGGTTCTGCCCTCTTGTTCTGGACACTCCCCTTCCCCCCACCCCCACCAACCCAACACTAGAAGAAATAAGTTGTCTCTTTCTGCCCAATCAACTCCCTTAGTCATTTTAAACGCATTAGTCAGATCACCCCCTTCATCTTTCCAGCTCAAGAGAACACAAGGCTAGACAATACAATCTGTCGCTCAATTTAACCCTTTCAGTCCAAAAATGATTCTGGTGAATCTGCACTTCATCCCATCCAAGGTCAGTATATCCTTCCCAAGGGTGCGTTTGGGTTTAATATTTCCAGTCCAGGATTGGATTTGGGGGGGGGGCGGGGAACGTAGGTGGAAATTAGTTTCCTTTAGGATGAAACCTGACCCGCTAGCCTATTCTCTCTTGGATGTTGATGGAGGTTCGGTGAATTTCTGGAACTTTCTCTATCCGATCCTGATTGTTACCCTGTGATCCCTGCTGGAATCTATTCTTTGTGGTTCCGGAGGGGCTTGTACCACAATTTCTCCTGTAATTAATCTTCTATTTTAAGAAACTTGTACTGAAATATATTCTGACTAATACAAGAGTGATATTTTTAAACCTGACAATTATCAAATCTCCGTTGTTGATGCACAGACTAAGTACTAATTTTCTGATGTTTGAAGAGAGACAGATTCATTTTTGATTTTAACCTTTTCCCTCCATACTGAACCGGAGCTTTGACCCTCGCATGATGTCATTCTCCAGGCTTTTGAACCCATGATGTTCTGACCCGGAATGCTACCACCTTTAACCAATGCACAATGGTCTAGAAATTCTACAGCGTTGTGCTATTTTGCAGACTTAAAATAGGTGCCAAAGAGTCCAATACAGAGTCAGACCAGTCCGTTATAGCACAGAGAGGCCGTTCAGCCCATCGAATCGGTGCCAGCTCTCTGTAGAGCAATCCAGTCAGTCTCCATCCCCGTAGCTCTTCCAGTTTATTTTTCTCAAAAGCTCGTCCAATTTCCTTTAGAAATCATTGATCCTCTCCATTTCCATCGCTCTCGTGGGCAGAGGGTTCCAGCTCATTACCACTTGCTGCATAAAAAACTTCTTCCTCACATCCCCCACTCCACCCCACCCCATCCCCCTGGATCCCTTGCCCAAAGCCTTAAATCTGTTCCTGCTATTCCTTATAGCATCAGCAAACTGGAACAGCTTTTCTTCATCTACCTTATCTAAACCTGTCATCATCTTGTCCCCCCTCTATCAAATCTCCCCTTAATCTCTTCGCTCCAAGGGGAACAACCCCAGCTTCTCCAACCTAACCCCATAGCAAAAATCCCCCATCCCTGGAACCAAATGGTGGGCCATTCTACACTGGAAATGCCTGCCAAATAACACTTGGCATCAAATGAGATGACTCAGGCCACATACGATTAAAGGACACACCATTTCAAACTGCTTTCCCTGAGCGCAGCTGACGCAGGGAGAGACTACATTCAGGAAAATCAGGTTTGCACTGGGGCCCTGAAAGGGACCACCACCAAAGAAGGTACATTTAAAGGTATGTTTAACAAAATGTGGGGCTGGGAGGTATAGGAGTGCTCATCCCGGGTACAAGTTAAACTCATGGCCATGATTGAATGGCGGAGCAGACTTGATGGGCCGAATGGCCTAATTTCTGCTTCCATGTCTTATGCTCTTCCGTATCAGCTATTGATAAACAAACCCCACCCTCCCCAAATCTGGACTAGATCTCTCACCCATCCCACCACCCAGTCGATCTACTGGTCACCAGCAGTACTTCTGCTCCTAGCTGTCCCCATACCCCACCACTTGCTTGACTTCCTCCCAGTCCCACCCTCTTGATCACCACCCTCCTTCGTGCCACTCCTCCTCCCTCCCAAGGCCTACCCGGGGGCCACTACCCAGTGCAAACTGATCCTAGGCCGATATAATCTGTAAATCTTTCTCAATGAAAATGTCTCAACCCAAATTAATACGAGTACTCACCAGTCCCAGGGCCTGAAGAATGGTGTAGTGATAGAGAAATAACACACCTGTCGCAAGCAGTGGCCACCAGAAGTCATTCAAAGGCTCTGGTTTGTATATACCTGAAAAATTGAGAGAAAGTTACAGTTCTTGATGAATCTCATCCTCACGTTCAAAAAGTTCTGTGGTCTCATCCAATCCTCAACTCTGTAACCTCCTCCAACTCTTCAAAGAGCTCTATGCTCCTCCAATTCTGGCCTCTTAGGCAGGCCCTGCTTCTTTGCCTCACCAATGGTGGCTCTACTTTCAGCCATCTAAGCCCTTAACCTCCTGAACTTCCTCCCTAAGCCTCTCCATTTCTTTCTCCTCCTTTAGGACACTCCTTAAAACCTACCTCTTTGACCAAGCTTTTGTGTCACATGTACGAATATTTCCCTCACTGGCTCTGTGACAAATTTTGGTTAGATTTTTCTCTCTCTATTATTCACGGGCTGTGGGTGTTGCTGCAAGGCCAGCATTCGTTGCTCATCCCTAATTGGTCTTGAACTGAGTGGCTTGCTAGGCCATTTCAGAGGGCAGTTAAGAATCAACCACATTGCTGTGGGTCTGGAGTCACATGCAGGCCAGACCGAACAAGGGCGGCAGATTTCCCTCCCTAAATGAGTATTAGTGAACCAGATGGGATTTCACGACAATCAATGAAAGTTTCATGATCACAATCAGTGAGACTAGCTTTATATTCCAGGTTTATTAATTGAGTTCAAATTCTGCAAGGTTGGGTTCATTTAACTTAAAAGATAGCCTGTATTTATCTTGCAAGGTCAGAATTGATAGAGAAAAAAAAAACTTGAACAAGGAATAAATCTATCTCCAAGCATGTAATTGAGCCAGATAGTCTGGAAAGAGGGTAATTACATCCATTAGAAATATAAATTATTTCTATGGGTTGCAGTATCAAAGAGTTGTGTTGAAGGTAAAATAACTAATTTACATTTGTTTTTTCTTATGTTTTTATGTAATCGTCCCAAAGCAAGCCACGTTGCCCTAAAGATAATGATTCAGAGTGGAGCCTTGGTTAGAAGGTTCTTTTGTTTAATCTATTTGTGTTTGTTTGCTAACAGAGGCAGGCAGCTCAGTTTGGGTTTTGTGAGATTTGCTCTAGCCTGTAGCTAGTGGAAGAGATCTACAGTGGTCCTCACAGCGCCTTGTGGCAGAAAGCAGTTAGCTTGAATAGTGAGCTTGGAAAGAGCTCCGCAGAAGCTGTGGGAGCAGACAGGGCAAAAGCAGTCCATGTATGTCCAAAGGCAGGACAGGGAGCTGAAGAGTCCACAGTCGTGAGGTGTTTAAAGAAAATTGGGGGATCGCTTAGCTAAAAGATAATGGAAGGATCCTCATGTAATTTGTAGCTCAAGGAATAACTGGAATACTAAGGAGAATTAAAGTAAATTCCGGAGGGCTGTGACATACCTTTTGGATTGATCCCAGGAGAACCGAATTATTTTTCAAGATTTCATAAGATAAGGGAACTCTTAGGGCAGGGGTAGGGGGAGAAGTAAAAAGTAGAACTGGGTTTATAGCATAAGTCTTTAAAGCTATTGTATTAACTCAGTGGTGCTTGCTTTGTTTAATTTCTCTTTATATACACAATAAAGTTTTTGTTTGAAAAATAATGTGAAATCTTGTGGTGTAGTTCTGTTGGTTAATTGCTGGATGTTCAGATGTCTTCTTCAAATGTTAATGTCCCTAACAGGATCGTAACAAGATCAGGAAGCTTGGATTAAAATGGGATAGTTGAGAAGTATACCTGCATGTCATATTGCAAGCAGACAATTATGGGTTCCAGTCCCACTCCATAATCTAGGCCGACACTCCAGTACGAAGGGAGTGCTGCACTGTCAGAGGTACCTTTTTTTTGGATGAGACACTAAACAGTTGCCCCTCAAGGGGATTTAAAAGATCCCACGGCACTTTTTTATTTAAGAGAAGTGGATGGGAGTTCACCTCCATGCCCTGCTGCCTTGGTCAATATTTATCCTTCAACCAACAACACAAAAAACAGATTATCTGGTCATCGTCACATTGCTGTCTATGGGAGCTTGCTGTGCACAAACTGGTTTTCTACATTACAAGAGCATATGATTTCAAAAAAAAGTACGTCATTGTCTGTAAAGTCCTTTGGTACATCTTGAAGTTGTGTAAGGTACTATATGAGAAATCTCCCTTTCTCCGGCATCAGGAAGTTACATAAAATAACTGGCCTGTTATACTCACCACCTTTGTTGAGCAAGTAAAGGGGAACGATATACATTAGGGTGTGCTGAATGTAATACACCTCTGTCTCAAATGGAAGCTGCAAGCAAGGACAACACAAGTTAGAGAAACATCACACACATCTGAACAAATCCCTTAGAATTTGAATATTGTTGAAAAGGGAGACATGTTGTCAAAGCTTGCATGCATCAGGACAAATTCAAGAACACCAAATTTCAAACAATCACAACAATTTATACTATAGGAGAAAAGGGTGCTGATTTGTTGGCAAGTTGATTCTGATTGGCTGAGGCATTGCCATGGAGAAAGCAACGGGGAACTACAGGCTCCTCAGGTTCCCGAGTAATTAAAAAAAAGGCACAAGGTTTGAACATATTCCTTTTGTTTGCAGAGAACAGGTCCCTTTCAGTGAATGTATGTTACTTCTAGCAAGTGTAAATGAGCCGCGTTATCAGCTTGACTGATTATCATACATTGGTTGTTAGTATAGCGATTAGCGCATTCAGGATTGATCAGCTAGATGAAAAGCTTCTGTGACATTTTTCTCTTTTCAGCAAATCCCTTTGAGATGGAGCAGAGGAGATTTATTAGAATGGTGTCAGAAACAAGGGGCATTCGTTATTTGAAGAGACTAGAGATGGTGGGTTTGTTCTCCTCAGAGCAGAGAGGGTCAAGGGGAGATCTAACAGAGGTGTTTAAAATCACAAAGGGTTTTGATAGAGTGAATAAGGAGAAATTGTTCCCAGTGACAAGAGGGTTGACCACAGGAATGATGGCAAAAAGAACCAGATGGGAGATAAGAAGACATTTTTCTTTTACACAGGGAGATATTATGATTTGGGATGCACTGCCTGAAAGGATGTTAGAAGGAAATTCAACAGTAATTTTCAAAAGGAAAATGGATAAATATTTGAAGGGGAAAACATTACCAGGCTACAAGGAAACAGCAGGCAAGTGGGATTAATTGGATGTCTCTTTCAAAAAGCCAGTACAGGCATGTTGGGCTGAATGGCCTCCTCCTGTGCTGTATCATTCTATGATTCTAAATTATTGGATGTTAAGCATTAAAAAGCTGCTGTTTTGGCTGGGCATTGGCTTGGTAACACTCGTCCTCTGGGTTAAGGGTCTACGAGATCAAACCCCTATATCAGGGTACAGCTCGTGCTTTAGACCAAGACAAGAGAGTAGCTCTGGGAGTACAGAGCAATGGCTGCATTGTTGGAGATGCCATCCTTCGCATGACATGTTAAACATGGGGCATGTCTGCCTGTTTGCATGGTCTAGTTGCACTATTTTGAAGGGATGAGACGTGGTGCCCTAGCCAACGTTCTTCCCAGTACATTGAAAAAAAGGAAACGCACAAATTAACTGGTCATTCAATTTAGCGACTTTATGGGATCTTGCTGTGCGCAAGATGTGCACATTTCCCAAAATAGCAACACTCGCATCTAACTGGTTCTGAGAGATGACGTATGATGTCATGCAAGGCTCTCTTGTGTTAGGTCAACCAGTGTTAATTATATAGAAAAAGAATGATGGTTTCCAAGGGGCCCACGGACACAGGTGTCCTTTATACCCCTGGTTTGTGCCAGGAAAGGCAGTGGGAGGAAAGGGCTTGTTTGGCAAACTCTCCTGATACAATCCTTCTCGTGGAGCTATTTCACGATGTCTTAATTCTTCTGGATATGATCTTTATGATAGGATCACTGACAGGGCCCTGTTGGGGCACTGGTGAGGGGGAAGAATTGGGAAGCTACATTACTTCCCAAACCCAAGGTTTCGTTTGGTGCCAGTTCTCAACCTACTCCAGATCCTGGCATTACCTTTGGATTTTTTTCGGGCAATTCAGGCATTCTGGAGGGTTTCAGATAACCAGCAGCCTCAATCAGCATTAGGGCATTGCAGGGACAGCCAATGACCTTTACTCCTGATCCTATCTGGCATCTGAGTGTGTTTTCGTCCTTTGCGGAAGCCTCTCTGGTCATGTGCCCCTCTTAGGATTCTTCAGTGGCTCCATCAGATGTTACTAAAACATTTTTTAAAAAAACGATCAGTTTTATGTGGAGTCAGGAGCAGGAGATCACCCCCTTCGCTCAATCCACAATCCTACTGATCTCCTTTCTCTCACCCTCTTCCTGACTCCACTGTTATGATGCCCATAAAGACTGATAACTTCAAAAAGAGAAAACTGAACTTCCACTTGGTAGCTGAAAGGATGACATGGCAAGATTTCACATTTTAAGGCTTTTACTGTAACAAACAGACTAAAAGCACTGTTGACAAAACACTATTGTTGTAGGCAACTTATACTTCAAACTACAGAACAGAACTTTCCCCTTTTAGTTTTAACACAGCTGAAAAACCCACTTCATGGGTCTACACTACATTGCCTCTTAAGTAATCATTTGATTTTTGTGGACCCAATCTAAAGGGATTTCTGTCCCTGAGGATTTACTTTCATTCCTTTCCTTTCCAGTGAGCTTCTCTCACTAGCGCAAGCTATGTGAATCTTGCAGCTTTGTTTCAAATCCTCACAAATTTAGTCTTTTCAATTCGAGCATGAGCTCCCACCCACATTCCAGTGCGGTGAACCATAGAGACTTTCGAACTCTAACTACTTTCTCCTTCTCTCTCTCTCATAGGTCCTAGCAGACTGCCTTGTCTGAGAATTTCAGGGATATATTAGACAACCTTCCCCCCTCAAAAGCCCATCTCATGGCAATGTGAATCACATGGGCCTTGTATCCAGGTAGAAATGCTGCAAAGCTATCCTTGAGGCCCGAACTCTTTTTTATCTTGGAAGTAAATGGACAAAGCATCAGCGTGAAGCTGAAAAAAACGTCTAGTACTGTCACTTGGAAAGAATGTTGCACTCTAGGAATGCAAGAGTTGGACTCTGAAGAACTAGGATGAGAGAAGGATTATAGCTTTTGAAATGTGGGTACGGCAGAGGGCGCTCGATAGACAGAATGACAAATGAGTGGGTTAGATGAAGAGTAGAAGTTCAGGAATCAAAAGGGTCACTAAGTACAGTTAGAGAGATAGTCAAGTATTGACATTGGAAACGAAGAACCGACACCCGTTTGTCCTGACAACAGATGAAGGAGAAATTGGGGTTAAAAACAGAAGGGGAAGAAGAAAAAGCGGACAGGTGGATAACATTGAGACGTGGACTGAGGGCAGCTTGAAGAAAACCAGAAAAGAAGCAAAGTGATGTCAAAAGCCCCACCCATAAGGCTATGGTGACAACAAATGAACAAAATGGACAGCTTAAAGCATAACTGTTTACAACCTGACATTCTCAACACCTTCCTGGGACTTTGGAGACTGTCAGTCTAACCACTGTAAACACAGATGCTGCCACCAGTGTTTCCAAGTGTTAACACCTTGCACTTTCGTTCAACCCAGGCCTCCTTTACATCTTTAACAGCCACTTCACCCAGGCCTGGTTACGCAGAGCTCAGCAGGTCACATGACCCCATCAATTTACACTAAGTCAAAGGCACAGTCCCAAAACATAGCAAGTTTACAAACCTCACATTTGTAACGCCACATTCATCCCGATTTCCACCCTCCCCCGCTTCCTCTACCTGATTCCACATTCCTGCTAATCTCTCCCCATCCCAAACTCCACAATACTCCTCCCGCTACGCCTCGACTGCACATTCCCTCCAAAATCTTCCCCGTTGCTCAGTCCCTCTGACTCCACATTCCAGCTGATCTTCCTCCCCCTTGATCAGGCATCTCTCCTGGAACTGATCCACAGCCTTTGTCTCGTGGGGTGAGCTGCCTGCAGAGGGGCTTAAGACCAGCAACTCGGCTCACGTTGGCAACGAACCAATTTCGGAGCTGTCTCAAGAACTCTCTGAACTGGGGCTTGGGCTCTTGCCCAGCGCACACAGTCTGGGCCTGAAAAGGTGGGTCCTGACTAATTTCTAAACAGCCAAACCCACGAGGAACAGGTTTAAATCCGTGGACACAAGTCCAAACACTCACCAGTCTGGTGTTGGTGACAGGGAAGAGCAACGCAAGAAGGGGTCCATTCAACATGTGCACATGTAACCTGAAAGAGCAAACACAATGCAGAGACTTATAAGCCTAAACTCTGCTCCTGCAGTGACTTTAACGTAACATAAAATGAATTTCTACTCCACCATTAGATCCAAACTTTCTGTCAATCTTCGATTACGTCAGGATTTTTAAAAAAAATCATTCGTGGGATGGGAGAGAGTCACTTTGAGGAGGCCACGGCCTGCTATTTAAGAGTCAACCACATTGCTGTGGGTCTGGAGTCACATGTCGGCCAGACCAGGTAAGAACGGCAGAAGGAAGTTAGGGTTTTTTACGACAATCGGCAATGGTTTCATGATCATTGGCCATCGTTAGACTTTTAATTCCGGATTTTTTATTGAATTCAAATTCTCCCGACTTTCTTCAACATAGTCCATCTTATCCTTTACGCCCACCTGAAGGGGCAGACAGGGCCTCGGTTTAATATTTCACGCAAAAGATGGAACCTCCAACGGTGCAGCACTCCCTCTAATCTAGAATTTTGTGCTCAGGTCCTGGAGTGGGACCTGAACTCACAACCTTTGGAGGTGAGAGCGCTACCAACTGAGCCACAGGCGGGAGACAATACAACTGTGGGGGCGGCTGGACTTTGTAACAAAGACCACTGGACATTATAAGTTGGTTATGTTTTAAACTGTCTATTTTAATTCCAGGTAAAATGACATAGTGGGGAGTGGCATATGACCTCTGCCTAGCAATAAGATCATGTGACTTGGTTGCCATGGGAAAGGGGGCACAGATTAAGACTTATTCGCAGTCAAGTGTGAGATTTAACACCTGGGGTGGAATTTTACACCAGCGGGAACGGCTTGCTGCATTTTACCACCCCGCCAACGCTGCGATGGGGCCGTAAAACCTGTTGCTGGACACAAAGAAATGGGCAGCTGGCCTTACCGAAGCAGATTCACAGACTCTCAGAGTCAGTCAGACCGAAGGAGTTGGGAAAAGAGAGAAACTCGTACCAGGTACTGCTATTCCAAACAGAACTGAAGGATTGCTTTTTGGGGGTTAAGTGCCCAGCAAAGGGCAGCTGAGAACGGAACCTACTTTTGAGGATGGTGAAAAGAATCACCATATGGAACCTTACAACGCGGAGTCCATTGTGCTCAAAGGGCTGAATGAAGAGGGATTAGTTTAAAAGGGCACTGGAAGATGCACCTTGGTGACGCAGGGAACAGAGATCCTGTGTCACTGGGAGGAGATGGACTTTAAATCAAGACTATGGCCGGAATTTTCCAGCCCCTCAGAAATGATACCTTTCCTGTAGTTTAGAGCATTAGCTAACCTACTAAGTAATGTTTAATCTATAAAATGAAAACAGAAAAATGCTGGAAAAACTCAGCGGGTCTGACAGCATCTGCGGAGAGAGAAACAGAGTTAACGTTTTGAGTCCGTATGACTCCTCTTCAGAGCTCTGTTTCTCTCTTCACAGGTGCTGTCAGACCTGCTGAGCTTTTCCAGCATTTTCTGTTTATATTCCATATTTCCAGCATCCGCTGTATTTTGCTTTTACCTTAATGTTTAATCTCTGTTGCTTTTAGGGCGTTGGTTACGGTAAAAATCTTAAAACATTCAATCTTGCTGTGTGATCCTTTGAGCTGGTCACTGGGAATTCCAATCTCTTTTTAAAAAGATAACCGTCTCCATAGGCATGGTAACAATTTATAAATAAGTGACTTCAACCCTCACCTGCCCATACACCCGCCCACACAGAGCGAACTTTACACCAGTCGGCATCGGTGGATTAATTGTTGAGCATAGCTGCTGGAGTATTCTTACTAGCTTGTGATATTTGATTCCACTAATTTATGGTCTAGACCCCTGTAGCTATCAGATTCAGCGGAGTGCTCAATCTGCTTGTTTACATGCATTTTTAAAGAGGATAAAAGGATACAAACTGCAAAGTAATGAGACACCACTAAGTCAAGGCAACAAACGAAGGTCAATTTTTCTTCAAAGGAATTTTTCTTGTAAAAGCAATAAAAGCAGAGGCTTCAAGAACTCAAGTGACGCCCAGTAAACATCATCTAATCCAAAAAAAATATGCTTTCCCTCCCTCTCGTGCTGATGGTTAAGAAAAAGTAATAAAGTGAAGTATTGTGTCCTTGGACAGCACCCTAACCCCTACTATCTAGAAGGACAAGGGCAGCAGACACATGGGGAACACCACCACCTGCAAGTCCCCCCTCCAAGCCACAGGCCATCCTGACTTGGAAATATATCGCCTGTTCCTCTACTGCTGTCGCTGGGTCAAAATCCTGGAACTCTCTCTCTCCCTAACAGCACTGTGGGTGTACCTACACCACATGGACGGCAGCGGCTCAAGAAGGCAGCTCACCACCTGTTATGGACTTGATTTTCCAGACAGGTTTCTCAGGAGAAACAGTGAACTTTTATTTACAGGGCTTCAGCAGCAGTTACATACTTCCATCAAGGACCACAATTGGACACAAGTCCACCCCTAAGGTTCCCCGCGCTTTGGGCTGATTCATTCACACTGTCACATGAAACTACATAGTACAATAAGTCTTAGAGCTACAGTTACTACATTCCTCCCCCTTTAAATTTTTTTTACAACTTGTGTTCATAAGATCAACTACATTCATGACATTACTAATATCTACACGGGTTATGAAATTTAAAGTTCAGTCTCTCAGGTGGTTTCCTGATTCGGGTGAAACGCCGTAGCTCCACAACTTTAGAAACTCTTACTGTATCTTCATTTTCCGGAACCACAGCAACATCAGGTACCTCCTTAGGCACAGGCAGTTCAATGTTATCCACTCCGACAGAGACATCTGGTATGAATATCCTTGGCTGATCAATCACAACGGGAACCACAGGTTCTGTATTGGTTACAGGTGGAACATCAGTTTGTTTGGGTATCACCCTGCTTCTCAAATGATCAACGTGTTTTCAGGTGATCCGGCCCTCTACTTCTACGTGGTTTGACAACAGACCAGTCACACAAACTATTACACCAGGTAACCACCTGGATCTACCACCAAAGTTTCGCACAAATAGTTTCACCGACAGTAAATTCTCGCTCTCGACTATGCAAATCGTGAGTCACTTTTTGATTCCCTTAACTGTTCTCTACTTTCCCCTCCAAATTGGGAAGTACTAGGTTTAATCTTATACAAAGGCAATAAGTAATTCTGAAGGTGTTGAACCTGTAGTAGTGTTGGGGGGGTGGTGGTGGGGGGGTCAGTCATTCTATAATGAAACACAAAACGTGAAAGTTTAGCCTCCAATGATCCTCCCGATAATTTTTTCATCCCAACTTTAAAAGTTTGTACTTGTTCTGTCGGCCAATTTGTTAGATGACAGATGATACGGTGTTGCCTTTACGTGTCTGATACCATTTAGGCTCACAAATCTTTGAAATTCAACACTAATAAATGCAGTACCATTGTCTAAGACAGTGGCTTCTGGCAATCCATGTATAGAAAAAGCTTTGGCGGAACCTTTCTATACTCGCACCTGATGTTGGCGATCTAACTTCGCACGCGTCTAACCATAAGACCCTAAGACGTAGGAGCAGAAGTAGGCCATTTGGTCCATCGAGTCTGCTCCGCCATTCAATGAGATCATGGCTGATCTGATAATCCTCAACTCCACTTTCCTGCCTTTTCCCCATAACCCTTGATTCCCTTACTGATTAAAAATCTGTCTATCTCAGCCTTGAAAATACTACTTGGAATGTGCAATGTGCATCAATTATTAGTAGGAACTGGTGCCTAGAAATGGACCACATAATCTATATGCAGTCTCACCCAGGGTCGTCCAGCCCATTCCCATGGTTGCAGTGGGGCTGAAACAGGTAACTTCTGTAGTTGCTGGCACTGGAGACAGTGTTTAACCGTTTTTTTCTATATCACGGTCTATGCCTGGCCACCAGATATGGCTTCTTGCAAGCATTTTCATTTTGAGAATTCCTGTTTGCGCAATATGCAACTCAGTTAAGAGCGGTTCTCTTCCTTGTGAAGGAACGATGACTCGTGCACCCCGTAATGAGATACTATCCTGATTACTGGATTCATTTCTTTGGGTGAAGAATGGCTTCAATTCTTCGGGGACTTTCAATACTTGGTCTTGTACTCTAGATAAGACTGGATCACGGGTTCATCCAGTTTCTTATTTGTCTTGCGCAGACTGGCAAAGAATCCAGAAAATTCATCACTACTATGATCTCTTGGGGAGTCGGAGCATGTTAAATGCTCTCCTGCATTAGAAGGCAACATAGGACATCTGCATTGGCTATATGCATCCCTGGTCTGTGCATAGAAGTAGATTCATATGCAGATAAAATCAAAGCCCATCTTTGAATTCTTGTGGAAATTATGGGAGGGATAGCTTTTGCTTCGCTAAACAGGCCCAAGAGCGGTTTGTGATCGGATACTATAGTAAAGTGTTGGCCATGTACATACTGATGGAATATTTTAACTCCAAAAATAATTGATAATCCTTCTTTCTCCATTGGTGAATAACCTTTCTTGGCTGTTGAGGGAGTTCTGGATACATAGCCTAGTGGCCTTTCTAAACCGTCATCCATCTTGTGATAGTACAATTCCCGCGCTATAGGGGGAGGCATCGCAAGTTAGCACCAATTCTTTTGTCGGGTTGTAATGTACTAACAAGTTCAAAGGGTGCAAGAGCTGTTTAACTTTCGTGAAGGCTTCTTCTTGAGCTGACTTTCAAGACCAGTGTTGGTGTTTTTTTTAAATGATGAGTGTAAAGGGGCTAGGACCATTGATAAGTTGGGTAGGAATCGACCATAATAATTTACTATACCCAAAAATGACTTGAGCTCTGAGACATTTGTAGGTGAGGGCGCCTCCTTCATAGCTTTAACTTTTTCTTCTACCAGGTGTAACGCTTGGGCATCCACCCAGTGGCCCAAGTAAATGATTTCACTTGCCTGAAAGGTACACTTTTCCTTTTTCAAGCGCACCCCTGCTTCCAAGAATCGTTTTTAAGACTTTTTCCAAGTTAGCCGAGTGTTCCCCTTCTGTTCGCCCAGTTATTAGGACGTCGCCCAGGTGGACCACAACTTGAGGTGGTCCTTGCAGCAAGCTCCCCATCGCCCTCTGCAACATTGCGCAGGCCAAAGAAACACCGAAAGGCCGGCACGTGTATGGATAGAACTCTTTGTGCGTGTTTATGGTTACAAATCCTCTTGATGTATCATCCAGTTCCAGCTGCTGATATGCACGACTCATATCTAATTTAGTACAAGTTCTCCCTCTAATGCTAATTTGGCATACAGGCCCTCGATCCTGGGGATAGGGTATTTGTCCAACTTGGCAGCCTTGTTTTACTGTTAACTTGTAATATCCACAGGTACGGATGGTCTGATCTGGTTTCAAGACAGGGACAATGGGTGCTGCCCATTCCGAAAATTGAACCGGCTGTATAATATCCAGCTTCTCTAAACGGTTTAATTCGGGTGTCGACCTTCTCTCTCGGGCATAAAGGACAGGCCTGGCTTTATAGAAAAAAATGAGGAGTTGCTTCAGGGTCAACATAGATCTTAGCCTGCAGGCCCTTGATTTTCCCCAGTTCCTCTTGAAAGACCTCGTCATGTTTCTTTAGCAGCTCTGGCAGTTCTCCAGCTCTCAGCTAGAAAATTTCAGACCAATTTAGTTTAATTTCTTTTAACCAATCGTGACCCAGAAGGCTTGGTCCTTCACCTTCCACTACAATCACAGGGAGCTGTGCTGTCTGATGCTTGTAATAAACAGGTAAAGTGGTAATACCTTTCACTCGCATGGCTTCACCAGTGTACGTTTTCAATTTGGCTGAAGTCCGCTCCATATTCAATTGTTGAGTACTCTTGTTTAAATATTTGAATGTGTGCTCTCCCACTACACTGGTTGATGCACCGGTATCCACTTGCATTATCAAAGGCTTTCCACTGACCTGCAGTGGTTGGCTCTATTTTCCCTATTTTCATCTTAAATGGAGAACAAACATCGGAATTAGTGGTTTCTGGTTCCTCCACATTATGCATTTCAATCAGTTTAGCTTGCTGCCTTGGAGTCTGTCTCAATCTTGCTTTACAATGCTTCAGTACATGCCCTCCCTTGCTGTAATAATGGCACTCCGTCTCTTTAAAACGGCAAGATTCAGGGATACGGTTACTTCCACATCGGTAACAATTCATTTTCAGATTTGCTGCTGAGCTGTCTGCTGGAAATTTTTAAGATTTTTGGGTAGCAGGGACTGTCTCCCGCTTCACGGCTGACTCCCTGGCTTTCGCACCACGCCTGGCAGTCTGTTCCCGCTCCAACTGGAAAACGGCACCAATTTGTACACCCTGTAAGGCCTGTGAATCCTGCTCGGCGCTTTCCATCCCAAGCACTATTTCTAATGCTCTTTTCAATTTGATATTTACTTCAGCTAGTAATGGCGTCATCGTGCACACCACAGACCAAACGGTCCCTTGGCATATCATTCAGGGTATCCCCGAAGTCACAATGCTCAGTTAGCTGTTTTAGCTTCGCTACGGACGTTGCTATGGTCTCCCCCCGGAGCTCTTATTCTCAAATTAAATTTGGGCATCTGCATGGTTACCGAGGGTTTGGGTTGAAAATGACCATTTACAGGGTCTGCGAATTCGCTGGACATCTTCGAATCGGGAGCGTTCGGGGCCGTCAAACTACGGATTAAATTGTAAGTTTTATTCCCCCAGACCCTTAGTAGAATTGCTTTCCTTTTTTCCTCCGCCATTATTTCATTCGCTTGGAAAAAGAAACCGAGATGTTTTATAAATTGACTCCAATCCTCTGCGGGTAACTCGAAGGGGTCGATCCTGCCAAAAAACTGGCATACCAGGTGAGGATATTTTCCCTTTTTTTTCTGTTTAAAACAAGACACTTACATTCACTGGGCGAGGGACAGTGCCTGAACCAATTTATCCTCGTTGCCAGTCGTGAGAGACTTGATTTTCCAGACAGGTTTTTCATAAGAAACAGTGAACTTTATTTACAGGGCTTCACCAGCAGTTACATGCTTCCATCAAGATCCACAGCTAGACACAAACTCCACCCCTAAGGTTCCCTGCATTTCAGGCTGATTTGTTCACACTGTCACGTGACACTACACAGTACAATACGTCTTAAAGCCAGTCACTACATTCCTTAAAGCTACAGTCACTGCACCCATACCTTCTCGAGGGCAGTTAGGGATAGACAACTAATACCAGCCTAGCCAGCGATGCCCACATCCAATGGACGAATAAAAAAAAAATCCATGAATCATAATTCAGGAAGGATGTTAAGGCCTTAGAGAGGGTGCAAAGTAACTTTCAAGAGAGTACTGGAAATATTTGCAGAGCTCATAAGTTCACAAGAAATAGGAGCAGCAGTAGGTCCCTTGACTTTACCCCACCATTCAGTGAGATCATGGCTGATCCAACTGGAACCTTAACTCCACTTTCCTGCCTCCCAATACTCCCCCCCAATAACCTTTAGCTTTTTAGTAAATCAAAAATCTGTCTAACTCAGCCTTAAATATATTCAATGACCCAACCTCCACTGCACTCTGGGTAGTGAATTGCAAAAGACTAATGACCCTCAGAGAAGAAGTATGCCTTCATCTCCGTCTTAAATGGGAGACTCCTTACTTTGAAACCGTGCCCCCTAGTTCTAGACTCTCCCACAAGGAAAAAGTCCTCTCAGCATCTACCCTGTCAAGCCCCCTCAGAATCTTGTATGTTTCAGTAAGATCACCTCTCATTCTTTTAAACTCCAATGAGTATAGGCCCACCCTGTTCAGCCTTCCCTCTTTAAGGCAAGCCCTTCATTGCAGGGATCAGCCTAGTGAACCTTCTCTGAACTGCCTCCAATGCAAATATATCCCTCCTTAAGTAAGATGACCAAAACTGTACACAGTACTCCAGGTGTGGTTGCACCAATGTCCTGTACAGTAGTAGCAAGATTTCCCTACGTTTATACTCCACCCCTCTTGCAATAAAGGCCAACATTCTATTTTACTTACTAATCACTTCTGAAGGGGTTTGATGGGGTGGACGCTGAGAGATTGTTTCCGCTGGTTGGGCAATCTAAAACACAAGGGCACAGCCTCAGGATAAGGGGGCCGATCATTTAGGACTGAGATGAGGAGAAATTTCTTCACTCAAAGGGTTGTGAATCTTTGGAATTCTCTACCCCAGAGGGTTGTGGATGCTCCATCGTTGAAAACACTTAAGGCTTAGACTAGGCTTGTATAAAAGATTAAAGGGGTAATCTAATGGAGATATTTAAGATGATTAAAAGGAGTTGTGGTGAGTGGTAGGGGAAGGGGATAGATAGAAACCATTTCCTCTGGTAGGGGGAGTCCACAATAAGGGGGCTTAACCTTAGAGTTAGAGCCAGGTCATTCAGGGGTGTTGTCAGGAAGCACTTCCTCATACAAAGGTGAGAGAAAAACCTGGATCTCTCTCCCCAAAGAGCTACTGAAGCCATGGGCATCAATTCAAGATTTCAAAACTGAGATTGGCAGACTTTTATTAGGGAAGGGTATTAAGGGATAGGGAGATCTTGTGCCGCAGTGGGTAGTGAGCCTACCTCCGAGCCAGAAGCTCCGGGTTCGAGTCACACTATGGGGCCTGATGACCACAGAAGGTGCGTTCATAACGTGGCCAAACTGATTATTGTATATTAAAGAGTTAACATCAGAAGCATATATGATGCTGATGTATTAATGATGTCAGATCACCTGCCTGAGAAGCAAGAGAGATCCAGAAGGAGGAGAAGCCCCAACCGCGGGTAGAACTCCAAATGTGTAAATATTTGCTGCAAATAAAGTGGTTTTGAGAAACTACAGACTAATGGGTCATACCTTGGGAGAACAGATAATCCCCAAAGCACACCACCCCCACAACCCATCTAAACCCTGACCACACAACAAAACATGGTGGCAGCGAATACAAGACCCAGCAGGACCTTAAGAAAGAGGGAAATGGGCTGGCAAAAAAAAGAGGTTCCCAAAGGAAGAACAAAAGAAGAAGGATTAAGACTCACGAAAACAGTGTGACATTGCGAGAGCAACAGATACGAAGCTGAGATACAGACTCGGAGACCGGACAGCAGCGAGTATATGCCCCGAGCAGCACAGAAGCAGGAAGAATTCCAGGACTCAGCGGAAGCATGGATTCCGCACTGCCACTGCCGGAGCCCTTTCAGAGTGAAGGAGGCTCACCACAGGTTCAGAACTGGGACAATAAGGTTCCCCAAGTACAGACCTGCTTCAGGATTACATAAACTAGATTGTACAGAATTGAGACAGACCAGGGTATCATAAGGAGAAACAGCACAACCTTAATATCATTGGAAAGAAAGCTAATAGAAACTTGAGCTTACTCCTGATGAAGAAGGGAAGACTTACGAGCTCTACAACCACCCAGGTGAAGATCACTCACACTGACAGAAGGGAGAGGATGGAATATTTTCTTTATTTTTTTTACTCATTCACAGGATGTGGGCTTCGCTGGCTGGGCCAGCATTTATTGTCCATCCCTAGTTGCCCTTGAGAAGGTGGTGGTGAGCTGCCTTCTTGAACCCCTGCAGTCCATGTGGTGTAGGTACACCCACAGTGCTGTTAGGGAGGGAGTTCCAGGATTTTGACCCAGCGACAGTGAAGGAACAGCAATATATTTCCAAGTCAGGATTGAGAGTGGAGGGGAACCCATCTATCTGCTGCCCTTGTCCTTCTAGATGGTAGTGGTCATGGGTTTGGAAGGTGCTGTCGAAGGAGCCTTGGTGAATTCCTGCAGTGCATCTTGTAGATGGTACACACTGCTGCTACTGTGCGTCAGTGGTGGAGGGAATGAATGTTCATGAATGTGGTGCCAATCAAGTGGGGCTGCTTTGTCCTGGAGCGGTTCTTGAGAGTTGTGGGAGCTACACTCATCCAGGCAAGTGAGGAGTATTCCATCACACTCCTGACTTGTGCCTTGTAGATGGCGGACAGGCTTTGGGGAATCAGGAGGTGGGTTACTCGTTGCACGATTCCTAGCCATGGTCATGTTAGACTTATAATTCCAGATTTTTATTGGATTCAAATTCCACCATCTTCTGTGGCGGGATTCGAACCTGGGTCCCCAGAGCATTGCCCTGGGTTTCTGGTCCAGTGACAATACAACTACGCTAACACCTGCTTGACCTTCAAAGGAGATCAGAACGAAATCAGGGAGATTGGTCAAGTCACTTCAGAGACTAACCCTGTGAAGTCTAACAATTTTCGGGGGAGAGGTAGAAGGATGTAAATAGGATAGGGATAGAGATTTGGGTGGGGGAGATGTAGAACAAAAAGTTAGCATCAGACGCAGACATGATGTTGATGTGATAATGATGTCAGAGCACATGACTGAGAGGTGAGAGAGATCTGGAAGGTGGAGAAGCTCCAACCTCATGTAGAGGACCAAATGTGTAAACACTTGCTGTAAAATAAAAAGAGTAATGGTTTTGAGAAATCACAGACTTGAGCAGTAAACTTCAGGAGAATAGACAATCCCCAAAAGCCCCATCTGGACCCTGACCACACAACAAAACAATTATCAACCTGCACATCCTTCTAATATGCCTATGGCAGATGGTAAGAGTGGAAGAGTCTCCTGGTCAGCCAGAACCTGCAGAAGGCAACAGCCAACCACGGCAGTACCGTGCCAAGTATAAACATGGACCAACACATGGAAGTCCATGGTCAGCAAAGCTCTCTTAGGGCTGAAGAGGGAGGGATTAAAGGATATGGAACGAAGGTGCGTAGATGGCAATGACGTACAGATTAGCCGTGATCGAACTGTATGGCGGAATAGGCTCGAGGGGCTGAATGGCTCCCATCTGTTCCCAGATTTTAGTGGGGTTGGGAAGGGGATGAAAACAAAGTAAGGCAAATCATTGCTTTTAAGGAACTTGTTATATTGGAAGTTTTCTATCCTGTCGTTGCACAATAAGAAATCAAAAATCTAAATAAAGTAATGCTCACCTGAAGAGAATCGAGACGGCAGGGCAAGGAGGGCAGGCAAGCAGGAATATCTGAAATAAAAGCATATAGAGTTAGTCAGCCCGCTTGATTGGCACCACACCACCACCTTTAACATCCACGCCCTCCACCACCGACACACAGTGGCAGCAGTGTGTACCATCTATAAGGTGCACTGCAGAAACTCACCAAGGCTCCTTCGACAGCACCTTCCAAACCCATGACCTCTAGCACCCAGAAGGACAAGGGCAGCAGGTAGATGGGAACGCCGCCACCTGCAAATGTCCCTCCAAGCCACTCTCCACCCTGACTTGGAAATATATCGCCATTCTTTCGCTGTCGCTGGGTCAAAATCCTGGAACTCCCTCCCTAACAGCGCTGTGGGTGTAGCTACACCACAGGGACTGCAGCGGTTCAAGAAGGCAGCTCACCCCCACCTTCTCAAGAGAAATTAGGGATGGGCAATAAACGATGCCAGCGATGCCCACATCCCGTGAACAAACAAAAAAGGTTTTTTTAAAAAGACTGCATGGCAGCAAAGGAGATTTACTAGAATGTTACCAGGGAGGAAGGGCTTCTGTGGAGAGACCGGGGGAAGCTGGGATTGTTCTCCTTAGCACAGAGCAGTTTAAAGGGAGATTTAATAGAGACATTCAAAATCATGAAGGGTTTGGAGAAATTAAACATATAGGATTTGCCTGGTTCCAGGATCCATCGAAGTTCTTTTTGATAGCAGTACCAGCAGTGCCCACTACTCAGTTCTGGCGCTGCTGGGGGCTGCTAGGGCAGCCGGCCAATCAGATTGGCTGGCAGCATTCCAGGGCGGGGCTTCCTCTCACTGAGGGGCAGAAGTTTAGCTTGTTTAGCCTGGCAGCAGTTCGTTATCTCTTAGGGATGCCAAATGTGATTAAATGAATTCCTGGAGGTTTCATCACATGACTTGCCCCCCCGCCCTCCAGCCATTGGTCGGCCAACACGTCCATCCTTGTGATGTACCGCCTCCCTACACCAATTGGAAAGCAAAAAGACTCATTGCCCAACTGAATGATGCTTGACTGTGAGACAGGCAGCCTTTTTCAATATTTTAAATCTGGTAAAGAGAAATGTTCAAAGAGAATGACAAAAAATTTATGTTTTAATGCCCCGATGATTTTTCTTCAGGGTTGCACACAGCAGTGTCCTGGAGATTGATCTTCCTTTCCTGGAGTCTCCAGGCCAATCCTGGAGAGTTGGCAACCCTATTATTTATCACTGTTGGATGGGAATTTTTTTTTTAGGTCCATTGGCTGCTGGCTGACTCCTACAACAGGGACATGAGGATTATGCAATCACCACTACTACCCCTCCCCAACCCCCGTGAAATTTAGCCTCTGGAAACCATCTCCATCGGCAGAGTCTGCAAGTAGAGGACACAGATTTAAGGTAATTAACCAAAAAAGGGGCATGGGGAGGGATAAGGAGAATTCTTATCACCTCAAAGGCTTTTTGCTTGAAAAAACAGTGGAAGTAGATTCAGTAGTAGCTTTCAAAAGAGATTTGGATTAAGGCTTGGGAAGGAGAAATTTATAGGGCTATGTGGAAAAGAAACAGGAAAGTGAGTGTTAGGTCTTCTGGCTCCCATAAGTTAGAAACAATCACGCTTTAGACTCAAAAGTGCTGGCGCTTCATCGAGTGTGTTTCTTGCTGCTCTCCATGTGGCTGATAGACTCGTAGACTGATACATCATGACATCCGGACACAATGGCCTGTCCGTCGGAGTTGGTTCCGTAGGAGCAGGGTTTCAATGCTGGTAGACGCAGCTTCATGGTGGACGCTCGCATTAGTCATACAGTCCTCCCATTTGACCTCCAGGATTCGGCGCAAACACCACTGATGGAAGCTCTCAAGGATCTTAATGTGGCATCGATAGACAGCCTATCTTTCGCTGCAGTAGAGGAGAGTGGTCAACACAGCAGTTGTATACACCAGAACCTTTGTTCACTTCCAAAGATCCCTGTTGTCAAAGACACATTGGCGCAGCTTGAAGGCGGCAGCGCTGGCACAGTTGTCTTGGTGTTGGGCCTCCTCATCGATGGCCAAGGGAAAAGGTATAAGGATACGCTCAAGGTCACCCTAAAGCACAGAGGCATTAACACCACTGACAGGGAGGAGAGTGCTCAGCTTGGCACCACATGGTCCATCAAGGCACAAGCCATTTCGCGGCTCAGTGACACGACAGTGAGGTGGAGTGGCAGCGGCAGAGGAAGGAGAAGGAAGCCAACCCGGAGCTGCGATTTCCAATCCACTGCGCAACAACATACCCCCCACTGCGGAAGAACATCTGGATCCAGAATTGGGCTTCTCAGCCATCTGACGTCACACCAAGCCTGACGGATGTCATCCTGGATTCCAAGGGAACGCCGCCACCGATTACATCATTACATGACTCCAGTGTAGCAGTAAATGTGGCACCCCGGGAAATATGTTCACATAGTAATTAGTTCCCAGCTGTTTACAAATAACATGACAACCTAACATCCCTCTCTCTTTAAAACTTAAATATAGTGCCTCTATATCAATATAACTTTTTCAATCATTAACTCTTCTTCTAAACTAAAAATCGACTTTTATAAACAAACTGAACCCCTCAAGAGTCTTTTGTAGCTTGTTTTCTTTTGGCATGGGAATAATGTTTACGGTATCACTTAGGTGGTGTTTGGCCTCCATCTTGTAGATTTGGCACTCATCGCTCTGAGGTGGCGAGTTGGCATGCTCTGCAGGCATTGTGTGTGTTGCTCCTGGTGTTGTAGGAATCGCGCTTGATGTTGTTAACGCTGTGTCACTTGCAGGTGACGTTTTTGATGTTGCACCACCTGGCTAGTGTGGTTTAGTCTCGCTGGTTAATGATGTTGCTGGTGATCTCTTCTGCTTTTCCAGCTCAGGGGCAGGTCGAGTATGGACTCTGCGCCTTCTCATTTCCTTACCGATTTGTTTCAATGATGTATGACCTTAAAGTCTCACTTACACCAACAGCCTTTGCTGGGTTCCAGGTTTTCATGATTGGATCGTATACATTTGACTTTTCCACAGCTCAGGCATGCTTGTTGGAGTGTTGACCTCCTTCTACCTATGCCTCAGTGAGTTATTGTCTTACTTCCTCCTGGTCACATGGAGGGAGTATCTTGCTTTGCAGAGTTGTCTTATACCTTCTCCCATTGAACAACCCTGCAGGTGATTTCATGTCATCCTCGAGAGGTGCAGATCAGTGACAATAAGGCAAGGTTTGGGTCTTCCCATGTCTCTCATCATTTCGTAAGGGGTTTTTTTGATCTTCTGGATGTGACTTTCTGTAAACCCCATGTCTGCTTGGGTAATGTGGAGATGGTATTGAACCCATACTGTTCAGCAAATCCCTGAAATTCTCTGGAGATGTATTGGATTCCATTGTCACATATTATTCTTTCAGGAATCCCTTGCTCAGCGAACAGAACTCATACTGCTGAGAGGACTGTTGTAGCTCTCGGATCTTTTGGATAGAAGGGAACTTTGAGTAGTAGACTGCAACTATGAGATACCGTTCTTGATTGTGTGCGAATAAATCAGCTCCCACAGTAAGCCATGGTCTGGGTGGTACTTCAGTAGCTCTCCTCTTCCTGTGTATTTCTGTACTTCTGGCATACATTGCATGCTGACACCATTCTTTCCATGTCTTTGCGGATGTCTATCCAGTAGACAGTTGATCTGGCTCTGAGCTTGCATGAAGGCCACATGGGAATGCAGAAGTACATCTTCTGGAGAAGTTCTTCCTGCATCAATTTGGGCATGATTGTTCTGGACCCGGCTAGCAGAAGGTGTTGGGTTTGATCATTAAAGAGGTTATAGCTGGGCATGTAGAAAAGCTCGAGGTAATTGGGAAGAGTTAGCCTGGTTTTACGAGAGGGAGATCACGTTTAATCAATTTATTAGAGTTCTTTGAAGGAGTAACATGTGCGGTGGATAGAGGGGACCTTGTAGACGTACTGTACTTGGATTTCCAGAAGGCATTTGATAAGGTGCCACATCAAAGGTTATTGCAGAAAGTAAAAATTCATAGCACAGTGGGTAACATATTAGCCTGGATAGAAGACTGGCTGGCTGGCTGGCATGCAGAAAGCAGAGAGTATGCATAAACGGGTCTTTGTTTGATTGGCAGGATGTGACGAGTGGAATCCCGAAGGGGTCTGTGCTGGGGCCTCAACTTCTCACAATTTATATCAATGGCTTAGATGAGGGAAGCGAAGGCATGGTAGCTAAATTTGCAGATGACACAAAGATAAGTAGAAAAGTATGTTCTGAAGAGGGCACAAGGAACTTGCAGACAGATATAGATAAGTTTAGCGAGTGGGGAAAAATCTGGCAGATGGAGTATAATCTGGGAAAATGTGAAGTTGTTCACTTTGGCAGGAAGAATAAAAAAGCAGGGTATAACTTAAATGAAGAATGGCTGCATATTTCTAAGATGCAGAGGGATCTAGGTGTTCTCATGCATGAGTCACAAGAAGTTAGTATGCAGGTACAGCAAGTAATTGAGAAGGCTAATGGAATGCTATCCTTTATTACGAAAGGAATTGAACATAAAAGTAAGGATGTACTTGTTATATATGGCATTGGTGAGACCGAATCTCGAATAGTGTGTGAAGTTTCAGTCTCCTTATTTAAGGGAGGATGTAAATGCATTGGAGATGGTTCAGAGGAGGCTTTATCAGATTGATAACTGCAATGATTGGGTTGTCTTATGAGGAAAGGTTGGACAGACTGGGCTTGTTTCCACTGGAGTTTAGAAGAGTGAGGGGTGATTTGATTGAAGTATACAAGATCCTGAATGGCCTTGACAAGATGGACGTTGAAAGAATGTTTCCTCTTCTGGGTGAGTCCAGAGCTAGGGGGGCCACTGTTTTAAAATTAGGAGTCACCCTTTTGGACAGTGATTAGGAGAATTTTTTTCTCTCAGAGGGTTCTGCGACTTTGGAATTCTGCCTCAGAAGGCGTGGAGGTGGGGGGGTCACTGAATGATTTTAAGGCAGAGGTAGATAGATTCCCTTGCCTAACGAGAATCTAAGGTAGATGGGAATGTGGAACTCGAAACACAGACAGATCAGCCATGGTCTTATTGAATGGCAGAGCAGGCTTGAGGAGCCAAATGGCCTACTCCTATTTCGTATGTATCTTCTCATGAGGTATCATCTCTG
This sequence comes from Cetorhinus maximus, assembly GCF_964194155.1. NCBI lineage: Eukaryota > Metazoa > Chordata > Chondrichthyes > Lamniformes > Cetorhinidae > Cetorhinus > Cetorhinus maximus. The sequence goes on from NC_135885.1 coordinate 5,606,515, forward strand.
TTGTATTGCTGGCTGTGCTTGCTGTATCTTTCTTTATTCTGTATCTTTTTTTATTTCTGTATCTTTCTTTATTCCTTCTTGGGATATGAGTATCGATGGCAAAGGCAGTATTTGTTGCCCATCCCCAATTGCCTTTGAAAGTGGTTTACTAGGTCCTTTCAGAGGGCAGCTAAGAGCCAACCTCATTGCTGTGGGTCTGGGGTCATATGTAGGCCAGGTAAGGGTGACAGATTTCCTTCCCTAAAAGGGCATTAGTAAACCAGATGGGTTTTTACAACAATCGACTATAGTTGTCATGGTCACCACTACTGTGACCAGTTTTCAATTCCAGATTTTATTAATTGAATTTAAATTCCACCAGCTGCCGTGGTGGGATTTGAACCCGTCTACGCCACGGTCTTCCCCCCCTTTTAAAAGGTCATTCCTGGATCTCGTGCTGAGAAAGCACCTATAACTCTTCATCTTTGCTGGTCTCATCTTTAATTTGACTCAGTTTTAGTGGTGTTAGGTGCACCAGGTGATGGATCTTTGCACCTAGACCTTTTATCTCATGGTTTACTAAGAAAAGCTGCAGCTTGTCATAACTGCACAACCCCAAGATAGCAGGACCATCTGCTACAGTGATGGAGAATATACAGTTATACAGACCAGGGGCAGAGGGGGTCGAATGGCTTCCCTCTTTGCCCTCTCCTCATTTGCCTGCAACAGGTTTTTTTTTGTTTGAAGACCCAATTCAGTGAGTACTTAACAGTTTACATGCTGTGATCATAAAGGAACCAATAGCATAGGTTTTCTTGAGTTTAACAAATAAAAGAGGTTAGCTTTATTATGCTTAAACAGACCTATGCAAAATAATAAAAAATGTACACTGACACTCTTGAAATTCACACACACACACACACACAAATACAGATTACAGAATGGGTAAGGATGGGTTGGCCAAATTAGAGTCCATAAGCCAGTCTATAGTTTGGTGACCAGGCTGGCTTCCGATGAATTCAATGGTCTCGATACCTCTGATTTAAAGATGTAGATGACTAAGTTGGTTGTCCTTTGGGAGACAGTAGTGCTGGGCTGGGTTGGGTTCTGGTAAGGAATCTCTGTTTGCAGCAGGACGCCATACATGATCACAGTCAGCAAACAGAGCTTGAAGATAACCAGGTGGGTTGGAGAAAAAGGGAGGCGGGAGGAACCACACTTAGATCTTCTCCCTACTTGTCCTCAGTTCTGCTGAGGAAACATGTGCTTAAAACATACAAAGGGTTGGCTTGTCATGTGACTTTCCTTCTATAATTGCCAGAGGAATAAAAAAAAAGACATTGTCCATGTATTCCAAAGGTGACTTGATTCGCTCATGTTTGAAGCTAACTTAGCCGGGGTCCCATTGTCCAAGCGATTAGTCTTAATGGCCCATCTCCAACAGTTGAATACCTCAGGTGATTGCCATTGATGCCTTCCAAATGAGACAGGGGATGTAGCTTGGTGGCTCAGCTGGCTTCAGATGCTCTCCTGAAGTCATTGTCTGATGGGTTTTGCAGACAGACTGACTCCATTCCAATGAATTGGAATGTGGAATGTATAGTAATGCAAATTGTGGTTAGCCATCTTGGCCTATGAGTTCAAGTCACTTTAGTCTGCGTTTTTAAGAAGTCTGGTTTTAAAAATTCAATTCAGGTTTCCAGCCGGTGAATTAGAAATCATTTGTCATAAAGCACATCTACACAACAATACGGTTAACATCTTTTCCTTTGCGTGTCCCCCTGATTTGGTTTGTTCTGAGCTGTCGAATCTCATTTCTCCCATGTGCCATTAGCGCGACATTGCTCAGGTTCAGAGCATCTTTCCTGGGGGATGCATTTTCTTTCTAATTTTCAGGAAAGGTCTTCTGGTGTGGTCTGAGCAGGATGATGTTACTCTGGGCGCTGGTATAAAGCTTCAGCTTCAGATTTATGGTTGTGCGCTTATTTCTCACCCTCTTCCTGATCTGAATGGTTGCAGGAATTTCTTTTCTTTGGGGACTGTCACATCCAGCCATTTCATGCAGCTGTATTGGTTCCTATCCCTATTGTGTCCTCAAGCTCATTGTCAACTTCCAGGCTTTGGATGTTTTGGCTTCTTTTCCTTCTCATTCACCCTGTTGCTCTGTCTCTGGAACTCCTTGACCATATTCTTTGTTCTGCACACCTTTTCCCAGCAATTTGGCTTTCCGAAAGCTCTGAGCTTTGATCCATATGTGGGACATTTCCTTCTGCCTGTGAACTCATGTGGTCGTCCAGGCACATCTTTTGCACATTTTTCTCTCTCTCTCTGTCCTGCATTCTTTTGTCACCGTTTCATTGCATCAACCCTGTTGCCTTTCTCTTCACTTAGCTGAAAGCTAGCCATTTGGGTAGTTATCACTTTCATCTGTCTATTCAGGGCTTCATGTTCTCTGACAGCCTGTGATATTGTGAACTTGCCCTTTCCAGTTAAATCCCTTTGTGCTTCAAAGGTGTGTAGAGCCCCAAATGAACTGATCTAGCAACCTTTCATCTGTTTCCTTAAATTTACATTTTCGGGCTGCATTTTTCAACCTTGTTTTGAAATTATCAACAGGCTCACCCAATTCCTGCCTCGGGCCTTGAAATTCATTTTGATGATTAGATCTGATGATTTGACTTGGGCTGGAGATGGGTGCTGAATTTTTCAAAAATTGTTTCTGGATTTCTGCTGTCGTCTTCACTCAACTCCCAGCTATTATACAAATTTAACCCTTTCTCAAATTTAACCTCGTCAAATGCCTCTACAACAAATATCAGCCTCCCAATTCAACTTGGGTTGGTGCTGTGTGTCTATTGCTTTGGCAGGCATCTTGTTTTCACATGATTCAGTCAGTTTCTTTCTCTCTCTCTTTCTCTCTGGCACTAATTCGGGTTTATTTTTCAAGCTTACTCAGAATTAAAATTCTTTAAAATGTTTGGGTTTTTAACTCATACACAACCCATTGCCACCATGCTATGTCTTCTGCTACCCATAAGTTAGAAATGTTCACAAGTTAGACTCTCAATGCTGGAGCTTCATCGAATGTATTTATTTCAGCTATCCACGTGGTTAGTGGGCTGATGCATTGTTCCTCAACACATAACTACACTGCCGCAGTGAATGTGACATCCTGGGATATGTATTCACATATATTATTTGTGCAGAACTAATTGTAACAATTAAACAATGGAATTAATTGTATACCTGGCACTGCCATAATAGGCCAAATGGCCCCCTTCTGTGCTGTAACAATCTATGATCCTCCTTTAATGTCCTACTGAACACAGCTTTGGGGGTCAGTTCATTTAACACAACAATCCACGTTAATATATGTTATTAAGAAGTAAATCAGACATCAACATCTGACATCCACACATGTGCAGTTACACACAGAAAGCATGAAGTTCCTGTCAAGTTGCCCTTCTCCTCCACAAGCTTCACTACGTCTGTGCATCACTGAGTGACTCCATATTGAAACCCATGAAGGGCATGATGCTAGGGTATTTACCTACTAAGCATGTCAGAAAAAGTTAAGGCTTGCTCATTCAAGTGTAAATGAATTTTTAACAGTAAGTCTAAAACTTACCAGCACCAAATGTTTAGGTTTCCAAATTTGGATGCTCATTCCTTCAGAATTTAATTATTATTAGTGATTTTTTTTAAAAAAAGTAAATTTACTTTTACCTTTTTGTTTTGACTCATTTCTTTCTTAATCCCATCTTTCTTTCCCCCATTTCACTTCCTGTACATGACTTTCGAAATGAATTAAATAATTCTAATTCATACTTTTGTTTTACAATTTGAGCGTCTCGGTGAGGATTCTTCAATGTGATTGGTTGAAGAGCCTTGCTGTTGCTTGCCTGTTCACAGAGGCCCCTAGGGAAGGCACCACACTATCAGATGACAGCGCGTTGCCGCTCAAAAACCAATGGAAAGTTAAGGGGCACGGCCTGGAAGGCAGACTACGCCTGAGTGAGATGGAGACAGAGGGAGTGCCTGGGAATTCAGTGCATAAGAGAAAAGGGGTGCTTTCAGTTTATTGCAAGAAGTAGAGCTTGCTGAGTTGTGAGTTCGGTGAAGTGGGGAGAGGCGGTGGCTCATTTCTTTTACTCTTTTTCAGCCTGCAGCATTTGATTTCCACGTTGGTGCAGCAGAAGGAGTAGGTTAATCAGTAACTGGTAATTAACTGGAGAGCTCCAAGAGCTAGGGGGAGGTGTTGGTGTAGTAGCATTGTCACTGGACCTCAGGGTAATGCTCCGAGGACCCAGGTTTGAATCCCACCACAGCAGATGGCAGTATTGACGAAAGATGGAATTACTCGATGGGCCGAATGGCCTACTTCTGCTCCTACATCTTATGGTCTCACCTGAAATAGCCAGATTTTTAATCAGCAAGGGAATGGGGAAAAGGCAGGAAAGTGGAGTTGAGGATTATCGGATCAGCCATGATCTCATTGAATGGCGGAGCAGACTCAATGGGCTGAATGGCCTACTTCCGCCCCTACGTCTTATGGTACTGGAGTATAGTACTGGAGAAAGAGGATGCTTCATAGAGGTTAAGGACAGAATCTCTCTGGCTAGAGGTAAGGAACGATAGAGGTGCAATAACATTGATCAGCGTACTATACAGACCACCTACTAATGGTAGGGATGTAGAGAAACAAATCTGCAATGAAATTACAAAGAGGTGAAAGAACCTTTTTTGAATTTATCCACAGGATATGGGTTCGCTGGCTGGGCCAACATTTATTGCCCATCCCTAATTGCCCTTGAGGTGGTGGTGGTGAGCTGCCTTCTTGAGCCGCTGCAGTCCATGTGGTGTAGGTACACTGTTAGGGAGGGAGTTCCAGGATTTTGACCCAGCGACAGTGAAGGAACGGCGATATATTTCCAAGTCAGGATGGTGAGTGACTTGGAGACTAACCTCCAGGTGGTGGTGTTCCCATCTACCTGCTGCCCTTGTCCTTCTAGATGGTAGTGGCCGTGGGTTTGGAAGGTGCTGTCTAAGGAGCCTTGGTGAATTCCTGCAGTGCATTTTGTAGATGGTGCACACTGCTGCTACTGTGCATCGGTGGTGGAGGGAATGAATGTTTGTGGATATAGTGCCAACCAAGCGGGCTGCTTTGTCTTCGATGGTGACAAGCTTCTTGAGTGTTGTGGGAGCAGCACTCACCCAGGCAAGTGGGGAGTATTCCATCACACTCCTGACTTGTGCCTTGTAGATGGTGGACAGGCTTTGGGGAGTCAGGAGGCGAGTTACTTGTCACACGATTCCTAGCCTCTGACCTGCTCTTGTAGCCACTGTATTTATATGGCTAGTCCAGTTCAGTTTCTGGTCAATGGTAACCTCCAGGATGTTGATTGTTGGGGATTCAGTGATGTTAATGCCATTGAACCTCAAGTGGCAATGGTTAGATTCTTTCTTGTTGGAGATGGTCATTGCCTGGCACTTGTGTGGCGCAAATGTTATCTGCCACTTGTCAGCCCAAGCCTGGATGTTTTCCAGGTCTTGCTGCATTTGGACATGGATTGCTTCAGTATTTGAGGAGTCGAGCATGGTGCTGAACATTCATCAGCGAACATCCCACTTCTGACTTATGATGGAACGGTGGTCATTAGTGAAGCAACTGAAGATAGTTGGGTCGAGGACACTATCCTGAGGAACTCCTGCAGTGATGCCCTGGAGCTGAGATTATTGACCTCCGACAACCACAACCATTTTCCTTTGTGTTATGTACGACTCCAACCAGCGGAGAGTTTTCCCCGATTTTTCAGATTGGAGGAAGGTTCCTCAGGGGTCAGTGTTGGGACCCTTGCTCTTCCTGATATATATTAATGACCTAGATTCTGGTGTGCAGGGCATGATTTCAAAATTAGCAGAGGATACGAAGATTGGGAATGTTGTCAACCGTAATGAGGACAGTCTTGAACTTCAAAAGGACATAGACATGTTGGTGGACTGAGCAGACAAGTGGCAGATGAAGTTCAATGCAGAGAAGTGTGAGGTGATTCGTTTTGACAGGAAAACATGGTGAAACATTATAAAATAAAGGGAGACCCTCTAAAGGAGCTGCAAGAACAGAGGGACCTCAGTGCATATGTACATAGGTCATTGAAGATGGCAGGGCATGTTGAAAGTTAGTTAATAAAGCATACAGTATCTTAGGCTTTATTAATAGGGGCACTGAGTACAAGAGTAAGGAGGTCATGTTGAACTTTTATAAGACACTGGTTAGGCCTCATCTGGAGTACTGCGTCCAGTACCTGGTGCCAGACTTGAGGAAGGAGGTGAAGGCACTGGAGAGAGTACAGAGGAGATTCACAAGAATGATTCCAGGGATAAAGGACTGTAGCTATGAGGATAGGTTGGAGAGGTTGGGACTGTTTACCTTGGAGAAAAGAAGGCTGAGTGGAGACTTGATAGAGGTATTCAAGATCCTGAGGGATATGGGCAGGGTAAATTGTGAGAAACTGTTCTCAGTCAAGAGGGCATCAAGAGCTAGAGGGCACAGATTCAAAATAATTGGCAAAAGGAGTAAATGTGATGTGAGGAAAAGTTTTTTTCACCCAGAGGGTGGTTGGAGTCTGGAACAAACTTCCTGAGAGGGTGGTGGGGGCAGGTTCGATTGAAGTATTCAAAACAGAATCGCTATCTGCAAAGAGAGAACGTGCAGGGTTACGGGGATAAGGCAGAGGTGTGGGACTAGGTAGAATGCTCTTTCAGAGAGCCAGTGCAAACATATTGGGCTGAATGGCCTCCTTCTGCACATAAAGATTCTGTGATTCTGCCAAAAGTCTGTGGGGAGCTGGAAGCATTATGAACGAAGAGTGCCATTTGTTCACTTGTATCGATAAATTCCTGGTCAGTGCCACTAACATTAAAAAAAAAAGCATCTGAAGATGCGTCACAGAGAATAATTAAAGGTGCTAGGATTGGTCCACAGTTTACAAAAATAAATCAACTAGTCATTCCGGTTAAGAGCTTTGTTGTGTGCAAAATGGATGCCCCAAGGTTGCGAGAGGTGCTATAGAAATGCAAGTCTTTATTGTATGTCTTTTGGGACATTTGAGTGACATGCTGAGGTGCTAAATTCCTTTCCTTACTACAACAGACCCTTTTGTAAAAATCACGTCTCACAAATTGGGGAAAGAAAGCCTTCGCAAGTTACAAAGGATTGCTTCACAACCCCAAAAATGTTATCTTAGCTACAGCACAATGCATCATGTCTGATTGTTTGATTAAGAATGCAAAATCGCAGGACAAAGACTATATATTCAGCAACACTGTTTTGACTGCGCAGTGATTATCTTTCGTTGAAAAATGATAACTCTCTTGAGCTGAGTCACTGCTTTATGGGCAGTGATGAAATATTACCAGCTGGGCTAACACAAGATGCCATGCATTATGTTGACAGGTTATCACATTACTCAGTACTCAAACCTTTATTTTACAGAACTCTTTCACTGCTTCCTTTATGTCGATTAATGCTCTTGTTTGGTGAAAGCAAATTCAGTTTGGAGGCCATGCTCTCCCAGATGGCGTCAGGTTACAGTGAAGCTGACAGACGCCAAGAAAATAAAGAGTCATGGGTGTGAGCATAGCTTGAAGGCAGTGTCAGCGTGAACGACACGGTTCACTTTGTGAGCTCAGCCTCAACGAACGCCCCCATCTAAAGACACTGACCTCTGCAAAGCACCTTCACACATAGCAATTCACTTCCATCTAAGGGCCTCTCGAAGGTGGAGGGTCAGATTGCACACAGGAGGCACCAGATCTTAGAAAACATATAATTACAGCTCTACAGCTTGCATTCATACAGCACTCATAGTGTCGTAAAACATCCCAGGGTGCTTCTCACATGGGGATAATTAACAAAATTTGACAGGAGTCACGTAAGATGATATTAGGACAGATGGCCAAGGTAGGTGTGGGTTTTAAAGAGCATCTTAAAAAGGAGAGAGGTGGAGAGATTTAGGGAGAGAGTTTCAGAGCTTAGGACCGAGAAAAGTTGAAGCGGTTAAAATCAGGGATGCTCAAGGATCCAAAATGGGAGGATAGCAGATATCTTGGAAGGTTGGACGAGGTTTACAGGTAGCGGGAGGGGCCGTGGAGCGATTTGAAAACAAGGATGAGAATTTTAAAAAGCCCACGTGTTGCTAGACTGGGAGCCAATGTAGGCCAGGAGAGCATTGAAACAGGCCAGGCTGGAGTAGAACAAGCGATGCTACGAAGTCTGTGGTTTGTGAACATTAAAAAAAATTCAATTGGGAGGAAACCGCCCCAAGGCATCAGCTGCTTTCCCGCAATATGAAAGCGCCTTTATAAAGAAGTTATTTTCCTGCTCGTGTTGGGATCATTGTTGAGGCAACAACCTTGGAAACCAAATCAGAAGAAAGCCTACATTTCACCACAGAATAGGTTAATCCCCCATCTCCCAATAATCTCTTCTCCTAAAGGAGTTAGGACCGTCTACCAAAGCAGCTAGCCATTCTGTTTAGCCAGTGAGTGTCGAACTAGTCAACCACGGACTGCATCACACAGACAAACCGGATCCCGTTTCTTTGCCCAACCTTTGCAGAGGGTCAAGTCGCAGAATGTGGCACCAGCAGTTCAGGAACCTCCCACTTAACGGTGCTCCTGCTGAGGTGCTGAGGCCAACAGTGGCCCGCTACTGCTCACACCAACCAACTTAGCACAGGTCAAAGGCTGAATCTGCAGCCTTATCCGGATGTGTTGTCACATTTAATAGTAGGTGCTTTAAATCGGATGTTGGCAACGGTTGTTAGTTTATCATGAAAGCGAGCAAGGGAGAACGAGAGAGAGACAAATAAGGAAAGGAAGAAAAATGGACAAGAAATTAAGTACTTTTGAAGTTTAGTCATGGTTGTAATACAGGAAACGCTGTTGCTGCGATGGGGAAAGTCGTTTCTGCGTTTTGGAAAACAGGGATTGAGGCGGTGAGGTAGGGGGAATAAGGTAGAGAATTCCACAAGGTAGGGATACAGTTGCTGATGAATAACTGCTGATAATGGGAGCGGAAAGAGCGGTGAGAAAGGAGTGCTAGAGGAATGAATGGATCTCACACTGAGGAAACTTAGACGGGGCTGGCTACATAGGGGTTTTTAAGAAATTTGTTTTGAAATTGGCTCAGTGGAATGCACATCTTTTGATATGGGACATAAAAATTGAAGGTTTACAAACAGGATGGGAAGTGATGCCTCATGGGCCCCAAGTCACCTGGACTTCATGGATCAGATATTTAGGGTTTATCGTCACATTAGGTTTATGGAGAATATTTTAGACACTCCTGTCACGAGCTACAAGCCACAACTTAGCTTAACATCGAAACACCAGGAAATAAAGGGCGAGATGTTTTTTGACCTATGCAAGTTCATCCCGATCTCTCTAGAAGACTCACTCCAAGAGTTGAGCACAAAAACAGATCAAGGTTGACACTCCAGTGCTGACAGAGTGCTGCACTGTTGTAGGTGCCGTCTTTCGGATGAAACATTAAACTTGAGACCTCATCTGCCCTCCCAGGCGGATGTAAAAGATCCTATGGCACTCTTCGAAGATGATCAGCGGAGTTGTCCCCAGTCTCCTGACCAACATTTATCCTTCAACCAACGTCACAAAAACAGATGATCTGGTCATTACCACATTGCTGTTTGTGGGAGCTTGCTGTGTGAAAATTGGCTGCAGCGTTTCCTACATTGCAACAGTGACTACACTGAAGTACTTCATTAGCTGTAAAGCTCTTTGAGCCATTCGATGGTCATGAAAGGCACTATAGAAAACATGTCTTTTTTTCTTACTATTAACATTTTTTGAGCCCATCTTATTTTAAACACCCACTAAAAATCCAGTTTTATGGTAGCTGTCATGAACACATCTTCAAGGAAGAACAACGTTCTGGAAGAATGTGTATTTAAAATACATCGTCCCTTAAAGGGTTAATGCAAGGACTCTGGTTGCTGCTGTTCCTGGAAAAGGCAGCATTTTGCAAAAGGCAATTAAGCAGTTTTAAAGAAGCTGGAAACCTCTTGACTCTTTGTTTACAAAAGGGTCACATTGTGGTTTATGGCTTAAAAAAAAACCATGCCTGGAAAAACGGTGTTTAAAAGTTGGTTTTGGTTTTTGCTTTAAGAGAAAAGGATCAACTGCTTGTGAAAGGAAGACAGCAGCTTTTTTTGCAGTCCGGAGCCAGAAGTGAATTTAAGCTGCTCCTAAGTTGCTGCGTGCTGGAATAGAATACATGCAAGTGCTCCTCGAGTCCACCTGAAAAGCAGCCTGTTTCGCGGGTCAGCGCTGAGAGGCCAACCGTATAACACGGACGCCATTTCAAAGACTCCAATATCTTTCCTTTGCTCTTAAACCATTGACTTTTAACCACTGGCAGAGTTCCTCTATTTTTATTTATTTTTGGTGTGTGTGTGTGCGCGCGCGTGTAATACGCATTGAGACAGACAGACACTTAGGGTATCTCAAAAGAGTAATTAGTATACTTTCATATTCCATTCTCTATGTTAATAAGCTTTGCCTTTCTATTCGACAAGACTGGTTTTATAATAAACTAATAAGTTTGTTTTTTATTGAAAGAAACCTGGTTAAAGTCTCTTTTATTCCGGGTAACTGTAGTGAAGGTAAATAATTGGCCATTTTAGTGAGTGAATGAAATTTTTTAACTAATGGTACGACCTGTGGAGTAGTGGGGCTTGATCAATTGCACACTCCTCGCATCCTGATCGTAACATGATAGATCATTAAAACACACTGGTTACTTATTGCCAACTTTCTGTAGAAATTGACGTCATCGTTTATGAAAAGCAAAGTCTTTTTTAGACGGGTCTTTTGGGAAAGTGCTTTGCTCTCGTTAAGGAGACCAGAATTGTAACATCTTACTGTGTGGTTACACAAACACTCGAGCACAATCGAAATCCCTCTGCCAACCATTTGAGACAGACCCCCCCCCTATTATGTACAATGTTCAATGTTAGACTGGCTTGGTTAGCAGTGCTCTCACTTCAGAGTCAGAGGGTTAGAAACACAGAAAATGTACGGCATAGAAGGAGGTTGCCAATTCAGATCATCTTGCCTGCACCAGATCAAAAAGATCAATCTAGTCTAACGCCATTCTCCAAGCTCTTTGGCCATAGCCCTTCAGGTTACAGGACTTTAGGGAAGGAAATCTGCCGTCCTTACCCGGTCTAGCCTACATGTGACTCCAGACCCACAGCGATGTGGTTGATTCTTAACTGCCCTCTGAAATGGCCTAGCAAGCCACTCAGTTCAAGGGCAATTAGGGATGGGCAACAAATGCTGGCCTCACCAGCAACACCCACACCCCATAAAAGAAAACTTTGTGCATATCCAAATTTAAAAACGTCATGCGGGTTTCTGCCCCTATCACCCTTTCAGGCAGCGAGTTCCAGTCCCCCACCAACCTCTTGGTGAAAAAAATCTCTCGGTTCCTCTCTGATCCTTCCGCCAATTATTTTAAATGTATGCCCCCAGTTATTGAGGTTGCAGGTCAGGGAAATAGATTCTTCTTATCCACTTATCTCGGCCCCTCAATTTTATAGATCTCAATTAAATCTCCCTCAGCCTCTTCGGTTCCCAAGAAAACAATCCCAGCCGCTCCAATCTTGCTACATAGCTAAAATTCTCCATTCTTATCAACATCCTTGAACCCACACCCCTCTGGGGTTACAAGTCCCACTCCAGAGAGTTGAGCGGAAAATCTAGGCTGACACTCCCAGCGCAATACTGAGGGAGTGCAGCACTGTCAGAGGTTCGATCACAGGAGGTGGGTTTCACTGGCAAACGCCTGAATTCATTGCCCCTTGAGCGGGTAATGGTGAGCCGCTTTCTTGAACTGCTGTAGTCTGTAGTGTTTTGATTGCCTTCAGGGTCTCTGCCCGCCCTCTTCTATTGCCATACTGATACCGCAAGCCAATCGCACAATGTAGTCCAAGCAGCCAGTGCTGTTGAATCCACCCACCTGCTGTGCAGGAAACCCAATGATGATGAACTCACCTCACCCAGGAGAGCAATAAATGAGATGGTAACCCTCCAGGGATGCCTTAAATTCAGGTTTTTCAGCCATTTACAAAAGCTTTGGTGAATCCAGCAAGGTTGCCGTCGCAGTTGCTGTCAAACCCGCATGTTGGAAGCTGGAAGTGTACGCTCGCAGAGTGTAGCAAGATCCTATGTTTCTTGCCTCAAACGCAGGCCAAATAATCACACCAGGCAGCAGAAGTCCTAATAAGAGCACACGGTGCCAGACCTCGTTACTGCTTACATCGAATTTACAGCACAGGAACAGGCCATTCAACCCAACTGGTCCAAGTCAATCTTTAGGCTCCGAAACCAACCTCCTCCTGTCCCATCGGCTAATCGTTCTATTGTTTTCTCCCTCGTGTACTTACCCAGCTCTCCCTTGAATGCATCTATACTGTTCGCCTCAACACTTTGCTCTGACCAGGTGAGAAGAGGTGAACTGGCTCCCCTCTATTCAACTTGCTCAGCTGGTCACAAACAAAGATTTAAGTATCTTTTTGATGAGGAAATGCCCTTTTCGAAATCAGAACGTATTTAACTGTTTAAGCTGTGAGCAATAAGGAGCCAGTCAAACAAGGTTTAACCAAGTCAAAGAAAGAGAAAGTTTATTAACCCCTATACCAGAGGAAAATCATCAAAATACAACGTCAAGCGGTCCGCCCTCATGCAGTCATTAGGGCGCGCACACACACCTATCAGAAATAAGGGGGGTTCGAGGCCAATAATAAAACAAGGGCAAAAGGATTTATGGTTTAAGGTTGCCCTTTCATTGCCCTTGAGAGGTAGATTTTAAACGCTGCACCAATTGAGGTTAGCTGGTTTCCTGGATACGGTCAGATGTAAAGTTGTCACAATTATTACCAGATCACTGTTTGCTGGTCAGTTTCTGGTAGAGTTGGCTTCTCAAACCAGGCGACACCCTTATTCCAAAAGAGAAATCCCTCAGCTTGTTTCCTCTGCTGAAGGCTTTCTGGGCACCGCCTGCATCACTTGCAATCTCTCTCTAGTGGCTGGCAGCCTTGCCTTGAAATATTTCACCCATTGTGTAATTCCAAGGAGGTTTTAGGTGTGTGTCTGCCTGTGGCAGCCATTTACAGCCAGTGCTTTGCAGTTTAATGTCACTTCCTGAGACAGTTACGGGTTTCAGTCGGTGTCTGGGTTACAGGAAATGTCTTTCTCTTCACACTCCCAAGGGTGACTTGTTGGTTCCTCACCCCCGCCTTAGGATGTGGACTTGCATTTTTAAAAGCAGTTTGATCTGACGCAGTTCAAATTGCAAAAGTTCCAGTCAGCTGAAAGTTGAAAAATCATATTTTCAAAAATAAAAGGGGTGTAACCTCGTAACACACGTGGTCGTGACCTCCAAATTCTCACCAACCTCTAGGGTGAATTCTCCTGAATCCCCATTTGATTTATTAGCGACTATCATAATCATAACCCTTAGCTTTGAACTTCACCACAACTGGAAACACTGTCCACTCTATCAAACCCTTCATAGTTTTAAGGACCTCTATCCGGTCACCCCCTCAGCCTTCTCTTTTCCGTAGTAAAGAGTCTTGCCTGATCAATCTTTGCAGCAGAGTTCTGGTGCAATTGACCACCATTTATCCCTCATTAAAACAGATCTTTTAAAAATTCTTTCATGACATGTGTACATCCCTAGCAAGGCCGGTATATGCTGCCCAACCCTCTGCCACCTAGGAGGACAAGGGCAGCAGACACATGGGAACACCAGCACCTGCAAGTTCCCCTCCAAGCCACTCATCATCCTGACTGCCCCTGAACTGAGTATCTTGCTAGGCTATTTCAGAGGGTAGCTAACAGTCAACCACATTACTGTGGCTCTGGAGTCACATATAGGTCAGACCAGGTAAGGGACAGCAGATCTCCTTCCCTAAAGGGCGTTAGTGATCCAAATGGGTTTTTAAGACAATTGATGATAGTTGCATGGTCACCCCCCCCTTTACTGAGACTAGCTTTCAATTCCAGACTTTTTATTAACTGAATTTAAATTCCACCAGCTGCCATGGTGGGATTTGAACCCATGTCCCCAGAGCATTAGCCTGGACCTCTGGATTACTAGTCCTGTGTGTGGGAGTTTGCTGTGCTCAAATTGGCTTCCGCATTTCAGCGACTACAGCTCAAAATTATTTAGTTAGCTGTAAAATGCTCTGGGATGTCCTGAGGTCATGAAAAGCGCTATATAAATGCCAGTCTTTTAATTTAAAAAAAAATTCAGACAAATTTGTGGTTTTCATGTAAACATAAAAACTAAGTTTCAATTACTTGAACATCTCAATCCAAAGATTCAGCACCTGGGTCAAAACGGGGGAATCACACAGAGTGAAACAGTACAAACCACCCCGACTTAAACCAGAAAACAAACTCCCAGCCATCAGAACACAGACACGGCCAGTAATAGTCAGGTCTCACGATGCTGTCCATTCACCTTCTCAAACTGTCGAGGCTTTCCAACAAGCCTGCGAAATATGTGAAGGCACTTACCAGGCAAGGTTGGCCTTATGGGTAGGCTTGGTGATGGTGGGGGTGGTGTGCACAGTGGTTAAGAGTAAACAAGTGAGCGGTGGCCTGAGTGAGGGGCCTGGGTTCAAGTCAGGAGGCTGGGGCAAAGTGTAGCAAATGTCACACCAAGAATAAACTCCCCACTTGCCTGGATGAGTGCAGATCCAACAACACTCAAGAAGCTCAACACCATCCAGGTCAAAGCAACCCGCTTGATTTGCATCCCATCCACCCTCCCCCCGCCCCAACCACGGACACACAGTGGCAGCAGCGTGTACCATCCACAAGATGCGCTGCAGGAACTCACCAAGGCTCCTTAGATAGCAGCTTCCAAACCCGTAATCTCTACCACATAGAAGGACAAGGGCAGCAGATGCATGGGAACACCACCACCTGCAAGTTCCTCTCCAAGCCACACACCACCCTGACGTGGAAATATATCGCCATTCCTTCACTGTCGCTGGGTCAAAATCCTGGAACTCCCTCCCTGGGTGTACCTACACCACAGGGACTGCAGTGGTTCAAGAAGGCAGCTCACCACCACATTCTCAAGGGCAATTAGGGATGGGCAATAAATGCTGGCCCAGCCAGCGATGCCCTCATCCCATGAAAGAATTTTTAAAAAAGCAGACTCTGCAGTGATTTATAGGCACACCCCTCTCTTATATCTGCAAGTATTCTTTAAAAGCAGAATTCAAAATCCCTTCACATGCCATCTTTTCATATCATGAGTATTGTACAGTATAACAATTTAGATGAGGGATTTCTGATTACCCGTTTGAACAGAGGTTCTTTATACAAACACATCTGCTAAACACTAACACACTGAGGAACAAAAGGGAAGGTGCAATCCAAGATATCACAAATCTCTCCTGTCTACCATGTAGAGCAGCAATTAGACCAAATTATTCGCCTGGGAGATTTTATTGCTGGATATAAAGATCTCTGCCTTGGGGGAGAGTGGGTGGAAAATGGATTGCTAACCTCTGTTTTCACCTCTGAAACCTGGCTCTGAACACATCTTGGAGGTTTTCCCAAGCTGATCTCAAGCTGCGGATGTCGCTGACAGTTATTTGCTTATCACAGGTTGGTGATGGTTGTTAAATGTACATCAATGATGTTTACCTGTGTTCAGGTGGTGGGCATCAATTGGGAATTTCGCTTGAACACACACCTGAGGCGATATTGGTTGAAACTGTAGTGTGGCTGGGCTAGGCGGCATGTACTTGTAATGTTTAACTCTGTAAGTAAGTGTAAGACTGAATAAAGATTGACTCCTTCGCCTGTGGCATTCTGGAATAGAATGTGGCGAGTCATCTTTTTGAATCACTGCGGCTTGATACGAGGGAGTGGCTGGCTTGGTCACTTTAGAGGGTCGTTAAGGACTGGAATCAGAAACTGGGCAAGGATGGCAAGTTTCCTTCCCCGAGGGACATTAGTGAACCAGCTGAGTTCTTGCAACAATCCGACAGTTTCACGGTCACTTTTAGCGAAACCAGCCTATTATTCCCTTAAAAAAGGACACAGAATTAAAATTCTCCAAACTGTCAAGATGGGGTTACCAATCCAGTACAAATTTAAAAAGTCTTCCTTAAAGACCAAAGGACAACAGGTACATTGGAAACAGTACAGCAGATGGAAAGGTGCACTATGAAGTTGGCAGTTAGGTGCAAACAAACTTGGATTTGAAGAGTTATAGATGAACTGGAAGATTTTGTTTATACCATTCTGACATCTTGGGGAGGAATGTGTTAAGAATAGGAAACCAGGCCTGTTGAGCATGATACTCAATCTCAGGATCATGGCTTTGAGCCCACGTTGGGCGAGTCCTTCTTCCAGCACAGACACGATGGGCCAAATGGCCTCTTTCTATGCTGCATACTTTATGATTCTATGATACGAGCTGTCTCGATTTAAACACAATAGATTTTACATTGCATTTTTGGTTGTGCTAATCACAGAATGGTACAACACAGGAGGTGGTCATTCGGCCCATCAAGTCTGCACCAGCTCTTTCAAAGAGCAACTCAAATAGTCCCACTCCCCTCGCTCTTTCCCCACACAACTGCAACGTTTTCTCCTTCGAGTATTTGTCCAAACCCCTTTTAAAGGCTGTAACTGAAGGTGTCCCCCACCCTACCAGGCAACACATTCCAAATCCCAAACCCTCACTGCATAAAAGAAACGCTTTTCTTCATGTTGCCTCTGGTTCTTTTGACAATCTTGCCAGGCGTGAAAAATTTCGGGCACATAAAGAGGCCATTTGGTCCATCATGTCTGTACCAGCCAAAAAAAAGTTATCCAGCCTAATCCCACCTTCCAGCTCTTAGTCCGTAGACCTGTAGGACACCGTGTACCACCAAGTGTTACTTTCAAATGCAATGAGGGTTTCTGCTGCTACCGCTCTTTCAGGCAGTGAGTTGCAGACCCCCACCACACTCTGGGTGAAAGAATTACTCACTCCCCTCTAATCCTTCTACCAATTACTTTAAACCTAGGTTAAACTGGCCTCTCCGCAAAAACAGTTATTTCAGCCACAGCAAAGACCTCTTGTACGAAGTTCTTTGCAACATACGCAGCAGCTAATCCTGTGTAGGAAATATATATAACACAGACACACAATCCCAAAGGACATGAGTTTAATGTAACTTGCGAAAAAAAAAAGCCAGCGGGATGAAGGGAATTTTTATTTCGTGCGATCACGAGGGTCTAGAATGCGCTGCCAGAAAGGATGCTGGGAAGTAGGTTCAATAGCAACTTTCAAAAAGGAATTGGATAAACAGGTAAGGGGAAAATACTGCAGAGCTAAGGGGGAAAAAGAGTGGGGTGGAGGAGTGGAGCTAATTGGATGGCTCCTTCCCAGAGCTAAGAAAGGCAGGGTAGGCTGAATGACAAGCGTACGTGCAAAATAAATTGGTCTCCTGGGCTAGAGAGAGAAAATAATTTCCGCCAGAATTTCCATTCCTCGTCGTTATCATGTCATTTCTGTTGCAAAGTGAATTAATAAGCCAGAGAAGGCAGGATCAAATCCCACCATGGAAGTTCGAGGATTTTAAATTAATTTTTAAAGATCTGGAAATTTTTCACCAAACGGTACCAATAAAAGTGACCAGGAAGGCGTTGTATTGTCCTGACAAGCCAATTAGTTCACTAAGGTCCCTTTAGGGAATGAAACCTGCTGTCCTTACTTGGTCTGGGCCCTATATGTGACTCCAGTCCCCACACCAAAGCGGCCGACCCCTGACTGGCATCCAAAGTGGCTCAGCAAACTATTCAATCAGACAAACTGGGACCGGGCAATAAATGCCATCCTTTCCAAAGACGCTCACCTCCCAAGAACTGACTGAAGAAAGTGCTCTCAAAATTACATTAGACCTTTACAAGTGCCCTGTGTGTAAAGAAAATCTCTAATGAGCAAGTTTGGAATCAATTATGTTAATGATCACCTCCCGTGAATAGCTAATAACACTGGATGCATGTTGATAGTTAATTGTACCTAGTTGAAAATATTAATGTGAAACATTAATTAGTCATTTAGCTCAAACTCAACTAAATCTCCATCATGACAGTGATGATTTGCTTTAAATGGCTCCTGCAATCTCTCAAGAACAATTAGGGAGGTGCAATTAATGTTGGCCTTGCCAGCAACACACACATCCCACGAATGAATAGAAAAAAAAACAGATTAAAATTGTTTTGGATATTCCATTACCAATAGCTGAACTATTAACAACAGTAAGGTCAATCATGAAACTTCTTCTAATTCTAAAGTATAATTTCAATCCCATGTCCTGGAATTTTCCAGCATTACATAATCGAAAATAGATTCAGTCATAAAATGACTATGGTTCTATTCACACCCATATTCCACTCAGAGCCAAAAACGTCTTCTTCCAATTCCCCAGAGCAAAAATTCACTTCTGCTGACTGTAAACCAGCAACACGCACGGGAATAGACAACTGAAATTCTTTCACAATTCAATGAGATCATGGATGATCTGTGATCCAACTCTATATACCCACCTTTTCCCCATAACCCTTAACGCTTTTGATAACGTAAATCTACCAATCTCAGGTTTATAAATAATAATTCTACCATCTAATGTAGTTTGCAGAAGAGTGTTCCAAACTTCATTTCCATTAACAGGTATCTCCTAATTTCACCCCATTTATGGTTCAATAGGAGCAATTGCTCCTCCATGACCTCATCACAAGGAGGGACCAGGAGCGAGGGCAAGGAGAGGGAGGGGAGGGGGAGAGGGAGAGAGGGAGAGAGGGAGAGAGGGAGAGGAGGAGAGAAGGAGAACTCACATTCATTTCGTGCCATGCACAATCTTAAGGTATCTCAAGGGATTATCACAGTGTTGCAACGTAGGAAAGGTGTATGCCAAATTGTGTAAAGAAAGCTCCAACAGCAATGAGATAATGTCCAGATGATCTGACTTTTATTAATCTTAGTTGATGGATGAAAAATGGGCAGAAAACCACAAACATGTTATTTTCTCTTCACGAGCTTGAGATTGTTGAAGCTTGTCATAATTCTCTTTCCTCAAACGCTTCTACCTTGGCTGACTTACCCCTGTCAAGCATGGAATGTTCCCGACCTGGATGACACATTCACTCATTAAACTATTGGGAGAAGTTCTGTTCTTGTAGATTAATGTTCAGTAATGATAAAGGGCTGAACTCTGATTGGAAAAAAGCCCTGTTGGAACTTGGCCCATTTAGATTTGAAGAGATGCCTGACAGCAAGTCTTAGAGGTGTACCAAGAGGCAGGGAAACGTATATGTATTTACAGCCTGCTGGACTCAACATTAAGTTCAACAACTTAATAAAATGAACTGTACTCCATTTTGATCCATACTACCCCCTAGTGCCAGTTTGTATTTTATTTCCACACTTTTGCTTTCAGATAGAACAGACTTTTAGTCTGCTATTAACATCCACTCTGGACCAATGCTTTGTTTCTTTACTACTACTATTATCACTACCTTTGCCCCTTGTTCCATGACATATTTGGTATTTAACCTTCCCTGCCTGCTAACGTTTGCCTGAACTTTGCTCCACTTGACCCTCCCCCCACTTTTTCAACAGCATAAAACCCATCACATTTCTACCCCTCTTCGGTTCCAAAGAAGAGTCAAATTGGACTTGAAATGTTAACCCTGTTTCTCTAAGAATTGGTAAGACAAACAGGCATGACTCACAGGAAGATAAATGCTTGAATGTAAAAGCACCTTTAATGTTGGGACATTATTTCAAATGAAACCATGACAGTAGGACATACACAAATCAGAGAAAAGGAAAACGTGGGACACTGGCATCAGGAAATTTTCCATACAAAGCAATTAACTTTAGAAGATAAAAACTTCTTTAAGGAACAGTCATGGATGGAGAGGGGTTGATAGAAAAACAGGATGGCCTGATCGGCTGTCTCAATCCAGCCATTTTGTGACACCCAATAATTATGCAGAATTAGTTGTTGGACTAGTAATCCAGAGACCCAGGATATTGCTCTGGGAACCTG
This sequence comes from Cetorhinus maximus, assembly GCF_964194155.1. Lineage (NCBI taxonomy): Eukaryota > Metazoa > Chordata > Chondrichthyes > Lamniformes > Cetorhinidae > Cetorhinus > Cetorhinus maximus. The sequence continues at coordinate 5,626,647 of NC_135885.1, forward strand.
GGTTCAAATCCTGCCATGGCAGATGGTGGAATTTGAATTCACTAAAAATCTGGAATTAAAAGTCTAATAATGACCATGAAACTATCGGTGATTGTTGTAAAAACCCATCTGGTTCACTAATGTCCTTTAGGGAAGGAAATCTGTGGTTAACTCTTAAATGCCCTCCGGACAAGGGCAATTAGGGATGGGCAATAAATGCTGGCCTAGCCAGTGATGCCCACATCCCACGAACAAATAAAAAAAAGAAAAACACAATGGGTAACATTCCTGCCTCTGAACGAGAAGCTCTGGGTTCAGGTCCCACCCCAGGACGTATTGACCAAGGAAGGTATGTTCATAACACAACCAAACAGGTTGCAAATCCTTCCAACACTTGCCAACAGCAGGCGGTAAGAGCGGGAGAGATTCCTGGCCAGCCATCTGATGGAAAGAAAGCTGAAGCCTCTACCATCACTATCCATAGCTCCAGACTACGACATACATGTAAAAGTGCATGTTACCACAGCAACTCAGACTTCGAGTGAACTGTAACACACCGACACACACACACACACAATTGACACAGAAACAACTCATCTGGTCCATGCCAGTGTTTAAGCTCCACACAAGTCTCCTCCTGTTCCTTATCTAACCCCCCATCAACATATCCTTCTAATCCTTACTCCACTCTGGCGCTTACCAATCTTCCCCTCAAAACGTTTCTCAAAAATACTATTAGTATCAGCAGTAGCACATTTGCCTCTGAATCACAAGGTCCTGGGTTCAAGACCCACTCCAGGGATCGAGCACAAAAATCAAGACTGACACTTCAGCGCAGTACTGAGGGAGCATGGCACTAGCAGATGAAAAGTTAAACCTGTCTGCCTGCTTGGGTGGGTGTAAAAGATCACATGGCACCAGAGGAGTTACTTCCAGTGTCATGGCCAATATTTTCCACCCAATAAACACTTAAAAACCCCCAGAATATCTGATCGTTATCACATTGCTGTTTGTGGGAGTTTCCTGTGTGTAAATTGGCTGCCGCATTTCCTACAGTACAACAATGACTACACTTCAGAAAGTATTTCATTAGCAGTAAAGCACTTTGAGACATCTGGTGATTGTGAAAACGCTATATAAATGCAAGCCTTTTCCGCTCCCCCCCCACCTTTTTACCAAAGTAGATGAGGCACCTAAAGTAAAATAAGTTTAAGGGTGACAAAACAACATACCTGCAGGGCAGTAACAACATGGCAAGGATTCAGTAAATAGATGAGAGTTTTGGTAGCACACTTGAATCCAACCTCCAAGCCAAAAGTCAAGCATAGGGCAGCCTGCAGGAGGTTTTTCCCCAGAGTCTCCTCTCGTTGCTGTGACAATGCTTCTCGTGTCCAGTGCTCCCGAAAGCCACCTCTGATTTTCCTGTAGGACACCCCGATTTGCAGCAAGGAGACGGCGATCATGATGATGGTCTCCAGGGCCCGCTGACCGACAGAGAGGAAGGCAGCACACTCCTCCCCACCGTTGCCGGTGATGTTGGGGTCCACCCCACCGTACACCGTGTCCAAGATGTGGTCCAGCTCTAGTCTGGCCATCTTCAGTCAAGACCAATACCAAAAGCAGCGCCGGCGGGGAAGCCAAAACCAGACCACAGACGTACCTGGAACTGTCCAGGGCACACAAGCAGAACAAAATGAAACCTGGCTCTTCTCAGCCTTTTTCAAGATTAAATTTCCCCAGGCTGGCTGGCAGGGCTCATGGGCTCGATTTAATTACAAAAGGGAACCTCCTCCTTACATTGTTCCTGGTCCTTTGGAAAAATATCATTTGACATTAAAAAAAAAACTTTACAGTTGCAAAGTTACACCAACCTATCTCCATCAGAATCAATCCATCAGCTGTCCACAAAAGTATGAAACACGAAGAAAGGGCATTTGCAAAATAAAGGATTTTTTTAGCCTATAAATTACTCCCTTTTGATCGGAAGTCATTTAGAGGAGATGTCGACTCGACGTTTAGGATCCAAAAAAAAAGTCATTAAACCTTACTTCTCATTAAATATCCAAATCTCTACAATAATTCGCATTTTCCTCTCTCCCCGGTGAGATTTCCAGGCTGTTTTATTTTCGGATTGTTCCCACACACGCTGAGGCAGGAGGAATTCCAGAGAGAGAGAGAGAGGGAGAGAGAGGGAGTTGCTGTGGCTGAGTCAGGCTGGACTCGACCTGGGTGCGCTCCCCCCCCTCTCCAGCTGTGAAAAGTTCCGCTTAAAGGTGGCTCGCAGGTATACCCACCGCCCACTGCTGCTTCTCCCTCGGCTCCTGACAATGCCGAGTGGCTCAATCGCCGGTGGCTGCTGCTTCATGGCTGTTCCCACCCATCGCTCTGACAGAAAGGCAAACGCTCGGCCCACCTGAGGCCATGTACCTGGAGCCCTACGCCAACCAATCACCTGGAGCCCTGTACCAGCCAATCACCTAGAGCCCTGTATCAGCCAATCACCTGGAGCCCTGTACCGGCCAATCACCTGGAGCCCTACACCGGCCAATCACCTGGAGCCCTAAACCAAACAATCACCTGGAGCCCTACACCGGCCAATCACCTGGAGCCCTACACCGGCCAATCACCTGGAGCCCTAAACCAAACAATCACCTGGAGCCCTAAACCAAACAATCACCTGGAGCCCTACACCAAACAATCACCTGGAGCCCTACACCAAACAATCACCTGGAGCCCTACACCAATCACCTGGAGCCCTAAACCAAACAATCACCTGGAGCCCTACACCGGCCAATCACCTGGAGTCCTAAACCAAACAATCACCTGGAGCCCTAAACCAAACAATCACCTGGAGCCCTACACCAAACAATCACCTGGAGCCCTAAACCAAACAATCACCTGGAGCCCTACACCGGCCAATCACCTGGAGCCCTACACCAAACAATCACCTGGAGCCCTACACCAAACAATCACCTGGAGCCCTACACCAGCCAATCACCTGGAGCCCTAAACCAAACAATCACCTGGAGCCCTACACCGGCCAATCACCTGGAGCCCTACACCGGCCAATCACCTGGGAGCCCTACACCAGCCAATCACCTTGAGCCCTACACCAAACAATCAGCTGGAGCCCTACACCAACCAATCACCCGGAGCCCTACACCAGCCAATCACCTGGAGCCCTACGCCAACCAATCAGCTGGAGCCCTACACCAACCAATCACCCGGAGCCCTACACCAGCCAATCACCTGGAGCCCTACACCGGCCAATCACCTGGGAGCCCTACACGGGCCAATCACCTGGGAGCCCTAAACCAGCCAATCACCTGGAGCCCTACACCAGCCAATCACCCGGAGCCCTACACCAACCAATCACCTAGTGCCCTACACCGGCCAATCACCTTGAACCTATGAACCAGTCACTCACCTGGAGCCCTGTCCCAGCCAATCAACAATGCAAAGGCTCTTACTTAGGTCACGTTTGCTTTAATTCTAAAAGCAAAATACAGCGGATGCTGAAAATCTGAAACAAAAACAAAAAATGCTGGAAAAAAACTCGGCAGGTCTGACAGCTGTGGAGAGAAAAACAGAGTTAACGTTTTGGGTCCTTGTGACTCTGATTTTCACTCCCAACAAAAGATTTTCTTCTCCCTCTCTTAAAGACTGCCTCTCCCCGCCCCCCCCCGAAGTTTTTGGGTTGTAGATATCACTGGCTAGGCCAACATTTATCCCCAATCCATAATTGCCCATGAGATGGTGGTGGGGAGCCACTTTTTTGAATACAACCGAGTGCCTGCTAGGCCATTATGGAATCGCATGTAGGTCAGATCTATAATGTAAGGATGGCAGATTTCCTTCCCAAAGGACAAAAGTTAACCAAATTAGTTTTTATGGTTTCTCTTCCTGTTCCCACACCCTTATCTCTGGTGTCACCCAATAGGATCCCGCAATTCCTCATCAATTTGCCTAATCTTGATGTCGTCATCCAAAGGCATGGCGTTTGTTTTCACATGGACGCTGACAACACCCAGCTCTACCTCACTTTGACTCCTCCTTGCTACATTATCAGGCTACTTATCTGACATCCAGAGGAGCAGAAATGTCTTCCAATATTGGGAAAACTGAAGCTATTGTTTTTGGTTCCTGCTCCAAACTCCATTCCCAGTTACTAAATCCATCCCTCCCCCTGGCAACAGTCTGACATTAAGCTAGTCTGTTCGCAACCATGTCACATTTGATCCCAAGATAAGCTTCTGGCCTCATATTCTTTCCAACTCTAAGACCTCCTATTTCCACCACCATAACATTACTTCATTCCTGCCTCAGTTCACCTGCTGCTGAAGCCATCAACCATGCCTTCATTAACTCTAGATTCAACTGTTCCGATGCACTCCTGGCTGGTCTCCCACATTCTACCCTTTGTAATCTTGAGGTCATCCAAAACTTTGCTGCCCGCGTCTTACCTTGCAGCAAGTCCAATTCCCCTATCAACCCTGCGCTCGCTGACCTACATTGGCCTCCGGTCAAGCAACGTCTTGATTTTAAAATTCTCATCTTTGTTTTCAAATCCCTCTGTGGCCTGGCCCCTCCCTAGCTCTGTAATCTCTTCCAACCCCACAACCCACCGAGATATCTGTGCTCCTCTAATTCTGACCTCTTGTGCATCCCTGATTTTAATCGCTCCACCATAACCCTAACCCTTCAGTTGCCTAGGCCCCAAGCTCTAGAATTCTCTCTCTACACCTCTCTGACACTCTACTTCGCTTTCCTCCTTTGAGACACTTCTTAAAACTTACCTCTTTAACCAAGCTTTTGGTCATCTGACCTAATATCTCCTGATGTAGTTCAGTGTCATATTTTATTTTATAATGCTCCTGTGAAGTGCCTTGGGATGTTTTTGGTGACCATAATATGATAGAATTTACCCTGCAATTTGAGAGGAAAAAGCTGGAATCAGATGTAACGGTATTACAGTTGAATAAAGGCAACTACAGAGGCATGAGGGAGGAGCTGGCCAGAATTGACTGGGATATGAGCCTAGCAGGAAAGACAGGAATGGCAGGAGTTCCTGGGAATAATTTGGGAGACACAGCAAAAATTCATCCCTAGGAAGAAGAAGCATACTAAAGGGAGGATGAGGCAACCATGGCTGACAAGGGAAGTCAGGGACAGCATAAAAGCTAAAGAGAAAGCATACAATGCGGCAAAGAGCAGTGGGAAACCAGGGGATTGGGAAGCCTACAAAGACCAACAGAGGACAACTAAAAAAGAAATAAGGAGGGAGAAGATTAAATATGAGGGTAAACTAGCCAGTAATATAAAAGAAGATTGCAAGAGTTTTTTTTAGATATATAAAGGGTAAGAGAGAGGCAAAAGTGGACATTGGGCCGCTGGAAAATGATGCTGGAGAAGTAGTAGTGGGGAACAAAGAAATGGCGGAGGAACTGAATAGGTACTTTGCGTCAGTCTTCACGGTGGAAGACACGAGTGACATCCCCAAAGTTCAAGAGAGTCGGGGGGCAGAGGTGAGTATGGTGGCCATTACCAAGGAGAAAGTGCTAGGAAAACTGAAAGGTCTGAAGGTGGATAAATCACCTGGACCAGATGGATTACACCCCAGAGTTCTGAAGGAGATAGCTGAAGAGATAGTGGAGGCGTTAGTGGTGATCTTTCAGGAATCACTGGAGTCAGGGAGGGTCCCAGAGGACTGAAAATCACTAATGTAACCCCCCTGTTTAAGAAGGGAGTGAGGCAAAAGACAAGAAATTGTAGGCCGATTAGCCTGACCTCGGTCGTTGGTAAGATTTTAGAGTCCATTATTAAGAATGAGATTTCAGAATACTTGGAAGTGCATGGTAAAATAGGGCAAAGTCAGCATGGTTTCATCAAGGGAGGTCATGCCTGACAAATCTGTTAGAATTCTTTGAGGAGGTAACGAGTAGGTTAGACAAGGAGAGCCAATGGATGTTACCTACTTGGACTTCCAGAAGGCCTTTGACATGGTGCCGCACAGGAGGCTGCTCAGTAAGATAAGAGCCCATGGTGTTAGAGGCAAGGTACTAGCATGGATAGAAGATTGGCTGTCTGGCAGGAGGCAGAGAGTGGAGATAAGGGGGTCTTTCTCAGGATGGCGGCTGGTGACTAGTGGAGTTCAACAGGGGTCAGTGTTAGGACCACAACTTTTCACTTTATAAATTAATGATCTAGATGAAGGAACTGAGGGCATCCTGGCTAAGTTTGCAGATGATACAAAGATAGGTGGAGGGAGAGGTAGGATTGAGGAGGCGGGGAGGCTGCAGAAGGATTTGGACAGGTTAGGAGAATGGGCAAAGAAGTGGCAGATGGAATACAACGTGGGGAAGTTTGAGGTCATGCGCTTTGGTAGGAAGAATAGAGGCATAGACTATTTTCTGAATGGGGAGAGAATTCAGAAGTCTGGAGTGCAAAGGGACTTGGGAGTCCTAGTCCAGGATTCTCTTAAGGTTAACTTACAGGTTGAGTCGGTAGTTAGGAAGGCAAATGCAATGTTGGCATTTATTTTGAGAGGACTAGAATATAAAAGCAGGTATGTGCTGCTGAGGCTTTATAAGGCTCTGGTCAGACCACATTTAGAATATTGTGAGCAATTTTGGGCCACGTATCTCAGGAAGGACGTGCTGGCCCTGGAGAGGGTCCAGAGGAGGTTCACGAGAACGATCCCAGGAATGAAAGGCTTAACATATGAGGAACGTTTGAGGACTCTGGGTCTATACTCGATGGAGTTTAGAAGGATGAGGGGGGGATCTGATTGAAACTTACAGAATACTGAAAGGTCTGGATAGAGTGGACGTGGGGAAGATGTTTCCATTAGTAGGAGAGACTAGGACCCGAGGGCACAGCCTCAGAGTAAAGGGAAGACCTTTTAGAACAGAGGTGAGGAGAAACTTCTTTAGCCAGAGAGTGGTGAATCTATGGAATTCATTGCCACAGAAGGCTGTGGAGGCAGATCATTGAGTGTATTTAAGACCGAGATAGATAGGTTCTTGATTGGTAAGGGGATAAAAAGATTATGGGGAGAATGTGGGAGAATGGGGTTGAGAAACTTATCAGCCATGACTGAATGGCGGAGCAGACTCGATGGGCCGAAAGGCCTAACTTCTGCTCCAATGTCTTATGGTCTTATGTTTCATTTCAATAAAGGCACTATATAAATATAAGTTGTCGTTAATAACAATCTAGCAGTTTTATCGTCACTATTACTAATCATAGTTTTTAATCCAAATTTATTTAATTCAATATAAATACCATGGTGGAATTTGAACTCAACTCCTCCAGGTATCTGGATTACAAATCCAGTAATTTAACCACTATGCTACTGTACTCAGTAATCTCATAGGATTTGACTCCTGATAACCTCAAAGCAACCAGGGTTGGGCAGTAAATTCTCTTTTGTTAACCACATCCCAAAAACAAATAAAAAATTGAATAAATGTCTCGAAGGAAGGGAAAAATGGAACAGAAACTGAACGATTGAAGACATTTTAGATAACTGACTGAAGGTTTTGATAAGGGCCACGGTTTTAAGGAGGTTCTTCCAGAGAAGTAAAGGGGGCTGAAGGCTGAAATTTAAAATCTTAACCTTCATCCACAAATCTATCCATGACTTCACCCCCTTTGTAACCTCCTTCGTCCATTCCCGTTACCGTTAGACCTCTGATTTTGACCTTCTGTACACCACCACCAGTGCAGCACTTCCTCAGTCCTGCACTCGAGTGCCAGCGTGGGTTAGATGCTCAAGTTTTTGGAGTGGGACTTGCGAATGCAAAGCTTTCTGACTCTGAGGCGAGAACCGAGGCATGACTGACACTCGATGCCGCTGTGGGAGAACTCTGGGGCCAAAAGTCATAAAATGAAAACAAAATTGTGGTTTTATTTCCCTTACTTTCTTTTTATCACTAATAGCTGAAAGTGTTCAAAGTATAGAAGCTGAGGGGGAATAAAGGCTCATTCACCAACAAGTCAACGTTAATCCAGTTGGCTAATGGAGTCTGTTCCCTGTCCGATTGGCTGAAGGAGGGTAGGTGCACCTGGAGGACGGACCAATAGCAGAAGGGCTTTGGTGGTGGAAGTTACGTGACAAAACTTCCAGGAAACTGCCCAGAGTTGTCACTCCTGTCATGTGGCTACAAATTTAAAAATAATCAAGAGGCCAAGTGAACACTGTGTGCCTTTATTGCAGTTAATTCATAAGTACATCTACAATTCCTTTCAGTATTTTATCACTTTCCATGCCAGTGATAAAACATACTTTGACATAAAAAACATCAATTCCCATGTCCCACTATGAACAGTGGCTCAGAGCTTTACATGCACCAGTTCTGACGTCATTTTTAAAATTGCTTTGTATTACTTCCATGGAGAGCTGGCATAGGTTCAATGGGCCAAATGTCCTCATTCGTGCTGTAAATCACTCTAATGGCTGTGTTAAAAAATAAAACTGATCCTCATTAGACATTCAGTGCATGCAGAATAAAAAGGTCTGGAGGAATAGCGAGAAAAATAGCCTGCATTTTATATCGCACCTTTCAGATCCTCAGGACATCCCAAATCACTTCACAGCCAATTAAGTTTTTGCTTAGAAGTGTAGTCACTGTTGTAATGTAGGAAACGTTGAAGCTATATTGTGCACAGCAAGCTCCCAGAAATATTAATGTCATAATTCTTCAGTTAATCTGTTATTTAGTGACATTGGATAAAAGGTGTGTTACCTTGAATATCAGGAGAACTCTCATGCACTTCCTTAAGGATTGCCATGGGTTCCTTTATGTCTACCCAAGATGGTGCCTCTGATAGTGCAGCACTCCCTCAGTACTGCACTGGGCACATCAACCTGTACTGTGCGCTTAGAGACAAGAATGCTGCTACTAAGGTGACTCTCATAATTCATTAATTTATCCTCCTCCTCATGTAATATTATCCTCTTCCTCAAACAATAGACGTGTGTTAGGATACAGTTCTATTGGTACACAGGTGTTCTATTATCTCAGCAAGATAAAAACCGGGCCTGCGAATTGCCTGGTGATGATCAATCATGAGGCCAACATAATACTATTGTTCTATTGCCCAGTCCTATCCTTACCAATACATGAGTGGCTTCCAGGAGGTGAGGATTGGATTGCAATCAGGCAAGTGAACTCTGACTGACTTCCTCCCTCTCCATAGCTCAAAGCTCCCGGAACCAGACATAGCGCTCTGTGCTACTGCCCCATGCCCCAACTGAGGACAGCTAATTCCTGACAGAGGAAGTGATTGAACCTGCGACTTTCCTGGTCTTTAGGGTTGAGCCCCACACCAGGTACCGTACTTGCCCAGTCCACCATCAGAGGCCAAACAAATCATTTTGCAAATTCTAATTTCAAGAACAATGAATTTATATAGCGCCGTTTACCACCTCGGGATGTTCCGAAAGGCCTTACCGTCAATTAAGTACTTTTGAAGTGTTGCAAATGTAGGAAACGCGGCAACCAATTTGCACACAGCAAGGTCCCACAAACAGCAATGTGATAATGACCAGATAACGATGAAATCGGACATGCAGGAGGGTAATAAATGAGATGGAATAACTTTTTGGAACCTCTATCCCACACGCTTGATAGAGTTTTACTGAAGTCAGTAGTACCAAAAACAAAAAATCAGGCAGTGCATACAACATGCGAGCACTGCATACCGTGTCTCCCATTCATGTCCAATTTCACCTGTCTTGTTGGTGTTTCCTTTCTTTGTTCTTTCATGAGATGTGGGCATCGCTGACAAGGCCAGCAGTTGTTTACCATCCCTAAATGCCCTTGAACAGGGTGGCCTGCTAGGCCATTACTGGGGGTCTGCAATCACATGTAGGCCAGACCAGGCAGAAATGGCAGATTTCCTTCCCTAAAGGACATTAGCGAACCAGATGGGTTTTTAAACAATAATTGATCACTAAGGGTGATTCAACAAGACTAGCTTTATATTCCAGATTTACTAATTGAATTTAAATTCCACCGGTTGCTGTGGTAGGATTTGAATCCATGTTCCCCGGAGCATTAGCTCAGGATTACTAGTCCAGTGACATTACCACTACGCCACCACCTCCCCTTGGAGGATGAATATTGGCCAGGAAGAGTAAACCCCTGCTACCCATTTCATCCCAGCTGATCTGAAAGTGGTCTGACTCAGCAGAGTGTGGTTGCAAATTCATTCCCCACTTGCTGCCTGCTCATACTTCACAGGGTACGTGGTGCATTTCAAGCCGATTGTAGGACCTGCTAGATAATGGGTACAAGTTTTAGGAAATCTTCAACAACACAAAAAAAAAATCAACTTGAGGAATCATCACAAGGCCAAAAAGCAAAAGGTACAATTTAAAATGATGCAGAGTAGGGACAGGACGTTGAACATATAGCTCAGTGCAATTGCAGGATTGACCCACTCACGCACGGTCACAAGGGGGACGTTCACCATCGAAACTAGCACCCTGTAAACGGAAAACCAGCTCCATCACCCACTACTCACGTTCCACTAGCACCCGCCTGAAATAGGATCTCTGCACTCGGTTCCCTCATGCATACCCAATATGGGAAACCAAGTTACTCACGACTGATGAAACAGCGGGGAGGGGGCAAGGTCTCCCAAAGCACGCTTTTGACAAAAAAAGGAAATATTCCAAGTGCAACGAGTAAAAATTACTCTTCGGTTATCCCCCTTTGAATGACCAAACTACCGGCAGCCGACACGGAGACTAGAAAGTCCTGTTTTAAACGGGAATCGCTTTTATGTATTACAAGACATAATGCATTCACACCCTTTAAAGCCTTTTCTCTTCCTGTTTAAATAATTCAAACCACACACTGAAAAGAAAATGGCAATGAGGCCAAAGGAAGTCACACTGGGCTTAACATGTTGTCAGGGAACCTCCCATTGTTTGGCTTGTTGTTTTAACAAGTGGAATGGAAGACTCCTCCAACTCGTGCACCACGACTGGCCAACAAGTTGTACTCTCGTACAGCCTCCTCCGTCTGAAGGACTTTCACCTCTACCCCTTTCTTCTTAAGATACTCCAGCGTTCTAGAGGGAACCTGCAAAGGAGAAAAACAAAGAGAGAGAGAGAGAGAGAGAGGTCAAGGGTGAGAAACACCACTTTGGTTGGCCGCTGAACCTTGACCCTCTAGTATTGGTCAGCTCCCATCCTAGCAATCAGGTGTGCATTGAGTATCTCTCATGACTGGGCCTTCAGTACTTTGTCTGGAATGACTTCTTAAGTTAAAATGTTCCCTCTGGCACCTTTCCTGAACTTCATTTGTAACTGCTAAGATAAAAGCAAAACACTGCGGATGCTGGAAATCCAAAACAGAAACAAAAATACCTGGAAAAACTCAGCAGGTCTGGCAGCATCTGCGGAGAGGAACACAGTTAACGTTTCGAGTCCGAATGACCCTTGAACAGAACTAAGTAAAAATAGAAGAGAGGTGAAATATAAGCTGGTTTAAGGGGGGGTGGGTGGGACAAGTAGAGCTGGATAGAGGGCCAGTGATAGGTGGAGATAACCAAAAGATGTCACAGACAATAGGACAAAGAGGTGTTGAAGGTGGTGATATTATCTAAGGAATGTGTCCCTCCATCCCCACCCCCTTTCCGATTGCCCCCCTTTTTTCCAATAATTAATATAGATTTTTCTTTTCCCACCTATTTCCATTATTTTTAAATGTATTTCCATCCATTGTTTTATCTCTACCTTTTAGCCTTTTTCGATTCCTTCCCTTCACCACACCCCACCCCCACTAGGGCTATCTGTACCTTGCTCGTCCTGCTTTCTACCCTTAATTAGCACATTCCTTAGATAATATCACTACCTTCAGCACCTTTGTCCTTTTGTCTGTGACATCTTTTGGTTATCTTCACCTATCACTGGCCCTCTATCCAGCTCTACTTGTCCCACCACCCCCCCTGCCAAACGAGCTTATATTTCACCTCTCTTCTATTTTTCCTTAGTTCTGTTGAAGGGTCATTCGGACTCGAAACGTTAACTGTGCTCCTCTCCGCAGATGCTGCCAGACCTGCTGAGTTTGTCCAGGTATTTTTGTTTTTGTTTTTCATTTGTAACTGGTTACTTTCATGGCTGCTGGCCCATTATCCTATATTACTCTAGCAACAACAATTTGTATTTACATAGTGTCTTTAACATAGTAAAACATTCCAAGGTACCTCACAGGAGTGTGATCAGACAAAACTTTACACAAAGGCACTTGAGATATTTGGACAGATGAGTCAACAAAGTAGGTTTAAGGAGCGTCTTAAAAGGAGACAGCATAAGATATAGGTGCTGCCATATGGCCCTTTGAGCCTCCTCCTCCATTCATAGAATATAATTACAAACATACATACAAATTAGGAGCAAGAGTAGGCCACTCGGCCCCTCGAGCCTGCTCCGCCATTCAATAAGATCATAACTGATCTGAATGTAACCTCAACCCCACATTCCTGCCTACCCCCAATAACCTTTCACCCCCTTGTTAATCAAGAATCTATCTCGCTCTGCCTTAAAAATATTCAAAGACTCTGCTTCCACCGCCTCTTGAGGAAGAGAGTTCCAAAGACTCACGGCCCCGCAGGAGAGCCAGCACAGACATGATGGGCTGAATGGCCTCCTTGTGCTGTAACAATGTGAAAAATGTGAAATCATTCGTTTTGGTAGGAAGAGTAAAAAAGCTTATTATCTAAATGGTGAGAGATTATAGACTTCTGAGATTCAGAGGGATCTGGGTGTCCTAGTGCATGAATCACAAAAGGTTAGTATGCAGGTACAGCAGGTAATTAGGAAAACTAATAGAATGTTATCATTTATTGTGAGGGGAATTGAATACAAAAGTAGGGAGGTTAAGCTTCAGTTGCACAGGGCATTGGTGAGACCACATCTGGAGTATTGTGTACAGTACGTATCTTCTTATTTAAAGAAAGATGTAAATGTATTAGAAACAGTTCAGAGAAGGTTTCCCAGACTAATACCAGGAATGGGCGGGTTGTCTTATGAGGAAAGGCTGAACAGGTTAGGCTTGTATCCACTGGAATTTAGAAGAGTAAGAGGCAATTTAATTGGGGGTCTTGACAGGGTGGATATGGAGAGGATGTTTCCTCTTGTTGGAAAATCTAGAACGAAGGATCGCTGTTTAAAAATAAGGGGTCGCACATTTTAGAGAGAGGTGAGGAAAAATTTTTTCTGAAGAGCAACTCACACTCTGCCACTCCCCCACCCTCTCCCCACATCTGTGTAGATTCCTCCTTTTCAGATATTTAGGAAATTTACCCATTTTCCAGCACTTGGCCCGTAGTCCCGGAGGTTACAGGACTTCAGGTGCATGTCCAGACACCTTCTCAATAGTTAAGGGTTTCTGGCTCCACTATCCTTTTAGGCAGTGAGTTCCAGACTCCTACCACCCTCTGGGTGAAACACCTTTTCCTCATATCCCCTCGAATCCTCCTACCAATCATGTTAAATCTATGCCCCCTAGTCACTGTCCCTGGGGAATCTGCATCTCAGAGTCATAAAGACAGAGAAGGAGGCCATTCAACCCATCGAGCCCGTGCTGAGGTGTGGGACAAGATTCATTACACATCCCCTGCCACAGCTCTCCACTTCTATCTATGCACACGTATTTGCATAATTCAATGGGTCTTGCAACTTCCAAAGTGGTTCTGATGCATTGTTTCTTGTGTGAGCTCATCACAATTCTGGCACTTGGATAGAATCGGTGAAGGAAATGAAGAGAAAGGGTTTTGATCTTGCAAAGTTGGTCTGCGCCTCTGCCTGGAGCTTACTTCCAGGCTGGCAACGGTTAGCTGTTATAGTACACCGGCAGCCATTATTTGTGAGCAATCGGAACACTTAATGCTCACTGGCAAGTTGACTACAAAGGCATCACCGTCCAATCGTTCAAGGCGCATAGCCACACGTGCACTTTCACACAAGAGTCGCTGGATAGACAGCTATCAGCAGTGAGAACCCTGTCTAATATTCCCTAATATTGAGTCTGGGGAGCTGAAATCTGCTGAAGGCATCAGGAATCCATTCTCTGCCAGCCCTGTGACAAAACTGTCAGCCATGGCTCAGTGGGTAGCCCTCTCGCCTCTTGAGTCAGGAGGTTGTGGGTTCCTGAGACTTGAGCATGGAGTATGGTTTGCCACATCCCGCTTGAGGGAGTGCTGCACCATCGGAGGTGCTGTTTTACGGATGGTGGGTTAAATTGAGACCCTGTCTGCCTTCTCAGGTGGGCATAAAAGATTCTTTGGCACTTTTACGAAGAGCAGGGGAGTTTTCCTTGGTATGCTGGGGCAATATTTATCCCACAACCTACATCACAAAATTAAATGATCTGATCTTTATCAGAATGGCTCTGCTGGCTTACGCTGTTAATGGGAAATGGAAGGAGAGTCAGGCAATCAGTCGATGAGATCCAATTATGAAACACTAATATTTTACTATTAACTCTAAATAAATGTTAATTTAATGTTACTTCAGTCTGCACATTGTCTGTACCATGTATTAAAGAGAGCCAGTATCACTGTCATTAGCCCTTTTACAAATCATAATGATCATCTCTTTATTTAATTTAAAAAGTCCAGTGGGTTAAGTAATGATTCAGTAAAGCAACAATGGCTCTTCTAGAGAAAAAAAAGCTTATCCTCTGACTGCAGTGCTCCTTCAGTACAGATCCCCCGACAGTGCGGCACTCCCTCAGCGCTCGCTCTCCCACAGTGCGGCGCTCGCTCTCCCACAGTGCGGCGCTCGCTCTCCCACAGTGCGGCGCTCGCTCTCCCACAGTGCGGCGCCCGCTCTCCCACAGTGCGGCGCCCGCTCTCCCACAGTGCGGCGCCCGCTCTCCCACAGTGCGGCGCCCGCTCTCCCACAGTGCGGCGCCCGCTCTCCCACAGTGCGGCGCCCGCTCTCCCACAGTGCGGCGCCCGCTCTCCCACAGTGCGGCGCCCGCTCTCCCACAGTGCGGCGCCCGCTCTCCCACAGTGCGGCGCCCGCTCTCCCACAGTGCGGCGCCCGCTCTCCCACAGTGCGGCGCCCGCTCTCCCACAGTGCGGCGCCCGCTCTCCCACAGTGCGGCGCCCGCTCTCCCACAGTGCGGCGCCCGCTCTCCCACAGTGCGGCGCCCGCTCTCCCACAGTGCGGCGCCCGCTCTCCCACAGTGCGGCGCCCGCTCTCCCACAGTGCGGCGCCCGCTCTCCCACAGTGCGGCGCCCGCTCTCCCACAGTGCGGCGCTCGCTCTCCCACAGTGCGGCGCCCGCTCTCCCACAGTGCGGCGCCCGCTCTCCCACAGTGCGGCGCCCGCTCTCCCACAGTGCGGCGCCCGCTCTCCCACAGTGCGGCGCCCGCTCTCCCACAGTGCGGAGAGGTTGAGGAGGGCAGGGAGGAGGATTCGGATAGGATTTTTCAGGTGGCAGAGTTCCCCACCCCGCCTTCCTACTAATGCCAGCTGATCCGCAGCCATTTAATGTTCGGCAGGGCGTTAATTGGCTCAGAGTGAGAGCTCCGCCCCTGTCTGGGGAACAAGTCCCATCTCAGCGAACTCCTGGCCAATCAGATTGGCTGGCAGCTCTGTGGGCCCAGCAGCGCCAGGTTCGAGCGGTGGCCACTGCTGGGACTACAGGCAGTTCCCAAAGAAGAGGAGCTAGTGGAAGCCGGACTGAAGGCAAGCCTAGGGTATTGATGGAGCCTGGCTGATAGGCCCCAGTGAGGGATACGGAGGGAGAGGGCAGCAGGCGTGGTGCGGGTGGGAAGGGTTAAAGGGAGGGGTATGAACTTGTGGGGCAGGGTGCCTCTGGTGGGCACAGGGTACACCCAAAGTAAGTTCCCTCCCCACCACTTGCGCAACACCAGCCCGCACTTTCCAGCCCACGCAGTAAAAGCTGTCGGGATACCCACTTGGCATGGGACCCTGCTGCTGTGTGTAAAATAGCGGCAGGGGCGAGATGAGGCACTTCAGTGGCCATTTGCTGGCCACTTATGGACCTCTATAGTCCCGAAGGTGGGTGGGCCACCTGACGCCTCCTCCTCTCCCTGTAAAATGGGACACTGGTCGGGGTGGGCGGTTAGGCTACGCGCTAGATTTTACAATCCCACCCCCCCCCCATCCAAATAAAAATGCACCAACAGGGGAACCATATAATGGTGCCCGGAGTTTGAGGAGGGACAGTGTAATATTGTCTTTGCCACAGAAGACGTGGCTCTGATTAGGGCTGTTCCAGTGCAGGGTTGGGAACCTAATTGGAAAGGTGCAAGTGTGGGTTAAAAAAAAAAACAAGAAGTGGTTTTGGGAGCTGATAACATGCAAAATGACTTTAGGAAAGGGGGATTGAAGACAAGGCGGTAGCTGGCAAGAGCAGAGGGGCTGAGTTGGGTTTTTTTTTTGAAGGCTGGGGTGTGATGACCGCAGGGTTTGAAAGGAAAGCGGACAGGGGGCAGATGAGAGGGAACCAGGAAAAGAAAGCCTTGTATTTATACGGTGCCTTTCACAATCTCAGGATGCCCCAAAGCCCCTCACAGCCAATTAAGTTATTTTTGAAGTATGGTCACTGTTGTAACGTAGGAAACGTGGCAGCCAATTTGCTCACAGGAAGCTCCCACCACAAACAGCTACGTGGTAAATGACCAGATAAACTGCTTTGTTTTAATTCATGTCTATTTTTCCTCAGCTCTGATGAAGAGTCATACGGACTCGAAACGTTAACTCTGTCTTCCTCTCCGCAGACGCTGCCAGACCCGCTGAGTTTTTCCAGCTATTTTTGTTTTTGTTTCAGATTTCCAGCATCCGCAGTATTTTGCTTTTATCTTTTGTTTTAATTTTAATTCGTGTTGGTTCATGGATAAACGTTGGCCAGTTCACAGGGGAGAACTCCCTTGCTTTTCTTCGAATGGGTGAGCAGTTTGGGCCTATACCTCATTGGAGTTTAGAAGAATCTCAATCAAACATAGAAGATTCTGAAGGGGGCTTGACAGGGGTGGATGCTGAGACGATGTTTCCCCTCGTGGTGAGATCTAGAACTTTGGGGCCACAGTTTCAAAATGAAGGATCTTCCGTTTAAGATGGAGATGTGGAAGAATTTCTTCTCTCAGAGGGTTATTAGTCTTTGTAAACCTCTTCCCCAGTGAGTAGTGGGGTCTGGGTCATTGAATACATTCAAGGCTGAGTTAGACGGATTTGTGATCGACAAGGGAGTCAAGGGATTTGAGGAGGGGGACAGACAGGAAAGTGGAGTTAAGGCCACAATCAGATCAGCCATGATCCTATTGACTGGCAGAGCAGGCTCGAGGGGCCGAATGGCCTACTCCTGCTCTTATTTCTTATGATCTTACATTATGAATAGTGCTGTGGGATCTTAGGTTCTGTTACAAAGCTTGGCGAAATCAGAAAAACCGTTGACAGGGTACAACGTCCACGTTCACAGGGCTCATCTTTTACTCCACAAGAAAGACTGGGTTGAAGAGTAGAAGCAATGACATTTGAATTCAGATTCTACGCAGACCCAAGCGTGTTACTGACATCAGGTGGCTAACGCTGCCATCATGTGGTGACCCATCTCAACTGCAACCTCCTTCATCGATGAGCCGCCATTTTTGACTCAGGACAGTCATAGAAACACAAGAATGTCAGAGAGCTGGAACTTGTTAGATTTTGAGACTGCATTTATGAACCAGGATGGTTCATCTCTCAATTTTATCGGATGTTTTATTGCCACATTTTAATTCCAAAACCTCTAATTTAATTAAACAATACAGCCTTTTCCCTTTACATTCGCTATCAGTGAATTAAGGAGGGGAGTGATGTGCTTCCCCAAACTTGGATGTTTTTATCTGCAATCAGTGCAGGGGTTGTGTCTTGACTATTCCCTTCCAAGATTCTTCTGTCCTTGAGGACAGCAGAGTTTAGAAATCCACTGGGAGTATCCCATTAGATTGGAAAATAGCTAATATAACTCCTGTATTCAAAAAGGGAGGGAGACAGAATGCAGGAATCTACAGGCCAGTTAGCTTAACATCTGTCATAGGGAAAATGTCAGAAGCAATTATTAAAATGTTATAGCAGGGCACTTAGATAAATTCAAGGTAATCAGGCATAGTCAACTTCATTTTGAGAGAGGGAAATCATGGTTTAACCAATTTATTGGAACTCTTTTTTTATTCATTCATGGGATGTGGGCTTCGCTGGCTGGGCCAGCATTTATTGCCCATCCCTAATTGCCCCTTGAGAAGGCGTTGGTGAGCTGCCTTCTTGAACCACTGCAGTCCATGTGGTGTAGGTACACCCACAGTGCTGTTAGAGAGGGTGTTCCAGGATTTTGACCCAGCGACAGTGAAGGAACAGCCGATATATTTCCAAGTCAGGATGGTGAGTGACTTGGAGGGGAACTTCCAGGTGGGTGTTCCCACGTGTCGGCTGCCCTTGTCTTTCTAGATGGTAGTGATCGTGGGTTTGGGAGGTGCTGTCTAAGGAGTCTTGGTGAGTTTCTGCAGTGCATCTTGTAGATGGTACACACTGCTGCTACTATGCGTCGGTGGTGGAGAGAGTGAATGTTTGTGGATGTGGTGCCAATTAAGTGGGCTGCTTTGTGCTGGATGGTGTCAAGCTTCTTCAGTGTTGTGGGAGCTGAACTCATCCAGGCAATTGGAGAATATTCAATCACACTCCTGCCTTGTGGCTTGTAGATGGTGGACAGGCTTTGGGGAGTCAGGAGGTGAGTTACTCTCTGCAGGATTCCTAGCCTCTGACCTGCTCTTGTAGCCATAGTACTTATATGGCTAGTCCAGTCCAGGTTCTGGTCAATGTTAACCCCCCAGGATGTTGACGGTGCGAGATTCAGTGATGGTAATGCTATTGAACATCAAGGGCGATGGTTAGAATCTCCCTTGTTGGAGATGGTCATTGCCTGGTACTTGTGTGGCATGAATGTTACTTGCCACTTGTCAGCCCAAGCCTGGATATTGTCCAGGTCTTGCTGCATTTGGACATGGACTGCTTCAGTATCTGAGGAATCATGAATGGTGCCGAACATTGTGCAATCATCAACGAACATCCCCACTTCTGACCTCATGATGGAAGGAAGGTCATTAATGAAGCAGCTAAAGATGGTTGGGCCGAGGACATTACCCTGAGGAACTCCTGCAGTGATACCCTGGAGCTGAGATGACTGACCTCCAACAACCACAACCATCTTCCCTTGTGCTTGGTATGACTCCAAAGAGAGTTTTCCCCCCCAATTCCCATTGACTCCAGTTTTGCTAGGTCTCCTTGATGCCACACCCTGTCAAATGCTGCCTTGATGTCAAGGACAGTCAGTCTCACCTCACCTCGGGAGTTTAGCTCCATGTTTGAACCAAGGCCGTAATGAGGTCAGGAGCTGAGTGGCCCTGGTGGAACCCAAGTTGGGTGTCAGTGAGCAGGTTATTGCTAAGCAAGTGCCGCTTAATAGCACTGTTAATGACCCCTTCCATTACTTTACTGATGAGACAGTAATCGGCTGGGTTGGATTTGTCCTGCTTTTTGTGTACAGGACAAATCCCTGGGCAACTTGCCAGCATTGTAGCTGTACTGGAACAGCTTGGCTAGGGGCACGGCAAGTTCTGGAGCACAAGTCTTCAGTACTATTGCCGGAATATTCTCCAGTGCCTTCAGCCATTTCTTGATATCACATGGACTGAATCGAATTGGCTGAATACTGGCACCTGTGATGCGGAGGACCTCTGGATGAGGCCAAGATGGATCATAGTTGCATAGTGGCATTGTCACTGGACTGGTAATCCAGAGACCCAGGGTAATGCTCTGGGGACCTGGGTTCGAATCCCACCATGGCAGATGATGGAATTTGAATTCAATAAAAATCTGGAATTAAAAGTCTGATGATGACCATGAAACCATTGCCGATTGTCGCAAAAAACCCATCTAACGTCCTTTAGGAAAGGAAATCTGCCGCCCTTACCTGGTCTGACCTACATGTGACTCTAGACCCCACACCAATGTTGTTGGCTCTTAAATACTCTCAAGGGCAATGGATGGGCAATAAATGCTGGCCTAGCCAACAATGCCCGCATTCCAAGACGGAATAAATAAAATGTGTCAGGCTCCCCCATCATTGAGGATGGGGATATTTGTGGAGCCTTCTCCTCCAGTGAGTTGTTTAATTGTCCAACACCATTCATGACTGGATGTGGCAGGACTGCAGAGCTTAGATCTGATCTGTTGGTTGTGGAATCGTTTAGCTCTGTCTATCACTTGCTGCTTATGCTGTTTGGCACGCAAGTAGCCCTGTGTTATTGCTTCACCAGGTTGACGCCTCATTTTTAGGGATGCCTGGTGCTGCTCCTGGCATGCCCTCCTGCACTCTTCATTGAGCCAGGGTTGATCCCCTGGCTTGGTGGTGAGTGGGGATGGTAGAGTGGTAGAGCAGTGCCCCACATGAGGGGCAGGTAGTGCTCTTAAGAGTTGGGTAGATGGGTTGTTTGGAGGTTTGTGCACTCCCTCTGCTGTCTTAACCTCACTTCTGCACGTTCGCAGTGATGTCTCTTGATGTTGTCAGTACCTTCCCGAATCAGCCTTCTCCATTTTGATCGGCCAAAAGCCAGGGGGTGGAATTTTCTGGTCCCGCCGAAGTCAATGGACTTTCGAACAGCTCGCCGCATTTTACAGCCCTGTCTCTACCATGACACAGCTGAAGAATTCCACCCAGGGTCTCCCATGAGTCAGTGGATATGACTGACCTCTTCAGGGATGCTTTGAGGACATCCCCAAGGCGTTTCCCTTGTCCTCCTGGGAGTCTCCTGCCGCAGCCGAGTTCAGAGTCGAGCAGCTGCTTCAGAAGTCTGGTGTCGGGCGTACAAACACCATGTCCTGCCCAGCGGAGCTGGTTTGGAGTGATTAGCGCCTTGACGCTGGGCATGTTGGCCTGGGAGAGTTCACTGCTGTTAGACCCGGCTTTTCTTGCCACTGGATTTGGAGGATCTTGCAAAGGCACCGCTGCTAACCATGAGCAGCACCCAGGGAGATCCTCAGGTACCATGAAATGAATTCTAAGGCAGAAAAATCATCTGGGAGATGAGATGATTGGGGGTATAAGCAATTTTTCTTTTTCGCACAAAAGTTTAGGCAGATATGGAATGCTTCACCACACGAATCGAAGGGATCCTTTGGCTCAGTGGTAGTATGTCCATCTCAGAGACAGGAGGTGCAGGGCTTGAGCCCTGCTCCAGGCAGTTCTAGCAACTAGAAAACAGAGTACCAGCTCAATTTATGGAGGGACATTGGGCTGGATTTTACCAGTCCTTTGGGGATGGGTTTAGGAAGTGAGAACAGGGCCATAAAATGGCGGGTGCATGTCATTTCCTGCCACCCTGCCATTTTATGAGCAGAGGGTGAGGGGGTGGTGTGGACGTGAAATTGCTCAATTAAAGGCCTCTTCCCACCACCCTCTCACTTTACCAGTGGGGGCAGGGAAGGAGGACGACCTTCCCACCCAGGGGTCAGTTGACCCAAGTAAGTGGCCAATTAAGGGCTACTTCCCTTAACCTCTGGCATTTCACCAGTAGTGGGCAGACACCCCACCATGTGGGGAGACCGGCAGCTTTATCCTGGCGGCCTTCCTATGGGCTTGGTGGGATGGGGGAGTAGGCCCTCCTATTTGGGCTCCCTCCACCCCCATCATGGCAATGGCCACCCCACTGCAATTCCACCCCCCCCTTCCTCCCCAACCAACTGACCGGCACCAGCCTTCCCAGACCCCACTCATTTCGGGTGGGAATGTGGTGCGCTTCCATTGTGCCCTCTTCTTCCAGGCACCACTCCCAGTGGCACTGCTGAGCTGCCAGCCCCTGTTTGGCCAGCAGATCTTGGGTGGTCATCTTTTAAAAAGGCAGTGGCCCCCCGCCCCCACCATGGTAACTAATTAATTTCCCGACGCTTGAAAAAAATGCGGCCGGGGTTCCCGCAAACGATCGCTCCCAGTTCTCCAGCCAGTCATCAGGACATCCGCTGTGGCAGCAAAATTCTGTCCTTCAAGTGGGATTCAGGCATCAAGTGCTATTTGTGTCTATGGCCGCTCCATTGTATGGTTTGCAAGAGCCCATAAAAACCCTCCTGTCATATAGAACTAACCATCACCCACCGGCTGGTATAAAGATGGTTATGTCCATTGAAGGAGCTTCCATGTCATGGCCTGTTAGACTGTTAATTAGCCTACAGGTCTTTCCACTACACACTATTCTCCAAGGGAAGGGTGCAAAGTCCATGAAGATGATGATCACGCCACACTGTGAGTCTGCTAATCAGACATAAATTCTTCCACCCCTCCCCCTGCAAAATGGTGCGAAGATACTAAAACAAAAACCGCAACATTTAAGAGCGAATTAGATAAAACTCCAGGAAGAAAAGTATTAGGGATGAGAATAAATAGCATAAATGCAGAGTCAAAACTGACTGAAAGGTCATCCCTCCCTGCTGAAATCTTTATGATTCTCTGTTAATAACCCACTCAAGTTAGCAACATGCTCCATTGCGTGTGTGTTTGCAGAGCTAGAAGGAAAAGGGCTGGGGACGGGACTAGTTAAATTGCTCCTGCAAAGAGCTGGCACAGGCTGGACAGGCTGAATGGTCTCCTTATCTGCAGAAAACATTCTTTGATTCTACTGTACGTTTCTCACTCTGCGGAGTTACAAGACTACAACGGGCGAGGATTAATGAGATTCTTGATAAAATCAGGTGATCCCACTAGTGTATAACCAATTGGTTGGAGGAATCTGGGATTAATTAGAACAATTAATTATATTTCTTCTGCTCTTGGTGTCCTTAATTATCTAATGAAGACATTTCATGTGCAGAGTCACAGCCCTGTGTGTCAGGAAGGGGAGAATCAGTGGCAGCTACTCTTGCACTTGCTCAGCCCAGTGGTCCTGACGCCGTGATGCCATTGGATCATGGAAGGTCTCAGAGAGTAGAAGGCGGTAAGCAGTTCAATGTGGGTGGGAAAAAGAAAGGCTGGTATTTCTATAGCCCCTCTCACAACCTCAAAACTTCATCAAAAGTGCTTTCCAGCCAACAGTACTTATTGAAGTGTAGTCATTGAAGTGTAGTCACTCTTGTAATGTAGGAGATGCAACGACCAATTTGTGCACAGCAAGCTCCCACAAACAAAAACATTGGGGACTTTTGCATCCACCTGGAAGGGCAGATGAGGCCTTAGCTTAACGGCTTATCTGAAAGATGGCACCTCCAACAGTGCAGCACTCCCTCAGTACTGCACTGGAAGCAAAACATAGGCCATGAGGAAACTTTGTTGGAGGTGGGGTGGGAAGGGAAAAGGAGGAAACACATCTCTCACTAATGGTTACACATGTATTCATGTGAATATTTATATGGTGTTTTGTAGGTAGCACTCCTGTGTCAGAGTCACAAGGCTGGAAACTCAAGTCCCAATCCAGAACTTGAGCAGAACAATCTCAGCTGACACTCCAAAATCTGAATGAAAGCAGGAACAATTGGATCTTTTTTTAATAAAAGATCAGACTAACCTGTAAAGCCTCATTCATTCCACGGCCAATAACCAGCGTCTGAATACCTTTGGTAATGACTTCCTCCAGATCAGCTGCCTGTACTCCAGGGTAATGCTAAATGGGACAGAGCACAACAGTCAGGACTAACCAAGAAACACGTTGTTTAAAACCTTACTGCTTAATTTCACATGACAGCCATTGCTCAGTGGGTAGCATTCTCTTGCCTCTGAGCCAGGAGGTCATGGGTTCAAGTCCCACTCCAGATACTTTAAGCACAAAAGTCTATGTTGATGCTTCCAATGCCAAGGACAGAAGAAATAGGAGCAGGAGACAGCAGTAGACCATACGGCCCATCGAGCCTGCTCTGCCATTCAACATGATCACAGCTGATCTTCTGCCTCAACTCCACTTTCCCACCCGCTCCCCATATTTGATCCCGTGAAATCAAAAATCTTGTCTGTCCCAGCCATAGATGTATTCAAAGATGGAGCATCCATAACCTTCTGGGATAGAGAATTCCAAAGATTCACAACCCTTTGAGTGAAGAAATTTCTCTTCATCTCAGTCCTGAATGATCGGCCCCTTACCCTGAGCCTGTGCTCCTTCTAAAACAAACAATCTCTCATTTTCATCTACCCTGTCATACAGAATATTGCACGTTTCAATAAGATCTTCTAAACTCCGCAGAACACAGGCCCAATTTACTCAGCCTCTCATCACTGGACAAACCCCCTCATCCCAGGAACCAACCTAATGAACCTTCGCTGTACAGCCTACAATGCTTCCTTAAATATAGAGACCAAAACTGCACGCAGTATTCAAAATGCAGTGTCACCGAAGAACTGTGGTAGGATTTCGTTATCCTTGTACTCCAATCCCCTTGCAATAAAGGCCAACGTGCCATCTGCCTTCTTAATTGCTTGCTGTGCCTGCGTGCTAACTTCCTGCTTCTCTTGTACGAGCATACCCAAGTCTGGTTGCACATCATAATTTACAAGTTTCACTCCTTTAAAAAAATATTCTGCTTTTCTACTCTTATGACCAAAGTGAATAACTTCACGTTTCCCCATATTATGCTCTGCATTTTGTTGCCCGCTCCTCAACCTGGCTCT
Organism: Cetorhinus maximus; assembly: GCF_964194155.1. Lineage (NCBI taxonomy): Eukaryota > Metazoa > Chordata > Chondrichthyes > Lamniformes > Cetorhinidae > Cetorhinus > Cetorhinus maximus. Next base: position 5,651,296 of record NC_135885.1, read on the forward strand.
ATCTCTATAAGAGAGAGTGTTGCAAAGAACAAAGAACAAAGAAAAGTACAGCACAGGAACAGGCCCTTCGGCCCTCAAAGCCTGCGCCGATCATATTGCGCTGTCTTTTGGATGAGACATTAAATCAGGATGCTGTCTGCCCCCTCAGGTGGGCATAAAAAAAAACCCTGTTGCACTATTTGGAAGGACAGCAGGGTAGTTGTCCCCGATTTCTATTTTTACTTAGTTCTGTTGAAGGGTCATTCGGACTCAAAACGTTAACTGTGTTCCTCTCCGCAGATGCTGCCAGACCTGCTGAGTTTTTCCAGGTATCTTTGTTTTTGTTTTGGATTTCCAACATCCGCAGTTTTTTCCTTTTATCTTAGTTGTCCCCGATATCCTGACCAATATTTATTCCTTATGCATTGATCCACTCAAGCATCACTAAAAGCAGATTATCTGGTCAATATCACATTGCTCTTTCTGGGAGCTTGCCATGTGCAAACTGGCTGCCCCATTTCCTATATTACAACAACGCCTACGCGTCAAAAAGTACTTCATTGGCTGTAAAGAGCTTTGGGACATCCCGAGGTCATGAAAGGTATTGAATAAATGCAAATTTTTCTTAAAAAAACTTGTGCTGTTACACTGGCCTTCACGATCTGAGGCTGTCCCAAAATGCTTTACAGCCAATGATAATCAGCCAGTCGAAAGTTGCGGATGACAGCCAGGGTCCAGATTTGGGACAGTAGAAGCCAGTGAAGCAGTGGCAAGGCCTCACGGAGGCAGGTGAGAACGGAATCCATGCATGAGCTCATGACGTTAGACTTAAAAATGCCGCTGGGAGTGGCTGTCAGGTGCAAACAGTAACAGTAGAGTGGGTGGCAGGGGGTGGGCGGTGGTGAGCGCTGGAGGGGGTGGGGGGGAGAAAAAAAATCAAACAGCTAGCTCACGAGGAGGAGAGGCAAGTGCCAACTGCATGCATTCAAATGATATTCAACCCTGATGGCATCACAACTCAGCCCACATCCCTATGCTCAACCGAAGTCCAAAAGCGTGCAGCATATTGCAGGATTCCCATCAGGAGCAGGAATTCTTGGCTGCTCTTAAAAAAAATTCCCTTTCCAGCTGAAAGCAATTGATTTAGTTCCATTGCCCCCACTGAATCAGCAGAGACCTGGACTTGAACCTCCAAGGATCTTGAAGATCTTGACTTGGTGTAATAATGTAAAATGTGTGTCGGCAAGTCAGCAGCCCACTTTGCATCTCTCCTGATTTTTATTGTCATTGGTTTAAATCTAATCCTATGGCTCAGTAGCACATTTACCCACAAAGCTGTCAGGGGAGCTCTACTCGCATAGTTTCCTGCAGCAGCCAAGTGGGACTAGCTGAGTTGTTCTTGCAGAGAGCCAGCATGGAAACGATGGGCCAAATGGGCTTCCTATTGTGTAATAATCATTCTATGATTCCATGATTGTTGTGCTCAAAAGTAACATCAAGTAATGTACAGTTCCCTAATTGGACCTCTTGGGATTGGGGGTAATATATCATCATGGATTGAAGATTGATTAACAGGCAGAAAACAGGGAGCAGGAGTAAATGGCTCACTTTTGGTTGGCAGGTTGTAGCTAGTGGGCACTACAAAGATCTGTGCTTGGGCCTCAGTTATTTACAATCTGTATCAATAACTTAGCTGAGGGATCTTAATTGTAATGTACAGAATGAATGCTTGAGGTGGTGGATGGGGTGCCAATCACGTGGGCTGCTACGCCCTGGATGGTGTCGAGCTTCTTGAATCTTTTTAGACTTGTTTTAGAGTCCTTGCCACTTATCAGCCCAAACCTGAATGTTGGAGTGAAAGAAGTTAGAGATGCGCAAGAGGCTGGAATTAACAATTGATAATGTGGCATTGCAACATATTGTTCCTTGTGTCAATCTGGCTGTAGATCAATTACCGTTGTGGATCTACATCCATAAAGTTATGCTGCCCAAACTCATTTCACTTCAGGATTCCTGCACAAACTTGTAGCCAACAGAGACAGGGAGAGGGTCTGGGATTTGTGCTCACTGACCTACACTGGCTCCTGGTCCAACAAACCCTCAATTTTAAATTCTCACTCTTGTTTTCAAATCCCTCCATGTGCTCACCTCCTCTACATCTCTGTAAACTCCATCAGTCCTACAACCCTCCAAGATGTCTGCACTCCTCCAATTCTGGCCTCTTGTGCACCCCTGATTTTAATCATTCCACGACTGGCAGTTGTACCTTCAGCTGTCAGGGCCCCAAGATCTCCCTCACTAAAGCTCTTAGTTTTTATTTCCTCTTTTAAGAAGCTCCTATAAATCTACCTCTTTGACCAAGCTTTCAGACATCTAATAACTCCTAATATCTCCTTACGTGGCTCGGTGTCAAATTTTGTTCGATAGTCACTTCTGTGAAGTGCCTTGGGGCATTTTACTATGTTAAAGATGCTACATGAATGCAACTTGTTGTTGTTGTTGGCAGCTATTTGGGGTTTGGGTACAAGAGTGTACTATTTTGAGACATACTGGATTGTTACACACAGATCTATAAATATAAAATAAAAGCAGAAAAGCTGGGAACGCTCAGCAAGTCAGACAGCAACAATGGAGAGAGAAACAGAGTCAACATTTCAGTCAACAACCTTTCATCAAGGTAGCCACTAATAAGTCCGGTAGGGAATTCAGGAGGAATTTCTTTATCCAGGAATTGGTGAGAGTATGGCACTCGTTATCACAGGGAGTAGTTGAGGTGAATAGCATAGATGCATTTTAGGGGAAACGAGATAAACACATGAGGGAGAAAAGAATCAAAGCAAATGGGAATGGGGTTAGATGAAGAGGGGGTTGGATGAGCCTTTCGTGGAGCATAAACACCAGCACGGATCTGAAAAACTAAATGCCTGGTTCAGTGCTGTACATGCTATGTAATTGAAATCAGTGCAGAAAAATGAAATTAAATGTCATGGACAAAGAGGTTAAAAAATAGAAATGCATTGACCCACTATGCCCCCCTCCCCCCTCCCCCTCCACCTCTCCCGCCACCCCCCCACCCCCACCCCACCCTGCCACATATCCTCATTCTGTGTGCGCTGGTTCTGACTCACATCAGTCCCCGTTTCTCTCCAGTCCCAGGTACGACTTCCTCCTGGCCACACCTTGCAGTCCTTATAAGTAGTGGCACAGTCTTGGACTTTCATCCGTCCCCAAGAGATTGAAGCTATTTGTGGAGATGACATAGTGGTAAAGGGGCAATCAGTACCAGCTCGAAACCTGGAAAGGATCAACCAACAGATTTTAAACGGTATAGTAGCATAAGAACATAAGAAATAGGAGGAGTAGACCACACAGCCCATTGAACCTGCTTCGCCATTTAACACGATCGTGGCTGATCTTCAGCTTCAACTTCACTTTCCCACACACTCCCCATATTCCTCGATTTCCCGAGAAGCCAAAAATCTGTCTATCTTAACCTTAAATATATTCAATGATGGAGCATCTACAACCCTCTGGGGTAGAGAATTCCAAAGATTCACAACCTTTGAGTGAATAAATCTTTACTCATCTCCAGTCCTAAATGATCAGCCTCTTATCCTGAGACTGTGTCCCCATATTCTAGATCCCCCAGCCTGAGGAAACAACCCCTGTTAAGTCCCTTAAAATCTTGTATGTTTCAGTGGGAACACCTCTCATTCTTCTAAACTCCTAAGGATATGGACCCAATCTAGTCCACCTCTCATCATAGGACAATCCTCTCATCCAAGAGACCCATCTAGTGAACCTTTGCTGTATTCTCTCCAATACAAGTATATCCTTCCTCAAGTATGGAGACCAAAACTGACACAGTATTCTGAATGTGGTCTCACCAAAGCCCTGTACAACTGTAGCAAGACTTCCTTACTCTCCTGCTCCAATCACCTTGCAATACAATTTACCTTCCTAATTGCTTGCTGTACCTGCATGCTATCTTTCTGTGTTCCTTGTACAAATACATCCAAGTCTTTATGATCATCACTTTCACCCCCTTTAAAAAAAATTCCGCTTTTCTGTTTTTACGACCAAAGTGAATAGCCTCACACATTATACTCTATCTGCCACCTTGCTGCCCACTCACTTAACCTGTCTATGTCTCTTTGCAGCCTCACAGCTTGCATTCGCACCTAGCATTTATCATCAGCAAACTTGACTACATTACTCTTGATCTCTTCATCTAAGTTACTAATAGAGATTGCGAATAGCTAAGGCCCGGGCTCCGGAGAAGAGTCATATGGACTCGAAACATTAACTGTTTCTCTCTCCACAGATGCTGTCAGACCTGCTGAGTTTTACTAGCACTGATCCCTGTGGCACTTGTCCCATTTATCCATATTTTTTGCTTCATTTCACCTTTTGTGTATAGAATGCGTTTTGAAAATCCATCTACCGGATCCCCCCCATCTACCATACTAGTTACAGCCTCAAAAAACTCTTAATGAATTTGTCAAACATGATTTCTCTTTAGTAAAGCCATGTTGACTTTGTCTGATCATATTATTATTTTCTAAGTGCATTGTTGGGCCTTCCTTAATAGATTCCAGCACTTCCTCAATGACTGATGTTAGGCCTATAGTTCCCCATTTTCTCTCTCCCTCCTTTCTTGAATAGCACTGTTACATTTGCTAACTGAACCTGCTGGGACCATTCCAGAATCTCAGGAATTTTGGAAAACGATGACCAGCGCATCCACTATTTCTGCAGCTCTTTTACAACCCTATGGCGTAGGCCATCAGGTCCTGGGGATTTGTCAGATTTAGCCCCTTAAGTTTCTCCAATACTTTTTCTCTACTGTGGAGAAATACACTAAATATTTGTCCAATGTCTCTGCCATTTCCTCATCCCCCATGGTAATTTCTCCTGTCTCTGCATCTAAAGGACTAATGTTTACTTTAGCTACTATCTTCTTTTTTATATACTTATAAAAATTCTTACAATCTCTTTTTATATTCCTGGTTAGCTTCCTCGCGTATTCTATTTTTTCCATTTTTATCAACTATTTTGGTGGCCCTTTGCTGATGCATAAAACACTTCCAATCCTCAGACTTGCTACTATACTTTATAACATTATAAGCCTCTTCTTTTAGTCTAATACTATCCTTAGCTCCTTGGTAAACCATGGAAGGATCTTACTTGCTGAGTTTTTGTTTTTCAATGGAATGTATTTTTGTTGAACATTTTGAATTGGTTCTTTAAATATTTCCCACTTATTTACCACCATATCTATTAGTCTATTTACCTAATCAACCTTAGCCAGTTCTCCCCTCATACCTACATAATTGGCTTTAAGATTCTTGTTTGTGATTGGAATATGTTGCTCGCAAACTTAATATGGAATTCAACTGTGTTATGATCACTATTTCCCAGTAGATCTTTTACTATGAGATTATTAATTAACCCTGCTTCATTGCACAATAGTAGAGCTAAAATAGATTCATCCCTAGTTGGTTCTACAACATATTGCTCCAGGAAACTGTCACAAAAACATTCTACAAATTCATCTTCCAGACCATCTTTGCCAATTTGATTGGTTCAGTCTATATGAAGATTAAAGTCACCAAAAATTACTTCATTGCATTTGTTACAAGCTCCAATAATGTCTTGTTCAAAGCTCTGTCAAATGGTATAACACTGTTAAGGGGCCTATACTCTCTACCAGCATGTTATGACTCTTGCTATTCCTAATCTTCTCCAATACAGGTTCTACTTTCTGATCTTCCGAGCCAAGATCCTTTCTCACTAATGTCCTTATGTCATCCTTTATTATCATTGATACGCCTCATCCTTTGCCATTCTGTTTGTCTTTTTGAAATGTTGTGTACTGTGGAATATTTATTTCCCAACCTTGCTCATCTTGTTACCATGTCTCTGTAATAATGATTAGATCTAAACAATTTAACTCTATTTGTGGCACTAGTTCATCTATCTTATTGTGGATGCTTCACACATTCAGATAAAGAGCCTTTAATTTTATTTTTTCACTACTATTCCTGAATGGACCTTACTCGCCGATGCACTATGTTATGAGATCTGACTTACCTTTTCATTGAATGAGTGGACAAGAACTACAATGCCAGCATGCCTCAGGAATTTCCGCACATGCGGCCTTTGTTTTGTTGTTCCTCAGGCTGAGGATGGGCCCAGTGAAAATGGTTATCATGTGACCCAGGAGCAGAGCGCACAGAGAGGAGTCCCAGGCAGGGTACGGGAAAAAAGGGACAGGGAGAGGTCCCAGTTAAGAAGAAAGAGAGAGGAGCAGAGAAAGAGGCTCCAAGCAAAGGAAGGGCTGCTGTTGGCAGACCAAGTAATGGGGGCTCAGGAGAAGCCCTAAGGATCTAAGGAGGCAGCAGAAGGTTGGTGACTCCATGCTGCAGGCCAATGGGGCGAAGGTAACCCTTTGCAGCAGTAGTGTTCTGCTTGGCGTAGCCAAAAAGCCTAGCTTTTTATTTTATTTATTCAAGGGATGTGGGCTTCACTGGCTAGGCCAGCATTTATTGCCCACCCCTAGTTGCCCTTGAGAAGGTGGTGGTGAGCTGACTTCTTGAACCACTGTGGTCCCTGTGGTGTAGGTACACCCACAGTGCTGTTAGGGAGGGAGTTCCAGGATTTTGACCCAGCGACAGTGAAGGAAAGGCAATATATTTCCAAGTCAGGATGGTGAATGGCTTGGAGGGGAACTTCCGGGTGGTGGTTTTCCCATGGGTCTGCTGCCCTTGTCCTTCTAGATGGTAGTGGCTGTGGGTTGGATGGTGTTGCCTATGGAGTCTTGGTGAGTTTCTGCAGTGCATCTTGTAAATGGTACACACACTGCTGCTACTGTGCGCCGGTGGTGGAGGGAGTAAATGTTTGTGGATGTGGTGCCAATCAAGTGGGCTGCTTTGTCCTGGATGGTGTCAAGCTTCTTGAGTGTTGCAGGAGCTGCACTCATCCAGGCAGGTGGAGAGTATTCCATCACACTCCAGACTTGCGCCTTGTAGATTGTGACCAGACTTTGGGAAGTCAGGAGGTGAATCACTTGCCACAGGGTTCCTAGACTCTGACCTGCTCTTGTAGCCACGGTATTTATATGGCTAATCCAGTTCAGTTTCTGGTCAATGGCAACCCAATCATCAGCGAACATCTGGCCTTATGATGGAAGGAAGGTCATTGATGAAGCAGCTGAAGGTGGTTGGGCTGAGGCCACTACCCTGAAGAACTCCTGCAGTGATGCCCTGGAGCGGAGATGACTGACCTCCAACAACCACAACCATCTTCCTTTGTGCTAGATATGACTCTAACCAGAGAGTTTCCCCCTGATTCCCATTGACTCCAGTATTGCTAGGGCTCCTTGATGCCACACTCGGTCCAATGCTGCCTTGATGTCAAAGACAGTCACTCTCACCTCACCTCAGGAGTTCAGCTCCTTTGTCCATGTTTGGATGTTTGAAGGCTGAAATTAGGTCAGGTGCTGAGTGGCCCTGGCAGAACCTGAACTGAGCGTCAGTGAGCAGGTTATTGCTAAGCAAGTGCCTCTTGATAGCACTGTTGATGACCCCTTCCATTACTTTCCTGATGATCAAGAGCAGACTGATGGGGCGGTAATTGGTTGGGTTGGATTTGTCCTGCTTTTTGTGTACAGGACATACCTGAGGAATTTTCCAGTTGTATTTGGGAATCTAGTGGAATGGAATCTTGGGAGACAGGATGCGAGTGGACTGTCATTGAGGCCATCCAAGTTGCAGCATCCTTTAGAGAGGATTCTATGGCGCGTACTTCGAAGTTGAAGACTGGAATGCCTTGTGAGAGGGAGGCAGAGATGCAACAAGAATGGTTGACTCGCACTGTTTCCTGATGTCTAGGTAGATTGTTGAGAAAATCTGTGGATTCTGTCTTGGACACATTTTCCATTTATTGTGCAGTGTGGTGTTTGACCACAGTTTGCCTGTCAATTCACATGTACTTCATTTTTACCTGAACGTTAGACTATAACACAGATATTGTACATTGCTTTACCTTTCTGACCTTGTGCAGTAAAATTTAATTTTGTTTGTTCAAAACCTGTGGAATTTTGTGGCTTTATTCTCTTAGTAAGTGTACTGAATCTTAAACATTATCTACTTTAAGCAAAAAGTTACTGGTCCCTAACCAGATCACAGCCAGAACTTGGGAGTCTGGTCCAGGATCATCACTAATACCGTTAGACTCTCTGTCCCTTCCTGTCCCACTCTGCACGTCTTTATGCACATTGCTACGCTGTTCTATTACCTTGACATTTCTCTTTGGATTTTTATTTCTGCCTTCACCTGAACACTCCTCACACTGTCAGTTTAAATCTCTATCCATAACCCTAGTTATATGATTCACCAGTACAAGCGGGACGGTCTATATCTGAATCAGAGCGGGACTCACATCCATGCAGGCGGGTTTGCTAGTGCTGTTGGGAGGAGTTTAAACTAATTTGGCAGGGGGAGGGGACACAGAATGTTAGCAGAATAGGGACACATCATAATAAGTAAAACAATCAAGTCAGAGGGAGTACAGCTGCATTAAGTTTCAAGGGAATAAGGCAAGGCTGGATGGCCTCTACTTTAATTCCAGGAGTATTACAGGTAACACGTGGAATTGTGATATAGTAGCCATCACTGAGATGTGGTTGAGGGAGGGGCAGGATTGGCAGCTCAACATTCCGGGATATAGAATCTTCAGGCAAGCCAGGGGAGGGGGTAAAAGAGAGGGCATTGCATTATTAGTTAAGGAGTCAGTTACTGCAGTAAGGAGAGATGATATCTTGGAGGGGGCATCGAATGAAGCTTGGTGGGTAGAGCTTAAGAATAAGAAAGGGGCAGCCACATTGTTAGGTGTTTATTATTGACCCACAGAGAGCCAGCGGGAAATTGAGGACCAAATATGTGCACAATTTGGGGAGGTGTATAAAAACAATAACAATAGGGTAATTATATTAGGTGATTTCAACTTTCCCAACATTAATTGGGATAGACATAGTGTTAAGTGCTTGGATGGAGTGGATTTCTTGAAATGTGTACAGAACTTTTTAGGTCAATATGTAGAGGGTCCAACAAGGGATGGCGCAGTGCTGGACCTAATTCTGGGGAATGAAGCCGGACAGGTGGCTGAGGTGGTGGTGGGGGAGCATTTTAGTGATAGCGACCACAACATGGTACAGTTTAAGTTTGTTATGGACAAAGAAATAGACAAGTTGCAAAAAAAAATGTTTTGGATTGGGGGAGAGTGGATTTTAGTAAAATAAGGCAGGATCTGGCCAAGGTAGACTGGGAACAGCTACTTGTGGGGAAATCTACAGAGGAGCAGTGGGGGGTGTTCAAAAAGGAAATGGGGAGGGTACAGGCTCAACATGTTCCCTCTAGGGTGATAGGAAGGAGTAACAAGCCCAGAGAACCACGGATGACTAGAGATATTCAGGTTACGATGAGAAGGAAAAAAGAGGCTTTTAGCAGGTACAAGGGAAGCAAATCGGTGGAGGCATTAGTGGAGTACAGAAAGTGCAGGGTGGAGCTTAAGAAAGCAATTAGAAGAGCAAAGAGGGGATATGAGAAAGCTCTGGCTGGTAAAACAAGGGAAAATCCCAAGATATTCTATAAGTATGTCAATGGGAAGAGGATAACCAGGGAAAGAGTAGGGCCCATAAGGGACCAAGGGAGAAATCTATGGGTACAGCCAGGGAACATCACATCCGTCTTCACCCAGAGAATGAGGATGAAGGTATCGAACTTGGGGAGAGAGACTGCGAGGTGCTTAAGCAAATTGATATAGGGAGTGACAAGGTATTGGAGGTGTTGGCAGGCTTAAAAGTGGGCAAATCTCCAGGTCCAGATGATTTATGTCCCAGACTGCTGAGGGAGGCAAGGGAGGAGATCGCAGGGGCTCTGACCCAAATTTTTAATTCCTCTCTAGCCATGGGGGAGGTGCCAGAGGACTGGAGAACAGCTAATGCGGTTCTGCTATTTAAGAAGGGTAGTAGAGATAAGCCAGGGAACTACAGGCCAGTGAGTCTCACGTCAGTGGTAGGGAAACTATTGGAGAAAATCCTGAAGGAGAGAATCTATCTCCACTTCGAGAGGCAAGGTTTGATCAGGGATCGTCAGCATGGCTTTGTCAGAGGGAGGTCATGCCTAACAAATTTGATTGAATTTTTTGAGGAGGTGACCAGCTGTGTAGATGAGGGTAGTGCAGTTGATGTAGTTTATATGGTTTTCAGCAAAGCCTTTGACCAGATCCCACATGGGAGACTTATAAAGAAGGCAAATGCACATGGGATACAGGGTAATTTGATAAGGTGGATTCAAAATTGGCTTAGTTGTAGGAGACAGAGGGTGATGACAGAAGGATGCTTTAATGACTGGAAGCCAGTGTCCAGTGGCGTACCACAGGGATCTGTGCTGGGTCCCCTATTATTGTCATTTATATAAGCGATATAGATGACTATGTGGGGGGTAGGATTAGTAAGTTTGCGGATGACACAAAGATTGGCTGGGTGGTTAACAGTGAGGTTGAGTGTCTTGGGCTACAGGAAGATATAGACAGGATGGTCAAATGGGCAGATAAGTGGCAGATGGAATTTAACCCTGAAAAATGTGAGGTGATACACTTTGGAAGGAGTAATTTGACAAGGAAGTATTCAATGAACAGCATGACACTGGCAAGTTCTGAGGAACAAAGGGACCTAGGCGTGTGTGCCCATAGATCTCTGAAGGTGGAGGGGCATGTTAGTGGGGTGGTGAAAAAGGCATATGGGACACTTGCCCTTATCAATCGAGGCATAGATTACAAAAATAGAGAGGTCATGTTGGAGTTGTATAGAACCTTGGTGAGACCACAGCTGGAGTACTGTGTGCAGTTCTAGTCGCCACATTATAGGAAGGATGTGATTGCACTGGAGGGGGTGCAGAGGAGATTCACCAGGATGTTGCCTGGGATGAAACATTTAAGTTATGAAGAGAGGTTGGATAGACTTGGGTTGTTTTCATTGGAGCAGAGAAGACTGAGGGGCGACCTGATCGAGGTGTACAAGATTCTGAGGGGCATGGACAGGGTGGATAGGGAGCAGCTGCTCCCCTTAGTTGAAGGGTCAGTCACAAGGGGACATAAGTTCAAGGTGAGGGGCAGGAGGTTTAGGGGGGATGTGAGGAAAAACTTTTTTACCCAGAGGATGGTGACGGTCTGGAATGCACTGCCTGGGAGGGTGGTGGAGGCGGGTTGCCTCACATCCTTTAAAAAGTACCTGCATGAGCACTTGGCTCGTCATAACATTCAAGGCTATGGGCCGCAAGGCCTCTTCTGCACTGTGAGATTCTGTGATCCTTGATGCCACGCTCGGTCAAATGATGTCTTGATGTCAAGGGCAGTTACTCTCACCTCACCTCGGGAGTTCAGCTCTTTTGTTCATGTTTGAACGAAGGCTGTAATGAGGTCAGGAGCTGAGTGGCCCTGGCGGAATCCAAACTGACCACCAGTGAACAGATTATTGCTAAGCAAGTGCTGCTTGATAGCACTGTTGGTGACCGCTTCCATTACTTTACTGATGATCGAGAATAGACTGATGGGGTGGTTATTGGCCGGGTTGGATTTGTCCTGTTTTTTGCGTACAGGACATACCTGGCCAATTTTCCATGTAACTGGGTAGATGTCAGTGTTGTAGCTGTACTGGAACAGCTTGGCTAGGGCCACTGCAAGTTCTGGAGCACAAGTCTTCAGTACTATTGCTGGAATATTGTCAGGGCCCATCGCCTTTGCAGTATCCAGTGGCTTCAGCCGTTTCTTAATATCACATGGAGTGAATCGAATTGTCTGAAGACTGGCATCTGTGAGTATGTTTTTCCCTCTTGTTGGTTCCCTCACCACCTGCCGCAGACCCAGCCTAGCAGCTATGTCATTTAGGACTCGGCCAGCCCGGTCAGTAGTGGTGCTATCGTGCCACTCTTGATGATGGACATTGAAGTCCCCCACCCAGTGTACATTCTGCACCCTTGCCACCATCAGTGCTTCGTCCAAGCAATGTTCAACATGGATGAGCACTGATTCATCAGCTGAGGGAGGGCAGTGCATGGTAATCAGCAGGAGGTTTCCTTGCCCATGTTTGACCTGATGCCATGAGACTTCATGGGGTCTGCAGTTGATGTTGAGGACTCTCCAGGGCAACTCCCTCCTGACCGTATACTGCTGTGCTGCCACCTCTGCTGGGTCTGTCCTACTGGTGGGACATGACATACCCAAGGATGGTGATGGTGGAGTCTGGGGCATTATCTGTAAGGTATGATTCCGGGAGGATGACTATGTCAGGCTGTTGCTTGGCTAGTCTGTGAGACAGCTCTCCCAATTTTGGCACAAGCCCCCAGATGTTTGTAAGGAGGACTTTGCAGGGTCGACAGGGCTGCGATTGCCGTTGTCGGTTCTGGTGTCTAGGTCGATGCTGGTCCTGTCTGATTTCATTTCTTTTTTGTGGCTTTGTAGTGGTTTGCTACAACTGAATGGATTACTAGGCCATTTCAGAGGGTATTTAAGAGTCAACCACATTGCTGTGGGTCTGGAGTCACATGCAGGCCAGGTAAGGGCAACAGATTTCCTTCCCTAAAAGGACATTAGTGAACCAGATGGGTGTTTTCAACAATCAACAATGGTTTCTTGGGCATCATTAGACTTTTAATTCCAGATTTTTATTGAATTCAAATTCCACCATCTGCCGTGGAACCCGGGTCCCCAGAGCTTTACCCTGGGTCTCTGTATTACTAGTCCAGTGACAATACCACTACGCCATTACCTCCCATTTATTTATATAAATTGTAAAATGTTGAGCCCCAGCACTGATCCCTGTGGCACACCACTCGTTACATCTTGCCAACCAGAAAATGACCCATTTATGCCTACTCCCTGTTTCCTGTTAGCTAGCCAATCTTCTATCCACGCCAATATGTTACCCCCCCACACCATGAGCTTTTATTTTCCACAATAACTTTTGATGTGGCACCTTGTCAAATGCCTTCTGGAAATCTAAGGACAGTACATCCACCAGTTCCCCTTCATCCGCAGCACGTTACTTCAAAGAACTCCAATAAGTTGGTTAAACATGATTTCCCTCTCTCAAAACCACGTTGAGTCTGCCTGGTTACCTTGAATTTATCTAAGTTTCCCATTATAACGTCTTTAACAACACTTTCTAACATTTTCCCTCTGACAGATGTTGAGCTAACTGGCCTGTACTTTCCTGCTTTTTGTCTCCCTCCCTTTTTGAATAAAAGGAGTTACATTAGCTATTTTCCAATCTAATGGAACCTTCCCTGAATCTAGGGAATTTTGGAAAATTAATACCTATGCGTCAACTATCTTAGTAGTCAGTTCTTTTAAGAGCCCAGGATGAAGTCCATCAGGACCCAGGGATTTGTCAGCCCACAACTCCAACAATTTGCTCAGTACCACTTCCCTGGAGATTGTAATTATCTCTAGTTCCTTCCTCCCTTTCATTTCCTTACAGCAATTTCTGGGATGTTACTTTTATTCTTCTCTATAGTGAAGACTAATGCAATGTTCTATTGTTCAATTTCTCTGCCTATTTTCCATTATTAATGCCCAAGGCTCACTTTCTATAGGACTATCTGTCTTAATGTTACTAGCTAGCTTTCTCTCATACTCTAATTTTTTCCTCCATATTAATCCTTTAGTCATTCTTTGCTGTTTTTCATATTCTATCTAATCTTCTGACTTGCCACCCATCTTTCAGCAATTATGTGCATTTCCTTTAAGGTTGATACTTTAACTTCTTTAGTTAACCACAGATTTCCCCTTGGAATTTTTCTTTCTTGTTGGAATGTATCTGTTGTGTGTATTCTGAAATACCCACTTAAATATCTGCCACTGCATCACTATTGACCTATCCCTTAACCTGATTTTCCAGTTCACTTTAGCTAGCTCTACTTTCATTCCCTCATAATTGCCCTTAATCAAGTTTAAAACACTAGTCTTAGATCCACTCTTCTCTCTCTCAAACTGAATGTAAAATTCAATTATATTATGATCATTGCTACCTTGGGGCGCCTTTACTATGAGGTCACTAATAAATCCTATTCTCATTTTGCAACACCAGGTGCAGTTTAGCCTCTTCTCAGGTTGGTGCCAGAACATGCTGTTCTAAGAAACTATCCCAAAAGCATTCTATGAATTCCTCATCTAGGCTACCATCTGACTTTTCCAGTCTATTTGTATATTAAAACCCCCGTGATTATTGCAGTACCTTTCTGACAATCTCCCATCCTTTCTTCCTTTATACCCCATCCTACCATGTGGTTACTGTTAAGGGCCTGTACACCACTCCCAGAAGTGACTTCCTACCTTAAGATAAAAGCAAAATACTGCGGATGCTGAAAATCTGAAACAAAAAAAAGAAAATGGTGGAAAAAACTCAGCAGGTCTAACAGCATCTTTGGAGAGAAAAACAGAGTTAACGTTTCGAGTCCACATGACTCTTCTTCAGAGCTAAAGAGAAGTACAAATATGATGAAATTTATACAGTTTAAGGGGGTAGAGCAGGTGAAGCTGATTAGAAGGCCAGCGATAGGTGGGGGCAAAGGAGAAATTGACAAAGATGTCATGAACAAAAGGGGTGTATATGGTATTGGTAAGGGCAAAAGAAGATGCTGATAGTGGCATTAAGGTAAGAAAGCAGAATATGATAATAGCAGGACAAGGGTAAGCACTCTGAAAAAAACATGAACAAATGACAGATGGCCCTTTTGCGGTTAGGAAGGGAGTTCAAGAATTTTGACCCAGCGACAGTGAAGGAACTACGATATAGTGCCAAGCCAGGATGGCGTGTGGCTTGGGGGGGAACTTGAAGATGGTGATGTTCCCAAGTATCTGCTGACTTTATCCTTCTAGGTGGTACAGGTTGGGTTACGAGTTTGGAAGGTGTTGTCAAAGGAATCTTGGCGAGTTGCTGCAATGCATCTTGTAGATGGTACACACTGCTGATACTATGCATCGGTGGTGGTACACACTGTTGCTACTGTGTGTCGGTGGTGGAGGGAGTGCATGTTTAAGGCGGTGGATGGGGTGCCAATCAACCAGGCTGCTTTGTCCTGGATGGTGTCAAGCTTCTTTGAGTGTTGTTGGAGCTGCACTCATCCAAGCAAGTGCATGCCTTCAGGCCTCGGGGAACTGGAGGCTGACTGGAAAATCCCCTCATGGGGGCAGGAAACCCTGCTGGGCCTCAAATTCACCTCGGCAAAAGTGGCCAGCTCCGGGAACGGGGCCGTGAATCCGGCCTGCCGGTTGGCACTGGTACCTTTGGGACCCATCTGTTTCTGTTCCGGACTTCAGCAGGACCCGAAAATTCAGCCCAGCCTCACTGGCCGAATTGAAATCAGGACTCTTAATACACAATGTCTCTTCTCTCATGCATCCCCACCTCAGAAATCTGGACAAAAACAAAATACTATGGACGCTGGGATTCTCTTCACTCTTCCTTTCAAGACCTAAGGTAGGTTTCAGCTGCCCACTACTTTTTGAATTACCTCCTCTTCTCTCCTGATATGATAATGGTCTTGGCACCTACCACTGAACAAACCTTTTTAGATTGGTTAATGCCTAGAGGGATGTGATCACAATGAAAATCTAATCTCATTCAGCAAACATGCACTGCTTAGCCTGCAGCTCTATGTAGACTTACCAACGTAAGCTTAGTAGCTCCCATGTCTAAGAGCCACGAGACAGATAAAGGTCTCCACACTCTCCTGTGCATAGCCAAATTTCCTGCTTTGCTCCAGCGTCTGTTGACCAGCTGGAGATCTCTACTGACCGTCTGGCACCAGTTCATCTTGGGTTGCCCTCTTCTACATCCAGCAAGAGCCCACTACACGACCTGATGGGCAGGCTCTGATGACGGAAGTCGGGTGACATGGCCAAGCCAGCCGAGCAGGGTTTTGCAGATGTTGGATGAAACTGGAGGCTGTTTCTTACTTACCAGCTCTACAATGCCATTCAAATACTTTCATACATTGTCTTGCGATCACTCCCAACCTCTGCATTATTTTGCTCCAATGAATTAGCGCATGACCAGCATTCCGCATTACTTAATTAAATCAATCCCAATGTTGAGTTCCCTTCCATGGCTTGGTCAGAAAGATAGAAAGAAGATTTATCTAGAAACACTTCATGCAGAACATTCCAAAGCGCTTCACTTTCAATGAACGACTCATGAACTAATTGTTAAATTGGTGAACTCAATGCTCATTGTTTTTGACACCTTGCAGCCTGCACAATGAGATGAATTTGAGCACAGTCATTTAGTGATTATGGTACTGGACTAGCACCCAGATCAAAACAGTTAACATTGACCCAGAGCTTCTGTGAAGTGGCCAGGTGGTCAGGCGGGATCAGGTGGTCAAGGGGTGGGGTGAGAGGGTAGTCAGGGGTGGGAGGAGGTCGGGTAGTTGGTGGGGGTTTAGTCGAGGGGTCCAGTGGCGGGGGGCGGATTGCAGGGGTGGTGGTTGGGGAGTTAGAAGTGGTTTCGATCCTTCTAACTTTTCCTGGGTAACCATTCAGCTAAGAGAGTCAGAACCATGCAAAATCTGTGATTTAAAAGGAGAATCGAATAATTCCAGGTGCAATGTAATTGCCCAACGGAAGATTAAACTTTCATCTCCTGGAGAGCCCCCAGTGCGTCTTCCGGGCTACCTCTGGGGTATGACCCCCCCCCTCAATGGAACGCAAGTTTTGAGCCATTAAGTTGTGAAATTAAATTCAATAAATCCAGTAATTTGTGGCCGTGCAGCAGGACAAAGATTGTGAGATAGTTGTAAAAGGATCAATTGGTTCACAAATGTCCTTCAGGGAAAAACGCATTCTGGCTCTAACTGGTTTAGCCAATACCCCAGTCACTCAGCAGTTGACTCTCAGCATTCACTGACATGGTCTAGCAAGCCCTTAAGTTGTAAAAACAATCATCTTGGGAAACTAAGGAGGGGTGATCGCCATTATATAACACAACAACTTCGACAGCAATCCTTGTCCCAAGCAACTAAAATTTTATATCACTGCTTTCCTGGCTAATAAGTCCCAAAAATGTTAACTGTTTTACTTTTGCACACAATGGTGAAGGGTCCTTGGAATCAGCTGGACAGAGCAAAGAACCAATGAATTTGTCCGCAAGAAAATTAGAGTCCCAGCATCTCATGGACTTTTAGCTGAAGTGAAGAGGCGGAAATTGAGAGAGTACGACCGCTGAGAAAGGTGGGATGAGAGTCTAGTGTTGGCGACAACAGAAGATGAAACATCAGGTAAGAACAGGTCAGGTCGGAGAAGGGCTGAATGGTTGGACAAACATTAGGAACTGGAGGGAGGAACGACAATGGTGCGCAGAATTGCAGTTAACTGAGAGATGCCTATGGCACCTCGTGGAGTAAGGTTAATTATAGATGAAGTCAGTTGCTGTCAACTGTGGCTCAGTGTGGAGCATGCTTATCTCTGAGTTAGAACATTGTAGGTTCAAGCCCCGCTCCAGAGACTTGAGAAAAAAATCTAGGCTGACACTCCCAGTACAGCATGAGGGAGCACTACACCTTTGGAGGTGCTGTCTTTTGGATGAGACATAGGGTTGCCAACTCCCCAAGATTGGTGTGGAGTCTCCAGGAATTGAAGATCAATCTCCAGGACCCTGCTGTGTGCAACCCTGGAGAAAAATCATTGGGACATTAAAAAAGATTTTTTTTTTTGTAATTTTCTTTGAACACTTCTCATTACTGGACATAAAAATATTGAAAACGGGGGTGCGGGTGGAAAAAGGCTGTTTGGTTGACAGTCAAGCATAAGCCAATTGGATGGTGAGTCTTTTTGCTTTCCAATTAGCATAGGAAGACAGTGCGTCACGAGGATGGATGTGTTGGCCGACCAATGGCTGGAATGTGGGGGCAAGTCATGTGATGAAATCTCCAGGAATACATTTAATCATAGTTGGCAACCCCAATGCGATGTTAAACTGAGGGCCTGTCCATCCTCCCAAGTGGGTATGGAAGATCACATGGCACTATTTCAGACAACAGCAGGGAGTTCTCCCCAGTATCCTGACCAATAATTATTGCTCAACCAATATCACTAAGACAGACCGTCAGGCCAATATCACATTGGTATTGTAGAATCTTTCTATCTGCAATTCGTTGCCATGATTCCTATGTTAGAACAGTGACTACACTTCAGAAGTATTTACTGGCTCTTTGGAATATCCTGAGGTCGTGAAAGGCGCTATATAAATGCAAGTTATTTCTTTCTTTCACTGGAGTTCATTGAAATCATGTTTAATGAGATAAATAAGCCATAATACTGCAACAGCAGTTTCAAAGGACCTGTGTGAAACTACAAAAGTCCTGCCAACATCTGAAACAGGTTTTATGTATTCTCAGATACAAAATCAGCTAAAATTCAACAATGATTTACCTGTTTAGAACCCGAGTTGTCTGCTTTCCTCAAATCCTATAGCAGAGAAATAAAAATGAGGTATATAAACTTATATGTATTTTGTAAATCGATAGAAGCCGTCCTTATTTCTAAATGCCAGCTCTGGAATGGTCTTTCTATTTGAAGATCATGAAATCTAACTCCGTTGTGGCCGGGTTTCAGCTATGTCTGTCAGATGGCTATAACTGGAATACTGTCCACTGTTAAAGAAAAACCTCACTCCCTGTTTTCAAAATCTCTTACTTAACTTATAAACTTCATAATCCCATTGCATCGGAAATTAATTTAAAGAAAATGAGTCGTAAAATCTTAAGGGAAGAGGAGAAGATATTCTCTCCCCTTCATTCAGCTCTCATCTTTTCCCCATTCCTTTGAAGGTTGTTTGCTGGGGTACAGATCTACAGCAACCAAAATCCCTCTGGTGCCTCTCCCAAGTTGCACTCTTCTAATGTAACAGTGAGGGCATCAGTCGAGCCCAATGCCAAGCTCACTCAAATATTTACATCAGCATAAGTTTCTAGCTGTAGTCAATGCAATAAAGGTGGACAATAATGCTCAAAATAATACTCTTGCCTCAGAGCATAAGATTGTGTCTTCAAGTCCAACTGCAGAGACCTGATCACAAAATCTAGGCTGACACTCCAGCACTCATACTGAGGGAGTGCTATTATCAGAAATGCCAGCTTTCAGTTTAAACGGCACATCTGAGGTCCTACTTTCCTTCTGAGGTGGCCATAAAAGATTGCATGGTGCTATTTCAAGAAGAATAGGGGGTTGTCCCTTGTGTCTCAGTGAATATTTATCCCTTAACCAACACCACTAAAAACAGATCATTTAGTCATTATCTCATTCCTGTTTGTGGGTGCTTACTGTGTACAAACTGCCTTGTTTCCTACCTTACAACAATGATGACTGAAAGTACGTTATTGACCCTTAAGTGCTTTGATAGATCTTGAGGACATGAAAGACACTATAGAAATGCAAGTTCTTTCTTTTTATTTTTTTACTGGGTGAGTTTTTTTACATCTTCCTTGATGCAATTCTGCTAAGCCCAACTGTAACAGCCTAAACAGCTAACTGACTGACCTAGCTTAGAACTGCACTTTGAAAGACACTGTGAAAGTCACATGCTAATCTATACACTATTTGAAATGGCAGGTGGTCACAGCAGTCTGTAGGTATTGCAACGTGTTATAAGACCCAATAAGCATAGTGAGGCCTATCTAACTTAATGTGACAGTCCCACTAAACTCACTCAAATTCCTCCCTCTCTCCCACCATTTCATTTGATAGATTTTACACTCAGTAGCAGGACAGAAGGCCTGCATTAATCTGTGTCCCCCTTAGGGCACGTAGAATAGCCAAACATATAGCTCAGTATCAGTTGGTAACATAACTAGCCTTGAAACAATGTGGAGGAGGGCGGAGAGAACCAGCTGGGTTAGATCTATGTTGGTACAACCTATTCAAAGTATTCTTCTTAATTATTGCAAGGAATATATTAAACTAATGTCGTGTGCATTGGATAATGAAATCTAAACAGTCAAATAAATCAAATCTGTTGAGGATGGGGTAGCTTCATAAGGTGCACTTTTGCTGATGACTGAAGAGACTAATCCATGAGAGGCAGGTTCTGCCACAAGTCCTGCATATGAAGTGGTTATCAGGTGACATTGTGGGTTGTGGTTTTCGGTTGACAAGCCGCTGTAGCCACTGATCATCATAGCGATGACACCATTTTCCTCTGTCATCAACCAGTGTCTACAAGGTACGTTTTGGGCCTTCATGTCAAACTTGCAAGCATCCTTGAAGCAGAGCTTTGGGCGTCCCACTGGTCAGCTGGCTCCAGCTCGCCAAACAGAAAATCCTCAGGTGTACGACGTCGTCCACTGGCGAACATGCCTGATCCAGCAAAGTGGCATCTGCTTGATGAGTGCCAATATACTCGGGAGCTTTGCCTTTGAGAAGAGTACCGCTTTTGTGATTTTGTCCTTCCATGAGATGCCCAGAATGTGCCGCAAAATGAAGATCAAAGTTGAGCTTCCTTTCTTGAAAGCTGTAAGTCAGCCATGTTTCACAGCCATACAAGGTAACTGAGAACATGGGCCTCATTAACCAGCATCTCAGTCCTTAGAGTCAGTTTGATGTTATTCCATGCGTGTTTCATAAGTCGGCCAAAGATGGTTGCTTTCCCTATGTGTGTACCAAGTCCTGCAGTGAAATACAGTTTGCCTGTCACCTTAGACCCAAGGTAGAAGAATTTACTAACCACTTTTGGCGGGGTATTAGTGTGATTGGGGTGGGGGGGGTTAATGTGACACCCTGTCCCATAACTACAATTTTTTTGATGCTTATAGTCAAGGGGAACAAGTTTCAGGCATAGGAGAGACAACTTGAGTGTTTGTAACTGAGTTTCAATGGGAGCGACTAGAGAGGCATCACCAGCATAGAGGAGTTCTTTGATCAAGATGTGCTGTATTTTTGTCTTTGCTTTCAGTATGGACAGACTGTAGAGCTTGCTATCTGACCTAATATGCAGCTAACTCCTTCCACATCTGCAGGGAAGGCAAAGGTCAGGAGTCTGGAGAGGAAGATTCCAAACAAAGTGGGGCTGGGACACAGCCTTGTTTCCCTCCATTCTTCACCCTCAAACTATTAGAAGTGATTCCGTCAAACTGTACAGAACAGTGCATGTTGTCATGGAAGGGGCGGATAAGACAGAGGAGCTTTGATGGATAGCCAATTTTACAAACATAGGAATTAGGAGCACGAGTAGGCCACTCTGCCCCTCAAACTTGCTCCACCATTCAATAAGTTCATGGCTGATCTGATTGTAACCTCAATTCCACATTCCCGCTTACTCCTGATAGATACTTGATAAGCAAGGGGATGAAAGGCTATCTAGCTCTGCCTCTTCCAAATAGTCATCTCGTAGTACAGAACTTGAATATTGCTGGAAAAAAGAGACATGTCCAAGCTTTTCGTTTTGCATTCAACAGGACACTTCCCAAGAATACCAATATAATGGGAAAACAACAATATATACTGTATGTGAAGAGAGTGCTGATTGGTTGGCAAATGGCATTGCCATGGAGAATACACCAGTGATGGTGACTGACAGTTAACTGTCAAGCATTGTTGGAATTTTAAATGAGGCAACTTGACCCCGAGTGGTCAAGGCATTGCCCTGAGGAATGAGTCAGCGTGTCTCTTTTTTCAGCAATACTCTGCTTGCACTGTCGTTTGAGGAAGACTATTCCAAAGACTCATGACTCTGAGGGAAAAAACTCTCCTCATCTTTGTCTTAAATAGTGGACCTTATTGTTAAACAGTGGCCCTAGTTCTAGGTTCTACCACAAGAGAAAACATCTCCTCCACATCCACCCTGTCAAGACCCCTCAGGATCTTATATGTTTTAATCAAGTTGACTCTTATTCTTCTAAACTCCAGCAGATACAAGCCAAGCCTGTCCAACTTTTCCTCATAACATAACCCTCCCATTCCAGGAATTAGTCTAGTAAACCTTCTCTGAACTGCTTCTAACGCATTTACATCCTTCCTTAAATAAGGCTGTATGTGGTCTCACCAATGCCCTGTATAACCTCTCTACTTTTGTATTCAATTCCCCTCACAATAAATGATAACATTCTATTAACTTTCCAAATTACTTGCTGTACCTGCATACTAACCTTTTGCGATTCATGCACTAGGACACCCAGGTCCCTCTGCATCTCAGAGCTCTGTAATCTCTCACCATTTAGATAATATGGTTATTTTTTATTTTTTTCTGCTAAAATGGACAATTTCATATTTTCCCACGTTATACTCCATTTGCCAGATCTTTTCCTCACTCACCTAACCTATCTACATCCCTTTGTAGCCACCTTAGGTCCTCTTCGCAACTTACTTTCCTAATTATTGTTGTGTCATCAGCAAATTTAGCAACCATACCTTTAGTTTCCTCATCCAAGTCATTTATATAAATTGTAAAAAGTTGAGGCCCCAGCACTGAGTCCTGTGGCACACTGCTCATTACATCTTGCCAACCAGAAAAGGACCCATTTATGTCTACTCCCTGTTTCCTGTTAGCTAGCCAATCTTCTATCCATGCCAATATGTTACTCCCTATACTGTGAGCTTTTATTTTCCACAATAATTTTTGTTGTGTCACCTTATCAAATGCCTTCTGGAAATCTAAGTACAATACATCCACCAGTTTCCCCTGATCAACAGCACATGTAACTTCTTCAAAAAACTCCAATAAATTGGTTATACATGATTTCCCTTTTACAAAACCATATTGACTCTGCCTCATTACCTTGAATTTATCTAAGTGCCCTGATATAATATTTTAATAACAGCTTCTAACATTTTCTCTATGACAGAAGTTGAGCTAACTGGCCTATAGTTTCTTGCTTTTTGTCTCCCTCCCTTTTTGAATAATGGAGTCTGATTCACTATATTCCAATCTAAAGGAGCCTCCTCTGAATCCAAGGAATTTTGGAAAATTAAAACCAACGCATCAACTATCTCATTAACCATTTCTTTCAAGACCCTAGGATGAAATCCATCAGGACCTAGGGAGTTGTCAGCCCACAGCTCCAACAACTTACTTAGTACAACTTCTCTGGTGATTGCAATTTTCTCAAGTTCCGCCTTTCCTTCCATTTCCCAATTTACAGCTATTTCTGGGATCTTGCTTGTACCCTCTATAGTGAAGACCGAAGCAAAATACCTGTTCAACTCATCTGCCATCTCCTTACCTTCCATTACTAATTCCCCAGACTCACTTTCTATAGCACCAACATTCAGTTTGCTAACTCCTTTCTTTTTTAAAAAAGGTCTAATCAAACTCTTACTATCCGTTTTTATATTATTAGCTAGCTTTCTCTCGTTCACTAATTTTTCCCTCCTTATTAATCTTTTAGTCATTCTTTGCTGTTTTTTTTATATTCTGTCCAATCTTCCA
This sequence comes from Cetorhinus maximus, assembly GCF_964194155.1. Lineage (NCBI taxonomy): Eukaryota > Metazoa > Chordata > Chondrichthyes > Lamniformes > Cetorhinidae > Cetorhinus > Cetorhinus maximus. The sequence goes on from NC_135885.1 coordinate 5,674,757, forward strand.
CCCATCTTTGTGCTTTTATATACTTTTCCTTTAAGTTTGATACTATCTTTAACATTTTTTAGTTAACCACAAGTGGTGGGTCCTCCTCTTGGAATTTTTCCTTTCTTTTTGGAAAGTATCTATTCTGCACATTCTGAAATATCCCCTTAAATATCTGCCACTGGATCTCTATTGAACTACCTTTTTAACCTAATTTACCAATTCACTTTAGCTAGCTCTGCTTTCATGCCAGAATTTTCCCCAAAATCTTGTCAAGTCCTGCCCTGCTGACTGTGTCGAATGCTTTAGTGACATCTACAAAAGTAAGGTAAAGGAGGTATATCCTGTTCCCTATGTTTCTCTTGTAGCCAATCTTTGAAGAGGATCTGCCAGCACAGAAACCGTGCTTGTGCTTCTGAACATACTCAGGTTGCAAGTAGATGGAGTCCTTAAAGCACGACCGTAGCAAAAGCTTTCCTAGTGGTGCTAAGGAGTGAGATGCTCCTATAGTTGTTGCAATCTCCTCTGTTGCCTTTTTGTATTGTGTGATGCTTTTGTATGCATCACACGTGCTGTGGAACAGTATGCCTGACATGGAATGTATATTGTTTATATCAAAAGTATTGCAATTGTATCGAGGCACCTCAGAGTGGAACATGCTGAATTTTTATTGCACTCTGTAATATTCAATTTGAAATGTTTTGTCATGTATTTTTACAAACTTAATAAAAGAATATTTTTTTGGAAAAAAATTTCGATCCTACCTCTCAACAGAGAAGGAGAAGATCATGAAGGTGTGGCAGTAGATGGGACTTTCCATACTTGGGCAATTTGGCTGGAATTCCATCCGCGCCAGGTGCCTTTCTGCTTGCTAAGCAATCAATGGCCTTTCTGAGCTCAAGTGATGAGGGGACTCTCTTCCCTTATTGAATGGCAGAACAGGCTCAAAGGGGCTAAATGGCCTACTCCTGCTCCTAATTAGTATTTCGTATATATGTTCATATGGGTTCTTCGTCTAACTCAGCCATGACAAGAAGCTGCAGGTGAATGTCAGTCGCATACTGGGAAATGTCCATTTGAAGGGAGTACAGTTCATAGTAGCGTTCAACCCAGTGGGACATCTGTTTGCTTCTGTCAATGAATACTTCACCATCTGCTGATTTCAGGGGGTGTGGAGGTGGAATCTTTGGTGATGGTAGAACCAAGTGCCCTCTTGATTCCATTACACATAGCACATAGATTTCCACCATCACAGGGTTTGGATTTCTTAACATTGGATCAACCTATGTTTATTTGCACAAGTCTCTCCCTGACTTTTGCACAATTTTCTTGGCTACTTTCAAGTCATGCAGTGTTCTAGCAGGCGGGTTTATGTTGTGCATCAGATAGGCTTTGATTTTTGCTTCAGTGACATGTCATCTTATCTGAGTAGGCCTCAGACCAGCCTACGTTGCAGGTTCCACCTTTACCAAATGTTGCTACTGCTGTTCCATAAATGATTGAACTCAGCGGCTTCCAAGCTTCAATACTGACACCGGCATTTCCTGGTAAGTCTTTGTTGGGTATCAATGCACGAGGGCCAATGCGAAGTGCTGGTATTTGGCATTATTTCTTGTGGTGGGCCATCTTATTTGAAGCTGTGAAACTTTCAAGGTTGCACCTTCATCCTGCTGCTGGTGAGAAAGAGTGGTCAGTGTCACAATCTGCACTGTGGTAGGTGCAGGTACGGTGAACACAGGGAAGATCACATCTTCTTGTGATAATCAGGTCAAATTCAGCAAGGAACACTAGCAATAGCAGTCCTGCTCAATGAGGCATTGGGACCAGTTCTGGGAAAGGTGGGACCTGTACAAGCTTGACGGGTTACATCTTAACAGGACTGGGACTGATATACTCAGGGAGATTTACTAATGCTGTTGGGGTGGGTTTAAACTAGCTTGTCAGGGGGGTGGGAACCTGAGGGGTGGCCCAAATTGGAAGGAAGTAAAGTTGGTAACAGGAAGTAGCTGTGAGGCTAGAGGGCAGGAGAAACAAAGCAGAGTATTCTTCGAATGCGGAATGATGTCAAAAGGCACGAATAGAGGTAAATGAGTATGATATAATTGCCATTATGGAAACGTGGCTGCATGGTGACAAAGATTGGGAACTTAATATTCAAGGATATTTGACATTTGGGAAAGACAGACAAGGAGGGAAAGGAAGTGGTGTTGCGCTGATTTTAAAGGGATAGGATCAGTGTATTAGTAAAGGAGGGTCTCAGATCGGAAGAACAATGTGTGGAATCGGTTTGGGTGGAGTTTAGAAACAGCAAAGGGCAGCAGACATTTGTTTGAGTTGTTTATATGCCATCAAACAGTAGTGGTAATGTGGGGCATGGTATTAATCAGGAGATGAGAGAAGCATGTAGCATGGGTAATACAATAATCATGGGTGACTTCAATCTGCATGTAGACTGGGTAAACCAATTGAGCATGAATGCTGTGGAAGACAAGTTTCTAGGGTGTGTTAGGGATGGTTTTCTAGAGCAGTATGTTGAGGAGCTGACTAGAGGACAGGCTATTTTAGATCTAGTATTATGTAATGAAAAAGGGCTAATTAATAATCTTGTTGTAAAAGAACCTTTAGGGATGAGTGACCATAATATGATAGAATTTTACATTATGTTTGAAAGTGAGGTAGTTCACTCTGAAGCAAGGGTGTTAAAGTTGAATAAAGGAAATTATGAAGGCACGAGGGACAAACTGGCTGGGGTGGATTGGGACTCGACATAGGCAATGGATGGTCTACATAGCTTACAGCACCTATACATTCCTTCAAGGTGCAAAAACCCAAAAATAGTCAGTCAACCGTGGCTGACAAAGGAAGTTAAGGATTATATAAGATTAAAAGAAAAGGCTTATAAAGTTGCCAGAAGTAGTAGTAAACCTGAAGATTGGGAGGTTTCTAGAATACAGCAAAGGAAGACCAAAAAACTGGTACAGAAAAGGGGAAAAGAATATGAATGCAATCGAGCAAAAAACATCCTGTAAAAGCTTCTATTGGCATACAAAAAGGAAGTGTTTCGCTAAGACAAATGTGGGTCCATTACAGGCAGAGTCAGGAGAATTCATAATGGGGAACAGAGAAATGGCAGAGAAGCTAAATGATTACTTTATGTCTGTTTTCGCTGAGGAAGATGCAGGCAATCTCCCAGATTTAGAGAGCGAAGAGACTAGGGAGAATGAGGAGTTGAAGGAAATTAGAATAAGTAAGAAGGTTGTATTGGAGAAATTAATGGGACTGAAAGTTGATAAGTCCCTGGTTCCCTGATATTTTGCATCCCAGAGTGTTGAAAGAGGTTGGTATAGAGGTAGTGGATGCACTGGTGATCATTTTCCAAAATTCTATAGATTCTGGAATGGTTCCTGAAGATTGGAAGGTAGCAAATGTCACCCCACTATTTAAGAAGGGAGAAAGAGAGAAAACAGGGAACTGCAGGCCTGTTAGCCTTACATCAGTAGTAGGGAAAATGCTAGAATCTATTATAAAGGATGTGATAAATGGATACTTGGATAGTCATGATCTGATTGGGCATAGTCAGCCGTGGATTTGCGAATGGGAAATCATGTTTGACGAGCTTTTTGATAAAGGAGAGTCGATGGACACTTGGATTTTCGGAATGCTTTTGATAAAGTCCCCCACAGGACGCTGATTAGAAAAATAAAAGCACATGGGATAGGAGGCAATATACTGGCAAGGATTAAGGGTTGGCTAACAGGCAGAAAACAGAGTAGGAATAAACGGGTCATTCTCGCGTTGGCAGGCTGTGACCAGTGGGGTACTGCAAGGATCAGCACTTGGGCCACAGCTGTTCACAATATATATATATCAATGATTTGGATGTGGGGACCAAAGGTAATATTTCCAAGTTCGTGGATGATACAAAGCTAGACGGGAATGTGTGTTGTGAGGAAGATGTAAAGCGGCTACAGGAGGATTTGGACAGACTTAGTGAGTGGGCAAGAACATGGCAGATGGAAAAAATGTGGAAAAATGGGAGGTTATCCACTTTGGTAGAAGGAACAGATGTGCAGAGTATTTCCTAAATGGTAAGAGATTAGAAAGCGTAGATGTACAAAGGGACCTGGGTGTCCTTCTCCATAAGTCACCGAAAGCTAACATGCAGGTGCAGCAGGCAGTTAGGGAGGCTAATGGAATTAGCCTTTATCGCAAGAGGATTTGAGTACAGGAGTAGTGAAGTCTTGCTTCAAGTGTATAGAAGCTTGGTTAGACCGCACCTGGAGGCATGTATGCATTTTTTGGTCCCCTTACCTCAAGAAAGGAAATTATTGTCATAGAGGGAGTGCAACAAAGGCTCACCAGACTTGTTCCGGGGATGGCAGGACTGTCTTATGAAGAGAGATTGGGCATACTGGGCCTCTATTCTCTAGAGTTTCAAAGAATGAGAGGTGATGTTACTGAAACCTACAAAATAATTAAAGGAATAGACAGGGTAGAAGCAGGTAAGATGTTTCCCCTGGTTGGGGAGTCTAGAACCAGGGGACACAATTTCAAAAGGTAAAAGCAAAATACTGCGGATGCTGGAAATCTGAAACAAAAACAGAAAATGCTGGAAAAACCCAGGTGGTCTGATAGCATCTGCGGAGAGAAAAAATACAGTTAACGTTTTGAGTCCGTATGAGTCTTCTTCAGAGCTCTGAAGAAGTCAGAAATTCGAAAAGTTAACTGTTTATTTTCTCTCCACAGATGCTGTCAGGTCACCTGAGTTTTTCCAACATTTTCAACATGTTTGACACAATTTCAAAATAAGGGGGAAGCCACTTAGGACTGAGCTGAGGAGACATTTCTTTACTCAGAGGATTCTGAATCTTTGGAATTCTCTACCCCAGAAGGAGTGGAAGCTCAGTTATTGAATATGTTTAAGGTAGAGATTGATAGATTTCTGATTAACAATAATGTAAAGGGTTATGGGGATAGTGTGGATAAAAGGCATTGAAGTGTTCGATCAGCCATTATCGTATTGACTGGCGGAGCTGGCTTGATGGGCTGAATGGCCTCCTCCTGTTCCTATGTTCCTAAGTTGGTGCCAATGATTGACACTCCAGTGCAGTCTGAAGGAGTGCTGCACTGGCCCCATCTGCCCTCTCAGATGGAATATTTTTGAAGAAGAGCAGAGGAGTTTTTCCTGGTAACCCAAGTCTTACTTAACCCTCAAATAACATCACTAAAACAGATTATCTGCTCATCATTATATTGCTGCTTGTGGGAGCTTGCAGTGTGCAAATTGGCTGCTGCATTTGTTGCGTTACACTTCTAAAAGTACTCCATTGGATGTAAAAAACTTTGGTTTGTCCTGACATTGTGAAAGTTGCTAAATAAATGCAAGATTTTCTGCTTTGCCTTGCCATTTAGCAGCCATGGTGGAAGTTTGCCTGACAAGAGGATAGAATTAGGGCTGGCTAGACTGTGACAGACCCCGCTCTGAAACTGGATAATGGCATTTGCCATCTCTACTTATGAATAGTTAGCTACAAGATCTTGAAGAGCAACAAGCAGCCAAGGAACTGTTAACTCCCTGCTAGGGTACAACTTCAGGAGAGAAAGGCAGAAAATTGGCCAAAGAAACGGGTAACTTTTCTTTTTACAAATAACAGAAACTGTGTTAAAGGTAAGGTTGTTTCCATCCAGTTTTAAGTGAGCCATCTGGAAATTCTTTTGGTTTAAAATGCAAACCAGACATTAAAAATCTGACATAAATAGAAGTCTCCTTTTTTCCACCCCAGTTCTATATTTGGCTTAAGGAGGACTGGTATTAATACTTAAGGTTGTAAATATAGTTTGATTATAAACAAATCAAATACTTTAACTGGAAATGCAATATATTTCTTGTGCTTGTATTTGACTAATTATTCAATTTCAGTTCTGACAAAACTTCTCTTCCTACCTCTCGCTATTACTGTTGAGTTCCCCCACAACCTGTTCTTGGATCCCACCTCTTCCTCAGGGTCAGTGTCACTTGGAGACATCATCCAAAGACAAAGGGTCAGCTTCAACATATATACTAACGTCATACAGCTTTACCTCTCCAGTGCCTCACTCAAGCCCCAAGTTTCCTCTGTGTATGGCACCCAGTCTTGGAATGGGTCACATTTTCCTCCATTTGAACACTGGCAAGACTGATCTTCCCCACCACAAACCTTGCTCCTTTGCCCAATTCCAAACCTCTACCTGATGACTGTCTCAGGTTTATCAAGACGTGTTTTTCAACCCTGGTATAATATTTGACCTCATCCAAGCTTCCAAAGCTATATCTATTCCATCAGAAAAGCCCCTGCCAATTCCATCTCCAAACTACTCCACCCCTCCCTCAGTTCATTTGTTGCTGGAACTTTCATTCGTGCCTTTTTCACCTCTAGACCAGATTATTACAACGCTCTCCTGACCAACATCCCATCCTCCAGCCTCCATAAACTTCACTTCACCCAAAACATTGCTGCTCATATCCTAACTCGCGCCAAGTCCCATTCATCCATCACCCCTTTGCTCACTGATCTACATTGGTTCCCAGTCCGACAATGCCTCAGTTTTAAAATTTTCATCCTTGTTTCCGAATCCCTCCATGCTCTCACCCCCCCTCCCTAGTTCTGTAGTCTCCTCCATCCCTACAGCCCTCCAAGATATCTGTGCTCCTCCAGTTCTGGCCCCAATTTAAATTGCTCTACCACTGGCAGCCAGGCCTTAAGCTAGGCCCTTGAATTTCCTCCATAAACTTTGCTGTCTCCATGCCCACACTTAAAATCCTTCTCAACAGCCACCTTTAATGAAGCTTTTGGTTGCCTCATCTAATATTTCCTTTGACTCAGCATCTATTTTTGTCTGATTGTGCTTCTATGAAGCACCTTGGGAATTGTTTCAACATTAAAGGTGCTATAGAAATACAAGTTGTTGTCATGTTTTAGGATTTTTTTGACCGCTTTTCCACAGTAAGTATTTGAGAAAAAAAGCATTGCATTTTTGGATCTCTTTTGAAAATAAAGTATATTTGGACAAGCATAAAAGACAAAGACACTGTGAGATGAAAGATGGTGAAATTGGTAATGACCATGATTTTCCCAAAGACTGTAAGTTGTAACAAATTAATTAGTCTGTCCCAGTATTGGATAACCACCTATTTCTTGATCACAAGGAGGTCAAAGGTTATGGAGGGGGTGGGGGCATGCAGGAAAGGGGAGCTAAGGCTACCATCAGCTCGGCTGATGATTGTATTGAATAGCAGAGCAGCCTTAAGCCCCAAATGGCCTACTCCTGCTCCTACTTCTTATGTTCTTATCCACCCTGTCACAGACCTACCCTTTTTGTTCTCCTCCTCCCCCTGTACTTGCTTAAAACTTGTTACATTGCTAACTTTTACCCAGTTCTGATATTAAAAAAAGTCATTAACCCGGTGCTGTCTGACCTGCTGAGTATTTCCAGAATTTTTTTTTTCTTTTTTCTTTTGAGTTCTTTTTTCAGGTTTCCAGCATTTCGCTTTTGCGTTGATAAACATTGGTGCTCAGCAGTTGTCTAGCATTATCAAACATAGGAAACAGGAGTAGTAGTAGGCCATTTGGACCCTAGAGCCTGCTCTGCCACTCAATTAGATCATGGCTGATCCTCTACCTCAACCCCATTTTCCTGCACCATCCCTTGATATTTTTAATATCTGGAAATCTAGTGATCTCTGTCTTGAGTGACTGAACTTCCACAATAAAAACTAGATGAGAACTTGAGTTGTAAGGAGGATGCAAAAAGGCTTCAAGGGATTTAAACAGGTTAAGTGAGTGGACAAGAACATGGCATATGGAATATAATATGGAAAAATGTGAAGTTATCCGCTTTGGTAGGAAACACAGAAATGCAGAGCATTTATTGCTGGGCATTTCAGAGTCAACCACATTGCTGTGGGTCTGGAGTCACATGTAGGCCAGACCAGGTAAGGGCAGATCTCCTTCCCTATAGGACATTAGTGAACCAGAATAGTTTGTGATCATCATCAGACTTTTAATTCTAGATTTTTATTGAATTCAAATTTCATTATCCATGGTGGGATTCTAACCCAGGTCCCCAGAGAATTACCCTGGGTCTTTTGGAATACTACGTCACCACTTCCCCCATATGCAGGTGCAGCAAGCAATGAAAAGGCAAATGATATGTTGGCCTTTATTGCAAGAGGATTTGAGTAAAGAAGTCTTGTTGCAATTGTATAAAGCCTCAGTGAGACTGAACCTGGAGGGGGGTTAGAAACAATTTTAAATACACAGGATTTAAACAGAAAGCTGCGTGGGCATTATTTTTTGCCAGTCTCAGAGGGTTAGAGTGCAGGAGGGTAGTTGGAAGTTATTTTAAGTTTAGCAAGATGACCCATTAACACGGGGAAATCCAGCAAATTTATTAACATATGTTGGCCTTGCCAACGACACTCAAGTCCAGTGAAAGAACATTCTTTTCAAATTCTATGTTATTAGATAGAGTGCAATGGTTTGAATTAATTGTGAGCATAATTGTTGTTCTGGACATTTATTTGTGGTCCATGAAATAAAACAGCTTAATAATTTATATCTGGTCTCCTCTCAGTAAATGTTTTCTCAGCCTGCCTTCGAACATAATGAAACGGTAGGTGAGGCCATGCATGAAGGCACAATATCCAGTCTGTATGGTTAAGTGAGAAATGCACTGACAGATCCCCTAGATTAAGTTACAGTGTAAATTAACATTGGACAACAAGCGTCAACTCCAATGTGCATGATAAATGGGATTCGCTGCAACGGACAGTTGGAACCCAATCTAAAGTAGCCCAACATTTTTAACAATTGTGACAATAATAGTTAAAGTTGCCCAAGGAGAGCCGGGGTGAGAACTATATCACTATTCCTTCACTGTTGCTGGATCAAAATCCTGGAACTCCCTCCGTAACAGCACTGTGGGTGTACCTACACCACATGGGCTGCCACAGATCAAGAAGGCGGCTCACCCACCAGCTTCTCAAGGGCAATTAAGGACGGGCAACAAATGCTGGACTAGCCAGCGACACCCACATCCTGAGAAAGAATAAAAGATAACATTCACCTTTTCACAAAACACAACCTCTGGTGAAGCCAACTGTCTGGTTTTGGACCAAACAGTCCAGTAACATTCCAAATCAGTTGTGCCTCAGTAGGTAGCACCCTCACCTCTGAATCAAAAAATTGTAGGTTCAAGTCCCTCTTCAGGACTTGAGTATGAAAATAAAAATCAAGGCCGAAAATCCAGTGTAGCACAGAGGAACAGCTGAATTGTCAGAGGAGCTGTGTTTTGGATCAGACCTTAAAATTGAGGCTGCATTTGCCCTCTCAGGCGCACTTTAAAGGATCCCACAGCACTCCTTCAAAGAGCAGGAGAGTTAATCTCAGGTGCTGTGGCCAATATTTATTCCTCAACCAACATCACCACAACAGATCATCCAGTCACTGCCGTTTGTGGAAGTTGGCTGTGTGCAAATTGGCGGCTGTGTTTCCTCCATTACAACCCATGAGTACAGCTCAAAAGTGCTTTAGGGAACATCTTCTGGTCATGAAAGGTGCTAATGCAAGCCCTTTTCAAATATATGTAGCCCAGACACTTTAAAAAAAAAAAATTTAAATCACTCCCCTGGCGATGTGTGTACAAAATTATGAGGGGCCTAGATAGGGTAGACAGGAAAGACTTGTTTTCCCTTGCTGAGGGGTCAATTACGAGGGGACATAGCTTTAAGGTGCTTGGTGGAAGGATTAAAAGGGGACATGAGGAAAAACTTTTTCATCCACAAGCTGGTGGGATCCTGGAGTTCACGGCTTATGTTGGTGGTTGAGGCTGAAACGCTCAACTCATTGAAAAAGGTACCTGGATCTGCACCTGAAGCGCTGTAACCTGCAGGGCTAACAGACCAGGCGCTGGAAAGTTTTGGATTAAAATGAGCGGCTAGTTTCTTTTTCTCTCTCTCTTTTTGGCCGGCGCACGATGGGCTGAATGGCCTCACCCCGCACCGTGACTTTACTCTGGTTCTATGTGGGAGACATGAAACTCAGTATTTTCAATAAATTGTCACCGAGCAGCAAAAAATCAAACTCCAAACGCTCCCCCCCTTGACCTTTGACCGACAAACAGCTCAACCAGGTAGGCCGGACCTGTCCATTTGCCCATTAGAATGGCCTTTTTAGCTGTCAGAAAATATAATACGGCTCGTTTCCTCTTTAACTTTCATCCTTCCCTATCCAAAAATGAAGAAAATAAACACGTAAGTAACTGTTTTTGCTAACTTTAACCATTACCTCACTCCCTGGGCAGTTGCTAACCAACGGTTGCCTAGGCAACGGTCGCTCTGGCTTACGAGCGATCGATTCCTTTTGCTGGTGCCTGGGGCTGACGTGTTGCAGGACGGGATACTGACGGACTCTTCCTGCTCGCCTCGCTGGGTCCGTTCCCTATTTGTTTACCTGGAGGCCGGCGGGCGGGCAGCGCTGCACGTCGGGATAGCGGAGGAGCTGGCCGAGTCCTCCGACATTAAGATGGCGGCGGTCGCCTCTCAGCCCAATTTCGCCGTTGTCTGTTCTTTCCTGGAGCGCTATGGCGCCTCGCTGGAACTGCCCGAATTCACCTTCCCCGAGCTGGAAGAAGCGCTGGAAAACAAAAAATCCGGTAAGGCAAAAAAAAAACGAAATCCTGCGGGGGAGGGGAAAAGCACCGTATAATGCTGGCGGTTGAGATAAAATGTTGTTAATAAAGCACAGACGGAATTCTCCATGTCTATTATGTGTGGTAACCATGCACGGATTTGGAATCAAAACTAGCCTCATCTTACCTCTTTTGGCTACCCCATCGCCAGCAAACCAATCATAAACTAATTTTTAAAAAGATTTTTCAAATGAAAGGAAAATCAACAATCAATTGCCAAATATCAAGCGCCTTTTAATAGCACGCATGCGCATGGATCACTGGAGACTTCCTGTTAAAAGTAAAGAGAAAAAAAATTAAAATATTTCTCACCTTCACTTTTCCTATCCCTATTTTGAAGCCTTTTGTCTTGGTCTCCTTCTTGCTTTTTATTCCTCTTTCCGCCTCCCCCCACCCCCACCCCCCCCCTTTTTTTTCTGTTTCTAGATTTTTCTTTTCCATGGTTCATTCCTTGTTTCTTTTGTTTTCTGTTTTTAAAAAAAAATCCACATCGGTGTTCTTGTTTTTCTTGTACAAGTCTGCATAACTTTTTTTTAAAAAAAAAACGCACAAGTAAATCCCATTTTGATTTGAGCATGGTTTTGTGTGTTCTTAGCTTTTTCATTTTCTCTTTTTAACTCCTCATCAGAAACTTAAATCCAGCCAGAGTCTGAGGTGATAGGCAAAAGATGATATGAAATGTAACTGTTGTGCAGAAGGCAAACTACTTAATCCTACCAGCTGTTCAAAGAAGTGTTATTTATAATAGACCAGATCCTCTGGTTTAATCATTGAAATATCCATAACTCAATTAACAAAAAACAGAAAAGTACTCAGCAAGTCAGGCAACATCCATGGAGAGAGAAACAGAGTTAATATTTACAGTCAATGACCTTTTCTCAGAACGAGTCAGTCTGTACCTGTAAAGAAAAGGGTGATAATGATTCTGATTTTTAAAAAAAGTACACCGGAAACATAACTAGTCATTTGGTAGTACAGAACTTGAATATTGCTGAAAAAAAGAGACATTTTTTTGTTGAAACTTTTCATCTTACACTCATCAGGGCAATTCACAAGAAAATACCAATGTTGTTTCCCCTAACGTTGGTATCTTCTTACGAATTGTCCTGATGAATGCAAGACGAAAAGCTTAGAGAAAAGAAAATCTCTTTTTCAGCAATACTCAAGAAACATAACTTGTGCTTTCTGGTTACAGATGTTGACTGAATTGCTGGATATTTGCACAATTTTCTGTTACTATAAACAGTCATCAAGTGATGCATGCACTGTATTAAAACGTGCTTGATATTTAGCAATTAATTGGTTTTCATTCAATTTAAAAATGCCGGTCTGACAAAAAGTTATCAACCCGAAATGTTAACTTGGTTCCTCTCTCTGCAGATGCTGCCTGACCTGCTGAGTGTTTCCAGCATTTTCTGTTTTTGTTTTGGATTTCCAGCATCTGCAGTGTTTAGCTTTTGTGGCAATTGCAACTCGTTGATACTGTTTCATCTACTTTTGAGGTGATAATGACTGTGCTACTTTTATATGTTAGCAGTTTCTCTTGAATCTTTTGCTGAATATGTTAAGTAATTTGTGCTTTGAGTGGGAGACACTTATGCTCATTATGATTATTGCATGGTGAATATTTTATATTGAACTCCATGGTGTGGCACGGTGTAAATCAGGTTAGCGGATCAAAGTTTGGTTCCTGTTCTGCTGTGAGTTAGCTGATCTTGGCTCCTGCACAGGCTATGAAGGGGGAGAAAAGTAGCCAGTGTTCCTGCTCTTGTTTGAAGTCCTGTAACTGTTTGCTGGAGAGCATGCTTGAGGACAGAATTGGGCTGCATATTGATGCTCTAAACAGATGAATAGCTTGTTGATGGCAGTGGCTCAGATCACATAGAAAGATAGCAGCTTGGATGAGGTAGCAGAAACTGCTGAAACTTGCATAGCATTTTGCTTCATGAAACACAAAAGTCTGAGACATCTTCGATATAAGAGCAGTAGATGCAAATGTATCAAAAGTGAGAAAGCATGTTGATATGACACAGTTGAACAGAGAGGTTTAGTTATCCACTTACACATTTTGAAAAGTTATCTTACAGTTCCAAAAAGCCATTAAAAATACTATGGGATGAAGAGGTCCATAACAAAGAGGTTTAGAATATGAAAGCAGGAAAAGCCACTGCAATTGTCGCTGCACTGATCAAACCTCACTTAATTAAAAACACAATGCTGGAAATACTTAACAGGTCAGCATCCATAGCTTGTCTTTTCTGCTTATAATGTTTCTGCTATACTTTTCATCAGAAACATCATATTCTGCCTTTTCTCTTTCTAGATACGAACTGACTTAATGTGCATTTCCAGTATTTTCTGTTTTTATTTCAGATTATCTGTTTTTCTTATCTTTTTCAATTGGAGTATTGTGTTCAGTTTGACAGTCTACCACAAGAAATACATAGTGCCTTTGAAGAAAGCCCAGTGACAATTTCACCACAATGATCAGCCATGATCATATTGAATGGCTGGGCAGGCTCGAGGGGTTGAATTGCCTACTCCTGCTCCTAGTTCTTATGTTCTTATGATGATCCCAGGCATAAAGGGACTAAATAATAAAAAACTGGGTAAACTTTGGTGTCATGCCCTACAGGAGGAATGTGAGGAAGAACTTTATTGACGCAGCAAGTGGTAATGACCTGCAACTTGCTGCCTGTGAGGGCGATGGAAAGGGAGATGATTAATGATTTCAAAGGAAATTGGATGGGCACTTGAGGGCGATAAACTTAGAATCATAGAATGGTTAGAGCGCACAAGCAGGCCATTCGGCCTTTTATGTCTGTGCTGGCGCTTTGCAGGCACTGTTCACCCAGTGTCACCCCCCTGTGTTTTCCCTGTTGCCCTACAAAATGTTATTTTCCAGATAATGATCCAGTTCCCTTCTGAAAGCCTCAATTGAGGCTTGCAGGGCTAATAGATAGAATGAGATTGACTAGATAGCTCTATAGAGAGCTAGCGTGGACTCAATGGGTTAAATGGCCTTTCTGCACTGTAATGACTCTAGAGATGAGGTTAAGGGTTGGTTTGATCACAGTGTTTAAAACAATGATAGGAGTTGATAGGGTAAATAAAGGCACAACTTCCCTCCAATAGGGGGAATCCAGAACAAGGAGACACAATTATTGAATGCACGTTAAATCCGTTGCCTACATTACAACAGTGAGTACGATTCAAAAGTCCTTAATCGGTTGTAAAGCACTTTGAGAGGTTCGGTGGTTGTGGAAAAAAAACGCTTCCATTAATGCAAGTCTTTCTTTTTCTTAAAGCAATTGCAGAAAAACTTACTTCACTTCCAAAAGTGAAATCCAAAAATCAATCGGTTTAAGGTGTTGGGGGAGGGGGAGTAGGCACTTAGTTGGGAAGCAAGGGTAATGAGGGATGTGGGGAAAGGACAGTAAATAAGAATTAAAAACAAGGGTTTCCATCATTTACAGAAGTGCCAGAGTGACTGTGATGTTGTACGTATCCCAACAAGAATCTGCCTCAAACAAAAACATAGTTAAGACAGGAGGAAGAAAAGTTTGATATCTAGAACCAACACATGGCAACACTTTATCATCTGTTTGTGCATTCTACCTTTGATAGAACAGTTTCATCTGCAAGTTTTCATCTCTGCCCCATTGTTTCTGCAGCTGTAAAACTTTATTGTAGACTGTTAGTTTCATTAATTCTATAGTTGCATCTATAGTTGCGAAGATAGTCTGGTTGAAAACTGATTTAATTATGCAGGAAAGGTTTGATCAAGTCACTTTGCAAATGTTGTAATGCAAGGCTTTTGTGTGAATGAGAAAGTGCTGGAACTTTGTTGCTGCTAGCTTCATACTGGTCTGAGTGCAGGTTTCAAACCTGGTCTAAAGGAGGGATTTATGTTCTTAATACATTCCTTTTAGAATAAAAGGTTATCTGTGCTCATCGAGGTGGACGACTTTTTTTAAAAAACCTATAATTTTTAGTTACTGTGTGCTTCTTAATCATCTTGCTCTGGATAAATGGAAGTACTGATCAGCCATGATCTAATACAATGGCAGAACAGGCTTAAGGGGCTTAATTGGCTACTCCTGTTTGTTTGTGCAGCAGACATGGTGGTGAGTTTTGCTTGCACCTCCCCCTCCCCTCCCCTCCCCCATCTCCCATGTAGTTTTCACCACTCCTGGTTGCACTGAACCATGTTGGTGCAAGGTTTTGTGGGTAACCTCCGAATTCACTATTCATTCTCTGGGATGGAGAAGGGCAGATGTCACAGCTCAGTCCTCTGCTCACGTGATGCTAGTATAGATGCACCTTCCAGCAGTGGTCACTGAATAGTAAGCAGTAGGTGGAACTTTCATTTATCCTGGCCTGGAGGTACTGCCATTAATTGTAATGTTGCTGCAACTGAGATCGACTTACCCAGGAGAGTCGGAACCAGTTCTGATCTGTGTCAATCAGTTACATCACAGCTTTATCAACTGAGCATTAGGGAAAACTCTGATGATGAGCTCTGCCATATGTCATAGTCGTCCGTAGGAATGAATGCGCACTCTTGGCCTACTCGTGTCAAGCTTTCTGGTTGTATAGGATGTGGGTGTGCGAAAAGTTAATGATGAAACCCTTTAGGGATTGGATATTTTAAATTAACTGTTTGGTCGTAGAAATTAAACAGTGTGCTTATTTACATTAAGTGATAACACGTATTTAAAGTTAGATGTGGCCAGTGAACTGTCTGAAACATTTGGGACTCTTAATCTATAATTCATTTGATATCCGCACCCAATTGATTGGAATTTTGTTTTTGCTCGTTGTGAGCCCGATATACTAGAACAGCAGCAACTTGCATTTACATATCACCTTTTTAACAGAGTAAAACGTCCCAAGGTGCTTCATTGATGTGTTATCAAACAAAATTTGGTACTGGGACAGGTGAGCACATCTTTGATTAAAGAGGTGAGTTTTGAAGAGCATCTTGGCGGAGAACAGAGAGAAAGCATCGAGAATCTAGGAAGGGAATTGCCAGCTGAAGGCATTGCCCCAATGGAGGTGCGAAGGAAATTAAGGATGCAGAAAGCCAGAATTGAAGGAATGCAGAATTCTCGGAGGAGGAGTCAGGCTTGAGAATGTTAGAGTAAGGGAAGAGCAAGGCCATGGAGAGATTTAAACACAAGGATGAGAATTTTAAGATGAAGGTTTTGCTAGACTGGGAGATGACAATGGTCAATGAAGAAGTACAAAAGTTGGCAATGTACCATTTAATCAAATGATCTGCTTTAAAGAGATATTTCAGGGCCTTTTCAGCAACCCTGGATTGATGTTGGAGCCGATTGCCGAGGTGCTGGGGTCGAAGGAAAGGCTACAAATACTTTATAAAGAAATAAATTGTCTTTGTATTTATCATCCTCCAAAGAAATATTACTTATTATACTGGCTTTCAAGTATTATATCTACTAAATGTATTTTTTTAACGAGGATTCATAAGCTTGCACAAATTTTCACTAACCTGTTTCTTATTAAAAATGAATGAGGTAGCATGTCCCAGTGAATTCCAGGTAAAAAATCCTATCACAGTAACCCTATAAATAAACATCCTAAATAATCAATTGCTGAGTGTTAGGGCAGTGGATACAAGAAACAGGAGATACAGTGCAATATGATGAAGCATGATCAAAAGACTAATGCTTTGCCTTTTTTTTAACAAAGCTGTGTTGATTGTGTACAAGCTCTCCCAATATATGCTGATTTAGTTTTTGGCTGAGCTCTACTTAAATACTGGAAGTTTAACTTATTGCAAAAATTCCGACGTTTCTGTTGCTTAGGTGAGCAGGAACTCTGGTGTTGATTATAGAGTATTACAGATATCTTGTAGGCGTTCTTCACTCACTATCTTAACATAGGTGTCCGTTGATTTTATGTATTCCTATTTGCCATTCAAAAAAATACAAAGGGGATAGCAGATTCTCAATCTTCAAAGATTACACCAGTGTTTGGTATCTTTATCTTTTCTTTACCAACAAATCTTTTCTTTGACAACAAATGGTCACCATTTCATTGGCCCATTAAAATTCCATGTTATCTTGAGTCAAGTCAAACATTGGACTATAGATGTGATGAATTGCCTGATCGTGTGCAGTACAAAGTGAGTGGGAATCAAGAAAAGTTGCAATTGCTCCATAGTTTGAAGTGAGTGTTTTAAGTTTCAGAAAAAACATAGATCCTCTTCCCCCTTTTCTCCTGGAGGCAGTGATTAATGTTGTGTCATTCTGTTGGAACATAACTTTGAGCTATGTCACTCTTGAGGAGTCCTTGTTTATATGAAGACTGTTGTTTGAAGATGTGAGAAATTCCTTCAGGTCAAATTTCACCAAAAGAGGAATGTTCTGTGGTCTTTCAAGGCTATCTGTTGCAAACAATGCTTCAACTAGCCACAGTGTGCGTTTCTAAATTCAGTAACCTAGCACTGAGGACTTTGAGACTTGCCTTTATTGTAATTATAAATTGTTTTGTCTACATTATAGTGTACATGTAATTGCATTATACTTCTATCCTTCTGAAAGTTCTTTTTCTTTGGGATCCTTAAGGTGCACGGTTCAAAGTTGAACAAAGATGTTCACTGTCTAGGGTTGCATATGGAGAATGAGATATTGAGAGAGCTCGTACTGGGCTTATGTTCTACATTTGCCATCAGATTTCTAAATATCTCATTCTTTGTATGCAAGCTTAGACACTGAACATCAATTCTAATATTGATCCCTGCATTTTGACAATGCATTATGTCGCCTTACAGATCCACAAAAAAGGGATTCACAACAATCCCAGCATTAGGCAAAAAAGTTTAATCTCAGAGGGTGAGAGTAGAGGTTAGAATAGACAGAATACAATCTGGAGGCCGAGTGTTAGGAGGAGATTCGGAAGAGGTGAGGAGTAGCAGAAAGCTGAGCTGATTGAGAAGAGGGCCCATAGAAAAGGCCCAGAATCCTGCACCACCTCAGTTCACCTTCATCTGCAGCAAGTGGAGCGGAAACTGCCACGCCAGAGTGTGGGGCAGCCACACCAGGCAATGTTTAACATTGAGTTGAGCACTGAGGCACAGATCGTCATCTCATGAGACAGAAGGCTGTGAGATAGGAATTGTTAAAAGTGTGCAAATGCTTTGCCACATGGAGCCGTTGAAGTGCTGCTGTTACTGCTATGGGACGAGTGGATAACTGTTTAAAGCAATGGATCATATTTGGAATACTATGTATAGTTCTGGTTACCTTATGAAAAGGATGTAGAGGCACTGGAGAAGTTGAAAAAAGGATTTCCCTGGTGATAACAGAACTGCGAGGTTATGACCACCATTGATTGAAAAATGCCAAAAAAAACAGCTCGAGCTGAAGCACAAGCAGATGATGAGCCAAGAACCTGCCTTCGGGCAGAGCACACATGAATGAATGAATCCATCAGGAAAGGATGAACAGGCTGGAAAAGAGAAGGCTGAAGGTGACCTAATGAAGTCTTTAAAAGTATGAAAGAATTTGATTGCACTGCCACAGGGAGTGTCTTTGCACTTGTGGGGAAGAGAGGAACCCAAGGCTATGAATATCAGATAGAAATTGAAAAGGGAATTCAGAAGAAACGTCTTTACCTAGAGTGTTGAGAGTATAGAACTTGTTACCACAAGAACAGGTTGAGGTAAATAGTGTAGATTCATTTAAGGGGAGATTAGATAAGCACATGAGGGAGAAGGGAACAGAGTGTTCTGCTGATGATGAGAAAAGGTGGGATGGGAGGAGGCTTGATATGTGGCAGCCATCTGTCCCTTAAGATGATGGTTTGCGCCATGGTGGTTAACCCTGTGAACGTTGCCTGATCTGCCTAAGGAGCTCCACTCTGCCATGGCTGTTTGCTCTACTTGTTGCAGAGGAAGACAGTGAGCTGAGAGAGTGCACAATTCACTGCTTCTGTTCTCTCTGGGCCCTCTTCTTGGCCAGCTGAGCTTTTTGTTACTGCTTTCCTCTTCCAATGCCCTTCCAAACAGTCCGGCTTCTAAGGCCATAGCCATCAGTGATGGTCTCCCAGTTGTCCGTGTCAATGTTCACCATCTTCATATCTTACTTGTAAGTGTCCTTATAGCGGCGCTATGGACGACACGGGGTTGTAGCCCAGTAGCCAGTTCACCATAGAAAAGACTGGGTATACGGCCATCATCTATCTGATGAACGTGGCTGAGCTAGTGCAGGAGATGCCAAGGATACATTTGAGAGGTTGAAGGTGGAAACTTTTCAGCCTATTCTCCAGGCTAGCATTTATTGTCCAGATCTCATGACTGTTGAGGAGTGCGCTGAGGATTCAGGGTAGGCTTGAGTGGAGCATAAACACTAGCATGGTCTTATTGGGGCCAAGTGGCTTGTTTCTGTGCTTTACATTCTATGTAAGATGCAGGGCTTGCAGAATGGTCAGACAAATCAGTTTTGGATTGCTGTAGTGAAAACCTAGTATAGACATGAAAAGCAAAATATGTATGTACGCACGCATTAGGAACAGGAGTAGGCCACTCGGCCCTTCAAGCCAACTCTACCATTCAATAAGGTCATGGCTGACTTGATTGTAACCTCAAATCCACATTCCTGCCTATCCCGATAATCTTTCACTCCCACCTTGCTCATCAAGAGTCTATCTTCCTATCTTAAAAATATTCAAAGACTTCTTACACCGCCTTTTGAGGAAGAGAATTCCAAAGACTCGCCTTCTGAGAAAAAAGTTCTCCTCATCTTTGTCTTAAATGGACGATCTCTTATTTTTAAATAGTGGCCCCTAGTACCAGATACTCCCACAAGAGGAAACATCCTCTCCACATGGCCCCTGTCAAGACCCCCAAGGATCGATCTTGTTTCAATCAAGTCGCTTCTTACTCTTCTAAATTCCAACGGATACAAGCCTAGCCTGTCCAACCTTTCCTCATGAGACAATCTACCCAATCCAGGTATTAGTCTAGTAAACCATCTCTGAACAACTGCTTCCAATGCATTTACATCCTTCCTTAAATAAGGAGACCAATACTTTACATAGTACTCCAGATGTGGTCTAACCAATGCCCTGTACAGCTGAAGCATAATCTCCCTACTTCTGTATTCAACTTCCCTCACAATAAAAGATAACATTCTATTTGCTTTCCTAATTACTTGCCGCATCTGCATACTAGCCTTTTGTGATTCATGCACTAGGGCCCTAGGTCCCTCTGCAATCTCTCACCATTTAGATAATATGCTTCTTTTTTATTTTCCCTGCCAAAATGGACAATTTCACACTTACCCACGTTATCCTCCATTTGCCAGGCCTTTGCCCACTCACTTAACCTATCTATATCTCTTTGTAACCAACCTCCTTATGTTCTCAGAGATAAAAACAAAAAACTACTGCGGATGCTGGAAATCCAAAACAAAAAGAATTACCTGGAAAAACTCAGCAGGTCTGGCAGCAGCTGCCAGACCTGCTGAGTTTTTCCAGGTAATTCTGTTCTCCTTATGTTCTCTATGCATATCCTACCTATCTTTGTGTCATTCAGCAAATTTAGCAACCATACCTTTGTGGCCTTCATCCAAGTTATTTATATAAATTTTAAAAAGTTGAGGCCCCAACAGTGAGTCCTGTGGCATACTACTTGTTACATCTTGCCAACCAGAAAAAGACCCATTTATGCCTACTCTGTTTCCTGTTAGCTAGCCAATCTTCTGTCCATGCCAATATATTACTCCCCTATACCATAAGATTTTATTTTCTGCAAAAATCTTTGATGTGGCACCTGACCAAATGCCTTCTGGAAATCTAAATAAAGTGCATCCACTGGTTCCCTTTATCCACAACATAAGTTACTTCTTCAAAGAACTCCAATCAGTTGGCAAAATGTGATTTTCCTTTCACAAAACCATGTTGACTCTGCCTGATTACCCTGAATTTTTTCAGGTGCCCTGTTATAACGTCTTTAATAATAGCCTATGACAGATGTTAAGCTAGTTGACCTGTAGTTTCCTGCTTTCTGTCTGTCTCCCTTTTCGAATAAAGGAGTTAGATTTGCTATTTTCCAATCTAATGGAATCTTCTTGGAAACTAGGGAATTTTGGAAAATTAAAACCAATGCATCAACTATCTCACTAGCCACTTCTTTTATAACCCTTGGATGAAATCCATCAGGACCCAGGGACTTGTCAACCTGCAGCTCCAACAATTTTCTGAGTACCACTTCTCTGGTGATTGTAATTTTTCTGAGTTCCTCCCTCTCTTCCATTTCCTGATTTACAGCTTTTTCTGGGATGTTACTTGTGTCCTCTATAGTGAAGAATGGTGCAAAATACTTGCATCTCCTTATTTTCCATTATTAATTCCCCAGACTCACTTTCTACAGGACCAATGCTCACTTTGTTAACTCTTTTTAAGTGTGTATAGCAACTCTTACTATTTGTCTTTATATTTCTAGCTAGCTTTCCTTCCTTATTAGTCTTTTTGTCACTTATTACTGTTTTTAAAAATATTCTGTTCAGTCTTCTGACCTGTTTCCCATCTTTGCGCAGTTATAAGCTTTTATTTAAGTTTGGTACTATCTTTAGTTTTTTAGCTAACCCTGGATGATGGGTCCTCCCCTTGGAATTTTTCTTTCTTGTTGGAATATATCTATTCTGTCTATTCTGAAATATCCCCTTAAATGTCTGCCACTTCATCTTTATTGACCTACTCCTTAACCTAATTTGCCAGGTCACTTTAGCTAGCTCTGCTTTCATGCCCTCATAATTGCCCTTATTTAAGTTTAAAATACTAGTCTTGGACCCACTCTTCTCTCCCTCAAACTGAATATAAAGTTCAATCATATTATGATTGCTGCTATCCAGGGGCACCTTCACTATGAGGTAATTAATTAATCCTTTCTCGTTGCACAATACCAGGTCTAGTATAGCTTATTCTCTCTGGTGCCAGAACGTGCTGTTCTGAGAAACTATTCTGAAAACATTCTATGAATTCCTCATCTAGGTTACCTATGCCCATTTGATTTTCCCAGTCTATATGCAGATTAAAATCCCTGATAAACTCCCATTTCTTTCTTCCTTTATATCCTGTCCTACTGTATGGTTACTGTTAAGGGGCATGTGCATCACTCCCACAAATTACTTCTTGCCTTTATTATTTCTCATTTCAACCCAAACCATTTCTACATCCTGATTTCCTGAATTTAGGTCATCCCTCTATTGTGCTGATGTCACCTTTAATTAACAAAGCCACCCCTTCACCTTTCCCTAGCTTCCTGTCCTTCCTAAATGTCACTTCAATATTCAGGTCCCAATCTATGTCACCCTGCAGCCGTGTCTCTGTAATGGCTATCAGATCATACTTATTTATTTCTATTTGCGCACTCAGTTCATCTGTTTTGTTTTGAAAGCTACTTGTATTCAGACACAGAGCCTTTAATTTTGTCCTTTTACTATTTTTGTAACCTCTAGCCTTAACTGCTGATTTACTGAAATTTGTACTCCCTGTACTCTGTCCCTTTCTGTCACAGTCCGCTTATCATTTCTCATGTTAATACCCTTCTCTCTTGTCTTTTCTTAATTCTCTGATTTACCACATTTCAAATTTGATCCCTTGCCCCTACTGTTTAGTTTAAAGTCCTCTCTACTTCCCTAGTTATGCGACTTACTAGAACAGTTTTCCCAGCATGCATCAAGTTTTTTTAATTCATTCATGGGATGAGTGTCATTGGCTCAGCCAGCATTTATTGCCCATCCCTAATTGCCCTTGAGAGGGTGGTGGTGAGTTGCCATCTTGAACCGCTGCAGCCCCTGTGGTGTAGGTACACCCACAGTGCTGTTAGGGAGGGAGTTCCAGGATTTTGACCCAGCGACAGTGAAAGAACGGCGATGTATTTCCAAGTCAGGATGATGAGTGGCTTGGAGGGGAACCTCCAGATGGTGGTGCCCCATGTGTCTGTTGTCCTTGTCCTTCTAGATGGTAGTGGTCATGGGTTTGGAAGGTGCTGTCTAAGGTGTAGACCATCCCAACAGTACAGCCCCCATTTTCCCCTGTGCTGGTGTCAGTCCCCCACGAACCAGAACCCACTTCTCCCACACCAGCCTTTGAGCCACATACCCTATGCCAGAAGGGTTAGTGAAAATTATCTTTGGGGGTATCTATGTTTTATAGTATTTACTAATTACCATTGCAAAATCCTGGCTGCAATCTAGTTAGCACAATTTTTCTGTTTATGTAATCTACTGTATGACTGCAGAAAATTGCTTTGGGAACTAAATGTCTGTGCTCCAGAAGCATAGAAATTCCAGCACAGAAAGGGGCTATTAAGTGCTCGCTCTTCAACTGGAGCTATCCATTCTAATTCCTTTCTGCTGCTCTTTCTATGTATCTTTGTGTTTCCTTTTCAAATAGTTACCTGCTTCCTTTTTAACTGATGTTGTAAAGATATCTTTCTATTTGTGTTGGACTGTGCATTAAAATTACAATGGCTGCATTTTGAAAGACATATCTACTGGAACAGTGTGAGGCATATATACAATGTTGCTGTCCTGGAACAGAGCGTGCCATGCAAGACAGGACGGTGCTGAGGAAGAGTCTGGTCTAATGGAGAATTGCCTGGCAACAACATTTTAATTGGCTCCTGACCAGGGTTTGTTTGAGAGCAGTGCAGCAGAATAGCTCCTAGCCTGAAAGGAAAAAGACCTAAAACCTCTCTCTCCTGTGTGTGTAAGATTCCAATAATTCTACAATAATAGCTAGCTGGCTTTTTCTCCTCAGATCTCTAACCTGCTCTCTCTCTCTGAAAACCCCTGTCAAGAGGCAATGGGGAAAATCTCTGTTAGAGACATTGAAAGGCAAGTACTCAACCAGTGAACTAAAGACTGAAAATACTGGAAGACCACCTTGTGTCATCAACAAAGAACTGAAAGGAATTTAGAAGACTTCGATCAAAATCAACCCATCGAATCTTGTACACCAGAATTGGTGCTATTGAACTGTTTTATCCCACCCTTAAGATCCATCTTTTTGTGTGTCTTTTATGCGTATAAGGATTTAAGAAGGGGTAGAGTTTAGGTTATTGAGCTAGAAGTTAGCAGTTCATATTTCTTTCTTTTACCACTGGTTCAAGACAATTTGTTAAATAAACAGTTATTTACTTATTAAGTTTACAAACCTGGTGCTCGTATTCTGTTAACCTAAATTAAACAATTAGGTGAAAAATCAAACCTTTTCACATTTGTCACAGCTTGGGGAGCAGTGGGGCTTGATATTCCAGTGCACTATCCCCAGTGAGTCGTGACAAAGTTATGATTTCGACCTCAGTCGTTACTTGTTGTAATAACGGTCTCAGAAATTGCAAGTCTCAGCTTGGCTCAGTGGTGGCACTCTTGCCCCAAGTCAAAAAAGAAACATGGCTCCAATCCCTGTTTCAGAACTGAGTGCATAATCTAGGCAGGCGTTCTAGTACAGTACAGTAATGAAACTTTATCAGAAGGCTGAGACCTTACAATTTCACTCGAAATGAGCTCTAGATTTCAATTGTGGTACTGTGAGTAACTCTCAAATGGAAATGATTTATTTCCATTTGGGCTGGGAGAGAGTGGAGTGAAATTTTAGGAGGGAGAGTTTGATTTAAGTGTTCGATCAGTTGCTCTACTGAAGTTAGGAAAATCCTGTGTCTCTTTTTTTGGCAAGAAAATGCAACTATATCATGAAAAAAAAATGTGGGAACTTTACTGAACCACACCTCAATCAACGAACCACAGCTAGGCAAGTCATGTATGAAAGCTCTGAGGTAGTTGGAGTGGGAAATCTACTGAGACCCACAAGTGAAAGGGAAATAAGCTATACTACATCACTAATTTGTACTGCTTCAGCTTAACGGTGGCATTGTTTTGTGTGTAGTGGTGGTGTCTGTTCGTATAGATGTTCGTTGTTTGCAAGCTGTAGAATCTTGCGCAATAACTCATACAGGAAGATTAATAATTTTAACACTGTCACTGCAAGTTTATAGAGGAAAATCAGTTAATTTCCAATAAATTCCATATTTCATAGTACGTGCAACACATCGTGATTCATAACTCCTTATGCTGTCAGAATGTGTGTTTATTCCTAATTTTAATGCTGCTGCACTGTGTGAAGCTTTTTATCATGCATGAATGTCAGTTGTATTATCAGGTAAAATTTTAAGTACTTCCCAGTAGATTGTGTGGTGTTGAAGCTTTCAGATCAAATACAGTAACATTGCCATTTAATTCTTGGCAGTGTTGAGTTGGTAGATCTTGAACTGGCCAGAGCAATTGGCTTCAGTATCCACTGATGAGATTTGTGGGGCGGGGATGGGGAATCTAACCAGGTTCTCCCTTTTTGCTCACTTAAGTGGCACATTCATTTCCTTCATTGTGCATCGATTCAGACATGCTATTGAAGCTTTTCAGAGTTGAATAATTTGGACATTTAACCTTGCGTGTGATGAATGGCCATTGGTACGGGTGGAATGGTACTTAAATATGACTCGCCTTTTTTGGGGTAATGAGGTCAGAAAGCCGGCTTTGGAAGACCTTTTGGTTCTGAATGGGAAGAATATTAAATTCAAGCCCCACTCCAGCATCTGAGCATGTGATCTAGGCTGACATCTCAGCACAGGAATTGCTACACTGTTTGGAGGGATTGCTTTTTTTGGATGAGACATTAAAATGAGGTACATGTTCAGGTACATATAAAAGATCCCATGTCACTACTTTAACATTCCCCCCTCAAGCAGCATAACCTAAGGAATAAAACTAACTTATCACCAGGGAATGTCAGGTAGGCATGGAAAAAAGAGGCAACTTTTTTTTAGGAAAGCACCAAGGGAGGTTTCAAATTACAAAGAGGGGAAAAATATAGACAACTTACATAAGACAAATCACTTAAATTTGTACATTAACCTGACTAAAGGATGGGAGAATCTGAGGACCAAACCTGGGGATAGGAACCTCCAGCTCAAGAGGCCAGAATCCTACTAGTTTGAGGATGGGTAGTGCACCACAAGGACAAGTCGACAAATTGAAAGGCTTGAATTGCAAAATATCAGCATGGTTGACATGGGATTTTGCAGTAGTAATAGAGAAATTGTCAGCATTTGCAGTCATTGCTGCACTGAAACTGACAGCAACTTCAGGAGTCCACATCGGCACAGTTAAATCCAGAAATTGCTATCAGTGATTCTACATTTCTCCTTATGGTATGTTGTTCAAGGACAGTCCAGTGATTTCCATTTTTACACTATTAGGAAGGCACAGCGTAGGTCTCGTTCCATGCTAAGGTTTTTTTTATTCATTCATGGGATCAGAGCTTCACTGGCTGGGCCAGCATTTATTGCCCGTCCCTAGTTCCCCTTGAGAAGGTGGTGGTGAGCTGCCTTCTTGAACCGCTGCAGGCCATGTGGTGTAGGTGCGCACACACTGCTGTTAGGGAGGGAGTTCCAGGATTTTGACCCAGCAACAGTGAAGGAACGGCAATACATTTCCAAGTCAGGATGGTGAGTGACTCGAGGGGAACTTCCTGGTGGTGGAGTTCCTGTGTCTGCTGCCCTTGTCCTTCTAGATGGTAGTGGTCGTGGGTTTGGAAGGTGTTGCCTAAGGAGCCTTGGTGAATTCGTGCAGTGCATCTTGTAGATGGTACCATATTGCTGCTACTGTGTGTCAGTGGTGGAGGGAGTGAATGTTTGTTTGTGGATGTGGTGCCAATCAAGCAGGCTACTTTGTCCTGGATCATGTCCAGCTTCTTGAGCATGCAACTCGTCCAGACAAGTGGGGAGCATTCCATCACACTTCTCTGACCTGCCCTTGTAGCCACAGTATTTATATGGCTAGTCCAGTTCAGTTTCTGGTCAATGATAACCACCAGGATGTTGATAGTGGGGGATTCAGTGATGGTAATGCCATTGACCGTCAAGGGGCGATGGTCAGATTCTGTCTTGTTGGAGATGTTCATTGCCTGACACGAATGTTACTTGCCATTTGTCAGCCCAAGCCTGGATATTGTATTGCATTTGGACATGGACTGCTTCAGTATCTGAGGAGTCACAAGTGGTGCTGAACATTGTACAATCATCAGCGAACATCCCCACTTCTGACCTTTATGATGGAAGGAAGGTCATTGATGAAGCAGCTGAAGATGGTTGGGCCAAGGACACTACCCTGAGGAACCCCTGCAGTGATGTCCTGGAGCTGAGATGACTGACCTCCAACAATCAAAACCATTTTCCTTTGTGCTAGGTATGACTCCAACCAGTGGAGAGTTCCCCCCCCCCCCGCCCCGTTTCCCATTGACTCCAGTTTTGCTAGGGCTCCTTGATGCAACATTCGGTCAAAATGCAGCCTTGATGTCAAGGGCAGTCGATCACGCCTCACATTGGGAGTTCAGCTCTTTTGTCTGTGTTTGAACCAAGGCTGTAACAAGGTCAGGAGCTGAGGAACCCAAACCGGGCGTCACAAAGCAAGTTATTGCTAAGCAAGTGCCGCTTGATAGCACTGTTGATGACCCCCTTCCATTCTTCTACTGATGATGGAGAGTAGACTAATGGGGCGATCATCGACTGGGTTGGATTTGCTCTGCTTTTTGTGTACAGGACATACCTGGGCAATTTTCCACATAGCTGGGTAGTTGCCAGTGTTGTAGCTGTAATGGAACAGCTTGGCTAGGGTGCAATAAGTTTGGGAGCACTAGTCTTCAATACTATTGCCGGAATATTGTCAGGGCCCATAGCCTTTGTAGTATCCAGTGCAGCTGCTTCTTGATGTCACATGGAGTGAATAGAATTGGCTGAAGACTAGCATCTGTGATGCTGGGGACCTCCAGAGGAGGCCGAGATGAATCATCCACTCGGCCCTTCTAACTGAAGATTGTTGCAAATACTTCAGCCTTTTGTTTTGCATTGATGTGCTGGGCTCCCCCATCGCAGGTATGTCCTGTTTGCAAAAAACAGGACAAATCCAATCTGGCCAATTGCTGCCCCATCAGTCATCTCTTGATCAGTAAAGTGATGGAAGGTGTCATCAACAGTGCTATCAAGCAGCACTTGCTTAATAATAACCTGCTCACTGACACTCAGTTTGGGTTTCGCTAGGGTCACTGAGCTCCTGAACTAATTACAGCCTTGGTTCAAACATGGGCAAAAGAGTTGAACTCTAGAGATGTGGTGAGAGTAACTACCCTTGACATCAAGGCAGCCTTTGACTGAGTGTGGTATCAAGGAGCACTAGCAAAACTGAAGTCAATCGGAATCAGGGGAAAACTCGCTGCTGGTTGGAGTCTTACCTAGCACAAATGAAGATGATTGTGGTTGTTGGAGGTCAGTCATCTCAGTTCTAAGACATCACTGCAGGAGTTCCTCAGGATAGTGTCCTCGTCCCAACCATCTTCAGCTGCTTCATCAATGACCTTCCTTCCATCATAAGGTCAGAAGTGGGGAAGTTCACTGATGATTGTACACTTTTCAGCACCATTTGCAACTCCACAGATGCTGAAGCAGCCCATATTCCAATGCAGCAAGACCTGGACAATATCCAGTCTTGGGCTGACAAGTGGCAGCTAACATTTGTGCCACACAAGTGCCAGGCAACAACCATCTCCAACAAGAGAGAATTTAACCATCGCTCCTTGACATCCAATGTTATTACCATCATTGAATCCCCCAATATCAACATCCTGGGGTTATCGTTGACCAGTAACTAGCCATATAAATACTGTGGCTACAAGAGCAGGTAAGAGGCTCGGAATCCTGAGACGAGTAACTCACCTCCTGACTCCCCAAAGCTTGTCCACCATCTACAAGGCACAAATCAGGAGTGTGATAGAATACTCCCCACTTGTCCTAGATGAGTGCAGCTCCAACAACACTCAGGGGGCTCAACACCATCCAGGACAGAGCTGCTTGATTGGCGCCCCATCCTCAAACGTTCACTCCTTCCACCGCCGATGCACAGTGATAGCGGTGCATGCCATCTACCAGATGCACTGCATCAACTCACCAAGGGCCAGAGGGCAAAATCTCAGAGTAAGGGGTCACCCATTTAATACAGAAATGAGGAAGAACTTCTTTTCTCAGAGGGTTGTGAACCTGTGGAATTCTTTACCGCAGAGGGCTGTTGGGGCTGGGTCGTTAAGTATATTGAAGGCTGAGATAGACAGACAGATTTTTAATCAGTAAGGGAATCGAAGGTTATGGGGAAAGGGCAGGAAGGTGGAGTTGAGGATTATCAGATCAGCCATGATCTAATTGAGTGGAGGAGCAGATTCGATGGGCAGAATGGCTCCTACATCTTATGGTCTTATGGTCATTGAGGATGGGGATATTTGTGGAGCCGCCTCCTCCAGTTTAATTGTCCATCACCATTCAGACTAGATGTGGCAGGACTGCAAAGCTTAGATCTGATCCGTTGGTTGTGGGATCGCTTAGCTTTGTCTATTACATGCTGCTTCAGCTGTTTGGCATGCAAGTATTCCGGTGTTTTAGCTTCACCAGGTCGACACCTTATTTTTTTCGGTATGCCTGGTGCTGCTCCTGGCATGCCCTCTTGCACTCTTCTTTGAACCGGGTTTGATCCCCTGGCTTGGTGGTAATGGTAGAGCGGGGGATATGCATGGCCATGAGGTTACAGATTGTGGCTGAGCACAATTCTGTTGCTGCTGATGGCCCACTGCACCTCATGGGTGCCCAGTCTTGAGTTGCTAGATCTACTTATAAAAGTGCAGTTGAGGATTATCAAATGAGCCATGATCTCATTGAATGGCAGAGCAGACTCGATGGGCTGAATGGCCTACTTCTGCTTCTACATCTTACAGTCTTATGTTTGAAACCCATTCCATTGAGCAAGTTGGCAGTGCCACACAACACGATGGAGGGTATCCTCAATGTGAAGGTGGGGCATCGTCTCCACAAGGACTGTGCGGTGGTCACTACCAATACTGTCATGGATAGATGCACCTGCAGCAGGCAGGTCTGGTGAGAACGAGGTCAAGTATGTTTTTCCCTCTTGTTGGTTCTCTCACCATCTGCCGCAGACCCAGTTGAATAACCATGCCCTTTAGGACTCAGCCAGTTCGGTCAATAGTGGTGCTACCAAACCATTTTTGTTGATGGACGTTGAAGTCCCCCACCCGGAGTACATTGTGTGCCCTTGCCACCCTCAGTGCTTCCTCCAAGTGATGCTTAACGTGGAGGAGCACTGATTCATCAGCCAAGGGAGCGCGGTACATGGTAATCAGCAGGTTTCCTTGCCCATGTTTGACCTGATGCCATGAGACTTCATGGGTTCCGGAGTTGATGATTAGGACTCCCAGGGCGACTCCCTCTTGACTGTATACCACTGTGCCGCCACCTCTGCTGGGCCTGTCCTGCCGGTAGGACAGGACATACCCAGGGAATGGTGATGGTGGTGTCTGGGACGATATCTGTAAGGTATGATTCAGTGAGGATGGCTATGTCAGGCTGTTGCTTGACTAGTCTGTGAGACAGCTCTCCCAATTTTGGCACTAGCCTCCAGATGTTAGCAAGGAGGACTTTCCAAGGTCGACAGGGCTGAGTTTGCTGTTGTCGTTTCCAGTGCATAGGTCGATGCCGGGTGTTCCGTCCGGTTTCATTCCTTTTTTGAGTCTATGTAGCTGTTTAGTACAACTGAGTGGCTTGCTAGGCCATTTCAGAGGGCAGTTAAGAGCGAACCACCTTGATGTGGATCTGGAGTCACAGGTAGGCCAGACCAGGTAAGGGTGGCAGATTTCCTTCCCTAACGGACATTAGTGAAACAAATGAGTTTTTACAACAATCGACAATGGTTTCATTGTCATCATTAAACTTTTAATTCCAGATTTTTATTGAATTCAAATTCCACCATCTGCCATGGGGGATTTGAACCCGGGTCCCCAGACGTTTCGTCTCTGGATTACTAGTCCAACGACAATACCTACATTGAAAAAATAGCTGTGTACAGCAATTAAAGGTTAACGGAAACGTCAGTTCTAAGTTCATATTTATGCACAGCCTCTATGGTCCTGAAAGAGTAATTTTATATTTGTGGAATGTCAGATTTCTCCATTTATGGTATAGTCCACATATTTTAAATTTTAAAGTTTGTTTTATATTTCAGCGCCTACCTAAGTCTGTTGTGTATGTCCCAATCTTTTGTGTTCCCCCTTGTAAAATGTTATAAAATGAAGAATAACCAGTGCTTTAAGTATTCTGGTTTGCTATCTGAGAGAACCTATGATTGGCTGCCTACCCGTTATGATGGACATCAATGGTGCTGGACACCTCGAGATCCCCTTGACTTGGAGCCACGTTTCAAATTAACGTCGGGGAAGGTGAAATCCATGCTACCAAGAATGCTACACCTTTGTGGGCAGCTTTCTTAGAGGTTAACGATGAGTACCACTGCTTCGCTGCTGACCACACAATCCACGCCATTATAAATCAGGAGTTGGTCACTGGATGAGTTTGGTAATTGGGTTTTAAAGGCCTGATGATTGTTGGAGAGAGATAAGGGGATCCACGGCTGAGACCCTGAGAAAGACCAGTTTAGTGTATAAGAAAAAACCTTGAAGATAATTGGAGCAATACAATTTTCAGTTTTGCAACAATTGATGATAATCCTGGATCGGTATGATTAGCTGGAAACCACGTTCCAAACCAGTGATTGGAGCTTTTCAAAATGGGAATACGCAACAAAAAATGTAATTAAGAGAATAACCTGTTTTGTTTTGCCAAATTTACTGATCCAAGATTTAGTTGTGTGGAGACTTCTTTATTAGACAATATTTTGCACACTTAGCTGTGTGGATTTTAGATTGTA
Source organism: Cetorhinus maximus (assembly GCF_964194155.1). Lineage (NCBI taxonomy): Eukaryota > Metazoa > Chordata > Chondrichthyes > Lamniformes > Cetorhinidae > Cetorhinus > Cetorhinus maximus. The sequence goes on from NC_135885.1 coordinate 5,706,313, forward strand.
CTTTGTGGTTGATTTGTAGAAACAGTAGACCTCATACTGTATATCAAATGAAGCTGTGATCTGGGCATAAAAAGATTGCTCGGAATTTACAGCAATTATTTGCATAGGGAATGTAGAGTGAGAACTCAATGTCCCAAAGTGCGTTACATCCAAATGATTCCAAACTCTAGTCACTATTGTAACCATAGGAAAGAAGTTTAAGGTTTATTTTTGGTAATTTTCTGAACTAGTTTTTATAAACCCCATTTAGGATCATTTAGAGGTATTGAAAACGTTCTGTGCATTTAATATTGGTGCTGTATAAACATATAGAAAGTTGTACAGTTTGAAGCAGCTTATTTCAGATTTCCAGAATCTGTGATATTTTGTTTTGCATTTTTCTTTCTCTCCCTCATTCCTACCCCCTCACCACCACCCCCACCATCTGCAGTAGTACGTGTAATTTTAAAAGGTGCTGGGGTTCTTGCAAACAATCATCTTCTGTGCATGGTTTGTTACGTTTGCTCATGCTGATTTTACCAGTGTCTGGCTGACACAGTGGTGTTGATAATGAGTTGGAGGCATGGCAGGACTTGCAGCAAACAAAGTCTACTTAAACAGCGCATAACAGCAAATAGTCTACAGAACCTGTCTTTGAAAAGTCTTACACAAAATACAGCCAACAGAAGTCATTGTCTACTGTTAGAAGCATGGCAATTTTTTCAAAATGCAGAGTGGATTATAGTTAATAATACAGATGATGTGCATAAAATTATTAACAGTTATAAGCAGAAACTTCTCAGTGTGATTGAGGGTGAAATTAACCTATCACCTCCATTCTGGTCGGGAATAGTGGTGGCAATATATGCAGCCATAATTTTATTTATTTTAAAGAAAAAACTATTGTTTTTTTTGCTATCAAGATGCCAGAGGGATAAGCTTTTTCACCTCCACCCTTCCAAAAGGCATTAACTGATGCTGATTCCAGTTGCCTTCCAGTACATCGCCCAATCATCTGGCATTGACACAATGGAATGAATGGCCTCCTCCTGCACCATAAATTTCCTACATTTTATATCTCTTCACTTGAGCATGAATACTGAGCTATTCAAAAGTGGTTAGTATCACTGCCAAATCTGATCCAGTCCTTCACTGACTTCAGTAGTTTTTTTCTTATTACTCAAGTGGTGCAAATGTAGAATTTGCTACCACTTGGAGTGGTTGAAGTCTTCTTATCGTGTCCACGGACAGTCTATACATGGTCCAGCTAGAACTGGACACATTTTTGCGCCTTGTTGTTGAATTCGGCAAGATCTGCAACAGTGCAGGGTTCCTCTAGCGATAGGCATTGCAGGAGATGTTGCATAGCCTGTGGCTCAGTTCCACATTCTCAAGTTGTCGGGCAGGTTGTATATCCCCATCTGCTTAGTGACACCTTTGAACGACCTACACCAGTCCTAAGTTTGTTAAGGCACTTCCAGGTTGCCCAGTTGCAATTAGCTCCTGGGGGAAGGCTTTCATCCAGTAGAATTTCCATCGCTGGGGGTTGTTTGAGACTGGCGAGCCGGTCCTTCCACAAGGCAATGCAGGCTTCAGATGGGATTGATTGTAATGGAACAACACTGTTCATGAAACTCTTCCTTGACTTTAGGCGGCTGGGTGTAGGTGTATGACCATGTAGAGGGTGCCTCTCATCTGATGTTTGATGGAGTCGCTCTTTCTTGCTGGCTACCGTTCTTCTTATATCGGGGGAGCGATACCCGCCAGGATATATAGGCTGTTGGTGTTTGTTGGTTTTAAACAACCTGTGATAAGTTGGCAGCTTGCATTCAGAACAGCATCCATTTTCTTAGCATGAGTAGATCTTTCCCATGCAGGGCAGGCGTATTCGGCAGTGGAATAGCAAAGTGCACTGGTTCACAATGTTTTCAAGCTTGCTCCCCATTTTGTGTTAGTGAGCTCACTTTTGCCTTTGTCTTTTCGATGTGGTTCTTGAAGATGAGGCATCTGTCAAGGGTGACTCCTAAGCAGATAGCGTGCTCGCAATGCGTCAGTGTTGCTCCACACCAGGTTACTTTAAGCTGGCGTTTGACTTCACTGTTTCTAAGGTGGAATGCACAAACTTAAGTCTTTGATGGGGTTGCGCGAAGGTGGTTTTCTTCATAGTAGGATGTTAGTCTCTCCAAGGCCTCAGAAAGCGTTTTCTCCACGGTGTTAAAATCAGTGCTTTGGGCAGTGACACATAAGTCATCAGCATATATAAAACGGCGTGTGACACCGTCTATAGGTTGGTCATTCGTGTAGATGTTGTACAGCAGCGGTGCAAGCACACTTCCCTGAGGAAGACCAATCTTCTGAATACGCCACCTGCTGTGCTTCCCACCTAGTTCAACATAGAACCGGCGATTCTGAAGCATGCTTCCTAACAGCTCTGTTAAGTGAATATCTTTTGTTATCGCTAGGATCTTGCAGAGGAGACATCTATGGTTCACTGTATCGTATGCTGCTGACAGGTCTACAAAAGCAGCACCCGTAATCATCCCTTGCTCAAAACCATGTTGTGTGAGATTGAGCAGTTGGCTTGTTGTTGATTTGCCGGGGCGGAAACCTGCTTGCTCTGGAATGATCTTCTCATCTACAGTTGGTGCTATCCGATTGAGTATCAGGTGTTCAAACAGCTTATTGGTGTGGCAAAGCAGTGAAATTGGCCGAAAACTCTTAGGATCTGAGGGATCTTTTCCGGGCTTTAATAGTGCTATTACATGTGCCTTCTGCCAAATATTAGGTAGCTTGTGTGTTGCCAGACAGCGGTTGAACAATTGTAGGAGCCATTTCTTTGCTTGCTGTCCAAAATGCTTTATCTGCTCTGTTGCTATGTTGTCAAGACCAATTGCTTTCCAGTGTTTTAGACTAGATATACCGGTTTCCAGCTCTTCCATGGTGCATGGTCCAGTGAAGCCAGGGTCATCGCTGTGCTTCTTCCTATCTAGTTGTGCTCTTGGTTGTTTCTTGTTGATTTTTCCATTTAGGAGCAACTGGTGTGCAACTTGGTTTGCAGACACATTTGAATGTTGGGCAGCTTTCTTGGGATCACCTCCAAGTTTGCGTATGAGAGACCATGCCTTCTTGCTGTTTTTTGTAAGATCTGTTGTCTCTATCAAGGTGTCCCAGGTGTTTTGACGCTCTTGAGAGATACTTAACATCACCCTCTCACCGGTAGATATTGTTTCCTCTGAGAAGGGGTCAGATTCAAACATTGAGACATACTCCCAGTAGAGTTCAGCATTCTCCTTGGTGAGACCAGAGATGTAGTGTGCTCTACAACCTCGGGGGATCTTCCTTCTGGCTGTTTTCTGGACAGCTTTGTGGTTGAAGTGAATAGCATTGATGCATTTAAGGGGAAAGAATAAAAGGATATGTTGATAGAGTGGAAGGAAGACTATTTGAAGTTTAAATGTTGGCATAGATTTGTTTGGCCTGTTTGTGCTGTAAAGTTTGTTGTAGTAGGGAGTGCTGGAAAGCAATCGACTGTGGGTATCTTAGTTGATGTACCTCTCCAATTCCAGTACACTTTTCCCAATTGTGTGACCTCTCCCAACCTCGCTAAGATCGATGAGCTCAGTACCAACTGGGAACAAAGCTATGTCTGACTTGATTTGTTTGAGCTCTGTAGTACCCTACCTCTACCAAGTAAGCCATTGTGAGAACCTAAAATTGTGAAGCCTGACTTCGGCCCATCAGTATATTAAGTTGTAGAGGCCAGGAAGGTAAAAGCAAAAAACTGCAGATGCTGGAAATCCAAAACAAAAACAAAAATACCTGGAAAAACTCAGCAGGTCTGACAGCATCTGCGGAGAGGAATACAGTTAACGTTTCGAGTCCGAATGACTCTTCATCAGAATTAAGGAAAAATAGAAAAGAGGTGAAATATAAGCTGGTCTAAGGGGGGTGGTGGGACAGGTGGAGCTGGATAGAGGGCCAGTGATAGGCGGAGATTGCCAAAAGATGTCATAGACAAATGGACAAAGAGGTGTTGACGGTGGTAATATTAGCTAAGAAATGTGCTAATGGTGACATTAAGGGTAGAAAGCAGGACGAGCAAGGTACAGATAGCCCTAGTGGGGGTGGACAGTGGGGGGAAGGGATCGAAATAGGCTAAAAGGTAGAGATAAAACAATAGATGGAAATACATTTAAAAATAATGGAAATAGGTGGGAAAAGAAAAATATATATAAATTATTGGAAAAGGGGGGGATCAGAAAGGGTCTGGGGACGGAGGAGAGAGTTCATGATCTAAAGTTGTTGAACTCAATATTCAGTCCAGAAGGCTGTAAAGTGCCTAGTCGGAAGATGAGGTGCTGTTCCTCCAGTTTGCGTTGAGCTTCACTGGAACATTGCAGCAGGCCAAGGATGGACATGTGGGCATGAGAGCAGGGTGGTGTGTTGAAATGGCAAGCGACAGGGAGGTCTGGGTCATGCTTGCAGACAGACCGAAGGTGTTCTGCAAAGCGGTCACCCAATCTGCATTTGGTCTCTCCACTGTAGAGGAAACCGCATTGGGAGCAGTGAATGCAGTAGACTGAATTGAGGGAAGTGCAGGTGAAATGCTGCTTCACTTGAAAGGAGTGTTTAGGTCCTTAGACGGTGAGGAGGAGGGAAGTAAATGGGCAGGTGTTGCACCTTCTGTGGTTGCATGGGAAGGTGCCGTTGGAGGGGTTGAGTTGTAGGGGGTGATGGAGGAGTGGACCAGGGTGTCCCGGAGGGAACGATCCCTGCGGAATGCCACCGGGGGGGGTGTAAGGGAAGATGTGTTTGGTGGTGGCATCATGCTGGAGTTGGCGGAAATGATGGAGGATGATCCTTTGAATGCGGAGGCTGGTGGGGTGATAAGTGAGGACAAGGGGGACTCTATCATGGTTCTGGGAGGGAGAGGAAGGTGTGAGGGCAGATGTGCGGGAGATGGGCCAGACATGGTTGAGGGCCCTGTCAACCACCGTGGGTGGAAAACCTCGGTTAAGGAAGAAGGAAGACATGTCAGAAGAACTGTTTTTGAAAGTGGCATCATCAGAACAGATGCGACGGAGGTGAAGGAACTGAGAGAATGGGATGGAGTCCTTACAGGAAGCGGGGTGTGAGGAGCTGTAGTCAAGGTAGCTGTGGGAGACGGTAGGCTTGTAATGAATATTGGTGGACAGTCTATCACCAGAAATTGAGACAGAGAGGTCAAGGAAGGGAAGGGAAGTGTCAGAGATGTGAAAATGATGGAGGGGTGGAAATTGGAAGCAAAATTAATAACTTTTTCCAGGTCCAGACGAGCGTGAAGCAGCACCGAAGCAGTCATCGATGTACCGGAGAAAGAGTTGTGGGAGGGGGCCGGAGTAGGACTGGAACAAGGAATGTTCCACATACCCCATAAAGAGACAGGCATAACTGGGGCCCATGCAGGTACCCATAGCCATACCTTTTATTTGGAGGAAGTGAGAGGAATTTAAGGAGAAATTGTTCAGTGAGAGAACAAGTTCAGCCAGAGGGGAGTAGTGGTGGATGGGGATTGTTCAGGCTTCTGTTCAAGGAAGAAGTGGAGAGCCCTCAGACCATCCTGGTGGGGGGTGGAGGTGTAGAGGGATTGGACGTCCCTGGTGAAGAGGAGGTGGTTGGGGCTAGGGAACTGGAGATTGTTGATATGATGTAGGATGTAGGCTAGGAAGGTCTTGGCTTCACTTCTTATCTGGCTAAAGCTGGGCAGCAGCAAGATTGCAACAATTTACCTCAAACTCTGGGTGGGTTAGAGAACAGGAAAATCAAGCGGTACTATTTCCTTTACCACAGTTCAATGTCTGTTAGAAAGTGCCATGTTCAGATATCTGATAAGCAAAACAATAGACTCTTTGGAAGTCTGTCTTATTTCCCCAGTGAAACCATCACTAGTAAGAGTGAGTACACATCACCAGCAATCTTGCCGATGACATCTCAAATCTCGGGGCACAGTATTCAGTGTGCATACCCTGGAAGAGCAGCCACTGATAAGGGGCTGTGTTGTTTTGGGTGGGGGGTGGTGGTCAGTGTTGCTTGCAGAAAGGGGGCTGTGGTGTTGCTGGCTGTGGGGTGGTGGGGAGGAGGAGGTGGAGTCAATGTGGTTCCTTGCAGGAAGGGGGCTGTGTTGTTTGGGGAGGGGGGTTTCACTGTGGTTCCTTATTGGGAGGGGGCTATGTTGGTGTGGTGGGAGGGATGTGATTCCTTGCAGGCTACCAGTGAACAAAGAACATTTATCTCTTTATTAAAAGACAGATTAAAGCATGTTGCAGTTGCAAATTTATTATTGGGTTTCAGACAGGAAAGTCTTAATTCTACAGTTGAACTTTGTACCACAAGGTATATACATTGCTACCATACTGTAAAGTAGGTGAGATTGGTAGACTTACTCTTTGTGTTTGGGAAGTGGAGATGGGGGAGGTGCAAATGAGGTGGAAATAGTACCAAGTAGAAGTTAAGAGATTGTGATCTCAGCGAGGACAATGGTAGTATCACTCTGTTTGGCCTCAGCGCCTTGAGTCAGGGAGTGAAGAAATTAGCCAGGATTGCTTAATATCTTAAAAGCAAAAAACTGCTGATGCTGGAAATCGAAAACAAAAACAAAAATACCTGGAAAAACTCAGCAGGTCCGGCAGCATCTATGGAAGGGAGCACAGTTAACGTTTCGAGTCCGCATGACTCTTCAACAGAGTTGAGTTCTTCCAGGTACTTTTGTTTTTGCTTAATATCTTGATTAATATCCAGTGGAATGAAGTGAGAACTGGATCAGGCCTGACTCTAATTCCTTCCACAATCAAATAAACTGTCAATACTTTGTGGGAAAAGGTATCAGAGATGCCAATCTGTCTGTATCCAGCAAGGATCAGCCCTTACAGGAAAGGAGGAAATTAAGTTTAAATGTTGATCATTGATAAGTGTGTGCAGGTGAGGCAACTCACTCCTTGCCCCACTGCCATCACTTGTGAAGGAGACCTATATATCTCACTCCCTTCTATCTCAGTAGGTTGTGGGTTGAATTACCACTCACAGACATGAGCATAGAGTCTAGGCTGACAACTGATTGCAGTACTGAGGCAGGGTTGCATTCAGTGGGACTGCATTATGAACTGAGGTTCCATCTACTTGGTTTAAAAGACCCCATGACATTATTGAAAGAGGAGTGGAGAGTTTTCCTGAATCTTGGCCAACGTTTCTCTTTCTGTTGAATACCAAGAGAAACTTAAATCTATTGCTTATAAATTTTAGGGACACCCTGAGGTCATAAAGCACTATATGAAAAGTTGGCTCTGATCAAGATTCTAAAATTGAAATTTAGAAGAATGTAAAGTGGGAACTCAAGGAATTCCACTAACTTCAAATATTTTATTTAAAAATATCTTCCTCCGTGTCATTCCCATCCTCTCCTTGCTTGAAGGCGTTTGCTCCTTGCTGGAGTCAACCTTAAGTTGTTTTTTTTAAAAAAAGGAAACTTTTATCAATAAGAACACTAAAAATGACCAGCTGTCCAACTAGCCTGGCTCCCCGCAGTCTTACATTTTTTTTTTCCCCCTTTCGAAGATATTTCCAGATCCCCTTTCAATGCACCCCATATGGCACAGCGTAGGATACTGGGGCCCTTATTATCCTGTCGAAGGGACACACTTTTCAAATCCCATGGTTGTGCCTGAGGTGTGCTGAGCTCTGCTCTGCGATCACTTGGCTTGGAAGTTTTTGACTGTCTGCTATTCCTCCAAATTTGGCTTTTAAACAAAGCAGTAAAACGTTTATTACTGTTGCAAAGTCGCATGTTTTCCTGATGAAGTATTTTTTTTTGTTCGGTTAGCAAGTCGCAGGTGCGTCCTGGTGTGCTTTCTTTGAGAAGCAGTTGGTTAACTTGGTCCGTTGATGGCTTTTCCGAGTTTCCTCTGGATGTTTCTTTCAGAACTCATTAAAACATGATCAACTCGCACGCGTTCGAGGAAACAAACTTGCTGACTACTCTTTTTGTTGCTGGCACCTGTCGATTCTGTCTATTCGAGATCGGACTGGGCATTGTGCTGGGACCTCGGATCAGGGGGTCTGATATTTTTTCTCTTCCCACCCACATGTTGCACGCATTTCTGTTCCATGTAGGGGCCCTGATGGTCTGAATCGTGTTTTTTAATGTGGGCGTAGTTCCTTTTCTCAGGCTGCCTTTTTTTTTCATTTGGAGAGAGGGAGATATGTGTTTTGGCACAGATTCCATTCTTGGCGCTGCTTCTATTTTACAACAAACTGGGACGGACTGCGGCTCTCTCTTTCCAACTGTAGTGCAGATTTCCAAATTCTGTTTTACTCCCATTTTTAAAAAAAAAACTATATCACAAACTCCTTTTTTTAAAAAAAAAAGAAAATAATAATTGTAGACATCCCAGCCTTTTCAAACAACCTGCCCTGTCCATTTTGGGTTGGCGTTTTTTAAATCTCCTTTCGTTCTGCATGTTGGCAATTGTACTCTGCACACACACAAACACCAAACCCACTCAAAATGGTCAAGATTTAGCTTTTATATGTTTCAATTAATCGAGTCCAATCGGGATTACGCCGAAATTAATTTGCTAACAGCAGTTAAACGCCGATTTGGGCTAAATAACTCGATATTCCCTTTATCTTTTTAAATGGATGGGTTGTGACAGACTCGCATCCTGTGTATCCGTTTTAAATCTGGCGCAGAAGGATCCAGTCTATTATGCATTTTTTTTTGGTTGTCCGTGTTTAATCCCGGCTATAATGCAGATGGCAGTGTTTCTTTTGCTCCATTTAAGGCGTCAGTTTGCACGGGTGCCAAGAAGAGGCTTCATTCACTGTTTTAATGATATTATGCGCGAAGCATATTGTTACTACAATGTTTACAATCGAAGCCACGTGGGCGACGTGATTTAACAACCCGCCGAGGGATTTCAGGGACAAGTAATCAAAAGGGCGCTTTCCAGGATATTTAGGCAAATGATTTAGAAAGCGGATGTTGATGAAGCTGTTATCGTAGTTTAAGAATACATGTTGGGATTGTGGCTACACTGTGAAGTGGACAAATTTAATAACACGAAAATTGCCGGTGAAAATGACCAAGTTATACGTTGCAATACAAAAATCTTTTGAGACAGGACTGCTGCTGTTGGTGGAAAATGGAGAACACACAGTATAGAAACCCAATTTAATTTGGGGTGTTTTTGCCAACCTGCCATTGATTTTTTTTGCTGCAATTTCCCATCAAACTGAGAGCGCATTTTAAAAAAAATTGTTTTATGGGATGTGGGTGTCGCTAGCTAGCCCAGCATTTATTGCCCTGGTTCAACCACATTGCTGGGTCTGGAGTCACATGTAGGCTAGAGCAGGTAAGGACGGCAGATTTCCTTCCCTAAAGGACATTAGTGAACCAGATGGGTTTTTACAACAATCGGCAATGGTTTCATGGTCATCGCAAGACATCTTTAATTCCAGATTTTTTATTGAATTCAAGTTTCACCATTTGCCGTGGCGGGATTCAAACCCCAGTCCCCCCAGAGCCTGGCTCTCTGGAATACTAGTCCAGTGACAATACCACTACGCCACCACCATCAATATAGAAATAAATAATTATGATTTGATAGCCATTACGGAGACATGGCTGCAGGAGAACATAGATTGGGACCTGAGTATTAAAGGGTACAGGATATCTAGGAAGGACAGGAAAAGAGGAAAAGGTGGAGGGGCGGCTCTGTTAGTTAATGATGGTATTAGCACAATAGAGAGGGGTGAACTAAGTTCAGGAAACCAGGATATAGAAGCATTTTGGGTAGAAATAAATTATAACGGCAAGAAGCCATTCTGGGAGTTGTGTACAGGCCCCCTAACAGTAGCCACATGGTAGGGTTGAGCATAAAGGAAGAAATAATTGGAGCTTGTCAGAGAGGCACCGCGATAATCATGGGAGATTTTAATTTACGTATAGATTGGAAAAGTCAGATGGGCAAAGATAGCCTAGATGAGGGGTACATTAATGTTTTTGGGATAGTTTCTTTGAACAGCCTTAAAAGAAATGGCTAGTGAGACAGTTGATAGTTTTAATTTTCCAAAATTCCCTAGATTTGGAGAAGGTCCCATTAGATTGGAAGATAGCAAATGTAACTCCATTATTCAAAAAGGGAGGGAGGCAGAAAGCAGGAAACTACAGGCCAGTTAGCTTAACATCTGTCATAGGGAAAATGTTAGAAGCGATTATTAAAGAAGTTATAGCAGGGCACTTAGATAAGCTCAAGGTCATCAAGCAGAGTCAACACGGTTTTGTAAAAGGGAAATCATGTTTAACCAATTTATTGGAGTCCTTTGAGGAAGTAACATGTGCTGTAGATGTACTGTACTTGGATTTCCAGAAGGCATGTGATAATGTGCCACATCAAAGGTTATTGCAGAAAATAAAAACTTATGGTATAAGGGGTAATATATTGGCATGGATAACAGGAAGCAGAGAGTAGGCATAAATGGATCTCTTTCAGGTTGGCAAAATGTAAGGAATGGTGTGCCACAGGGATCAATGCTGGGCCCTCAACTGTTTACAATTTATATAAATGACTTGGATGAAGGGATGGTTGCCAAATTTGCTGATAACCACAAAGAGGCTACAAAAAGTTATAGATAGGTTAAGTGAATAGGCAAAGATCTGGCAAATGGAGAATAATGTGGAAAAATGTGAAATTGCCCATTTTGGCAGGAAGAATAAAAGCGAAGCATATTATCTGAAGGTCAAGAGATTGCAGAGCTCAGGTGCAGAGGGATCTGTTGTCCTAGTGCATGAATCACAAAAGTCTAGTATGCAAGTACAGCAAGTAATTAGGAAAGCTAATAGAATGTTACCATTTATTGCGAGGGGAATTGAATACAAAAGTAGGGAGGTTATGCTTCAGTTGTACAGGGCATGACTGAGACCACATTTGAAGTACTGTGTACAGTATTGGTCACCTTATTTAAGGAAGGATGTAAATGCATTGGAAGCAGTTCAGAGAAGGTTTACCAGACTAACTAGGCTTGTATCCACTGGAGTTTAGAAGAGTAAGAGGCAACTTGATTGAAACATAAGATCCTGAGGGGACTTGACAAGGTAGATGTGGAGACGATGTTTCCTCTTGCAGAAGAATCTAGAACTAGGGGCCCCTCTTTAAAAATATGGGGCCACCAATTTAAGACGGATGAGGAGAATTTTTTTCTGAGGGTCGTGAGTCTTTGGAACTCTGTTCATGAAAAGGTGGTGGAAGCAGAGTCTTTGAACATTTTTAAGGCAGTGATAGATAGATTCTTGGTAAACAAGGGGGTGATGGGTTATCAGGGGTAGGTGGGATGCAGATTTGAGTTTACTATCAGCTCAGCCATGATCTTATTGAATGACGGAGCAGACTCGGGCTGAATGGCCTACCCCTGCTCCTTGTTCATATGTTTTTTAAAAAAACAGGAAAATTGCAAGAGTTGGGGGTATAGAGAACATTATTTATGCATCTATAAATCCTGTTCAAGTCCTACTTCCCATTGCTTAAGCTTTTCTGTTCGCTGTTACCATTGCAGATTACTATGTCAACATTTCCCATTCATCTTTCTTACAGACAATGCCCCAGACACCACCACCACCATCCCTGGGTATGTCCTGTCCCACTGGAAGGACAGTTGCAGCAGAGGTGGTAGCACATTTGAGGGAGTTGCCCTGGGAGTCCTCAACATTGACTACAGACCCCAAGAAGTCACATGGCATTAGGGTACACATGGGCAAGGAAACCTGATTACCACAACGCAACCTCCCTCAGCTGATGAATCAGTGCTCCTCCAGGTTGAACACCACTTGGGGGAAGCACTGAGGGTGGCAAGGGCACAGAATGCACTCTGGGTGGGGGACTTCAATGTCCATCACCAAGAGTGGCTCGGTAATACCACTACAGACCAAATTGCCTGAGCCCTAAAGGACATAGCTGCTGGACTGGGTCTGCGGCAGGTGGTGAGGGAACAACAAGAGAAAAAATACTTGACCTCATCCTCACTAACCTGCCTGCAGCAGATGCATCTGTCCATGGCAGTATTGGTAGGAGTGACCACTGCACAGCCCTTGTGGAGATGATGCCCCGTCTTCACATTGAGGATGCCCTCCATCGTGTTGTGTGGCACTACCAACCTGCTAAATCGGATAGGTTTCAAACAGGTCTAACAACTCAAGACTGGGCAACCATGAGGCACTGTGGACCATCAGCAGCAGCAGCAGCAGAAGCAGAATTGTACTCAGCCACAATATGTAACCTCATGGCCTCTACCATTACCATCAAGCCAGGGGATCAATACTGGTTTAATGAAGAGTGCAGGAGGGCATGCCAGGAGCAGCATCAGGCGTACCTAAAAATAAGGTGTCAACCTGATGAAGGTACAAGAAAGGACTACTTGTGCACCAAACAATATAAGCAGCAAGCAATCAGACACAGCTAAACAATTCCCAAACCAACGAATCAGATCTAAGCTCTGCAGTCCTACCACATCCAGTCTTGAATGGTGGTGGACAATTAAACAATGCACTGGAGGAGGAGGCTGCACAGATATCCTCACTGTCAGTGATGGGGAGCCCAGCACATTAGTGCAAAAGGTAAGGCTGAAGCATTTGCAACAATCTTTAGCTTGAAGTGCCAAGCGGATGATACATCTTGGCCTCCTCTGGAGCTCCCCAGCATCACAGGTGCCAGTCTTCAGCCAATTCTATTCATTCCATGTGACATCAAGAAGCAGCTGAAGGCATTGGATACTGCAAAGGCTCTGGGCCCTGACAATATTCCGGCAGTACTACTCAGGACTAGTGCTCCCGAACTTACTGCACCCTAGCCAAGCTGTTCCAGTATAGCTACAGCACTGGCATCTACCCAGAATGTGGAAACATATGTCTGTACACAAAAAGCAGGACAAATCCAACCCAGGCAATTACTGCCCCATCAGTCTACTCTCCATCCTCAATAAACTGATGGATAGGGTCATCATCAGTGCTATCAAATGGCACTTGCTTAGCAATAGCCTGCTCACTGACTCCCAGTTTGGGTTCCTCCAGTGTCACTCAGCCCCTGACCTCATTATAGCCTTGGTTCAAACATGGACAAAAGAGCTGAACCCTGGAGGTGAGGTGAGAGTGACTGCTCTTGACATCAAGGCAGCATTTAACTTAGTGTGGCATCAAGGAGCCTTAGCAAAACTGATGTCAAGGGAATCGGGGAAAACTCTCGGCTGGTTGGAGTCACACCTAGCACAAAGGAAGATGGTGGTGATTGATGGAGGTCAGTCATCTCAGTCCTGGGACATCACTGCAGAAGTTCCTCAGGATGGTGTCCTAGGCCCAACCATCTTTCAGCTGCTTCATCAATGATCCTTCCTTCCATCATAAGGTCAAAAGTGGGGATGTTTGCTGATGATTGCACAGTGTTCACCATTTGCAACTCCTCATACTGAAGCAGACCATGTCCAAATGCAGCAAGACCTAGACAATATCCAGGTTTGGGCTGACAGGTGGCAAATAATGTTCATTGCCACACAAGTGCCAGGCAATGACCATCCAACAAGAGAGAATCTAACCATCACCCCTTGACATTCAATGGCATTACCATCGTTGAATCCCCGACTATCAACATCCTGGGGGTTATCATTGACCAGAAACTGAACTGGACTAACCACATAAATACTGTGGCTACAAGAGCAGGTCAGAGGCTAGGAATCCTGCAGCGGGTAACTCACTTCCTGACTACCCAAAGTCTTTCCAGCATCTACAAGGCACAGGTCAGGAGTGTGATGGAACACTACCCACTTGCCTGGATGAGTGCAGCTCCAACAACACTCCAGAAGCTTGGCACCATCGAGGCCAAAGCAGCTCACTTGATTGGCACCCCATCCACAAACATTCTCTCCCTGATGCAGTGACGGCAGTGTGCACCATCTATGAGATGCACTGCAGGAACTTGCTAAGACTCCTTAAACAGCACCTTCCAAACTCACAACCTCTACCACCTAGAAGGACAAGGGCAGCAGACACATGGCCTGCAAGGTCCCCTCCAAGCCAAACATCATCCTGACTTGGAAATATATCGCTGTTCCTTCACTGTGTCAAAATCCTGGAACTCCCTCCCTAACAGCACTGTGGGTGTACCTACACCACATGGACTGCAGCAGTTCAAGAAGGCAACTCTCCAGCACCTTCTCAACGGCAATTCGGGATGGGCAATAAATGCTGGCCTAGCCAGTGACATCCACACCCCATGAATGAATACAAAAAGTTGCAGGGTCTGGCCATAAAGTGGCTGTGTGTGGAGTAATTTTGTTTTTTTAAAATTCCTCCGTACTGCCATGACTTGTATAAATTCAACTGGCATTGGGAAAGGCCATAAACAATTTACAAATATCTTAATAAAACCTTTGCAAGCTTTAATAGAGCACATATCCTATGTAAGCATTTCAAAACAAGTGTCACTTTGTTAAGATGAAGCTACAATACAGGACATGTTGAACAGTGAAAGCAACGTGCTATATTGCATTTACAGAAACAGGTCATTTCTCCCAGCAGATCTATGCCGGTGTTTATTTTCCACACAAGTCTCCTCTCCCTCTTTATTTAAATCCATCAGCATAATTTCAATTCCTTTCTTGCTCATGAGGTTATCTAGCTTTGCTTTCAATGCATTTATGCTGTTTGCTTCAGTCCCTGGTATCAGCAGGTTCCACATTCTCACTGTTCTCTCTCTAAAGAGGTTTCTCCTTTAAATTCCTTATAGACAGTGAATCAATCCCACAATTTATGGATCAGGTCAAAGTCCTGCAACTTGCCCGCATCCAGTGCTGGATAATTAAGCTGGTAATGAGGGGAAGCAAGCGGTGGTTCCATTAACAGCCTCATCCACAATGATGACAGAGCCCAACACACGAGTGCAAAGGACATAGCTTGAAGCATTTGCAGCTTTATTTGGCCAAAAGTGCTGAGTAAGTGGTTCTTCTCTGCCTCTTCCTGAGGCCACCACCAATTCAAGTGTCTGTCTTCAGCCGATTTGATTCACCTAATGTGATATCAAAAAAGGCAGAGTGCATTGTGCACTGCAAAGGCTACGAGCTCTGATAACATCCCGGCTATAATGCTAAATACCAGAACTAGCTGCATCTTTAGCCAAGCTGCTCCAGAATGGCATCTATTATGCTGGCATCCATCAGACATTGTGAAAAAATTCCTGCCACTCCAGTCTTGAAAGGGGAAACAACTGACTGACGGAGGAGGCTCCACAGATATCCTCATCCTCCATGATGGGGTTGCTCAGCACATCAGTGCAAAAGGCGAGGCTGAAGCATTTGCAATCATCTTCAGCCAGAAGTGCCAAGTGAATGATCCATCATGGCCTCCTCCTGAGGTACCCAACATCACAGATGCCAGCCTTCAGCCAATTTGATTCACTCCACTTCATATCAAGAAATGGCTGAGGCACTGGATACTGCAAAGGCTATGAGCCCTGACACATCCTGGCAATAGTACTGAAGACTTGTGCTCCAGAACTAGCCATGCCCCTAGGCGAACTGTTCCATTGCAACTGCAACACTGGCATCAACCCAGCAATGTGGAAAGTTGCTCAGCCATGTCTTGTCCACAAAAAGGATAATTCTAACCTGGCTAATTACTGCCCCATCAGTCTACTCTCCATCAGCAAACTAATGGAAGCGGTCATCAATCGTGCTATCAAGCAGCACTTATTCAGCAATAACCCTCTCACTGGCGTTCCGGCAAGGCCTCTTAGCTCCTGACTTCATTACAGCCTTGGCCCAAACATGGACAAAAGAGCTGAACACGGGATGAGGTGAGCGTGACTGCACTTGACATCAAGGCAGTATCTGACCAAGTGTGGCATCAAGGAGCCCTTGTAAACTGAAGCCAATTGGAATAAAGGGATAATCTTTCTATTAATTGGAGTCACGCTTAGCTCCATGGAAGATGGTCGTGGTTGTTGGAGGTCAATCATCTCAGTTCCAGGACATCACTGCAGGGGTTCCTCAGGGTAGTGTCCTCGGCCCAACCATCTTCAGCTGCTTCATCAATGACCTTCCTTCCATCAGAAGGTCAGAAGTGGGGGTGTTTGCTATGAATACACAATGTTCACACATTTGTAACTCCTCAGATACTGAAGCAGTGCATGTCCATATGCAGCAAGGCCTGGGCAACATTCAGGCTTGTACTGACAAGTGGCAAGAAACATTTGTACCACACAAGTGCTAAGCAATGACCATCTCCTCCAAGAGAGAATCTAACCATCTCCTCATGACATTCAATGGTATTACCATCACTGGCTCCCACACTATCAGCAGTCTGGTAGTGACCAGAAACTGAACTGGACTAGCCTTTATAAATACTGTGGCTACAAGAGCAGGTCAGAGGCTGCGAATTCTGTGATGAGTAACCCTACTTCCTGACTCCCCAAAGCCTGTCCACCATCTCCAAGCCACAAGTCAGGAGTGTGATGGAATACTCTCCAATTGCCTGGATGAGTGCAACTTCAACAACAATCGATGCTCAATACCATGCAGGACAAAGCAGCCCGTTGTTTGGCATCCCATTCACCAACTTGAACATTCACTCCCTTGACCACTGAGTACAGTGCAGTAGTGTGTACCATTTACAAGATGGATTGCAGCCACTCGCCAAAGCTCCTTTGACAGTGCCTGTCAAACATGTGACCTCTGCCACGTAGAAGGACAAGGGCAGCAGATGTATGGGAACACCACCACCTACAAGTTCCCCTCCAACCCACACACCATCCTGACTTGGAACTATGTCGCTGTTCCTTCACTGTTGCTGAGTCAAAATCCTGGAACTCCCTAACAGCACTGTGGGTGTACCTAAATCACATGGACTGCAGTACTTTAAGAAGGCAGCTCACCACCACTACCTTGAGGGTAATTAGAGATGGGCTACTAATGCTGGTCTAGCCAGCGATACCCGCATCCCGTAAAATAATATTTTTTTTTAAATCCCAATTTTCCCTCTCCAAAAAGGACATCCAAATCAGCTGATTGCATTATCAGACAACTCTCAATCATCAGCACAGTGATGGAACGTGACATCAACAAGTGCTGCCAAGTGGAATTTGCTAATCAGTAACCTGTCTGCCGATGCTCAGACTCGTTCCACCGTAATCACTTACATCTTGACCTCTAGCCTTTGCCCCAACATGGACATGAGTTGAATTCTTGAGGTGAGGTAGGAGTGACTGTCCTTCATCTGGGTGTCATTTGACCAAGTGGGGCAATAAACAGCCTTGAATAAAAAGTTGGAAGTCAATGGGGATTGGAGGGAAATCTCTCTAGGGGCTTAACTCATACCTGGCACAATGGAAAATGATTACTGGGTGCCAAGCATAGCCTGAGAAGATTGCTGCTGGGGTTCCTTGGGGCAGTGCCATCAGTCTGAATATTTTCAGCTGCTTCAAATGAGCTTCTTTTCATTTATAAGTCCTCGTTCATGTAGAAATCTCTTCTATCATATAGAAACGATAATTTGAGACAAAATTAATTGTCACGAACAAATGCCAGTTAATTAAGGAAAGTCAGCATGGATTTTTTAAGGGCAAATCTTGTTTAACTAAATTGCTGGAATTGTTTGATGAGGTAACAGAAGATTGTTGAGGGTAATGCTGTTGATGTGGTGTACACGGACTTTCAGAAGGCATTTGATAAAGTGCCACACAACAGACTTGTAGGCAAAGTTATAGGACTTGGAATAAAAGGGACAGTAACAACATGGATACAAAATTGGCCAGGTAACAGGAAACAGAGAGTAGCGGTTAATGAATGGTTTTTCGGGCTGGAGGAAGGTTTGTAGTGGAGTTCCCCAGGGGTCGGTGTTGGAACTCTCGCTGTTCCTGATTGTATATTAATGACCTAGACCGTGTGCAGGGCACAATTTAAAAGTTTGTAGACAATAGGAAACTCTGAAGTATTGTGAATTGTGAGGGTGGGGGGGGTAGTGTAGAATTTCAAAAGGACACAGACGAGTTGGTGGAATGGGCAGACAAATGGCAGATGAAATTTAATGCAGCGAAATGTGAAGTGATTCATTTTGGTAGGAAGAGCACAGAGACAATATAAAACAGAGTACAATCCCAAAGAGGGTGCAGGCGCAGAGGTGTTTATGTGCATAAATCATTGAAGGTGGCAGGACAGGTTGAGAGAGTGGTTCATAAAACATGCAGCAACCTAGATTTTATAATTGGCACATGAGGTATAAAGGCAAGGAATTTATGTCAAATTGTATAGAACACACGTTCAGTCGCAAATGGAGTATTGTGTCCAGTTCTGGGCACCACACTTCAGGAAAGACATGAAGGCATTACAGAGCGTGAGCAGAAGGCTCACCATAATGATCCCAGGGATGAGGAACTTCAATTACGAAGGTAGGTTGGAGAAGTGGGACTGGTTTCCTTGAAGAGAAGGTTGAGAGGGAATATCATAAATCATGAGGGGTCTGGACAGAGTAGACAGGGATAAACTGTCCCTTTTGGTGGCAGGATCGAGAATGAGAGGGCATGATTTAAGGTAATTAGCAAAAGAGGCAATGTGAGGAAAAACTTCATCATTGGTTAGATCATCAATGCACTGCCTGGGAGTGTGGTGCAGGCAGGTTCATTTAAGGCACTCGAGGGAACTGGATTGTTATCTGAAAAGGAAGAATGTATAGAACCTTGGTTAGGCCACACTTGGAATATTGCATGCAATTCTGGTCGCCACATTACCAGAAGGATTTGGAGGTGTTGGAGAGGGTGAAGAGGAGGTTTATCAGGATGCTGCCTGGTCAGGAGGTTATTAGCTATGAGGAGAGGTTGGAGAAACTTGGATTGTTCTCAGTAGAGCGATGGAGATTGAGGGGCGACATGATAGAAGTTTACAAAATTATGAGTGGCATGGACAGAGTAGATAGTCAGAAGCTTTTTCCCAGGGTGGAAGAGTCAATTACTAGGGGACATAGATTTAAGGTGAGAGGAGAAAACTATAGAGGAGATGTGCGGGGCAAGTTTTTTATGCAGAGAGTAGTGAGTATCTGGAATTCGCTGCCAGAGGAGGTGGTGGAAGCAGGTACGATAGTGGTGTTTAAGAAGCAGCTTGATAAGTACATGAATAGGATGGGAATAGAGGGATATGGACCCCGGAAGTGTAAAATGTTTTAGTTGACGGGCAATATGATCGGCGCAGGCTTGGAGGGCCGAAGGGCCTGTTCCTGTGCTGTACTTTTCTTTGTTCTTTGTTCTTTCATTCAATGTGCAGGGTAACGAGGAGAAGGCAGGGGAGTGGCACCAGGTAAATCGCTCCAATGGAGAGCCGGCACAGCCACAACGGGCAGAATGCCGTCTTCTATGCTGTAGCGATCCTGTGATTAAGGTCATAAGTGCGGCTTTTCACTGATGTTTGCCATGTTCTACTCCATTTGCAATTCCTCAGATAACAAAGCAGCCTATGCTTGCTTGCAGTGAGACCTGGATAATATCCAGGCGCGGGCTGATGACTTGCAAACAAAATTGCATAGAATTGATTAGCACAGGAGGAGGTCATTCAACCCTCTGTGCACGAGCTGGCACTTTGAAAGAGCAAGTGGCCCCTGGGCCATGGTGCTGTAGATGCTGTGATTGATCAACTGGAAAGTGGCTTTTTATATTTTTATTGACTGATGAGAAGATTGAGCAAAGTTGTTGAGAGCCTTGGTCTGAGATGCAGTGATGATATGCTTTTGTAACTGCGGTAATATTGTGATTGTATCATGCAGCATCTGGGGCTCTCAGCATTTCTAACCTTACCTATATTAAGATATTGTGCAAATGCAGCACAGGAGGACTACGTACACCAAAAGTGATGAGGCA
The DNA here is from genome assembly GCF_964194155.1 of Cetorhinus maximus. Taxonomy (NCBI): domain Eukaryota; kingdom Metazoa; phylum Chordata; class Chondrichthyes; order Lamniformes; family Cetorhinidae; genus Cetorhinus; species Cetorhinus maximus. The sequence continues at coordinate 5,726,208 of NC_135885.1, forward strand.
GATCAAAATTGAACTCCTAATACAAGAAAGTACTTGACCTCATATCAGGCATTTTTGAAATAGGTTCTTGTAAACAAGTTCTCATCTAACACACTCCTGGCCAGCCTTCCACATTCAATCCTTTGTAAACTTGAGGTCATCCAAAAATCTGCACTTGTCCTTATTCACACCAGGTGCCATTCACCCATCACCCCTGTGCTTGCTGATTTTCATTGGCTCCCAGTTAAGCAACGCCTTGATTTGTAATATTTTCCTTGAGGATAGCCTTAGATTACAGGAGGATATAGACAGGCTGGCCAGATGGGCTGATCAGTGGCAAATGGAATTTAATCCGGATAAGTGTGAGGTGATGCACTTGGGTAGGACCGAAACAAAGCACGGGAATATACGATGAACGGTAGGGCCCTGGGAAGTACCAAGGCTCAAAGGGACCTTGGTGTGCAAGTCCACCGGCCCCTTAAGGTAGTAGGACAGGTAGATAAGGTGGTTAAGAAGGCATATGGGATACTTGCCTTTATTAGCCGAGGCATAGAATATAAGAGCAGGGAGGCTATGCTGGAACTGTATAAAATGCTGGATAGGCCACAGCTAGAGTAATTGCATGCAGTTCTGGAATTCACATTATAGGAAGGCTGTGATTGCACTAGAGAGAGTGCAGAGGAGATTTACCAGGATGTTGCCTGGGTTGGAGAGCTTTAGTTATGAGGAGAGATTGGATAGACTCGGATTATTTTCCCTGGAGCAGAGGAGATTGAGGGGGGGACATGATTGAAATGTATAAAATTATGATGGGGCATAGATAGGGTAGACAGGAAGGAACTTTTTCCCCTTGGTGGAGGGATCAATAACCAGGGGGCATAGATTTAAGGTAAGGGGCAGGAGGTTTAGGGAGGATGTGAGGAAGAATTTTTTTCACCCAGAGGGTGGTGGGAATCTGGAACTCACTGCCTGAAAGGGTGGTAGAGGCAGAAACCCTCAACATTTAAGAAGTATTTGGATGTGCACTTGCAATGCCATGGCATACAAGGCTATGGGCCTAGTGCTGGAAAATGGAATTAGAATAGTTAGGTACTTGTTTGACCGACGCAGGCTTGATGGGCCGAAGGGCCTTTTTTCTGTGCTGTAGACCTCTATGACTCTATGGTTTCAGATCCCTTTATGGACTTGACCCTTCCTATCTCTCTATCTTCTCCTGCACCCGTCGTGGCGTAAAATGATGGTTTGTGCCCTGGCAGTGAACTCTGTTAAGTGTCGCTTGGTGTTGCTCAGGAACTCCACTCTGTCATGGCAGCCTCTGCCACGTTTGCTGCAAAGAAAGACAGTGGGCTGAGAAGGTGCACAATTCACTGGTCTCTGTTTTCTCTGGGCCCTCTTTTCAGCCAGCTAGTATTTTTGTTTCTGCTTGTCTCTTCCAAAATTCTTCCAAACAGTCAGCCTCCAGAGGTCATGGCTATCAGCGACTGTCTCCTGTTTGCCATTGCCGGTGCCCGCCATTTCACTTGCAGATGTCCTTGTGGCAGAGATATGTACATCTAGAAGGTAGTGACCCAGTGGCCAGTTCACCTATCAGAAGGCCATAATCCATTCGATGAACGTGGCCGTGCCAGTGCAGACGCTGTTGGTTTAGCAATGAGTGTATACTGATGGAATGAGCTCATGCCAAGACTTTGAATTGGTGACCTTGTCCTGCGAAGAGATGCCATGGATATGTCTGATGCAGCGAAGGTGGAAACTGTTCAGCCTTTTCTCCCGCCTAGCACATGTTGTCCAGGTTTCATCACTGTTGAGGAGTGTGCTGAGGACACAGGCTTGGTAGACTCAGAGTTTGGTGTTCTCAGCCAGGTTGCTGTTCCACATTCTCTCACTCAGCTTGGACATAACAGACTGCAGCTTTTGTGGTGTTTGTGTTAATTTCAGCATCAAGTGCCAGATTGCTGACCCTTATTGTGAACTCCAGATATGTGAAGCTGTCAACAATCTTCAGGGTCACATTGTCAGTGCTGATAGATGATGGAATGGCAACGTCCTGGACCATGACGTTTGTCTTCCTGATGCTGATGGTCAAACCAAACACTTCACAGGCGTGAGCCTGGTTGTCTGCTACTGAAGGTGTTTCTCGGTGTGGAATGCTTAGTGCAGTATCATCTGCAACCCTCTGATGAGGACTTAATGCACCTTTTGTCTTGTATCTCAGGTGAGCAAGGATGAACACACAGCCCCAAGATAATTGTGTTCCAATTCTGACAAGTATGATGACAATGTTTTTCTGATTCATCCTTGGGATGCGGACATCACCGGCTAGGCCAGCATTTATTGCACATCTTTAATTGCCCTTGAGCAGGTGGTGTGGAGCTGCCTACGACTGCTAATTGCTAAGCAATTTCAGAGGGCAGTTAAGAGTCAACCACATTGATGCGGGTCTGGAGTCACATGTAGGTCAGACGGCAGATTTCCCTCTCTGACAGATATTAGTAAATCATATGGGTGTTATCTGTTAGTCTCATGATAATTGTTAATGAGACTAGCATTTTATTCCAGATTTATTAATTAATTAGAATTTGAACTCCCCCAGGTGCTCTAGTGGGATTTGAAGTCATGTCTTTGGATTATTAGTCCAGCAGGGTTTGGATTACAAGTCCAGTGACGTAACCACTATGTTAGCATCCCCGTAGTCTGGTCAAGTTTAATCTTGACATTTACCACCGGATGAGTGCAAGAAAATGTCTGACAAGTGATCCTTTAATTGCTGACCTCCAGCCCCTCTCTCTTTCTTGTTTCCCCTTCACATCTCACCTGCTTTAAAATTTTACCTGTTTAGCTTGTATTGTCTCTCCTACCAAAATATATCACCTGACAGTTTTCTGTGTTGAATTTCATCTGCATGTGTTTGGCCGTTCTATGGGGCTATCTATGTCCATAATATATTTAAAATTGTGTGTCTGTGCGTTTTCTGTCTGTACCATTTGATTCCATGTCAATTTTTATCCATTACAAGTCCCTATGGTCTGCTTTTATTATGGCTTTTGTTTTTGTAAGCTTGTAGCATAATTTTGCAATTTGGACACCAGATGAAGTACATAGTCTTTGAACCTTCACAGAGACTGATGTTAAGAATCTCCATGAACCATCTTATTTTCCAGCCTGCAGCAAAGTACCTATCTGGGCAGCTCACTTTTTAAAAAGTTTATTTAGGCTTTCAATTTTTTTTGTGTATATGTTTGTTTCAAAACATTCAATTCAAATTTAAAAATTGTCTTCATCTTGAATTTCTCTCTTCTGTTGGCATCAAGTTACTTTGCTCTCTTTTCCCAAGACCTTGATTTCAAGGTTTTGTTTTATCTTTCATTGCTGGGTGTGTAATTTTTCAGCTGGCGGGCTGCCCTCCTTCACTCCCTTGGCTCTTCTTCAGTTTTCCAGCTTAAAATGTTTTATTTGAAGATGATTGTATTTCTCGGCACTCTGTTTCTGACGGGATCCAGCCATCGCTTGACTCCGGGATCCGATTCCTGCTCCTGCCCCTAGGAAACAATGACATTTTTGTCAGGTGGAAGTCAAGCAGGTTACAAAAGGCCTCTGTGCTGGAGAGAGAGGAGTGTGGGAGGGGGAGGGCACACATTTGGAGGGGAGGAGAGATTATGGGAACTGATCATGGTCTGAGGTCCCCTCCAACCCTTGCTCACACACACACCTCTCCCAAAAAAAACTCCCATCACAACCCATTCTCAAATCCTTCTGGCACCATTTGCAGCTTCCTGTACCAACCTACAGATTAACAGTGCCACACATGAATTTATCAAAGATACGATCCTGCTCCTGAAGTCATTTATTCATTGGCCAAGCACGGGGCCATTGATGATTTATGAATTTTCTGCTCCCTGCTGCTAGCTTTATGTTGCTTGCTGCTACTGTTATCAATTTAACTCTGTGGTATCCACTTCTTCTACTTGCTGCTCTTTTGAATTTATTCATTGAGCGCTGATTGCTCCTCTCAAAGTATTAATTGACTGCACAGTTAACAAAGTGCCAATGGTCACCGGTAAGTCTTCACTGTAGCAAGCTACTCATGTTATTCAGTTTGTATTGGTTTGTCTAAGTTGACTTTTCCTGCTGTGATTATATAGTGTCAAACCAAATCTATTATGCTCCTTGATATTGCTCTAGCTTATTATATTTATTTTTCTCTTCTTATAGTGCTAGCTTCAGTTATCTGTTTAAGGATCTGTTGTCATCACATTGTATTCAAACTTTTCCAGACTACACTTCCTATATCTAGGAATGCAACAGCGTGAGAGATTCATTTGTGATCTATTAAAAAAAAACTTGAGTCTGCCCTCATTTGCTGTCTTTTTTTTATTATAAATTTTCCATGCTTCTATGAATACATGGGTAGTTTATATTATATCGAACTGCAATTACACAATCCTGCCAGTGGAGAAGCTACAGTGCTGCCAATACCAGGAGAGCATAATTAACAACATGACAAGCATTCTAGCAAATTTCCTTATAAACACGCTTATGGGAATTTATAGTGGAAATATGAAGGCATGACTTTGCAATGGGACTGTGCTCCATCTGCACACACTAGTTCAATTGAACCCCAAGCCATCTAACCCTACATATGAAGCTTGGACTTGTCTTGACTCTTCCTGTACAACACTGCAGGAGACTGGTAGTAAATTAATAGGCTTGATTTCTGCAGGGCACAATTGTAATTCCGTTTCTTTCATGCAAAGTAAATTCTTAACCCAACACCTCCTTATTTCCTACAGTTCCCCAGCCATTGGTGGACCTTCACCTGAAGCTGATGAGGAAGATTGGGAAGTCTGTGAGCTTTGATCGATGGGAAAAGTACCTTCTCAGGGTAAACAACTTTATATTGTCCCTGCTATAGTATTGAAGCACTGCCGTGTCATTCAGAGTTGGTCATACGAGAGCATTCTTAATTAGTACAGCTAGTATTGCCCAGTTCATTTGAAATCATATCTTAGATGAGAGCATATTTTTAAAAGTATGTCTATGTAGGTATGGAATGACCCTGCTCTCTCCTGTGCATGCAACATTGCTGTTTCATAATGCAGCTGTGGAAAACCAGTCTTTTTCTGAGCCGTTGTAATCTCTACATTTAGTGGGCAATCACTTCACAACAGGGGCGAGGCCATCCTACATACAACAATCGTGCTGCATTTCTTGAAAGCTACCTTTTGGTTTGAGTTAAAATTGCATCCGAGTGGATCAAAATTCTGGAGCTCCCTTTGTAACAGCAGCTGCATCACCCCAATTGCAGCAGGTCAAGAAGGCCATTCAGTACCATTTTCTCAGCCAAATAGGGATGGGCAATAAATAGCCCAAGCATTAATTTTAAAGAAAACACTTCTAGGTTCTGGTGGCTTATTATCAAGTCAGCATCATCATACCTTTGATAAAATTCAGTACTGGGTCCAGCATGGATGTTAAGATAATAAAAGCAAAATACTGTGGATGCTGGAGATCTGAAATAAAAACAAAGTGCTGGAAGACCTCTGGTCTGAAAGCATCTGTGGGGAGAGAAACAGAGTTATAAAGTTCTGAATCCAATACGACGACTCTTTGGAAGTCAAGATGGAGTGGCTTTCCTTGTGGTATAGTGAATGTTCCAAGTTCCAAGACCTGCTACTTAGACAGCCACTGGCATAAATCCACATTCCACTACTTCTGTAGTTCAGCTTATTTGCTTCAAGATTGGCTGCTTTAAGTTCCTGTGTTAAGTAGAATGGAAAATAAAACCATAAAACTCAAAAAATATAACCATAGCATCAGAGGAATTAATGTGCAGAATGAGGGCAAAATGCCTGTATTGGTGCTAATAATTTAACTAGGCCTGTTTAATGAAATCGCTTTCCCCATATCCTCTTAAATTCACCATTTCGGGTACTTCTCCAATTCTTTTTGGAGTATCGCTAAAAAAAAGAGTGGGAGACATTTTTTGTCAAAGCTTTTCACCTTGCACTCAGGGCAATTTGCAAGAAAATGCCAATGTCTGGGGAAAGAACAAATTTATACTGTATGAGAACAGTGCTGATTTCAAACAGTGCTTGGCAGTTAACTGTCAGTTACCATCAACTGATGCATTCTCCGTGGCAATGCCTCTATCAATCAGAGCCCATTTGCCAACCAACAGCACTCTCTTCTCATATAGTATGAATTTGTTGTTTCCCCGACTGGTATTTTCTTGTGAACTGTCCTGATGAATGCATGAGAAGCTTTGACAAAAAATGTCTCTCTCTCTCTCCTTCAGCGATACTCAAATTCTGTACAGCCAAACAACGATTCCTGTTTATATGATGCTATAGTCCGTGTGCAAATAGCCATTTGAGGTAAACCATTCTTTCTTCTATTCAAAAAAAAAATTCAGCTTTCCTCTTCATTTTTCTGGTGATATTGCTCAGCCTGTTCTTCCTTCCTTCTATACTAGTGATGGGCCGAATGGTCTCCATCTGTACTGTTATGACTGACTCCTTATTTCTACTGGTGGTGAATCAGTAACAATCTTTTTTTTTGTATTTATCTTACCAAAATACTTCATAACTTTGCAGACTTTAATTTAGATTTCCCCCTTCACCCCCACCTCTTCCAGTGGAAAATAATCCCCAATTTCTTTGTGCCTTCCTTTATTACTCTCACTTCTCATTCCTGCTATAATTCTGGTGAATCTTACTGTACCTTTCTGTGCTGCCTTTAGTTTCCTGGGGTGCCCAGAACTGTAGCCTACAGCTTCCCACATTACCTGTTACAGAGGTGCTTTTTTTAAGGGGGGATATTGGAGAGTTATTTGTCTAAGTGTACTTGACATCACTCATTGGTAAGGTTGATTTATAATGAAGAAAGCTAGCCCAAAGTAATATATCCATATTGACCTGCCTTTGTAACTTTCTTATACTGTACTTGACTTGCCCCCTGATATTTTAAGTGTTCCATGGCTACCTGCTTGCAGGGTGCATAAGTTTCCACTTTTCTCCTTCCTTCTCTCTTGCATTTGCCTCATGCTGGGTTGTAGCTTCACTGGCCTAACGACTGTGTCCCACACCTTATGTTCAAGCAGCTGGCTGATGCTTTCTGTCTAGGCTTGGCTGTAAAAATAGATGTTTGAACAAGGTATGATAGATCACAGTGTAGAATACCAGTCAACACATGGGGAACCTTGTCTTAGCAAGAGTTGGCATCTTCAGTAGCAGAAGGTGGAAAAGGCAAAATGAAGGACTTGCTTTTCCTGTCAAGGACAAATGAGAGGCATTTTACATCATTCCAGTGATGAAATTGGTCTTTTGCATCACAGGTACACAAAGAAGAGTGCCTACGATTTCTGTTGCCTCATGAGTTTGAACCCTTCAAACCACATCCATCCACTGTACCTGTCAAAATGGTTTAGTACGACTATGGTGAATTTGTAACCTTGAATAGCTCAAAACTGGACAGCAAAATTTGCTTACATAACAGTCACTGACTTTCAGAAAGCTAATGCAATGTATGTGAAGTATTTTGGATGTCCCTGAGATGCAATTAGCTGCTGCACAAATACAAGTCGTCTTAATAGTTCAAACCTGATATAAGTCAAAATTAAAAATAATCAGCTTGAAACTTATTCTAAAATGCACGCAATCCTGGGGATACATATTCGATATGTCTGCCTCTGACAAGAGAAAAAATAGTTTTTGGTGGGCATCCTTCCCCTTTCATTTCCATTTTATTGCATGCGTGGAATGTTTCTTGTGTTGATCCGGGTCTGGTTATTTGTTGCTTATAGTAACTCGGGGTGGCAGGGAAGAACATCATTGCTTATCCAACAATAGATTGTCTTGGTCAGAGAGATGAATTGACAAATGTGGGCTGTGAATATCTGGTGGGCAGGGTGCTGTTTAAGTGTACTGCAGTGACGTGTGTTTTTTTTAAAAGTTTCCTATCCTCTCCTCACCAGTGCAGAGGCGTAGCAGTCCTGGTAGCTCTTCCAAATGGCCATTCTACTTGTGTGAGCCTAAATGGTGACTGTCTGCAGACTACAGTGTGCTTGACAGTCAATCCTGATGATCAATCATGGTTAATTTAATGCTGGAGAGGGCGAAGGGGCTGAATAGCTGCCTCCTGTTCCAATTACATCTTTGATCAATCCACGTGTATTTTCCAGTGGAATTTACTGGATTGTAATTGGGGGATAAAAACTCCAGCTATTTTTTTTCCCTCCTCTACTCCCTAATCCCATTTAATGCCCTGCTGTGACCCTGACTTAGAATTTGACACCAGTGAGGGATGGACACTGTCTGGTGCGACGTTTTTAGTTCATGGGATATGGGTGCAACTAGAAAGGTCGACATTTGTTGTCCATTCCAAATTACTCTTGAGAAGGTGGTGGTGTGCCACCTTGTTGAACTACTGGAGTCTCTGTGATCCTATAATGCCATAAGGGAGAGATTTCCTAAATTTTGATCCAGTAGTGATGAAGGAATGGTGATATGTATCGTAACTTGGGAATTTGCAGGTGAGCTGCATCTGTTGTTCTTATCCTTCTAGGATGGTAGAGGTTGCAGGTTTGGAAGGTGTTGCTGTGGAAGCCTTGTTGAGTTGCTGCACTGTACCTTGTAGATCAGGGTTGGGGAACCCCTGGCCCGGGGGCCGGATCCTGCCCGTTGCACTTTTTTGTCCAGCCCGCAGGGTGATTTCAAAATCCGGCCCTGCTCTCCACCCGAGCCTCAGCCCCAGTCACCAGAGGCCCAGGCTGTGGGGGGAGAGTGAGGCCCGAGATCCAGGGGTAGGAGCGCAGGGTGGCGACAGGAAGCCGCCAGCTGCTGATTGGGTGGTGAAGTGTGAATAAGCAGGGGCGGAGGAGGAAGGGGGCAGGACACCAGGCTCCATTGGTGGCTCACCCACACCCCCAGCTCCATTGGTGTCCCGGGATGGACTCAGCCCCTCTGGGAGTTGACCAGAGCCTTGGATTGTTGAATCACTGGCCTGGGCTGCTTTGGGAATGGGACAAGAGTGGGAAAAGGAGAGGGATAGAGAGAGAGAAAAAGAGAGACAGAGAGAATGGGAAAGAAAAGCAAGCAAAAAGTTAAGCGGAATTTCCGGAGTGCTGTGATTGAGACACAGAAGCTGTGCTACTCATTAAGGAAAAGCAAACTCAGCCATCGCATTAAAGCAGTGGGTGAGTTGAATGTTTCTGTATTCTCTCTTTAAAAAAATTAATTACGTTGGTTTTGTGTGTGTGACCCGCGACTGATTTTGTCCATGTGTGAGTGGCCTTTGATGAGAAAAAGGTTCCCTACCCCTGTTGTAGATGGCGCACACTGCAGCCACAGTGTGCTGGTGGTGGAGGAAGTGAAGGTTTAAGGTGGGGTGCTGATTTAGCAGGATACTTTGTTCTGGATGGTGTTGAGCTTCTTGAGTGTTGTTAGAGCTGCACTCATCCAGGTAAGTGGAGATTATTCCATCAAACTCCTGATGCCTTCGATAGTGGAGAGTCAAAAATTGAGTCACTCACTGCGGAATTCCCAGCCTCTGACCTTCACTTGTAACCACAGTATTATTTGCTGGTCTAGTTATGTTTCCGGTTAAGGAATAAGTAGGGGGTGGTGGTGCAGTGGTAATGTCACTGTGCTAGCAATCCAGAGGCCCAGGCTAATGCTCTAGGGACATGGGTTCAAATCCCACCATGGCAGCTGATGGAATCTGGAATATAAAGCTAGTCTCAGTACAACTATAATTGATTGTTGTAAAAACCCACCTGGTTTACTAATGTCCTTTGGGAAGGAAATCTGCTGGTCTGGCCTACATGTGACTTCAAACCCACAATGTCTTTGACTCTTAACTGCCCTCTGAAATGGCCTAGCAAGCCACTTAACTCAAATGCAATTAGGGATGGGCAACAATGTCCACATTGCCAACGATGCCCACATCTCATGAAAGAATAAAGAAAAAAGTACACACGCAAGCATGAAATAAAGATAATTAGTGATCATACGCTGAGCGTATGTATTCAGTGTATATATGTTTAGTAATTAGTGGTGGTCTTATTGTGGATTGTCCAAACTCTGCCTGCTGTGAGGCCACTCCCAACTTCCATATCATTAGGAGGCAAGAGCCCCTTCACTTGTGGTGGGGGGATGGGAACTAATGGTCAGCTCGTAATGCATGTGCTCTGTTTGTAGTGCCACTACACTGGTTAAATTGGTACTTGATATCCCTATATTAAAATATATTGCAGCCTCCATCCCTGCGTATGCTGGAAATCCAAAACAAAAACAGAAACAGAAATACCTGGAAAAAATCAGCAGGTCTGGCAGCATTGGCGGAGAAGAGCACAGTTCGAGTCCTCAACTTTGTTCTGTTGAAGGGCCATGAAGACTCGAAACGTCAACTGTGCTCTTCTCCGCCGATGCTGCCAGACCTGCTGAGTTTTTCCAGGTATTTCTGTTTCTGTTTTTGTGTTGATGAGGAGAAATTACTTCATTCATCACTTGTGAATCTTTGGAATCCTCTACCCTGGTGAGATGTGGATGTTTAATCATTGAGTAATTTCAAGACAGACATTGATGGAATTTTTTTGGGCACTGAGGGAATTGAGACATATGGGAATAGAGAGGGGAAGTGTAGTTGATGTAGAAGTTTAGCCATCATGTTATTGAATGGCAGAGCAGGCTCAAGAGGCCTTATGGGCTCCTACTCCTATTTTTTGTGTTGTAACTGCGCAGTTAGGGTGTGCATCGCACTCATGCTTAGTCTTGCCAAAAATGCATAATTCAGCATTAGGCCTCTGGAACGCAATTGAGACCTGATCTAGCCTGATAATCTCAGATATGACCTGTTTGGCGGGGGCGCTTGTATGCCTTCTCCTGCCTTCCCATGTGACTGCACAGGTTGGAAATTGATCCCATTAGCTGGGTCATATGTCTTAGTTGTACTTTGCCTTTACCAACAAAGTCGTCAGAGGGAAGCTTTTAAGGTCAAACTTTTAATTTCTGTGTTGATGGTTTTTCCCTCTTTTGCTTTAAAAAGTTTTTAAGTTTGACTTAAATGTAAACAGATTGTAAAATTATTTTTTTTTATTTGAAACAGATTTGTTTGGAGTACAACAATACTTGGGCCTGGGAGATGGAAAAAATTGGCTACACCGAGATGGATGCTGAATGCAAACTTGGCCTCTTAAAGGTAACTTCTGAACACCAAGCAATTATTCTAGAGACATCGTGCGCATACACATTCTGGTAATAACACACGATAGTGTGTGAGGGATGCCAGTGCAGGGAAAGTGAATGTATTATCATCTGGAGCTAGTATTGAGCTTTTGGGTCTAGAATAATATCCTTGTAAAGTGTCAGAATTCCTTAATCCCAACCTCCTATCTTACATTGCCACATCTTCATACTTCTCATACTTGCCATCTTTTTGAAGCAAAGTTCTTGCTTGCTGAATTATATACCCGTTATACTTTCCTCTTCTCTCTTCTACTCACCTCTTTGACCCCAGACTTTCTCTGCTTTCCTTTACTGAAGACTTTCTTGCTAGGGTATAGTTCAACGTGACAGCCATACCTGATCATCATTCCTATCTAAACTAAACCATGAGTGTCTTTAGGCTAGTCCCCACTGGCTAACTTTGTAGCTAAGCCTAATCTTGCTCTCGCTAACAATCACATGTATGTGCACCACATATGTATGCAGGCAAAACGGTGGTGTATAATGTCACTCGACTCGTAATCCAGGGGCCCAGGCTAACACGCTGGGGATAAGTGTTCAAATCCCACCACAGCAGCTGGTGGAATTTAAATTCGAGTAATAAAATCTATAATTGAAAACCAGTCTCGGTAATGGTGACCATGAAACTCTTGTCGATTGTTGTAAAAACGCATCTGGTTCATTAACGCCTTTAAGGAAGGAAATCTACTGTCTTTACCTGGTCTGGCCTACCTGTGACTCCAGATCCAGAGCAATGTGCTTGACTCTTCATGGCCTTCTACAATGTTGTGGCAAGCCACTCGGTTCAAGGGCAATTAGGGATGGGCAACACATGCTGGCCTTGCCAGCGACGCCCACACCCCATGAAAGAGTAAATTTTTCAAAAACGGCCGGTCAAGATCACTGACGGAAATCAGAATTGGACCCGAGGATGATTGAGTTTTCTTCCTATCCACTGCTGTTGTAATCCTTCTAATTCAGCACAGACTGCCAATCAAACGTATAGCCTGCTGGCCTCCTCAGGTTTATTATTGCACCACAAGCCCTTCCTCGTTTGGCCGTTGGAGGAAGCCAGGAGCCATTCTCAAATGTTCAGCAAAGGCGGGAGTAGATGAGCATAATATAGGCAAAAGTAAAACCTCTCCAATTAGTTGCCTGTAATAATCATGACCTTTTGAATATTTGCAGGAAGGCACTGCTTTATAATTTCTGACTCGGTTGCCTACTTGTTCAGTTTAAATTGCTTTGTAACTCAGTGTCTAAAATGTTAAGATTTGGGATTAGAATGGTTTGCATCAATGCGTTACTACTTCAGTTTTAGCCTTTAAAAAAATATCTTCTGCTAATCGCCAAGTAAAGATAAAAATTGTGAGGAATTTCTGTTTACTAATAATGCAGTCATAAATAGCTGTCTCAAGAATGTACTTATAATTTTGCTATAGATGGTGGAAGTCACTTTAGCCTTCTACAGGAGAAGAAAGAAAGACTTGCATTTATGCAGAGCCTTTCACAACCATAGGACACGCCAGAGCACTTTACAGCCAATTGAGACCTTTTTGTTTTAAACCCTACTTTCCTTTTTAACCACTTGCTCCTCTTAATTCAGCGGAGGCCCTCTGTTATTTACCCTATAACAGGCATGTCCAACCCGCGGCCCACGGGCTGCTATACGGCCTGCCAGGCCTTTCTATCCAGTCTCCGGACCCCCATGTCTAAAATGCGGTAAGTAAATGAAAAGATTCTGCGAGTTTCTGCTCCTCCAATCACAGGCCGTTTCTCTCCTGCGTTTGCTGTTGATAGGCACGACAGCAACGGTGAGTCTGTTGGGGAGGGTAGGAGGTTTTCGGGGTGTGGGAAGAATCTGAGCGGCTGCCAAGCAGGGAGAGAGAGAGAGCGACTACCGAAGTCGAGGTGGGGGGGGGTGGGTAGAGAGTGACTATCGAGCCGGGGGAGGGGGGGGGGAAGAGCGACTGCCAAGCAGTGCATTCTCCATGGCAATGCCTCTACCAATCAGCACACTCTTCTCATTTGTTCCCTTTACATTTGCTGTTCTTGTGAATTGACCTGATGGGTGCAAGACAAAAAGCTTTGACAAAAAATGTCTCCTTTTTCAGCAATATTCAAGCTCTGTACTACCAAATGGCTAAGAGTATAAATTCATATGAATGCAAGCTAACGAGTAACATAAAAGTGATTGTAAAAGCTTCTTCAGGTATGTCAGAAGGAAAAAATTACCAAGGGCAAATGTGGGTCCATTACAGGTGGAGAAAGGAAAATTTATAATGGAGAATAGGGAAACTAAACAATTACTGTGTGCCTGCCTTCATGGAGGAAAATACAGAAAATCTCCCTGAAATATGAGGGAACCAAGGGTCTAGTGAAAATGAGGAACTGAAAAATATTGGTATTAGGTAGTACTCAACCTTTTAATCCAATTAATTTTGATAAATCCCCTGGACCAGGTATGCCGTATCCCAGACTTTTGAAAGAGATGGCTATAAAGATAGTGGATGCATTGGTCGTTATCTTTCAAAAGGGGGTTTTGCTTTTGCTTTTGCTTTGAGAAGAAAAGGAAAAACTGCTTGAGAAGGAAGACAGCAGCCTTTTTGCAGAGATAAAAACAAAAAGCTACTGCGGATGCTGGAAATCCAAAACAAAAACAGAATTACCTGGAAAAACTCAGCAGGTCTGGCAGCATCGGCGGAGAAGATCGTCGCATCTGTTCTGAAGACGCTACCTTCAAAAACAGACCCTCTGACATGTCCTCCTTCTTCCTTAACCGAGGTTTTCCACCCACGGTCGTTGACAGGGCCCTCAACCGTGTCTGGCCCATCTCCCGCGCATCCGCCCTCATGCCTTCTCCCTCCCAGAAACATGATAGGGTCCCCCTTGTCCTCACTTATCACCCCACCAGCCTCCGCATTCAAAGGATCATCCTCCGCCATTTCTGCCAACTCCAGCATGATGCCACCACCAAACACAACTTCCCTTCACCCCCCCGGCGGCATTCCGTAGGGATCGTTCCGTCCGGGACACCCTGGTCCACTCCTCCATCACCCCCTACTCCTCAACCCCCACCTATGGCACGTCCCCATGCCCACGCAGAAGATGCAACACCTGCCCCTTCACTTCCTCTCTCCTCACCGTCCAAGGGCCCAAACACTCCTTTCAAGTGAAGCAGCATTTCACTTGCATTTCCCCTAACTTAGTCTACTGCATTCGTTGCTCCCAATGGGGTCTCCTCTCATTAGAGAGACCAAACGCAAACTGGGCGACCGCTTTGCAGAACACCTGCGGTCTGTCCGCAAGAAAGACCCAAACCTCCCTGTCGCTTGCCATTTTAACACTCCACCCTGCTCTCTTGCCCACATGTCTGTCCTTGGCTTGCTGCATTGTTCCAGTGAAGCCCAACGCAAACTGAAGGAACAGCATCTCATCTTCCGACTAGGCACTTTACAGCCTTCCGGGCTGAATATTGCATTCAACAACTTTAGATCTTAAACTCCCCATCCCCACCCCGTTTCTTCCCCCTCCCTTTTTTTTTCAATAATTTATATAGATTCCTCTTTTCCCACCTATTTCCATTATTTTTAAATCTACAACTAATACCTTGTCAGTCTTTCCACCCCACCCCCACTAGAGCTGTACCTTGAGTGTCCTGCCATCCATTCTTAATTAGCACTTTTCTCAGATAATATCACCACCTTCAACACCTCTTTGATCCTTTTGTCTGTGACATCTTTTGATTATCTCCTCCTATCACTGCTTGCTTGTCCCCACAACCATCCCACCCTCAACTTCTCTCCCCCACCCCCCCCCCCGCCCCCCCACCTTAAACCAGCTTATATTTCACCCCTGTCCTAACTATACTTCAGTTCTGTTGAAGGGTCATGCTGGACTCGAAACGTCAACTCTTTTCTTCTCCACTGATGCTGCCAGACCTGCTGAGTTTTTCCAGGTAATTCTGTTTTTGTCTTTTTGCAGTCCAGAGACAGTCCAAAATAAATTCTATAGATCCTGGAAAGGTTCCTGCAGACTGGAAAGTAGCAAATGTAACTCCACTATTTAAGAAGGGAGGGAGAGAGAAAGCTGAGAACTACAGACCTGTTAGTTTGACGTCAGTCGTAGGGAAAATGTTAGAATCTATAATAAAGGATGTGATAACTGGACAATTGGAAAATAATGATATGATTGGGCAGAGTCAACATGGATTTATGAAAGGGAAATCATGTTTGACAAACCTGTTGGAGTTTTTTTGAGGATGTTACTTGTAGCATAGATAAAGGAGAACCAGTGGATGTGTATTTGGATTTTCAGAAGGCCTTTGATAAGGCCCCACACAGGACACTAGTAAGCAAAATTATACTACATTGAGAATTGATTAACAAACAGAAAGTAGTGTTACAACCGGGATAGGAGGAGTATGCAGTTGATCTAACTCCACTACTCCACAGGTTGCACCATTAGTTTAAATGTTCAATTCAGCCAAAATGGCCAATTATTTACCTTCATTACTGTACTCAGAATTAAAGAGACTTTAACCATGCTTCTTTCAATAAACAACAAACTTATTAGTTTATTGTGAAACCAGTCTTGCCGAATAGAAAGGCAAAGCTTATCAACATACAGTATGGAATATGAAGTTATACTAATTACCCTTTCAGGATATCCTATCTCTCTCTCTCTCTCTCTCTCTCTCTCTCTCTCTCTCTCTCAAAAAACGAAATAAAAATAGAAATGGAGTAATTTGGCCAAAAGTTAAAAGTCAGTGGTTCAAAGGCAAAGGATAGATGGTGGAGCTCTTGAAATGGTGTCCAGGTTATGTAGTTGGTGCCTCAGCACTGATCCGCGAAACAATCAATGACTCTGGCAGTGCTTTCCAGGCGGACTCAAAGTACTCGAGGGTACTCTATTCCAGCATGTAGAACATCTCGGGAGCAGCTTATATTCCCTTCCAATTGTGGACTGGCTCTGGACTACAAGAAGGCTGCTGTCCTCCTTCTCAAGCAGTTGGTCCTTCTCTCAAAGCAAAAACAAAACCAAAACCCCTCCCTTTTTTATTTTGAAACGCAGCTCCAAGCATGGTTTTTTTTCAGAGCCATAAACCCATGTGACCCCCGTGTACACAGTTTGCCAGCGTCAAGAGGTTTACGTTTTTCACAACTGCTTAATTACGCTCCCTTGTAAAGGGATGCTTTTTCCAGGAATAGCAATCAGTCCTGCGTTAACCCTTTCCGGGACGGTATCTTTTAAAACACACATTCTTCCAGAATGCCCTTCAACCTTGAAGATGAACCATTTTCTGTCATTAAAGTGTTCATGACAGTAGGAATAAATGGGTCGTTATCTGGATCGCAGGCTGTTAGCAGTGAGGTATTGCAAGGATCAGTGCTAGGACCATAGCTGTCACAATCTATAAAAATGATTTCGATGCGGGACCAAATGTAACGTTTCCAAATTTGCTAATGACACAAAACTAGATGGGGGGGAATGTGAGTTGTGAGGAGGATGCAAGGAGGCTTCAATGTAATTTTGACAGGCTAAGTGAATGGGCAAGGGCATGGAAGATGGAATATGATGTGAATAAGTATGATATTATCCGCTTTGGTTAAAAAAAAGGCAGGATATTTCTTAAATGGTGAGAGGTTTGGAAGTGTTGATGTCCAAAGGGACCTGAGTGTCGTCGTTCATGAGGCACGAAAAGATAGTATGCAGGTGCAGCAATCAATAAGGAAGGCAAATGGTATGTTGGCCTTTGTTACAAGGGGAATTGAGTGTAGGAGTAAAGATATCTTGCTGCAATTGTATAGAGCCTTGGTGAGACTGCACCTGGAGTATTATGTACAGTTTTGGTCTCCTTATCTAAAGATGGACATACTTGCCATAGAGGTAGGCTCACCAGACTAATCCCTGGCTTAGCGGGATTGTTTTGTAAAGGGAGATTGAGGAAACTGGGCCTGCATTCTCAAGAGTTTCGAAGAATGAGAGGTGACCTCATTGAAACTTAGAAAATTCTTACAGAGCGTGACAGGGTGGATGTGATAGAATGTTTCCCCTGGCTGGTGAGTCTAGAACCAGGGGACACAGCCTCAGAATAAGAGACAGGCCATTTAGGACTGAGATGAGGAGGAATTTCTTCACTGAGGGTGGTGAATCTTGGGAATTCTCTACCCCTGTGGGCTGTGGAGGCTCAATCATTGAGCATGTTCAAGACAAATTGATAGATCTCTTGATACCAATGACATTAAGGGATATGGGGATAATGGAGGGAAAATACCGTAAAAGCAGCTGATCCGCTATGACCTGTTTGTATGGTAGAGCAGACATGTCAGACCGAACGACCTGCTCCTCCTACTTCCTTTGTTACCTAGAGTGCCCTTTGTTCACAGGCCAGCAGACTTTGATGTGCAGCTTTATCTTTTCTTCTTTAATGGTCACACCGAGCAAGGTTTCCTGCTCTGAAGAAGAGTCATACGGACACAACGTTAACTCTGTTTTTCTTTCCATAGATGCTATCAGACCTGCTGAGGTTCACCAGCATCTTCTATTTTAATTTTGGGTTTCCTGTTCAGTAATAGAAGTGCTGTCTATTTCTTTTTTTCCCCCTAGGAGACATCACAACACAACCTGTTGCTGTCGTTTTATACACAGCTGATGGTGATCAGAGGCAGCTGTGATCAAGCACCCCTTGACATTAATTCAAGAGGTGTCAGCTGTGGCTCATTCCATAGCACCCTCACCTTTGAATCAGAAGGTTGTGGGTTCATGTCCCACTCCCGGAAACCAAGAACTGTGATTGTACTCGAAAGAGTTGCAATCTGTGACTGTTGATAACTCGAAAGAGTTTCCCGCTCCCGGAAACCAAGAACTGTGATTGTACTCAAAAGAGTTGCAATCTGTGACTATTGAAGAGGTGTCAGCTGTGGCTCAGTTCATAGCACCCTCGCCTTTGAACCAGAGGGTTGTGGGTTCATGTCCCACTCCTGGAAACCAAGAACTGTGATTGTACTCGGAAGAGTTGCAATCTGTGACTGTTGGTAACTCGAAAGAGTTTGACATTAATTCAAGAGGTGTCAGCTGTGGCTCAGTTCATAGCACCCTCGCCTTTGAATCAGAGGGTTGTGGGTTCATGTCCCACTCCCGGAAAAACCAAGAACTGTGATTGTACTCGAAAGAGTTGTGACTGTTGATAACTCGAAAGAGTTTGACATTAATTCAAAGAGGTGTCAGCTGTGGCTCAGTTCAAAGCACCCTCGCCTTTGAATCAGAGGGTTGTGGGTTCATGTCCCACTCCCGGAAATCAAGAACTGTGATTGTACTCGAAAGAGTTGCAATCTGTGACTGTTGATAACTCGAAAGAGTTTGACATTAATTCAACCCAGTCAGCTAAAGGCAGTTCAGCGTTCCTCTGTGCACTTCTGTTTCGTTCACAAAGACAAGTAAAGATTTATCACAGATGTCTATTTTTCCTCTCATGATCTGCCCCTTATCTGAAGCATTGGATTTAGAAACCCCCTTGCATGCTTAATCAGGGTACCTGTGATAACTCAGAGCCAAACTGGCTGCCACAATCCACTGTCACCCCAACAGAGGATGATGCGTAGAGAAAATGTTACTGAACTAATAATCCAGAGGTCCAGGCTGACACTTTGGGGACATGGGTTGAAACCCCACTGTGGCAGCTGGCGGCATTTAAATTCAGTTAATAAATCTGGAATTAAAAGCTAGTCTCAGTAATCATGACCATGACACTAATGATTGTTGTAAAAATCCATTTGGTTCATTAATGTTGTTAAGATCACAGCCAATGTTAATTGTTGTGGAAACCAAATCCCAGAGGGAAACTTGGCTTACAGGCCATAACCTTTCTTTTTATATTCTGAAAGCAAGGAGATGATGTACTGATCTCAGCAGTAAGAAGTCCAGTAACACTTTTGGTATTTTAAAAAGTAAAAGTTTTAACAAAAATAAAAGAACTTAAGCACACAAGATTCCAGTTACACAATTAAGGTTAGTCTTACAAAACACTCCCCCAAAAACCCACTTCAGTATAAAACTGCCTGTTTCAGTCCAAGACTTTTCTAGTTTGACTGGATGGCTTATTCACATTGCATCATCCCCCAGCCCAGAGCTCCAGCTATAGTTAAACAGCTCCAGCTATCCCCATAGCTCCAGCTCAACTGCTACTCCAGCTATCCGCAGTAACTCTACCTCTAATTCCCCACCTCTAATTCCCCTTTGATATTCAAACAAACCCTCCACTTACCTAAAAATGCAAATGCGACATCTAACCTATTTACTTGTACCTCAAAATTAACACCTCTGTCCTTTCATGTTTAAATCCCCCTCCCCCCCCGCAAACAACCTGACTCCTATCAAATTCTGCGCAGCTTAATTAAATCTCTCTCTCTCGCACGCATGCGCACACCCCTGACTTCTTTACAAAATAACACAATATCCCCCTAAAAATATTTTTTTAAAAACATCCATTCTCACAATGTCCTTTAGTGAAGGAAATCTGCCATCCTTACCCAGGCTGGCCTACAGGTGACTCCAAACCCACAGCAACGTGGTTAGCTCTTGATTGCTTAGCAAGCGACACAATTGTACCAAACTACAACAGAAAGGTCTAAAAGGAATAAAACCAGATAGACCACTACCATTGACCTAAATGCACTTGCCAAAGAGCCTTTTTCTGTGCTGTAGACCTCTATGACCTGCTGCCCAGTTGACTCTTCAAAGCCCTCCTTACTAACATCTGGAGATTTGTGTCAAAATTTGGGAGAGCTGTCCCACAGACTAGTTGAGCAAAAGCCTGACATAGTCACACTCAATGAATCATGCCTTACAGCCAATGTCCCTGACTCCTCCATCACCATTCCTGGGTATGTCCTGTCGCACCGGCAGGACCCCTCAACAGAAGTGGCAGCACAGTGATAAACAGTGACAAGGGAGTTGCCTCGGGAGTCCTCAGCATTGACTCTGGACTCCATGAAGTCTCATGGAATCAGGGCAAACAAACCTCCTGCTGATTACCTGCCCTCCCTGAGCTGATGAATCAGTGCTGTTCAATGTTGAACACCACCACTTGGAAGAAGCACCTGAAAGTAGCAAGGGCTAAGGATGTACTCTTATTGGGGGACATCAATGCCCATCACCAAATGTTGCCTGATGGCACCATGATGGACTGAGCTGGTCAAGCCCTGAAGAACATATCTGCCAGACAGTACCTTCAGTATGTGATGAGAGAACCAACAAGAGGGAAAAACCTACTTGACCTTGCCCTCACCAGTCTACATGACGCAAATGCCTTTGTCCATGACAGTATTGACAAGAATAACCACTGCACAGTCCTTGTGGATACAAAGTCCCACCCTCACATTGAGGATACCCTCCATTGTATTGTGTGGCACTACCACCGTGCTACAGAACAGATCTTGCAACTCTGGGCATTCATGAGGTGCTGTGGGCCGTCAGCAGCAGCAGAATTGTATTCGAGCACAATCTGTAACCTTGTGGCTCGGCCTATCCCCCCACTCTACCATTACCATCAGGCTGGAAGATCAACCCTGGTTCAATGAAACGTGCCGGTGAGTATGCCAGGAGCAGCACCAGACACACCTAAAAGTGAGGTGTGAACCAGTTGAAGCTACAACACACAGGATTACATGCAAGATAAACAGCAGAAGCATGTGATAGAGCTAAGTGATCCCACAGCCAACAGATCATATCTAAGTTCTGCAGTCTGGCCACATTCAGCCATGAGTGGTGGTGGACAATTAAACAACAGGAAGAGGAAGCTCCACAAATATCCTTATCATTGCTGTCAATGATGGCAGAGCCCAACACATCAGAGAAGATGCCAAGGCTGAAATATTTGCAACTATCGTCAGCCAGAAGTGCCAAGTGGATGATCCATCTCATCCTCCTCCTGAGGTCCTCAGCATCATAAATGCCAGTCTTCAGCCAATTTGATTCATTCCATGTGACAACAAGAAACAGGTGAAGGCACAGTCAATCACAAGTCAATGGGCCCTGACAACATCCCAACAGTAGTACTGAAGCTATATGCTCCAGGACTAGTTGCACCACAGCCAAGCTGTTCCAATACAACCACAACACTAGTATCTGCCTGACGATGTGAAAAATTGCCCAAATATGTCCTTCCCTCAAAAAGCAGGAAGAATCCAATTCAGCCAATTGCCTCCCCATCAGTCTACTGTCAATCATCAACAAAGTGACGGAAGGTGTTGTCTACAGTGCTATCAAGTGGCATTTATTCAGAAATAACCTGCTCACTAATGCTCACTTTGGGTTCTGCCGGGGCCACTCGGCTGCTGACCTCTTTACAGCCTTGGTCCAAACATGGACGAAAGAGCTGAACGTGAGGTGAGATGAGAGTGACTGCCTTTGACATCCAGGCAGCATTTGACCAAGTGTGGCATCAAGGAGCTCTCGCAAAATTGAACACAATGAGAATGGGGGGAAAGCTCCCCACTGGTTGGAGTCATACCTTTAACACAAAAGAAGATGGTTGTGGTTGTTGGAGGTCAATCATCTCATCTCAATCCCAGACATTGCTGTAGGAATTCCTTGGGGCAGTGTCATAAGCCCAACCATCTTCAGCTGTTTCATCAATGACGCTGTCTCCATCATAAGGTCAGAAGTGGAGATGTTTGCTTGTTATTGCAGTGTTCAGCACCATTCATGACTCTGCAGACACTGAAATTGTCTATGTGCACATACAGCAAGCCCTGGCCAACATTCTAGATTGGGCTGATAATGGCGAGTGACGTTCGCAGCAAAAAATGACCATATCCATCTGGAGAAAATCTAACCATTTCTCTTTCACTTTCAACAGCATTGCTATCACTTAATCCTCTTCCATCAGCAGTCGTGGGGATTGGGCGAAGAACTCTCCCACTCCTCTCCACCCCTGACTTCAGGAATGTGACAGTTTTAACTATCTTCAACGTGCTGTGGAAGCTATTGGGGTATTTCCCCCTTGTCCATAGCAGGGGAAAAATCCTGACATGCGTTCTTCTGAATTGCCTACTTCCCCTGACTGAGGAAATCCTCCCAGAGACATCGTGGCTTTAAACATCAAAGGAACATCCAACATTGGTCTTTGTTGCCAGACAAATCCAAGAAAAATTTCAAGACCAATACCAGGAACTCTTCATCACATCCATCGACCTGACAAAAAGCATTTGACTCAGTAAATGAATCGGCTCTGTAGATTGTGCTCCAAAGATCTGGACATCCAAGAAACTTCTTCACAAACCTGCAGTTGCTTCATGATGATATGACTGTAACTGTCTTGAGTGGGAGTTCTGAAACAGATGTCTTCAAAAGCTGAGTTAGGGTCAAGCAAGGCTGAGATAGCCCCCGAACTGTTTACAATGTACCTGACGATGGTTATTCACCTTACCAAAGGTAAACCCCCTCTGGTGTCAGTAATAAATACCATCTAGATGGAAAACTCTTCAACTTCAGTTGCCTCCATACCAGAACTGACCACCATAAATATACATGATCTACAGTTTGTGGATGACAACAATGTTTTTGCCCACTGTGCACCAGATTTAGAAGCCATTCTCTATCTCTTTAGTTCTTCATACAAGAAACTTGGCCTGACCTTGAATGTTGCCAAAAGAACTCGCATATCAACCCACACCCGGTAGACTCTGGAACACGTTGAGCACTTCCCACACCTTGGCAGCAGGAGTGTGATGGAATACTTGCCTGGACGAATGCAGCTCCATCAACACTCAAGAAGCTCCAGGACAAAGCAGCTGACATGATTAGTGACCCAGCCACCACCTTAAACATTCACTCCCTCCACCAGCGCCAGCAGTATGTACCATATACAAAATGCACTGCATCAACTCACTAAGCTTCCTTCAACATCACCTTCTAAACCCGCGACATCTACCACAGCAGCTGTATGGGAGCACCACCTGCAAGTTCCCCTTTAAGCCACACAACATCCTGACTTGGAATTATATCGCCAATCCTTCACTGTCGCTGGGTCAAAAACCTTGGAACTGAACTGCACTGTGGGTGTGCCTACACCCAGATGGACTGCAGCAATTCAAGGAGGTGGCTCACCTCCATCACCTCTAGGGCCTTTAGGGATGGGCAACAAATGCTGGCCATGAAGGAATAAGAAAAAACTCCCTAGTAGCATGAATGGATGTATACTTCAGTGCACAGGAAATCAAATTGAATCTCCTATCACCTGTCCCAGCCAATTCAGGGAAGCCAAAACCAGCTAATGGCGTCTCAACTGCTGATCTCGGGCAGATGGAACCTTGTCCACCTCAGTTCTATGTGAGGCAGTGGTCTTACCGGCTGAACCACAAATGTAAATTTAGGTTGTCTATTTCCTGCTTTTTATTAGTTTTCTTCTTCGTTTCTTGAATTTTTGGCAGTACCATTCCATGTGCACAGGCACCTTGAGCAAGTTGGTCAATTTCATGCATAACCTCTTAAGTTGTGCAACTATTGGGGAGAGGTGTGTTAACAGTTTAACCCCAATTTGTCCTTTTCTGACACCACCCATCCTTCCCAGCTGGGGTTCAGTAGTTCAAAAACAATGTGTGATTTGATTTTCCTTTGTCTTGGGTACTAGGGGAAATTGCTATCCGTAGCCACTGCTCTGGCTGTCATTAGCCATCCTGGCACAGATGGGGTATTTGAGACAAATACCTTTTCTGTTCTGTGTAGTTCACTAAGTAGTGAATTGAGCCATCGGAGGAGAGTTTCCGTAGAGCAGCTTTTATACATTGTACTTTTGTTCCTGTTATTTTAACAAAAATTCAGAGTGCAAATGAGTCAATAAAAATGACCATGAAGCTACTGGATTGTCGTAAAAACCCAACTGGTTCACTAATGTATCCTTTTAAGATGGCAACCTGCTGTCCTTATTGGCTCTGACCTGTATGTGATTCCAGGCCTATTGCCCTCTCAAATGGCCTACCAAACCACTTGATTGTTGGAACAAGTGATGGGCAATAAATTTCAGTCTTATCAGTGACACCCCAAGAATAGATACTTTTTAAAAAAAAAAGTGCTTTGCTAGGAGTGGATGATTCAATGGGCACCATCAATTCTCCCACACCTCAATGTAAAGACACGTATTGCGTGTCATCTTAAGTGAATATTGACATTCTGCTCAGGAATGAAGGAGGGAAGCTCCAGAATAGCCTGCCCAGACTCTGTCCTTGACGCACACGTGCACAAATTGGCTTTACCCCAGTTACGCACTACTTCTCTCCTGCCTCGTGCAACTACTGGGGCCAATTTTATCATCAATATTGGTGTCCCGATTGGTGAATGTTTCACAGACCTGGAACTTTCTGTTTTATGGAGATACAGTACTAACAGTGTCCTTTCTTTTTCAGTATCTCTGTGAATGCCAGTTTGATGACAATTTGAAATTCAAGAATGTGCTAAATGAAGAGGAGCCAGATGCTATGCGCATCCATCCAATTGGGCGTGATAAGGATGGCCTAATGTACTGGTACCAATTGGACCAAGAGTTCAATGTCCGATTGTACACAGAAGAACAAGATGATCAAGATGGCACTTCATGGAAGCTCATTGTAAGGTATGGTGAGGGTGGGAGAGTGAATTTTTTGTTGCGTTTCTTGTAGCTAGTTTATGCTTTTGGAGGAAACCTGGAATTCCTCAGTATTAGAAGGGGATGGCTGGGTGGCAGCGCCACTTTAGGAAGTGGTAATCTCAATAGTGCTGGGAAGAAGAAACTGGGAATTTGAGCGAATACAATTTGCTTGGGATGTACATGGTGTGGCTCAACGAGGTGATGAAAAAGGCAGGCAGGGCATCTGAAATTTAAAACCAAATTAATTCTCTCGATTTGAACGTTGTTGGCAAGACTGGCCCATCTCTAGTTACCCTTGAAGATGATGTTCCCATGCACCTGCTGCCTTGCAGAAGATGGTGGAGAATATCCCTAAGATTTCTATGGACAAAGTGTATGCTACTATGAATACACTGCTACTAAATTTTACAATTAAAATTACCACTCCATATAAAAACAGGAAGAGGCCATTTAGTCCCTTGAACCTGTTCTGCCATTCAAGAGATCATGGCTGATCTGCAATCTAACTCCACATACCTCCCCTTTCCCCATAAGCCTCAATAGATTTTTAATATTCAAAAGATATCAATGTCGAGTTTATTTAACCCACCCACCCCCAGTACAGATGCATCTGTGGCAGGCAGGTTGGTGACGATGAGGTCAAGTATGTTTTTCCCTCTTGTTGATTCCCTCATCACCTGCCATAGACCCAGTCTAGCAGCTATGTCCTTTAAGACTTGGCCAGCTTGGTCAGTAGTGGTGCTACTGAGCCACTCATGGTGATGGACACCACCCAGAGTACACTCTGCGCCCTTGCCATCCTCAGTTCTTGACCTGATGCTATGAGACTTCATGGGGGTCATAGTCCATGTTGAGGACTCCCAGGACAACTCCCTCCTGATTGTATGTGATGGTGGTACCTGGGACATGATCTGTAAGGTATGATTCCATGAGTATGACTATGTCAGGCTGTGAGACAGCTCTCCCAATTTGGCACAAGCCCCCACCCCCCACCCCACCCCGGGTCAACAGGGCTGAGTTTGCCGTTGTCATTTCTAGTGCCTGGGTCGTGGTCTATCCGGTTTTATTCCTTTTTATTGACGTTATAGCGGTTTGATCCAACTGAGTGGCTTGCAGAGGGCATTTAAGAGTCAACCACATTGCTGTAGTCACATGTAGGCCAGATGGCAGATTCCCTACCCTAAAGGACATTAGTGAACAAGATGGGTTTTTACGACAATTGACAATGGTTTCATGTTTTTAAAAATTCAAATTGCACCATCTGATGTGGTGGGATTTGAACCTGGGTCCCCAGAGCATTACCCTGGGACTCTGGATTACCAGTCCAGTGACAATACCCTGACGCCACCACCTCCCCAGTGAGAGTGACTGCCCTTGACACCAAGGCAGCATTTGACCCAGTGAAGCATCAAGGAGCCCTAGCAAAACTGGAGTCGATGGGAATCGGTGTGGGGGCTGGGAATGACTCTCCGCTGGTTGAAGTCGTACCTAGCTCAAAGGAAGATGGTTGTGGTTGTTGGAGGTCAATCATCTCAGTCCCACGGCGTCACTGCTGTATTTCCTCAGGGTAGTGTCTTAGACCCAACTATCTTCAGCTGCTTCATCAATAACCTTCCTTCCATCATAAGGTCAGAAGTGTTTGCTGACAGTTGCACAATATTCAGCACCATTTGCGACTTCTGAGATACTGAAGCAGTTCATGTCCAAATGCAGCAAGACCTGGACAATATCCAGGCTTCGACTGACAAGTGGCGAGTAACATTCACACCTCAAGTGCCAGGCAATGGCCATTTTCAACAAGAGAGAATCTAACCATTTCCCCATGACATTCAATGGCATTACCATCACTGAATCCCCTGCTATCAACATCCTGGGAGCATTTGACCCAGTGTGGCATCCATTGACCAGAAACTGAACTGGACTAGCCATATAAATATTGTGGCTACAAGATCAGGTCAGACGCTAGGAATCCTGCAGCGAGTAACTCACCTCCTCACTCCCCAAAACCTGTTGACCATCTGCAAGGCACAAGTCAGCAGTGTGATGGAATATTCTCTGCTTGCCTGGATGAATGCAGCTCCAATGAAGCTTGACACCACCTAGGACAAAGCAGCATACTTGATTGGCACCCCTTTCACAAACATTCATTCCCTCCACCACCAACGAAGACTGGCAGCAGTGCTTACCATCTACAAGATGCACTGCAGGGATTCACCAAGGCTCCTGAGACAGCACCTTCCAAACCCACGACCACTACCATCTAGAAGGACAAGGCCAGCAGATATATGGGAACACCACCACTTGGAAGATCGCCCAAAGTCACTCACCATTCTGACTTGGAAATATATTGCCGTTAAATCCTGGAACTTCCTCCCTGGGTGTACCTACACCACATGGACTGCAGCGGTTCAAGAAGGCAGCTCACCACCGCCTTCTCGAGGGCAATTAGGGATGGGTGATAAGTGCTGGCCCAGCCAACGAAGCCCACATCCCATGAATGAATGAATAAAAACATGTTCTCTAGTACCTTGGAACAGTGACCATTCCTTCCGTGATTGTAGAATGGAGTGTGTCCATGCTACTTGGCAATTCTGAGCAACATGTCCAAACTCGTCTAACATTCACTGCCTGATTATTGCAGCACAGCCTGTAAAGCAGTCAGGAATGCACTGCCTGAAATGTAGTGGAGGAAGCAGATTCAATAGTAACTTTGAAAAGAAAAAAGAAAGACTTGCATTTATATAGTACCTCATTTCTTGACCACCTGACATCTCAAAGCACTTTACAGCCAGTGAAGTACTTTTGAAACGTAGTCATTGTTTTTTATATTCTTCTACGGGATGCAGGAATTGCTGGCCATCCCTTTTTTTTTAAAGTTTATTTGTTCATGGGATGTTGCTGTTGCTGGCTAGGTCAGCATTTATTGCCCATCCTTAATTTCTCTTGACTGCCACATCCTTGAACTGCTGCAGTCAATCTGGTGCAGGTACACCCACAGTGCTGTTGGGAAGGCAGCTGCAAGATTTTGTCCCAGTGACCCTGAAGAGATGGCAATATATTTCCAAGTCAGGGTGGTGTGTGACTTGGAGGAGAACTTATAGGTGCTGCTCCCATGCATCTGCTGCCCCTGTCTTTCTAGGTAGAGGTCATGGGCTTGGAAGGTGTTGCTGTAGGAGCCTTGGAGAGTTGCTGCAATGCATCTGTGGATGGTGTACACTGCTGCCACCGTGCGTTGGTGGTGGAGGGGGTAAATGTTTACGATGGTGGATGGGGAGCTCGTCAAGCTGGCGGCTTTCTCTTTGATGTTGTCAAACCTTTTGAGTGTTATTGGAGCAGCACTCGTCCAGGCATGCAGAGAATATTCCATCGCGCTCCTGACTTCAGCAAGGCTCCTTCGACAGCACCTTCCACGACCACTACCATCTAGAAGGACAAGGGCAACAGATAGATAGGAACACCACCACCTGCAAATTCCCCTCCAAGCCACTCACCATTCTGACTTGGGAATATTGTTGTTCCTTCACTGTCGCTGGGTCAAAATCCTGGAACCCCCTTCCTTACAGCACTATGGGTGTACCTACACCCCATGGACTGCAGCGGTCCAAGAAGGCAGCTCACCACCACCTTCTCAAGGGCAACCGGGGACGGGCAATAAATGCTGGCACAGCCAGCGAAGCCCACTTCCCGCGGTGTGAATGAAAAAAACCCTTGTGTCTTGTAGATGGTGGACAGGCTTTGGGGCATCAGGAGATGAGTTACTGTCTGCAGGATTCCTAGCTTTTGACCTGCTCTTGTAGCCACAGTATTTATATGGCTTGTTCAGTTTCTGGTCAATGGTAACCCCCCAGGATGTTTGATAGTGAGGGATTCAGCAATGGTAATGTCATTGAATGTCAAAGGGCAATAGTTGGATTCTGTCGTGTTGGAGATGGTTATTGCCTGACATTTGTGTGGCGCAAATGGTATTTGCTACCTATAGCCTGAGCCTGAATGTTGTCCAGGTCTTACTGCATATGGACACTGACTCCTTCAGTATCTGAGGAGTTGTGAATGGTGCTGAACATCCCCACTTCTGACCTTATTTATGTAACGTCTTTAATATAATAAAACATCCTAAGGCAGGAGCGTTATCAAACAAAATTTGATACTGAGCTGCATACAAAGATATTGGGGCAGGAGATGAGAAGTTTGGTCAAAGAGATAGCATCGTAAAGGGGAAGCAACAGTTGCAGAAGTTTGGGACAGGGCGGGGTTATAATCCGAGCCCTTAGGCAGCTAAAGGCACGCTGGCATTGGTATAGCAATTAAAACAGGAAGGTGGAGGGCTACGAAAGTATCAGAGGGATGTCTGGTTACATCTGGTTACAGAGGTTACAGAGATGGGAGGGAAAAGCCATGGAGAGATTTGTAAACAAGCATGAGAATTCTAAATGAGGCATTGCTGGATTGAGAGGCATTGTAGGTCAGAGAGTACAGGGGAACTGAGTGATTTCATAGGGAACTGGCCTTCACCAGGTTGATTCATGGGGTGGAGAGTCTTATGAGGAAAGCTTGGACAGGTTGGGCCTGTATCCGTTGGAGTTTTTAAGAATGAGAGGTGATTTTACTGAAACATTTACGATCCTGATGGGGCTTGATAGGGTGGTTGCTGAAAGGGTGTTTTCCCTTGTCGGAGAGACTGGAACTAAGGGATATAGTTTAAAAATAAGGGGCCTCCCATTTAAGATGGAGATGAGGAGAAATGGAGGTTTTGAATCTGTGGAATTCTCTTCCCCAGAGAGCAGAGAGGGTAGGGTTATTGAATATTTTTAAAGCGGAGTTTGGTAGATTCTTGATTGACAAGGAAGTCAGATGGTATAGTGGGTAGAGAGGAAAGTAGAAGCCATGATCAGATCAGCCATGATCTTATATGGCGGAGCAGTCTCGAGGGGCCGAATGGCCAACTTCTCCTAATTCATATGTTCATGTGGATGAGTGGGTTAGGATTCAGGCAGTAGAACTTGGATGAGTTCAAGGTTAAAGAGGGTGGAAGATTGGAGATCGTGCCAAGAGAACAACAAAGTCTAGAGGGGGAGATGGTGCACTGATGGTCAGAGACCCAGGCTAATGCTCTGGGGACATGGGATCAAATCCCAACCGACAGCTGGTGGAATTTAAATTCATTTAATAAATCTGGTATTATAAAGCTAGCCTCAGTAATAGCAGACATGGCAACTACCAATTGTCACAAAAGCCCATCTGGTTCATGAATGTATTTTAGAGTAGGCAATCTTCCATCCTTACCTGGTCTGGCCTACATGTGACTCCAGACCCACAGCAATGTGGTTGACTCTTAAATGCCCTCTGAAATGGCCTGGTGGCCTTGCCAGTGACAACCACATCCCATGAAAGAATATTTTTTTAAAAAACAAAGGCAAGAATGATCCCAAGTCTCAGTTTTGTCCACTCCTTGCTGCCTGCAAGCATGTGCTGCCCCATTATCTGAGGAATTGTGAATGGAGCTGGACAGTGCAATCATCAGAGAACAGACCCAATTCTGACCTCATGATCGAATCCCTGCATGCATTTTCCAGGAGGGACTACTGGAGAAAGATCAAGAGCAGGAATCCTGGCTGATTTTTTTTTCTTTTCCCTTCTCATCCTAGCTTGAGATTGTTTGTTTCTATCGTGACTAGCCATTGAAACAACATGAAAATTGGGACATAAGCCTAAACTCAACTGGCCAGAAATCCTGGAAATGACCCAAAAAATTTTGCTATAGCAGACATGCAAGGTTTATGCTTCATGGAACACATTGCTATTATCTATTCTTCCACTGACCTGTTTCTCTAAATTTACTGAATGCTCATCAGATTGCTGAATCCACAGCAACATGGTCATGGCGTGTGTCCGTGAATCTTTTTTTTATCAGGGACCGTAATGAATTGGCTGAAACACTGCAACTGCTGAAAGCTCAGATAGATCCAGCGTTACTAAGCAAGTTTATCCAGGAAGATGGCTCTTCTCACACTAGTCCTACACCTGAAGATGAAGAGAATAAGAAAGAACTTGAACATCTGGAAGGTAACTTTTCTCTACTACAAACGTTGACTCGAGCCTGAGATATATTGAGTTGAGCACTTGGAAAACAGTGGCAGAATTGCACAGAGTCAGCATGGATTTACAAAAGGGAAATCATGCTTGACAAATCTACTGGAATTTTTCGAGGATGTAACTAGTAGAGTTGATGAGGGGGAGCCAGTGGATGTGGTTTATTTGGGCTTTCAACAAAGTCCCACAAAAGAGATTAGCGTGTAAAATTAAAGCGCATGGGATTGGGGGTAGTGTATTGAGATGGATAGAAAACTGGTTGGCAGACAGGAAACAAAGAGTAGGAATAAACGGGTCTTTTTCCGAATGGCAGGCAGTGACTAGTGGGGCACTGCAGGGATCGGTGCTGGGACTCCAGCCATTCACAATATATATTAATGATTTAGATGAGGGAACTAAATGTAATATCTCCAAATTTGCAGATGACACAAAGCTAGGCGGGAGGGTGAGCTGTGAAGAGGATGCAGAGATGTTTGTGTGATTTGGATAAGCTGAGTGAGTGGGCAAATGCATGGCAGATGCAGTATAATGTGGATAAATGTGAGGTTATCCACTTTGGTAGCAAAAACAGGAAGGCAAATTATTACCTGAATGGCTATAAATTGAGAGGGGGGTAATGTGCAACGAGACCTGGGTGTCCTCGTACACCAGTCGCTGAAGGTAAGCATGAAGGTGCAGCAGGCGGTAAAGAAGGCAAATGGTATGTTGGCCTTCATAGCGAGAGGATTCGAGTACAGGAGCAGGGATGTCTTGCTGCAATTATACAGGGCCTTGGTGAGACCAGGCCTGGAATGTTGTGTGCAGATTTGGTCTCCTTATCTGAGGAAGGATGTTGTTGCTATAGAGGGAGTGCAGCGAAGGTTTACCCAACTGACTCCAGGAATGGTGGGACTGACATATGAGGAGAGATTGAGTTGGTTAGGATTATATTAGCTGGAGTTCAGAAGAATGAAGGGGGATCTCATTGAAACCTATAAAATTCTAACAGGACTAGACAGGGTAGATGCAGGAAGGATGTTCCTGATGGTGGGGGAGTCCAGAACCAGGGGTCACAGTCTGAGGATACAGGGTAGACCATTTAGGACTGAGATGAGGAGAAATTTCTTCACCCAGAGAGTGGTGAGCTAGTGGAATTCGCTACCACAGAAAGTAGTTGAGGCCAAAACATTGTATGTTTTCAAGAAGGAGTTAGATATAGCTCTTGGGGCAAAAGGGATCAAAGGATATGGGGAGAAAGCGGGAGCAGGCTATTGAGTTGGATCTAAAACAAAAATAGCTGGAAAAACTCAGCAGGTCTGACAGCATCTGTGGAGAGGAAGACAGAGTTAACGTTTCGAGTCCGTATGACTCTTCATCAGAACTAAAGAGAAATAGAAATGTGGTGAAATGTAAACTGTTTAACGGGGGTGCGA
This sequence comes from Cetorhinus maximus, assembly GCF_964194155.1. NCBI lineage: Eukaryota > Metazoa > Chordata > Chondrichthyes > Lamniformes > Cetorhinidae > Cetorhinus > Cetorhinus maximus. Next base: position 5,758,538 of record NC_135885.1, read on the forward strand.
CAGGTGGAGCTGGATAGAGGGCCAGTGATAGGTGGAGGCAAAGGAGAGATTGCCAAAGATGTCGTAAACAAAAGGCCAAACGGGTGTTAATGGTGGTGATATTAGCCAAAGGATGTGCTAATGGTGACATTAAGGGTAGAAAGCAAGATAAGCAAGTGACAGATGGCCCTATTGGGGGTGGGCGGGGGAAGGGATCGAAATAGGCTAAAAGGTGGAGATAAAACAATGGATGGAAATAAATTTAAAAATAATAATAGAAATAGGCTTATTGAGTTGGATGATCAGCCATGATCATAATGAATGGCGGAGCAGGCTCAAAGAGCCGAATGGCCTACTCCTATTTTCTATGTTTCTATGTTTCTCCTCAAGTGACAATTGTGCTCAGATACCTGCTGTCAGTGTCTATGGGAGGGCAGGGCCTCCACTGTTGAATTTCATAGAGTCATAGAGGGCTACAGCACAGAAAAAGGCCCTTCGGCCCATCGAGTCTGTGCCGGTCAAACAAGTACCTAACTATTCTAATCCCATTTTCCAGCACTAGGCCCATAGCCTTGTATGCCATGACATCGCAAGTGCACATCCAAATACTTCTTAAATGTTATGAGGGTTTCAGGCAGAGTGTTCCAGATTCCCACCGCCCTCTGGGTGAAAAAATTCTTCCTCACATCCCCTCTAAACCTCCTGCCCCTTACCTTAAATCCATGCCCCCTGGTTATTGATCCCTCCACCAAGGGGAAAAGCTCCTTCCTGTCTACCCTATCTATACACCTCAATCATGTCCCCCCTCAATCTCCTCTGCTCCAGGGAAAATAACCCCAGTCTATCCAATCTCTCCTCATAACTAAAACTCTTCAGCCCAGGCAACATCCTGGTAAATCTCCTGCACTCTCTCTAGTGCAATCACATCCTTCCTATAATGTGCACGCAATACTCTAGCTGTGGCCTAACCAGCATTTTATACAGTTCCAGCATAATCCCCCTGCTCTTATATTCTATGCCTCAGCTAATAAAGGCAAGTATCCCATATGCCTTCCTAACCACCTTGTTTACCTGTCCCGCTACCTTAAGGGACTGGTGGACATGCACACCGAGGACCCCCTGATCCTTGGTACTTCCCAGGGTCCTACCATTCATCGTGTATTCCCATGCCTTGTTTGTCCTGCCCCAGTGCATCACATCCTCCCTTTGCCTAACATCCCATGCACAAACTTTCCAATGGGGATCATTACAAATAATTAGGAACAGAAACCTTGACTTGTGCAATTGGAGACAAATGAGCATCTTTATCTTACCATTCCACCTGATCCCAGTTTCAAATGATTGGACTGTGCATCTCATCACATTCCCACCCGCTCCCAATTAATTCTGGTGTCCAGTGCGTCTTACGTCTCATTTTCCTTCCTTTTATCTGTAGACTGTGCAGGTTTGGGTCTGTTGTATGTTACCTTTCGGTTAACCAACCCCTCATTTAGCTCGAATGGTGCTGAGCATCTTGTGCCGTTACTTGGCGAGGAGCATGCTAATCTGAATGTGTCAACATTCTTCCTCAGCCAACATCCTTGAAACGTTAACTGTATTCCTCTCCGCAGAAGCTGTCAGACCTGCTGAGTTTTTCCAGCTATTTTTATTTTTGTTTTTGTTCCAGATTTCCAGCATCTACAGTATTTAGCGTCATAAACCAGATTAGCTTGTTCTGATCTCGCTGTTATTTGAGACTATTCTGCTGTTTGATCATTTCCAAAAGTTAGTTGTATGTGTAGCCTTTTTGAGACATTTCTGAGATATGTTGAGGAGTTTTATAAATGCAAGCTTTCTTTCTTTGATTAACACATTTTTAAAACTTTTGAACAGAAGAAATGAAAACTGGCAAGACAATAGGAGGGCAGCAGAAGGAACCTGAAATAGCCCCCAAGTCAAATCCAACATCTCCAACCGCGACTACCTCTCCGGGAGATGGGGAAAAAATGCGGACAATCAAGAAAGAGCAAGATGAAGATGGCTCAAAGGCAGAGCAGACCGTTAAGGTAGAACAGCTTGTGTCAGAAAACACTGATGAGAAAGGTGCAGACACTAAACTGACCAAAGAGAACAGCCTTGAGAAAATTAGTAAGCTAACCGAAGGAGAAAACACAGCTGCAAAAGTAGAAGTGGTCAGTCTGACAGGCTCGGGTGATTCCAAAGGTTGCACTGGTAAGTTGACAGCTGAAGACCGTGAAAAACTGGGAATCTGCATCAAGGTGGAACCTCCTGACGATATCAAAGAGAAATCCCCGGAAGAGCTCGAAAGGGCCTTGAAAACCGTCAAGCAGGCAAAACTCCCCATGAAAAAGCGTGAAATTAAACTGACTGAGGATTATGACAGCTCAGTAAAGGGGCCCCTCAGCAAATCCATGACTCCTGTCAAAGAGCCATTGAAAGAAGGATCAAAAGCAGAAGGTGAGACAGTAAAGCAGGTACCCGAGGAGAAGGCGGAGGGAAAGCAACTGATGAATGGCGAGATAGCTGCGGGACCCAAGGTGAACAACCACAAAACTGAAGAGGGAAACATGGAGGCTTCTGCTGCAGAGAAGGCTGAGCAGAAGAAAAAGAACCAGGAGCCTGAACATGCATGCCCAACTAAAGAGGAGGAAAACGGCATTGACAGCTCAAGCAAGCAGGACTCTGATTTGCCAGCGAGCCTTAATCGGGAGAATCATGAAAGCGGAAATAAAGTTGAGGTAAACCAGAACTGCACAGTGAAGGAGAAAGCTGCAGACCATGATCTCCCAGAGCTTGTGAAGCCTACTGAGGAAGCCAGGTCGAAATGTGAGGACGAGGAGGATTCTTCAAAGAGCTCCCTAGGCACAAAGCTGCCTGACAAGAATACACCCAACACACCACAGGCAAGTTTGACCAAGGTGGAGGAGGAATGTACAGAGAAGATGCCTGTGAGGAGAACAAGATCATCATTGAGGCAACAGATGCTGGGGAAGACTTCGGAGGAAGAAGCGCCCCAGAAAGTTGAGCAGGTGGAAGAGAAACAGGAGACGGAGCCTAATGGGACAAGGTGCTTAAGGAGATCGCTGAGAATATCCAAACCCACGGTGAAAGTGACGGAAAGCCAGGAGAAGAGAGCGAGCAAGAGAGAAGAAGAACCAGCACCTCCGAGTCCAAATCGGGATGAGAACCAGAAAAAGATGGAGAAAGATTCCAAAGGAGCAAAGGTACAGTGATATGATTGTTTAAAAGTCAAAAAAAAATGTTTGTGTTGCTGGCAAGGCTGGATTGCCCTTGAGAAGGTGGTGGTGAGTCAGCACCTTGAAAACAAGTGAGGGGCTGTCTGAGCCATTTCAAAGGGTACTTAAGAATCAACCACATTGCTTTGGGTCTGGAGCCACATTTCAGCCAGACCGGGTAAGGATGGCAGATTTCCTTCCCTAAAGGGTATTAGTGAACCAGATGGGTTTTTAACAACGACCCTGTAATTTTATGGTCGCCATTACTGATACTAGCTTTTTATTCCAGGATTTATATCATTGATAAAATTTAGATTTCCCAGTTGCTGTTCTGGGGTTTGAGCTTGTCCCCAAAGCATTAATCCAGGCCTCTGGGTTACTAGTCCAATAAGATAACCACTATCGACTATGCATTGAGGTAAAAGAGGTAAACAAAGAGCAAAACACTTGATAGAAACGTTAGTCCTGCGAAGCAGAGCTTGTACAGTATTGCCAAACCAGTCTAGTTGAGAGATTTTAATTGACAACTGGATTATTGTAGTCAATAAAGCTATGGGCTTTTCAAATAAATTGTGCTCAAAAAAGCTTACAGCACAGAGAAGCCCATTTGGCCTGTCATGTCTGTGCCAGCTCTGTGCTACAACTCTTTATATCTAGTTCCAGTGCCATGCCTCTTCAAATAGCTGCCCGCTATTCCCTTCATAAGTACGTACGTACAGAGTAGGCCACTTGGCACTGACACTTAATGTACAATAGCCTCTGCCTCCCCTATTTTCTCTGTCAAAACATTCCATGCTCTTAACAATCCTTACCGTAAAGAAGATCGTGACTGACTTACTGGGTGAATGGACTGTATAGGGTGGATGCTATAAGATGAGAGGGTTGATCCTTACTGACCTCACTGATTTCTGCTATGCTGGTAGTTATCCTGCAATCTACAACTTTGGCCTGATGCCCCTGAAATTAGGAAGAAGGTGAGCTCCCCTTCTTGCTGTTGTGATATTTGCTGGAAAAGTGAGGGGCATATTAGGCTTGGACGCATTGGGCTCTAGACTGACGCATTAAAAGCTGGAAAGAAATGTGAAATGATACCAAAGACCATCTCCGTGAAAAGACATGAGAAAGGCAAGGAGGGGAAGTGGAAGAGGGAATAAAATGGAAAGCAGGTCGAAGGTAGCTACGGGTGAAGTTGTCAAGAGGTGGGAGGCGGTGGCATAATGGTATTGTCACTGGACTAGTACTCCAGAGACCCAGGGCAATGGTCTTGGGACCCGGGTTCGAATCCCACCATGGCAGATAGTGGATTTGAATTCAATTTTTTTAAAAAACCTGGAACTGTTGATTCCCATTAGGGAAGGAAACCTGGCCTACATGTGACTCCAGACTGCAATGTGGTTGACTCTTAAAAATGCCCTCTGAACAAAGGCAATTAGGGATGGGCAATAAATGCTGGCCATGAATGAATAATTAAAAAAAGAAATAGAAGCAGAAGTAGGCCATTCGGCTCCTCGGGCCTGCCCCCTCCCCCCCATTCAATAAGATCATGGCTGATCTGATTATGACTTTAACTCCACCTTCTTGCCTGCTCCCCATAACCCTTGACTCCCTTGTCAGTCAAAAATCTGTCTAACTCAACCTTGAATATATTCAGTGGCGCAACGTCCATTGCTCTCTGGGGAAGAGAATTCCACAGATTAATGACCCTCAAAGGTGAGGAGAAATTTTTTCTCAATCTTAAATGGGAGACCCCTAATTTTTAAACCCTAGTTCTAGCCTCCCCCACAAGAGCAAACATCCTCTTGGCATCCACCCTGTCAAGTACCTTCAGGATCTTTATATGTTTCAGTAAAATCACCTCACATTCTTCTAAACTCTTAACAGGTAATGGCATTGTTCTGACTTCTGCAGAATTGGAGCAGCTGATTGTAAAACTAACACTGCAGGCTGTCATTTCTAATGGGTTGGGAATGCAAGGAATCGAGCTCAGCCCTCTGCCCCCATGCAGACCAGCAACATGTATCACGGAAGGTCCACGTGTCGCGATTGTAAAGAACTTATTGAAACATTCTTAAAAATATATTCTCTGCAAACAGGTATTTATTACAAAGCCCTGGTCATCTTTGAGGTGGTAGCAGACTACCTGTGTGCTGCAAGCTTTGTGATGAAGCCGCTCCCTCAGTGCTACCAGATAGGGAGTACAAGGATTTTGACCCAGCGACAGAGGAATGGCCGGTATATGCCCAAGTCAGGGGAGTGTGAGAGAAATAGGAACTGACCCATGTACCTGGCTCCCTTGTCCTTGGGTTTGGACCTTTTTTTCTAATTCTTTGATGGGATGTGGGCTTCACTGGCAACGTCAGCAATTGTTGCCCATCCCTAATTGCACTTGAACTGAGTAGCTTGCTTGGCCATTTCAGAGGACAGTTAAGAGTTAACCGCATTGCTGTGGACCCGGAGTCACTCTGTATGCCAGGACAGGTAAGGATGGCAGATTTTCTTCCCTAAAAAATATTTCCTTCCTTTTACAGCAATTAATAGTTCTGTGGTCAATACCGAGACTGGCTTTCAGTTCCAGATTTATTAATTGAATTTAAATTCCACCAGCTGCCATGGTGGGATTTGAACCCTTGTCCCCAGAACATTAGCCTGGGTCTCTGGAATTCTGGTCCAGTGACTTACTAAAATGCCACCATGTCCCCCATCCAGTGCTTCCTTCTTTGCATGTGATGTGCACTGTTTTCAACTGGAAAATTAGTGTTTTGTGTGTGGGACATTGAATTCTAGGTGTGTGAAGATTGCTTTCAATTCTTCACATTTCTGTTGGACTTCCACAGTGCAGATCCACATGGTGATATGCAACCCAGCACATTGTGAAGAGGTATGACTTAAGGCTTGCTTCTGACAGTCTGCTGTTGACATTACAGCGCAAATGTAAATCCAGCCGGAGAGCCAGATGGACCAAATCAAGGGGCAGACGCAGACCCCAGGAGTCGAGTGAAGAGAGCGAGACTGCCCAAGAAGATGACGGAGGTAGTGAAGAGGAGGAGGAAGGGGCACCAGAAGATGATGAGCCCTGTAAAAAATGTGGCTTATCCAATCACCCTGAATTGGTAGGTCTAACTGGTTAGGGACAGAGTTGGTTTTCTAGCTTGTTCTCTTCTTGCTCTGATTCTTTTACTTGTTTTAAGCCGCCACTGACATACTGGACTACGTTTCGAGGGCAAGTTCCCAACACAACATAGTACATAACTGGTAATTCAATGAGGGATGAAGTGTCACCAGCATTTTAGGCGTAATTTCTTTACGTCCAATCTTGTCAACTTAATCGCCAAATATGAAAGCTGAAATGAATAATAAATCTGCCGTCATATCATGTCCGCAGGTGCATTTCTAACCCGCTTATATTTGTAGTTTCACCATGTGTTCATCAGCCCTTGTGTGAAGCAGGGAGCATTTGTTAGTTTATGTTTGGTCATACCCAATAGGAAAACATCAATGTAGACCCTAACCTAATTAACAAATAAATCTTATCTCTGCCCAACAAAACAATATGTGGAAGTACAGTGCAAAAGCTCCAGGAGTTGGCCCAGGGAAGTTGCAGTACATGCTTAAGGAGAGAAAAACGGTCTCCTACTCCTGACTGCTGTTCAATTGATTTGAACTACAAACCTATGCTTAGAGGCATCAGGTGAGATCAGCTGTTATGATTACTGCCAAGTTGAATAGCCTTCTAGCCATCGTCATTTAGACTCGCACACATCATAGTGACTTGGGCAAAATATAGTTGTCTGTGGATCCTTGCCCAATTAAGATATCAATGTCCTTGGAGTAGAGATGGGTAAATGTCAATGAGATAATTGAATACCAAAACAAGATACTGCAGATGCTGGAAATCTAAAATAAAAACAAAAAATGCTGGAATTACTCAGCGGGTCAGCAACTGTGGAAAGAAACAGAGTTAATGTTCTCAGTTTGATGATGTTTCATCAGAACTTAGATAGAAATTTAAGAGTTACCCTTACATTTATATTGTTCTCCATTTCTGAGGAAAGTAATTGAATATCTGGCCTGAGTTGCTGCTCATTAATTGTATAACTGTTTTGCCTAGATTCTGTTGTGTGACTCCTGTGACAGTGGTTATCATACAGCTTGTCTACGACCTCCATTGATGACGATCCCTGATGGAGAATGGTTCTGCCCACCCTGCCAACATGTAAGCAACTTCTTTTCATACAGGCATTGCTACAGTAAGATTTTAAAATTGGACAATAGCTTGCCTTCAGTCTTTTTCTCTTATTTGTTCGCAGAATGTGGGTGAATGTGGCTTGGTGGCTTGTCTGTCACCCGTCCTCTTGTTTCACTGGGAAGATAATTGGCTTTTGAGCAGTTGTTTGAGGACTTGACAGAATAGATTCTGAGAGTCTTGCTTCCCCTGGCTAGGGAGTTGTGTGGTGTTGTATGGTAGGAGTTTAGACAGGATTTTGGGGTTTGCCTAGTCTCCCAAAAGTGTGCTGTTTGAGTCCATAGTCCTGTTAACCATAACTTTCATTTACAGCAAATATTTAGACATTTGGACCTCCTACAGGAGGTTGGAGCTTCTCCTCCCTCCAGCTCTCTTACCTCTCAGTCATATGATCTGACATTATTACATCAGTATTATGTCTGCCTCTGATGTTAACGCTTTACTCTCCATCACCCCCCCAACTCTTCATGCTCATCACAGTTACATCCCCCTAAACCTCGCCCCCCCCCCCCCCCCCCCCCCCAACCCAACCTGCCCAAGGTATCAGGGTTGCCTCTGAGGTGCCTTGACCAATCTCCCTGATCCTGTGGTTTGAGGTTGGGGACATTCTGTACTCTCCCTTCTGTGGGTTTGAGTGATCTTTGCCTGGGTGGCTGTAGAGCTTGTAGGAAGTCTTTCCTCTTTTTCAGGATCTGAGTAGTAAGCCCAAGTTTCTATTGGCTTTCTCTCCAAGGATATTGAGGTGCTTCAATGAGCGGTCATAGTCTCAGGATAAGGAGTCAACCATTTAGAACTGAGATGAGAAATTTCTTCACCTGAGAGGGTTGTAAATCTTTAGATTTCTCAACCCCAGAGGACTGTGCATGCTCAGTTGATAGATTTCTGGGCACCATGAGAATCAAGGCACATGGGGATAAGGTGGAAAAGCGGCATTATGTCGAGGATCAAATACCTTATTGAGAAAAGGAGCAAACCTTAGAGGCCATATGATCAACTCCTGCACCTATTTCTTATGTTGTTGTATTCTTAATCCATCTGGCCTATATGTGATTCCACTCATTAGATTAATCCCTATTTAGTTAAAATTAAAAATGGGTGAACCTTTGAGACACTGAAGAGCAGCAATGAAGAGGAGATCTCGTAGAGAGGTGACAGTAAATTCTGACACAACTTCAGTTTGAAGCAAGAGTAGGGAAAACTGACATGGGTGCAAACTGGCAAAATGAGCATGAATGTCAAGAGGCTATTCTTCTGAACACTATATATGTCGAATAGAAATTGGAGGGGTTCGTTATTTAAGAAAACAGTAGATGTACTTCCAGCATGGGCTGAATGGCTTTTCGCACCACAAAAAATAATCTTGTAATTTTCTTGTTGAAAACTACAGTAATATTAGTATGCACATGAAGGGAAAAATGCTGCCTATTTGTCAAAAGGTGTGCTGTCGAATTTGTTAGGTTTTCAGTGTGGCAATAACATATTTATTAGTCATAGCTATTTACTTCTGTAAGGCGGGGTGGGGGGGAAATATGTGACTGCACTAAATGTCCTCTTTTTATTGTCTGCAGAAACTTCTATGTGAAAAGCTAGAAGAACAATTGCAAAATATAGATGTGATGATAAAAAAGAAGGAAAGGGCAGAGAGAAGGTAAAAACAAAAAAAACCTGGACTGCATTAACCCACTTCTAGAGGCTTGGGTGGAGTTCTGCTTCTGAAATCAATGAAAATGAAAATCAGGCAGGCGGTACCTCAAACAATCGATTAGCTATCACTTGTATCAAGCTCCCACTGGAATTCAGTTTTGCTGCTTTGGTGTTTCTACTCCAGTCTGCAATCCTGCCTCCGTTTATAATCTTGTATCTACTGCGGCCATTGTTTTGAATTTTCCTTTCCTGTTCCTCTTCAGGCTGCGATTAAGCTTTCCCATGACCCAGCACCACCACCGTCATCTCCCTGTATTGAGAAGCGGAATTTGGCTCTTCTGTTGTTATCCATTTGTCCTCAGCACCTTAAAACACTGGGCCTCCTCACGCCCCTCGCTCTGCTTTCTCCTCTGTAACCAACACGTTTGGCATCCAAATAAAGTTTTTGATTCTCCTGCCATAATGAGAATGTGAAAGGAAGATGGAAGCAGATTGAATCGTAACCTTCAAAAGGGAACTGGATAAACACTTGAAGGGGGGAAAAAATTAAGAGCCGTGGGGAAAGAGAGAGGTACGGTGGGGCTAATTGGATGCTTGTTTTCAAAAGCTGGCACTAGCAGGATGGGCCAAATGGGGTCCCTGTGCTGTATCAATAAATGATTTTAATTCAATTACCCCTTAATCTTAGTACTCAAGGGAATACAGTACAATCCTAGTTCATGCAATTTTTAAAAGGTATAGGGACTAAACAAGAGTGGAAGTACCCTCACAGGTTTGTGGAGTAAAATATTGACACCATTTCTGTGATTATGCCAACCTTTTGAAAATCTAGCTGGACATCACTGAATTACCTCTTCCTGGTTTTACCTCATCCCTTTTGCCCCTCCCAATCATGACGATGTCCTTCAGTAACTTCTCAGTTTTTGTTTAAGACATGTGCTGGAAATTTTGGTTTTCTGATTTGAAAAGATGTGGGTAAAAATGATGCACTCCCTCTCTTACAGGAAAGAGAGGCTGGCCTTTGTGGGAATCAATGTGGAAAATATTATTACTCCAAAAGTAAGTATACTTCAAATGCTGAAAGAGACAAGGATTTTAAAAAAGCAAAGATTAATTTGACCTCTTGGGGCTATGAACATGAAGAAATTGCTTCTTACTTACAAAGAGGTTGAATGAAGGTTTATCCATGCCCTTTCACGTTTACTTTGAGTCAAAATCTTGATGCTTCAAAATATAAATAAGCACAGCTCAGATGTGAGCAGTCTGAAATGAAACGTTAAAAGCAATTGGAAATGCACATAGGTCAGTCAGCATCTGAAAGAGGAAAGACAAGATGGTTTGAAATGTGAGTTATGCCCGAACAATCCTGAACATCCCACCTGAACATTAAACTAATGTTATTTTCCCTTTCAGATGCTGACTCCCATTTGCCTCTGCATTTTCTAGGTTTATCCCAAGATCTTTGGCTGATTATTGTAGTGCTGCATCGCTGCATTTTTCTTTTAAATTAGTATCAGCTCCCAGAGGGCCACACCAATAAGAGTTGCCCCCTGCCACAAATGGTGTGCAGATCTGGCGAGGACAGGTTCAAGCTTGGCTGCGATGCTAATTAGCTTACTGATGCTCACTGTCTAGACTAACCTGAGGAGGGGGGTGGGGGGGGAGGGCAGAGAAATGGATTGGGTGGGGTGAAAAACTGGAACAAAAGGCCAAAATATTGTGACTGACTTCTTGTCCTGTTGTGCTGTACCAAGAGAGTCATGGGGTAGAGAAGTAGTGAAGCAGTGCCCTCCTGGTATAAAATGTGGAAACGGGTATGTATTTTGCAAACTGGGGCATGAAAGAAAAGTGTTGCAGATGCTGGAAATCTGAATGAAAAACAGAAAAGGCAGGAAATGTAACAGGTTTGATGGAAGTACCTGGCCATTACCATCTCCTTTTGCCTTTCACCATCTGCAGTTTTCTGCAATTTAATCTTTCCTTTCCAGTCACAGACCTTCCCTTTTGTTCCTCCTTCCTTGCCTCCCCCTTTCCATGCCTCTGTACTTGCATAAAACCTGTTTGATTCTTTTCCAGTTCGGATGAAAGGTCACAGGTGCGGCCTGACCTGCTGAGTATTTGGAGCGTTTTCTGTTTTCATTTGTGAATTAATTTGACGGGATTTCCGTACCAGTCCCATTTTATATTACTAATGTTAAAACTCCCTAATGTTTAATACTTTCGTTTCTGTCAGGATGCAGTAACCGAAGAACTTGAAATAAAAGATTTCAAATCTTTGGAAAGGCGGTCGGGCCGGACACGGAGATCTATTAATTACAGGTAAGGCTTTGTTTTATTGTGCAAGTGTAATTTACTGTGCCGTGTTCAAAAGAAGAAATGTCAATTATATGCATCTTTCTCTCCCTCCCACTTTAGTAGTTAAATGCAAACGCTTGGTATGGTCCTGATTATAAAGATCAGGGTGATCCTAGATGTTGTTTCTGGTTCTCCATTCTATGTAAATGAGCCAGCTCTTTCTCCAGTTGAAAGTTGGTGAATGTTGCTTTAGTCAGCTCCTGCTTCATTTCCCGTGCCTCCAACTTCATGTCTCTTGTTTGGCTACCCACTTCGGTTGGGCCAGAAGGTATGCAACTTTGGTGCCTGGTTTGACCCGCAGCTGAGCATCAGTCAGCACCCTCTTTCACCCACCCACCCACACCCACACCCCCACCCCAACCCCAGTCTTCCAATATCTCATTTTCCCCCCCCAATCACCTTTCCACTAACTTCCACAATCTGCCCCAGCCTACAAGCTACAGTCCTCTTTCAGTACATCCCCCTCATCAGTAACTTGTCACTCTTTTATGACCTAGCTTTGTAATTTCTAAATCTCTATTTCTAATAAATCTGAATTTTAAAAAAAAAGCTAGTCTCAGTAATGGTGACCATGAAACCATTATTGTTGGCATAAAAACCCCTCTGGTTCACTAATGTCCTTTAGGGAAGGAAATTTGCCGTCCTTACCCGGTCTGACCTATATGTGACTCCAGACCCACAGCAATGTGGTTGACTCTTAACTGCCCTCTGAAATGGCCTAGCAAGTCACTCAGTTCAAGGGCAATTAGGGATGGGCACCAAAAGTTGGACTTGCCAGCGATGCCCACATCCCATGAAAGAATAAAGAAAAAAAATCTTTCGTCCTACATATTCCAACCCAGACCTGCTTCAAAAGCCTCTTCAAAACCCATCTTTTTGACCATATGTTCAGTCAACTAAGTTTACAACCGGGCAGATTGATTTTGCTCCTTGGGATATTTTATCATATAAAAGTGCAGTGCAGGTGCACTGTTAAGACAAGTGAAACATACTGGCCCTGTTTCAGTTATAAATAGATTAGGCCCTCTTATGTCAGGGCAAAAAAATTCTAATCAAAAATATCTCCTTTTTGATTTGGGGAGGGAAGAGGTGTCTGCATTTAAAGTAATAAATAAACATTATCATGTTTAATTTTTTTTAATATTCATTCATGGGATGTGGGAGTCGTTGGCTGGGCCAGCATTTATTGCCCATCCCTGATTGCCCTTGTTTAGAGGGCATTTGAGAGTCAACCACATTGCCGTGGATGTAGGCCAGGCCAGGTAAGGACGGCAGATTTCCTTCCCTAAAGGACATTAGTGAACCAGATGGGTTTTTACGACAATCGACAATGGTTTTATAGTCGTCATTGGAAATTTTATTCCAGATTTTTACTGAATTCAAATTCCACCATCTGCCATGGTGGGATTCGAACTCCGGTCCCCAGAGCAATACCCTGGGTGTCTGAATACCAGTTCAATGACAATACCACCATGCCACCGCCTAATGTGGAGTTAAACATCATTTGCTGATTTCAGAGTTTGTGGAATGCATTCAGTTAAAAATAAAAGAACAGTTGTGTAGCACCAGATAAATTAGTTTTGAAGCGTAGCCACCATTGTTATGCAAGGAAATATGACAGCTAATTTGAGCACAGCAAGGCTCCACAAACAGTGAGATAGATGACCAGCTAATGTGCCTTGGTCGCATAGATTAAGTGATCAATGTTTGTCAGGACACCAAGAGAACTCTGTGCTTGAATAGTGCTATGGGATTTTTTACCTCCATATTTAAGTCCCACTCCAGGACTTGAGCACAAAATCGAGACTGACTATCCGGTGTGTTACTGAGGAAATGCAGTACTGATGGGGGTGCCATAATTCAAAAGAAGAGATGTTAAACCGTCTGCCCTCTCAGGCAGATATAAAAGATTCCTCGGCCATTATTTCACAGAAGAGCCTGGCCAATATTTATCTCTCAATCAACATCGCAAAAACAGATTAACTGGTCATTATCACATTGCTGTTTGTGGGAGCTTGCTGTGTGCAAATTGGCTGCCTCATTTCCTACATTCCAACAGTGACTACGCTTTTTAAAATTTTATTCTTTCATGGGTTGTGGGTGACGCTGGCAAAGTCAGCATGTGCTGTGCATCCCTAATTTCCCTTGAATTGTGTCTTGCTCGGCCATTTCAGAGGGCAGTTAAGAGTCAACCATATTGCTGTGGGTCTGGAGTCACATGCAGGCCAGACTGGGTAAGGATAGTAGATTTCCGTCCGTAAAGGGACATCAGTGAACCAGATGGGTTTATGCAACAATCGATGATAGTTTCATGGTCACTATGACTGAGACTAGCTTTCAATTCAGACTTTCTATTAATTGAATTTAAATTCCACCAGCTGTCCTGGTGGGATTTGACCCCATGTCCCCAGATCGTTAGCCTGGGCCACTGGATCACTAGACCAGTAACATTACCACTACGCCATCATTTCCCTATATCACAAGTACAATTCAAAGTGTACTTCACTGACTGTAAAGCGCTTTGGGATGTCCTGCGATCGTGAAAGACGTTATATAAATGCAAGTCTTTCTTTATAAAAAAATGACACCTCCATCAGTGTCTCATTTCTGCACTAGATTGTCGGCATTGATTATGTGTTCAAGTCTACAGAAGGCTTTGAATCAGAGGTGGGAGTGCTGCTGCTACCACTGAGCCAAGCAGGTGCATTTGGGAGTATTGCAGGTTTTCTCAAGGGACGGGAAGGGGACGTGTCAGGTTTCCTTAATGGTCACAGCCAGAAATGTCTGGCCATGCCCTTATAATGTGATAAAAACAAAAAACTGCGGATGCTGGAAATTCAAAACAAGAACAGAATTACCTGGAAAAACTCAGCAGGTCTGGCAGCATCGGCGGAGAAGAAAAGAGTTGACGTTTCGAGTCCTCATGACCCTTCAACAGAACTGTTTTTGTCCTTTATAATGTGACTTGGGGTCTTTTTTTTCAAAAAAGGTCCTATTTTACTGGTGCTGGGGATTGATGGTGCTCTAGTTTTCCTGTTTTGCAAACATCGTGTCCCAACCTGAAGCTTTTCTCTGTGTAGCTATAGATTCACGAATGGTCCAAATATTAAACTTCAATGCAGTTCTTTTTTTTAACCCTGCAGGTTTGATGACTTTGATGATGCAATTGATGAAGCTATACACGAAGACATACAGGAAGCAGAGGGCAAAGGTCATTGTCACACGTCAGTCTTTTCACCTCTTGACTCTCTCTCCTCGCTCACATCCTCCGTTCATTACCTTGTGTCTGCAATTTTGTGTCTAAGTTTCCCCTTCTTACCCCTTGCGTGTGAGTAATAAGTGCTGATTTATTTTTGCACCAGATCATCCCTGTTTATACAGCAGTGCAGGTTGGCAAGAATGGGATGCTGAGCACACCCTCGCTTCCTGCATGCACAGATTCTCCAGAGTCGTGACAACATCTTCAACTTAGTTACAAATGTCGAATTTCAGAGCTCCTGCCACAGTTTTAGCAATTGAGAACTGGAATGTGATGATAAAGGAATGTTTGAGGTGTCTCATCCTGTTCCATGCATCCCAGTTGTATCGCAAGTCTCATCATTAGATACTTGGAGGATGTTCTCCTGTTTGGGAAGTCTAGAGAAAAAGGGGAGACTGTAGCATAGTAGTAATATTACTGGCCTAGTAGTCCAGAGGCCCAGGCTAATGTCATGGTGACATGGGTTCAAATCCCACCATAGCAGCTCGTGGAATTTAAATTCAGTTAATAGAATCTGTAATCGAAAGCTAGTCTCAGTTATGGTAACCATGCAACTGATTCACTAATGCCCTTTTGGGGAAGGAAATCTGCGATCCTTGCCCGGTCTGGCCTACATTTGACTCCAGTGACTCCAACCACTGCAATGTGGTTGACTCTTGTCAGTGCTCCATGCCAGAGGGCAGCTATCAGTACTGGGGAAAGTGGGGGCTGTACCATTGGGATGGTCTACACCTGAACTGTGCTGGGGCTGGTGTCCTTGCGAGCCGCATAACTAGGGAAGTAGAGAGGGATTTAAACTAAATAGTAGGGGCAAGGGATCAAATTTGGGAAGATGTGGTAAAGCAACAAGTAGAGATAAGGCAAGAGAGAAAGGTATTAATATGGGAAATGATAAGCAGAATGTGACAGGAAGGGATAGAGAGTAAGAATCTAAGAGTAAAACAGCAGTCAAGGCATATAGGTTACAAAAAAGAATAAAAGGACAAAACTGAAAGCTCTGTATCTGAATGTATGTAGCATTCAAAACAAAACATAAACTTAGAGGGAGGATAGAAAAAAATAAGCATGATCTATTTTTTTCATTTGTTCATGGGATGCGGGTTTCACTGGCTAGGCCAGTATTCATTGCCCACCCCTAATTGCCCTTGAGAAGGTGGTGGTGAACTGCCTCCTTGAACCGCTGCAGTCTCTGTGTAGGTACACCCGCTGTGCTGTTAGGGAGGGCATTCCAGGATTTTGACCCAGCAACAGTGAAGGAACGGCAATATATTTTCAAGTCAAGATGGTGAGTGACTTGGAGGGAAACTTCCAGGTGGTGGTGTTCCCATCTGCCTGCTACCCTTGTCCTTCTAGATGGCAGTGGTCTTGAGTTTGGAAGGTGCTGTCTAAGGAGGCTTGGTGGATTCCTGCAGTGCACCTTGTAGATAGTACACACTGCTGCCACTGTGCATCGGTGGTGCGGCAAGTGAATGAGGATGGAGTGCTAATCAAGCAGCTGCTTTGTCCTGGATGGTGTCAAGCTTCTTGTATTGCTGGAGCTGCACTCATCCAGGCAAGTGGGGAGTATTCCATCACACTCCTGACTTGAACTTTGTAGATGCTGGACAGGCTTTGGGGAATCAGGAGGTGAGTTACTTGCTGCAGGATTCCTAGTCTCTGACCTGATAGCCATTACAGAGACATGGCTGCAGGATGACATAGATTGGGACCTGAATATTGAAGGATACGTGACATTTAGGAAGGAGAGGAAGATAGGAAAGGATGGAGGGGTGGCTCTGTTAATAATGGTATTAGCACGTTAGAGAGGGATGACAAGTTCAGGAAACCAAGATGTAGAAGTGCTTTGGGTTGAGATGAGAAATGATAAAGGCAAGAAGTCACTTGTGGAAGTAGTGCACAGGTCTCCTAATTGTAACTACATGGTAGGACAGAGTATGAAGGAAGAGATAATGGGAGCTTGTCAGAAAGGTACGGCGATAATCATGGGGGATTTTAATCTACCTATAAACTGGGAAAATCAAATGGGTGAAGGTAGCCTCGATGAGTTCATAGAATGTTTTTGGGATAGTTTCTTAGAACAGCACGTCCTGGAACCAACCAGAGAGTAGGCTATACTAGACCTGGTATTGTGTAGTGGGATAGGATTAATTAGGATTAGGTGAAGGCACCCCTAGATAGCAGCGATCATAATATAATTGAATTTCACATTCAGTTTGAGGAAGAGGAGAGTGGATCCAAGACTTGTATTTTAAACTTAAATAAGGGCAATTATGAGGGCATGAAAGAAGAGCTAATTAAAGTAAACTGGCAAATGAGGTTAAGGGATAGGTCAATAGGGGTGCAGTGGCAGACATATAAAGGGATATTTCAGAGTACACAGAATAGATACATTCCAACTAGAGAAAAGTTCCAAGGGTGGCCCCATCATCCGTGGTTAGTTAAAACCAGTTATAAAGTTAAAGAAAAAGCATATAATTGTGCAAAGATAGGTGGCAGGTCAGAAGATTGGACAGAATATAAAGAACAGCAAAGAATGACCAAGATTAATAAGGAGGGAAAAATTAGAGTACGAGAGAAAGATAGCTAGAAATATAAAAAAAGGATAGAGTTTCTATAGATATTTAAATAAGAAAAGAGTTAACAAAGTGAGCGTTGGTCCCATAAAAAGTGAGTCTGGAGAATTAATAATGGAAAATAAGGAGATGGTAGATGGATTCAACAGGTATTTTACATCAGTCTTCACTATAGAGCATAGTAGTAAAATCCCAAAAGTTGCTGTAAATTGAGAATTGGAAGTGATGGAGGAACTCAGAAAAATTACAACCACCAGGTAAGTGGTACTTAGCAAATTGGAGCTGTGGGCTGACAAATCCCTGGACCTAATGGACTTCATCCTAGGGTCTTGAAAGAAGTGGCTAGGGAGATAGTTGATGCTTTTAATTTTCCAAAATTCCCTAGATTCGGAGAAGGTTCCGTTCGATTGGAAAATAGCAAATGTAACTCCTTTATTCAAAAAGGGAGGGAGACAGAAAGCAGGAAACTACAGGTCAGTTAGCTTAACATCTGTCATAGGGAAAGTGTTAGAAATGATTATTAAAGATGTTATGGCAGGGCACTTGGAAAAATTCAAGGTAACCAGGCAGAGTCGACAAGGTTTTGTGAGAGGGAAATCATGCTGAATCAATTTATTGGAAGGCCTTTGAAGGAGTCACATGTGCTTTGGATAAAGGGGAACTGGTGGATGTACTGGTGTAGGGGATAACACATTGACACGGATAGAAGATTGGCTAGCTAACAGGAAGCAGAGTAAAGGCATAAATGGGTCTTTTTCTGGTTTGCAGGATGTGTGCCACAGGGATCAGTGCTGGGGCCTCAACTTTTTACAATTTATATAAATGATTTGGATGAAGGGACTGAAGGTATGGTTGCTCAATTTGCTGATGACACAAAGAAAGGTAGGAAAGTAAGTTATGAAGCAGATACAAGGAAGCTACATAAGGATATAGACAAGTTAGGTGAGTGAGCAAAGACCTGGCAAGTGGAGTATAACGTGGAAATGCGAAATTGTCCAGTTTGGGAGAAAGAATAAAAAATAAAGCATATTATTTAAATGGTGAGAAATTGCAGAGTTCTAAGATGCAAAGGGATCTGGGTATCCTAGTGCATGAATCACAAAAGGTTAGTATGCAGGTACAAGAAGTAATTAGGAAAGCTAATAGAATGCTACCGTTTATTAAAAGGGAAATTGAATATAAAAGTAGGAGGGTTATGCTTCATTGTAGGTACAGGACACTGATGAGACCACATCTGGAGTAATGTGTACAGTATTGGTCTCAGGTATACAAATAGTCATTTTTAGTACAGAACCTGAGTATTGCTGAAAGAAGATTTTTTGTTGAAGCTTTTCATCTTGCACTCATCAGGACAATCGCAAGAAAACCAATGTCAGTGGAAGTAACAGCTTTATATTGTATGAGAAGAGTGTGTTGATTGGTTGGTAAATGGACTCTGGTAGGAGGTGTTGCCCTGGAGAATGCACCAGTTAATGGTGACTGAGAGTTAACTACCAAGCATTGTTTGAAATTTAAACCAGGCAGCTTGACTCCGGTCAAGGCATTACATTGAGCAAATGGCTGTCACTTATTTTGTTTAGCTGAAACAGGCGAATTGTGTGTATATGTTATTTCTGTCCGCAAAGAGCAGGGCCCTGTGTATTACTATATGTAACTTCCAGCACACGCAAATGTAACACACTGCGAGCCCAACTGATAAACTTAAATTGGTTGTCAGCGTAATTTTTAGCACACTGAAGATTATTTAGCAAATACTGTCCAATCACGGAATCACATTTAATGTTGGACACTTTTTTTTGTTTTGAGTTTTGCAAGTGGAGGCTAATTGGGTACGGTCTGTACCTTGCCCATTGCGAATAGCAGGAGGGACATGCTGTTTGATATGATCCGCCAGGCTTTGGGATGTAGGGCCTACATACCTAGCATCACACTGGCACTGAAATTCATATACTACATTACTCATTTATGTGATCGGCAGAATGTCTTTGTGGCTTGGTGGCAGCATCCTGTTGGTGGCGAATACCACTTGTGTTGCTGCTGCACAGTAGAAGCGTGAAACAGCTAGGTGAAGCCTCCCTTGATTTTCTGTTCCTCCCTACTAGCTTCAAACTCCAACTTAACTAATTGTGAATATTTAACATCTCTTAATCCCTCCTGCTCTTTACAACCTCAATGAAACTGTGGGCTTTGGCCCCTAGGGCTAAAGTATTTCCATTTTGAACAATTGAAAATCGCTTTATTTCAATTCCCTTAATGGTAATTTGAATTTTGTACCTGTGATTTGTTGGAAGAAAATCTGTTGGAGTCACATAAGAAAGAACCAGCAATTTCTCGCTCCAAGTCATATTATTTTTGACTCTATGCTTTTTGTTATGTATGCTATTCCAATAGGTACTGGAAGAGGCAAAGACATGGCAAATATCACTGGCCAATCCCTGGGAAAAGATATCTCAACTATACTCGCAGGGTCGAAAGAGAGCAAGCGACCAACACGTGAAGCTGCCTGTAGACGCAAGAAAAGGCGAAGACTGAATGACCTTGACAGCGATAGCACACTTGAAGATGATGAGAGTGAGGAGGAGTTCAAAATAAGTGAAAGGTGAAGATGATTTAATTCTTTCTCTTTCTACTCTTTACACCCTCGCATATAGAACCAATTGTCACTGGAAGTGGTTGATGCACATAGGTTAGATGCTTTCAAAGGGAAGTTGGGTGGGTACATGAGAGAAAAGGGAATAGAAAGATGATGCTGAAAGGCTGAGTTGAAGAAGACAGAATGGGAAGAGGCTCATATGGAATTTAAACGCTACCACTGACTAGTTGCAGCAAATGACTGGTTTCTAAACTGTATATTCTATGTATTCCCCCATTCTACAGATTTTAGCCCCCTCTCCTTTGAAGGCAGCTCAACAAGCACCCGGTAACCCCTGGTGCATACTCCAATTGACTATTCTTCAGGCGTCGAACACCACTGGGAGTGCCATCTCCAAAAAGGATTGCGGCAGATCCAAGGAGAAGGCGCACCCTTCTTAGTCTCGACAACTTGGGTTGCGAAACAGATACAGAACTTGCCAACATCGTTCGCGTCACCAGAATGAAAAGATTGTTCTCCTTAGAGCATTGAGATTAAGGGAAGATTTAATAAGGGTATTGAAAATTGCGATTGTCTTTGGTAGAGTACATAAGACAAAATTGTTTCCACTGGCAGGAGGGTCAACAGCCAGAGGACACAGATTTAAGATTTATTTTTATTCATTCACGGGATGTGGGCTTTGTTGGCTGGGCCAGCATTTATTGACCATCCCTAGTAGCCCTTGAGAAGGTGGTGGTGAGCTGCCTTCTTGAATTGCTGCAGTCCACATGGTGTAGGTGCACCCACAGTGCTGTTAGAAAGGGAGTTCCAGGATTTTGACCCAGTGACAGTGAAGGAACGGCGATATATTTCCAAGTCAGGATGGTGAGTGACTTGGAGGGGAACTTGCACGTGGTGGTGTTCCCATCTATCTGCTGCCCTTGTCTTTCTAGATGGTCAAGGCTGTGGGTTTGGAATGTGCTGCCTAAGGAGCCTCGGTGAGTTTCTTCAATGCATTTTGTAGATGGCACACACTGCTGCCACTGTTCATCGGATGTGGAGGGAGTGAATGTTTGTGGATGGGGTGCCAATCAAGCGGGCTGCTTTTAGCCTGGATAGTGTCAAGCTTCTTGTATTGTTGGAGCTGCACTCATCCAGAAAAGTGGAGAGTATTCCATCACACCCCTGACTTGTGCCTTGTAGATAGTGGACAGGCTTTGGGGAGTCAGATGGTGAGTTACTCACCACAGGATTCCTAGCCTCTGACTTGCTCTTGTAGCCACAGTATTTATATGGCTAGTCCAGTTCAGTTTCTGGTCAATGGTAACCCCCCCAGGATGTTGATAGTGGACGATCCAGCAATGGTAATGCCATTGAATGTCAAGGGGTGATGGTTAGATTCTCTCTTGTTGGAGATGGTCATTGCCTGGCTTTTGTGTGGCATGAATGTTACTTGCCACTTATCAGCCCAAGCCTGGATATAGTCCAGGCCTTGCTGCATTTGGACATGACTCCTCAGATCCACGAATGGTGCTGAACATTGTGCAATCATCAGCAAACATCTCCACTTCTGACCTTATGGTGGGAAGGAAGGCCATTGATGAAGCAGCTGAAGATGGTTGGGCCGAGGACACTACCCTGAGGAATTTCTGCAGTGATGACCTGGAACTGAGATGACTGACCTCCAACAGCTATCTTCCTTTGTGCTAGGTATGACTGCAACCAGCGGAGAGTTTTCCCACTGATTCCCATTGACTCCAGTTTTGCGAGGGCTCCTTGATGCCACACTAGGTCAAATGCTGCCTTGATGCCAAGCACAGTCACTCTCACCTCAACTCTGGAGCTCAGCTCTTTTGTTCATGTTTGAACCAAGGCTGTAATGAGGTCAGGAACTGAGTGGCCCTGGCGGAACCCGAACTGAGCGTCAGTGAGCAGGCAATTGCTAAGCAAGTGCCGCCTGAAAGCACTGTTAATGACCCCTTCAGTGACGTTACTAATGATCAAGAGTAGACTAATGGGGTGGTAATTGGCTGGGTTGGATTTGGCCTGCTTTTTGCGTGCAGGACATACCTGAGCAATTTTACACTTGTGTTTGGGAACCCAGCGGAATGGAGTCTTTGGAGACGCGGGGGGATGTGAGCTGGGCTGTCACTGAGGCCGTCCGAGTAAGAGCAACCTTTGGAGAGAATTCGAAGGCGAGATCTTCGAAGTTGAAGACTGGAATCCCTCGTGAGAGAGGGACAGAGTTTCAACAAGATTGGTTGACTCGGTGTTTACTGACGTCTGTTAGGTTGTTGAGAAGTCCGTGGATTCTGTCTTGGACACATTTTCCATTTATTGTGCAGTGTGGTGTTTGACCACAGTTTTGCTGTTAATTCACATGTACTCCATTTTTACCTGAATGTTAGAGCATAATATACATGTTGTAAACTGCTTTATGTTTCTGACTTTGTGCAGTAAAATTTAATTTTGTTTGTTCAAAACCTGTGGAATTTTGTGGCTTTATTCTCTTAGTAAGTGCCTTGAATATTAAACATTGTCTACTTTAACCAGATCGTACCCAGAACTTGGGAGTCCAGTCCAGGAATCTTAACTAATATCGTTAGACACTGTCCCACTCTGCACGTCTTTACCCACATAGCTACACTGTTCTATTACCTCGACATTTCTCCTTGGATTTTAAATTCTGCCTTCGCCAGAAGGCTCCTCACACTCTGTTAGTTTAAAGCTCTATCCATAACCCTAGTTATATGATTGACCAGGATACTGAGGTCAAGAATCGAGTGGCCCGGTGGAACCCAAACTGAGCATCAGTGAGCGTGTTATTGTTAAGCAAATGCCGCTTGATAGCACTGTTGATGACTCCTTCCATCACTTTACTGATGATGTAGAGTAGACTGGCTGGACGGTAATTGACCGGTTTGGATTTGCCCTGCTTTTTGTGTACAGGACACACGTGGGCAGTTTTCCACTTTGCCAGGTAAATGCCAGTGTTGCAGCTGTACTGGAACAACTTGGCTAGGGGGGTGGCTCGTTCTGGAGCACAACTCCAGCACTACTGCTCGAATGTTGTCAGGGTCCTTAGTCTTTGCAGTATCCAGTGCCTTCAGCAGTTTCTTGATATCATGTGGAGTGAATCGAATTGTCTGAAGATTGGCACCTGTGATGCTGGAGACCTCCCTATCTGGGGATATTGTGGAGCCGCCGCCTTCAGTGAGTTTAATTGTCCACCACCACACTCACAACTGGATGTGGCAGAACTGCAGAGCTTAGACCTGATCCATTGATTGTGGAATCACTTGGCTTCCTCTATCACTTGCTGCTTATGCCGTTTGGTATGCAAGTAATCCTGTGTTATAGCTTCACCAGGATGATGTAGCATTTTAGGTATGCCTGGTGCTGCTCCTGGCATGCCCTCCTGCACTCTTCATTGAACCAGAGTTGATCCTCTGGCTTGGTGGTAATGGTAGAGTGGGGATATGCCAGGCTATGAAGTTAGAGACTGTGGTTGAGTACAGTGCTGCAGCTGCTGCTGACCCACAGCACCTTGTGGATGCCCAGCCTTGAGTTTCTAGATCTGTTTGAAATCTTTCCCATTTAGCACAGTGGCAGTGCCACACAACACGATGGATGGTATCCTCAATGTGAAGACGGGACTTTATCTCCACAAGAACTGTGCGGTGGTCACTCCTACCGAGACTGTCATGGATAGATGCATCTGTGGCAGGCAGGTTGGTGAGGATGAGGTCAAGTATGTTTTTCCCCCCCTTGTTTCGCTCACCAACTGCCGTAGACCAAGTCTGGCAGCTATGTCCTTTAGGACTTGGCCAGCTCGGTCAGTAGTGGCGCTACCGAGCCACTCTTAATGATGGACATTGAAGTCCCCCACCCAGAGTACATTCTGTGCCTATGCCACCCTCAGTGCTTCCTCCAAGTTGGTGTTCAACATGGAGGAGCACTGATTCATCAGCTGAGGGAGGGTGGTAATCTGCAGGAGGTTTCCTTGCCCCTGTTTGACCAGTTGCCATGAGACTTCATGGGATTGGAGTCCAATTTGAGGACTCTCAGGGCAACTCCTTCCCAACTGTATACCACTGTGCCTCTGCTGGGTCTGTCCTACTGGTGGGACAGGACATAGCCAGGGATGTTGATTGTGGTGTCTGTGACATGACCTGTTAGCTATGATTCTGTGAGTATGACTATGTCAGGCTGTTGCTTGACTAGTCTGTGAGACAGCTCTCCCAGTTTTGGCAATTTTGTTAGTAAGGAAGGGTTGACAGCACAGGGCTGGTGTTGTCGTTTCCTGTGCCTAGGTTGATGCTGGGTGGTCTGTCCAGTTTCATTTCTTTTTATTGACTTTTTAGCAGTTTGTTACAACTGATTGGCTTACTAGGCCATTTCAGAGGGCAATTAGGAGTCAACCACATTATTGCGGATCTGGAGCCACATGTAGGCCACACCAGGTGAGGATGGCAGATGCCCTTCCCTAAAGGACATTAGTGGGTCCCTTGCTGTTTGTGGTGTATATAAACGATTTAGACTTGAACGTAGGAGGGCTGATCAGTAAGTTCGCGGATGACACAAAAATTGGTGGGGTGGTAAATAGTCAGGAGGATATAGGGCTGACCAGTGACAAATGGAATTTAATCCTGATAAGTGTGAGGTGATGCACTTGGGCAGGACAAACAAGGCACGGGAATACACGATGAATGTGTATCCTGGGACGTACCGAGGATCAGAGGGACCTTGGTGTGCATGTCCACCAGTCCCTTAAGGTAGCGGGACAGGTAGATAAGGTGGTTAAGAAGGCATTTGGGATACTTTCCTTTGTTAGCCGAGGCATAGAACATGAGAGCAGGGAGGTTATGCTGGAACTCTATAAAAAGCTGGTTAGGCCACAGCTAGAGTAATTGCGTGCAGTTCTGGAATCAGCATTATAGGAAGTATGTGATTGCACTAGTGAGAGTGCAGAGGAGATTTACCAGGATGTTGCCTGGGCTGGAGAGTTTTAGTTAAGAAGAGAGATTGGATAGACTGGGGTTATTTTCCTTGGAGCAGAGGAGAGACATGATTGGGGTGTATAAAATTATGATGGGCATAGATAGGGTAGTCAGAAAAGAACTTTTCCCCTTGGTGGAGGGATCAATAACCAGGGGGCATAGATTTAAAGTAAGGGGCAGGAGGTTTAGAGGGGATGTGAGGAAGAATTTTTTCACCCAGAGGGTGGTGGGAACCTGGAATTCGCTGCCTGAAAGGGTGGTAGAGGCAGAAACCCTCATAACATTTAAGGAGTATTTGGATGTGCACTTGCGATGCCATGGCATACAAGGTTATGGGCCTAGTGCTGGAAAAGAGGAATAGAATAGTTAGGTATTTGTTTGACCGGTGCAGACTCGATGGGCGAAGGGCCTTTTTCTGTGCTGTAAACCTCTATGACTCTAGTGAACCAGATGGGTTTTTATGCCATTTGACAATGGTTTCAAGATCATCATTAGACTTTTAATTCCAGATTTTTATTGAATTCAAATTCCACCATCTGCAGTGATCCCCAGAGCATTACCCAGGGTCCCTGGATCACCAGGCCAGTGATAATACCACTACACCACTACCTCCCCCTAGGAGGGAAATAAGGAAGCACTTTTTCACACTGTAGTAAAAATCTAAAGTTCTCTTCTCCCAATTGTCCAACCATTGCTGCTATCAGGACTGAGATGATCCGATGGGTAAAGGCTATTCCAAGATAAGTAAGTAAGGTGGGTTAATGGAGTTGAGGTACAGATTAGCCATAATCTAATTGAATTGCAGAGCGGGCACAAAGCGTTGAATGGTCTTCTCATATTCTTATGTCAAGTTTCTCGCTTTGTGCTTTTGGGCCCAGAAATTGGATTGAAATTTCTGAAACCCATTTTACGTGGAACATGAAAAGGACCCTCATCTCATCAATCTGGGTTTTGAACACAAAAATTTAGAAATAAATGGCCAACATCTTTCTAATACGTCACCCAGTCTCAAAGCAAGTATTACGCTTGACAGCTAAAGCATAATTAGAAAAATAATGACGCTTTATATCTGCGCACCAATTTAACTAATACAGCTAATATCTTTCAAAGGAGCTTGTGTAGTAATCCAATGATAAAGCATAGTTAATGGCTCTCTTTTCAAAACATTTGCCCATTTAGCAGTGAAGAAGAATTTGAGATCTCTGACCGAGATAGTGAGGCAGAACCTGTCTCAAATGAGGAAGAGGGTTTTGAAGTACGTCGGCGAGGAAGGCACCGGAAGTACGTGGAGCCAATGAGGCGGAGTTGGCGGTTGAGGGGAAGACAAGTGAAAAGATATTCAGATGAGGATGAGGAGGATGAAGAAGAACATGGAGGTACAAAGTGTTTTATTGCGCCTCCCTCCCAATTTCCCCTTCTGCTATCCTGAAGTTGCTGAGTTTGTGTTCCATGGTTATCAGCATGTGTGAGGCTAGATTTTACAAGAAAAGAATTGCATCTCTATAGCACCTTTCACAACCTTAGACATTCCAATATGTTTAAGGTCAACGGTGGTGCCTGAACTCCAACCCCATTTCAGATCCACCAACTAGTATCAAACTTAAAGAAAAAGCATATAATTGCGCAAAGATGGGTGACAGGTCAGAAGATTGGACAGCATATAAAGAACAGCAAAGAATGACAAAGATTAATAAGGAGGGAAAAATTAGAGTACAAGAGAAAGATAGCTAGAAATATATGGGTGGATAGTAAGAGTTTCTATAGATATTTAAATAAAAGAGTTAACAAAGTGAGTGTTGGTCCTCTAGAAAGTGAGTCTGGGGAATTAGTAGTGGAAAGTAAGGAGATGGCAGATGAACTGAAGAGGTATTTTGCATTGGTTTTCACTATAGAAGATACGAGTAACATCCCAGAAATAGCTGTAAATCAGGAAATGGAAGAGAGGCAGAACTCAGGAAAACTACAATCACCGGGGAAGTGGTATTGAGCAAATTGTTGG
This sequence comes from Cetorhinus maximus, assembly GCF_964194155.1. Classification (NCBI taxonomy): domain Eukaryota; kingdom Metazoa; phylum Chordata; class Chondrichthyes; order Lamniformes; family Cetorhinidae; genus Cetorhinus; species Cetorhinus maximus. The sequence goes on from NC_135885.1 coordinate 5,785,398, forward strand.
GGCTGTGGGCTGACAAACCCCCTGATCCTGATGGACTTCATCCCAGGGTCTTGAAAAAAAGTGGCTAGTGAGTCAGTTGATGTGTTGGTTTTAATTTTCCAAAATTCCCTAGATTTGGGTAAGGTTCCGGTAGATTGGAAAATAGCAAATGTAATTCCTTCATTCAAAAAGGGAGGGAGCCAGAATGCAGGAAACTACAGGTCAGTTAGCTTAACGTCTGTCATAGGGAAAATGTTAGAAGCTATTATTAAAGATGTTGTAGCAGGGCACTTAAAGTTTAAGGCAATCAGGCAGAGTCAACATGGTTTTGTGAAAGGGAAGTCATGTTTAGCCAATTTATTGGAGTCCTTTGAAGGAGTCACATGTGCTGTGGATAAAGGAGAACCGGTGGATGTACTGTACTTGGATTTTCAGAAGGCATTTGATAAGGTGCCACATCAAAGATACTGTATTTCAGAAAATAAAAGCTCATGGTGCAGGGGGTAATATATTGGTATGGATAGAAGATTGGCTAGCTAATAGGAAACAGGGTAGCCATAAATGGATCATTTTCTGGCTGACAGGATGTAATGAGTGTTGTGCCATAGGGATCAGTGCTGGGGCCTCAAACCTTTTACAATTTATATAAATGACTTGGTTGTTAAATTTGCTGATGACAAAGATAGGTAGGAAAGTAAGTTATGAACAGGAAGTAAGGAAGCTACAAAGTGACATAGATAGGTTAAGTGAGTGGGCAAAGACCTGGCAAATGGAGTATAATATGGGCAAATGTGAAGTCGTTCATTTTGGCAGGAAGAATAAAAAAGCTTATTATCTAAATGATGAGAGATTGCAGAGCTCAGATTCAGAGGGACCTGGGTGTCCTAGTGCATGAATCACAAAAGGCTAGTATGCAGGTAGAGCAAGTAATTAATTAGAGAGCTAATAGAATGTTATCGTTTATTGCGAGGGGAATTGAATATGAAAGTAGGGAGTTTATGCTTCAGTTGTACAGGGCACTGGTGAGACCATATCTGGAGTAATGTTTACAGTATTGGTCTCTTTACTTAAAGAAACATGTAAATTCATTAGCGGTTCAGAGAAGGTGTACTGGGGTAATACCAGGAATGTGCAGGTTGTCTTATGAGGAAAGGTTGGACAGGTTAGGCCTGTATCCGCTGGAGTTTAGAAGAGTAAGAAGTGACTTAATTGAAACATAAGATTCTGAGGCTTCTTGAAAGGGTGGATGTGGAGAGGATGTTTTCCTCTTGTGAGAGAATCTAGAACTAGGGATCACGGTTTAAAGGTAAGGGGTTGCTCAGTTAAGAGGGATGAAGATCGATCCTTGATTAACAAGGGGGTGGAAGGTTTTCAGGGATAGGCGGGAGGTTACAATCCGATCAGCCATGATCTTATTGAATGGTGGAGCAGGCTCGAGGGGCCGAGTGACCTACTCTTCCTAGTTTGCATGTACTTACAGACTGAGGGTGTTTAGTGTCTTAAGGTTTGGTATAAACTTTATAAGCATTTGCATTTCTGGGCTCTTGTGTCTGGTTTGTATACTGTGAAAAACACTGTTGTAAGAAAAGTTTTTACATCTAAAAACAAAAGTGCGTAATAAGTTAACATTAAGCTCTGGTTATGGAAAATTAGGTCCCAATACCTTTCCGTTGAGGTGTTTGCTTCATTACTCCCAAGTGATACGACTTTGTGTTAGGTCCCTTCAATCGTGATGCTGTTGTATTTCTGGGAACCATTCCTAGGGACAAAGCTTGAAATAGTGTTGACATGGTTGTGACTCTCATGTTTTCAGTTTAAGTTCCATCTCATGACCTAAATGAGAAAACTGGATTAAAAACTAAGGTGGGTGGGCGGGCAGAGGGTGGTGATGAAATTAATGGATTCACAAAAACTTGCATTTATATAATTCCCTTGGTGTAGTAAAAACCACTTGAAAGAGTGCTATCAAACAAGGTTTCATACCAAGCCACATAACTAGTAAATAGGACAGATGATTGAAAGCTTGGTGAAATTTGGCAGTAAGTAATTCCCACATGAAACCCAAGAGACTGGGTCGGGGCAGGGGGATATCAGTGGTCAGGCAAGTTTGTTTCAAAAGAGTCAGTGAATAGGGCACTCGTATCTGAGGTTGTGGTCCCCACAAAAACAGATAATCCAGGCCAACACTGCAGTGTAGTATAGTCATCTTTCAGATGAGATGTTAAACCAAGGGACTGTGTGCCCCCTCGGGTGAATGTAAAAAAAAAAAATCCCGGGGCCAGTATTTTGAAACGCAAGAGTGTTTTTGGTGTTTTGGACAGTGATTATTCCTCAATCAAAATCATTAAAAACTGATTCGTCTAATCATTATCTCATTACTGTTTTGGGGAGCTTGTGAGCACAAATGGGCTGCCTTACTTCCTACATTACAAAGATTACTGCCTCTTCAAAAAGTACTTCATTGGACCTAAAACACTTTGAAATGACCAAAGGTCATGAAAGGTGCTGTATATAAATGTAAGTCTGTTCTTTCTTTCATCTGATCAAGCTTCCAAACACACCCTAAGAGGCAGTTTGTACCATTTGGAACTTCGGTGGGCATGGTCCACCTCTAGTCTGGTGTGAAATCCCTTTTGCTATCTGATGAATCACTTTGGAACTTTTTAAAACTTAAAAGTTTTTAAATGCATACAATTTCAGAACGCAAACAGCAGCATGGGATCTTTCCCAACATCAAAATTTTACCCACTGACGATCGAATCTGGCATAGGGTAGGCTGCAACTGCCAGTGACTTTGGTCTGATGGCCGAATCAGTGTTCTGCATGGACCACAGCGCACAGTGTGTAACAGAACTGTAAATTCTGGATCACAAACCTTCTCCTTGAATTAAAACTGGTAGATAATGGTTCAAAAGGCACAGAGCTTGGAACTAGGGACAGCTGCAGTAAGTTTTTGTTTTAAGGTTGGGACTTATTTCCCATATTGTTTAAAAAGTCTTCTGCCTCTTGACTTGAGAATCTCATGGTTGTGCGTTAGGTTTACTAACGATCCTCTCCCGTTCTGTAGAGAGCGAAGGGTCAAGTTGTTACAGTGACGTGCTGGACATGAGGAGGAGGCGGTCAAAGCGGAATCAAGCTAAAAAAGTGAACTACAGAGAAGATTCTGAATCTGAGAAATCTATGAAAAGTGGTGCAAGTAGAAAGGAAAGACTTAGGGGACACAAACGTAGACTATACATTACAGCAAGCGATGGTAAGAAAATCAGTCTTCCCTGTTGTGTGTTTAACTTATTTAAGCACACAGCACTGGATAAGATGTTTGTTTTCAGAATATCCCACGCATTATTCCAGGGGTGTCCAACCTGTGCACGCACATCCCGCCATCCCTCGCTGCCAGCTCCAGGCCCAGCCATTAAAGCGGCTTACCTCTAACTTGTACTCATGCTGCATTAATCCGTTCTGTTAGAATTTTGTGGATCTGGAAGTATTTTTTGATAATACTGATTATTGGTAGGTGTACCTTCAATCCAAGCACCAAGATCTGTCGGGTAGCCACAGCTTGAGACATGCAAAAATTAATGTGAACATGGCTGAAGACTTCATATGTGTTATCTGAGGCTCTATGAATTACTTTACTTCACATCCCTCAGTTTTCTGACCTGTTTAATAACTGTCCAGTTTCCCTGGCATTATCTGTTTCATTACCTCCCTGGGCAGTCTGCTGCATCGTATTAACCACTGGCAGACATGATTGAATCAAGCAGTAAACTCAAAGTTAAAAGCACAGATTTCTGAAAATGTTAACCTGTCTTTTCAGTTGATGTACACTTCCAGCCTCCCTCTGTTTTGGATTCACTGGCATTAGCTATTTGTCCTTCTCAAGTTCCTCCGGAGCAGGCTTGAGGGGCTGAATGGCCGAACTCTTGTTCCATCTTCCAACGTAACACACTTGCCTGTGGAATCATGAACTGCATCTGACATCACTTGGGTCTCTTACTTCCTTATAGCCCTCTGCTTCCCATCAATAATTCCATGCCATAATCTTTGAATTGGAGCTCAGCTTGTCAGAAGAGAATCAAGGAAACAATTCTTTGTATCAAGGGCTGTGAGGGTGCAGTATAAACTGTTGTTCCCTTTACATTTGATATTCTTGCAAATATGTCCTGATGAGTGCAAGACAAAAAGCTTTGACCGCATGTCGTCTTTTCAGCAATACTCAAGTTCTGTACTACCAAACAACTAAAAACATTAGTGTTTTAATTCTCAGCAATTATTATGTAATCTCTCTCTGACTATTGGCAGTGTTGAAGTCTCGATCCGATTAGCAGGAAAGTCCGTTTGAGGGAACCTAAAAAAGGGAAGCGGGTTGGTCCTGTTCCTCCTCCTCCTCCTCCGCTCCCCTACCCACCCCCCACTTAAAGCTGCCGGCTCCTGGGGGTGGGCAGCCAACTTTCAAACCAGACAATAGCCAGCGAGGGTCGTTAGCCTGCTCATCACTGAGGCATCGCAGTAGAGACCCTTGGCTCACACTCACTTTCCAACACACGGATAGCTGACTGGAAGTAGGAATCTGGGATGAATTTTAATATGCACCTATGGACGCTGAATTACATGGAATTTTATGGAAGAGAAACAGGCCATTCAGCCCAGCTGGTCTATGCCAGCACTTAAACCTCCTTCACCTTACTTCATCTCACCTTATCATATTGAGCTCCCACTACCTCAGCTGAGACCTGGGAATTCGAGGGTAAAAATCTTAGGCATTACTGTGAGTAAAGCAAATGTTAAGATTTTTTTTTGGTATCCTTAATTTGCATACCATGTGCAGGAGTTCTGATTTCCCCACCCCACCCCAGCCCAGTTCTGTGACTGCAGCAGTAATGGGAAAGCAACCTGCCTAGGCAAGAAACTGCTTTTTCTTTTCCAGCTGTCCATTGTTGCAATACTGACGATCAGACTGGATGTGTCCAATCTTGACCTTTGGACCCTGCAATGTCTAAGGCCACTAATAAGTGAGCTGTGATGATCTGGAATGAACTGCCTGAAAGGGTGGTGGAAGCATATTCAATAGTAACCCTGTAATGGGAGTCGCATAAATAGTTGAAGGGGAGAAAATTGCAGGGCAGTGGAAGAAGACCAGGTGGGTGCTGGCATTTGGACAAATTGGATAACTTCTTTTCCAATCAGCTAGCACAGGCATGGTGAGCGGATAACATTTTTTTAGTGCTGTAACATTATATAACTCACTGATGCTTGCCAAGTGATAAATGAAGGCAGCATCATCTCAAAATAACATTATTGGGTTTGGATGGCATTGGCTGCTTGTAAGGAATCTCACAGCACATGAGGCCATTTGGCCCATCATGCCTATGCCGACTCCTTGGAAGAGCTTTCCAATTAGTCCCACTTCCCTCTTTCCACGTAGCCAGGAAGAAGTCCTGTTTGAACTTGTACAGAGTGAGAGTTTGCAGCCCCCTATTCTGTTGCAGTCAACAGAGCAATCACTTCAAGTAAGGGTCTATACAAACTCCGTTCCAGTCATACATACGAACATATGAATTAGGAGCAGGAGTAGGCCACTTGGCCCCTTGGGTCTGCTCTGCCATTCAATAAGATTATGGCTGTCTGAATGTACACCCCCGATAACCTTTCATCCCCTTGTTAATCAAGAACCTATCTAGCTCTGCCTTAAAAATATTCAAAGACTCTGTTTCCACTGCCTTTTGAGGAAGAGAGCTCCAAAGTTGCACACCCTCAAAAAAATTTCTCCTCATCTCTCTTAAATGAGAAACCCCTTATTTTTAAACAGTGACTCCTAATTCTAGATGTCCCACAAGAGGAAAATCCTCTCCACATCCACCCTGTCAAGACCCCTCAGGATCTTCAAAGTTTCAATTAAGTCGCCTTTTACTCTTAATTCCAGTGAATACAAGCCTGACCTGTCCAGCCTTTCCTCATAAGACAGCCTGCCCATTCCTCTCTGAACTGCTAATGCATTTACATCTTTCCTTAAATAAGGAGACTAATACTGTACTCAATACTCTGACTGTTGTCTCAACAGTGCCCTGTGTAACTGAAGCATAACCTCCCTATGTATCAATCTTCCTCGCAATAAACAATAACATTCTATTAGCTTTCTTAATTACCTGCTGTACCTGCACACTAACCTTTTGTGATTCATGCACTGGGACACCCAGATCCCTCAGAATCTCAGAGCTCTGCAATCTCTCACCATTTAGACAATAAGCTTCTTTTATATTCTTCCTGCCAAGATGAACGATTTCACATTTGCCCACATTATACTCCATTTGCCAGATCTTTGCCCACTCACTTAACCACTCAATCTTTGCCCACTCACTTAACCTATCTATATCTCTTTGTAGCCTCCTTACGTCTTCTTCACAATTTACTTTCCTACCTACCTTTGTGTCATCAGCAAATTTAGCAACCGTTCCTTTGGTCCCTTCATCCAAGTCATTTATATAAATTGTAAAAAGTGTGGCCCCAGCACTGATCGCTGTGGCACATCACTCATCACATCCTGCAACCACAAAAAGACCTATTTATGCCAAATCTGCTTCCTGCTAACTAACCAATCTTCTATCCATGCCAATATGTTACCCCCTACACCATGAGCTTTTATTCTCTGCACCAACCTTTGATGTGGTACTTTATCAAATACCTTCTGGAAATCTAAGCACAGTACATCCACCGGTTCCCCTTTATCCACAGCGCACGTGACTCCTTCAAAGAACTCCAATAAATTGGTTCAACGTGATTTCTCTCATACAAAACCATGTTGACTCTGCCCGATTGCCTTGAGTTTTTCTAAGTGCCCTGCTATAACAACTTTAATTATAGCTTCTAACATTAACCCCTTTGACAGGTGTTAGGCTACCTGGCCTATAGTTTCCTGCTTTCGGTCTCTCTCCCTTTTTGAATAAAGGGGTTATGTTTGAAATTTTCCAATCTAATGGAACCGCCCCCAAATCTAGGGAATTTTGGAAAATTAAAACCAATTCATCAACTATCTCACTAGCCACTTCTTTCAAGACCTTAGGGTGAAGTCCATCCAGACTTGGGGCATTTGTCAGCCCGCAGCCCCAACAATTTGCTCAATACCACTTCCCTGGTGATTGTAATTTTCCTGAATGCATCTCTCCCTCCCATTTCCTGATCTACAGCTATTTTTGGGATGTTACTTGTGTTCTCTATAGTGAAGACCGAAGCAAAATACCCGTTTACTTCATCCGCCATTTCCCTGCTTTCCATTATCAATTCCCCATTATGTCTGTCTTTTATGCTCTGTCCCATAACCGTGTAGTTACAATTAGGGGGCCTGTACACCACTCCCACACATGACTTCATGCCTCTTTCATTCCTCATCTCAACCCAAACTGCTTCTACATCCTGGTTTCCTGAACTTGGATCATCCCTCTCTAATGTGCTAATATCATCATTAATTAACAGAGCCACCCCTCCACTTTTTCCTAACTTCCTGTCCTTCCTAAATGTCACATACCCTTCAGTATTCAGGCCCAAATCTATGTCATCCTGTAGCCATGTGTCTAATGGCTATCAGATCGTACTTATTTATTTTTATTTGTGCTATCAGTTCATCTGTTTTGTTTCGAATGCTGTGTGCGTTTAGATACAGAGCCTTTAGTTTTGTCCTTTTGTAGCGCCCAGCCTTAGCGGCTGATTTACTGTTAGATTGTGACAGGAAGGGATAGAGAGTATAAATCTATCATTTCCCATATTACCTGTCTCTCTTGCCTTGTGTCTACTCTTTGGTTTACCACATCTTGCCAAATTTGATCCATTGACCCCACTATTCAGTTTAAAACTATCTCTACTTCCCCAGTTTGGCGACTCGCGAGGACACCAGCACCAGCTCGGTTCAGGTGTAAACTGTCCCAACGGTACAGATCCCACTTTCCCCAATACTGGTGCCAGTGCCCCACAAACCAGAACCCACTTCTCCCACATCATTCTTTGAGCCACACGTTCATTTCTCTAACCATATTTCTCCTACGCCAATTTGCACGTGGCTCAGGTTATAATCCAGAAAGTATTACCTTTTTTTAAGATTCTGCTTAATTTGGTGCCCAGCTCCTCATACTGATTATGCAGAGCCTCCTTCCTCATCCTGCCTATGTCATTGATACCTACATGGACCACGACCTCTGGTTTCTCGCCCTCCCATTTCAAATTCCTCTCTAGTCCTGAGCGGATGTGACGAACCCTGGCACCGGGCAGGCAACAAAGCCGTCTGGACTCTCCCTCTTTGCTACAGAGAACAGTGTCAATCCCCCTCACTATACTGCCCCCTACTACCACTACCTTCCTTTTTGCTACCCCCCACTTGGATGGCTTCCTGTACCACAATGCCATAGTCAGTTTGCTAATCCACCCTGCAGCCCCTGCTCTGATCCAATCAAGCTGAGAGAACCTCAAACCTGTTGGACAATTGCAGAGGCTCACGCTCCTCTACTCCTGCCCTCTGGGTCCCTTACCTGCCTCACTTCCAGTCACATCCTCCTGTCCCTGGCCACTGACCAAATCAGAAGACCCTATCCCAAGTGGTGTGACTGCCTCCTGGTATAAAGCATCTAGGTAACTTTCCCCCTCCCTGATGTGTCGCAGAGTCTGCAGCTCAGCCTCCAGCTCAATGACTCTGTGGCTTGAGAAACTTCAGCTCAAACACTTTCTGCAGACTTGTGTGCCCTGGATCACATTGTTATCCAGGAGCTCCCACATACTGCAGCCTTGACACATTTTAAATAGTTGCGTAATTATATTCACTTATTTATGTTGCTTTCTTATATGTTTTCGGTCATCAGTAAAGTATGGAAGGGGTCATCAGCAGTGCTATCAAGTGGCACTTGCTTACCAATAACCTGCTCACTGACACCAGTTTGGGTTCTGTCAGATCAGCTTAGCCCTTGACCTCATTATAGCCTTGGTTCAAATATGGACAAAAGAGCTGAACTCCAGAGGTGAGTGAGAGTGATTGCCCTTGACATCAAGGCAGCATTTGACCAAGTGTGGCATCAAGGAGCCTGAGCAAAATTGGAGTCAGTGGGAATCGGGGGAAAACTCTCCACTGGTTGGAGTCATACCTAGCACAAAGGAAGATGGTTGTTGGAGATCAGTCATCTCAGCTCCAGGGCATCACTGCAGGAGTTCTCCAGGGTAGTTTCATGGCCTTCAGCTGCTTCATCAATGACCTTCCTTGCATCATAGGGTCAGAAATGTGGATGTTTGCTGGTAATTGTGCAATGTTCACTATTCGTGACTCCTCAGATTCTGAAGCAGTCCATGTCCAAATGCAGCAAGACTTGGACATCATCCAAGCTTGGGCTGATGTGGCAAGTAACATTCGCACCCCACAAGCGCCAGGTAATGACCATCTCCAACAAGAAAGAATCTAACCATCGCCCCTTGGCATTCAATGGCATTACCATCACTGAATCCCCCATTATCAACATCCTGGAAGTTACCATTGACCAGAAACTAAACGGGACTAGCCATATAAATACTGTGGCTACAAGAGCAGGTCAGAGTTTAGGAATCCTGCAACAAGTAACTTGCCTCCTGACTCCTGTCTGTCCACCATCTACAAGGCATAAGTCAGGAGTGTGATGGGATACTCTCCACTTGCCTGGATGAATGCAGCTCTCACAACACTCAGGAAGCTTGACACTTTCCAGGACAAAGCAGCCTACTTGATTGGCACCACATCCACAAACATTCACTCCCTCCACCACCAACACACAGTAACAGCAGTGTGTACCATCTACAAGATGCACTGCAGAAATTCACCAAGGCTTCTTAGACAGCACCTTCCAAACTCACAACCACTACTATCTAGAAGGATGAGATAGGTAGGTGGGAAGACCACCACCTGGGATTTCCCCTCCAAGTCCCTCACCATCCTGACTTGGAAATATATCACCATTCCTTCACTGTCGCTGGGTCAAAATCCTGGAACTCCCTTCCTAGCAGCACTGTGGGTGTACCTACACCACATGGACTGCAGCAGTTCTAGAAGACAGCTCACCACCACCTTCTCAAGGGCAATTAGGGTTGGGCAATAAATCCTGGCACAGCCAGTGAAGCCCACAGCCCATGAATGAATAGAAAATAAATTTTATGAACTTTACCGCCAAATTGTGTACTATTTTAAACCTTTGGGATAGAATAGAACTTACCCACTTAGCAGATACTTGCCAAAGAGCTAGCTCCTTTTTCTGTAGTGGAGCAAGAACCAATTTCTTTATGGTGAGAACGATAGAAAAAGGAAACAAACTCCCCTCTCACCAAACTCAAGTCTTTGCTCAGCTGCACTCCGTTTGCCAAGGCTGCACTAAAGAATCCTGAATTTATAGTAAACTGAACTGGGGCTACAGTGACCAGATTCAACCAGTTAACTACTCAGCTTCTACAGCTGAGAGTGAGTTTACCCTGTCTGGGCTGCAAGAAAGAACAAACTTAGCCTGCTTACACAGTACTTTCCAGTTATGGCTAATTACAGACTAGATTAGATTTTAAGAGCAAAATTTAAAAACTTAAAACTCCCCTCTCACAAACTCCAAGTCTCTGCTCAGTTGTCTCAGCTGCACTCCATTTGCAGTACTTGCTTGTAGGCAGGGAATCACAGGACAAAGTTTCCCCTAATTCTGGAATTTCACTTACAAGAGGTTAATACAGAAAGTGGAAAATGTCACAACAGGTGCATAAGTTTTTTTTGGTTTAGTTGGGGAGTGGTGCTTTATTGGGGCAGAACAGAAGAAACTTTCGTCTACATCTTGCTTGACCCAGGACCCCCTCCCGAACTAACATCTCTTACCTTGACCAGCAAAAAATAAATACATCTTTTTCCTGCAAAATAAGATTTATTTTCTTTCAAACTAACGCAAAGCAAAATTGATTTTATTTTTCCAGAGAGTTCCAGGAGCAGAAGTTCAGACGAAGAGCGGGAGAAGGAGCGGCCTCAACGGAAGCGTCTGAACAGGATCGAGGACGAGGAGGAGGATGATGAGGATGAAGATGAGCCCGCGCTGACGAGCAAATTCCGCTCCAGGCCCGCCCGGGATTACAGCAAGAAGTACCGGCTGATGAGCGACGAGGAGGAGGAGCCGGAAGAGGCAGAGAAGGAGGCCGGCCCTTTGGACTGCGGCCTGGCGGAACTGCCCTCTACCAATGGACAGAGCCCAGGGCCGGCTTCGGAAAGTGTAATCAGCAGAACCAGCGAGAAGAACCAAACGGCCAAGGACACTAACCCTACTCCCAGCCCGGCGCTGAATGGAGCCTGTGAAGCGATGGCCTCTGAAGCGGCAGTGGAAGCGGGAGGCGAAGGAGGGGAGGAGGATGAAGATGACCTCTTGGGAGTAACTGACCTTGTAGAATATGTTTGTAATAATGAACAAATATAAGAACTCTTTTTACACTAGTTTAAATAATTTATTCCATAGTAGCTGTACATCTTGGCCAGTTATTGTGTGTCTTTTTTGTTTGATTGTTTTGCTCCCCCCCCCCACCCCCTCCCCACTCACTCACTCACTCCTCCAGAGAGTAAGATTCTCCTGCACCCACTTTCTCTCTTTTTTTTCCACTCACTTTGGCCTACATCCTCCTGCTCCCCTCCCCCCTCCTGATAAATTGACCAATTTTGAGGTATTTAACATGGTAGGTTTATTTTTCTTGTTTTTATTTTACTGGAGTTACGTTTTGTTTTTGGTCCATCATAATTTCAGCTGAGAAAAGTTCCCATTGCGGGATTTTTTTTTAAGATAAAGAAAGTAAAATGTTGACCCCCCCCCCCTGCCAAATTCGGGGCTCAGAATTTTCCCAAACAAGTAAGTGAAGGTGGGGGCATGGTGCGGGAAGAGATAAGAAAATTCTCCCTCATTCCAGAAAGATTGTTTTGACCCTCTAATGTCTTTGTCTTTTTTAAAAAATATATATATATATCTATACAGAAAAAAGACTTTTTAAGTATGTTGTGTAGTGTCCTAACACCACTTAGTACACCTGGATCCAAAATATTTCCGGAAGAACACCAAATTTTTGCTGTAGATGCCGTTCAGTGCTTTGAGTTAAGCGCTCTTGTAGTAGCATGTGCAGGGAACTCCCGGTATATGGTGACCATTTTGAAAACCATTTATTTCCAAGCAACTCTACTGTGATGTTCAATAGATCACTGTAGTACGCACCAGTACTGCGATTGATTGCTACAGCGTACTGACACTGTAATTGGCTGTCACGGTGCTGTTAACATCTTTGATGTCCTCACATCATCGCTTTTTAGATCTTTTTTTTTAACAATAGACCATTTTTTCCTAGGTGCCTCTGTATAAACTTCAGGGTTAACACTGATACGTCTAACCTGGTGATTTTGAAGTTGGATTGCAATCTGTTTTGAAGCTCGACTTAACCTACCCTACCCAAAGGGACGGAAAGGCGGTGAGGGAGGGGGTGGGTGTGCTCGGACTCCTAGACCAGAAAGTTTGAACATGGTGTGGGGAAGGATCATCAAACAGAGCTTTCATTCAACACTCCTCTTTGCCTTTTACTAAAACTTCTCCGATATATTTCTCACCGCTCCTCCCGCCACCCCTCCCTCCAAACCCAGACTGTGTGTGGTGAATGTTGATAGCCTATTCAACCCTGGACGCTATCACGGCCAAATCTGACCCTAAGTGGGTGAAGCAGAAGAATTGTTTCTTTAAAGTTTTGCTTTTGCTTGCTTGAAATATACCCATTATCTGAATGAAATACAATATATATAATATATATTGTTATATATTATATATATAATACATAAAATATAATTTTCAGATGGTGTCAAGCTCACTGATACAAATCATCGTAACACACAAACTTGTTCAAAGTAGTTTTGTTTGTCCCAGTACCTCACCTCGATGTGCTTCGCGAAAACATTTGTCAAATCTGGGGTACTGAACAAAAGAATGAATGTTGATTATTCATGTTGTTAACAGTTGACTTTTTTAGTACAGTGGTAGTAAATCCATTGTCCTGTATACAGGCTACTTTAATCCATCTTTGTATTCTTTAATGAAATTATTATATCCCTACTTTTAAGAAAAAGTGCACGTTGATTCTTGGTGTCAGAACACGGGAGTTGCTTTTCCTCTGAACTTCTGTCCCCTGTCCATTTGCCTGTTAGCTGTAACAATACCTAACCACTTTTGTTCCTTGCTGACTGTCTCATCTCCATTAGACAACTTTGACAGCATGACACTGAAGTCCTGAATTCCTAGCGTCAGAATACTGTGAACAATTTTAGGGAAAGGCATTCCAGCTCTTAAGCAGCAAATATTGTGAAGTCGGTATTTCAGGCAGGGTCCCATGTTGAAACATCAGAACAGGAGTAGGCCATTCAGTTCCTCGAGCCTCTTTCGACCATTGGCTCCTGATCTTCCTCTTAGCTACATGCTACAGGGGATCCAGGTGTAACAATGGGAAAGTCTGTTCCAGTGTTTGGATACAGGTAAAGTGGTGGTTTTGAGAAGTGGGGTGCAGTGCAGTGCAGCTGGGGGTCAACATTCCACTTTAAACTGTGATTGAAACTTACAAAGCTTGGACCAGCCTATGAGGATCATTTTGGAAGATCTGAAAAGGGAAGCTAGATAAGCACATGAGGGAGAAAGGAACATGGGGAAATGCTGACGGTTAGATGGACAGAGTGGGAAGAGGAGCATAATCGCAGGCTGAATAAGCTGTTTCTAAGCTGTAAATTCCCTGTTCCCTAAGGCAAATGAGAAAGATTTGGATCACTATGATCACCTGTGATGCATCAATAGATAAAACCTAGTTTGCTAACTCGCACTGCTAATATACCTCAAAGTCTACCTCCCTCAAGGAGAACACGTAGTGCCTGCTGGTTTCAAACTGTTGCAACCAGTTCGAAACGGAGATGGAAAGGAAATTATTGCTGATGTGCCTACATCTGAATGGTGGATTGGTAGTGGAAGAATTACAGCTTTGCCTGAAGTTCCTCCTTGCTGCTTAAAGAGGCAGAATGCAGCCTTGAATGTTAGCACAGTTCTTCAAGGTGGAGTGCTCGAATGTCGCTGCTTGTACAGTGAAGGCAGAATCGAGTCATAGGATTCAGAAGATCCCAGATTTGAATTCCTTGCCTATCCTGGTCTAGTTAACCTCAGCCAAGGTTTTGGAAAAGTGCCTGTACCATTGGCCTCCCTCTGTTTGGGTGGGGTGGAGGGTGCAATCACCTGGTTTTCCATTCTCAGTCACTCCGGTGTCCTAGAATCATCCTGTCATACAGCACAGAAGGAGAACATTCAGCCCATTAAGTCTGTGCCAGCTCTTTTGAAGACCAATCCAGTTAGCCCTGTTCCCCTGCTCTTTCTCCGTTCCCCTGCTATTTTTTTTATCTCTCAAGTATTTATCCAGTTCCCTTTTATTTTTGAAGGCTATAATTGAATCAAGCAGTGCTTTCCAAATTGTAACCACTGATAGCATATGCAACTTTTTCCTCATGTCGCCTCTGGTTCTTTTGTCAGTCACTTTAAATCTATGCATCCTGCTTATCTACCCTTCAGCCAACGTCCAGTTTCCCAGTTGACACGGGTTTATGCTCTGCTGCGCTGCCTTTCAGGACAGGGAAACTGTCCAGCGCCCCCAGATGAAGACTGACCGCTTTGCCTCTGTAACGGGAGGGATGACTGGGACCTGTGAGACTCGTACCCCAGCAGGAGTTAGCACCTTCAGGAGCAGGGGCGGGGGAGAACAGTGGAGTCTGTCCTAAGGAACACTTCTACCCTTTACTCACTTTGCTGTAGTTGTTACTTGTTGGAGAGCAGGAAGTCTGTTCAGAAGTTCACCCTGACTTTGGTGATCTCCTGCATGATGCTTACAAACTCAAGATGGCTCCTAAGCAGTTTACACCTTCGTAATTCAGCCTTTGTCGACCACTGCTTTAGATATTGAATCTTTAGTGACCTTAGTATGGAAATAAGCCTCCACAACCGAAGTAGCCAGTATTAAACTGGAATCTTTTTGGTTGGCAAAAATACACTTAGCATAAAGTGTTTGAGCTTCTATACTGCCTTCCCCTGTTGACTCATCAATGTACATTGCCTGTCTTTAATCGCAAGATCCCAAGACAAAATGCTACTGACCACAGTGAATCAGTTGTCACAGCCAATAAATTGTGTTGTCACAGGGACTTTGTGAAGTATCTTACGATATTTCATCTTCCCAAACTCTCTTTATCCAGCAGTGAAATTATAGATCGTGTATAAGATAGAAATTTGGTTGTGGTTAGAGAGATCTTTGAAGCTGTACCACTGAGTGAAGTACAGGTGATTACAGCTCTGGTGAGTTGACAATGCTGCAAAAAGTACCATCTGTGAATATTAATTCTTTATCAGTGTGCTGCCATAGTTTGACTGTCCACTTGTATATGCATCCACCACTGCCATTGCTTGCTGGTAAATGCTCTTGGTATATGAGGGGACCCTTGTGTGGCTTGCAATCTCAAAAATACTGCAGCAAATGGAGTCTTTCTTTACCCCACTGCATCTCACTCTTCCTCTCACATTCTCTCTCCCCCATCACTGTCTCTCTCTCTCTCCCCCATTCATTTTTTTTCCTTCGCACGCACTCTCTCTGTGTCTCTTTCTCTCTCTCTCCCCCATTCACTTTTTTTCCCTCGCGCACGCACTCTCTCTCTTTGTCTCTCTCTCTCCTCCATTCACTTTTTTTCCCTCACGCGTGCACGCTCTCTCTCTCTCTCTCTCCATCCACCACCTCCGCATTCGCTTTCTTTCTTTCTCATGGTGGTGGTGGTGATGTCTTCGGTAACTTCTATGCTAATCACTGCGAGGAACCCAGTTTTTCCCCCTTTAACTCTTCAAGTACCTGTTTCTTTTCTTTTTCAGCACAACTTAGTGAAATAAATTCCCTTGCGCTTATATGAAAATCAGTGGCGTTTTGAAAAATTAAAAACTACCTGTACAAAGGTGAACAAGCGAATGCTGCGCATTTGCAAAGCAAAGTTATTTTTTAAAAAATAGCCAAACGGAAATCAAAAAAAGATTGTGATAACATGTGTTATCCACATAAAATCTTCCCTATTCACACGCCTTCCGCAAATTTTAACTTCACTGCACTTCGACTTACTGCGTGGAACCTACTTTTAATGGAATGAATACCTGTTTAGCTATGTGTTTTCTTAAATAATCTTTTGCTGCCCCTTTACAGTACTCTGTGGGAAAGTGTGAACTTGGCTAATTAGTACACAAGGTGTGATTATAACTTGGCTCAGTCTTATGGTGTTGCATTAGTTGAAAAAGTTTAACTCTTGACACCTGCATTTTTGCTATTGCTCAGCTAATGGATCAAATGCCTTGGGCCACATTGAGTGCTGACAGTCTCTGTGTTAATGTCAGCCAGTTCACAGCATCTTGGAGACCCCTTGTTTACTCCCTGTGACCGTGGGCTTTATTGGCATAAATTTCATGGTTGTGAGCTGAATTCTTATCTGAAGGTGTTGACTCGTGCTGGGGTACCATGCCGGGAAAATGTCTACGATTGAACTTTAGTCATCTTGCATCTAAGCAGTAACAATTTGCATTTATATAGCATCTTCAGAGTAGGAGGATGCCCCAAAGCGCTTCGCAAATCAGGCTTGAGTGAGGCCCCAGTTCGAATAAATTTGATGCATTGTGAGGCTCGCTATGACGACTGGCCACTTGTTGGATGCACTGTCAAGGAATGGATACTCTTCACAGGCACATGTTCCCATGCTTCATTAATTAGCCACTCTCAGGCCTCAGCTTGTGTCAGTAATCTATTTGGACTGACGTCTGACCTGCCATTGTCCTTGTTTACATGTGTGCACTTACCAGCAGAGGAGTGAGAGCCCCTATATATTTCATCTTTTATGATCCACTTCAGTGTACCCTCAACTAAGGATGCAAGATTAATTATGTTGTCCCAGTTACTGCCCTGGCTAAAATTAGCTGGCTTAACTCCAACTAGTTGTTAAACTTCCTGATGTATATAGCTCACCTCCATATGGGCAGTGTCTTTACATAAGGTAACTAGTGTCTAAGCTGGACTAAAGGTCTTGAGACATTTCATTTTGAAAAGGTGGTAAATAGAAGTTGTATGTTCCTGGGAAAGTGTGCACAGAGTTAAGAATGAGTGATTGAAATGCCAAAGAGAGACACGCTTGGGAAAAGCATGTTCCGTTGCACTGACTCCAACATAAATCTTATAAAGAGACCTTTCTGTACTGTATAGCCTTTGGATCTTGGCTCTTAATGCCATATGGGACATTTTGTAGCTTCACCTGCCAGTGGCATTGGATACAGGGCAATGTCCTTAGAGGCCAGCTTCACCTAGTGCCCCTATTGTCTAAAGTTGCCTCTGGTGTTCTGCCATTTTGCTTCAGCCTGCTGGTTGGGTGCATTTGTGATTCTCCGTGACACATCAGCAGCATTGTGCTTCTGTCAATGTAGAGAGAGAGGGTGTGGTTAGGGGACAGTGTCAAAATCAGGCTCAGGGTTGTTTCAGTAGGGCACACAGTTTTCTGCTAACTCAGCAAATCAGACAATTTTCCTTGGTGGCTCTCTCAGCTACTGAGTTCCTTCAATGACAGGTGTACCAGTTGAAGTAAACAGCTCTTCCCTTGTTTATTCTTAAACACAAGAGGTTTATTAAATAAGAACTTCAAATAAGCAATAAGCATCACCTAATGAGTAAACCAACAGAGGACCTGCCCTGTTGTGTTAAATTACATTGCTGCTGTACCAAGGCATTAATATCTCCATGTTACAGTGAGGGGGCGGGGTGGAATTACTTATTGGAGGTAGGGAGTACCGATATAATCTGCCTATAAATATGTTTTTATTAAGAAAAGTACTTTGCTTAAGTCCTCTCACAAAACCAGTATTTCTGCTGCCACTGGGGCTTCTGTAGGCAAAATAGTGCTGTTTCAGGAGCAAATCCTGCTGTGCTTCACAACTGCAGAAATCTGTAGGGTCGTTTGTGG
The DNA here is from genome assembly GCF_964194155.1 of Cetorhinus maximus. NCBI lineage: Eukaryota > Metazoa > Chordata > Chondrichthyes > Lamniformes > Cetorhinidae > Cetorhinus > Cetorhinus maximus. Next base: position 5,803,423 of record NC_135885.1, read on the forward strand.
CTTTGTGCCAAAGGTGGTTATGAGCAAGTTTCTGTGTCCCCTCGTGTTTTTATGCTAAATCTCTTGAAGGTCTGTGAGCTTCTGGCTTTAAAAGGCTCATTATTCAATTTCTAGTTTCTTCTGACTATATTGAGATGTTTAACTTAGAATAGGCAAGAAACAGTTGCTAATAATGTGGGCTGGCACCATAGTAAGCTCTGAAAACTGCTGTCCATAACTTGCATCATGTTAGTAAGGGCGCTATGACCCTGACCACTGGCTAATGTCTCCAGGGGCCTTCCCAGCCATCAGGCAACAGAAAGAAAGTTGAGAGTTACTGTTAAATAATTATCTTGGCCTGGTTTGGAATCCACCTCCTCAAACAAACAGGATTGTCTCCCTAGAGTTTGAGCAATTATAGTCAGAATAGCTGCTGGTAGTGGGTACAGCAGCATAAAGTGTGGTGCTGGGGGATGAATATGAATAATACAGCATGGACTGAATGGCCTCCTTGCATCACCCCATGTCGGCTCACTGAATTGGTCCCACTCCCACGCTCTTTTTGCCTCGGCTGCTTTTAAAAAAAAAAATTCCAACGATTTCCCGACCGCAATTCCAGCCTTAAAGACTGCAGTAATCTAAAGGAATAACAGCATCATTTTGGGGAGGATGTACAGAAGCTGTTTCTATTCGTGATTGCTTTGTGCAAGAGAAGCTTTGTTCACAATGCTGTTATTTCAATTAGAATTAGAATTTAATATTGAAATATGCCTTTCATTGGATAGTGCTTTGTCTTGTAAGCCAGCTAAGTATTTTTTAACTGATAAGATACAAAATGGAGGAGCAGCCTTAGCTAACAGTAACTATTTTGAGATGTGCATTCCTTTCATTAATTGGCTTTTGAGTGAGCAATCTACCTTTCTGGTGTAGGTGAGAAGACACTTTGGTTGCCGTTAGTTTTAGTAAAGAAGGAAGGTTTTCCATTTCTGCTTGCTTGGATATCTGTTGTCCTCTGTAGTGTGAGGAAACCACAGTCAGTTTATTAGTTGTTGTTTATCCTCCCTGATTAAGTGCTTCTCATCCAAGGACTTGCTGCTCGCAGCCGGGGAGGACAGCTAAGTGACCTGCAGCAAATACAAGTGCCTGGTGAAGCTACTTTAAGGTGGTGGTGGATGAGGTTTTTTTAAAAAAAAAGGTCAATCCTCGTTCCTGCTCTGAATTTTATTCCCCACTCTTCTTGAATATGTGCTATTTCTTCAATGGCCTGGCCGAGGTGGCAACACCGGACTGCAACAGTGCTGCGCAACACAAAACGCTTTCCCCCTTCACCTCCAATTCCCCAAACTATTCGCTAACCCTTTAAAAACAGCTATAGGGTACAGTGGCATGGTGATTTTGTTATCCAGAGGCCCAGACTAACGCTTCAGAGATGAGCACAAATCTCGCCACGGCAGCTAGGGAATTTAAATTCAATTAATTCAATAAAATCTGAATTTAATCAGTGATGGTGACCATGCAACAGCTATTGGATTGTTGGTTAAAAACTTAATTTGGTTCATTAATATTCTTAGGTGATCTGTTGCCCATGACCGGTCTGGCCTATATGTGACTCCAGACTCCCTCTGCCTCCTGAAATAACCCAGCAAGCCACTCAGTTGTATTCAAGAAGGTAGCTCAACACTGCCTTTCCAAGAACAATTAGGGGTGGGCAATAAATGCTGGCCTTGCCAGTGACACCCACACCCCACGAATGAATAATAAAATTGATTTATGGCAAGGGAAGGAATAGTTAATTTCAGGGAATTTAATTATCTCTTCAACGCAAGGTGCTGGAACTTTTGAGTCTGGGATGTGATAAAAACATGATGATTCTTGTATTGAGTGTTAAGGCAGGAAAGTGGCAACAAGTTGAATTTATTTAATGCTTTTAACATATAACACCCTAAGGTGGCTCACAGGTGTATTCTCAAATAAAATTAAGACAGATGGTGAAAAGAGAGATCTTAAGGACTGTCTTAAAAGTAAAAAATTCTAGAGCCTGGGGTCTAGACAGCTGAAGGCACAGCCTCCAAGGGTTGGGCAATGAAAACAGAACATTTTGAGCAGAGCTCAGTGAGTTCCAAATACTGTTTGCCTTGAAGTTACTTGTTATTGCTGCGGTGCAGTTCTGGTTCAGCTGTTAGTGACACCAGTTTGTAACTAGGCCACGGCAGCAGCCAGACCTGGCAAATCTGGTAAGTTGGCTCTGATGGCTATGGAGAAACCCCACGTTCTGAAGGCTGGGTCACCCAGCACGCACCAGTGGAACGTAAAACGCCTGAAGGGCGATGGTAAGGAAAGCCGGGTTTTCTGTTGCTCCTCCATCGCTTTCTGCAGCCATTCTTGGCATTCAGTCACTGTGCTCCCGGACGCTGTTGGCAACTTAACACAGCTATTGCATTGATAGCCAGTTGCTGGAGGGAATATACAAACAGTTCTGCCCCCTGGGTTCTTGAGATGGGTGCCACTAAGGAGGGCAGTGCACATTGTGAGTTTTGAGGAGACTGTCCCACTCTCATCAGTTCATTCCTGTGCTTAAGTGTTCTTGTCCACTTCATAAACACAAGGTACACAGAACCAAGAGATGCAAGTGAAATTACCTTTCATTAAAATCTAAAATTTGCCTGTAAATATAACTCCTTTGGAAAAAATGACATATCTTTTAAAAACTTGCGTTCATATCAGGTCCCTTTATCATGTGATCTTCGAGCTTCTCATTTACAATGGTCTGCCCCGAAATCTTGTGCGAGCGAATACAATGGCCAGCCCAGACCCCGTACAAAACAATCTGACAAATGACCAGTTTATTGCATTTGTAAACTTTTTTCAAGAACATGCTTTTACATTTTAAAAGTTCCTAGAGAATGCAGTTAGACCTCTGTTTAATCTCTCTCTGTTTTGTTTGTTCTCTTAAAAAGCGCCCTTCAGTTTATTTTGAAGGAGGCATCGAATATTTTTCTCCAGAACTGCATATTTAAATAAAACTAGCTACAGCGCTCAAAAGGGTTAACTCCGCCTTGCTATATTGAGAAAATCTTGTCGGTATTGATTAAATAGTTGAAGGCATTCTTTGTACATGAAGTTTTTAAAACAAAACTGCTGAAAATGGTGCCAATTTTATTATTGTTTTCTGTCGATTTTAAAATGTTTTGTGATCTCATTAACAGTCTGGTCTAATTCTGTTGTGTATAATCTGGGCCTCATGCCCCCTTTGGATGAAGGTTTTTTTTTTCTGCAACACTTTTTATTTGATGCTTTGTTGCCTGCCGTATTTTTTCCCTCTACCATATAAATACAACTGTAAGTTTGTCATCAAAGTACTGAGCATAATGCTTTCATTTTAGCAAGCGATTTCTACTTGTGGTAAAAGTCCTTTGCGAAATGGAGACCAAGTTTGAGTTGGGTTTCTGTGGATGTTTTTTTCCTCATGCCGCTGATGAAAATATACTTTTAAAATGAAAGGGAATTTTCTTTTAATATAGAAAGGTGTGTCAGACAAGTGATTTTAAAAAGTCATCGACCTGAAACACTAACTCATTCTCTCCACAGATGGTCCCTGGCATGGGTTTTTCTAGCATTTTTTGTTCTTATTTTATATAAGCAATATAATTGCATGGTGTAGAGAAACTTCACCAAAAGTCCAACTATTGTTTCAAACAGTTCAAGGGAAGCTAGGTACGGAGTAGGTTATGTTGATAGGTAGGTGAAGGAGGCTTGAGTGTAGCATAAATATCAGTAGGTGCCTGTTTGTGTGCTTCTGCACATGGACCACAGCGGTTCAGGAAGGCAGCCCACCACCACCACCTAAAGGGCAATTAGGCATAGGCAATAAATGCTGGCCTAGCCAGCAACGCCCATATCCTTTGAAAAAATAAAATAAAAACCATGTATTACTCCGCTTTATTTAAAATTTATCACAGAATTGTGCATAACATTGGAGCTAACCAATCCTTTTTTCCTTTGATTTTGTATCTACCTAAGTGTTCAGCTTCCTCTTAAATATCATAATTATATACAAATGAAGATGGTTGTGGTTGTTGGAGGTCAATCATTTTTGTCCCAGGACATCACTGCAGAAGTACCCCAGTGTAGTGTCCTAGGCCCAACCATCTTCAGCTGCTTCATTAATGACCTTCCTTCCATCATAAGGTCAGAAGTGGGGATGTTTGCGAATGATTGCACAATGTTCACCATTCACGACTCCTCGGATATGGAAGCAGTCCATGCCCATATGCGGCGAGACCTGGACAACATTCAGGTTTGGGCTGATAAGTGGCAAGTAAAATTCATTGACCGTCTCCAACAGGAGAAAATCTAACCATCTCCCTTTGACATTCAATGGCATTACCATTGCTGAATCCCTCACTATCAACATCTTGGGGGTTACCATTGACCAGAAACTGAACTCGACTAGCCATATAAATATTGTGGCTACAAGCGCAGGTCAGAGGCTGGGATTTCTGCAGCAAGTAACTCAGCTCCTGACTCCCCAAAATCTGTCCACCATCTACAAGGCACAAGTCAGGAGTGTAATAGAATATCCTCCACTTGCCTTGAGTGCAGCTCCAACAGCACTCAGGAAGCTTAACACCATCCAGGACAAAGCAGCCCGCTTGATCAGAATCCCATTCACTGAAATGAACTCATCGATGCATAGTGACAGCAGTGTGTACCATCAACAAGATGCACTGCACCAGCATTCCAAGTCTCTTTCGACAGCATCTTCCAAACCAATGATCTCTACCGCCGAGAAGGACAAGGGCACCAGACGCATGGGAACACCACCACCTGCGAAACCCCCTCCAAGCCACACACCATCCTGACTTAGAACTGTATTGCCATTCCTTCACTGTCGCTTGATCAAAATCCTGGAACTTATTTTGTAGCAGCACTGAGTGTAACTGCGCCACATGGACTGCAATCGTTTACGGCAGTGCTCACCACCACCTTTTCAAGGATAATTAAAGATGGGCAACAAATATTGGACTTGCCAATGACGCCGGCATCCCATATAAAAAAAAATTTTGGTGTTACGTAACCATTTATAGTTCATTCCATTATCATAATAAGTTGGCCTAAAAGCATTTTGCATAATGTCCCCATTTGTGCCCTTTTAACCTTGTTGATCAAACCTTGAAACCTTTAAAATTGAGACTTTCTATTCTCATTGAAAATTCCGATCAGTTTTCTTTTCAATGTATGATTAGTGAAAGTGAAGTCTGTGTGTGTGTGTGTGTGTGTGTGTGTATAACAATTAATTGATTAAGTACTGATGGATATAGCAAAAATAAAGGTCAGAGGAGCCAGGAGCTGTACAGGCCATGGGTTTTCCAAGCCTTTCCGGATGGAGTAGGTGCACAGAGGTTCCCACTTGCGGGTGTGGTTAATCCAGAGATCTTGAATATAAGATAGTCACTGAAAAATCCAATAGGAAATTCAGAAGAAATTATTCAGTGGTTAGAATGTGGAAAACTCTACCACAGACTGGTTGAGGATGCATTTATGGGGATCTAGATAAACACATGAGGGAGAAAGGAATAGAAGGATATGCTGATAGGGGGAGCTGAAGATGGGACGAGGCTTTGCACAGTACATAAACACCATGGCCCAGTTGGGCCGAATGACTTGTGTCTGTGTTGTAATTGCTGTAATAATCTCTGGTTGTAGCAGTGTGGTTAGAGGCACAGGATGTCATGGAGTCTAATTCTTTTTTTTTCATGCTGTGGACAATCTGGGCCCTGAGCCAACTAATGCTGAAAAGCAGAGTTTTTATATTGCAGGCCTAAAGGCATTGCTCAACAGGGCTTTTGTCATTGAATTTTAGTTGTCACTGATTCACACAAAGGATAAAGGAAGACTCCAATTAATAAATATAGTGCCTTTCACCATTGCCGGGTACCCTGAAGTCTTTTGCTGCCAATTAAACACCGTCTCTTGAAGTGTAATCACTGGTTTAATGTAGGAAATATGTAGATTAAGAGAATATGGGATTTTTTTTTTCTCCCTGCGAATGCCAGGGCATTTGAAACTTTCAAGTCTGACGTTGCTAGATTTTTTGGCAGGAGCTGGGTGAATGGCGTTAAGGTACAAATCACCCACAAAACAATTAAAGGGCAGAGAAGGACCAAACGGGCAAACTCCTGTTCCTGCAATGCAATGGGATGAATGACACAATGCACTGAAGAATGTACACTTCCGTCCCAACCATCAGGGATCTTTAGAAACAATTAACTTGTGGCAAGAGAAGTAATAGTGAGTTTTAGTGGCTCCAGATATTTCTTAACGTTTTTGTAAATTCATTAATGGGATGTGGGTGTTGCTGTGATCGAGTGACCCCTGCTTTCAGGAAGATGCCCAATGACATATCACTTTTTTTTCTAATTCTTTCATGGTGCATGGGCATCTGGCTAGGCTAGCATTTATTGCCCATCCCTAATTGCCCTCGAAGGTGGTGGTAACTTCCCTTCTTGAACCACTGCAGTCTCTGTGCTGTAGGTACACCAACAGTGCTGTTAGGGAGGGAGTGCCAGGATTTTGACCCAGTGACTGAAGGAACGGTGATTTATTTCCAAGTCAGGTTGATGAGTGGCTTGGAGGGGAACTTTCAGGTGGTGGTGTTCCCATGTGTCTGCTAGATGGTAGGGGTCGTGGGTTTGGAAGGTGCTGTCTGAGGAGGCTTGGTGAATTCCTGCAGTGCATCTTGTAGATGGTACACACAGCTGCCACTGTGCGTCAGTGGTGGAGGGAGTGAATGTTTGTGGATGGGGTGCCAATCACGCGGGCTGCTTTGTCCTGGATGATGTCAAGCTTCTTGAGTGTTGTTGGAGCTGCACTCATCCAGGCAAGTGGGGAGTATTGCATCACACTACTGACTTGTGCCTTGTAGATGGTGGACAGGCTTTGGAGTGTCAGGAGGTGAGTTTATTCTCTATCCATTTATGGGGTGTGGAATGTAGGCTTTGAAGGCTAGGCAAAGGGTTCAAATGGCTTCCTGCTATATAGTACCATATTTTAAGCCCCTAGAATTATGAAACTTTGAAGCTGTGATGTGGGGAAAAAACTGATGCCATTATTCAACTAGGATTTAATGACTGGATTTCTTGGTTGTCACGGATTAGCTCAAAGGGTACCTAACTTCTGTACTCTCCGAAGGCTTCACATCCTTCCTGGAGTGTGGCACCCAGAATTGGAAGCAATATCTGAGCTGGGGCCAAACTAGCGCTTTATATAGATTTGTCATAATGCCCTGATTTTTGTACTCTCTGCCTCGCTAGCTGAACAGTTTAGGATATGGGAGAATTAAATATGAATCGGTCAACAGAATCACACTATTCTGTTAGAGATGACTGAGAATTCAACATCTTTGGCTATTTGATAGGATTTCAGCATCACTGGCAACGTCAGCATTACTTGCTCATCCCTAATTGCCCTTGAGAAGGTGGCGGTGAGTTGCCGCCTTGAACCGCTGCAGTCCATGTGGTGTAGGTACATCGACAGTGTTGTTAGGGAGCGAGTTTCAGGGTTTTGACCCGGTGACAGTGAAGGAACAGGGTGTGTGGCTCAGAGGGGAGTTTGCATGTGGTGTTCCCTAGTCCTTGTAAGTGGTAGAGGTCACTGGTTTAGAAGATGTTGGTGAAGGAGCCTTGGTGAATTGTTGCAGTGCACCTTGTGGATGGCACACACTGCTGCCACTGTGCATCAATGGTGGAGGAACTGAATGTTATAAGTGGCACATGGGGTGCTGATCCAGGCTGCTTTGTCCTTAGTGATGTCGAGATTGAGTCTTATTGGAGCTGCATTCATCCAGGCAAGTGGAGAGTATTCCATCACACTCCTGACTTGTCTTGTAGATGGTGGACAGGCTTTGAAAAGTCAGGAGGTGAGTTACTCACCACAGAATTCCCATCCTCTGACCTGCCCTTCTAGCTACAGTATTTGTGCGATTGGTCCAGTTCAGTTTCTGGTCAGTGGTAACCCCCCAAGGTGTTGATAGTGGGATATTCAGCAATGGTAGTGCCATTGAATGTCAAGAGCAAATGGTTGGATCTCCCTTGTTGGAGATGGTTGTTGCCTGGCACTTGTGTGGTGTGAACGTTACTTGCCACTTATAAGCCCAAGCTCGAATGTTGTCCAGGTCTTGCTGCATGTGGCAATGGGCTGTTTCAGTATCTGAAGAGTCATGACGGTGCTATTAAGCTGGTGCCAAGAGATTTCTTGACCACCTCCATCCAGTCATTCTAGTCTCCAAATAATGAAAAGGATATGGATGGACTGGAGTTAGATACAGTACCCTGCACTATCAAGGCAGATTACCAGGCTTGGTTTCTTTTCTATAGAAAAGAGAGGTGACCTTATAAACGTCTTTAAGATTAGGAAAGGTTTTAATAGGGTAGATGTAGATAAGATTTTTCCACTGGGCGAGACCAGAACTAGGGGCCATAAATATACTGAATCACTTAATAAAGCTATTGGGGATTTCAAGAGAAACTTCTAATCCAGGGAGTGGTTCAAAGATTGAATTCACTACTACAAGGAATAGCTGAGGTAAATAACATAGATGAATTGAAAGGGAAGCTAGATAAACACGCAAAGAGGAAGAGAATAGAAGGATATGTTAATGGGGTGAGAGGAGGCTGTTTTGGAGCATGAACACTAGCATGGACCCATTGGACCGAATGGTCTGTTTCTGTGCTGCAACAGAGGCACACGAGAGATGGTGGTGGTAGTGGTAATATCACTGCACTAGTAATCCAGAGACCCAGGCTAATGTTTTAGGGACGAGTGTTCAAACCCCATCATGGCAGCTGGTGGAATTTTAATTCAATTCATAAATTTGGAATTGAAAAGCCAGCCTCTGTAATGGTGACCATGAAACCACTGTCAATTTCTTTAAAAACCCATTTGTTTCATTAATGTCCTTTAGGGAAGGAAACCTGTTGTCCTGGCCTGGCCTATGTATGACTCCAGACCCACTGCAATGTCGTTGACTCTTATCTGCCCTCTGTAATGGTGTGGCAAGCCACTCAGTTCAGGGGCAATTAGGGATGGCAACGAATGCTGGCCTTGTGAGTGATGCACACACCCTATGAAAGAATTATTTTTTTAAAAATCGTGTGGTAACACCTTACCACCAAGTGAAGACAAACTTATAAAGCAAACTACAAGACTTGGAAAGCTGCCCTTTTCCTGCCTTGTAGGGTTGGTAAGAAACTTTATAGCCCCTGTTTTCTATATCCAGTTTGATGCAGCACAATAAATCAGAGACTGTTGGAGAAGGTTTCCAGGGGCCGAATTTCACAACAGGATCCTTGTCAGATGTGGGATTATTGACGTCTTCCAGATACTGCACATCATCCTCTTTGTTTTTGGCGACACAAACTATCACTCTGGATTGGCGAGATGCCACGGTCTCCGCCCTGGCTAGGTGAATAAGCACTTCTATGTTCTCCCTGTAATTCGGCACCTCTGCTAGAAACCGTTGCCTTCCGATGAGCTCGCCATACATTTCAGGCAAGTTCTTGAGCAGTTCCGCCAGGGGTTCAATGTTGTAGAACTGCGCCTCCTGGTAAATTTCCTGTACAAACTGGGTTGGTGGCTGTTCACTCCGAAGAAATTCCAGGATGTATTTGAAGTAGGTCCCGTCTCTGTCGACGAAGAGCCTCCCTTTGGAGTCTCTAGTCACTTTAGCATGAGCGCTGCACATCTCGGCTAGTCTGGATCCAGGGTATCTCCTCAGGGTGCTCAGTGTTGTAGTATAGATCTCACCTCCAACGTTAAGATTCATGACTTCTGAAGACTGTGACAGGGGCGGGGAGAGAGAAGAAATTAAATCATTAAAATTTGTCTCCAATTGCTGTGCTCCGTTTGGAGTTACAGGTTATGGCTTCAAGAGCAAGAGGTACACACGGAAGGAAGCCATTCAACCCATCAAGATTGTGCTATCTCTCTCAGAGAGCAATCCAGTTTGCCCTGCTTCCCTCACTCTTTGCCCATACCCTTGCAACTTTTTAAAGTTCTCAAAGTTACAGCACCGAAGTGGGATGTTCACCCCAACTGATCCATGTTAGTGTTTACCCTGCACGCAATCAAATAGTTTAAAAACATAACAAGAAATAGGAGCAAGAGTAGACCATGTGGCCCATTGAGCCTGCTCCGCTATTCGATATGATCATGGCTGATCCTGGGCTTCAACTCCACTTCCCTGCACGGTCCCCATATCCCTGGGTTCTCTGAGAGACTAAAAATCTATCAATCTCAGCTTTGAATGTACTCAGCGATGGAGCATCCACAACCCTCTGGGTTAGAGAATTCAAAGATTCACAACCCTTTGGATGAAGAAATTTCTCCTCACCTCAGTCCGAAATGATCAGCCCCTTATTGTTATGATCCCAGCTGATCTTACCACTGAACAAGCCAGATCCCAGCTTGATAGATCCTAACTTTTATTTTTTTGTTTAGAAACGTGGAGAGGGCTACTGAACAGAGTCACAGGAGTCAGCTGATGAACTTTTGACAAACGAATAAAACATTTATTAAACAAGAAAAGATGAACTATATTACAATACTCCACCCACAACTATACCTTTACGGATATATACAGATTCATAAGGATGATACAAGTTACAAAAGCTATCTTATACCCTAATGATCACACTAAGTACACAGTCCATGTAAACCAATAGGCGACCTGTGGTCAGGCACACCACACTCTGAAACCAAGTGACAGGTGCCATCCCAAACAGATGCTTTGGATCTGTCCTCAACTCCACCCCAGATGCTTGTCACACCTTGAACGAACCGGTCTCATTGAACTCCATCTTTCACACGAGGGTTTCCACTCTTAAAGAACCGGATTTGGAATCTTCTCCCAAATGGTGCCTTTTCTCAGATTCTTTCCACAAGGGTCTACCTCCAGGGCTTTGAACTCTCCCTCAGATGTTCCGGTCCCCTGGATCATCACATGCATTCAGGCTTCCTTCCACACCCTCTCAAATGCTCAGCTGTACCAACAGAACACCACTGCTTCACATGCCCACAGTAAAGAGTTACAGGCTGTCCCCTTGGATCTTCTGGCTTCTTGCAAGCCTATTTTACTTTAAATCCGCATGCTGTAGCTTTCTCCCTTTAGGCTTGGAGCCTTTCTCTGTTCCTCACTCTTAACTTCATTTAACAGGACCTTTTTTACAGATTCCTGTTCGTTCCCCTTGACTAGAAGGTGGCTTTGGGGCCTTCCTCCCTCTGTTCTTTGGGGAAACTTGCTTCCTCTGCAAATCCCTCTGCCAGGAGACTACTGACAACTTGGTATCTCCCTTGAGATCCAGAACTCACTCGACATTAATTGTTATTTTAACTTTAGAGCGACTCATCTAAGATTCTTAGACTTATTTTCCTCAGCAATCTGCTAGTGTGTCTGGCTAGAGAGAGACTTAAACTGCTTCCTTCACCTTAGAGCATAATCACCAACTGAACTCAAGCTGCTCTTTGTTCCTCTGTGTGGGTTTCCTGTTGCTAGGCAACAGCACAGTTTTCTTTCTACCTTGTGTTTGTTTTACCTTCCCTTCAAGAGTTGTACGGTCTAATTAAAATGCCGGCATCTTTTAAAGTGAAACTAAAACTCAACTTCCCCTTTAGCACTCAAATACACAAACATTAATCAAACTTCACTTAAAGCTGTACCTTATTCCTAACACACCCAAATGCCGATACAACTTATTTAAACTATCTCTATTTCCTAACACAATGTCTTGAATTTAAAATTGTCATCCTTCATATTTTGTTTTATAATGCTCCTGTGAAGCTTCTTGGGATATTTTATTATGTTAAGGGTGCTGTAGAAATACAAGTTGTTGTTGTAGAACGATACGAGGGTGTGCTGCATTGTTGGAGGTGTCGCCTCTTCACTGAGACGTTAAACCGTTGCCTGCCTTTCTGCTGAATGCCTACAGTCCCGTGGCATTACTCAAAGCAGCTCAGCTCAGAGTGCGTTCTCTTTTAACCTACACAGCTAAGGGACACCAACCGGTTGTGTCTGCGACTTTGCAGTGCACATGTTAACTGTCATGTTGCGTTCAACCTCTCAAGCCTGTGCCATCATTCAATGAGACCATGGCTGACCAGTATGCTAACTCCATCTAATCACCTTGCTTTCATATCCCTTAAACCTGTTAACCTTGAAATGTTTGATTAAATCCCCTCCTAAATCTCAGCAACTGTTTTTGAGGGATGGAATTTCCAGATTTCCACTACCCTTTGTGTGAAGAAGTGCTTGCTGATATCACCCCTGAATGGCTTGGCTCTAACATTATTGTTAAGCACCCTTTGTTCTGTGCAAGTTGACCACATAACACCATTGACCACATTTCAGCAGCAATTTGTTAACTGAGGTGGCGATAAGATGCTCTATACTTGCAAGATTTCTGTTTCTTTCTTAACGGACAGGAAAATCACAGGCTAGTGAGTGTACAGAGGATTGGCACTGTGCCTACATGTGCAATGTCACTTTCATTGTCCCATCAGGCAATGAGAGAACTGTCTCTGGACCGTTCCCCCTGGGACACCCTGGTCCATCCTCCATCATCCCCAACTCCTCATACCCTTACCATGGCATCTTCCCACGCAATCGCAGAAGGTGCAACACCTGCCCCTTTGCCTCCCCCCTCCTCACCGTCCAAGGCCCCAAACATTCCTTTCGGGTAAAGCAGCACTTCATTTGCACGTCTTTCAATTTGGTCTACTGCAGTCGATGCTCCCAATGTGGTGGTCTCTACATCGGGGAGACCAAATGCAGACTGGGTGACCGCTTTGCGGAACACCTTCGGTCTGTCTGCAAGCATTGCCCAGACCTCCCTGTCGCTTGCCATTTCAACACTCCACCCTGCTCTCATGCCCACATGTCCGTCCTTGGCCTGCTGCATTGTTCCAGTGAAGCTCAACGCAAACTGGAGGAACAGCACCTCATCTTCCGACTAGGCACTTTACATCCTTCCGGACTTGACATTGAGTTCAATAACTTCAGACCACGATCTCTCTCCTCCATCTTGACCCTTTTTTAAATCTAATTTTAAAAGTTATTTATTCAAAAAAATTATCCTTTTTTCCCAAAGCCCCCCCACCACTGCCCATACAGGGCCATCTATCACTTTTTTGCTTTCACAGGGCTCTGAACCTGCTATTAATACATTCTGCTATCTTACCTTTACACCACTATCAGCACCTCCTTTAGTCTTTAACACCACCATTAACACTCCCTTTGTCCTGTGTCCATGACACTTTTGTCAAATTTCTCCTTAGCTCCCACCTATCCCTGACCTTCTGTTTAGCTCCACCTGCTCCACCCCTCCCCTTAAAAGCATAAAATTGGTCACATTCTACTTCTCTTTAGCTCTGAAGAAGAGTCACATGGACCCGAAAGGCTAATTCTATTTTTCTCTCCACAGATGCTGCCGGACCTGCTGAGTTTTTCCGGCATTTTCTGTTTTTAGTTCAGATTTCCAGCACCCGTAGTATTTTGCTTTCATCAAAAGTAATAATGTAAGGTGTAAATGCCACCCAAGGAATAGCCGCCTTGGTAGAGAATCGGTAGCGTGTTATTGATAGCAATAAACCACTGTCGATAGCCAAAAATTAATGTGGTAGTGATAGGGGATGGTATAGCCAGGTGTATATTTACAGTTCTCTGTAGCTACGACCAGGAGCTCCGAAGGTTGTGTGCCTGCCCGGTGCCAAGGTTAAGGACATTTCCTTGCAGCTGGAGAGGAACTTGGATTGGGATTCAGGTTTTTGTGATCCACGTAGGAACCAAGGACATAGGGAGGACTAGGAATGCTGAGAGAGTTTGAGGAGTTAGGGTCCAAATTAAAATGCAGGACCTCAAAGGTAATCATCTCTGGATCGTTACCTGAGTCCTTTTGGCATAGGGTCAAGCAGGTTAGAGAATTAATGTGTGGCTCAGAGTGGTGTGGGAAGAAGGGGGTTAGATTCATGGGGCGCAGGCATCGGTACTAAGGAAAGAGGGAGCTGCTCTGTTGGGATAGGCTCCACTTAAACCAGGCTGGGTCCAGTGCCCTGGCGAATTGTTTAGCTAGAGCTGTCGACAGAGCTTTTAAACTAACAAGCAGGAGTGGTGGAGAGGCAGCGAGGAAGAGTTTGGGTCAAGGGAGGTTTAGAAATCCAAGGAGAAAAATCAAGGCAATAGAACTGTGTAACGATGTGGGTAAAAACAAGCAGAATGGGACAGTAAGGGACGGAGAGTTTAACAATAATGGTGCATCAGCGAGTAAGGCCCATTCGGGGAATCGTAGTAAAAATGAGAAATTAAAGGCCCTTTATCTGAATGCGCGAGCCATCTGCAGTAAGGTAGATGAACTAGTGACACAAATAGAGATAAATGGTTTAGATCTAATCACCATTGCAAAGACATTAATAGGCCAGGATATTGAGGTCGGTGAGCGGGAGGACGTCACCCCCGCGTCATTTCAATTTTCAGGTCGGCGGGGGTGCAGCCGAATCAGCCATGCGCCCACCAACCTGTCAATGGCTTATTGAACAAAAACAAACATACCTGGAAAAACTCAGCAGGTCTGACAGCATCTGCGGAGAGGGACACAGTTGACGTTTCGAGTCTGTGTGACCCTTCATCAGAACTAAAGACATATAGAAATGAGGTGAAATATAAGCTGGTAGAGGGGGGTGGGACAGGTAGAGTTCGATAGGGGGTCAGTGATAGGTGGAGGCCAAGAAGAGATTGCCAAAGATGTCATAGACAAAAGGACAAAGGGATGTTGACGGTGGTGATATTATCTAAAGGATGTGCTAATGGTGACATTAAGGGTAGAAAGCAGGACAAGCTAGTGGCAGATGGCCCTAGTGGGGGTGGAGTGGGGGGGAAGGGATCGAAATGGGCTAAAAGGTGAAGATGAAACAATAGATCGAAATAAATTTAAAAATAGGAGGGGAAAGAAAAATATATTTGTAAAAAAATTATAAATTATTGGAAAAAGGGGGTGGGGATGGAGGAGAGAGTTCATGATCTAAAATTGCTGAACTCAATACTAAGTCCGGAAGGCTGTAAAGTGCCTAGTCAGAAGATGAAAAAAATTATAAATTATTGAAAAAAATGGCTTATTGAGGCCATTTAAAACTAATTGAAGTAATTAATGGACCTGCCCATCCAACCTTAAGGTTGGCGGGCAGGTCAGGAGCCCTGGCAGGCTTCAGAAAAGGCACGAAACCTCATCCACGGGCGGGGTGAGGTTTCATGAGGGTTTTTGTCAGGGAAATTTTATTTTTGACCATTGACCATTTCTGAATTTGGCGCCGATCTCCATGAGGCAGCACTTAGCCTCAGGGAGATGAGTGCGCTCTTTCGCGCACCCCTGGCTTAGGAAATCTCCCCCCCACCCAGCCTGCACAGGGACCACATAGCGCTTCCTGGCGGTTGTCATGCTTAAAATAGCAGCGTGCCCCTGATTAGGGGCACCGATTGGAGGCATGCCTGCACATGCCCGGTCCTGCACTCCGCCCCCCCACCCCCCTTCACCACCCCCACCACTCCCAACAGGGGGAAAGTTCTTCCCATAGTTGCATGATGGCCAAGGTTGGGGAATAAACGTTCCAAGGTATATTATTTTGAAAAGACAAACAAAATGGAAAAGGAGGAGTAGCCCTGATAGTAAAGGATGACATAAGGACATTCGTGAGAAAGGATCTTGGCTCAGAAAATCAACAAGTAGAACCAGTATGGGTGGAGATTAGGAATAGCAAGAGTCAGAAAACGCTGGTGGGAGCAGTTTGTAGGCCACCAAACAGTAGTTATACCATTGGACAGAGCATTGAACAAGACATCATTGGAGCTTCTAACAAAGGCAATGTAATAGTTGTGGGTGACATTTATCTTCATCTCGACTGCACCAATGAAATTGGCAAGGGTGGTCCGGAAGATGAGTTTTTAGAATGTTTAAGTGACAGTTTCCCGCAGCAATACGTTGTGGAACCAAGTGGGGAATAAAGCTATTTTAGATCTTGTATTGTGTAATGAGGCAGGGTTAATTAGTAATGTCATAGTAAAAGATCCACTGGGAAATAGTGATCATAATACAATTGTATTCCACATTAAGTTTGAAAGTGACTTATGCCAATCACAAACAAAAATCTTCGAGCTGAATTTTTCCCGTGTCAGCGAGCCCAGGAATGGTTGGGAAATGGGTCCCCGACCACAATTGGCCTCCGACTGTGATTTCACGCTAGCTGGTCAATTAACGACCAGCCAGCGTGAAACACGTGCCGAAAGGCTCAGTGCTGCCAGGGTGGGGGTGGGAAGAGGGCAGGCAATGACATCACCACGGCCAGGGGTGAGCGTTGTGAGGGAGCTCACAAGGGAGCATAAAAAAAGCGGAAAAAGCAGCACAATCAAGCACTTGAAAGCATACCTCATGAAAATGCTGTCCCCAGATATCTCATTTTATTTTATTTCCTAACGGAGATTTCATTCTGCCCTCGGATGAGGTTTCATGAAAAATATACAGGCCGGTCCACCTACCGTAAGGTTGCATAAGCCAAGAAAAATCTCGTTCAATTGCGCCATTAATGGGCTTAATTTCCTGCTTAATTGTCGGCAGGTCTGCCTTTGACTGCCGCGCGCGCCCACAGAGCGAAATATCACAGAATCACACAGTGCAGAAGAGGCCCTTCGGCCCATCGAGTCTGCACCGACACGTGAGAAACACCTGACCTACCTACCTAATCCCATTTACCAGCACTTGGCCCATAGCCTTGAACGTTATGACGACGCCAAGTGCTCATCCAGGTACTTTTTAAAGGATGTGAGGCAACCCGCCTCCACCACCCTCCCAGGCAGCGCATTCCAGACACTCACCACCCTCTGGGTAAAAAAAGTTTTTCCTCACGTCCCCCCCTAAACTTCCTGCCCCTCACCTTGAACTTATGCCCCCCCCGTGACTGACCCTTCAACTAAGGGAAACCAGCTGCTCCCTATCCACCCTGTCCATGCCCCTCGCGTGGGATTTTGCGCCCGATTGGGTCGGGCACGCATCTAACCTTAAACAAAGCTATTTATGTAGATATGAGGGGACAGCTGGCTAAGGCTGATCGGGAAAATAGACTAAAAGGTTTGGTGGTAAATAAACAGTGGGAAACATTTAAAGATATGATTCAAAATGTTCAACGTAAATACATTCTATTGAAGGTGGAAGGACAGGTTATGAGTGTGGTTAATAAGGCATACAGTATCCTAGGCTTTATTAATAATGGCATAGAGGAAAAGAGCAGTACAAGAACAAGAAGGTTATGTTGAACTTGTACAAGACACCAGTTCAGCCTCAGCTGGAGTGCAGACGTCCAGTTCTGGGTACCGCCCTTTAAGAAGAATGTGAAGGCATTGGAGAGAGCGCAGAAAAAAATTCACGTGAATGGTTCCAGGATGCGGAACTGCGGTTATAAAGATAAATTAGAGAAGTTAAGATTGTTTTCCTTGGAGAAAAGACGGCTTAGAGGAGATTTACTAGAGGTGAGGGTCTGGACAGAATAGATAGGGAGAAACTGTTCCTGTTGGTGGAAGGGTCAAGAACCAGAGGGCACAGATTTAAGGTAATTGGCAAAAGAAGCAATGTTGACATGAGGAGAAACTTTGTCATGCAGCGAGTGGTTAAGGTCTGGAATGTACTGCCTGAAAGTGTGATGGAGACGGGTTCAATTGAGGCATTCAAGAACATAAGAAATAGGAACAGGAGTAGGCCATTCGGCCCCTCAGGCCTGCTCTGCCATTCAATAAGACCATGGAATTATAGTTATCTGAAAGAGAAGAATGTGCAGGGTTATGGGGAGAAGGTGGGGGAATGGCACTGAGTGGAATGCCCTTTCAGGGAGCCAGTGCAGACACTATGGGCCGAATGGCCTCCTTAATCGCTGGAACAATTTTGTGGGTCATTGAAAGACCAAAACTCAGCAAGAAAAATCCATCCGTGGCTTGCTCAGGAAGTTAAGGATAGTATCAGATTTAAAGAAGAGCCTTATAAAGCTGCAAAGAATAGTTGCAAGTCTGAGGACTGAGAGTGTTTTTTGAAACTAGCAAAAGACCACTAAAGCATTTCCAAAAGACACACGATAAGGCGCCACACACAAGGCTAATAGGCAAGAAAGGGGTTCATGGAGTTGGGAGTAATAGCTTAGACAGGAACAGACAGTGGGGATAGTTGGAGCATTTTTAAGTCGGCAGCCTGTGTATGGTGGAGTGCCGCAAGGATCAATGCTGGGATTTCAGTGAGTTACAATCTATATTAATAATGTAGACAAAGAAACCAAAAGTAATGTCTCTAAGTTTGCTGATGATACAGAGTTAGCTGAAAATGTAAGTTATGAGGAGGACACAGAGGCTGCAAGGAGTTATATAGACAAGTTAAGTAAGTGGACAATAAGATGGAGTATAATATGGGGAAATGGGAGGTTATTCATTTTCTTCAGAAGAATAGAAAAATGAATATTTTTTAAAAGGCATAAAATTTGTCAATATTACTGTTCAAAGAGACCTGGGTGTGCTTGTGCAAGTAAAGTTAGCCTGCAAGTAGGAAGACAAATGGTACATAAATGGGAGGCGATGGCATAGTGGTGCTGTCGCTGGACTAGTAATCCAGAGACCTAGGGTAATGCTCTGGGGGTCCTGGGTTCGATTCCAACCACGGAGGATGGTGAATTCAATACGTGTTTGTAATTAAAAGCCTAATGATGACCATGAAACCATTGTCGATTGTTGTAAAAACCCATCCAGTTCACTAATGTCCTTTATGGAAGGAAATCTGCTGTCCTTACCTGGTCTGGCCTACATGTGACTCCAGACCCACAGCAATGGGGTTGACTCTTAAATGCCCTCTGAGCAAGGGCAATTAGGGATGGGCAATAAATGCTGGCCCAGCCAGCGACGCCCACATCCCATGAATGAATAAAAAACAAAGTGACCTTTTATTACAACAGGAGAAAAGAAGTCTTACTACAATTATACAGGGCTTTGGTGAGACCAGACCTTGAGTACTATGTGGAGCCTTGGTCCTCATATTTAAGAAAAGATATACTTGCATTGGAGGCGGTACAACGAATTGGTCCCTGGGATGTGAGTGTTGTCATATGATGGGAGGCTGAGTAAATTGAGACTATATTTTCTGGAGTTTAGAAGAATGGGAAGTGATCTCATTGAAATATATAAGAATCTGAAGGGCCTTTTATAAAAAAATTATTCTTTTACGGGGTGTGGGTATCGTTGGCTAGGCCAGCATTTATTGCCCATTCCTAATTGCCTTTGATGGTGGCGCTGAGTTTGATAGGGTAAATACTGAGAGATTGAGGAGAGTGCGAGAGGAGGACCCCAGTCAGCAGCACCTAATATCACAGGAGAAACATAAGTTCATTGGTTGGTGAGAAACTGCTGTTAGGGAGTGTCATCAAACATCTGAGAATTAGAAAAACGCGCTCTTTTTAAAAGGAGGGGCTACTTACATTTAAATGAGAAACACAAGCAATCAGGAAATAAAGTTAAGTCGAGGCCAGGTAAAATAAAGTTAAGTAAAGGAAAGTAAATGGAAGCCAGGGCAGGACAGTTCAGTCATGTGGAATGCATGTCTTGTAATATGTGGGAAGTTGTGGACGCTACCAGTGTCTTGGATGACCACATGGGCAGAAGGTGTCTGCAGGAGGAGCTGCAGAACATTGAGCTCCGAGTTTCGGAGCTCGAGTGGTGGCTGGAGTCACTGTGGTGCATCCACGCGGGTAAGAGCTACGCGATAGCACATTAAGAGAGGTGGCCGTACCACAGCTTAGGAGCCTGGAGGCAGAAAGGGAATGGGTGACCACCAGGCAGTCCAAGAAAATTAGGCAGGTAGTGCTGGAGCCTCCTGGGGTCCCACTTATCAATCGGTTTTCTGTTTTGGATACCGGTTGGTTCCTCGGAGGGGTGCAGTCAGAGCCAAGTTTGTGGCACCACAGGCAGCTCTGCTGTACAGGAGGGGAGAAAGAAGAGGGGAAGAGCAGTAGTAATAGGGGAATTCTTTAGTTAGGGGAACTGATAGGCATTTCTGGGGCCATAGACGTGACTCCAGGGTGGTATGTTGCCTCCCTGGTGCCAGGATCAATGATGCCACAGAACGGCTGCAGGACATTCTTCTGGGGGAGGGTGATCAGCCAGAGGTCGTGGTCCACGTTGGGATCTCAGGGTTACTCCCAGCCCCACATGCAAGCGAATATAGGAATAGGAGAATGGAGTTGAAGATGCAGAAAATTTGGATTTATTTTATAATGCCAGCCAGGACCAGCAGCTAGGGTGCCAAGCCTTACAAGAAAGCTATAAACTTGTACAAAGGGCTCAGCTGTAAATTTTCAATTAAGAAATGAGAGACACACACACACATGGGATAACTTAATGAAGAAATGGGGAAGGCCATTTTGCACAGTCTGATAGCCATCTTTCAAAAAGACAATGCCCAGTCTCTGCACTGCAATTACTGTACAGGAACACAATTATCAGCCCACCGGGGGGGTCATTGTGCTGTGGCCTTTGTCTAACTAACACCATTAAGTTGTAGCTGATAGTTAAAAAATATATAAACTCTGCTCATTTGAACCTCGGTGGAGAAGCGCCTGCATTGCCCAGGGTTTGCTCCCCGCATGTGTAATAAAGGAACCACTTGAGTATTGCATCTGGACTCCGAGTGTTCAAATTTTGTACCAGAGTTTTCCTCGGACCTTTCAGAGTGAATAAACATGTGGCTGGAATGCTGGTGTAGGAGGGAGGGCGTCAGCGTTCTGGGGAAGGTGGGACCTTTACAAATCCGGACTACTCCTGAACGGGACTGGGACGAATATCCTCACAAGGAGATTTGCCGTTGGGTTTGGGTTTAAACTAGATTGGCAGGGGAATGGGAACCTGAGGGCAAATTCAGATCAGGGATTGGGAGATGGAGAATTAGTGAGTGACTTTGAAAGACAGAAGCAGCACAGGTTAAGTGTACAGCAGAGGAATTTGGCAACGTTAAAAGGTATATATGTAAATACAAGGAGCGTAGTAGATAAAGCCAATGAGCTGAGGGCACAGATAGACGCATGGCTGCATAATATCATCACTATAATGGAAACTTGCCTTAAGGGAGGGGCAAAAATGGCACCTCAACATCCCTAGATACAGAGTTTTCGGGCAGGATAGGGAGGGGGATAAAGATGGTGGAGGTGTAGCATTATTGGTTAAAGAAACAATTACAGCTGTGAGGAGGGATGATATACTAAATGAATGAGTTTTGGGTTGAGCTCAGAAATAAAAAGGGGCAGCCACACTGCTAGGAGTGTACAATAGACCCCCAAATAGTAGAAGGGAGTTAGAAGAGCAAATATGTAGACAGATTTCTGAGTGCAAAATCAATAGGGCAGTAATTGTTGGGGACTTCAACTACCCCAATATCAATTGGGACATGAACAGAGTGAAGGGCACAGTGGGTGCAAAATTCTTGAACTGCATTCGAGAGAACTTTTTTAGCCAGCACGTAACAAGCCCAATGAGAGGGGACGCAATTCTAGATTTAGTCTTGGGAAATAAAGCTGGGCAAGTGGATGAAGTAGCAGTGGGGGAATGTTTTGGAGATAGTGACCATAATATAGTTCGATTTAGCATCATTATGGAAAAGGACAAAGATGGAACAGGACTAAAAGTTCTAACTTGGGAGAAGACAAATTTTACAAAGCTGAGAGGTGAGCTGATGAGAGTGGACTAGATACATCTATTAGAAGGAAAAACTGTGTCAACTCAGAGGGAGGCTGGTGTAGGGTGGCCAAGTTGTACTGTTAGTAATAGAGTTGAACTGCAGACACTTCTTAAGTGGAAACATTAAGTTTACAATATACTCAGCAGCAACTACACGTGCGCTTTCAACTCCAACTCTTATCTCTTACACTGTCTGCTGAGGTAGCTCATGCTACTCTCCTATTGGGCACTAAAGATCATATTTTTCAAAGCAACATAATGTTTACACTGGGTAAGGAATTTACAAGTTCAGACTTTCAGGTGGTTTCCTGGTACGTGTGGAACGTCACAGCTCCACAACTTCAGATTCTTTGTCAGGAACCTCCTTTTTCTGGATTTGCCTGAACATCAGGTGCTTCGGTGGGCACTCGCAGTTCTGTATCCTCAACTCTTACAGGAACATCAGATGTGTCAGTCCTGGGTTGAGTATCCTCAACAGGAAACGCAGACCCGGTCATGGTCACTGGTGGAACCAAATCTTGGGTGATTTGTGTCTCTCTTCCTTAAATGGTCCACATGTTTCTGGATGATCCGGCATTTCACCTCCACGTGGTAAGATAGAGGTCCAGCCACAGCACCTGTTTCACCCGGTAACCACTTTGGTCCTTCCCCGAAGTTTTTCACATATACCGGCTCTCCCACGGTAAATTTCCTCTTACGACTATGTCAGTCGTGTTTAGTTTTCTGGCTTCCCTGACTCCTTTCCACCTTCCCCTCTAAATTTAGCATTACTAAACTCAATCTCGTCCTGAGACGGTGTTTCCACAATAACCCCGCAGGTGTGAAACCTGTTGTTGTGTGAGGGGTGGTCCTTTAATGATAAAGAAAGCATGCTTGGTTGCCAAGGAATCACCAGTTAGCTTTCTCATGCCTGCCTTGAACGTTTGAACTGCCCTTTCGGCCAGTCCGTTTGAGGAAGGGGGGTACGGTGCAGTTTGTACACGAGTGATACCGTTGAGGCTGATAAACCATTGAAAGTCAGCAACGTTGGGGAGGGCCAACAAAGCAAGGGAATACTCAATAAATGGGAAGTTACTGAGAGGGGTTGAGGAGGTGAGAGACCTTGAAATGAATGTTCACAGGTCCTTGAAGGTGGCAGGACAGGTGGACAAGGTGGTTAAGAAAGCATTTGGAATGCTTTTCTTTACTGGGGGCTAAGTATTGAATACAAAAGCAGAGATATAGTCATGGAACTGTACAAAATGCTGGTTAGGCCACAGCTGGAATTTTGTGTACAGTTCTGGTCACCACAATACAGGAAGGACATAATTGCTCTGGAGAGAGTACAGGGGGGATTTACAAGAATGTTGCCAGGGTTTGAAAATTGCAGCTATGAGGAGAGATTGGATAGATTGGGGTTATTTTCCTTAGAACAGAGGAGGCTGAGGGGTGACCTAATTGAGATGTACAAAATTATGAGGGGCCTAGATAGGGTAGACAGGAAAGACTTGTTTCCCCTAACTGAGGGGTCAATTACCAGGGGGCATAGATTTAAGGTGATTGGTAGAAGGATCAGAGGGGACATGAGGAAAAACATTTCCACCCAGAGGGTGGTGGGCATCTGGAATTCACGGCCTAAGTTGGTGGTTGAGGCTGAAACACTCAATTCATTTAAAAGGTACCTGGATCTGCATCTGAAGCGCTGTAACCTGCAGGGCCACGGACCAGGCGCTGGAAAGTGGGATTAAAATGAGCGGCTAGTTTCTTTTTCCTCTTTTTGGACGGCGCACACATGATGGGCTGAGTGGCCTCATTCTGCACTGTAACATTTCTATGGTTCTATTGTTTCCACTGGTCAGGGAATCTAAAACATGGGGGCACAGTTTCACAATAAGGGGTTGATCATTTAGGACTGAGATGAAGGGAAATCACTCAGAGGATTGTGAATCTTTGGACTTCTCTATCCCAGAGGGTTGTGGGCGCTCCATTATTGAATGCATTTAAGGCCAGGACAGATAGATTTCTGGGGTCTCGGGGATTTAAGGGATATGGGGAGCAGAGAATTGTTGGAGAATTTGTACCGAGGGAGCGCTGCACTGTCAGAGGGTCAGCCCTGAGGGAGCGCTGCACTGTCGGAAGGTTAGTGCTGAGGGAGCACTGCACTGTCGGAAGGTTAGTGCTGAGGGAGCGCTGCACTGCTGGAGGATCAGCGCTGAGGGAGCGCTGCACTGTCGGAAGGTCAGTACTGAGGGAGCGCTGCACTGTCGGAGGGTCAGTACTGAGGGAGCGCCGCACTGTCAGAAGGTCAGTACTGAGGGAGTGCTGCACTGTCGGAGGGTCAGTACTGAGGGAGCACGGCACTGTTGGAGGGTCAGTACTGAGGGAGCGCTGCACTGTCGGAGGGTCAGTATTGAGGGAGCACTGCACTGTCGGAGGGTCAGTACTGAGGGAGTGCTGCACTGTCGGAGGGTCAGTACTGAGGGAGCACTGCAGTGTAGGAGGTGCTATCTTTTGGAGGAGACGTCCTGGGATCTTTTCATTCGTCACGGGCATTTATTGCCCAGTCGTAATTGCCCTTGAGTGGTGAGTGGCCTTCTTGACAACTGAATAGTTTGGTGGCCAACTTCAGAGAGTAATAAAGAGTCAACCACATAGCTGCCTGTGTGGAGTCACATATAGGCCAGGCTGGATAAGGATAGCAGATGCATCCATTTTTATATCACATGTGGGCCCACTGTCTCTGAACCTCAGCCTGTCTCTGAACCTTGGCCTGTCTCTGAACCTCAGCCTGTCTCTGAACTTCAGCCTGTCTCTGAGGCCCAGCTTTTTGCTGCTGCCACTCTATAGTGATCTTGCCCTAGCCCTATACTGGGGAGAGGAAACCGGTTAATCACTATCCTCAAGTCCCTGTCACTGCTTCACTCCACTCCACCTCTGGAACAGCCTCCAGCTGTCTGACAGCTTGCTGGCTGCTCCGTCTATGGTCTCCTGTGCACTTTATTTCTCTCTTTGCCCACACCTCCCCACCCCTGGTTTTGTGCCCATTTCTTTATTCCTGTTTGTTTTTATTCATTTGTGGGATGTGGGCATCTCTGGCTGGGCCAGCATTTATTTCCCATCCCTAATTGCCCTTGTTCAGGGGGGAATTTAAGAGTCAACCACATTGCTATTTTTCACTCCTCTCTATAAAGTGTGCTTACATAGGAAATGTATGTCTCATTTGGTTACAGTCAAATCCTTAAAGGCTGGAGTACGAAGAGTTTAACTCTGTATTTTGTGAACCTGTTTTTTGAACGAGGTTCATTCCGAGATCTGGCCGTGGTGAAGGGCAAATAATCTAAAACCACAATCTTTCTACCTGCCTCCTCTATCCCGAGTCTGTTCTTTTGTTTTACTGTCAAGATTTGCAATCTTTGTATAAATTTGTAAAACTAAATGCTAATTTGTGGCTGGAGGTCCCCCTTCTGCCCTGTTGGCTGCCCACTGGCCAGTGACCAATGGGCACCTGACCTAATGAACGCCCACACTCGAAGACTGCCCACAGGCCATGGCCACATCTGGCCAATTGCCACTGGTAGGCTAATGACTGCCACTGCAAAGTGGTCATGCCTGTCCCCGACCACCTGTGTCCAACTGCTGCCTGTGCGTCAATGACTTCCAGCTGTCCATTGACCATCTGCTGTCACAGAGTTACCTACTGACAACCCCACGCACAGTTTAAACATTGGCAGCAGTCATTCTTCCAAACCCGCCTAGAAGGACAAGGGCAGTGGATGAATGGGAACACTTCCACCTGCAAGTTCCCCTGGATGAGTGCGGCTCCAACAACACTCAAGAAGCTCGATACTATCCAGGGCAAAGCAGCCCGCTTGACTGGCACCCCATCCAGAAACATTCACTCCCTCCACCACCGACGCACAGTGGCAGCAGTGTGTACCATCTACAAGATGCACCAAGACTCCTACGACAGCACCTTCCAAACTTGACCTCTACCATCTAGAATGACAAGGGCAGCAGACACATGGGATCACCCCAACTTTCAAGTTCCCCTGAAAGCCTCTCACCATCTTGACTTGGAAATATATCGGCCGTTCCTTCACTGTTGCTGAGTCAAAATCCTGGAACGCCCTCCCTAACAGCACTGTGGTTGTACCTACACCACATGGACTGCAGCGGTTCAAGAAGGCGGCTCACCACCACCTTCTCAAGGGACAATTAGGTTTGGGCAATAAATGCTGGCCCAACCAGCAACGTCCACATCTCATGAAAGCATTAGAATAAAAAGTAGTGATGTGCCATATAGCATCTTCCTGAAAGCAGCCGTTACTCGATTACCTGGCAATACAAGAGAGCAACTGGTATATTTCCCAGCAGTCGCACATTTAGCAAAATCTTTGCTCAAGCCCTCTGCTCGCCACCTGGGAGATAAACACTTGCCTTTTGTAAGGAGGCACTGCTCTGTCTGGCGGAGGGGCGTTTCCCAACTCTGAAACTCATATTTGCTTTCCTCGCCGCCTGTGCAGAGAGACGTCGGCCAGTCAGAACAGCGGGCAGCTCCTGTTAGACGGGTCCCTGTGCTCGCAGTCAGGGCTGAAGACCTCTGGTACAAGCCCACAAAACCCAAACTCGGAGACTGCTCCCTGCTCAGTCAACTATCTGCAGAACCGAATGGAAATGGCACTGTTCCTGCTGAACTACTCGTTAATCCTGCTCTCTCTTTACGCAGATGAATAAACAAATTCTCCAAAAGAACCTGGGGGTGGGGGCGGGAGGGAAGGAGATGATGAGAATTTTTCTCTTTTACTCAGCGCGTTGTTGTGATCCGGAATGTTCTGCCTGAAAGGGCGCTGGAAGCAGATTCAATCCCACTTTCAGAAGGGAATTGGATAAAGGCTCAAAAGGGAGAAATTTATAGGGCTGTAGGGAAAGTGCTGGGGGCATGGGTCTAATTGGTAGCTCTATCAAAGAGTCAGTATAGGTGCCCTGGGCTCCCTTTGAGCTGCATAATTCTAGGGGCTTAAAGCAAGGTAACAAACAGCAGGAAACCATGAGAATCCTTCGCCTAGCCAGCAAAGCCCACATACCATAAATGAATAAAAACAAAACTCACCTCCTGACTCCCCAAAGCTTATCCACCATCTACAAGGCCCAATCAGGAGTGTGATGGAATACTCCCCGCTTGCCAGGTTGAGTGCAGCTCCAACAACACTCAAGAAGCTTGACACCGTCCAGGACAAAGCAGCCCATCCACAAACATTCATTCCCTCCACCACCGATGCACAGTAGCAGCAGTGTGTGTACTATCTACAAGATGCACTGCAGGAATTCATCAAGGCTCCTTTGATAGCACCTTCCAAACCTACGACCACTACCATCTAGAAGGACAAGGGCAGCAGATAGATGGCAACACCAGCACTTGGAAGTTCCCCTCCAAGCCACTCACCAACCTGACTTGGAAATATATCGCCGTTCCTTCACTGTCGCTGGGTCAAAATCCTGGAACTCCCTCCCTAACACCACATGGACTGCAGCGGTTCAAGAAGGCAGCTCACCACCACCTTATCAAGGGCAACTAGGGATGGGCAATAAATGCTGGCCCAGCCAGCAAAGCCCACATCCCATGAATGAATAAAAAAAGCAAATTCTAAGATGTTCTGGTAAATTCTGAAAGTGCACAAAACTCCACTCTTGAGAAATTTTCCAAGATGTTCCGAACCCCTGAAGCCCTCATGAGTAAATGTAGCAACGAGCAACATGAATCAGAAAGGCGGCTAATCTTAATCCCAGGTCTGCGTTCACAGTGACACACAGAGAAAAATCTTTTATCAACACCTCAGTTAAATGGGTAGCCATAGGAGAGGTTGGTTAATTAAAGGGTGAGGTGTCTCACCCTGTTGTAGTAGAGATTGAAGAAAGGATAGGAATTATGAATAAAGAAAGGAAAGCGTCAAACACCTTTCTCTAGCTCCTTCCGAATGGGGGTTGGGGGTCACTATTACCGCATAGCAAGATCCCACAAACAGCAATGCAGTCCCAATCAGAAATTCTGTTTCTTGGTGGGGTTGGTTGATGGGTAAATAGCGAGCAGGACACTGGGGAACCAGGCCTTCTTTTTTTATAAAAAAAATACCAGTCGTGGGATCTTTTATCTCCTCTTGAGGGGTCAGTCGGGGGTTTTAATGTCTCATTCAACAGTGCACCAAATCGACTGCCGCATTTCCTACGTTACAAACAGTGACTGTGCCTCAAAATTACTCAATTGGCTGTAAAGTGCCTTTGGATTATCCTGAGGGAGGGAAGGGTGCTATATAAATGCAAGTTGGCATGCTGGAAACTGGCAAAAAAAAAACCTCAGCTGCAGTTCCATTGATGGATCAGCAGGTGGAGCATTTCCACTGCATTGGGGGAAAAGTACAATAGGCAGAATTAACGGTTAATTTGCAGACTAGATTCCAGTCAAACGGTTCTCGTGATTTTCATATAGAATGACAGATAGTCGAGAGTGGGTTACGGGCTGAGTCACCGTCAAGGAGTTGGGGCACTTTATCCCAGAGCGATACCAGGGATGAAGGACTGGCAGGTCGAGAGACTAGAGAAACCGGGATTGTTCACCTTCAGGCAGAGAAGGCTAAGAGGAGATTTAATAGAGGCGTTCAAAATTATTGGAGAGGTAAATAAGGAGAAATTGTCTCCAATGGTAGGAGGGTCGGTAACAATAGGAAGCAGAGTTAAGACGATTGACGAAAGAACCAGAAGGGGAGATGAGAATTTTTTTTCACACAGTGAGTTGTTGTGATCTGGAAGGCGCTGCCCGAAAGGGCGGTGGAAGCAGACTCAATAGGAACTTTCAAAAGAGAATTGGGTAAAGGCTTGAAAACGATAAATTTGCAGGACCATGGGAAGGGAGGGGGACTAATTGGATGTCTCTTTGAAAGTGTCAGCACAGCTTCTGATGCGCGGTTTGAACCTGGTTAGTATCGTCACCAAACAGTGACCACATTTCGGAAGAGTCATTCATTAACTGTGAAGCAGCCTGCCCTAGGAGCGTCTTCACGCTGGCCTCAGCTTATCTGTAGCTGCCAACGCTCACCCATGCCTTTTAACCGTCTAGCTTTGCCTATTATGTCTTCAATCTTCCATTCTCCACAAACATGAGGCCAACCAAAACTCTGCTGCTTGTATACGGACATATGAATTGGGAGCAGGAGTAGGCCATTTGGCACCTCAGGCCCGCTTCACCATTGAATAATATCACGGTTGATCTGATGGTGGGCCTCAGCTCCACCTTCCGCCTACCCCTGAATATCTTAGATTCTTGACTGACAGCAGAGTCAATCTTCCTCGGCCTTAAAAACGTTCATTGATTCGGCCTCCACCCCTCCCCAGGGAAGAGAATTCCACGACCCCCGTGAGAGAAAGGATTTCTCCTCATCTCCATCTTAAACGGGACACCCCTGATTTTTAAACTGTGTGCCCTCGTTCTGGCCTCTCCCACAAGAGTAAACATCCTGTCAGCATTCACCCTGTCAAGTCCTCTCAGAATCTTAGACGTTTCAATAAGATCACCTCTCATTCTTCTAATCTACAATGGACACGGTCCCAACCTGCCCAAACGTTCCTCACTGGATAACTCCCTCTCATCCCAGGTAGCAGTCCAGTGAACCTTCTCTGAGCTGCCGCTAATACCTTTGCACCCTTTCTTAAATAAGGAGACCAAAACTGTGCACAGTACACCAGGTGTGGTCTCCCCAACTACCTAAACAACTGTAAAACATCCCTACTTTTATATTCCATTCCCCTTGCAATGAACAAAAGCATTCTATTTGCCTTCCCACTCACTTGCTGTACCTGCACGCTAACGTTTTGTGATTCATGCACCGGGACGCCCAGATCCCTCTGTACCTCAAAGTTCTGAAGCCTCTCGCCATTTAAATAATACGCTGCTTTTCCATTCTTCCGACCAAAGTGGACAAGTTCACATTTTCCCACATTTTTCTCATTCACTTAACCTATCTGTGTCCATCTGCAGACTCCTTACGTCCTCTTCACAACTGACTTTCTGACCTGTCTTTGTATCATCAGCAAATTTAACAACTAACTGAGATGAGGAGAAATTTCTTCACCCAGAGAGTGGTGAGCCTGTGGAATTCGCTACCACAGAAAGTAGTTGAGGCCAAAACATTGTATGTTTTCAAGAAGGAGTTAGATATAGCTCTTGGGGGCAAAAGGGATCAAAGGGTATGGGGAGAAAGCGGGAGCAGGCTATTGAGTTGGATGATCAGCCATGATCATAATGAATGGCAGAGCAGGCTCGAAGGGCCGAATGGCCTACTCCTGCTCCTATTTTCTATGTTTCTGTACATGTGGTCCCTTCATCCAAGTCATTGATATAAATTGTAAATAGTTGAGGCCCTAGCGCTGATCCCTGTGGCACACCACCCATTACATCTTGTCAGTCAGAAAATGACCCATTTATGCCGATTCTGTTTCCTATTAACTAGCCAAGTTAATAGCTAGTTCTGGAGCACAGGTCTTCAGTACTGTCGTTGGAATGTTGTCAGGGCCCACAGCCTTTGCAGAATCCAGTGCCTTCAGCCATTTCTTGATATCATGTGGAGTGAATCAAATTGGCTGAAGACTGGCGTCTGTGATGCTGGAGACCTCCAGAGGAGGCTGAGTTGGATCATCCACTTGGCACTTCTGGCTGAAGATTGTTGCAAATACTTCAGCCTTATCTTTTGCATTGCTGTGCTGGGCTTCCCCATCCTTGAAGATGGGGATATTTGTGGAGCCACCTCCTTCAGTGAGTTGTTTAATTGTCCATCACCATTCACGATTGGATGTGGCAGGATTTGCAGAGTTTAGATCTGATTCATTGGTTGTGGGATCGCTTACCCCTGTCTATCACTTGCTGCTTATGCTGTTTGGCACACAAGTAGTCCTGTGTTCTAGCTTCACCAGGTTGACACCTCATTTTTAGGTATGCCTGGTGCTGCTCCTGGCATGCCCTCCTGCACTCTTCATTGAACCAGGGTTGATCCCCTGGCTTGATGGTAATGGTAGAGTGGGGAATATGCCGGGACATGAGGTTACAGATTGTGTTACAGTACAATTCTGCTGCTGCTGATGGCCCACAGAGCCTCATGAATGCCCAGTTTTGAGTTGCTAGATCTTTTCGAAATCTATCCCATTTAGCACGGTGGTAGTGCCACACAACACGATGGAGGGTATCCTCAATGTGAAGACGGGACTTTGTGCTCGGTCCTCCTGATACCCTCAGGCACAGGTGCATTTGCGGCAGGCAGGTTGGTGAGAGTGAGGTCAAGTATGTTTTCCCTTGTTGGTTCCCTCACCACCTGCCGCAGACCCAGTCTAGCAGCTAGGTCATTTAGGGCTCGGCCAGCTCAGTCAGTAGTGGTGCTACCGAGCCACTCTTGGTGATGGACATTGAAGTCCTCCACCCAGAGTACATTCTGTGCCCTTACCACCCTCAGTGCTTCCTCCAAGTGGTTTTCAACATGGAGGAGCACTGATTCATCAGCTGAGGGGGCAGGGTAGGTGGTCATCAGCAGGAGCTTTCCTTGCTCATGTTTGACCTGATGCCATGAGACTTTGTGGGGCCCAGAGTCACTGTTAATGACTCCCGAATACCACTGTGCCACCACCTCTGCTGGGTCTGTCCTGCTGGTGGGACAGGACATTCCCAGGGATGGTGATGGAGGAGTCTGGGACATTATCTGTAAGGTATGATTCCGTGAGGATGACTATGTCAGGCTGTTGCTTGACTAGTCTGTGAGACAGCTCTCCCAATTTTGGCACAAGCCCCCAGATGTTAGTAAGGAGGATTTTGCAGGGTCGACAGGGCTGAGTTTGCCGTTGTCATTTCCTGTGCCCAGGCCGATGCCACTTGCTGCGTTTGGTTTCATTCCTCTAAGACTTTGTAGTGGCCTGATACAACCAAATGGCTTGCTAGGCTTTTTCAGAGGACAGTTAAGAGTCAGCCACAATGCTGTGGGTCTGGAGTCACTTGTCTGCTAAAGGCAGACCCAGATGGATTTTTATGACAATTGTTTCGTGGTCACCATTAGACTAGCTTTTAAATTCCAGATTTTATTAACAGAATTTAAATTCCATCAGCTGCCGTGGTGGGATTTGTACCCCGTATCCTTAGAGCATTAGCCTGGGCCTCTTGATGACTAGTCCAGTGACATTACCACTATCACTGCTGTCTCCATCCCCTCAGTGTTTTTAGCTGCCTGGGCTCTAAGCTCTGATATTCTTTCCTTAAGCAAGTCCGCCTCTCCACCTCTCTCTTCTGCTTTAAGGTCTTCTTTAAAACCTACCAGTTTGACCAAACTGTCCAAATATCTCCTTATGTGGCTAAACGTCAAATTTGCCTGATAATGTTAAAGGTGTTGCACAATGCCAGTTGGTTTCTTTTTGTAAGCATCAGGCGATATAGGGAGCTTTCTAAGTTTGTTTGTGGTGGCACATAGCAGGATGCCGAATATGGAAACCACGCTCGATGTCATGAGAACAAAGTTTACGAAAACACACTTGCACAGCGGTGATGGGAATGACTTGGCATTGGATTGTAGTTGCTCAGCAGGTTGCCAAGGCTGAGGTAGTATTGGAGAGGAATTCTCTGTGATCCGTTGGGACTGAATTGTTCCCGTTGGCAAGGAGAAGGGGGCCATGAAGGTCAAAGTCAATGGATCGTCATCCTCGCCAGTTGCCTTGGGTTGAGTGCTCAGCGCAGCAGTGGCAAATTGCCTAAACCTCCATCCCTCTGGGATTTAATTATTTTAAAACAGAAACCAAGATACTCAGAACACAGTCATGCCTTTGTCATTCTTCTTGAGGTACAAATTTGTTTCTCCAATACAAGTTCTCTTGGCTTTTTGGTGCAATGTTTAAGTTTCCTTGAAGTTTTTTTGCTTTACTTTTCTGTTAGCCTAAAGTGTAATCTTCCCTTCTCCCTCTTGTTTTGTAAAAAGAGTTCAAACCCTCCTTGGGAATAGCAACTAAGAACCTCATGGATTGTGAGATTTGTTTATTTATTTCATGGGATGTGGTTATCGCTGACCAGGCCAGCATTTGTTGCCCATCCCTGATTACCCTTGAACCAAATGGCTTGCTAGGCCATTTCAGAGGGCATTAACAAGTCAACCGCATTGGCTGTGGGTCTGAAGTCACATGTACCCAGGCAGGAATGGCAGATAGCGAACCAGATGGTCACCATTACTGATGCTAGTTTTTAAATTCCACCAGCTGCCTTGGCGGGATTTGAACGCATGTCTCCAGAGCATGAATCTGGGCGTCTGGATTACTAGTCCCATGACATCACTACTCCGCCATCATTTCCCTGTGACCTCACGACTTGCCTTAAATTGTCTTCCCTCCCCGTGCCTTGTTGACCCGCTGGCCTTGAACTCACTGCTGTGCTCAGCCAAGGTCAGCCCTGAGACAGTAAAAGACGTGGCAGGTGATGTGTGTCAGGCAGACCATATCCACCGGGGAAACTTGGTCGCACTATCACAACGCTTTTACAGTTTGTATTTATTATGAGAAGATCTGTGCACTGAATTCAGAAGTAATAAGTCCACCAAAACCTTTAGAGATTTTAAAAATTAAATTTAAATATTTATTAACAAAATATAAAAAATTTCAAGCACATACATAAGACTACAATTACTCACTACTATAATAACTCCTAAAATTCCTAATTAACCTGACTACTAGTCACACCCCCTTTAAGGCAATGGTCCAAATTAGATTTTAAACGGAACCAGCAAGTTAACACAATACCCACTTAACAGTGGAATTCCAAATGGCTTTTCCCCAACTTCAGTTTCATTATATAGCAGACTTATCCACAACTGGCCAGTGGCCTCACCAAGGCTATTTCACACACGCCTATTAGATCTTACTTGGCCTTCCTCCACATCGCTGCTCATTCTCCTTTATATAGGTTTCTACTCTTTTTAATATGTAAATTTTATTGTTCCATTCGTCTTTGAAACTGTATCTTCCTCATAATATAAAACTTACATGCTGCCAATATGGTCAGTAACCTTTGGGAAAAATAAATACGCTCCTTATTCCTGCTTATCTGGCTAGTTGTAAACAGACTAAGATCCCTTTGAAAT
This sequence comes from Cetorhinus maximus, assembly GCF_964194155.1. Taxonomy (NCBI): domain Eukaryota; kingdom Metazoa; phylum Chordata; class Chondrichthyes; order Lamniformes; family Cetorhinidae; genus Cetorhinus; species Cetorhinus maximus. The sequence continues at coordinate 5,837,323 of NC_135885.1, forward strand.
CCAAATCTCTTCATTGATCTAAAAATGCAAAAATGCACCTTACATGCTCAGCCAGCATCCATGATTACTCATTAGCATGTCAAGCACATTTTGATACCTAGCTTCTTTTGATGATTTCAAGCTTGCAGTCTACTTGACTCCAAATGTAATTAAATCACACAGTCAGAACCAACTATAATCACACCCACTTCACAAGAAACCAGAAAAATATTACAAAAATTATTATACTTTCACCACACCTCCATTCTTATGGGAAAATGAACCATCTTAATTTTAAAAGACGTTTTCATTTTCTTAACCCATCTTACACTACCTACTATACTTATTTATGTTCACAACCTATTACACCACCAGATGCATGCATTAACATAACAATATATATATACAAATCCTTGGTATTAACAGAGGTCATTTCAGTCCAGTGTCCAGGTTTTAAATGTCCAATTTCCCGTTGAGCTTTAAATTCTTGACGATGCATCTGCAATTAGATTTTACATAAGAACATAAGAAATAGGAACAAGAGTAGACCATTCAGCCCTTCGAGCCTGCTCCGCCATTCAATAAGATCATGGCTGATCTTCTTGTGTTTTTACTTCCACATTCCCATTTACCCCAGATAACCTTTGATTCTCTTGCCTAACAAGAATCTATCTACCTCTGCCTTTAAAAATATTCAATGACCCCACCTCCACCACCTTCTGAGGCAGAGAATTGCAAAATCACACAACCCTCTGAGAGAAAATGTTTTTCCTCATCTCTGTCCTAAAAGGATGTCCCCTAATTTTAAAACAGTGACCCCTAGTTCTGGACTCACCCACAAGAGGAAACATCCTTTCCATGTCCACCTTGTCAAGGCTGTTTAGGGTCTTGTATACTTCAATCCAATCACCCCTCACTCTTCTAAACTCCAGTGGAAACAAGCCCAGTCTGTATAACCTTTCCTCATAAGACAATCCACTCATTCCAGGTATCAATCTAGTAAACCTCCTCTGAACTTCCTCCAGTGCATTTACATCCTTCCTTAAATAAGGAGACCAAAACTGCACACAGTATTCAAGATGTGGTCTCACCAATGCCCTGTATAACTGAAGCATAACATCCTTACTTTTATGTTCAATCCCTCTCGTCATAAAGGATAGCAGTCCATTAGCCTTCTTAATTACTTGCTGTACCTGCATACTAACTTTTTGTGACTCATGTACTAGAACACCTAGATCCCTCTGCACCTCAGAATTATGCAGCCATTCTCCATTTAAGTAATTCTCTGCTTTTTTGTTCTTCCTGCCAAAGTGAACTTCACATTTTCCCACATTAAACTCCATTTGCCAAATCTTTGCCCACTCACTCAACCTATCTATACCCATCTGCAACCTCCTCATGTCCTCTTCACAACATACTTTCCTACCTACCTTTGTGTCATCTGCAAATTTAGCCACCATGTCTTCACTCCCCTCATCTAAGTCATTGATGTAAATTGTAAAAAGTTGAGGTCCCAGTACAGACCCCTGTGGGACTCCACTTGTCACATCCTGCCAATCAGAAAAAGACCCATTTATGCATACTCTCTGCTTTCTGCCAGCCAGCCAATCTTCTATCCATGCTAATATGTTACCCCCTACACCATGCGCTTTTATTTTCCATAATAATCTTTGATGTGGCACCTTATCAAATGCCCTCTGGAAATTCAAGTACAGTTCATCTACAGGCTCCACTTAATCCATTGCATTTGTTTAAAAAACTCCAATAAATTGGTTAAACATGATTTTCCTTTCACAAAATCATGCTGACTCTTCCCGATTGTCTTAAGCTCTTCTAAGTGCCCAGCTATAACCTCCTTAATAATCGATTCTAATAACTTCCCCATGACAGACGTCAAGCTAACTGGCCTATAATTTCCTGTTTTCTGCCTCCCTCCCTTCTTGAATAGAGAGCTTATATTTGCTACTTTCCAGTCTGATGGAACCTTTCCAGAATCTAGCGAATTTTGGAAAAATAACACCAGCACATTGACTACCTCATTAGCCACCTCTTTTAAGACCCCAGGGTGTAGTCCATAAAGACCCAGAGACTTGCCAGCCCACAGCTCCATCAATTTGCTCAGTACCATTTCCCTAGTGATTTCAATTTCACCAAGTTCCTTTCTCCCGTTCACCTCCTGATTTGCAGCCATTACTGGAATGTATTTTGTATTTTCTTGTCCAGCCGCATGTAAAATCTGCAAATTAAATGGTTGCAGTAATAGACTCCATCTTGCACTTTGGCCTTGAAATCAGTCCAGAAATTTTAAAGGATTGTGGTGTGTATAAACAATTGTTTCTGACGAATTGTTTACAAACCTCAAAATGCTGCAACACTAACACCAGACCCAGAGTCTCCTTTTTGTTCATTGAATTTTTCACTCTTTTGTACATTCAGCTTTCGTGAAAAATATCCAGTCAGTTTCTCAATTCCAGTTTCATCTCCTTGCAACAGTACAGCACCAATGCCTAAATCATTTGCGTAAATGGCCAACTTAAATTGCTTGGCATAATTGGGTACTGCCAAAACTGGTGTCGTAATCAATATAATTTTTAAACTGTCAAATGCCTTCTGACACTCCAGTGTCCACTGAAACTTCTGGTTCTTTTTTAATAGTTCAGTTGATGGAGCAACCACACGGCTAAAATTTGGCACAAATTTCCACTAAAACCCACTCATGCCCAGAAACCTCAAAACTTCTGGTTTTGTTCCACGATGGCTTTGGCTTTCACATCTCTCGGAGCCACCTTACCCTGCCCAACGGGATGGCCCAGACATGTAACTTGCGCTTTTGCAAATTCACTTTTAGCTAAGTTTATCACCAAATTAGCTTCTTGCAGTCGATTAAGCAGTTCTTCCAGACGTTGTAAATGCTCCTCCCACGTTTGATTAAAAACTATCAAACCATCAATATAAACAGCACAATGGCTCAGTCAGTCCTGCAAATTACTTTGTCAGTCTTTGAAATCTTGCTGGTGCATTTTTCATACCAAATGGCAAGGCTTTAAACTGATATTGTCCATCAGGCATCACAAAAGCTGACATCTCCCTTGCTCTCTCCAATAACGGTACTTGGCAATACCCTCTCAGCAAGTCAATCTTTGTGAAAAACTTTGAATGTCCCACTTTCTCAATGCAATCTTCCAACCTTGGTATAGGATATGAATCTGCTTTTGTCACCACATTCACCTTTCGATAATCCACACACAGCCTTTGTGTTCCATCAGGTTTCGGTACCATCACAATAGGTGAACTCCGGTTACTGCAATTATACTCAATGATGTCATTCTGAAGCATGAGTTCAATTCTTTCTGTGCTTGTGATAACCTTGCTGGACTTAATCTATAAGGATGTTGCCTTATTGTAAATAAATCCCCTACACTTGCATCAGGTGTAGCTAAATTTGTCCTCCCCAGCTTATTCCCACAAATAGCTTTGTGTGACTGCAATAGCTTCTCCAAATCAATTTGACACTTGTCTGGAAGGTAACTCAATGTTACATTTAGATTTTTAAGTACCCCCTCATTATCCAATTTGATTAGAGGAAACTCAATTTCAGAACCCTCCATTTCTACCTCTTTCTCCTTATCTACCACATTAATATCTCCTTTTGGTCCTCTCCCCTGTCAAAGGACTTTTTAAGCATATTTACATGACATACCCTTTGCTTCTTTCTTCTACCTGGAGTATTTATTAAATAATTTTACTTTGCTTGGTTTCTTTTCAATCCTGTAACACCCACTAATCCTTGCCTTTAATGAGTCACCCAGTACTGGTAACAAAGCTGACACTTTCTCCTCAGCAGCAAAATCATGAGCTGTGGCTCTCCTATCCACCTTCACTTTCATCACTTGCTGTGATATCTTTAAATGTTCCCTAGCTAATTCGCATGCTCTGTCCAATCAATCTGAAGTTTGAGTCATAATCCAGGAGAGTAGTTTCCGAATTTTGACCCACCAATTTCTCATGAATCAATTTCAGTGGTCCCGTTACCTTATGACCATAGGCTAATTCAAAAGGACTAAATTCAGTCGATGCATTAGGAGCATCCCGAATAGCAAATAACAAGAATGGAATTCCCCTATCCCAATCCTGTGGATAGTCCTGGTTATACACCCTCATCATAGATTTTAGAGTTGGGGATGCCATCTTTCCAAAGCCCCTTGTGACTCCGGATGATAAGCTGTTGACTTAAACTGTTTTATCCTCAAACTGTTCATTACTTCCTTAAACAGCTGTGACATGAAATTTTAACCCTGATCTGATTGTATTTCTTTTGGCAAACCATATCTTGCAAATAATTTAGTCACCTCTTGCTGTAATATTTTGCAAAATTTTCGCTTCAGGAAACCTGGTAGACACAGCCATTATTGTCAGTAAGTACTGATTTCCACTTTTAGTCTTAGGGAGGGGTCCTACACAATCAATCATGACCCTAGTAATAGGTTTCTCAAATGCTTGAATTGGAATTAAATGTGCCGGCTTAATCACTGCTTGTGGTTTCCCTATCACCTGACATGTGTGATATGTTCTACAGAATTTGACGACATCTCTATGTAATCCAGGCCAATAAAAATGTTTTTGTATTTTTGCCTGGGCCTTCCTAATTCCCAAATGTCCTCCTGTTGAATTTTCTTGAACTACTTTCAGTACTTCATTTCTATATCCAGATGGTATAACAATCTGATGCACTTCCATCCATTTTTCATCTGAAACTTGATACAGTTGCCACTTCCTCATTAACAAATTACTTTTAAGGTAATAACATTCTGGAATACATTTGGCCTCTGTTTCTGAGTAAGCTGTCTGATATAATTGCTTTATTCGTGGATCCTTTTGTTGTAGCTATACCAACTGCCTTTAGCTAAACGCTTCAGTTTCATTCTCTTCCATTCCTTCTTCCTGAACAATCTTATCAAAGATAGTATCAGCTAATTGAACTTCAACATCTTTTCCCTGCCTTTTAACTCCCTCTCCTTCCTGTTTCAACCTGTGAACTTGTGACCTTGCTACTACACAATCTGGAAACAATCCAGGATGACCTTTCTGCAACACCTCTGTTGAATGCAGGCTGCTCAAGTACGGTAGGCATCACCCACATCTGTGACCCAGCTATATCACTACCTAAAATAAATTGAACCCTTGCAATGGGCAATTTTTCCACTACTCCAACAATCACCTCACCTGGTTACCACCGACTCTTTAACTTTACCTTGCATAATGGAATAGGTTTAGCATCTCCATGTACCCCTTAAAATCACCTGCTCCTGTAATACTTGCTCTGAACAACAAGTATCACTATCCCATAGCATTAAGGATTAACTAGCCCCTGTGTCTCTTAAAACGTTAATATCTTTACCTGCTCCACCCTGTACACATGGAAAGACTTCCCTTCACATACAAAATCTTTAAGCATTTCTACAACCTGATCTCCAGAACTCTCTTGGGTAAATTGTGAACACATTCCCACTTCTTTACCTACCACTGTTTCTTCCTGTTTTCCCTGTACACAAACCATTGGTTTCTCCTGTGCTTGGACCTCAGAACCCAAAGTACTTTTACTTCAAGAACTTTTCTGCATTCTAATTATTGCAACAGATTTTCCCTGTAACCCCCAACACATTGGCCAGAATTTTCCCGTCGGTGATTTGGGGGCGGGGCCCGCTCGCCGAGGGGAAAATGACGCGGGATGACATCGGGAGGAATCCCTGACATCATCCTGGTGCATTTAAGTTTTTAGGAAGGTGGGAGGACAGCGAAATCACCTGTTCGCCGCTGACCTGTCAATGGCCAATTGAGGCAGTTGACAAGATCATTAAGCTCATTGAAAGACCTGCCCGTCCAACCTTAAGGCTGGCGGGCAGGCCAGGAGCCCCAGCGGGCTTCTGACAAAAGGATAAAACCGCAACCTCTGGCGGGATGAGGTTTCATCTCAGATTTAAAAAGTTTATTAAAGTTTCACTCATATTTATTAACATGTCCCATCTCGTGTGACAGTGTCACATGAGGGGGATATGTTAATAGTGTTTTTCTTTCTCTATTTTTAAAGTTTTTTAAACATTCAGCGCTCTCCCTGAGACAGCACTTAGTCTCAGGGAGCAGTGCGCTCTTTGACAGATGGGGAATCCCTCCACCCCACCGCACAGGAAGTGCATTAGCACTTCCTGTCGGGCAGGCCGCTGGGCGGGCCTTAATTGGCCCACCCACATAAAATGGCGGCCGGCCCCCTTTCGGCAGCGGAGCTCGGCTGCCCGCCTGCCACCGAGCCAGTGGAGCCCGCCTGCCCATCAAGGTCAAAATTCTGGCTATTGACTTTGTGTGCCCAGCTTTATTATGATGAAAACACCTCAATTTTTGACTATCACTTCTACCCTCAGCACTTTCCTTTTTAGTCTGAGAAAAAACTTGCTGAGAATTTCCAATTACTCCTTCTCTTCCCTGACTACCAACCTTCCTTTCACCTTCCCACTTTCTATCATTCTCTGATTTAAAAGGGTGATGAGAAAAGGTTTGGATCGATGAACTAACTCCTAATCATCAGCCATCTCTGCTGCTTGTCTTACCATTTTAACCCCCTCCACATGAGTCCTCGCTACCGAAGGAATTGAATCTTTAAATTCTTCCAAAAGAATTACTTCTCTAAGAGCTGCATATTTTGCCTCTACCTTTAATGCCTGTATCGACTGGACAAAATTACTTTGTTTTACTCTCTCAAACCCAGTATAGGTTTGACCAGGCTGTTTCCTTATAATCCTAAAGTTCTGCCTGTATGCCTCAGGAATCAACTCATATGCACTCAAAATAGCCTTCTTTACTGCATTATAATCCACCGATATTTCTTCTGACAGTGAAGCATAAACCTCATGAGCTCTACCCACTAATCTAGACTGTAAAAGCAATGTCCAGTTTTATTGTGGCCATTTCATCTGCTTAGATGCTATCTTCTCAAATGAAAAATAAAGAATGTCTCTACATCCCTTTCTTCAAACTTTGGAAGAACTGGCACAAATCTAAACATCCCACCACTGGATTTTAGGTTGAAGGTTTTTTCATCATCAGAGCCTTCCTCAGCTTCTGAGATCTCTTTCTTAAATTCCAGCTTTTTAAGCCAGTATTCCTTTTCTCTCTCCTGCTCGCTCTCCTCCATTGCCACCTTCTCCCTTTGGAGGTTGAGTTTTTGCATTTCCATTTCTCTTTGAAATACTCTCTTTTCCTTTTTTTTCTCTTGTCTCTAGTTCAAGTGTTTTTTCACTTCCATTGCTTGTTCAAATTCAAGGGCTTCTTGTAACTGAAGCCTCCTGTGACTCACTAGCGTCAGATACCGCTTCTAACTTTAAATGCTGTGCTACCACTTCAACGATGTCTGCAAATGACGCAATCGCATAGGAGGAACATGCTTCTGAATGGGGCTCAGTTGGGTAGGTTCCAGTCATGTGAGGGGAGCACTGATTTGGTCAGTTACATAACCAGTGTTCCTCTTCACAGAAGTTGTTAAACCTGAGATAAAACAAAAAGCTAAAAGCTACTGCGGATGCTGGAAATCCAAAACAAAACAAAAACAGAATTACCTGGAAAAACTCAGCAAGTCTGGCAGCATCGGCGGAGAAGAAATCAGTCAACGTTTCGAGCCTCCATGGCCCTTCGAAACCAGCTGTGTATACTTCACATTTCTGCTTCCTGTTTCTGATTTCCAGCACTGGCAGTTTTATTCGCAACCCATTTAAAAATCATGCCCAGTGACAAAGAGAGAAACTCAGGGCCAACAAGGAGTAAAATATGTCCTGGAAAAATCCCCTCTGATCCTTCCATCAGGTCACTGAAACCAGCCAAGGAGGTCACATGAACCAAGGATTACAAAGATTTATAAAGACACTTTCATTCTGTATCATGTGATTTCTGTCCTCAGCAGGAACTAGTCCTCACCACTCTCTGTCACCCAACCTTATTTATCCCTCAACCAACATCTATTTGGTTTTCATTGCACTGCTATTTGTAACTTGGCTGTGATTGACTCTCAGTATAAACTAGACATTTAATCATGGCTGAGAGTGACTCTCAGTATAAACTAGATATTTAAGCTTGGACTTTGCCAGGTCCATAAAGCTCAGGGACCACATTATGTGAAATGTTAGAAGAAGCTGGAAGGAGGTTGCCTCTCATTTCTGGACAAACCAATAAGAGGCCGAGCTGAAGCCAACTTTCCATTCCACCATAAGAATAAGAAATAGGAGCAGGAGTAGGCCATTCAGCCCCTTAAGCCTGCTCCGCCATTCAATAAGATCATGGCTGATCTGATTGTGGCCTTAACTCCACTTTCCTGCCTGCCTCCCATAACCCTTGACTCCCTTGTCAATCAAAAATCTGTCTAACTCAACCTCGAATATATTCAATGATCCATGGACTTCCAAAGACCCCCTGAGAGGAAAATGTCCCCCGATCTCCATCTTAAATGGGAGACCTTTTATTTTGAAACTGTGCCCCCTAGTTCTAGAATGCTCCACAAGGGGAAACAGACTCTCAGCATCTACCCTGTCAAGCCCCCTTAGAATCTTATATGTTTCAGTAAGATCACCTCTCATTCTCCTAAACTCCAATGAGTATAGGCCCAACCTGCTCAGCCTTTCCCCATGAAGCAAACCCCTTTATCCCAGGAATCCGCCTAGTGAACCTCCTCTGAACTGCTTCCAATATCTGTCCTTAAGTAAGGTGACCAAAACTGTACACGGTACTCTAGATGTGGTCTCACCAACAGTTGCCGTAAGACTTCCCTACTTTTATACACCATCTCCTTGCAATAAAGCCCAACATTCTATTTGCCTTCCTAATAAACAAAATGGATAATGAGGATCCTGTAGATGTAGTATATCTGGACTTCCAGAAGGCCTTTGATAAGGTGCCGCACAAAAGATTAATACACAAGGTAAGATCACACGGAGTCAGGGGTAATATATTAGCTTGGATAGAGGATTGGCTAACTAACAGAAAGCAGAGAGTCGGGATAAATGGGTCTTTTTCTGGATGGCAAGCTGTAGCTAGTGGGGTGCCACAGGGTTTGGTCCTTGGGCCCCAACTATTTACAATCTATATTAATGACTTGGATTCAGGGATAGAAGGCACTATAGCTAAATTTGTAGATGACACCAAAATAGGTGGGAAAGTAAGTTGCAATGAAGAAATAAGAAATTTACAAATGGATATGGACAGGTTAGGTGAATGGGCCAAAATTTGGCAGATGGAGTTTAACGTGGATAAGTGTGAGGTTATCCATTTTGGTCGGAAGACTAAAAAGGCGACTTATTATTTAAATAGAGAGAAACTTCAGAATGCTTCAGTGCAGAGGGATCTGGGTGTCCTCGTGCATGAATCGCTGAAAGCTAGTATACAGGTACAGCAGGTAATAAGGAAGGCAAATGGAATTTTGGCATTTATTGCTAAAGGAATAGAATATAAAAATAAGGAATTGTTGTTGCAACTGTACAAGGTGAGACCGCACCTGGAGTACTGTGGAGTACAGTTTTGGTCCACTTACTTGAGGAAGGATGTAATTGCACTGGAGGCGGTTCAGAGGAGGTTCACTAGATTTTTTCCAGAGATGCGGGGCTTGTCTTATGAGGAGAGATTGAGCAGTTTAGGCCTATACTCGCTAGAGTTTAGAAGGATGAGAGGAGATCTAATTGAGGTATATAAGATGCTAAAGGGGATAGACAAAGTAGACGTGGAGCGGATGTTTCCCCTTGTGGGGCATTCTAGAACAAGAGGCCATAGTTTTAGGCTAAGGGGTGGTAGATTTAAATCAGAGATGAGGAGGAATTACTTTTCTCAAAGGGTCGTGAATCTGTGGAATTCACTACCTCAGAGCACAGTGGATGCCGGGACGCTGAATAAATTTAAGGAGGAGATAGACAGATTTTTAATTAGTAACGGGTTGAAAGATTATGGGGAGAGGGCAGGAAATTGGAGTTGAGGCCGAAATGAGATCAGCCATGATCGTATTGAATGGCCGGGCAGGCTCGAGGGGCTGAATTGCCTACTCCTGCTCCCAGTTCTTATGTTATGTAATCACTTGCTGTACCTGCATGCTAACTTGTTGTGATTCATGTTCAAGGACACCCAGATCCCTCTGTACTGCAGCATTCTGCAGTCTCTTTCTATTTAAATAATATTCTGTTTTTCTATCCTTCCTGCCAAAGTAGACAAAAGTTCACATTTTACCACATTATACTCCATCTGCTAAACCTTTGACCATGCACTTAACCCATCTACACCCCTTTGCAGACTTTTTTTTAATCCCCCTTTCACGCCTTGCTTTCCTACCTATCTTGGTATCATCAGCAAACTTGGCTACAATACACTCAGTTCCTTCGTCCGAGTCATTAATATAGATTGTAAATATCTTTGAGGCCTCAGCACTGATCCCTGTAGCTAGTTACCCTAGCTAGTTACAGTTTACCAAGCCATAAATGACCCATTTACATCCCAAGTGTTTCCTGTTAATTAACCAATCCTCTACTGATGCTAATATATCACCCACAACACCGTGAACTCTTATCTTGTACAGTGCCCTTTTATGTGGCACCTTATCAAATATCTTTTGGAAATCCACAAACACGTCAACTTCTAGTTCCCCTTCATCCTGCTTGACAAATAAATTTGTCAAACACGATTCCCCTTTCACAAAACCACGTCGACTCTGAGTGATTATATTATGACTTTCTAAATGTCCTGCTACTACCTCCTTAATAGAGTAAATTCCCCCCTTCCACAACTTTTTCCTCATTTGCGTTTTGACTTACCTGTGCTTTGTACTTTCTGCACCGCACCGCCCATCGCGTGAGCGATGTTCGCTTATCTGCATTTGAAGTGTCCAAATTTTGCAAAAGGTCTTTTATTTTACAATTACTGTTTGCAAATGTGCAAATCGCATTCACCTCACAATGTAATTTTATAGCTTATTCCGGGTTCATGGGTTTGGGAGAAGCAGTGAACACAAGTTTAAACTATGAGAGAGTAGGAATTAGGATATTAGGTGATTTGTCTTTTGTCAGAGTGTCACCCTGTGACTTTTTCAAAATAAAAGGTCTCCCATTTAAGATGGAGATAGGGAGATATTTTCCTCTCGGGGGGGCGCTAGTCTTTGGAAGTCCATGGAGCAGTGTTCACTGGGTCATTGAATATATTCGAGGATGAGTTAGACAGATTTTTGATTGACAAGGGAGTCAAGGGTTATGGGAGGCAGGCAGGAAAGTGGAGTTAAGGCCACAATCAGATCAGCCATGATCTTATTGAATGGAGGAGCAGGCTTAAGGGGCTGAATGGCCTACTCCTGCTCCTATTTCTTATTCTTATGGTGGAATGGAAAGTTGGCTTCAGCTCGGCCTCTTATTGGTTTGCCCAGAAATGAGAGGCAACCTCCTTCCAGCTTCTTCTAACATTTCACATAATGTGGTCCCTGAGCCTTATGGACCTGGCAAAGTCCAAGATTAGGTATCTAGTTTATACTGAGAGTCCATCTCAGCCAAGGTTAAATATCTAGTTTATACTGAGAGTCCATCTCAGCCAAGGTTAAATATCTAGTTTATACTGAGTGTCAATCTCAGCCAAGTTACAAACAGCATTGTGATGATAACCAGATAGATGTTGGTTGAGGGATAAATAAGGTTGGGTGAGGTAGATTCATAGACGTTTACAGCACAGAAGGAGGACATTCAGCCCATCATGTCCACGCTGGTCAACAAAGATCTGACTACACTGATCCCATTTTTCAGCACTTGGCCCAAAGCCCTGGAAGCTATGGCAATACAAGTGAATATCTAAATACTTCTTAGATGTTAAGAGAGTTCCTGACTCAACCACCCTTTCAGGCAGTGGGTTCCAGACTCCCACCACCCTCTGGGTTAAAAAATTTCTCAACTCCCCTCTTAGCCTTCTACCTCTTACCTTAAATCTATAACCCTGGTTATTGACCCCTGTACTAATGGAAAAAGTGCCTTCCTAAGCACCCTATCCATGCCCCTGATAATCTTAGGGCATCTGTGTATAGTAGAACAGTGGCTATGTTAGTGGATTAGTAATTGTGGATAACTGATCTGGAGACGTGAGTTCAAATCCCACCATGGCAGCTGGTGGAATTTAAATTCAATTAATAAATCTGGAATTGAAACCGATTTTCATGGTCATCATTAATGAGGCTTTCAATGATTGTCATAAAAATACATCTGATTCACTAATGCCCTTCAGGGAAGGAAATCTGCTGTCCTTACTGTTGTAGGGTGTTGGATGCTGTTTGGTAGGTTTCAATGAAGTTTTAAGTAGGTTAACTGTATGTATTCACTAACTACAAGAACTATGTACATATATACAAAAAGCGTTCCAGCTAGGAGCTGTCTCCCTGCTTGTTTGTACACACAACTCTGTCCAACACTAGATTAACTCCTAGGGTTAGAGTTGGATCATGTATTTTCTTACATCACTGTGTGGGTGGTACTGCACTCAATCCCGCGTTAACCCTCTATGTGCCAGATGCTTATTCTACACCCCAAGTTTTTATCCAATGTATTCCAAGTTGTTCTAGTCGACCCCATATATTTACATCATTTTTACTACCACATCTGCCCCATAAAAGTCCCTCAGTTCACAGGTTCAGGAAGTCTGGAAGCCTCATAACTCTTCCATATTGCATTCGCACTACTCTTAGAGAAGTAGTAATCTCTGTCGTTGCAGGTAAACTCTGTTGATTTGAAGGTTGTTTTGGCATCTGGGTATCTTTATATCCTCTTTTCCTATTCCTTAGTAGTGAACCTCTCTTTGTTGATTTGGCAGTTGTGGTGATAGGTGATAGTTGCCCCATCCCGTTTCTTTTGAGTCGGACGAACATTGCGCTCGCTGCCGTGTCGTTTCTTTCCCTCTTCTTCCTTCATCGTGTGGGTTGTTTCGATGTCCACTATGACGGAAGGTAGCCTTTTCTGTTACGGGGATGTGATCTTTTAGTAAGCTCACCTTTGGCTGTTTGATGTGCTGTCGGCAATGGACTGCTGCTACTTGGTTCCAGCATCACCTGTGGCTCTGTCAGGCTGTCCAGGAGGTGCAGCATTTGCTCTGTGGTCACTATGTTGACCTCATCAACAGTCGGCAGAGCCGGGGGTTGAGGCTCTTCTGGCTGTTGGTTGCTCTCTTGTCTATCCTCCACTGGAGGCATCGCGGTAACCATCTGAGTGGTTGACTGGTCTGACCAATGAGGGCTTTCTGGCACCTGTAACCAAATGGACAAACCTGCTCTGCAAAGAGAGAAGACAGTTCAGAGCTGTAGTCCCAGTCAGAATACTCTTTCTAGTTTGAGCTCTTGGGAAGTTGCAGTTCTGTATAATTTACGACAGTGGTTGTCTTGATATCTTCAGCTGTTTTGAGGAGACCCGGGGCTACCCAGGCACCTCTGTTCAAGAGCGAAAAAGACTGGTTACGGATGACGTACATCAGCTCAAAGGTTTGTTTGCCGACATACCTTAGTGGTTCCAGAATCATGCCCTGTAACTGTGAAGTCGGATTCTCCTGGGCCCATCAAACAAAAAAAACAGTAAAAACTGGGAAATAAGAATATTGGTCCGAATGGTTTTTCCCTTCTGGGTGTCTCTGTTCGGAGCCAGAGGCGTCTCAGCCACGGTTCTTTTGTCCGATAGGTCCCGTGTACAATTTACAGTTTGTGAGATGGCCGTGTGCCAAAATGTCCGGATTCCAATAGGAAATTGCAGGATCTTTGACCTCACCCAAGAAGCATGGCTGTGTGTCTTCTTGGTGTGCAGCCTCGAACTCATGAGTCGTCTTTGGGTCTTCTGTGAGTTTAGATGTTTTGGTCTTGCGCAGATTGGTGAAGTGCCCTATCCGGTTACATTGAAAGCATTGGGCTGAAATTGCAGGACATTGATCTCGCCTGTGGGGGCGCTTTGCTCCACGGTACTGGCATGGTCCGTCTACTGGCCAGTTAAGGTATTGCTCCCCTTGGCCTGGAGTGTCCTTGTTTCTGGGCTGTTTAACTAACTGCACAGTGGGGCTTCCTTTGTACCATGGTTTGCTTTCTCCTCTTAAACTGGACCTGTGCCGCACGCAGAGCTCAGACTGCCTTACAATCTGGAAAGCTTTCTTGAGGGTTAAATCTTCCTTCGCTTGCAGCATGTCTGAGAGTGCGAGTCTGCTACTCCTACAACTATTCTATCCCTGATACGTTCAGATTTTAGGTGTCCAAATTCGCAGCCTTCAGCCATCCTTTCAGACTATTAATGAAGAAGTCGACAGGTTCTCCTGGCTGCTGGACGCACTTACCAAATTTAGCCTTTTCAAGGATCTTGTCACTTCTTAGGCTAAAATAAATCTTGAATGATTTTAGTACTTCTTTAAATTTAGCAGATGATTCGTTGATTCCTTGTCCAGCAATAATGTCGTCCGCTGTTGGGCCTACTGAATAAAGCAGCGTGTTAATTTGTTCAGCTCCTGTCTTTTTTTTCTGGACCTGAAGCCATCATGTATCGAAGGATTTTTTTTCTCCAATGTCCCCAATTAATCTGATTGATCTGGGCCTTGGATGAGTCCAAATTGGATCCACTGGAAGAGTGGATTTCTGATCCAAAAATTTTAAAGTTAAATTTTAAGTGTAGGTTCAGCTCCAAGCAGTTGCTGAAATTCAAGTTGTTGCTGCCGCTGATTTGAAGTCGATGGTCCCGCTGTAATGGCATTTGCGCTCAGCCTGGAAAAAACTTTAAACAATGGCTGCTTGGATCACCTGGCTGCAGACTTCTCCATTTCAGCGCTATGCTCTAGGGTCACAAAAGTGTCGAATCCTGGCCTTTAAATCGGATTCTTTATTTGCGATTCTTCTGAATTAATTGATTTTTTTTTTTCTTTTTCAGAGTGAGTGTTCAGGTGCCAACTTGAGAATCTGGTTTTTCCGACTGAGTTTTTAAATGGAAATTTCTGACCATTGAGCCATTGAAAAGTTTCTCAGCACTTGCTGCATCCTGGAATTTAAAAGTTTTGGCTCACTCCTGCTAGGTCTGCTGACTCCGCACTCTGGGAATTGAAGCTGGGCTTCCAAACTGCACTTCTGCTGCAGTGAGGAATTTTAAATCTCTGCTTTCAGCTTCCAAGCCTTTCTCTGGAGCTTTTCCTGGTGATCTTCCTCTGCACACCTGCTCCTCGAGCTTTTCTTCAGATGAGAATGCTTCTTTGAATGTTTCCTTAGTCTTGCGGGATTTTAGTTTTGCTCTGCATTTTTTGCAAGGTTTTGGATTTCTCCATTCGCTGCCATCATGTTGTACGTCGGGTGTTGGATACTGTTGGGCAGGTCTTAATGAAGTCTTTGTAATCTTAAGTAGGTTAACTATATGTATTTATTAACTATAAGAACTATGTACATATCTATGTAAAGGGTTTGAGCTAGGAGCTGTCTCCATGCTTGCTTGTACACATGGCTCTGTCCAACATTAGACTAACTCCTAGGTGCAGATCACATGTTCTCTTACATCGCTGTGTGGGAGGTACTGTACTCAGTCCCATGTTAACCCTATATGTGCCCGACCCTTATACTACGCTTACCTGGTCTGTCTTACATGTGACTTCAGTCCCACAGCAATGTAGTTGACTCTTAACTGCCCTCTGAAATGGATGAGCAAGCCATTCATTTGTATTCAAGAATGACTAACTTCTCAATGGACTGCAGCAGTTCAAGATGATGGCTCAGCACCACTTTCTTATGGGCAGGTGGGGATGAGCCACAAATGCTGGCCTAGCCATTGACGTTCACATGCCATAAAAGAATGAAAAAAAAGAACAAATGCTTGATCCCAACTCCGATGTCGGCCGTTCCTTCACTGTCGCTGGAATTCAAAACCCTGGAACTCTCTACCTAACAGCACGGTGGGTGTACCTACACCACATGGGCTGCAGCGGTTCAAGAAGGCAGCTCACCGCCACCTTCTCGAGGGCAACTAGGGATGGGCAATAAATGCTGGCCTAGCCAGCGAAAGCCACATCCCACGAAGAAAGCACTTGTGTTCATTATACTCAAAGTCAAGTGGGTAAAACTGAAAAAGTAAAAGTGGCTCCTGAGCTGTGCGTTCAGAAATTCCACCACTGTTAAATTGAAGAATATGAAACTGACTGACCGGATTTGATACTTGGGGAATGTTTGACTGTTTCATTTCGAACCAGGCTTGGTGTCTTGGAGCTTTTAATAGACATAGACTACTGTACATGCCCACAAACCCAACACATGTTAATGATGGAGAACAGAAAGTAGTTATGTCAACCACCGTTGCTTTCTCGAATTTATAAAGTACAAAACAATTCAACAGAAAAGACACTTCCCTTTTTTTTGGAAATCAAAGCCACTGACAGGAAGAACCCTAATCCCCTCTGTCCCCTCAGGAAATAAGCAAGTAATTTATTCCCTGCTTGTCCCCAACAGAGAGAATGGGATAGGTTATTTCTTCTGTTTGTAGAGTTATTAGCTAGTGCTGAATCACAGAATCACTGAATTGTTCCTGCCCAGAAGGAGGCCATTCGGCCCATTGTGTCTGCACTGGCTCTCCAGATGAGCATTATGAGCCAGTGTCATTGCCCTGCATTTTCCCCGAACCTTGCACATTGTTTCTATTCAAATAATCATCCAATGCCCTCTTGAATGCCTCGGCTGAACCTGCCTCCACCACACTCCCTGCAGTGCCCAGACCCGATCCACTCGCTGAGTGGAAAAGCTTTCTCTCGCATCGCATTTGCTGCTTTTGCAAATCACTTTAAACTAGGTTAGGAGATTTCTCTGCACAGAAGGTTGGTGTTTATCAGGGAGCGGCTGATGCAGAGGCCATTGTATTAACGATGGCAAAAAAAAAAAAGAAAAGATATTCAGACCAGAGCAAGCTACAGGTCTATGCGGGGGATAGTTACGAACAATGAGACTAGTTTTCCATGTTTCTGGCAAGTCGATGGCACAGACTTGATGGGCCGAAAGGCCTCTCTTTCTGTGCTATAAATGGAGGACACAGAGCTAGGTGGCGAGAGGAGCTAGTCCACATCAGAACACAGGAACAGGAGTAGGTCATTCAGGCCTTGGAGCCTGCTCCTCCATTCAATTGACTGGTCAACACCTCAACCCCAATTTTCCACCTCCCTTGATACTCCCACCTTACGAAAAATTATTGATCTTAATCGCGAGAAAATTTCGCATTGTAAGAGAACTCCACATTTCTATTATCCTTCACGTGCAAAAATATCTCACGTTTTCCCTCCTTAGTGGCCTAGCTCTAGTTTTGAAAACAGAAGAACAGGGAGTAGGCCATTAGGCCCTTAAGCCTTCTCCAGCATTCAACAGGATCATGGCTGTTCTTCCACCTCAACTCCATCTTCTCACACTGTCCCCATTTTTCTTAATTCCCTTAGTGCCCAAAAACCCAGCGATCTCTGTCTTGGATCAACGACTGAGCATCCAAAACCCCCTGGGGTAGAGAATTCCAAAGAATCCCATGCCTAAATGGCCGACCCCCTTATTCTGATACTGTTAGCCCACGTTTTAGATTCCCTAGTCGGGAATTTTCTCAGTATCCACCCTGTCAAGCCCCTTAAGAATTTTGTATGTCTCAGTGAGATTACCTCCCATTCTTCTAAATTCCAGGGTGTATAGGCCTAGTTTACTTAATCTGAATAAAGCAACCTCCTCACCCCATGAGCTAGTCCAGTGAACTTTCCTTGCGCTCCCTTTACGCCAAGTGCATCCTTCCATAGGTAAAGTGACCAAACCTGTACACAGTACGCCAGGTGTGACCCCACCAATGTCCTGATTCTCAATTTAGAAAAGGTTAAACTAAAGTGGTGGTGCATTGGTAATGCTGCTGAACTAGTAATCCAGAGGGCCAGGCTAATGCTCTGGTGAACGTGAGTTCAAATCCCATCATAGCAGCTGGTAGAATTGAAATTCAATTAATAAATCTAGAGTTGAAAGCTAGCCTCAGTGATGGTGGTGACCATGATGTTGATTGTTGTTTTTAAAAAACCATCTGGCTTGCTAATCCCCTTTAGGGAAGGAAATCTGCCATCGTTACCTGGTCTGGCCTACGTGTGACTCCAGACCCACAGCAATGTGGTTGACTCTGAGCTGCTCTCCGAAATAGCCTAGCAAGCCACTCATTTCAAGGGAAATTAGGGATGGGTAACAGATGCTGGCCTTGCCAGCAACACCCACATCCCATGAAAGAATGAAAGAAAAAATCCAGGTGCACTGTTCAAGGTCCAGGGACCAAGTTGAGATTTAAAAATTGGGAACCTGAAAGGAAGCCAGTTGGAGTTTTTTTTCACCAAAGGACAATCGTACTGTGAATAAATGACAGTGGAAGGTGATTTTATAAATGCAAGTCTTTTATCTTTCCAGCCCAGAGGCAGCTTCCAACCTCATAGTCTCCCAACCTCAGACGGCCCGCTTCTACCTCCTACCCAAAATCCGCAAACAGGACTGTCCCGGCAGACTGATCGTGTCAGCCTGTTCCTGCCCCACGGAACTCATTTCTTGCTATCTTGACTCCATTCTCTCTCCCCTTGTCCAGTCCCTTCCCACCTACATCCGTGATTCCTCTGACAGCCTACATCATATCAACAATTTCCAGTTCCCTGGCCCCAACCGCCTCCTCTTCACCATGGACGTCCAATCCCTCTTTACACCTCCATCCCCCACCAGGATGGTCTGATGGCTCTCAGCTTCTTCCTCGAACAGAGGCCCGAACAATTCCCATCCACCACTACTCTCCTCCGTCTGGCTGAACTTGTTCTCTCGCTGAACAATTTCTCCTTAAACTCCTCTCACTTCCTCCAAATAAAAGGTGTGGCTATGGGTACCCGCATGGGCCCCAGTTATGCCTGTCTCTTTATGGGGTATGTGGAACATTCCGTGTTCCAGTCCTACTCCGGCCCCCTCCCACAACTCTTTCTCCGGTACATCGATGATTGCTTCGGTGCTGCTTCATGCTCTCGTCTGGACCTGGAAAAATTAATTAATTTTGCCTCCAATTTCCATCCCTCCATCATCTTCACATGCTCCATCTCTGACACTTCCCTTCCCTTCCTTGACCTCTCTGTCTCAATTTCTGGTGATAGACTGTCCACCAATATTCATTACAAGCCTACTGACTCCCACAGCTACCTCGACTACAGCTCCTCACACCCCGCTTCCTGTAAGGACTCTATCCCATTCTCTCAGTTCCTTCGCCTCCGTTGCATCTGTTCTGATGATGCCACTTTCAAAAACAGTTCCTCTGACATATCTTCCTTCTTCCTTAACCGAAGTTTTCCACCCACGGTGGTTGACAGAGCCCTCAACCATGTCCGGACCATCTCCCGCGCATCTGCCCTCACACCTTCCCCACCCTCCCAGAACCATGATAGGGTCCCCCTTGTCCTCACTTATCACCCCACCAGTCTCCACATTCAAAGGATCATCCTCCACCATTTCCGCCAACTCCAACATGATGTCACCGCCACACACATCTTCCCTTCACCCCTCCAGCGGCATTCCGCAGGGATCGTTCCCTCCGGGACACCCTGGTCCACTCCTTCATCACCCCCTACACCTCAACCCCCTCCCACAGCACCTTCCCATGCAACCGCAGAAGGTGCAACACCTACCCCTTTACTTCCCCTCTCCTCATCGTCCAAGGACCCAAACACTCCTTTCAAGTGAAGCAGCATTTCACTTGCACTTCCCTCAATTTAGTCTACTGCATTCGCTGCTCTCAATGTGGTTTCCTCTACATTGGAGAGACCAAACGCAGACTGGATGACCGCTTTGCAGAACACCTTCGGTCTGTCTGCAAGCATTATCCAGACCTCCCTGTCGCTTGCCATTTCAACACTCCACCTTGCTCTCATGCCCACATGTCCGTCCTTGGCCTGCTGCATTGTTCCAGTGAAGCTCAACGCAAACTGGAGGAACAGCACCTTATCTTCCGACTAGGCACTTTACAGCCTGAATATTGAGTTCAACAATTTTAGATCATGAACTCTCTCTTCCATCCCCACCCCCTTTCCGACCCCCACTTTTTTTTCCAATAATTTATATATATTTTTCTTTTCCCACCTATTTCCATTATTTTTAAATGTATTTCCATCCATTGTTTTATCTCTACCTTTTAGCCTATTTCGATCCCTTCCCTTCACCCCACCCCCACTAGGGCTATCTGTACCTTGCTCGTCCTGCTTTCTACCCTTAATTAGCACATTCCTTAGATAATATCACCACCTTCAACACCTCTTTGTCCTTTTGTCTATGGCATCTTTTGGCTATCTCCACCTATCACAGGCCCTCTATCCAGCTCTACCTGTCCCACCCCCCCTTAAACCAGCTTATATTTCACCTCTCTTCTATTTTTCCTTAGTTCTGTCGAAGAGTCATACGGACTCGAAACGTTAACTGTGCTCCTCTCCGCAGATGCTGCCAGACCTGCTGAGTTTTTCCAGGTATTTTTGTTTCTGCACTGGTTAACTGCATCAGTTTGAACTTAACTGAGGTTAGCCAATTCTGCTTTTGGGGGAAAATTAAGCCGTTTAATCTCTAACAGCCTCAATTACCAATTGACCACAGGAACAACTTCAGTAAAGTGTGGAGCCTTGAAAGCTGACTCATTGGCAAAGTATTGTACTTGTGCAAGAAAAATATTCCAGCAAGCTCCCACAAACAGCAGTGAGATAAATGGCCAAATAAACCTGTTTTTATGACTTTAGCTGACAGATATATATTATCAAGACACCAGGAGGCTAGATCACTCTTTGTATTTGTAAAAAATTCGTTCATGCGATGTGGGCATCGCTGGCTATAGACCAGCATTTATTGCCCATCCCTAATTGCCCTTGCTTAGAAGGCTTTTCAGGGTCAACCACATTATCGCAGATTCGGAGTCACATGTAGTCTGTAGACAGCAGATTTCCTTCCCTAAGGTGCATTAGTGGACCAGATGAGTTTTTATGGGTTCATAGTTCATCATTAGACTTAATTCCAGATTTTTATTGAATTCAAATTCCACCAAGCCCCTAGAGCATTACCCTGGAATACCGGTCCAGTGACAATACTATGCAACCCCCTCCCCGGGTATCTGCCAGAGAGAGCCGAGTTTAGTTTAAGCACCTCTACCGAAAGATAACCGCAGACAGCGTGGCACTCCCTCAGCGATACATTGAGGAGCTGACCTGCATTTTGTGTAAGTCTTGAAGGTGGATTCAAACCTTTGACCTTCTGACTCAGAGGTAAGAGAGCTTCCACTGAGCCTAGCTGACACCTGGGCAGAGTTTTACATTCCCACACCAGCGGGATTGTAGGCAGGGGGGTTGGTGGCCGTAAAATTTCTCGGACGACCTTCCCACTGGGCTCCTGCCCACCCTGACCTCTCGGCAATTTTATGCTTGGATGGCCGAGGTCTAGGCTGGCCCATCCACCCTTGTCCCAGTTGAAGGACTTAAGTGGCTAGTTGTTGACCACAAGGGCCATTTCCTGCCCACCTTCAATTTTCAGCCTGGCGGGAGGACTTCAGGGACAGGGGGAATCCTGAGAAAGAACTGCACTCAGGCCTCGAAGGTGGGGAGGTGTGGGGGCTCGTCCATCAGCAAACCTCGTTTTAAATCGGGTGCCCCCTCCCCTCCCCCAGAAGTCCTGCCCCCGCAGGCCCTTTCCCCCCCAACCCCCACCCCCACCACTCCGGCCTCTCCACCAGCACCCCCACCTTTTCCCACCTCCCTGGGCTTCACTTACCTGGTCCTGGGGTCCCGGAATTAACCCCAGTCCTGTTCACTGCAGCTTCTGGTGCTGCAGGGACTCGGAATCTGCCGGCCAATCAGATTGATTGGCAGTTCTCTGAGGCGGGGCTTCCTCCTGAGTGAGGGGCGGAAGTCCATCCTCAACGAACTATCGCTTATTGGAGGGTGAAATAGCGGCGTTCAATAAGGTACCGCACATAAGGCTACTTAATAAGATAAGAGCCCATGGTGTTGGGGGTAGTATATTAGCATGGATAGAGGATTGGCTAACTAATAGAAGACAGAGAGTTGGGTTAAGGGAGGCTTTTCAGGATGGCAACCTGTAACTAGTGGAGTGCCACAGGGGTCAGTGCTGGGGCCAAAATTGTTTACAATATGTATTAATGACTTGGAAACGAATGTACTATCACCAAGTTTGCAGATGACACAAAGATCGGTGGGAAGGCAAGTGGTGACGATGACGCAAAGCGTCTACAGAGGGATATAGACAGGTTAAGTGAGTGGGCAAAAATGTGGCAGATGGAATATAATGTGGAAAAGTGTGAGGTTATGCACTTTGGCAGGAAGAATAGAGGAGCTGAATATTATTTAAATGGAGAAAGACTGCAGAAAGCGGCAGCACAGAGGGATTTGGGGGTCCTTGTGCATGAATCACAAAAGGCTAACATACAAGTTCAGCAGGTAATAGGGAAGGCAAATGGAATGTTGGCCTTTATTTCAAAGGGAATGGAATATAAAAAGAGGGAAGTCTTGCTAAAACTATACAAGGCACTAGTTAGACCACACCTAGAATACTGTGAACAGTTTTGGTCCCCTTATCTAAGGAAAGATGCACTTATAAAAAAATTCATTCATTCACCCATTTAAGACAGAGATGAGGAGGAATATCTTCTCTCAGAGGGTAGTGAATCTGTGGAATTCTTTACCGCAGAGGGCTGTAGAGGCTGGGTCATTAAATATATTTAAGGCTGAGATATACAGATTTTTAATCAGTAAGGGAATCAAGGGTTATGGGGAAAATGCAGGAAAGTGGAGTTGAGGATTATCAGATCAGCCATGATCTCACTGAATGGCAGAGCAGACTTGATGGGCTGAATGGCCTACTTCTGCTCCTGTGTCTTATGGTCTTGTGGGGCAGGCAGTATCGGTGGGGATGTGTTCTGCACCGACTCTTCAGATGGCAGGGAGGGAAATCCTGCCATCTTAAAAATCCTGGCCCTGGAGTGGCAATGGCGACACATTTTCACCTTGTACCTCCTCCAGTACACTGATATTAACAACCTCACCTTAGGCAGACATTACAGCCGCTACCTGGTATTCAAGCCTCATTCTAGGGACTTCAGCGCACTATTCAAGCTGACACTCCAGGTGTAGTACTGAGGGTGGTCTGCACTGCCAGAGGTGCCATCTTTCAGTTGAGAGCTTAAATCAAGGCCCAATTGTCCTCTATGGTGGATGTAAAAGATCTCACATTGGAATTGTAAGAAGAATAGCAGGGGAGATCTCCCCAGGGTCATGAATGTTTGGGATTGAAATGTATTCATGCACTAAAAGCCCTACATGGCTTGATCCCTGCAATGAGGCACAGGCTAGGGGCAGCCATGTTACACACAGTTCTAATAAAGACATTGCACTAGAGGCACTGTAGTCTATGAGCTGTTAACCTGGTGTCAGTATTGGAGCTGAGATTGAGTTTTGAAGAGCCAGAGAGAAACCGTAGCCACTGAAAGAGGATGTTGAAACAGAATGTGAAATCTTCTAGATTCAATGTGAAGTAGCAGCTTGACATGTTCTGGAAGTAATTAGCCCTACAGGGACATTGAAGCGCGTTGATCAAATCAAACGAACTACCCAACATGATACAACTCTCCAAGTGCTGCAAGAATTACCATAAAAGGATGGCCTGAGGGCATCAAAGACACACTTGTGGTCACAAGAGCATATTGGGCATACAGAGGTGAACTGACAGCCCAAGATGGCATCTTGTACAAAGGAAATAGAGTCATTATCCCTAAGTGGATGAGAGGAGAGGTGCTGAAGTGCACCCATACCAGCCATCCTTTTTTCATAACAAACGAAAGACAAAGTTGCATGCACTATCATGTGTAACTGTGAGTTACCCAAGTTACCCACTACACACCCACTGTTCTCATGCAGTAACAAACTGTTCATTATTCCAGCTACTCTCATTGCATGCACAGTCATTAAATAATGCAATTCTCTTAATGATACTTGTGTGCATTGTCATTGGCTGTTCGTCTTAGTGATGTTCTTTCTCCTGGGAGTGTTGTTCACGTGATGCTTGTTGTTGCCTTGGTAATTGATGTTCATTATGAAAAGCGAGACACAGTTAAAAAATATGAGGACTCCCTTTTAGGATAGAGACGAGGAGAATTTTTTTTCTTTTGGAGGATTGTCAGTTTGTGGAATTCTCTTCCCCAAAAAACAGCGAAGGCTGGGTCAGTGAATTTATTCAAAGCTGAGTTAGACAGATTTTTGTGAGACAAGGGAGTCGAGGGTTATCGGTGGGGGGGGGGGGGTGCAGACAGGAATGTGGAACAGAGACCACCACCAGATGCAGGCTTGAAGGGTCGAATGGCCTACTCCTGCTCCTTAGTCCGATGTTCCTATGTACTGTTTGTGGCACCTTGCTGTGCACAAATTGGCTGCTGTGTTTCCTTCATTACAAAAGTGACTATAATTCATTGATCACAAAGCTCTTTGAAGTTGACAAATGGGCTACGGAAACGTAAGTTCTTATCTCATGTTGTCAGGTGAAGATTGCAATACTGCATAAAGAATGTGTTGTAATGAATGTCTGGACTGTTTACACTGTGTGAATTTCAACTTCCTGTGTCGCTGGAAGATTACCCCCACAATCACCTAAAATATAACGATTTTAAATCCATCAGCTTCGATTACTTTGTTTTATAATGCTGAAGCAATCATCCCATTAAGGCTGAGTAATGCCCTGCCTAAATAAATAAAGCCTAAGCGCTTCATAGATCCATTGGAATGAGCTAGACCCAAGACGCAAGATGTAACTGATAGGCATTACTGAGCTGCTCCCTCCAGGAGACAGCCCTGCAATGCCTGGAGCACATACTGTTGCAGCTTCTGCCTCGTTACAAAGGGTTTTGACCGGGTACACAGGGAGAAACTGCTTCCATTGGCAGGAGGGTCGGTAACCAGGAGTCACGGACATAAGGTAAGTGGCAAAAGAACCAGAGAGGGTATGCAGGAGATTTGTTTCTAGGTGACGAGCTGCCTGAAAGGACGGTGGAAGCAGACTCAGTAGTAGCTTTCAAAAGGGGATAGGATAAAAATTTGAAAAGGAAAAACATTTGTAGGTGCTGTGGGAAAAGTTCACAGGGGTTTGGGGGAAGCTGCGGGACTAATTGGACAAGCTGTTTCAAAGAGCTGGCAGGGGCCAGGTGGGGTCAATTGCCTCCTTCTGTGCTGTATGAGTACGTCCCTCATATAGCTACGAGGAAACTGAGACAGAGAAAAGCAAAATCCTTGTTAGATTCTGAGTGTGAGAACCTTGGTGCCGACCATCATTGATTTTCAAAGTGGCAAACAAATGCTGTTTAAGCTTTACACTTTGGACTACCACTGTGCGGAGATAATGTACTTAGACATTTTGTTGTGAGAGAAATCATCATGGCGGCAGTTGGTGAATTGTGACGATACAAATAATCTTAATTCAAATATAATTATAACAACAGTAAAATAAAAATAAAAACAATTGGGTTGCACAAAAATGAACATTTCACTATACTAATAATTACAATAAGTTGCAAAATGCAGGTCTCCTTAGTTAACAGAATAAAAATGAAAGTTGTACTGCACCCTGCATTTTGTATTAAAGTCCAGAGACCATATGTTGTCAGGTTCAGCTCAATAAATTCCCAATCATTTACGCACTATTTCCTGCCCACCATATGATCATGCTTTGTCAGTGATCTAATGGTCAACTTGTGACTATCTTTTTCGGAAGGATCAAAAGGGTTGTCAATCGTTGGAATCTTCTGTCCCAGAGGGCTTTGGATGCGGAGTTGAATGAGTACATCGAGGACAGAGATCGATAGATTTTTTGGGTACTTAGGGTACTGAGGGGTGCGGGGATAGTTCAGGAGGGTGAGGCTGACGTACGAGATCAGCCATGATCTTACTGAGTGTGAGAACAGGCTTGAAGAGCTGAAAAGCCGACTCATGCTCCTTTTTTTATTCACCCGCGGGATGTGGGCTTCGCTGGCTGTGCCAGCATTTATTGTCCGTCCCTGGTTGCCCTTGAGAAGGTGATGGTGAGCTGCCTTCTTGAACCGCTGCAGTCCATGTGGTGTAGGTACACCCACAGTGCTGTTAGGGAGTGAGTTCCAGGACTTTGGCCCAGTGACAGTGAAGGAACGGTGATATATTTCCAAGTCAGGATGGTGAGTGACTTGGAGGAGAACTTTCAGGTGGTGACATTCCCATGTATCTGCTGCCCTTGCCCTTCTAGATGGTAGAACTCGCGGGTTTGGAAGGTGCTGTCGAAGGAGCCTTGGTGAATTCCTATTGCTTATGTTCTTATAGAAGTGGGGTCTATTTGATGTTGAAATATAAACAAAGTGCTGGAAATGCCCAGCAAGTCAGGCAGTATCTGTAGAGAGAGAGACAGAATTAACATTACAGGTCAAAGACCGATCTATGTCCTGGTGAACAAAAGGCAGCACCTCTGACAGTGCAGCACTCCCTCAGTACTGACCCTCTGACAGTGCAGCACTCCCTCAGTACTGACCCTCCGACAGTGCAGCACTCCCTCAGTACTGACCCTCTGACAGTGCAGCACTCCCTCAGTACTGACCCTCTGACAGTGCAGCACTCCCTCAGTACTGACCCTCTGACAGTGTAGCACTCCCTCAGTACTGACCCTCTGACAGTGCAGCACCCCCTCAGTACTGACCCTCTGACAGTGTAGCACTCCCTCAGTACTGACCCTCTGACAGTGCAGCATCCCCTCAGTACTGATGCGTTGCCTGGATTATGGAGTATGTTTCTGGAGTGGGACTTGAACCCACAACCTTCTGATTTAAAAGGCAAGAGTGCTACCCTCTGAGGCACAATAGCTAAGGATGGCTCTTACTACCTTGAAGTCAATGATAAGTAACAACTGGGACTGATGTAAGGCAAGCTACTGATTCACCATTGCTTGTTTCACACTATAGCACAAAGTCAAGGTCGACCCTTACGGCTGTTAATTGCCCTCTGAAGTGACGTAGCAAGTCAGGAGAAGAATTTGAAAGAAACATATGGGCTGCAATGGTTCAAGGAGAAGGCCCAGTACCCTCTCAGGACAACTAGAGACGGGCAATAAGTTCCAGCCTTGCCGGGGAAAGAATTGCCTGTCAGGTATCCCAAATTTGTGCGTCATTATCAACTATCGCACCGAGACTCCCTGATCCCGCTCATAAAATACGTTGTTGATGTCGATGTTTTGAATTAAAGAGATGAGTGTCCACATTGTGGCACGAGCCAACTCCCGGCGAGAGATTTAAGACAGACTTTGGCTTGGGGGGGTGAACCAGTGAGAGCGGGGGTGGGTGGGGAGAGCCTCGGACCTGTAAGAGCACTGAGCCGCAGGAGACAAGACCTCGGGCCCGATGCACGCGTGTAAACGAAGTCTCCTGCAGAAGAGGACAAAAACGCATCGAGAGGAGGCCCGACCTGGGCCGCAGGGCGACAAGGCCAAATGTTGGTCATCCTGGATGGAGCCACCATTGACCTCAAAGGTCGAAGCTGCCCCCAAAGATCGGATGATTCCTCTAGCATGGATTTCCCCTTTCCCCTGCTCAATGGCCCTGCACTGGGAACTGCTCCAAAAATGCGACTTAAATCGCAAACTTCAGATGGTTCCGACTGGATTACATCACTAGTTATCCAGAAAAATTAAAACCTCTTCTAATTTCTGGGTAACTATTGTATAAACCCACACACCCCCGCAGGACACCTCCCCCACTACACCCCTGAATCCACAGGGGAATCCCTCCACCACCCAACTACTCCCACCACCCCCCCCAAGGGACTTCCCCACCCCCCTGACCCCACCAGGGGTGTTCCCCTTATCCCCTACTACCCCCTTCTACTGCCCCCCATGGGGCTCCCATCACCATCCAGGGACTGCATCCCCCCCCAGTGGAAACTCCCCAACCCATGAGATACCCCCTACCACCACCACATGGACTTTCTCCCCCAACAGGCCAGGCTCTCAGCAATCCCCCCCCCCCACCACTTCAGGCCCGATTCTCAACCCCACCCCACCTACTCCCCATGATAAGCCCGACTCTCAACCCTGCCACTACCCCCAAGGCGCGACCTGATCCGCCCCCCCCCCTCCCACCAAAGGCCCAACCCAACCACCTCCTCTTCAAGACCCGACTTGACTTGACCCCCTCCAAGTCCCAGCCAATACCACCACTCCCTACCCCACCCATTGAGACCCGACCAGACCTGACCCAACACCACCCCCCCAACCCCAAGGCCCGACCCAACTTAGTGCCGTGAGAAAGGAGTCAGGGCTTACTTAGCTTCAACTCTACAGCCCACTGATGCTTGGCCGGAAGGTCGCACTGCACTGCCCGGATCCCACACGGCCTGAGTCTGGATTTTAAGGTAAGAACGTTCAAGTGGAGTGGCCATCTCACTCACTCGCCACTCCATTGACAATTACAGCCTTGGAGAGGGGGGGGCAATCCCGTAGAGGTATCATCGCTGGACTAGTAATCCAAAGACCCAGGGTAATGCTCTGGGGAACCCAGGTTCAAATCCTGCCATGGCAGATGGTGAAATTTGAATTCAATAAAAATCCGGAATTAAAAGTCTAATGGTGATCATGAAACCATAGTTGATTGTTGTAAAAACCCCATCTGGTTCACTAATGCCCTTTAGGGAGGGAAATCTGTCATCCTTGTCTGGTCTGGCCTACATGTGACTCCAGATCCACAGCAATGTGGTTGATTCTGAAATGCCACTCCAGTTGCATCAAACTGCTAGAAAGCCATGAAATGGGACTGACCACTTGGCATTGTCCTAGGCACCGGAAATGACAACAGTAAACTCAGTCTAGTTGACCCTGCATAAGTCCTCCATACCAACACCTGGGGGCTTGTGCCAAAATTGGGAGAGCTGCCTCACAAGACTAGTCAAGCAACAGCCTGACATAACCATCCTCACAGAATCATATCTTACATATAATATTCCCCCACACCACCATCACCATCCCTGAGTAGGGCCCAGCAGAGGTGATGGCACTGTGGTATACAGTCAGGAGGGGGTGGCCCTGGGGAGTCCTCAACATTGACTCCGGACCCCATGAAGTCTCATGGCATGAGGCTGAACTTGGGCAAGGAAACCTCCTGCTGATTACCTCGTACCACCCTCCCTCAGCTGATGAATCAGTACTTCTCCACATTGAACACTGCTTGGAGGAGGCACTGAGGTTGGAAAGGGTGCAGAATGTACTCTGGGTGGGGGACTTCAATGTCCATCACCAAGAGTGGCTCGGTAGCAGCACTACTGGCCGAGTCCTAAAGGACATAACGGCTAGACTGGGTTTACGGTAGGTGGCGAGGGAAAAACATACTTGACCAGGGTACTGACCAAGCGGGCTGCTTTGTCGAACTTCTTGAGTGTCATTGGAGTTTTTTAAAAAAGTATTCATTCACGGGATGTGGGCTTCACTGGCTGGGCCAGCATTTGTTGCCCTTGAGAAGGTGGGGGTGAGCTGCCTTCTTGAACCGCTGCAGTCCCTGTGGTGTAGGTACACCCAGGGTGCTGCTGGAGAAGGCATTCTAGGATTCTGACCCGGCCACAGTGAAGGAACGGCAATATATTTCCAAGCCAGGATGGTGAGGGGCTTGGAGGGGAGCTTCCAGGTGGTGGTGTTCCCATGTGTCTGCTGTCCTTGTCCGAGATGGTTGCTGTCTGGGTTTGGAAGGTACTGCTCTTAGCTTAAAACCTATCATCTTGACCAAGATTCTAGTCACATATCCTAATAGCTCCTTAAGTGGCTTGATGCCAAATTTTCTCTGATAATGATCTATGAAGTGCGTTGGGATGTTTCTTCTACATTGAAGGCACTAGATAAATGGAACTTGTTGTGTGTCTGCATCAATCAGAGGGAGTTAAAATTCGCCAAAATATTTATAAGTGCCTGGGGTGGGGCTTGAACTCACAATCCTCTAACCCCAGTGCAAAAAGCACAACCACTGAGCCACAGGGTAACAGTAGGAATTGGGCTACGTTCTCTGGTTGGATGTGTTCCTTGGGGAATCTAAAACACGGGGGCACAGTCTCAGGATAAGGGGGCCAATCATTTAGAACTGAGATGAGGAGAAATTTCTTCACTCAGAGGGTTGTGAATCTTTGGAATTCTCTACCCCAGAGGGTTTGTGGATGCTCCATCACTGAATACGTTTAAGGCCGGGATAGACAGATTTCTGGTCCCTCAGGGAAACAAAGGATACGGGGAGCGGGCAGGAAAATGGAGTCAAAGCCCAAGATCAGCCATGATTGTATTCAATGGCAGAGTAGGCTTAGCAGGTTGAATGGTCTACTCCTGCTCCAATTCTCATCCTCTTGTTTCAACATTTCACATCTCCAACTCTCCGTCTCAAGCCAGCCTTTTTAAAATTTCATCACTAATATTTTTTTCAATCAATTACAAAGTAAAATGTACAAAGGCAGATGAAAAAACTCAAAATTCCTTTGATGTCTTCTCGTTGGTTGACTCACAGCAGTGACCTGCACAGATCAATTTTTAATTCCTGGAGACTCCAGGGCAATCCTGGAGGGTTGGCGACACTAAGCGGGTGAGTAGGTAAGTCAGTAATTAACCATAATCCACAATGGACTATACGCGCCTCTCTCCATTAGAGGTTGGAGATCATCCCTTAGAAAGTTCAGCGTGGCACGTTTGCAATATATTTCTTTTTTGGCTGTGTTCTTGTGACAAGTGGAAACCTTCATCATTCAAGAAGGTACAGCACTGGGCTGGTTATCTCAAAACTCCAAACGTCATGTCATTCTTTGGCAAGATCCATGTTTGCTTGATGAGGCTGCCTGCTGGGTAAATACAATAGGATGCTCATGCTGTCAGTTATAGTGCAGTTTACTGTACCAGTTCTTCAGCTGGATGTGTACCCCGCTTCTGCATTCCAGAAGTGGTTTTCGTGAGATTACCGAAAGAGGGAAGAGTAAGTTTGACAGGAGCTTCTCCTCCCTCTTGACCCCGGCTGCCCCCTGTGACATGATACAAGGTAAAAGCCAAAGCCATGTCTGTTTTATTATCTTTTTTAAAAAAAAAATTGGGACCAGTGTGAGCATCATGCAGCGAGGTTTCTCTTTTTCTCCCAGGTGAGGGATGCTCGTGCTAGAAAGTCAAAGAAGGAATTACATTTCCATAGCGCCTTTCACCATCCCAGGATGTCTCAAATTGCTTCACAGCCAATGAAGTACTTTTTGAAACGAAAACAGGAAATGCTGGAAAAACTCAGCAGGTCTAACAGCATCTGTGGAGAGAACAAAGAAACAGAGTTAACGTTTCGAGTCCGTATGACTCTCCTTCAGAGCGTCTATGACTCTTCACTCCACAGACGCTGTCAGACCTGCTGAGTTTTCCCAGCATTTTCTGTTTTTGTTTCAGATTTCCAGCATCCGCAAGTATTTTGCTTTTATCCAATTACTTTTTGAAGCCTAGTCACTGTTGTAATGTAGGAAATGCAGCAGGCAATCTGTGCACAGCAAGATCCCACAAACAAGCAATGTTATAATGACCAGATAATCTGTTTATGGACAATGTTGATTGAGGGTTAAATCTTGGCCCAGGTCACTCAGGAGAACTTCTCAGGTCTTCTTTGAAATAGTGCAGTGAGATTTTTTTTACAATTACCCGAGAGGGCAGTTTAACGTCTCACCCAAACGTCGGCACTTGCGCCAGTGCAACACTCCCTCGGGGTGCTCAGTTGGGAGCATTGTCACCCCTGAGCCAGTGGGTCATGAGTTCAAGCCCTCCCCTGGAGACAAAGCCACTCTCCCGCAGTACAGTACCAAGCGTCAGAGATGCCGTCTTTCAGAGGAGATCTTAAATTGAGGCCCCGTCTGCCCTCTCAGATGGATGTAAAAGATCCCAAAGCAGACCAGGGGAGTTATCCCCAGAGTCCTACCTAATATTTATACCTCAGCCAACATTACTAAACAGTTTATCGCATTGTTATCACATTGCTGTTTGTGGGATCTTGCTGTGCACATAACTGGATGCCACATTTTCTACATTAACAATGGCAACTAACCTTCAAAAGCACTTCATTGACTTTGGGACACCCTGAGGTTATGAAAGGTGCTATCTAAATGCAAACCTTTCTTTGCCATTGAAATGTCGGCATAGGAACATCAGAATAGAAGCAGGTGTAGGCCATTTGGCCCCTCGAGCCTGCTCCGCCATTCAACTAGATCATAGCTGATCTTCTACCTTAATGTCATTTTCCTGCGCTATCCCTATATTCCTGGGTATCTTTAATATCAAGAAATCTATTGACCTCTGCCCTGAACATACTCAATGATTGAGCCCCCACAGCCCTCTGGGGTAGGGAATTCCAAAGACTCACCTCCCTCTGAGTGAAGAAATTCCTCCTCATCTATTCATAGATTATGTCACCTTGCGCCGGGGTGTGATTATGACTTCAGGACCTTCTGATGCCGAACCCAGGGTGTTACGCAAGGAGACACAGTTAACTAAATATATCACAGCAAATCTCAGAGGGAAGTGGGAGTGCAGACGTTCCTCAGGAGGATGTTGAAAAGCCACCACTGTACCTAATTATGGAATGGTTACAGCACAGGAGGAGGTTATTCAAACTGTTATGTCTGTGCTGGCCCTCGGAATGAGCAATTAACCTCGTGCTACTCCCCCACTTTCTCCCCGTAACCCTGCACATTCTTCCTTTTCAGATAATAATCCAATTCCCTCTTGAATGCTTCAACTGAATCTGCCTCTACCAAACTCTCAGGCAGCACATTCCAGTTCCTAACCACTTGCTACGTGAACAAGTTTCTCCTCGTGTCTCCATGGCTTCCTTTGCCAACTACCTTAATCCTGGGGCCTCTGGTTCCCAATCCTCCCACCAATGGGGACAGTTTCTCCCTGTCTACTCTGTCCAGACCCCTCATGATTTTGAGTACCTCGATCAAATCTCCTCCCAGCCTTCACTTCTCCAAGGAAAACACCTCCGACTTCTCCAATCCAGGCATGTAACTGAAATTCCTCATCCCCGGAACTATTCTCATGAATCTCTTCTGCACCATCTTTCATGTCTTCACATCCTTCCTAAAGTGTGGTGCCCAGAATTGGATGCAGTACTCCAGTTGAGCCGGGACCAGTGTTTTATACAGAGTTAACATCCTTGCTTTTGTACTCTATGCCCCTATTGATAAAGCCCAGGACCCGGTATGCTTTATTAACTGCTCTCATAACCTGTCTTGTCACCCTCACTGAGGTTAAACTGACTGGCCTGTAATTGCTGGACTTACCTTGACATCCTTTTTTGAACAAGCAGGTAACATTTGCCTCTGAGATCAAAATACTGTGGATGCCGGAAATCTGTAATAAAAACAGAAAATGCTGGGAATACTTAGACATCTGGCGGCATCTGTAGAGAGAGAAACAGAGTTAATGTTTCAGGTTCAAGCATGGACAAAAGAGCTGAACTCCCGAGGTGAGGTGAGAGTGGCTGCCCTTGACATCAAGGCAGCATTTGACCAAGTGTGGCATCAAGGAGCCCTAGGAAAACTGGAGTCAATGGGAATCAGGGGGAAAACTCCCCACCGGTTGGAGTCATACCTAGCACAAAGGAAGATGGTTGTGGTTGTTGGAGGTCAGTCATCTCAGTTCCAGGACATCACTCCAGGAGTTCCTCAGGGTAGTGGCCTCAGCCCAACCATCTTCAGCTGCTTCATCAATGACCTTCCGTCCATCATAAGGTCAGAAGTGGGGATGTTCACTAATGATTGCACAGTGTTCAGCATTCGCAACTCTTCAGATACTGAAGCTGTCCATGGCCAAATGGGGATATAGCAGGGGCAATGGGGATAGAGGAGAGGCAATGGGGATACAGGAGGGGCAATGGGGATACAGAAACTCACCAAGGCTCCTTAGATAGCACCTTCCAAACCCACGACCACTACCATCTAGAAGGACAAGGGCAGCAGACACATGGGAACACCACCACCATTTGGAAGTTCCTCTCCAAGCCACTCACCATCCTGACTTGGAAATTTATTGCCATTCCTTCACTGTCACTGGGTCAAAATCCTGGAACTCACTCCCTAACAGCACTGTGGGTGTACCTACACCACATGGACTGCAGTGATTCAAGAAGGCAGCTCACCACCACCTTCTCAGGGGCAATTAGGGATGAGCAATAAATGCTGGCCCAGCCAGCAATGCCCACATCCCATAAGTGAGTAAAAAAAAGGCCGATGACCCTTCATCAGAAGTCCTGGCTGCCTTTAATCCGTTCAACGTTTCCTTCTAATCCCTTTTCCACTCATTTTTAATTATTTCATTGGATGTGGGCATCACTGGCAAGACCAGCGTTCATATTTCTATCCAGCTTCCCTTTAAATGCCCCTTTATTATTGAGAATTGCTGAAGAAAGACATTTTGTGGAAGCTTTTCACCTTGCACTCATCAGGACAATCACGAGAATGCCAATGTCAGGGGGATCAACAACTTTATACTGTTTGAGAAGAGCCTGCTGATTGGTTGACAAGTGGATTCTGATTGGTAGAGGCATTGCCATGGTGAATGCACCAGTTAATGGTGACTTTGCTGTTCACCTCAACTAGTCCCTGTGGTAGTGAGTTCCACATTCTCACCCCTGTCTGGGCAAAGACGTTTCTCCTGCATTTCCTATTGAATTTATTGTGATCACCTTATACTTATGACCCCTAGAACTTTCCCCCAAGTGGAAACATCTTCTCTATGTCTGCCCTATCAAACCCTTCCGGGTTCTATCAGTATCAGTCTTCTCTTATTGAGAGAAAGGAGTCTCAGACGGTTCATATGTTCCTGACAGATATGACCTTTCATTTCAAGTCGATCATTTATCCTCTGATTTATCCTTCTTCAAAGTGAATAAGGAAGTGCACAACGTAAATGATACTTCAGAACATCAGGGGAGACGTCTTCAGGCAGAGAGTGGTAAGAACATTGATCTCAATACCACAGGCAGTGATTGAGGTGGGCAACATTTAAGGGGAAACTGGATAAAAATGACTGAGAAAGGAATAGAAGAATGTGCTAATGGGGTGAGATGAAGCAGGGGGTGGGAGGAGGCTCAAATGGAGCATAAACGCTGGTATGAATCAGTTGGGCTGAATGGCCTGTTTCTGTGTTGCATGGGTAGGGAGATGGTGGTGCTGTCAATGGATTAGTAATCTAGCGGGTTGGTCTAATGTTCTGGGGGCAAGTGTTCAAATCCCCCCCAATGGCAGCAGTTGGAATTTAAATTCAATTAATAAATCTGGAATCAAAAGCTAGTCTCAGTAATGGTGACCATGAAACTATCATCAATTGTTGTTTTAAAACCTGGTTCACTAATGTCTCTTCTGGGAAGGAACCCTCCCATTCTTATCATCCAGACTCTTAACTTGCCCCCTGAAATGGCCTAGCAAGCCATTCAGTTCAAGTGTAATAAGGAATGGGCAACAAACGCTGGTCTTGCCAGTGAAGCCCACGTCCCATGAAAGAATAAAGAAGAAAACAAATCTACCTTCCTGCGTTATCTCCATATCCAAAAATCTATTGACCTCTGTCCCCAACACCCTCAATGACTGAGCATCGCATCCACGGCTCTCTGGGATAGAGAATTCCAAAGATTCACAACCCTCTTAGTGAAGAAATTCCTCCTTACCTCAGTCCAAATGATCGACCCCAAACTATGGAAACCAGGGGAGAAACAGGCTAATTTTTTTTTTTTTGCTGAGATTTTCAGGCTAGTTCTGCATTGAGGTCAATGGAAATGGAGAGAGCAGTATACTGGGCAGCTCACCCAATATTGCTCGTTTTATACCATTGCCCATGCAAACAATGACCCCTTAGATAGAATGTATTGTTTTAATCGACACCTTTCACTAGTGCTGTGAATTCCGGGATGACTGACTCTGCCTCCATGACATTCCCTTGTTTTCTCATACTCTCTACAGAGAGCGTGGGAAGAATCATTAGTAGCATTAGTAGCATAGTTCATAGATCCCCGATGGACAGGATGTGAAGCTGTAACCTCCCTGTGAGATGCCTCCTGTTAAAGACTTATAGAGTAAACTTATTATCCACACGTGGAAAGACAAAGCATTGCTGGTTACAGCACAGATAAAGGAAAGCCAGCGATAAGAGATTAACTGTTGCACCCCTATATGAAATAAACATTGCGCCATGAAAGCCTCCAGAGTAAATACTGGAGCAGTTCTTTAATCACCCTCAAAGGGAGCTGCCGTACAAATGGGAGGAAGTTATGCATTTCTAGGTATAGAGCTTGGGTAAGGGCTACATGTGGATTTACTGTGTTCAGCCTGGGCACTGCACTTTAGGAAAGATACATTAGCCTGGGAGGGAGTGAAACCAGATTCAACAGGATGATACCAGGGCTAAAAGGGTTAAATTATGAGGATAGGCTTCACAGATCAGGGATAAAAGCAAAAAACTGCGGATGCTGGAAATCCAAAACAAAAACTGAAACAAAAATACCTGGAAAAACTCAGCAGGTCTGGCAGCATCGGTGGAGGAGAGCACAGTTGACTCGAAACGTCAACTGTGCTCTCCTCTGCCGATGCTGCCAGACCTGCTGAGTTTTTCCAGGTATTTCTGTTTCTGTTTTTGTTTCACAGACCAGGCTTGTATTCTCCAGCTTGTGGATCAGATTAACAGCAACAGCACAGGGTTTAATCCCCATTCCAGCTGAGGTAGACACAGGACCTGTCTGCCTCTCCTGCCTGTATTAAAAAAAAACCACAGTAATTTGCCATAATCGCCAAGGAGCTGCCTTCAGGCAGAGAATTGAAGAAGGCAATGTTAAAAATCAGAGTTCGGCCATTTAGGAAGGTAACCAGGAAGCTCTCCCTCAGAAAGGATAGCAGAAATCAGGATGAACTTCCTCTCCAAAGAGACTGTGGGTGCTGGTGATCGACTGGAGCTTTCGAAACAGAGATGGACAGATTTTTGTTAGTTAACGATATGGGCAAATGCACAGATCAGCCATGATCTAATTGTCAGTTCCTTCACCTCCATCGCATCTGTTCTGATGACGCTACCTTCAAAAACAGTTCCTCTGACATGTCCTCCTTCTTCCTTAACCGAGGTTTTCCACCCACGGTAGTTGACAGGGCCCTCAACCGTGTCCGGCCCATCTCCTGCACATCCGCTCTCATGCCTTCTCCTCCCTCCCAGAAACATGATAGGGTCCCCCTTGTCCTCACTTATCACCCCACCAGCCTTCGCATTCAAAGGATCATCCTCCGCCATTTCCACCAACTCCAGCATGATGCCACCACCAAACACATCTTCCCTTCGCCCCCCCTGGCGGCATTCCGTAGGGATCGTTCCCTCCGGGACACCCTGGTCCACTCCTCCATCACCCCCTACTCCTCAACCCCCACCTATGGCACCTCCCCATGCAAACGCAAAAGATGCAACACCTGCCCCTTCACTTCCTCTCTCCTCAACGTCCAAGGGCCCAAACACTCCTTTCAAGTGAAGCAGCATTTCACTTGCATTTCCCCCAACTTAGTCTACTGCATTCGTTGCTCCCAATGCGGTTTCCTCTACGTTGGAGAGACCAAACGCAGACTGGGTGACCGCTTTGCAGAACACCTTTGGTCTGTCCGCAAGCATGACCCAGACCTCCCTGTCGCTTGCCATTTCAACACTCCACCCTGCTCTCTTGCCCACATGTCTGTCCTTGACTTGCTGCATTGTTCCAGTGAAGCTCAACGCAAACTGGAGGAACAGCACCTCATCTTCCGACTAGGCACTTTACAGCCTTCCGGGCTGAATATTGATTTCAACAAATTTAGATCTTGAACTCCCTCCTCCATCCCCACCCCCTTTCCGCTTCTTCCCCCTCCCTTTTGTTTTTTCCAATAATTTATATAGATTTTTCTTTTCCTACCTATTTCCATTATTTTTAAATGTATTCCACCCATCGCTTATTTCACCCCACCCCCACTAGAGCTATCTGTACCTTGCTTGTCCTGCTCTCCACTCTTAATTAGCACATTCTTTTGATAAGATCACCACCTTCAACACCTCTTTGTTCTTTTGTCTGTGACATCTTTTGGTTATCTCCTCCTATCACTGCTTGCTTGTCCCAACAACCCCACCCCCCTTCTTCCCCACCCCACCCCCTTAAACCAGCTTATATTTCACCCCTTTCCTATTTCTACTTAGTTCTGTTGAAGGGTCATGAGGACTCAAAACGTCAACTTTGCTCTTCTCCGCCGATGCTGCCAGACCTGCTGAGTTTTCCCCAGGTATTTCTGTTTTTGTTTTGGATTTCCAGCATCCGCAGTTTTTTGTTTTTATGATCTAATTGTATACTGGAACAGACACTGAGGCTGGAATTTCCCGGCCCCTCACACCGACATTCCAATGGCTCACTGGCCCCACCATGGGGTAATCCACTGGGTCGGGGGGGTGGCGCTGGAAAATTCTGGCCTGAGACATTGAGAGATTGCTTCTGCTGGTCAGGGAACCTAAAACACAGTTGGGGCGGTGGGGGGTGTGGGGGGGGGGGTCGGGGGGTGGGGGGGCGGTGGGCACAATCTCAGGATCGGGGCCAACCATTTAGAACTGAGATAAGGAGAAATTACTTCACTCAAAGTGTTGCGAACCCCAGAGGGTTGTGGACATTTCATTGTTGAATACATTTAAGGCTGGGATAGACAGAATGTTGGTCTTTCAGAGAATCCAGGGATATGGAAAGAGGGCAGGAAAGTGGAGTTGAAGCCCAAGATCAGCCATAGTTGTGTTGAATGGCGGAGCAGGCTCGATAGGCCATATGGTCTACTCCTGCTCCTATTCCTTGTGTTCCTGTGTACAGGCATGCGGTACTGATAGCCCCTGGTCTTAACATCACAACCATTTCTCTTTGAGTGTAGACCTCATTACATGGCAACTCTACAAAGACAGAAATTTTATTTGGGCTCCTTTCCCCCAAAATCATTCAACAGAAATAAGAAAAAGAAGGGGGAGAGAAGATAATCAAGATGTCCCCTCCCAGCAAACTGCCCAATCTCATAAACCATCCCCCTAATCCCTCCAGCAGCGTTGGCTCCCAGGACACACAATCGGTTAACGTGCACACAACTGTGAACAGAGCCGGGGAAATCCCTCTGTCAGCTGAGCAAACTCCCTGAATCTGTTGAGCTTAACTAAATGGCAGCTAAATCCCTACGACATTGTTTCCTTTCAGGAACCTGTCCTCTTTTGAATTGGCTCCAAACTCACCCAACCTCGTGGCTGTTTGTTTTACAGGGTTAGGAGTCTCTTTCAAACAAAGAAACACCTCTCTGCATCTAAACTAAATGTTTGCTGAAGATTATATTAATATGGCCTGTAGCCCAAACATCATAGCGCAGCAAGAGGCTACTCAGTCCATTGTGTCACTGATGGCTCTTTGAAAGTGCTATTGAATTAGATTATTTTTCCCTGTAGCCCTGCAAGCCTTTCCTTTTTAAGTCCTTATCTAATTCCCTTTTGAAAGTTACTGTTGAATCTTCATCCACCACCTTTTCCGGCAGTGTATTCAACTTACACATTCAACAACCCGCTGCTATGGAAATAAAAACAATATCTTCATCTTAGCTCTGCTTCCACTTCTAGCACCACATCTAATTGGACAGTCTCAATGCTCTTCAACATTCTAAAACACATCACAAAGTATTAAATAACAATTACAGCACAGAAACAGGCCATTCAGCCCAACTGGCCCTTGCTGGCGTTTATGCTTTGCATGAGGCACCTCTTACTCTACTTCTCTCTACCAGCATATACTTCACCTGCTTTTTTTCTTCATGTGCTTATCTCTGTAGATCTGCATCTATGCTACTCACCTAAACTACTCCTTATGGGAGTGAGTTCCACATTCTCGCCACTCCCAGGGTAAAGAAGTTTCTCCTGAATTCCCTATTGGATTTATTAGTGGCCATCCTTAGGCCCCTAGAACTTCCCCCTGAGTAGAAACATCTTTTCCATGTCTACTCTATCAAATCCTTTCATACTGCCTCAACCTTCTCCTATCTAGAGAAAAGAGACCTGTTCAATCTTTCCTGATAGATATAAACCCCTCACTTCAGCTTCACTCATTTCTCCTTTGCATCAGTCTTTCTTCAAAGTAAATAATTCTACTTATCCTCATGAAAATGGTTAGGCTATCTGAGTCGCAAGGCTGTGGGTTCAAGTCTCACCCTACAAGCCTGAGTACCATGCCTTGGCTGACACCCCCAGTACAATACTGAGGGACTGCTGCACGGCCAGGAGTGCTGTTTTCGTATGAGATGTGAACCTGAGGCCCCGCCTGCCCTCTCAGGTGGGCGTGGGAGAGCCCATGGCACAGTTGTGAAGAAGAGCTGGGAAATCTGCCTGGTGTCCTGGGCAATATATCAACAAACATCACTGAAAACTGATTATCTGGTCATTATTACATGACTGTTTGTGGGGGCTTGCCGTGCACAAATTAACTACAGGATTTCTTGCCTTGCAACAAGTGACTACACTCCAAGAGTACCTGATTCTCTGTAAAGCGCTCTGGGACATCTTGAGGTCACGAAAGTCACTCTATAAATAGCAGTTCTTTCGTGTCTTACTGGAATCACTTTGTGTTTTAGCAATTAGCTTTTATAACCACGCCAAACCTTCACCTCGCCTATCAAACTTGTTCTCCGATCCCCTTTTGTGGAGCGTCAGTTAACACGATTGGCCGGAGTGTGATGCAGCATAAAATCAATGACACAGGTTGAATCCCTGTTACCAGCTCTGATAGTTCATGGACACCTGCCTCCTCGCCTTGCCCCATGCTTGCAGAGTGTTGCCCCACAAACTATACATAACTAACTGAGATGAGGAGCTTATCTTATGAAGAAAGGTTGAACAGGTTGGGCTGATAACCCTTTGGCGTTTGAAAGAATGAGAGGCGATCTTATTGAAACATACAAGATCCTGTGGGGGTTTGATGGGGCGAATACCAGAAGGATGTTTCCTCTTGTGAGCAAGACTAGAACCTGGGGACACAGTTTAAAAATAAGAGGTCCCCCTTTTAAAATGGAAATGAGATTTTTTTTCTCTCAGGGGATGTTTAGTCTGTGGAATTCTCTTCCCTAGAGAGCAGTAGAGGCTGAGTCATTGAATATATTCAAGGCTGAGTTAGACAGATTCTTGATAGACATGGGAGTCCAAGCGGGCAGACAGGAAAAGTGGAATTGAGACCACAGCCAGATCAGCCACGGTCTTATTGAATGGCAGAGCAGGCTCGAAGGGCCGAATGGCCTCTCCCTGCTCCTAAGTCCTATGGGTAATTGTCTCTCTCTAATGGGGAGAGATGCTGATGGCCCTCTGTGGGCTAATGCTAATTACCATATTTTAATCACCTTTTATCCCCCAGTATGATTGACTGAAATGGGCCTCTAGTCGTATAAAACCGCAGCACAGTGCTTCCAGAAGGCAGCTCAGCACCAGCTTCTAAAGGCATAAGGAGGGAGGGACAATAAATGTCAGCCTTACCAGTGAAACTCACATCCTGAGGTTGGATGGGGGGTAAAACATCAGTGATAAAAATACATAGAGGATTTGGTGCAAAAACAGTTAAAACACACAGGCATTCTCAGATACTCTCTCTCTCACGCACACACACCCCCTCACACTCATACACACACACTCTCACACTCACGCACACAGACACACTCATACAGACACACACACACACACTCTCACATTCACGCACATAGTCACACTCATACAGACACAGACACACACACTCTCACACTCACGCACACAGACACACTCATACAGACACACATACACACATTCTCACACTCACGCACACAGTCACACTCATACAGACACACTCACTCAGAGGCACACACACACTCTCACACACACACACACATACAGACACTCACAGATACTCACACACACACAGACGCACACACTCTCAAACTCACACACACACACTTATACAGACACAAACACACTCAGACAAACACTCTCACATTCACACGCACACACACATAGGCACAGACACTCAGATACTCACACACAAACACACGTACACTCTCTCACACTAACACACACACATTCTCTCTCTGTCTCTCACACTAACACACACTAACACACACACGCTCTATCTCACACTCACTCACACACACACAGTTGTCATAGAGTAAAATAAAAAGCAAACCACAAACAAAAGTTCCAGACATGTGACGTGTGTTGGAGGAGGGATTTGACTCCAGTCAATTTCGTAAATCAGTTCTGTTGAAGGGTCGTGAGGACTCGAAACGTCAACTGTGCTGCTCTCCACCAATGCTGCCAGACCTACTGAGTTTTTCCAGGTATTTTTGTTTTTGTTTTGGATTTCCAGCATCCGCAGTTCTTTGCTCTTATCTTTTAAATTGACACAGCTCCACTTGGGAGCTGCCAGAGGTTCTGAAGAACGATATCCAATTTTTACACCGAGACAGGTAACCCTAAACTCTCCCAAGGCAATGTTTATCACTAGTTACTTTTTTAAAAAAAAACTATTGCAGAAATTTAACATGTTAAAAAAAAAATTAAAGGCGACTTTTATTATTAATCGTTAATTTAGCACGTCGGGAATCGAAAGAAGGAACTGGTCCCACAGTGAGAGTCTGAAAACCGGGTGAGTACTTCTGAAATTTATAGTAAGCATTGAATGGTTTCCAAATGCTAAAAGCGTTAAGATTGTCCCTCAAGTTTTACTAGACCTAGGGAGTTTTAAAAAGTATATATGTATATCTATATGAAAATAATGTTCCCATCAGGATTCGGCCGGTTTGGGATTATTTATTGGAGTTTATTAGAGTTGTTTGCTTTAGTTTAGTTGTTTGAATATAACCCACACCAAGGTGAGAATTGGAGAGAGTGGGGGAGAACTGGGCTGCTTATTTTTAAACACCCCCGGACTTTGAAATAAACTTGGGTATGATTCTGTGGGCTGGCAGTGCCCCTTCCTCTCGCCCTACCCCCCACCCACCCTTCATCAGCGAACGTGGGCAAAGCTATTCGGCCATGGAAGGATAACCGAAGCTATCTCCCGAGTCCCCGACTCCCGTTGGCTTGTTGGGAGGAAGGGGGAGATGGGGTGAGTGAGGAGGGAAGGGCAGGAGGTGAGAGGAGATTATTTTAAACACACGAAAACTGCAACAACTTGTATCCATGGAGCAACTTCACGCATGCTGGCTATACTTCGGCATGTTTTACATTAAGAGATTTTTTTTTAAAAAAAACAGGGCTAAAAGAGTTCAACAATGAGGACGAAATGCACAGAGGAAGCTGATATTGTTCCCTGGTGTGCAGGAGATCAAGGGGCGATCTGATTAATACTCTCAAAATGATTAAAGGGATTGATAGGGCAGATGGAGAGAAACTATTTCTTATGAGTGTGGGGGTGGAGGTGGAGCAAGAAGGGGGCAGGAATTTTTAAGTTCGGCTGGACTGTTTCAGTGACCATGTCGGCAAGCACTCACTCACAGAGAGAAATATTGAGCCTGGGGATCAATGAAACATTTCAGAACTGCGATTGATAGATTTTTGTTAGGTAAGGGTATTAAGGATTACGGGTCCAAGGCAGGGAGCTGGGGGTTAAGGTACAGGTCAGCCCTGATCTCATTGGATGGTGGAAGAAGTTCGAGGGGCTGAATGGCCTCCTCCTGCTTCTAAGTTCCTCAAACAAGGAATGTGGAGCAGGGTGGAGAAAGGGAAGAGATGGGGAAGTTATCGGAGAATGGAATGTGTGAGTCTTGATATTATTCCCATAATTTCAGT
The DNA here is from genome assembly GCF_964194155.1 of Cetorhinus maximus. Lineage (NCBI taxonomy): Eukaryota > Metazoa > Chordata > Chondrichthyes > Lamniformes > Cetorhinidae > Cetorhinus > Cetorhinus maximus. The sequence goes on from NC_135885.1 coordinate 5,881,214, forward strand.
GATCACTTTATGGGATAGACTGTCCCCAGAGCATTTACTGGGCCCCTGGATTACCAGTCCAGTGACATCCGAACATATGAAATAGGAGCAGAAGTAGGCCATTCGGCCCCTCAAGCCTGATCCTTCATTCAATAAGGTCATGGCTGATCTATTTGTGTTTTGAGTTCTACATTCCCATCTACTCCCAATAACCTTTGATTCCTTTTTTAAATTCATTCACGGGATGTGGGCTTTGCTGGCTGGGCCAGCGCTTATTGCCTATCACTAGTTGGTGAGCTGCCTAACAAGAATCTATTTACCTCTGCCTTAAAAATATTCAGTAACCCTGCCACCGGGGGAGAGAGTTCCAAAGTTGCACAACCCTATGAGAGAAAAAATTCTCCTCATCTCTGCCCTAAAACCACCCCTAATTTTAAAACAGTGCCCCCTAGTTCTGGACTCACCCACAAGAGGAAACATCCTTTCTACGTCCACCTTGTCAAGGCCGTTCAGGATCTTGTATACTTCAATCAAATCACCCCTCACTCTTCGAAACTCCAATGGAAACAAGCCCAGTCTGTCCAACTATTCCTCATAAGACAACCTGCTCAATCCAGGTATCAATCTAGTAAACCTCCTCTGAACTGTCTCTGACGCATTTACATCCTCCTTTATATAAGGAGACCAAAACTGCACACAGTGTTCAAGGTGCGGTCTCGCCAATGCCCTGTGTAACGTCGCTGTCTCCACCAGCCTATTCCCCTCCACCCCGCCCCCACTGATGTAGCAGTACCAAGGGTTAAGGACCCAGAACAGCAACTTGAGACATGCCCAGCTTGGTTTGCCCAGGCTGGAGAGTCACGTAAAGATGGCAGCCACCTGAACCGCTCCCGATACCAGTTACACGTGCCCTGGCTGCAATAAGTGGGCACTCTCTCTCAAGAGGTTGCTATTCGCCTCCCCCTTGGCAAATCTGAGGCTCTGAAAGGGAACCAATGACTGGAACAAACAAACAAGTGACATTCCAGTGGTGAGCTGTTGCTGTCTGGTTCCCATTTGCCTGGTCGGTTCGGGATGTCGGAGGTACAGTTATGGGAAGTGAAGTTTTTGCACAGCAAAACATATTGTACAAGTGGCTCATTGTACAGTAAAGGTTTGTTAAAGCTACTGTTAAAACACTAAAACTTTAAGAGAGTAATAGCGGGGGATTTCAATTACCCTGATATTAACTGGGATGCAGTCAGTGTGATTGTATTCAGGAGGAATTTTTTAACCAGCGTGCGGCAAGTCCAACAAGAGAGGACAGTTCTGGGTTCAGTTTTAGAGAACGAAGCTCGGTAGCTGGAAGGGGTATCAGCTGGGGAGCGCTTTGGTGGAAGTGGTCGTAATTCAGTTGGATTTAGAATAGTTTGTTTTGTATCTTCACACACGTCTTTTTCCCCTTTTCGGGGAATAGTGGGGAAGTGTTGGAAGGATCTGCAGATTGAGTAGCGACCTGTTGGCACAACATCATGAACACTTCTCCTATGGCCAAGCCCTGGGCTGGGGTTTCCCGGGCCCTTCGTGCCGGGATTCGGCGGCCTAGCCAAAAGTCCATTGACCATTGGCGTGACTGTTCGATCCCGGTAGCGGGGCTGGAAAATCCCACCCCCCGGAGTGGGACTTGAACCCAGAGCTTTTGGCTCAGAGGTTGAGGTGCTACAGACTGAGACACAAGACCTCCTATTTAGCGTAGTTATGAGAAAGGACAAAGATAAAGTTGAAGCCAAGATTCCAGAACCATAGAACCATAGAACACTAAAGCACAGAAAACAGGCCATTCGACCCTTCTAGTCTGTGCCGAAATATTATTCCGCTAATCCCATTGACCCAGTCCATAACCCTCCAGACCGCTTCCATCCATGTATCTATCCAATTTATTCTTAAAACTTAAGAGTGAGCCTGCATTTACCATGTCAGATGGCAGCTCGTTCCACACTCGCACCACTCTCTGAGTGAAGAAGTTCCCCCTAATGTTCCCCCTAAACCTTTTCCCTTTCACCCTAAATTCTAAGTTGGGGAAAGGCCAATTTTACTAAGCTGAGAAGCGATTTAGCAAAAGTGGACTGGCAACAGCTACGTGAGGGTAAATTGGTGTCAGGGCAAAGGGAGGCATTCGAGAAGGAGATTCGAGAGGTTTGGGATAAACATGTTCCTACAAAGAAAGAGGGTGGGACAGCCAAATCTAGAACCCCAGGATGACAAGGTGCCACGGGAGATAAGGCAAAAAAGGGAAGTTTATGTCAGACACAGAGAGTTTAATACTACAGAAAGCCGAGACCAGTGCAAAACCAGGGAAGTGAAATCAAAAGGGAAATTAGGAAAGCAAAGAGAGGGTATGAAAACATACCAGCAAATAAAATCAAGGGGAATCCAAAGATGCTTTAAAAGTTGATAATGAGCAAGACAATAAGGAAAGTAAGTGTAAGGGCCTTTTAGAGACCAAAAAGGGAGCCAATATGTGGAGGTAGAGAATGGGAGTAAGGTTTTTAATGAATACTTTGCAACTGTCTTTACAAAAGAGGGGGCTGATAATGCTGTCATGGTTAAGGGGGAAGAGTGTGAAACATTGGATGATTGGATATTGGAAGAGAGGAAGCATTAAAGGGTTTGTCAGCTTTGAAAGCAGGTAGATCGCCAGGGCCAGGTGAAATATATCCCTGGACAAAAACAGAAATACCTGTAAAAACTCAGCAGGTCTGGCAGCATCGGCGGAGAAGAGCAAAGTTGACGTTTCGAGTCCTCACGAGGACTCGAAACGTCAACTTTGCTCTTCTCCGCCGATGCTGCCAGACCTGCTGAGTTTTTACAGGTATTTCTGTTTTTGTTTTGGATTTCCAGCATCCGCAGTTTTTTGTTTTTATCTTTAGAAATATATCCCTGGTTGTTTTAACGAAAAGCAAGGGAGGAAACTGTGGAGGCTCTGACCATCCTATTTCAATCCTCTCTGGCTTCAGTAGTTGTCGGTCAGTTTGCTTAACTTCGGCTGTGGGCAATTTATTGGAGTCAATCCTGAGGGTCAGTATAAAATTTCATTTAGAAAAACCCAGGAAAGTCAACGTGGATTTGTTAAGGCAAAGTCATGTCGACAAGAATGGAAGTTTTTGAGGAGGTGACAAGTGACTTGTTGAGGGCAGTGCAGTGGATGTGATCTACCTGGATTTTAGCAAAGCTTGTGTGACATCCCACATGGGCAGGGCTGGTCAAAAATGTAAAAGCCCTTAGGACCCAAGGGCGAGTGACAAATTGAATCCAAAATTGGCTTAGAGGCAGGAAGCAAAGGGCAATGGTTGATGGGTGTTTTTTGCGATTGGAGGGCAGTTGTCAGCTCCGCGAGGATCAGTGATTAGCCCCTTGGGTTTTGTAGATAATAATAACGCTTTAGACTTGGGTGTAGGGGGCACGATAAAGAAGTTTACAAATGACACAGGGGAGGATATCTGCCGTCCTTACCAGGCGCGGCCTACATGTGACTCCAGACCCACAGCGATGTGGTTGACTCTTAACAGCCCTCTGAACTGGCCCAGCAAGCCGCTCAGTTCAAGGGCAATTAAGGATGGGTAACAAACCTTGTCCCCGATGCCCACCTCCCATGGAAGAGAGTAAAAGTGAATGAAGGCAGGGAGGTTATGCTAGAACTGTAAACAACACCAGTGAAACCACAGCTTGAGTGCTGCATCCAGTTCTGGTCACTACATTACCAGAAGGATGTGATTCAACTGGAGGGGGTTGTAAGGAGTTTTACGAGCTTGTTGTCAGGACTAGAAAATTGCAGCTATTAAGGAAAAATTGGATAGGCTGGGGTTGCCTTTCTTGGACAGAGGAAGCCGAGGGGTGACTTAATTGAGGTGAATAAAATAATGGGAAGCCTAGGTTGAGTAAATAGGGGTGACCCATTTCCCTTGGCAGAGCATAGATTTAATGTAAATGGTAGGAGGATTAGAAGGAAGAGGGGGAAATATTTTTTCACCCAGAGGGTGGTAGTGATCTGAGCACACTGTTTGAAAGAGTGGTAGAGTCAGAAACCCTCACCACATTTAAAAAGTACTTCGGTGTCTACTTGAAGAGCCAGGACCTGCAGGCCGACTGCAGGAAGGCGGGGTTAGGTGGGATAGCTCGCCATTGACTGGCACGTGCATGAATGGCCCAATGGCCTCCTCTGTGTCATAAATTTTGAATATGAAGACCCTTTGGTCTGAAATTGTGCAAGTCACAAGGAACCTTAATCAGGCTTTCGTAGAATCTCAGAATGATACCTCACAGGAGCAGGCCATTCAGCCCATCATGCCTGTGCCAGCCCTCTGAAAGAACTATTCAATTAGTTGCACTCCTCCCTGCTCTTTCCCCTTGGCCCAGAAACTTAGAGGGTTGATTAACCTTTCAAGGTAATCTTGTTGGTCAGTTGAGGATTTTAAGATAAGTGCCAAAAATATCCTTAGGGAAGATGAGAAGTTTTTTTTTTACACAGTGAGTGGTTGTGATCTGGAATGTGCTGCCTTAAAGGAGGCTGGAAGCATGTACAATAGTAACTTTTAAAAGCCAATTGGATAATTACTTGAAAAATGTGCTGACCTGATAGAACATCCTATGGTTGCACCTTTATAAAAATTATTATTCATTTACGGGATGTGGGTTTCGCTAGCTGGTCCAGCATTTATTGTCCATCCCTGATTGCCCCTTGAGAAGGTGGTGGTGAGCTGCCTTCTTGAACCGCTGCAGCCCATGTGGTGTAGGTACACCCACAGTGCTGTTAGGAAGGGAGTTCCAAGGATTTTGACCCATCGACAGTGAAGGAACGGCCAATATATTTCCAAGTCAGGATGGTGAGTGGCTAGGAGGGGAACTTCCAGGTTCCCATGTATCTGCTGCCCTTGTCCTTCTAGATGGTAGTGGTCGTGGGTTTGGAAGGTGCTGTCTAAGGAGCCGTGGTGAGTTTCTGTATCCCCATTGCCCCTCCTGTATCCCCATTGACCCTCCTATTTCTCCAATGCCCCACCTATGCTTACACCTAGAGCCTCTTCTATAATTGTCCACAATCTTTACCCCCTTGTTAATTTTTATATAGCCCACGATCGATTCTCTCCACCTCATCCTTAACTAATAGCTTTAACAAGTAAAATCCTGTTTTCAAGCATTAATTTTGGAACAGGATTTTAATGACAAAAACAAACATGAAAAGCAGATATTTATATTTGGTCACATACCTTGTGTGTCCTGTTGCAAAGCATAATTCATTCTGTTTCCACCCCCCCACCCCCAGCCCCAGTGCGCAGAAGAGATCAGAGTCCAAATCATCCCTCATTGTTCACGACCCACACACCACCTTCCAGATTGCTGACTCATGCTTCACTCCCCACTTTGAGCACACACACAGATTACCCAACCTTCACCGTGTTAGACGTTGTGAGTTTCCTTCCCCTGTCTTAGTATCCCAAGACGTGTGTGGGAACTAATGACACATCTGGTCAAGGGCCGGGGAAAACATGACAAGGGGGCAGGGAGGGGGGGATCCCGGGAGGGGGGGATCCCCTCCAAGTTAGCTTCTCTCCAGCACTTCCGATGAAGCACAACCTTCAGCCTTTCCTACGCTCTGGGTGTGCTTGTTGCCAGAGCTTGTCAGCAGCCCGAACCTACATGAGTGCAGTTGCTCAGAACCACCCCGCTACTCCCAAAATGTGAACCCAGATCTCCCCACAAATATTTTTTTAAAAATTCATTCACGTGATCTGGGCATTGCTGGCTAGGCCAGTATTTATTGCCCATCCCTAGTTGCCCTTGAGAAGTTGGTGGTGAGCTGCCTTCTTGAACCGCTGCAGTCCATGTGGTGTAGGAACACCCACAGTGCTGTTAGGGAGAGTTCTAGGATTTTGACCCAGCGACAGTGAAGGAACGGCCGATATATTTCCAAGTCAGGATGGCAAGTGGCTTGAAGGGGCACTTCCAGGTGGTGGTGTTCCTGTGTGTCTGTTGTACTTGTCCTTCTCGATGGTAGGTGCGGTCTAAGGAGCCTTGTTGAGTTTCTGCAGTGCATCTTGTAAATGGTACGCACTGAAGGCTGGCATCTGTGATACTGGGGACCTCAGGAGGAGGCCGAAGTGGATCATCCACCTGGCATTTCTGGCTGAAGATTGTTGCAAATGCCTTATCTGAAGTGCTGGGCTCCCACATCATTGAGGATGGGGATATTTGTGGAGCCTTCTCCTCCAATGAGTTGTTTAATTGTCCACCACCATTCACGACTTCAGAGCTGGTTGCAATGGTTGTCCTTCTTGTAACCTTTGACATGGTGGGCCATGTTCCTCTTCTCCAGTGCCTCTCCACTGTCATCCAGCTGGATGGGCCTGCTCTCACCTGGTTCCAACCTTATCAGCCTAATCGTAGCCTGAGAATCAATGGCCTCACTTCCCATTCATGGGAAGTTAGTTTTGGTGCTCCCCCAAGTTTTCATCCTTGGACCCTTCTATTTCTTATCTACATACTCCCCCTTTTTATTCCTTTATTCTTTCGTGGGATGTGGGCATTGTTGGCAAGGCTGGCATTTGTTGCATTTCTGAGTGGCAGTTCAGAGGCAACCAGGTAAGGACGGCAAATTTCCTTCTCTAAAGGACATTAGTGAACCTGATGGGTTTTTACAACAACTGATGATAGTTTAATGGTCACCTTTATATTCCAGATTTATTAATTGAATTTAAATTCCACCAGCTGTCACGGTGGGATTTAAACCCATGTCCCCGGAGCATTAGCCTGGGCCTCTGGATTACTGGTCTAGCGACGTCACCATCACAACACTGTCGCCCCTCGGCAACGTCATCCAAAAACTCAACTTCAGCTTCCACATGAGCGCTGACGACACCCACCTCCATCTCACCACCACCTCCCTCAACTCCTCCACTGTGGCCAAATGACCAGACTGTCTACCTGACATCCGGTACCGGATTAGCAGCAATTTCTTCCAGTTAAACATTGGGAAGAATGAAGCTGTTGTTTGCAGTCATTGCCGCAGGCTCTACTCCCTCTGCTCCTGATTCCATCTCCCCCTGTGGCAATGCCTGAGGCTGAACCAAACTTTGGTGCGACCTTGGTGTTAAGTTTGCCCTGAGATGAGCTTTCATCCTCCACTAAGACCCCCACCTATTGTGGCCTCCTCTCAGCCCTGTCTCAGCTCTCCTGCTGTTGAAACTCTCATTCATGCCTTTGCTGCCTCCGGACTTGACCACTCCAGTGCACTCTTGTCGGGCTACCACTCTCCGTAAACTTGAGATTATCCGAAGCTCTGCTGCCCCTGTCTCAACCGTGTCTTAAAAAGAACGTGCAGGGTTACGGGGATAAGGCAGGGGAGTGGGAGTAGGTAGAATGCTCTTCCAGAGAGTCAGTGCAGACTGGATGGGCTGAATGGCTTCCTTCTGCGTTGTAAAGATTCTATGATTCTGTGATCAAACATTGTTCGTTGATCACCCCCGTGCATGCTGAACTACACTGGCCGCTGGTTAAACAGGTGCCTCAATTTTAAAATTCTCATTTAACACACACTGCCAAACGCCTGATTACACTGCTCTGTCAAACACCATGAGCTAGCTCAATTGATCAGTGGGCTTGCGTTGCGGGGTACAAGTAGAGCCAGTGAAGCTTATGATGCGGAAGAAAGCCACTTGGCCCTGCGTGCCTGTGCTAGCCCTTTGCTAGAACAAAGAGGAGATGGTCTTTACCTCTTCTACTCCCCGTGTCCACTTGTATCATGCTCCAACCCTCTGTGTTAAAAAAAAATAAGTTCTCCAATAATCTCTCCTCATTTTCTTAGTGATAGCCACTGACTCCTCAATTTGACAAAAAAATCTCTCCCTCCAGACTCATAAAAACCAATCTCCTCTTAGCCATCTCCGATCCAGTGGAAATAGATCCAGTACCTTAAAAAGAAAGACTTGCATCTATACTTTCACAACATCCAAAAGTACCGCACAGGCAATGAAATGTTGTAATGTAGGAAATGTGGCAGCCAATTTTGTGCACAGCAAGCTCCCACAAACAGCATTGATATAATGACCGGATAACCTGTTTTAGCGGTGTTGATTGAGGAATAAAGATTGACCAGGAAGAACTTCCCCTGCTCTTCCTCAAAATAGTGGGATTTTTTGCATCAACCTGAGCGGTCCTTGATTCAGTGTCTGACCTGAAAGACAACACCTCTGACAGTACAGCACTTCCTCAGCTCTGCAACGGAGCATCAGCCCAGACTTTTGTGCTCAAGTTTTTTGAGTGGGACTTGAAGACATGATGTTCCGAAATAGCTCCTCATAACATATCCACTCCCAGCACAAGAACAAACAGAGATGGAGTGGGACTCGGCGTCAAGTGCCAAGTAGCTGATGCAAGTGCTCCCTTGATAAGTAATCTTATTCTTGTTTTCAGGAAAGAGGAAGAATGAACAGTAAACCAGATGTCTTGTTATTATTCTCCCTTAAAGAATTTATTCCTTTAGCTTTCAGTTTCTGCAACGATTGAAGTGTTATAGAAAACCACATGATTTATTGATTCGTCGGAACAGTGCACGGTAAGCAGGGTGCGAGGGCAGAGGATGTCAGCCTGGTAAAGGAATTTTCTCTGATTACCCACAGGAGGAAAAGATCATATCAAAAAGAAATTACAAGTGACATTCCTTTCTCAAGATGTATACAGTTAGTGAAGCAGAGTTTTGGTTTCACCGTAGATTAATGGTCCACGCACAATGATTGATGTTCCTTGGCTTCATTGGCTGAAGGAAACAATTTATAAAGCCATAAAAGAATAGAGCAGAGAAGGAGGCCATTCAGCCCATCCTGCCTGTACCAGCTCTTTGTAAGATCTCTCCAATTAGACCCACTCTTCTGATTTTTACCATACCCTTGCACTGTTTTTCCCTTTCAGGTTTGTATCTAACTCTCGTTTGATCCAAAGTGCATACCACACAATTCCACTTGTTGAACTCCATTTCCTGCAGTTTTGTCCATTCACTTAGTCTGTCTGTGTCCCTTTGTACCTTCATTATCCCCACTGCACTGTGCCTCCCAACATAATATTGACTGTAAACATAGAGATAGAACTCTCTATTCCTTCATCTTAGAGTGGTGAAACGTTGAGACGCTGATAGTTGGTGAATATTTCAAGTCCCACCATTTTGTGCTAACGATTCCTTATGTGGAACCTTATCAAATGCCTTCTGAAGCCCATATAGATATAGGAGCTTAGGAACAGGAGGAGGTGATCTAGCCCCTCAAGTCTCTTTCCCTACTCAGTGAGATCATGCCTGATCTGTGAACTAACTGCATCCAGCTGGCCGGCGATGACCTGGACCGTTCCTGTGCTGACGGTGAGGTCAGCGCTGCTCAACCAAGTGAGGATCCAGCAGTGCAACATCCATCAGATAACCATGCTGTGAGTGAGATCCCTTGTTCCTCAGTCCCCTGCCAGGCACTAATTATCCCTCCTTCCTTTTGCAGGCACATCTGGTAAGCAGCTGAGGGGGTCCATGAGCCAGGTCCTTGACTCGACCCTGAAGACACCTCAGAAGAAGAACCTGATGACGCTCTAATTGAAGACCCATCACAGCGCTCACCCACACCCTCCACCAGCACAGAGACACACACCTCGGTGGGACCTAGCTCTAGGGTAGCCTCGGGGTCACAATCTGGTGAGCACAGCACACTGTCTGATCCACAGCAGGCGGAGGCAGGAACTTCCCAGGTTTCCAGCGCTCGGAGAACTGCTGGAGGCCAGAAATCTGCTGAGTCTGAGTCAGATGAGGAGCCTCTGAACTTGGTCATGTCGTAGTTGCTGGAGCGGCAAAGGCAAGCTCGGGAACATCAGGGAGGGATGTCTGCTGCATTCCTCAGATTGCAAGGCATGATGGAGGAGTCCGTCTGCCTTCACTCTGAGGGGATAGCACTGGCACTCCAATGCACCGAGGTCAACATTGGTAGGATGGCAGTCACCATGGAGACCTTGGTCCAAGACATTGGTCCTGCACTGCTGCGCAGGCTGAACTCCATCGCTGACACCATAGTCAGCCTCTACTAGTGTCAATGCGAGAGGGGTGTGGGCAGCTGATCTCACTCCAGCTACTACCAGTCAGCCAGGGGCCCTTGGGCACCCATAGGGAGGAGGATCAGCAGGTGCGCACTCTGGGCCCATCCACCCAGGTGACTCCAGGAGTGTCCAGCCCATCTGAACCCCCTCTTCCTGTGACCCCAGCAGCTCCAGCTCCACAGGCCAGGGAGGGTGCCACTGCCACACAGCAGGATCCCGAAAGCAGGCCGGGGACCACCAGGTCTCAGCCCTCCAGAGGACGCCCGCCAAGGTCATCACAGACAGGGCGTCGCAGTCAGCAGGCTGCCCCCACCTCCGCTGTGGATGTCTGGGGAGCACCAGGATGTAGAAGCAGAGTTAGGAAGGTTAGGATGATACAGTTGCACAGCCTGGGCACGGGTGTTAATCACTTGTACTTAACGTTCACTGTTGAAAATAAACTCCCAAGGATGTCTCCCTGCCTGTGGTTCCTTGTTCTGATGAGCAGTGTTCTTGTCGCTCAGGAACCTTGGTTCCTGCACAAGATAAAGGCAGTCGTCTCAGTCCAGGGCCTCTTCCCTGTGCTTTGTGTAACCTTCAGAGTAAAGTGATGGTCCAGCCTCACACTCTCTGGACACATTACTGATGCCTGCACCTCGACGGTGCTGGTCATTGCCGCCAGAATGTAGTGGGCAGGCGGCACAGAGTTCCCTCATTCTCTCTGTGGGCTCTCAGCACCTTTAAGGTGGGGCTGGCCCTCATCTCTTCAGCATCTGTGACCAGTGGCACTGCGCTCCTGAAGGTGGTCAGGTGCTGAAGGTGGACAAAGGATCAGGTGCATTTAAGGTTTCATGGCTGTGTCTCTATGATGTGACCCAGATCACAGAGCACAAGCGAGCTGCCCTCAGCCAGACAGGAGTCAGACATTCACAGAGGCCATGTGAATATCTATGGAGTGTCCTTACTGCATATCATCATCATCCTCCACGAATCTTGCAGCTATGATGGCCTCCTGAGCGCTCCTGCCTTGTCCAGCCAGTGCGATGGCCTCATCGCCGGCATCCTTGCCTTCGAGGACCTCATCACCCACTGTCATCCCATTTTTTACCCTCCTCATTGGAGGAGACATCCAACTCCTCCATCTCCTCTTCAGCCAGGTCCTCCCCCCATTGCAGTGCCAGGTTGTGTACCGAGCAGCAAGCGTCGATGATGTGTGACACCCCCTGGGGTCTGTATTGCAGTCTCCACTGGACCTGTCGAGGCACCGGAACCTCATTTTCAAAATGCCTATCGTTTGCTCCACCAAAGTCCAGGTTGCACCATGAGCCTCGTTGTACCGTCTCTCTGCTGCAGTCTGAGGCCTCCACACGGGTGTCATCAGACACGTCCTCTGTGGGTGGCCCTTAACCCCGAGGAGCCAACCCTGCAGCCTCTCAGGACCCTGGAAGATGTCAGGGATCTGAGACCTGCTAAGGATGTAGAGTCATGGACGCTCCCTGGGAATTGTGCACAGGCCTGTAGGATGTGTTTGTGGTGGCCGCACATCAGCTGAACATTCAGCGAGTGGAAGCCCTTGTTGACCGCTTGTTGCCATGGAGATCTCAGCGCCCTGTGAGTGCAGTCGATGGCACTCTGCACCTGTGGGAAACCCGTGTTCTGGGCAAATCCCAGCGCTCTTGCTTCCTGGCTTTCCTGATCCCGGCTGAAATACATGAAGTTCTGTGTCTTCATGAAGATGGCGTCCATGACCTCCTGGATCCGCTTGTGTGTGGAGGTTTGTGAGATCCCGCACAGGCCTCCCTGTGGAGCCCTGGAAGGAGCCACTGGCATAAAAATTGAGCACCACGGTCACTTTCACAGCCACGGGCAGTGGATGCCCTCCATGTCCCTGTGGTGCCAATCCTGCAGCAGGTGGCAGATGTGACTGACCAGTTCCCTGGACATGCGCAGTCTTCAGTGACACTGGTTCTCAGTCGTCTGCAGGAATGACAGACACCGTCTATTGTCCAGGGTCTAGCGAAGTGTCTACGGGCAACGGCTCTCTGTGGATCTCCAGCTGCGTGTACAGCAGATCCTGCTGCCCCTTCATCTTGAGGGAGATTCTCCTCCCTTTGCCAAGCCAGGCACCTCCGCCGCTCTCTTCCTCTTCTTCTCTGCTCCCTGTCAGCCATGAGGCAGATCATAAATCACCAGACTCCATGATCCTGATGTTCTCCTCCAGCAGGATCAAAGAGAGAGACACGTGGATTAGCTTAGGTGTCCTAAGAACCTCTCTTGGTTAAGCCTGAAGGCCCCTTCACACATGCAGGAGAGTGCTGGCTCCCACTTGTCTGGCCAGTGTGTAGTGCGCTCAATGGCTGTCTGAAACCCCATCCACCTCCGCCCCACTCCACCTGACCGATTGGCAGCAGCTTTGCCCACTGGACTGCAGGCTGTGCCCTCAGCTCAGGCACAGGCAATCTCCTAACCCGCACTGCAAGGCTGCCCTGTTAGCTTGGACCATGGGGGAGACTGGTCCAAACCTGAATAAAGACATTGCAGGGGCTGTGAGCGTCTCCACCAGTGACTGCGCCATGTCCCCTTTCACAAGGGGATTGTACAACTTACCCAGTCGCCAATTGTTCTGCTGCCCCCTAAAACGCACATTAATTTACAGCCTGTGCCCGAGGGGTGAAAAGCTCTGGAGCATTTAGTAGCTCTTTCCTGCTTTTGCGTTTCTTGACTGGGCAGAAAAACATCACAGGCCCCGACCCAGAGCCGGTCAATGGAGCTGCAGCTGAACGGTCTCAGCTGGGGGAGAATGGTCACTTTTAACAAACTTTTCCAAATGCGTGGCCGCTTCCCTCACCAACAACCCCCTCCCCACCACCCTCCACCCCCCCCCCGCCCCCCCCCCCCCCCCGCCCCACCCCACCTCCCTGGCATGTGCTTGTGTACTCCCTTCAGTCTCCCCAACCCCCGCCTAACCTCGGCCTCGCCCACACTGGAGCCCTTTGCCCCGGCACCACACGGAGAGCCAGGCGGGAGAAAGTGACTTTGATCCTGCGAACGCGCGGCGCCTCTTCCTTGACGTCCTGCGGGCGATGCTGGCGAGGTTGTGTGCACCCACCTCTGAGTTCCCCTCGGAGTTCAGGTCGCCAGGTGCGTGCCTTTTGAAGGCAGTCGTGAAACGTGCCGTTCTGAAATCACATTGATGTGGGCGGTAAATTTAACGTTGGTTGGAGGGGGGTGGGGGGTGATTCCGGCGAGCGGGGCATATATTTAGATGCAAGTGTATTAACATCATGTTCCCAATGGACGACGGCAGCAAATGCGGCCCGTCACTGACGTGTGGAATGGACGATCGTAAACTGGTTTCACTGTGGCGTAAAACCGAATTTTGGCCATCTCGCCATGACGTCCAACGCCAAGAGGGCCAGAAAATTCAGGCCTATGTCTCCTAGTCCTCGACTCCCCAGCCAGTGAACATAGTTTCACTCCGTCATCGTGACACGCTCCTTTACCCACCAGGCTCTGATTTACGAGGATGTTCTCGGAAATATTTCCAAAATCGCTGCCAAGGTTTAGAGAAGCTGACCTTCATTTTAACTCAGTGACGGTTGCAGAGGCTGTGAAGGAGGAGCTCAGCCTACAATATATTTCAAAAATTGGAATGTTGCGCTGTCAAGCTGCTCCACAGAGGAATGGGGGAGGTTACAGAGATTAGTTTTTTTACTTTTCATTCATGGGTTATGGGTATTACCAGCTAGGCCAGAATTTATTTCCATGCGTAATTGCCCCAGAGAAGGTGGTGGTGAGCCGCCTTCTTGAACCGCTGCAGTCCCTGTGATGTAGGTGCTGTTAGGGAGGGAGTTCAAGGATCTTGATCCAGCGACAGTGAAGGAACGGCCGATATATTTCCAAGTCAGGATGGTGAGTGACTCGGAGGGGAACTTTCAGGTGGTGGTGTTCCTATCACCAACTATCTGCTGCCCTTGTCCTTCTAGGTGACAGAGGTCACGGGTTTGGAAGGTGCTGTTGAAGGAGCCTTGGTGAGTTGCTGCAGTGTTTCTTGTAGTTAGTACACACTGCTGCTACTGTGCGTCGATGGTGGAGGGAGTGAATGTTGAAGGTGGTGATTGGGGTACCGATCAAGCGGGCTGCTTTGTCCTGGATGATGTTGAGCTTCTTGAGTGTTGTGGAGCTACAATCATCCAGGCAAGTGGCGAGTATTCCATCACGCTCCTGACTTGTGGCTTGTAGATGGTGGACAGGCTTTGGGAAGTCAGGAGGTGAGTTTCTCTCTGCAAAATTCCCAGACTCTGACCTGCTCTTCTAGCCACAGGATTTATGTGGGGGATTCAGTGATGGTAATGCCATTGAGTGTCAAGGGAAATGGTCAGTTTATCTCTTGTTGGAGATGGTCATTGCCTGGCACTTGTGTGGCGTGAATGTTACTTGCCACTTTTCAGCCCAAGCCTAAAGGTTGCCCAGGTCTTGATGCGACTTTGTTATGTTCTACTATGGGGTCACTTTGCTTGCGAACCAGTTGCACGCTTACCTGTCGGCAGGTGAGTTGATGACAATATACGCCAGACACAGAGACCAATATGAAATGAAGCACATGGTCATGCCCTACGCTAGACTGACATTAACATGGTAGCCTGCGCTACACAGCTATTGGGTCTTTCAGTCACCTGGTCAATCAGCTCACATTCTCTTAAAGGTGTATTACACCTCAGATTACCACATCCCTCCCCCTTTACTTGAAAGTACATTTTACGATATATTAACTATTTATATAAATAAACTGTTTACAAATTCAGTCTCTCTGGAGGCTTTTTTAAACATGTCGACCGCCTTAGTTCTAGAGTTCGGATGGTTTATCTGAGGCCTCCCTCTCGGGAGTTATCTGTCCACTAGGCTCCCCAGTAGGAGTTTGCCTCTTCGACTCTCTCAGGCTCAACGGGTCCTACAGGTACTTCCAAAGCAAGAGGAGTTCCTTCTACCTGTGGTGTAGACACCAGCAGGAATGTTTGCATCCTCTTTCGGGCCCCAATCGCTTGCACTCCTGCTGCCCCTCCCCTCTGTCGGGCAGGTTCTGAGAATTAGGATGTTGGGCAAGGCTAAATTGAACACAAAATGATTAGCTTCCTGCTGTGTAAAAAAAAAAAAAATAATATTTCTGGCCTTGTTAGTAATTCTGCTTTTTCTTCCTATGTGTCTTCGTTTGATGGGTTTTCTTCTTGGCAGCGCTGACCTTTAACCTTGGCTTCCTCTTCGACATCCCTATTGGCCAGACTAGGCTCAGGTGTAAGCTCAGCTTGAGTGAACTCGGTGGTTGAGTCTTCCAGCATTTCGTCATCTGTCAGCTCCTTTGAAAACTCAGGAATCTCTATGTTTAAGGCCTCTTGGCTTCATCGCAGCTGATCCTTCAGCTCTTCCAGCTATTTTTAAAATATTTGTTAGTTGTTTCCTGGAAAATTGAGTATTGTGGTGCTTTCTTGGCTGATTGATTCCCCATCTCGGCCAGAGATATGCGGAATTCTTCCTGCTCTTCCCCTTTAATGATACAAATTGGGATCTAAGGGAATCCTGCAACACGCGAAAGTCCTTCAGCAGGTTTTCTTTTTCCTTTTGGAGGTTACTGACTTCAACTCCAACTCTGCCCTGAAGCACCACCTCTACGAGTTCCTTTTGTTGAGCCTTTACATGCTCCTGTTTCAAAACAGTAACCTTTCCTGCTTCTGACTGAGAGGAATCTCTCAAGGTTGATCGCTTCGAACCTGTTTCTTCTGAGGAGACTCGGTCCTCTGCCTGCTATCACTGTGATGGGTAGGTTGGCAGACTGGTTTCCATATTGTACTGGAACCTTGCAAATACCTTTTGCACGTATGCCTTCACCAGTATATGCCTTTAATCTAGCATCTGAGTTTTCCAGCTTTAGTGAGTGGCCTCCTCCATTCAGATAATTAAACGTCTGTTCCCCTATAACTGTTGTGGATGCTGCTGTATCTACCTCCATTTGAATGGGTTTTCTATTGACTTCTACTGTCGTGTAGATTGGCTCTGTTTTACCTTAAGTTGTGTAGCGAGTAAATGTCTGACTCTGCTTCCTCTGGTTCCTCCATTATATAAACTTTCACCACTTCTGCCTTTTTGTTTGGAATTTTGCCTTAAACTCCCTTTACAGTATCGCATTGCTATGGTTTTTCTAAATTGTCGTTCGTTTGCAGGCTGCATGGTTCCAGTTCTGCTATTTTTAATGTGGATTTTATCCGGTATACCATTGCTTTTTGCTGGTCTGTTAATGGTGGTTTTTTTTCCCGCCTTTCCCTGGAGCCCTGCGCTTCTGCGCCGTTTCTAGCCGGTGCCTCCCTCCCGACGTGAAGGACGGCGCCATTTTGTGCTCTCTTGATTTCTCCTGAATTCCTGACTGCGCTCCCCATTGCGAGCGCCAACTCCAGCACCTTGCTGAAGTCTAAATTTGTCTCTGACAACAACCTTTTTTGAATGGCGTCTTCGTTAATCCCACATACTAATCGGTCTCTTAACATGTCATTGATTGACGTCCCGGACTCTCAGTGCTCTGTCAGTTGTTTCGAAGCTGCTACATAGCAAGCGACTGTCTCTCCAGGGGCACGACACATTGAACTGAATTTAAAATGCTGCATTGTTACCGAGGGTTTCAGCTGAAAGTGGCTTTTCACAAGATTCACCAACTCATCAAAGCTCTTGGAATCTGGGGCATTAGGTGTCTTTAGACTACGAATTAGGCCGTATGTTTTACTGCCACATGTCAATAAGAGGATCGCTCGCCTCTTCTCCTCCCCCGATATGTCGTTGGCTAAAAAGAAAAATGCGAGGTGTTCAATATAATGTGACCAGTCACCGGCGGTCTGATCGAACGGCTCGATGCGGCCAAAATTGTGGCATACTGGAGGGAGATAACTTTGATGACTATAGTGAGGGCTGTACTTACAATCGGCCTGCAAGGCATGGTTGATTCAATACAGTTGAGTTTTTGCTGCTTTCCTTGGTATTACTGACTGGTCGTGTTTTGCCTCATCGCCAGTTGTTATGTTCTACTATGGGATTGCTTTGCTCGTGAACCGCTTGTGCGCTTATCTGTTGGCGGGTGAGTCGATTACAATATACTGCAGACGCAGAGACCAATATGAAATGAAGCGCATGCTGTTTATTTACATAGACAACAGAGCACTAACATAATGTGTGCTTCTCCAATCAGACCCTACTACAGACTAACCTTAACATGGTAGCCCGCGCTACACAGCTAGTTTTAAAAATTCATTCACAGGATGTGGGCTTCGCTGGCTGGGCCAGCATTTGTTGCCCATCCCTAGTTGCCCTTGAGAAGGTGGTGGTGAGCTGCCTTCTTGAACCGCTGCAGCCCATGTTCTGTAGGTACACCCCCAGTGCTGTTAGGGAGGGAGTTCCAGGATATTGGCCCAGTGACAGTGAAGGAACGGCGATATATTTCCAAATCAGGTTGGTGAGTGACTTAAAGGGGAATTCCCAGGTGGTGGTGTTCCCATCTATCTGCTGCCCTTGTCTTTCTAGATGGTAGTGGTCATAGATTTGGAAGGTGCTGTCCAAGGAGCCTTGGTGAATTCCTGCAGTGCATCTTGTAGATGGTACAGACTGTTGCTACTGTGTGTCAGTGGTGGAGGGAGTGAATGTTTGGGAATGTGGTGCCAATCAAGTGGGCTGCTTTGTCCTGGATGGTGTCAAGCTTCTTGAGTGTTGTTGGAGCTGCACTCATCCAGGCAAGTGGGGAGTATTCCATCACACTCCTGACTTGTGCCTTGTAGATGGTGGACAGGCTTTGGGGAGTCAGGAGGTGAGTTACTCCCCACAGGATTCCCAGCCTCTGACCTGCTCTTGTAGCCACAGTATTTATGTGGCTAGTCCAGTTCAGTTTCTGGTCAATGGTAACCCCCAGGATGTTGATAGTGGGGGATTCAGTGATGGTAATGCCATTGAACATCAAGGGATGATGGTTGGGTTCCCTCTTGTTGGAGATGGTCGTTGCCTGACCTGCTATTGGGTCTTATAGTCACCTGGTCAATCTGCTCACATTCTCTTAAAGGTGTATTACATCTCAGATTACCACAGGCTTGCTAGGCCATTTCAGGGGCAACACATTGCTGTGGATCTGGAATCACATGTAGACCAGGTTAGGTAAGGACGACAGATTGCTTCCCCCAAAAGGACATTAGTGAACCAGATGGGTTTTTAACAATAATCAACAGCAATTTTGTTGTTGCAAGTAGACTACCTTTTTAATCCCAGAATTATTAATTGGATTTAAATTCCACCAGCTGCCATGATGGGATTTGAACCCATGCTACTAAAGCATTTGCCTGGGCTGCTGGATTACTAGTCCAGCGACATTACCGCTGTACCACTACCTCCCCTAAAAATCAAAAATTTTGGGCCAAAATCCTGGAACTCCCTCCCTAACAGCACTGTGGGTGCACCTACACCACATGGACTGCAGCGATTCAAGAAGGCAGCTCACCCCCACCTTCTCAAGGGGCAATTAGGGATGGGCAATAAATGCTGGCCTGCATCCCATGAACAAATTATAAAAGGTCTTGCTGCATGTGGGCACAGAGTTCTTCAGTATCTGAGGAATCTGAGCAGTTTAGGAGGTACACCCCAAATCTATCCTAGCTGGGGCAGAGGTCAAACTCCATGCACTAATCTGATCCACTCTGCTGTCCAATCAACTGAGCCAACCAGCCTAGGAGTTCTAGTTGCCATGGTTTTTACATGCATTTTGTAGCCCAGAGCTATGGATAGTGATGTTAGGGGCTCCATTGTTTTTCCAATCACATGGTTGACGAAAAATCACTCCAGCTCTTACCACCTGCCATTGGCATGTGTTGGAAGGATTTGCAGGTTGATACTCAACTTGTTTGGCTGCATTCTGAATGCACCTTCCTTGGCTGTCAAGTCCTGGGGTGGGACTTGTACCCAGAGCTTCTGGTTCAGAGGCAGAGACATTACCCACTGAGCCACAGGACCTCCGTTCAAGTTGTTTCTTTTCAATTATTTATCCAGTTCCCTTTTGAATGTTAACTATTGAACCTGCTTCCATTTCCCTTTCAGACAATGTGTTCCAGATCACAACAATTGGCTGCATAAAATAATTCTCTCATCTCACCTCTGGATTTTAACAAATCATCCTAAATTTGTGTCACTCTGGTTATCGACCCTCCTGCCACTGGAAACCTTTTCTTCCCTCCTGCTCTGTTATAGCCCTCCATATGTTGGCATTTACCATCAAGGTGTGGATACACGAAGTAGGATCAGGAGAGAAGGTGGAGGGAGATCGGAATCAGTTGTTTAATGCAGAGATTTACTTTATGGGGCTGTTACTCTTGTTGTGTAGACAATTGCTAGAGTCATTTTCAGTAAATCAACAATCCACACACTACTAAAGGAGTTGGTAACCCTCTCTTTGGTTTGGAGATAGATCCTAGTAACTCTTTAATGGTTAATTCCCTTACTTCCCCTCTATTGTTCCCATGTCTAGGGACCTCTCTTAAAAAATAGAGAGGTTGACAACCGCCCATTTACATTCTTTCCACTTAAGGCGATTTGTAAGGAACTATTTTTGCATGAAAAGCAATCTCTTATTGGCTGGCAGTGATGATCAGAACCAACCAACTGGGCTGAATTAACACAAGTAAAAACCTCCTGCCTGGGATCACAGTACACGAATGCTGCTTAAACTGAGATGCATTAAAGGTTGCCAGAAATGCACTCCGCAAAAGAAGAAGTGTTTTTATAGTGTTTATCACAATAGTTTCATCCTCTTCTTCATGACAATTTCTTCCTTTCTCCCTGACCCTTGTGCCAGCTTAGCTCATTTCTGTCTTTGAATGATGGAATGTTGCATAAACAAGGCAAAACTCCCCAGAGTTTGTGCTGAGGCAGTGCCACCCTCCAGGCGAGATGTTAAACCAAAGCCTCTTCTACCTATCCTGGGGGAGCGGTGGGTAGAGGTTGGGGTGGTTGGTCTCAGGGTTGCAGATCACTGGTGGGGGAGCGGCGGGGTTTGGGGGGGTGGTGGTGAAGAAGAACAGGGCGTTCCCCTTTGTCCTGGTCAACAGCATCAGGAAGGATAGATTGACTGGCTGTTTACCTCTTAGCTGCCTGTCGGATTGTGATGTGTGTGCCGTACGGATCACTGGGTTTGCCAACAGAACACAGCGACTACCAGTGAGTACAGCACACTTGGGAGGAACAAGTGACTTTGGACCTGTGGTATCCACTGGGCATTTTCCTTGCCTTGTGTCTGGTTCATCCTATCACTTCTCTCCACTTGCCGACGCTCCTAAAAACCTAGCACTTTGAGCAATAGTCTGGTCACCCATCCTAATTTCTCATGTGGCTCGGTGTCAAATATTGTAGATCAAACGCTCCTGCGAAGTGCCTTTGGGCAATTTAATACTTTAAGGGCACTAAATAAATGCAGTGTTATATTGTTTTGACAGATCAGAGCAGGAGAGGAGTTTTTTTCAATCTGTTCTTTCATGGGGATGTGGGCGTTGCTGGTAAGGCCAGCATTTGGTCCCCATCCCTAATTGCCCTCAAGAGCAGTTAAGAGTCAACCCCATTGCTGTGGGCCTGGAGTCACGTGTGGGCCAGGCCCGGTAAGGACGGCAGATTTCCTTCCCTAAAGGGGCATTAGTGAACCAGATGGGTTTTTACGCCAATCGACAACAACTTGCTGGTCACCGTTACTGAGACTAGCTTTTAAAGTAATTGGTAGAAGGATTAGAGGGGAGTTGAGGAGTCATTTTCTTTTTACCCAGAGGGTTGTGGGGCTCTGAAACCCATTGCCTGAAAGCATGGTAGAGGCAGAAACCCACATCGCATTGCAAAAAACACTTGGATAGGCACCTGAAGTGCCATAACCTGCAGGGTCGTGGGCCAAGAGCTGGAAAGTGGGATTAGGCTGGATAGCTTTAGTTACAAGGTGCAATGTACAGGTACAATGGGCCGAATGGCCTCCTTCTGTGCTGTAAGTTTTCTATCTTTCTATTTTTCTACGACATAAAAATGTCAGAACTTCAGCCATATAAAGAGGTTTAGGGGCAACATGTTCAGAGAGGTAAGCATGAGGGAAGACATTAAAGGAGAAGAGAGGAGCAGAGGTGGGGAGGGAATCCAGAATTTAGGGCCCGGGTAGCTGAAGGCATGGCTGTCAGTGTTGAAGTGACTAAATTAGGGATGTGCAAGAGGCCAGAGCTGGACAGAAAAGGCCAGAACTGGAGGTGCGAAGAGACCTCAGAGGGTTGCGGAGCTGGAGGAGATTACAGAGATAGGGAAGGGGCACGAGGCCATGGAGGGCTTTGAAGACGAGGATTGGATTTTCAAAACTGAGTTATTTGTGAAGGAAAGAAAACATTATCCCTTCCATACACGCATGAGAGTTTGAGTGGTTTCCTATGTAAAAAATGTTCTATGGTGGTTGATCTCTATCCTGTGCAATGATGTAAAATGAATGATAATGAGCCAGTACCCCATTGAATGTGTCCTCTTTGGACCTTGTTGTGGTCACTTTGACAAACGGACCACAGGAGTCTCAGGTCCAGGTCACGATCGTTTATTCGAGCAATTGCAAGGGGAGAACCATCTCAATGCAGCTTGAGATAGCACTCTGCCAAATTACAAGTGTTCAACATATTTATACATTATTGGTCACGTACAAGAACAGTTTCCAGATTCCGATCTTGTCAACATATAGGTTTACATTAAACAGACATCTCTGGTAACAGGTACATGCATCATATGTCCCTATTTTTCACTTAGGCAGAGACCTTCCCTCCTTTCTAAGCTGGGACCATCTGTTCTTTCCCTATCTGCTGTAAACAGGCTCAATCTTAGTTGTTTTTTACAACCTAAGTCTCCAGTCTGACTCCCAGGGCCTTGCTGGTGATTGCAAACCCTGAGGGTGTACAAAGTTCGAGAGTGTATAAGGTTCCTCTGGTGCTTTTTCACAGTTTATGTACTTGTAGGCATTGGCTGCTTGGAGATTCCAACAGTATCATTCCCTTACAATAAATTCTTACTGTACCCCTTTATTCCCCCCTGACAGACCCCCCTTTTGGCCCTTGGCCTATCCCAAGGTAGCCAGCTACAGTGGTACTGTCCGTCCCTTTATGCACCGCGGCCCATTGATGCTGGCCAGTACATCCGGCTTTGGGTTGTGAAAGGTACCGTCAGACCACCTGTATCATCTGGCCCTTCAATTCAGGCCTCTGGCTTTGTAAATTCCTTCTCCACCTGTTAAAACTCCCCCAGCGCCACCTTTTATTTTTGTGACCTTCGAGTACGATGCAGCTGAAGTATAACTGGGGAGTGGGAGATAGTCCGAATCCAGGGGTGTATCTGTACGTTCAAGCCCCAGTTCCACAGGTCCTCCCACCATGTGGAAGAATCTATTTGTTCAATATTCGTCTTTAAGGCTCTAACCTGTTGCTGCAGTGTACAGTAAATTCTGTATATCTGCTGAGCCTGTCCCTGAATCGCGGTGAGATGCTCTGGTAATAGGGGAATTTCATAGGAGAACTGATTCAGATACTGTGTCAGGTTATCCTTAAGGTTTTCCTTGACCTGAATAGTAGTCGTTCCTCTCTTGTATATTTCAACCAGTTCCACTTTCCCCACCCTTGCTGGCGCCTGTCGGTGTAGGTACACTGAATGATTGTGGATGGGACATATCTGGTTACCCCC
This sequence comes from Cetorhinus maximus, assembly GCF_964194155.1. Taxonomy (NCBI): domain Eukaryota; kingdom Metazoa; phylum Chordata; class Chondrichthyes; order Lamniformes; family Cetorhinidae; genus Cetorhinus; species Cetorhinus maximus. The sequence goes on from NC_135885.1 coordinate 5,904,020, forward strand.
ATACTGGATTCTTTCCTGCCACGTGGTGATACAATATCTCCCATTCCCTGTATATGCAACATGGGTCGGCTCTTTTGCAGCCCATATAGTTTCTATTGTACAGTTTGCTTTTTTTTTTGTAAAAATATACTTTATTCATAAAAAATCTTCAATCACATTCAAAACCATTTCAAAAACAACATTACAAGGGTACAATCCAGGTTAAACTTTTACAAAATGTATCACCAGGTGCATCAGTACAAACAATATTACAATCATTTACAGCCTTTCATTTTGATCTGTACAGCCCGAGGGGCTCTAAACAGTTCCCAGTCTCTCGGTGCGCTGTGGTAGAAAGGTCTTAGACAGCGACCCTTCCCCATTGCGCCTTTGCGGCAGCTGCCCCAAGCTTTAGTGCGTCCCTCAGCACGTAGTCCTGGACTTTGGATTGTGCCAGTCCGCAACAATCGGTCGGGGACAACTCTTTGTGCTGGAAGACCAACAAGTTTCGGGCAGACCAAAGCGCATCTTTCACCGAGTTGATGATCCTCCAGCTGCAGTCGATGTTTGTCTCGGTGTGTGTCCCTGGGAACAGCCCGTAGAGCACAGAGTCCTGTGTCACAGAACTGCTCGGGATGAACCTCGACAGCAACCACTGCATCTCTCTCCAGACTTTCTTTGCAAAGGCACAATCCACAAGGAGGTGAACAACGGTCTCTTCCCCACCACAGCCACCTCGAGGGCAACGTGCAGAGGGGGTGAGACTCCTGGCGTGTAGGAAGGATCTGACGGGGAGGGCCTTTCTCACCACCAGCCAAGCTACGTCTTGGTGCTTGTTGGAAAGTTCTGGCGATGAGGCATTCTGCCAAATGACTTTGACAGTCTGCTCGGGGAACCATCCCACAGGGTCCACCCTCTCCTTTTCCCTCAGGGCCTCTAGGACGTTACGTGCTGACCACTGCCTGATGGACTTGTGGTCAAAGGTGTTTTTCTGCATAAATTTTTCCACCAGGGACAGGTGGTACGGCACGGTCCAACTACTTGGAGCGTTCCGCGGCAGCGTGGCCAGACCCATCCTTCGCAACACCGGGGACAGGTAGAACCTCAGCACGTAGTGACACTTGGTGTTTGCGTACTGAGGGTCTACGCACCGCTTGATGCAGCCACACACAAAGGTGGCCATCAGTATGAGGGCGATGTTGGGCACGTTTTTTCCCCCTTTATCTAGAGGCTTGTACATCGCGTCCCTGCAGACACGATCCATTTTCGACCTCCAGATAAAGCGGAAGATGGCTCGAGTGATCGCCATCGCGCAGGAGTGTGGAATGGGCCAGACCTGCGCCACGTACAGCAACAGCGAGAGTACCTCACACCTGATGACCAGGTTCTTACCCGCAATGGAGAGGGAGCGTCGCTCCCACATGCCCAGTTTCCTTTTCACCATAGCCACTCGCTCCTTCCAGTTTCTAACGCATGCCCCGGTCCCTCCGAACCATATCCCCAGCACCTTCAGGCCGTCAGCCCTGACAGTGAAGGGGACAAAGGATCGGTCAGCCCAGTTCCCAAAGAACATGGCCTCGCTCTTCCCACGATTTACCTTGGCTCCCGAGGCCAGTTCGAACTGGTCGCAGACGTGCATCAGTCTGCGCACCGACAGCGGATCCGAGCAGAAAACGGCGACGTCGTCCATGTACAGGGAGGCTTTTACCTGAGTGCCTCCACTGCCTGGGATCGTCACTCCTCTTATGCCCGGATCCTTCCTGATGGACTCGGCAAAGGGTTCTATGCAGCACACGAAAAGGACAGGCGAGAGAGGACAGCCCTGCCTGACTCCAGATTTAATCGGAAAGCTATCTGTTTCCCACCCATTGATTGAGACTGCGCTACTGATGTTAGTGTAGAGCAGTTGGATCCAATTTCGAATTCCCTCCCCAAAGCCCATTTTGGAGAGCACATCCCCCATGTAGGTGTGCGATATTCTGTCAAAGGCCTTCTCCTGATCCAAGCTGATGAGGCAGGTATCCACACCCCTGTCCTGTACATAGGCAATCGTATCCCTGAGCAGCGCCAGGCTGTCAGAGATCTTCCTGCCTGGCACAGAGCAGGTCTGGTCAGGGTGAATCACCAATTCCAGAGCGGATTTGACCCGGTTGGCGATGACCTTGGACAGAATCTTATAGTCCACATTCAACAGTGAAATGGGTCGCCAATTTCTAATTTCCTCCCTTTCCCCCTTGTGCTTGTAGATGAGGGTGATGATGCCTTTCCTCATGGATTCTGACATGCTGCCGGCCAGGAGCATACTCTCGTACACTTCTAGCAGGTCTGGGCCGATCAAGTCCCACAGAGCCGAATACAACTCCGCCGGCAGGCCGTCGCTTCCGGGGGTTTTACTCTTCTCGAAGGACTCGAGGGCCTTAGTCAGTTCGTCAGGAGTTAGCGGTTTGTCTAGGCTCTCCCGCGTACTGTGGTCTAAGACCTCCGTGATAGAGGACAGGAAGGACTGGGAGGCCGTGCTGTCCGTGGGCTTCACGTCATACAGTCCGGCATAAAAGGATTTGCTGATCCTCAGAATGTCGGACCGTGATGACTTTACTGAGCCGTCTTCTTCCTTCAGGCTGCTGATCACAGAGCGCTCTCTGTGTACCTTTTGGAAGAAGAAACGTGAGCACGTCTCATCCTGCTCCACGGAGCGGACTCTGGAACGGAAGATGATCTTGGAGGCCTCCGAGGCAAAGTGCGAGGCTTGCTGGCCCTTCACCTCTTGGAGCTCCTCCTTGACATCGACCCCCATCGACTGCAGCCGGAGCAGATTCTGCATCTTTTCCTGGAGTCGGGACATTTCCCTCTGTTCCTTTCTAGCTTTCTGGGTGCCTTTGCGGATGAAAAACCTCTTGATGCTTCCCTTGATCACTTCCCACCAGTGTGTCAGGGACTCAAAGAGGGGTTTCACGGTTCTCCAACCTTTGTAATCCCTCTTGAGCTCCTCAATGTTCTCTGGGGTCAGCAGTTGCACATTTAGCTTCCATGCCCCCCTGCCCACCCTCAGGTCTTCCTCCAAGTGGCAGTCCGCCAGTAGGAGGCAGTGGTCAGAGAAGAACACCGGCTTGACGTCGGTGGATCTGACTGTGAATGCACGGGACACAAACAGGAAGTCTATCCTGGAACGAATGGACCCGTCTGGCCGCGACCAGGTGTATCTACGCTGCGCTCCGTCTGCAGGGTTGCTGAAGACGTCGTGCAGCTTGGCATCCTTAACTGTTTCCATCAGGGATCTGGACGTAGCGTCCAATCTGCTTCCGGCCCTGCCGGATCGTCCAGCCGCATCGATGATGCAGTTGAAGTCCCCGCCCAGAATGACCGGCCTGGAGGTCGCCAGCAGCAGTGGGAGCTGCTGAAAAACCTCCAGCCGCTCAGCCCCTTGTGCCGGGCCATACACGTTAATTAACCGGAGTGGAGCGTTCTTGTACATTACGTCTGCTACGAGGAGTCGCCCGCCCACCACCTCCTTGACCTCGGAGACGGTGAAGTTGCCTCCCCGCAGCAGAATACCCAGGCCGGAGGAACGAGAGTCGTTTCCGCCCGACCAGATCGATGGCCCGTGGGACCACCATCGTGACCATTGCCTGTAGGAGCTGAGGTGCGGTATCGCACACTCCTGCAGAAACAACAGGTCAGCTTTGACCTTGGCTAGGTAGTCCAAGGTCGCAACACATCGCGTAGTAGATTTAATGCTACGCACATTTATGGATACAATCTTTAAACCCATTTTAAAGCATTTATTCTCCTACCAAACCCACTGTCTCTGAGAGTCCCAGACCTTTAGTCTGCTCCTTCATACCCGTAGTGAGCTCAAATTCCTTCACTTTGGATGGGCTGAGGTAGATCTCCTTGGCCGTGTTCTGCTCCGGTGGCATCTGGAGGTTCACGTAGAGAGCGGGTTTTGAGATGACCTTTGCTGGAGAAGCTTCTCCAAAACTCACCCCCTCTGGGGTGTTGCTGTTCCCGGCTTCCTGGAGCTGGGGTGCGATGATTGCCTCACTGCTCCCAGATTCCAGGGGCTGTGGTGCACTTGCCTCCTCAGGTTGCAGGCAAAGTTGGGGTGCGCTGGTCTCCTTGTTGTCTCCAATTTTCTGGAGCTCGGGTGTCTCGTCCTCCAACGCCCTGGAGCTTTGCCGCCTCTTCTGTCGGTGCCGCTCTGGCACTTCATCATCCGAAGAGCTGCTGCCCTTGTCATCCGTGTCGGATGGGAGACGCCTCTTGCCGCTTCTCTGGGAAACGCCTTTGCTTCTTCTTCGCTCCCTCTTACTTTTCTTGTTCTTCACCGTCCGCCACTCCCCCTGCTGCTTTTCCACTGCTGCCTCCTCCTCCATTGATTCGCTGTCCTGAGGACTGGGAGGTTCAGGGGGTAGTGCTGTTGATTGGCTCTCTGTTGCCTCGATCTCTTTCTCCACCTTGTCTCTCTCTGTGTCCTCCTTTGTCCCGTTGCGCTCCCTGGGGGCCTTGGTGGTTGGAGTGACACGAAACATTTCTTCTGCTTCCCCCTGGTCGGCTTTGGCTGCCTGTGCGTAAGTACGGCAGCGTTTGGGGCAGGTCCTGTAGAGGTGACTTGCCTCGCCACACAGGTTGCAGCACTTGGCCTGTTTGCAGTCTTTTGTCTGGTGCCCTTCCTGTTTGCAGATCTTGCAGAGGGAGGCGCTGCAGTTGGCCGCCACATGACCAGCCTTGCCGCATGAGCGACAATGCTTGGGTTGCCCAGCGTAGACCAGGTAGCCACGGTTTCCCCCGATTGCGAAACTGGAAGGAGGGTGGAAAATGGCTCCCTTACCATCGGTCTTTAGCGTGACCTTAAACAGGCGTTTGCCTGTCCAGATCCCCAAGTCGTCTCGAATCTCGGTGCCGCTCCCCACCTTATCGAAGTACCTGGTGAGGAAGGTGACCACGTCGGCGACAGGGACGAAGGGGTTGTACACATGCACCATCACCTCACGTTCCCGTTGCAACGGCAGAGAAAAGTGCGGCTCCGCCGTCAGGATCTTCATCTCCGGCAGGTCTCTCTTCTCCTCGAACACCCTCAGGAGCCGGACGCAGTCTGCCACCCGCTTGAACGTCACGTCAAAATAACCACCTTTGCGGGAGTCGTGCAGGGTGAAGATCTCCGTAGCTTGGAAGCCGCACGCCTTCAACAGGATCCTCCTGGTGAAGAAGCCCCGATCCATAGGTGATCCTCCTTCGCTGTGGTTCACCGTGACTCGGACGGTGATAGGTAATCCACGGTATGGATTTGGATTGCGATTGGTTATCGCCCTTCCATCCCGACCTTGCCTTGGCAGGACCATGGTGTCGCCCCTGCAACACTACACTTGATCTTAGCCAAAAGGCCGAGAAGCGATCTTCTGCTGCTTTAAATCCACACTTCGCTTCTTCCGTCTCATATATCGGATGTGCACATACTACTGCAGTGGCTTCTATGCTACACCCTTCTAATGTGGTGCTAACTATATTTCCTTCTATGTCTACTGCATATGGTGGAATATCGTGATACTTAATATAGTAATTCTCCCGTATAACCCCAATATTTTCTACTCTATGTAATGTCCTGCCAGGTGTTGACATAGGTATGACAGGTATTACTAACACAATGCCTATTAGCATATTATTATTTACTATACATTCAACATTCATTCTATATACACGTGTTAAACCTCTGAGCTGGCAACCGGTCAAGTCATGATCCTTATGTCGTGAAAAATTACATAAATGTTCATTAGTTACTCATAAAGGAACTACCCCTTCATTAATCTGTCTTAAATTCTCTTGGGCTTGTTCCAGTGCCCAAGATCCATAGGTGCTGCAAACATCATTTCTGCTCGCTTCGTCTGAAATATATTTCCCTATTTCAATCAGTTTGTTGATAGTCCCCGCGAGACTTTCGAGCACGGTAGCCAGGCTTTGGATTAACCGTGTCATGTCCTGGTCTGTATTTAATTGGGTGTTATGAATTCCCTGTCCCCGCTCTAGAATCTCCTTAAGCTTAAAGCTCAGGGTACAGACCTTCTGGTCAACAGTTGCCAGGTTCTGAATTAACCACTGATGTCCCTGTATTGAATATCATAGCGGCACTGTTTATCAGGCTGCGCTTAACGCGGTTCCCTCCCAAGCCTGATCACATCTCGCCGTCGAAGTGAGATGCTTCAGTCATCAGCTGGCCCATTAGAGCAGGAGGAACTTTGGGGCAATTCCGGATATGTTCAAGACTCTGGGTACCAGCTTGAGGTGTACATTATCATACAAAACTTCTGATTAACTAGTACCAAACCATTCATTGGTCCTGGATGCATAGTCGGACAAGGTGGGTCAGTCGGTGTGGTTTGAGGGACTTCAATTATCTACTTGGACTGTGAAAGTAGAGGTGGGAGGTGGCTGGATAGTGGCGGACCTCCCACGCCCAATCTGAAGCAAACCCTTACGAAAATTCGAAAGCACTTGTTCTCCTACTGTTAACATTTATCATTCCCCATTGCGTGTCACATTCGGCACTGTCCGTGCTGCACCAAAGTCCCTCCTGCGGTGCGGGATGAGCAGTGATGATCCCCGACCTTGTTGCCAGTACTGATACGCCCACGACCAGGATCGTAGATCTGTGAAGACATTAACATCAGCTCCCATTCTCCGGGTTACCGCTTGGTCAATTGTCATGTATCTTTAACTGCGTGTAATGCCTCCATTTACTTCCCGTTCTCATATCTACAAGTGCGCATGTATCACCTGTCATAATTACCTCGTATGGTCCATTGTTGCTCTTTGGATTTGCCTATTTCCATATCCTTACTCACCTGTTGGTCTCTGATTTTCTTCCTTAACTCATGTAATTGCTTATTTATTTCCCTCACATAGTCTCGCATCCTTCCTTTTAGTGGTCCTACATCTCCCGCTCCTTCTGTGATTCCCTCTGGTAACTGCATTGCTCTCCTTGTCATTATTTCAAATGGGGTGAACCCGGCGGTCCTGCTTGGGGTAGCCCCTAAAGTGCATCAGAATACTGGGCTGTTCCCCGTCTCTTGAATTGCTTTTCTGATTGATGTTTTTTTTTTAAAGTTCAGTTCATCCTTTCCACCATCCCCGAGCTCTGCGGCCGGTAGGGAATGTGGAATTTCTATTTATATCTAAATGTCTTTAATGACTCTTCCTGTGAAATGAGTTCCCTGATCTGAATCCATCTGCATGGGCCCCCTCCACTCCTTCCAGTCTACTGTCTCCTGCTGCTGCCCCACGTCAGACCTCAATTCCTTAAACTGCCTACACAGCTCTACAGTGCACCTTCTTATCCTGTCTTTCAATGGCTCAGTATCTTCACTTCCAGTGACGGTTCTCTCTGGGAGCTGCTTAACTGTCTGTCAACATAGTGTTAATCCTGTATCCATCTTGTGGTAAATTGTTGTTAAGTATTATTTCTCTGTACATTTCAATTCCTGAACTACAGATATAGTTTTACCTCTAAGTTTTTTTCCCCCTGACCATGATCATCCTAAGGTTCCCCTGATGTCAGTTTCTCTATTGTCTTGATCGTTTATAATGTTTCCTTGCTCTTTAGGCTGTATTAACTATTCCATGTCAATGAGGATCTCTGTCTCTAGATCTTTGCTTATCTCCCCCTGTGCGTTTCCAATGTCTCAGTTGATGGCCAGATTATCAAATTCACTTCCCTTAAAACAGTTTGTATATTGTGTCCTCTTTCCCTAACTCATTCTCCTACTTGCCTCACACCATTTTAAACATGCAACAGCTACCATCTTATCTTGTTCAGGTTGCCTGGAGAGACTTTAAAATAAATAAGATATTCTCATAACAGTTTTAAAAACAAAAATCAGGTATTGACATGTTTTGCTTCTTCATTTTCTTCTCAAACATTTTATTGTCTCAAAAGTAACCCACTAAATTGTGTCTGACCCGTTTCTTTTAGACTTATCCCAGATTCATTAGCTCGGCCAAAAATTGGATTTCTGCCAAACTTTGTCAAGGTCTTGGAGATTAACTTCATGTTTTGGGAACAGACTTACAAATACGGAAGCTTGCAGCATTTGAATCAGTGTCAATTGTTGTCAAACCTTTTAAAATGAAAATTCCCTTTTACGAACTTTATCACGAACCAAACCTCAAAATTTTAAACTTTGTAAGAAATGTAATTTATGCTATCAAAATTAAAACCACCTCTTTCTTATGTGTATTGATTTGTATCCAAGTTATAATTCCCATATGTTTATCGACACATTCTTTATCTTTGGATAGCATCCTCGTTATTCGAAGTAACCTATTACATTACACTGCACTTTACATCTCAAGATTGTCCCAAATTCAAATTACAGCGCTGTTGGGATGCAGATTTCCTTTCATAATTAATTCACCTCTTCATAAGAAACCCCCTTTTTATCCATTGGAACCACCTAGACCTTGTGTTTATGTCTTTTGGTTTTCCTAGAATCCCTTGAACTTCAGGTAATTTTTCCCTTCAGAATGTTAGAATACTAACTCGTATGAGTTAATGTAACTCGTATGTATCAATCCCAATCAGCTTGGAAGCTGGTGATGCTCGTCTGCAAAGGGGGTGGGTACAAAGGTTGGTTCATCTAACCCTGCTTAGCTTTATGATACCTTCAAATTGCCACCCTTTTTGCCAGAAATCTCAACTCAAACCTTATACTCAAAACTTTGGAATGTTTTAGTATACTTTTCCTTTAATCTAACCTGGGGCTTTCAACCCTAAAGTGCTGAACTGCACACACAGATGACAATTTACAGAAGAAAACACATTAAAGCTCACATACGAATGCTTCCTTGCACACAAACAAACATATATTTAGAAGTATGTATTTATATTCCTGTATCCTTAACTTAACGACTTATAACTCTCATATTCTAAATGAAACTTCAAATAGCAGTAGGGGAAATAATGGGATCTTGAAGACTCCACCTATAGGGACAATCAAACTGATGAAAGCTCACATTTCCCCTGCCTGTCAGTGCTTATTAACCCCCTAGGGGTTACGCCCCTTTTCTCTCTCTCTCTCTCTCTCTCTCCAGCACAAGCAGCTCTTGTAACTTAGATCAATTCATTTTTTTAAGTTACAGAAAATTGAGTAGTGGACCTTTCAGGCCTCAAACATCCTTCCACATTTTCAGGAAAATCTCGTCATCCCTCACGGGACATTATACTTCCCCAATTCGTCTCTCCCTCCCCCAAGGCTTCCTTGACTGCCCTCTCAAACTCCCTGTGCAGGGCTGTCGCCTTCTCCCGGTCCGGGACGTCCCCAGGTTTCGCCCAGTCTCCACTCCTAGACTGCAGGGGTAATCTTCCCCAAATATCCCCTGGGCACTTAGCCTTCACCAGTACGTGGGTATCAAAGGGGTGCATTGCATGGAAATCTTGCATTTCCCGCAGTTTGGTTCAAAAATCTGGGTTGCTATGCCGAGTTTTAAGACTCAGGAGTTCTTTAAACAAAACCTGTTTCTCCCCTGGGCTGAATGGTACTTGCTTAACTTTCTCCGTAACCCTCTCAATCTCTTCATCCTCCCTCTGTTCCTCAGCCCTCTTTCTCCCTTCGGGTTTCAATTTGCCTTTCCTGACTTTACTTTTCCTAATAGTTACTGCCACAGGGGCCGTGGGATTCAACGGGCACAGTGGGGGCGGTTGGTTCATATGAGGGTGGTTTTGTCCCGACTCCATCATAGGTTTCTCCTTCGGAGCTCTCCTCCTCTTGATCAGTGTCACTACAAGCTGCCGCCACTGCTCTGATCTGTCCTGGATCTGACTTTGTCTCTCTCTCTCTCTAATGGACTGGAACTTAGTATTAACCCGTCTACACAACTGCAGGTACAAGATAATAATAACCGTCACCCCTTTCTTTTCCTTATCCTTTTTCTGTTCTATCCACCACTGTTTTTGTTCTCTGGGGGTTCCCTGTGGGTTCCACACCTCCTTCTGCATTTTAGTGATTAGTTTTGACTGTTGTTCCGCAATGAACCTGGTAATGGAGTCAGCGGTTCCCCAGTCCAGTTCCATAGCGCTATTCTGTTTCCCTGATGGCCTCTGTTCTTATTCCCGTCTATCTCTGCGCGGTACGTTCGCACGGCCCTAAAAACTTAGTCACTTGCGGTATGTGCGGTTTCACTTATTGCACTGGGGTCTGGCCTTCCTGCGTGGCTTCCGATATGGTTATGTTTCAAACCGTAACCACGCCAGCACGGCTCCGCCTCCTCTTTTCGGTAATGGTCTGTCCTTCCCTGCGCGGCTTTGGCCCCGTTAGCCCACCTGCACAGCTCCGCCTCTTACCCCTGGCACCTCCTCTCTCCTGTCCTGAGTCCTTCTCCCGATTCTTTGATACTTGACCGGACCGTTCTCGGGTAGGCCAACTGCGCTAACTACAGGTGGTAAATGAATATACTCACCCAGTTTGCAGAGCCGTCCTGAGGATCCGATCTAAGTATCCTGCCGGCTATGCCAAACTGTTGTGGTCACTTTGACAAACGGACCACAGGAGTCTCATGTCCAGGTCACGATCGTTTATTCGAGCAATTGCAAGGGGAGAACCATCTCAATGCAGCTTGAGATAGCACTCTGCTAAATTACAAGTGTTCAACATATTTATACATTATTGGTCACGTACAAGAACAGTTTTCAGATTCCGATCTTGTCAACATATAGGTTTACATTAAACAGACATCTCTGGTAACAGGTACATGCACCATATGTCCCAATTTTTCACCCAGGCAGAGATCTTCCCTCCTTTCTAAGCTGGGACCATCTGTTCTTTCCCTATCTGCTGTAAACAGGCTCAATCATAGTTGTTTTTTACAACCTCAGTCTCCAGTCTGACTCCCTGGGCCTTGCTGGTGATTGCAAACCCTGAGGGTGTACAAAGTTCGAGAGCGTATAAGGTTCATCTGGTGCTTTTTCACAGTTTATGTACTTGTAGGCATTGGCTGCTTGGAGATTCCAACAGTATCATTCCCTTACAATAAATTCTTACTGTACCCCTTTAATCCCCCCTAACAGAACTGCTCTCTCATGAGGACGTATAAGTACCAGGGTCTATTTCAAAGAAGAACAGGGGAGTTCTCCCCAGTATCCTGGTCAATATTTATCCCTCAACCAACATCACTCCATGATGCAATCATTCATCTCATTGCTATTTGTGGGAGCTTGCTGTGCACAATTTTGTCTATCCCGTTCCCTACATTACAGCAGTGACTACACTGCTTAATTGGCTGAAAAGGGCTTTGGGCCAAACTGTGGCCGGGAAAGGCGCTATAGCAACACAAGCCCCTCTTTGTTAAAAAACTGTTCTCATTGAGGATCACAGCTCAAGGAAGCTGGACTGCCATCAGTTCCAAGTGTTTTGGAACTCCAGACAGAATGTGAACTATGCACGTATTCTAAACTGTGTACAGTTTGTAAGGATGAAGTGTTAGCCTGCCAATTTTCTCCCTCTCCTCTCCTGCCTTGACTTCTGCTTGGGCCTGATTCCATGTCACCACCTGTCCCTTCAGAATATTTTCCAAATGATTATTCTTCTCGTGGGAACCTAGACACATCACCAAGATATTTGCTTGGGTGGGGGATGAGTGCCAATTTATTGACATCAGTAGGGGGGGTGGTGTGTGTGTGTGGCATAGTGGTAATGTCACTAGCCTAGTAGCCCTGAAGGTCCCAGGCTAATGCTCTGGGGATACAGGTTCAAATCCCATCATGGTAGCTGGTGGAGTTTGAAGGTAATGAATAAATTTGGAAGGCAATACTGGAAAAATGCAGCAGGTTTGCCAGCATCTGTGGAGGGAGACACAGGGTTTAACATTTTGAGTCCCTATGACCCCTCTTCAGAGACTCGTAAATGTTAACTCTTTATTTCAGATTTTCCAGCATCCACAGTATTTTGTTTTTATCTTAGTGGAATAAAAAGCCAAGTCTCAGTAACGGTGACCATGAAACCCTCATGAGTGTTGTAAAGACCCACTTGGCTCACAAAAATACCCTTTAGGGGAGGAAATCTGCCATCCTTACCTGGTCTGACCCACAGCAATGTGGTTGGCTCTGAAATGTTCAGTTCAAAGGCAATCAGGGATGGGTAGCGGATGCTGGTTTTGTCAGCGACACCGTCATCCCACGAAAGAATAAATAAAAAAAATAGTCACAGACCCCCCTTCTGGCAATGGGAAGCCTTGATGCTGCTTTTTTAGCCTGTCACGAATCAACCGGTCACACACCCACAATCAAACAACTAACCCGAGTGACACCTGGAATCTATCCCCCCCCCTCTTTCTTTTTTCCGGTAATTTTCCACAACAGCCAGTAAGTGGCTTGAGGGAGGGCTTTTGAGCCACTGAAACAGAAACATGGGCAGGGTTTGGGGTTTTGGGTTGGAACCCTGATGTCGGGGTCAAGTAGAGGTCAGGACACCGCACCATGAAGGAAACAATCACCCAGCCGTGACTTTCCCCAGATTGGCCAGTTAATAACCAGAAGGTGGGTTCACCATCCAATTTAGGCCATCAAGAATCTTCAAAGAAGGTTCCCTCGGCTGATTCCTGGGATGAAGGGGTTTGTCTCGTGAGGAAAGGTTGAGCAGGTTGGGCCTACACTCATTGGAGTTTAGAAGAATGAGAGGGGCTATGGGCCAACTGCTGGTAAATGGGATTAGGTAGGTAGGTAGGTCAGGTGTTTCTCACGTGTCAGTGCAGACTCGATGGGCTGAAGGGCCTCTTCTGCACTCTGTGATTCTGTGATCTTATTGAAACATGTAAGATTCTGAGGCGGCTTGACAGGGTGGATGCTGAGAGGAAGTTTCCCTTTATGGGGGAATCTAGAACCAAGGGGACACAGTTTCAAAGTAAGGAGTCTCCCATTTAAGATGGAGATGAGGAGGAACTTCTTCTATCAGAGGGTCTTTGGAATTCTCTACCCCCAGAGAGTAGTGGAGGCTGGGTCATTGAATATATTCAAGGCTGGTTTACTTAGATTTTTGATCGACGAGGGAGTCAAGGGTTTTGGGGGACAGGCAGGAAAGTGGATTTGAGACCACAATCAGATCAGCCATGATCATGTTGACTACCGAAGCAGGCTCAAGGGGCCAAATAGCCTATTGCTGCTCCTAGTTTAATATTCTTAAGCATGTTCCCAAGCTTGAAAGCCAATAAGAGGCTCTCCAGTTTGGAAGAAGCAGCTGCCTACAGTTCAGGTAAGAGAGAGAGAGAGGGGGCACGTCTATCTTGAGGTACCCTCACTGTAACACTGTAACAAAATGGCTCAGTCGCTAGGCCAGCGTTGTGGTGGGGGTGCGCATCCACAGGACAGCTGAGGCTGCAACTGTGGAAAGCCGGGCAATATGTTCCTCAAAGCCTGCCCAGAGCATCACCCCCATCCCCACCCCCACCGCCACACCCCGCACCATAGCTCCCAATGCTTTTCCACTGGAGTTTAGAAGAGTGAGGGGTGATTTGATTGAAGTATACAAGATCCTGAATGGCCTTGACAAGGTGGACTGGAAAGGATGTTTCCTCTTGTGGGTGAGTCCAGAACTTGGGGGGCACTGTTTTAAAATTAGGGGTCGCCCTTTTAGGACAGAGATGAGGAGAACTTTTTTTTCTCTCAGAGGGTTGTGCGACTTTGGAACTCTCTGCCTCAGAAGGTGGTGGAGGCGGGGCCATTGAATATTTTTAAGGCAGAGGTGGGTAGATTCTTGTTAGGCAAGGGAGTCGAAGGCTATCAGGGTTAGATGGGAATGTTGAAATCGAAACACAAGAAGATCAGCCACGATCTTATTGAATGGCGGAGCAGGCTCGAGAGGCCGAATGGTCTACTCCTGTTCCTATTTCTTACGTCCTTGTGTTCTTACGTTCAGTCAGCCTCTGTTCAATGGCCAAATATAGATGCCGACATCACCTTCCAAACTAGTGACCTCTACCACCTAACAAATGTTGGCTTAGCCAACAACATCCACACCCCATGAAAGAATAATAAAAAACAATTAAGGCCAAGGGGACTTGGCCTGGTGACGGATGGTGCCGGCAAACCGGCCTACCAGCTGGAGGCGTGAATTTTCACATCCATTGCCCCCGGCTGGGGGAAAGAATTCTGCCCGTGGAATTCTAGCCAGGCTTAATTCCACACTGCAATCTCACCTCAACCACCCTTTGCTCCTGTCATCCAGTCTCATCTTTTTGAAAGGCTCCCAGACTGGATCAGGGAATGTGTGAAATGCCCCTGTCAACCCCAGGGACCCGAATCTTCTGAATAGCTTTTAACACTAGTAATGGGGACTTTGCTATATATATATACACATTAGCTTTCCTTTGATATTGGCGTAAGCGCATTAATGGCCCTGCGTTAGACTAATTAAAATATTGCTTTACAGCCATTTCCCAGCCCTCAGTTCATGAACACAACACCCAAAACTCGGGGTCACTGTTTATAAATAAGGGGTCTCCCATCTAGGACAGAGATGAGAAATTTTTTCTCTCGGGGGGGGGTCATGAGTCTATGGAACTCTCTTCCCTAGAGGGTGATGGAGGCAGGGTCATTGAATATTTTTAAGGCAGGGGTAGGTAGATTCTTGACTAACAAGGGAGCCAAAGGTTGTCAGGGGTAGGCTGGATTGTGGTATTCAGGCCACGCTCAGGTCAGCCATGGTTTTATTGAATTGCGAGCAGGCCCAAGCAGTTGAAATGGCCTATTCCTAACTCGTATGTCTACATGCACGTATGTAGCAATAACTTGCATTTAAATAGCATCTTTGATGGAGTAAAATGTCCCAAGGTGCTTCACAGTGGCCATTAGCAAACAAAATTTGACACTGAGCCAGGTAATGAAATTCTAGGACAAGTTATTAAAAAAACCCAGTCAGAGGGGTAGGTTTTAGCTTTTGGTCACCAAGGAACACCACACTTGGTCCCCTTGGCCTTTTGGTCCCTTGAAGTCAATGCCCTTCTATGTAACACAATCGTAATTAGAAGGTTCAGATTCTTCCGTAGCCTTGCTCTCTCCTCCCTGTTTCCGTCGCTCCCTCCAGCACTGCAACCTGCCAAGAAACCCGTGTTCCTCAAAACCTGGCCTCTTGTGCATGCCCCAACTACTTTTGCCCCACCATTTCTGGCTGTGCCTTCAGCTGCCCGGGTCCTAAGATCTGGAATTCACTCCCTGAGCCTTTCTCTCTAACTTTAAGATGCTCCTTAAAATCCACCTCTTTGATCAAGTTGTCCTAATATCTCTTTACGTGGCTCGGTGTAAAATTTTGTAGGATTCTGCTCCTGCGAAGTGCCTTGGGATGTTTGACTGTGTCAAAGGCGCTATACAAATGCAAGTTGGTGCCGTCGGCTAATTAGGCCGAACTGAAGGATGAGCTTGTGGACAAAATAAAAAATGCAAAAAGCAATAACAAGCTTTAAAATGAAATAATTGATTTCCATCTGTTGGGTTTTAGAGAACCAAGTGGAATTTTCCAAAAGGAAGTAAGCGAGATTAATGTTAGCTGCACGACTGTCAATTCCTACAGTCTCCAGTTCTGGTTTCACAAGGGCCGAAGATATTTACCCTCACGCTATAGCTGTTAGCTAAAGAAATCTGTACTGACCTCGAGCTATAGGAGTTAGCGTTGTTTGCCAAAGAATAATTATTCTCACCATATCCAGTCAATGACTCTTGGTCCCTTGAAGTCAATGCCCCTCCATGTAACATAATCATAATTAAAAGATTCAGAGCAGCACAGATGAAAGGCTTGCCCTTTGGCACATCTCCATGCATTTCCCCTTTAGACGATGGACCCGCAGCAAGTAGCCCATTTAGCTGGGGGGGAGGGGGTCTTCACTTGGTGCACCTTATCCAATGGATGTGAAGGCCAATCCTTGAGGGGCAGGCTCTGCCCCAAACACCGCATGTGAAGCCGTCAAATGACATTGTGCGCTGTTGTTTTTTTTAGTGTTGCCACCTGTTGCCAAGCTACTGTAGCCACTGGGTGTCATGGTGGGGCAGGCAGCCCACGGAAGGTGCTGCCATTTCCCCTTGTTCACCAGCTAGTGACTCCCAGGTACGATCGTCGATGTTTAGGGCCCTCATGTCACGCTGGTAACCATCCCTGAGGCGGAGCCTTGGACATCCCACTGGCTGCCTGGCTCCAGCCACATCACCGTGCAGAAGCTCTTTGAGTTTTTAAAATTTATTCGTCCATTCAAGGGATGTGGGTGTCGTTTGCTGGACCAGCATTTATTGCCCATCCCTAGTTGCCCTTGAGAAGGTGGTGGTGAGCTGCCTTTTTGAACTGCAGCAGTCCATGTGGTGTAGGTACACCCACAGTGCTGTTAGGGAGAGAGTTCCAGGATTTTGACCCAGCGACAGTGAAGGAACGGCCGATATATTTCCAAGTCAGGATGGTGAGTGGCTTGGGAGGGAAATTGCAGGTGGTGGTCTATCTGCTGCCCTTGTCCTTCTAGATGGTGGCAGTCGTGGGTTTGGAAGGTGCTGCTGAAGAAAGGGTATGTTATCCAACAAATAAATATGGAAAAGGATACTTATTGGAAATACACATAGACCTCTGCCTTATGATAACAGGATATGGTGAAATTGGTGCAGGCCTTTAAACCATGACCTGTTAAGGAGATTAACGTCTCTGTAATAGCTCAAACACTGAGTTGAATAAAACTAGCAATGTTCATTTAAACTTTCACCAAATTCCTAACTCCTCCAAAAGAGGCAGCACAGGTGAGGTGAGCTGGATTGTCTCCTGCAGTAAGACTAAAACTGCCAATGGGCCTGATTTTCACGTAGAGCAGTTCCTTGTTTTCTCAGCATAGCTTTTGACTCTTCGCTTCCATTTAGCTTCTTCACCTGGTTTCGTGTAACAGGTTTAAAACTTGACATGAAACTTGTCTTTTCCCTTTCCCGTCGCTGGCGTATATAATTCAAAAGGCCCAGCAAATTGTTCACTGCTTTTAGCTTCACTAACATAGAAGGAGTACAAGACTTCATATGAAAGTGAAGAAATTGGACCTCATGGTAAAGAACCCTGAGAAAAATGGAGTGGATTGTCAATGTGTCCCCTGAGTGCAAAATTGGAATCAGTCGCAATGAAATTCGGGTGGCTGCTCGATATTAACAGCTTTACTCCTTGTCTCACGAGTTGAACATCAACCCAATACAAGATCATAAGAAATAAGAGCAGGACTCGGCCATGTCGTCCCTCAGGCCTATTTTGCCCTTCAATAAGATCGTGGCTGATCTTCTACCTCTAGTTTCCTGCACTATTCTGATAACCCTTAATTCCCTTAGTATCCAAAAATCTGTTAACTATACTCAATGACTGAGAACCCATAGCCCTCTGGGGGGTGGGGTAGAGAATTCTAAAGATCCACAACACCTGAGTGAAGAAATTTCTCCTCGTCTCAGACTGAAATGGCTGATGCTTTATCTTGAAACGATGGGCAGGATGTTGCTGTCGGCGTGGGCGGGCGGGCCCGACATCATCGCGTGTCATTGCGATATTCCGTTCATCGGGCGCGCGCTGGAGGTGGCAGGGTGCCCGCCGAACTGTCAACGGCCTAGTAAGGCCATTAACTAAACAATTGAAGTTGTTAAGAACACTGTCCGTCCAACCTTCAGGTTGCCGGGCAGGCAAAGAGCCCAAACAGCCTTCGCGTTTTTCAGGAAACCTCATCCGTGGGCGGGTTGAGGTTTCCTGAAGCTTGTATAAAATAAATAAATCATTCTCTCTTGACTTCACAAACATGTCCTAGCTCATGTGACACTGTCACATGAGGGGGCATGTTTAAATAATTTTTTTACTTTATCATTTAAAAACTTCTATTACCTGCTTAATCTCTCTCTGAGGCAGCTCCGTGCCTCAGGGAGATTTCTGCGCCCTTTCGCGCGCATGCGCAGGCCCCTCCTCCCCCCCCCGCACCGCACAGGTAGTGCTATCGGCCGTGAGTTACACTGGGCGGGCCTTAATTTACCCGCCCGCGTAAAATGGCGGCGCGCGGCTGCTCGTGGGCGGCGATCGGCACCGCGCCCGCCTCTGCCTGCTCCCTTCCAGCCCGCCAGACAGAGGTAAGGTTCTACCCTATGCACCCATGTTCTGGATTCCGCATCCAGGAAAACAGTCTCCCAAAACCTGTCCTGTCAAGCCCTCTATGAATTCTGTACATTTCAGTGAAATCACCACTCGTTTTTCTCAACTACATTCTACACTCAATCTCTCCTCATGGGACACCTCATCACCCCAGGAATCAATCTAGTGAATCTACATTGCATCCTTTCTATCCTTCCTTAGGCAAGGAGACCAGAACTGTACACAGTACTCCATGTGTGGTCTCAGCAAAAACCTATATAATTTCAGCAATCACTTGACAACCAATCAGCACTCTCTTCACAAACAGTATAAATTGTTGTTTCCCCTTATATTGGTATTCTTGTGAAGTATCCTGATGAGTGCAAGACGAAAAGCTTTGACATCTCTTTTTCCTCAGTAATACACAAGTTCTATGCTACCAAACAACTATTTCAGCAGCAATAAGCAACTATTTCTTATATTCCAAACCCCTTACAATAAAGGTTATCGTACTATTTGCCTTCCTCATTGCTTGCTTTCCTGCATGGTTTTGTCATCCCTATACAAGGGACACCCAAATCCTCAGAATCCAAGTCTTTACTAGCCTCTCACCATTTTAGAAACTGTTCCGTTTCTCTAATCTTCCTATGAAAGTGGATAATTTCACATTTTTCCACATTGCCACCTTCTTGTCCACTCACTGTTCTATGTCCCTTTGTAGCCTCTTTACATCCCCCTCTCAGTTTACTTCCTAAACTGGCTTTGTACTCTCATTATATGACAGCTAATTCAAGAATATTGAGGATACTTGTTCTACATTTCATCAGAAAGTGTTTGCCACATTCTATTGTCCCGTGAGCTATAGGGCTGAGACACAAGGCCTTGGGTTAGAGTGAATCAACTGATCCAAGCACCATTGGATGTATGGGAAGCATTATGGTTAGATGTCTGGCATTTTAAAAAATGCTTTTTTAAAAAAAATTCATTCACGGGATGTGGGCTTCGTTGGCTGGGCCAACATTTATTGCCCATCCCTAGTTGCCCTTGAGAAGGTGGTGGTGAGCTGCCTTCTTGAACCGCTGCAGTCCATGTGGTGTAGGTACACCCACGGTGCCGTTAGGGAGGGAGTTCCAGGATTTGGACCCTGCGACAGTGAAGGAACGGTGATATATTTCCAAGTCAGGATGGTGAGTGACTTGGAGGGGAACTTCCAGGTGGTGGTGTTCCCATGTGTCTGCTGCCCTTGTCCTTCCAGATGGTAGAGGTCGTGCGTTTGGAAGATGCTGTTGAAGGAGCCTTAGTGAGTTGCTGCAGTGCACCTTGTAGATGGTACACACACTGCTGCTACTGTGCATCGGTGGTGGAGAGAGTGAATGTTTGTGGATGGGGTGCCAATCAAGCGGGGCTGCTTTATCCTGAATGGTGTCAAGCTTCTTGAGTGTTGTGGGAGCTGCACTCATCCAGGCAAGTGGAGAGTATTCCATCACACTCCTGACTTGTGCCTTGTAGATGGTGGACAGGCTACAAGGGTAGAAGTGACATTATTTCAATTGTCCCTTCTTGAACATTGAGCAAGGTTGGTGTGTCCTGAGCATGAAGACATGGGGTGTATCACAGTCAGGAACAACTCTGTCCATGTCTGATATTCACTCTCCAGCAGGATTTATTTCCCGACAGCAAGGCAAAACCTTGCTGTCAAACACATCACTGTGTCAGCCTAATGTCATGCCATTGCCTGTGATTATTGTACGATAAAGCTGTCCTTTCCCACGGATGTGAGGAGCGTCCACTCAAAGAGTGAACGCAATTTTTAAAATTTTCAAAAGCTCAGCTTTTCCATTTCATTCTTAGGATGTGAGTCGTGCTGGCTGGGCCAGCATTTATTGCCCATCCCTAGTCGCCCTTGAGAAGGCGGTGGTGAGCTGCCTTCTTGAACCGCTGCAGTCCATGTGGTGTAGGTACACCCACTGTGCTGTTAGGGAGGGAGTTCCAGGATTTTGACCCAGCGACAGTGAAGGAACGGCCGATATATTTCCAAGTCAGGATGGTGAGTGACTTGGAGGGGAACTTCCAGGTGGTGGTGTTCCCATGTGTCTGCTGCCCTTGTCCTTCTAGATGGTAGAGGTCACAGGTTGGGAAGGAGCTGTCGAGCTACTTGCAGTACAAATAAAGGAAGGTATTTTATTGGGAAAAGCCTGAGTGCAGGAATGAAGTTCCAGCCTCAATCTCCCTATCTATGTTGTGTTAGCCAATCTCATCCCGGGTCGTGAGAGGGGTCAGGATCAAAATACTGATTCACCGTTAGAGCAAGTGAGGTCAAAATTAAAGTCAGCCCAGGTTCTCACCCCTCATCGCTATCCAGTCAGCCCTGCCAATAGTCAAGCACTAACAAGAATCAGTCATTTGTGCAGAAAATTGTCAAAAGGAAACTTTCACCATGGGAACCTACAGCACAGAAGGAGACATTTATATCGCACTTTTCATAATGTCCCAAAGCACATTACAGCTAATTAAGTACCTCTTTGAAACATAGCCACTGTTATAATGTAGGAAACATGGCAGCCAATTTTGCATCCAGCAAACTCTCACACCTCATCTGAAAGATGACACCTCTGACAGTGCAGCACTCCCTCAGTACTGCACTGCAGTGTCCACTTTGATTTTTGTGCTCAAGCCCTGGGGACTTAAGCCCAGCATCTTGTGAGTCAGAGGCAAGGCTTCTACCCATAAGCCGTGGCTGTCCAATTAGCCTCACTCCTTCCCATCGCTGTGCGCATTTTTCCTTTGCAAGTTTTTGTTCAATTTCTTGGAAGACCTTTTATCTGCGATGAACTGTGTTGAGTTGCAGACCCTTATTAAGTGGAAAATAGACACTAGCTACATCATTTGCACAGTACAAGAAAGGAAAGATGGCCCAAAAACTTCCTTAATGGGGGGATTAAACAAGTGGGAAATCTATCTGATTGGCAGCGAGTGAGGGCACAGTGTCCTCAATTGCATCTTCTGTAATGAAATAAGCATGAGGACTAAGCATGTGATGTAAATAGCAGAGCAGTATTTGGTGATAACACATTCCCAACACAAAACCCATCCCTGGGAGCAGTTTCTTGTGTTCTAAAACAATGCCATTTCTGCTCTGAATTAGTGCTTGTGATTGAGGATTACCTGTTGTGGGTGTGTGTCTGTGTGTGTCTGTGTGTATGTGTGTGTCTCTGTGTGTGTGTATGTCTGTGTGTGTATGTGTGTGTGTGTCTCTCTGTGTGTGTGTGTCTGTGTGTGTCTGTCTGTGTGTGTGTGTCTCTGTGTGTGTGTGTGTCTGTGTGTGTGTGTGTGTGTGTCTGTGTGTGTGTGTCTGTGTGCATGTGTGTGTCGCTGTGTGTGTGTCTCTGTGTGTGTCTCTGTGTGTGTGTGTCTGTGTGTGTGTGTCTCTGTGTGTGTGTGTGTGTCTGTCTGTGTGTGTGTGTGTGTGTGTGTCTGTGTGTGTCTGTGTGTGTGTATATCTGTATGTGTGTGTCTGTGTATGTGTGTGTGTGTGTCTGTGTCTGTGTGTGTCACTGTGTGTGTGTCTCTGTGCGTGTGCCTGTGTGTATGTGTGTGTCTGTGTGTGTGTCTGTCTGTGTGTGTGTGTCTCTGTGTGTGTCTGTGTGTGTGTGTCTGTGTGTATGTGTGTGTCTGTGTGTGTGTATATCTGTATGTGTGTGTCTGTGTGTGTGTGTGTGTGTCTGTGTCTGTGTGTGTCACTGTGTGTGTGTCTCTGTATGTGTGCCTGTGTGTATGTGTGTGTCTCTGTGTGTGTGTGTGTCTCTGTGTGTGGATGTCTTGTGGTTAAACAAAGAATGGGATTAGTGAACCAGCAAGCCTTGAAAGGAATATTAACCAAAGGCGCTAGATAACCCCTTCAACCCTTCATGTTAACTACTAAGCAAAGAACCATTAAAATCTAAGAAATGACTGGTTGTTCAAAATTTGGCATGTTTGAACCTTCTGACAGTCAAATTACATGAACTATTTCAGTGCCAGGCCCATATTAGGATAGATGTGAATCATCAAAAAGGGAATCAAACCATGAAATCATGAACTATTCCTTGATTACCTAATGATAATATAATTGGTATTACCTTTGTATTGAACACTGAAACTAGTCAAAGTGCTTGAAAATATATTACTAACAGATGGAATGAATATCTGAGGTGATGAAAAGCAAGGGGAGTTCTCCCTGGAGTCCTAACCAATACTTATACCTCACGCGCTGTCTGGCAATAGATTCCTCGGCCGTTATCACATTACTGATTGTGGTATTAGCTCCCGCATTTCCTGCATTACAACAGTGACTACAGTTCATAAAAACATAAGAAATAGGAACAGGAGTAGGCCATTCAGTCCTTTGAGCCTGCTCTGCCATTCAACAAAATCATTGCCTGATCATTTTTACCTCAACCCCACCTCCCCACATGATCCACAGGTGCGCTGATTCCTGACTGATAATCTTAAACTGGTTGTTAGTATAACTCTTAGCGTACTCGGGATTGCTCAGCACGTGCTATCCAATCGCAGAATCGTACCTAACGTTAGATATGAACAACCAATTTAACATTAGTCAGGCTCACAATGTGGCTTGCTTACGCTTGCTAGAAGCTACATATATTCATTAGCAAGGACCTTACCCAAAAAGAATATGTCCAGGCATTACACCTTTTTAGAATTAAACAAAGTGTAGGGGGGCCAATAATTCCCTGGTGCATTCTCCAAAGCAATGCCTTGACCAATCGGAATCCGCTTGTAACCAATCAGCACCCTTTTCACGTGCAGTATAAATTGTTGCTCCCTTTGAAATTTGGAATTCTTGCATCTGCCCTGATGAGTGCGAGGTGAAAAACTTTGACAGCCTGTCTCTTTTTTTCAGCAATACGCAAGTCCCGTACTGCCAAGCACCTATTTATCCTAAGGCTGTGACTCTGTGTTCTAGATTTCCCTGCAGGGGAAATGTTTTCCCTGTCAAGCCCCTTTTTATGTGTTTCAAAGAGGTCGCCTCTCATTCTTCAATTCCAGAAGATATAAGCCTGGCTTGCTCAATCTGTCCTCATCGGACAACCCCCTCAACCCAGGAATCAGTCTAGTGAATCATTTTTCTTTGCATTTCCTGCAAGACCAGTGTATCCTTCCTTAGGCAAGGAAAGCCAAAGGTGTACATAATATTCCAGCTGTGATGTCACCAGGGCCCTGGAGAATTGCAGTAAGGCTTCTTCACACTTATACCAATCCCTTGGGAAGAATTTCCTCCCCATTGTGCGGGCTGGGCGGGAGCAGGCGGGGGGCGTGATCAGCTGCACGCCACCATTTTAACGTGGATGGGCCAATTAAGTGCCACAGAGCTGCCTCAGGGAGATTAACCCGATTGTGTAAACTTGAAATAAAGAATAAAAAAAAAACGATTCAGACACGTTCCCTCATGTGACAGTGTCACACGAGCTTGGACACGTCCATGAATTTGATTCAAAACTTTTTATTAAAGTTATAAAGCCTTCGTAAAACCTCACCCTGCCCTTGGGTGAGGTCCCATGAAAAATGTGAAGGCCGCCTGGGTTCTTCGCCTGCTCCCCCCACCCCCCCGCCCCCACCAACCTTAAGGTTGGACGGGCAGCCCTTACAAAGTGCCCCAATTAGTGGTTTAATGGCCTTAATAGGCATTTGACAGTTTGGTGGGCACGCAGCAGCCTCTGGTCTGCGCCCGACGAACTGAAGATCTGAATGATGTGCAGTGATGCCGGGACCCACGCCCAATGTCACCTCGCGTCATTTTACGCGTCGGCGTGTGTGGGGCCTGTCCCCGTGTGCCGACCGGAAGATTCAGGCCCTTGTAAATGGAGTGGTGCCTGCCCTCTCAGGTGAATGTAAAAAAATCCCATGGCACCATTCTGAAGAAAAGCTTTGGTGCCCTGGTTAATATTTAATCAGTCAACATCACCCATACAGATGATCTGGTTGTTTATTTGATTACCGTTTGTGGGATCTTGCTGTGTGTGAGTTGGCCACTGCATATCCTACGTTGCAATAGTGATTACACCTCAGAAAACATTTCACAGGCTATAAAGGGCTTCAGGGCATCCTGAAGTCATGAAAGGCGCTATATAAATGCAAGTCTTTCCTCTTTCTATTGCTGCACGTAACCACTTAAACTGGTGGAAGAGTTGAGAACCACGGGTGGTCATTGGAGTTTTATTTTATTCATTCACGGGATGTGGACTTCGCTAGCTGGGCCAGCATTTTTTGCCCATCCCTAATTTCCCTCGAGAAGGTGGTGGTGAGCTGCCTTCTTGAACCGCTGCAGTCCATGTGGTGTAGGTACACCCACAGTGCTGTTAGGGAGGGAGTTCCAGGATTTTGACCCAGCGACAGTGAAGGAACGGTGATATATTTCCAAGTCAGGATGGTGAGTGACTTGGAGGGGAATTTCCAGGTTGTGGTGTTCCCATGTGTCTGCTGCCCTTGTCCTTCTAGATGGTAGTGGTCGTGGGTTTGGAAGATGCTGTCGAAGGAGCCTTGGTGAATTCCTACAATGCATCTTGTAGTTGGTACACACTGCTGCTACTGTGCGTCGGTGGTGGAGGTAGTGAATGTTTGTGGATGTGGTGCCATTCAAGCGGGGCTGCTTTGTCCCGGTCAGTGTCAACTTTCTTGAGTGTTGTTGGAGCTGCACTCATCCAGGCAAGTGGGGAGTATTCCATCACACTCCAGCTTGTGCCTTGTGTCGATGGTGAACAGGCTTGTAATGAATCATTGTGTTTTTGTGATGATGCATGGGGATTTTATTAGGTGAGAATGTCGAGGGGTACTGAACCAAGGCCGGTAATTGGGGTTGAGCTACAGATCAACTGTTGTCTAATTGAATCACAGAACGGGCTTGTGGGGCTGAATGGCCTCCTCCAGTGGCTGATGCTCCTATTGAAATGTTATTTTTTTTTGTTTTGGCAGGGCTGGACCGAGATAAATAGACCGAAGCGTTTGGGAGACAGGAATATGAATAATTCCACCCCTGGCCTTCAGCCCAGTCTGCAGACCAGAGGCTGCACATATCATGAGAAATTCAAGAACATTCTACTGCCCGTCACTTACACGACGGTCCTGATCTTTGGCCTGACCCTAAACATGACGGTCATTGTTCAGATCTGGCTCTGTCAGAAGCCGCTGACCAGGAGCGCGATCTACATGCTCAACTTGGCCATGGCCGACATCCTATATGTCTGCTCCCTTCCACTCCTGATCTACAACTACATCCACATGGACTACTGGCCCTTTGGCGAGATGATGTGCAAGGCCATCCGTTTCCTCTTCTACGCCAATCTTCACGGGAGCATCCTGTTCCTCACCTGCATTAGCCTGCAACGTTACATTGGCATCTGCCACCCGCTAAGCATTTGGCACAAGAAGCGGGGCCCCAGGTTTGCCTGGCTGGTCTGTGGCTTGCTTTGGGCCTTGGTGATAGCGGAATGTGCTCCCACCTGGAGATTCGCCTCCATTGGCATCCAGCGGAACAGGACGGTGTGCTACGACCTGAGCAGCCCTGATCAGTCCCTTTATTACTTCCCCTACGGGATCGCCCTGTCCATGGTGGGGTTCATGGTCCCGTTCGTCGGGCTGCTGACGAGCTACTGCGCCATGGCGATGGCGCTCTACAAGCCCGACAAGGCGCTGGGCCTCACCATCCAGCGGAAGAAAAGCAAGGCCCTGCGGATGATCGCCATTGTGACCGTCGTCTTCATCATAAGCTTCCTGCCCTTCCACGTTACGAAGACGGCGTACCTCATCGTCCGCGCCCAGAGCTCCATCCCCTGCGGGATGCTGCAGACTTTCGCCCGGGCCTACAAGGCCACCAGGCCCCTCGCCAGCATGAATAGTGTCATGGATCCCATTCTGTTCTACTTCACCCACGAGAGGTTCAGGCAGAACACGCGGAGTCTGCTGGAGAGGATTAACGCCACTTGGAAGGCTAGAGTTCCAAAAGAGGAGGCGGGTTGAACTTTGACCTCCATGATTCCTCTTTTTTTGTCCAATTGAGTCAGCTAGCTTGAACAGAGCTTTCAGATTGGCCAGTAGTCCCTGCCTTGCAGGCAGTCCAAAAAACTGATGCCTACAGACTGACAGTCACAAGACTGGCTTAAATGGAAGAGCAACATGGACGAGTGTCGCTCCTTCAACTGAGTGTGGCCAGTGTGAGCCATGCATGTTAACCCAGGAAACAAGCAACTTTGTGACGCAGCCTCCTAGAAGTGCTGACACCTCAATACTGGAGTTCGTATGACACCCAGGAACAAACAATTGCACTGAAAGTGCAGTGGGGACATAGGCTTGTTAAAATATAATGTACCGAACATTTCATCGCTCGTGATATAAAACTAAAATATGCAAAACATTTTAAAAGGGGCCTGCAAGTTTTTGAAGCTCAAGGATTTTTTTCTGGGCAGGGATCTAGGGGTTTAGACCCATCCCTAGGCCTGAGCCTCTCAGATTTTTGTTGCATTTGACTGGAAAAGTCCCAGAGGATTGGGAAACTTCCAATGTAATACCCTTATTCAAAAAGGGAGGGAGGCAAAAAAACAGGTCAGTTTGCTTAACACCTGTTATTGGGAAAATGTTAGAGTCTATTATAAAGCATGTAATAGCAGAGCATTTAGAAATACATCATCTAATCAAGCAGAGTCAGCATGGCTTCATGAAGGGGAAATCATGCCTGACAAATTTATTAGAATTCTTTGAGGAGGTAACAAGCAGGATAGATAAAGGGGAACCAGTAGATGTAATATATTTGGATTTCCAAAAGGCGTTCGATAAGGTACCGCAAATAAGGCTACTTAATAAGATAAGAGCCCAGGGTGTTGGGGGTAGTATATTAGCATGGGTAGAGGATTGGCTCACTAATAGAAGATGGAGAGTTGGCATAAGGGGGGCATTTTTAGGATGGTAACCTGTAACTAGTGGAGTGCCACTGGAATCTGTGCTGGGGCCACAATTATTTACAATATATATTAAAGACTTGGACGAGGGAAATGAATGTAATATCACCAGGTTTGTGGATGGCACAAAAATAGGTGGGAAGGCAAATGGTGTGCATTATACAGAGTCTACAGAGGGATATAGACAGGCTAAATGAGTGGGCAATAACTTGGCAGATGGAATATAATGTGGGAAAATGAGGTTATGCACTTTGGCAGGAAGAATAGAGGAGTTGAATATTATTTGAATGGAGAAAGACTGCAGAAAGCTGCAGCACAGAGGGATTTGGGGTCCTCGTGCAAGAACCCCGAAAAGCTAGCATACAAGTTCAACAGGTAATAGGGAAAGCAAATGGAATGTTGGCCTTTATTTCAAAGGGAGTGGAGTATAAAAATAGGGAAGTCTTGCTAAAACTATATAGACACACCTAGAATATTGTGAACAGTTTTGGTCCTCTTATCTAAGGAAAGATGTACTGGCATTGGAGGCAGTCCAGAGAAGGTTCACTAGGTTGATCCCAGCTATGGAGGGACTTTCTTATGAGGAGAGGTCGAGTAGGTTGGGCCTGTACTCACAGGAGTTTAGAACAATGAGAGGCGACCTTATTGAAACATATAAGATTCTTAGGGGGCTTGACAGGGTAGATGCTGAGAGGTTGTTTCCCCTTGTGGGAGAGTCTAGGACCAGAGGGCATAATCTCAGAGTAAGGGGTCATCCATTTAAAACAGAGATGAGGAGGAATTTCTTCTCTCAGAGGGTAGTGAATCTGTGGAATTCTGTACCGCAGAGGGCTGTAGAGGCTGGGCCGTTAAGTATTTTCAAGGCTGAGATAGACAGATTTTTAATCAGTCAGGGAATCAAGGGTTATGGGGAAAAGGCAGGAAAGTGGAGTTGAGGATTATCAGATCAGCCACGATCTCAGTGAATGGTGAAGCAGACTCGATGGGCCAAATGGCCTAAATCTGCTCCTACGTCTTATGATTTTATAGTCTAAATCCCAGTCTTACATCTCTTAACTTAAAATATAATGGCCTGTAATTTCTGAGCTCTGGGCATTGTAATTGGTCGGTGGGGGGCGGTGGTGGGGGGCTACCCCAAAGATGCACTGAGGAACCCTGCTGGATATCCCCAGCTGAGGATTGTCCAGCAATTGCCCAGGAAGTTCAAACTTCTATTGGGCAATTGCCCTGCAATGGGAACCATCCGAAAGTACGATATAATTCGTAAACTTCAGTTGGCTCCAACTGTCTTCCCAGAATAGTTACCGAGGGAAAGTTAGAAGAATTAAAACCACTTCTAACTCCTGGGTAACTATAGCACTGACACCGCCTGACTGCCCCCAGTGACCACACCCCACTGACCATCCCCCCGACCATCCGACCCCCAACCCCCACTGACCACCAAACCTGCCCCGAATGACCACCCGACCCTCTCCGAAGAGCCGTCTCACACCACCCCCCACAACACTGACAAACTGACCGCTCCCCCAACTGACCCCTTCCACTGACCACCCGACACCTCCAAACCAACCGACCCCCCCCCAACACATTTCAACCAACACCTGCCCCGACCAATGGACCCCCTCGATCGACCCCGCCCCCAATGACCACCTGCCCCACCCCCCACCCCCGACTCCCCCAACCACCAGATTTCTCCACAACCAACCAACACCACCCCCCATTACCAACTAACCTCCTGCCCCCGACCAACCGGCCACCTTCACCCCATGAATGACCACTCCCCATCCCCCATCCCACAAATCTACCCACTTACCTTAAAAACCTACGCGCACCCTGGCTTCTGAAAGCGGCTGGTCCTTTAAACTTACCTGCTTAATGGCAGCTGGTGGCATTAAAAAATGGGACGTGGTCTCCTTACCTCCGACTCTGATCGCCACTCCGTGGAAGGTCATGGCCAATATCTTCTTGACCATATATCCTTCACCAAGGCTACTTTTTTCCCACTCCCTTAACCGTTACCCTGTCTCAGCTCATCTGCTGCTGAAACCCTCAGTCATGCCCACTTCCGGACTTGACTATTGTAACAAACCCCTGGCTGGTGTTCCACATTCTACCCTCCCTAAACTTGAGGTCATACAAAACCCTCTTGCCTGTGTCTTAACTTGCAGCAATTCCCCTTCCCCACACCCACCCCACCTCACCCCTGTGCTCGTTGACCTACCTTGGCTCACAGCCAAACAACAACTTGATTTTAAAATTTTCATCCTTGCTTTCAAATCCTTCCTTGGTCTCACCCCTCCCTAACTCTGTTATCTCCTGCAGCCCTACAGCCCTCTGAGATCCCTGCACTCCTCTAATTCTGGCCTGTTATACATCCCCAATTTTAAACACTCCACCATTGGTGGCTGTTGCCTAGGCCCCAAGCCCTGGAATTCCCTCCCTAAACCTCTCTACCACACTTTCTACCTTTAAGACACTCCTTAAAACCTACCTCTTTGACCGAGCTCTTGGCCGTCTGACCTAATACCTCTCTACATGGCTCAGTGTCATATTTTGTTTTTATCATGCTCCTGTGAAGTCCTTGTGATGTTTCCTTATCTTAAAGGCACTATATGATACAAATTGTTGGCAGAGTTACAGATACTTTAAATATCAAAATAAAGTCACTGCACGTACAATCAGTCCAAGTTTGCAGAAGCCACTTAAGCTCATATGGAGCATTAACACTGGCTGCTTTTACCCTCTCCCAATTCCCATAACTTTTTTTATGATCTTCAAGGATAAATTATTTTTACATTACGTTTTGTTCCTCCCGGTTTTCGATACCAATTAACTGCACCTTCAGTGACAAGATGTGCTCAACAGAAGAGCAGTTTGGATATCAATGTTGCCCTATTATAGCGCACCCCCTCCAATCACAGCTTCCTCCAAGGATCATGGGATCAATTCATTCAACCCTGGATCCAACTCTGGTAACCAAATAGGATGGCCCCAGAACTGAGAGGTTATATTCTATGAGGAAAGGCCGAGCAGGCAGAGATTCTTTTCTCTAGAAAAGGTGAGACTGAGGGGAGACCTGATAGAGGACTTTAAGATTATGAAAGAGTTTGATAGGGTAGGCGTAGCGAAGGTGTTTCCACTTGTGGGGGAGACTAGAGCCAAGGGCCATGCATATAAGACAGTCACTAATAAACCCAATCGGGAATTCAGGGGAAACTTCTTTAACCAGAGAGTGGTGGGAATGTGGAACTCCACGATCACAGGAAGTGGTTGCGGTGAATAGTTCAGATGTATTTAACAGGAAGCTACATAAACACACGAGGGAGAAAATAATAGTAGGCTATGTTGATGGGGTGAGATCAGTGCTTCCCAAAATCTTTCCTGCTGTGACCCCATTTTAATTGTGAAAATTGTGGAGGGGCGGGGGAATCATAGGAACATAGGACTTAGGAGCAGGAGTAGGCCATTCAGCCCTTCGAGCCTGGTCTGCTATTCACTAAGATCGTGGCTGATCTGATTGTGGGCGGGAGAGAGTTGTTAATGAGGGGTTGGTTGGGAGAGAGAGTTCTTGACTGGGTGCAAGGAAGGGTTTTTGACTGGGGCGGGTGGAGGTGGGGAGGGTAGCTGATTGGTGTGGGGAATGGGGGGGAGGGTAGCTGATCGGTGTGGGGGGTCGGCGGGGGGAGGGTAGCTGACCAGTGTGGGGAGTGGGGGGGAGAATAGCTGACCGGTGTTGGGAGTGGGAGAGGAGGGTAGCTGACCGGTGTGGGGGATGGTGGGAGGGTAGCTGACCGGTGTGGGGGATGAGGGGAGGGTAGCTGACCGGTGTGGGGGATGGGGTGGGGGAGGGTAGCTGACCGGTGTGGGGGATAGGGGGAGGGTAGCTGACCGGTGTGGGGGTTGGGGGGAGGGTAGCTGACCGGTGTGGGGGATGGGGGGAGGGTAGCTGACCGGTGTGGGGGATGAGGGGAGGGTAGCTGACCGGTGTGGGGGATGGGGGGAGGGTAGCTGACCGGTGTGGGGGATGGGAGGAGGGTAGCTGTCCGGTGTGGGGGATGGGAGGAGGGTAGCTGACCGGTGTGGGGGATGGGGGGAGGGTAGCTGTCCGGTGTGGGGGATGGGGGGAGGGTAGCTGACCGGTGTGGGGGATGGGGGGAGGGTAGCTGACCGGTGTGGGGGATGGATGGAGGGTAGCTGACCAGTGTGGGGGATGGGGGGGGGAGGGTAGCTGACTGGTGTGTGGGATGGGGGGAGGGTAGCTGACCGATGTGGGGGTTGGGGGGAGGGTAGCTGACCGGTGTGGGGGATGGGGGGAGGGTAGCTGACCATGTGGGGGATGGGGGGGGAGGGTAGCTGACCGGTGTGGGGGATGGGGGGAGGGTAGCTGACCGGTGTGGGGGTTGGGGGGAGGGTAGCTAACCGGTGTGGGGGATGGGGGAAGGGTAGCTGACCTGTGTGGGGGTTGGGGGGAGGGTAGCTGACCGGTGTGGGGGATGGGGGGAGGGTAGCTGACCGGTGTGGGGGATGGATGGAGGGTAGCTGACCAGTGTGGGGGATGGGGGGAGAGTAGCTGACCGGTGTGGGGGATGGGGGGAGAGTAGCTGACCGGTGTGGGGGATGGGGGGAGGGTAGCTGACCTGTGTGGGGGATGGGGGGGAGAGTAGCTGACCGGTGTGGGGGATGGGGGGGAGAGTAGCTGACCGGTGTGGGGGATGGGGGGAGAGTAGCTGACCGGTGTGGGGGATGGGGGGAGAGTAGCTGACCGGTGTGGGGGATGGGAGGAGGGTAGCTGACCTGTGTGGGGGATGGGGGGGAGAGTAGCTGACCGGTGTGGGGGATGGGGGGGAGAGTAGCTGACCGGTGTGGGGGATGGGGGGAGAGTAGCTGACCGGTGTGGGGGATGGGGGGAGGGTAGCTGACCTGTGTGGGGGCTGGGGGGAGGGTAGCTGACCTGTGTGGGGGATGGGGGGGAGGGTAGCTGACCTGTGTGGGGGATAGGGGGGAGGGTAGCTGACCTGTGTGGGGGATGGGGGGGAGGGTAGCTGACCGGTGTGGGGGTTGGGGGGGAGGGTAGCTGACCGGTGTGGGGGTTGGGGGGAGGGTAGCTGACCGGTGTGGGGGATGGGAGAAGGGTAGCTGACCGGTGTGGGGGATGGGGGGGAGGGTAGCTGACCGGTCTGGGGGTTGGGGGGAGGGTAGCTGACCGATGTGGGGGATGGGAGGAGGGTAGCTGACCGGTGTGGGGGATGGGGGGAGAGTAGCTGACCAGTGTGGGGGATGGGGGGGAGGGTAGCTGACCGGTCTGGGGGAGGCAGTGGGAGGCATCTCAAACATCAAGGGTGCTGCCAATAAAGAAATGTTTTTTCAGGCTCTGTCGCTGTCAACAATCAGGCCTCAAAGCACATTTCATTGGGGTCACGCCCACCATCAAAGATAATCATGGACATTTGGAGGCAAATCCCATCTCAGCCTTCACCTCGCAGCCGCCATTGCTGCCTCAGAGCCCGTAACCCCAAACGTTCACCCCGCGATCCCACTGTGGGTCGTGACCTACAGTTTGAAGAAGAGATTGGACGGAGGCTCAAGTGGAGAACAGTCACCAGTATGGCTCTGTTGGGCTGAATGGCCTGTGTCCACCCTGTAGGCACTTTGTAAACACAGGAGAATCAAGGAAGGTTCCCTCAGACCCCGGTAAATTGGGTTGAGTGTTTTCACTGAAATCCTATTTTATTAGGTGAGAGCATTCTACAGTGATGCAGGCAGTTGAGGGAAATGTTCCTCAGTTTACGCACATTTTAGTCCAGCATTTGCTTGTAGGGCTAAGTTTTATACTGTTAAAAAATGTATTGTTTCATGGGATGTGAGTGTCACTGGCAAGGCCAGCATTTATCGTCCACCCCTAATTGTCCTTGAACTGAGTGTCTTGATCGGTCATTTCAGAGGGCAGTTAGGAGTCAACCGCACTGCTGAGAAGATGGTGGGTGCTCTCACAGTCGCTGGCACACAGCACCTTTGCTCCTGAGGAGACTCCTTTGGCACCTTTGATCTTATTTAAGAATGAACTTGGGCTGATGTGGAATATGTTGAGAGACTATTAAACACTGTGATCAAGAGCAGGCAAGGGAGGCTATTCACTCCTCTCGATTGCCCTGAGATTGAAGTTCATTTGCACTATTTTTGATTTGCAGATTTCCTTATTTTAAATAAAAAAAATTGAAACAAACGGTTGTCTGTAAATTTGACTCGTGTTACTTTATGACGTGGAATCGGGTGGAAGGTTGCTAAATCTGCTCTGCCTCTATCCTCAGGGATTTCCTTCAATTGGAGTCTTCAATCTCAGCCATAATTCAGTCAGTACCACTCTTGTCTCTGACTCACAAGGCCATGAATTCGAGTCCCCATTCCAGAGACTTGAGCTCATAACCAAGGCTGACACTCCCAGTGCAGTACTGAGGGAGTGCTGAACTGTCAGAGGTGCCGTCTTTGAGGTCAGGCCTTAAATGAGGGGCTCTCTGCTCTCTCGGCAATGTAGAAGGTCCCGAGCAGAAGCAAAATACTGCGGACGCTGGAAAACAGAGGTGCAAAGCAGAAAATGCATGAACTACTCAGCAGGTCAGGCAGCATCTGTGGAGAGAGAAGCTGAGTTAGTACGTGGTCCTAATCTTCCAGTTTGCGGACTGTCTGAGATGGGACATAGGGCAGGAGATGCTCGCTGTGGCCGTACAGGAGTCCTGATGGACTGACATTCGTAGGAATCGCCCGGGTAGTTTAAACTTCCAACGGGCTGATTTTCTGGTGCCCTCTGCGAATACCTCAGACCCTGAGCTCAGGGTGGAGACTTGGGCCTGATACGCAGGACTTATCGCACACTTACCATGGAAATTAGACAGTTTAATACAGAGCCTAACAGCTGGGTAACTCAACTGAGCATCACAACCGAGCCTCCCAAATCAACCCCCGACCAGCCAACAATCCCCCTCGACCTCCTGATTAAAAACCCCCTCCCCCCAGACTACCCTCCCCCGCCCACCCAACCACACCCTCGATCCAACCTGCCTACCTCTCCGACCAGCCGACTCCCCCAACCCAATCTGACTAGCCGCCCCACCCCCCACCGACCCGACTCCCCCCCGCAGCAACTCAACCAGCCACCTCCCCCGACCAGCCCAGTGATCTGACTCTTGCACGGGCTGACCCGACTACAGTCCCCCTCCTGACCACCTCACCTGACCCACCTACCTACCTCACCCACCTACCCATTCCCTCACTAACACATTCACTAACCTATTTGTTAACTCACTCACCCATTTCATTAACCCACAGCTCGTTCATTAAAAGACCTGGACCTTTAAAAACTTACCTGATGAGGGCAGCTACTGCCCTAAAAAGGGAGCATCTTCTCCCCTTCCCCCCAACTCTCCCAGGCTTGTTGGGCTTACCCTGGAGTCCCTGCACTGTCCATTTCTGCTTCGGCTGGGATCGGAAGATTGCAGGAGAAATGGGTGGTGTTGTCGAGTCAGAGAGAAACCTTTGTGGGCAGTGGTAACGTGCCCCAGCCTTGGAAGGTCTGGAGGATCGAGGTCAATGACTGTTCAGCTCCGAAATGCTGAGCCTGGGCTGACTTTTTCGAGTCCGACTGGGAGGTGGGAGGGGTAGTAAAAATGGCACCTGGAGGGAAGCTCCGTGTGCTCCTTCCTCCCCAGCGTTGGGAACGTTGGTGTCTTGGCATCCCGCCAACAGGAGGTGGGTGACCAATTAAGGCCATTAATTGGCGCTTTTGATGGCCATTTCGCCGGGTCGATGAGACTTTACGGGTGTCAGAATGGCACCTCCGCTGCGTGGTGGGTCCATCAGCTACGCTGGTGGCAGCCTCCCGTAGTGGATTTCCCAGGGGCCTTCATTTCTAGAGGTTCCATGGCGCAAGAAGGAGCCCCCACATTGGCAATGACCACACCTACGGCTCCTGTGCTGCCATTGGAGGGTTCGCCTCTCCGATCGCTGGGGGCCTGCCTACCTGCCCCAACATACCAATTAATCTCTTACCTGCCCATTGAGGGTGCCTCAGTGGGAAGAAGCCCCCTCCTCCTTACAGCCTCAGCAGCGGCCTCCTCTATCAATGGTGTTGCAGTGCTGCCGGCCCAAGAGGAGCTGTCTTTAAATGGATGGTGGTTCCAAAGTCATCCTCTAAATTGGCCGCACCAATAAGATTGCCACCACAATCCAGCACTATCTCTACCTTCTCACACGATCCAGATCCCTCGATTCTCTTGGTGCCCGGAAACCTATTGATTTAATTTCGAATATGCGCCACAAATGAGCATCCACAACCCTCTGGGATAGAGAATTCCAAAGATTCACAACTCACTTGAGTGAAAAAAAAGTTATCCACATTTCAGTCCTGAAATGGCCTTAACCTGAGATGATGACCCCCCCCTGTTCTAGAGTCTCCTGTCAAGGGAAACAACCTCTCAGTGTCTACACAGTGAATACACACTGAAGCCCATGAGGATTTTTATACAATTCAGTGAGATCATCTGCGATTCTTAAACTCTAGGCCCGATTCTACACAATCTCTCCACCTCATCCCAGGGATCAATCTAGTGAACCATCATTGCACCTGCATTCTTTTTTCCCCCTTTATTATAAGACCATAAGACATAGGAGCTGAAATTAGGCCATTCGGCCCATCGAGTCTGCTCCGCCATTCAATCATGGCTGATAAGTTTCTCAACCCCATTCTCCCCGTAACCTTTGACCCCCTTACCAATCAAGAACCTATCTATCTCGGTCTCAAATACACTCAATGACCTGGCCTCCACAGCCTTCTGTGGCAAGAGTTCCATAGATTCACCACTCTCTGGCTAAAGAACTTTCTCCTCATCTCTGTTCTAAAAGGTCTTCCCTTTACTCTGAGGCTGTGCCCTCAGGTCCTAGTCTCTCCTACTAATGGAAACATCTTCCCCACGTCCACTCTATCCAGGCCTTTCAGTATTCTGTAAGTATTCTTTCATGGGATGTGGGCGTTGCTGGCAAGGCCATCATTTGTTGCCCATTCCTAATTACCCTTGAACTGAGTGGCTTGCTGGGCCATTTCAGAGTGCAGTTAAGAGTCAACCACATTGCTGTGGGTCTGGAGTCACAAGTAGGCCAGACCGGGTAAGGACGGCAGATTTCCTTCCCTGAAGGGTATTTGCAAACCAGATGGGTTTTTACAACGATCTGTGAATGTTTCATGGCCTCTGTTACTGAGGCTAGCTTTCAATTCCGGATTAACAGAATTCAGATTCCACCAGCTGCCAGGGTGGGATTTAAATCCATGTCCCTGGAGCATTAGCCCGGGTCTCTGGGTTACTCGTCCATCGGCATTACCGCTGCATCACCATCTTACGTAAGGAGACCAAAACTGCACACACGGCTCCAGGGGAAGAATTTTGACCTCGATGGGCAGTCTCGGTGAGGGCGGGAGGGAAGCTGACAGCTGCCTGCGATTGGGGCTGGACCGCGGTGGGCCAATCAAGGCCCTGCCCAGCATGAAACGCGAGCGGCGGCGCTCAGCACTGCCTGTGTGGGGGCGGGGGGGTTGATGAGGAAGGCGAGCACCAACTGCGTGCACGTGCACAGGTGCACACTTGTCAATCTCCCCGAGGCACGGAGCTACCTCAGGGAGATGAACCGTTTTCGAATTAAAAAAATAAAGATGTCAAAAATATTATACAACATGTCCCCTCATGTGACCCTGCCACTTGAGCGGGGACATGTCATTAAATAGATTTTAAAACTTTTTATTTTATTTTTAATTGCTGTCGGAAACCTCATCCCGCTCGTGGATGAGGTCTCCAAAAAAAATGCAAAGGCCGCTTGGCCTTTTCGCCTGCCCCGCCGACTGTAAGGTTGGACGGGCAGCGAAAAGTTTCTTTTAATTAACTTTATAATGGCCTTAATAGGCCTGTTAATTGTCGGCGGGCGTGCTGCCAACTCCCGACACCCACCCTCCGACTGAAATATCGCGCGATGACGTCGGGACGCTCACCCGACGTCATCACGCGTCACTTTACGCTCGGTCGGGATGGGCGCGTGTTCGCCCGCTGAGCTAAAGGTTCAGCCCCAGGGGTAGTGAGAGATTTTGGGAGCGTGAGGGGAAAGTTGCCTGTAAGCTCTGCCTCGTGAAGTGGAGGGTGTCGCGATGTACAGGAGACCAGGACCGGAAAGCCTCTGTCAGGTTCCGACAGGAACATTCTGTCCACAGGGTCACATACTCTGTGTCAGACTCACTGTCATTCTCACACTCAGTCTCTCGCCCTACCTAACACTCATTGTCACACAGAGTGTCATACGCTCGTACTTTGTCTCACTCATACACATACTAATTCACACTCGTGCACTAACACACACACACACACACACACACAAATTCATGGGCAGAGTTTTATATGTCCCCATCAGACAGGGAGACCCACAAATTTCCTCACATGACCTCCCCAACAGGCGTCTGGCCGCTCTGACCTCTGCAATTTTATGGTGGTGGGATGGGTGAGGCCTAGGTCACACAGCCTCCCCACCATCACCACACCCTCCCCCCCACCCGGCCCCATTGGGGACCCTTACGTGGCCAATTGATGACCACTTAAGAGCAGTTTCTTCACCCAGCCTCAATGTTCAGGATCAGTGGAGGGCTGGAGAAGCCCAGAAAGTGACTCTGCTCAGACCTCAGGCAGGAAGGGCGCATGGGCGCCTATATCAGCAGCTTCCATTCAACATCGGGAGCCCCTCATAAAAAGTCTGACCCCTGTAGGTGATCCCTGCAGGTGCACCCTTCCTTCCAGTCCCTCCACCAACACATCCAGACCCCCTGTGCTCACCCCTCACCCCCTGACCCCCCCCACCAAGGCCTCACCTTCTCTCCCCACCCGGAGACCCCCACGCTTATCTGTCCTGGACTCCCGGGGCTTCGATCCTAGGGACTGCTTTTACTCCTGGCCCTGTCCACTGCAGCTTCTGGCACTGCTGGGACTATAGAGAGCTCAGCTCACCCTCCTGAGTGAAGGACGCGTTGGAGGGTTAAACGGCTGTGGGGCAGCCAGTATCGGCGGGGACGCGTTTCCCGTCGACTCCTTAGATGGCGGGAAGGGAAACGCTGCCGTCCTACAAATCCTGGCCCGTTTGTGTGTTACAAACTGACGGAGAGATAGCGAGGGAGGGGTGAGACCCTGTGGGGGCTTGGGGAATGGAAAACCATTGAAGGTTAGCAAGGAGCTGCATGAAATGGGACTGAGCCAACTGTGCAGACCCCAGCCACAAACTCTATGCTCTTAAACATGGATTTCATTCGCTTCTCTGGCCTTTACCTGCCTGGAATTCTACCTCCCCACATTCCTCTCCTTAAAACCCATTTCTTTGTCGACTCCTTCAATCTCTCAGTCTCCCAGTATCCCCTTCCATTGCCTGGTGGTCAATATTCCCCGTATCTCGGTGAAAAAACTCGTGACATTTTTCTACACTGAAGGCATCACAAGAACAAGAGGATGTAACATTAAAACAAGGGCCATCGGGCCAGGCAGGGTCAGGGGTGAAGTCAGGGGGCAATTATTCACACAAAGGGGAGTGGGAATCTGGAATTTGTTGAACATGGGAGTCAATTGAAAATTGAGACTGATGGCATTTCGCTGGGGAAGAGATTAAGAGTTATGGAACCGAGGAGTAGGTGGAGTTAAGATACAGATCGGTTATTATCTAAATGAATGACAGAACAGGTTTACAGTACTGAACGGCCGCCTTCTATGTTTCTGTATAAAAGCAACAGGGCGATACAATAACAGCAATGTTATCGATCATTGTACACGACAGCAGTCAGGGCACTTTGAACCTTCACACGTATCATTCAGAGATACTTCATCTGATACCTTTCAGTCTATTTTCAACACGTACACTGGTTCTCATTGAGTTTATCTTCGAGTTGAAGCTGAAGTTTGACTGTGGCATCATCTAGTGGTGTAATCCACACATGATGCTTTTAAAACAGAACTCCAAACTGAACAGGGAGGGCTGTGGGGAAAGGGCAGGGGAGTGGGGCTAACTGAAGAGCTCTGTCAAAGGAACAGTGGGGCTGACTATTCCTTCCATGCACCAATACAGCAGCACTGTTGAAAAGCGCCTCCTGTGGATATGGCCAGCTGCAGCAGTTGTTATGCACCAAATAGGAAACCAACTGCATTAATATAGCACCTTTCAACCACCACAGAATGTCCCAAAGCTCTTCACGGCCAATGAAATACTTTTTCCCTGAAGTGTTGTAATGCAGGGAGTATGGCAGCCAATTTGTGCCCAGTAAGTTACCTCAATGTGAGAATAACCAGATAACCTATTTTGGTAATGTTGGTTAAGGGATAGATATTGGGCCAAGATAATGGAGATATTCCTCTCCTTAAAACCCATTTCTTTGTCGACTCCTTCAATCTCTCAGTCTCCCAACATCCCCTTCAATTTCCTGGTGGTCAATATTCCCCGTATCTCGGTGAAAAAACTCGTGACATTTTTCTACATTGAAGGCATCACAAGAACAAGAGGATGTAACATTAAAATGAGGGCCATCAGGCCAGGCAGGGTCAGGGGTGAAGTCAGGGGGCAATTCTTCACACAAAGGGGAGTGGGGATCTGGAATTTGTTGAACATGGGAGTCAATTGAAAATTGAGACTGATGGCATTTTGCTGGGGAAGAGATTAAGAGTTATGGAACTGAGGAGTAGATGGAGTTAAGATACAGATCAGTCATTATCTAAACGAATGACAGAACAGGTTTACAGAACTGAATGGCCGCCTTCTATGTTTCTGTATAAAAGCAACAGGGCGATACAATAACAGCAATGTTATCGATCATTGTACACGTCAGCAGTCAGGGCACTTTGAACTTTCACACGTATCATTCAGAGATACTTCATCTGATACCTTTCAGTCTATTTTCAACTCGTGCACTGGTTCTCATTGAGTTCATCGTCGAGTTGAAGCTGAGGTTTGACTGTGGCATCATCTAGTGGTGTAATCCACACATGATGCTTTTAAAACAGAACTCCAAACTGAACCGGGAGGGC
This sequence comes from Cetorhinus maximus, assembly GCF_964194155.1. Lineage (NCBI taxonomy): Eukaryota > Metazoa > Chordata > Chondrichthyes > Lamniformes > Cetorhinidae > Cetorhinus > Cetorhinus maximus. The sequence continues at coordinate 5,944,127 of NC_135885.1, forward strand.
TGTGGGGAAAGGGCAGGGGAGTGGGGCTAACTGAAGAGCTCTGTCAAAGCAACAGTGGGGCTGACTATTCCTTCCATGCACCAATACAGCAGCACTGTTGAAAAGCGCCTCCTGTGGATAAGGTCAGCTGCAGCAGTTGTTATGCACCAAATAAGAAAAGAACTGCATTAATATAGCACCTTTCAACCACCACAGGATGTCCCAAAGCTCTTAATGGCCAATGAAATACTTTTTCCCTGAAGTGTTGTAATGCAGGGAGTATGGCAGCCAATTTATGCACAGTAAGCTGCCTCAGTGTGAGAATAACCAGATAACCTATTTTGGTAATGTTGGTTAAGGGATAGATATTGGGCCAAGATAATGGAGATATTCCTCTCCTTAAAACCCATTTCTTTGTCGACTCCTTCAATCTCTCAGTCCCCCAATGTCCCCTTCAATTTCCTGGTGGTCAATATTCCCCGTATCTTGGTGAAAAAACTCGTGACATTTTTCTACATTGAAGGCATCACAAGAACAAGAGGATGTAACATTAAAATGAGGGCCATCAGGCCAGGCAGGGTCAGGGGTGAAGTCAGGGGGCAATTCTTCACACAAAGGGGAGTGGGGATCTGGAATTTGTTGAACATGGGAGTCAATTGAAAATTGAGACTGATGGCATTTCGCTGGGGAAGAGATTAAGAGTTATGGAACCGTGGAGTAGATGGAGTTAAGATACAGATCGGTTATTATCTAAACGAATGACAGAACAGGTTTACAGAACTGAATGGCCGCCTTCTATGTTTCTGTATAAAAGCAACAGGGCGATACAATAACAGCAATGTTATCGATCATTGTACACGACAGCAGTCAGGGCACTTTGAACCTTCACACGTATCATTCAGAGATACTTCATCCGATACCTTTCAGTCTATTTTCAACTCGTGCACTGGTTCTCATTGAGTTTATCTTCGAGTTGAAGCTGAGGTTTGACTGTGGCATCATCTAGTGGTGTAATCCACACATGACGCTTTTAAAACAGAACTCCAAACTGAACAGGGAGGGCTGCGGGGAAAGGGCAGGAGAGTGGCGCTAACTGAAGAGCTCTGTCAAAGGAACAGTGGGGCTGACTATTCCTTCCATGCACCAATACAGCAGCACTGTTGAAAAGCGTCTCCTGTGGATAAAGCCAGCTGCAGCAGTTGTTATGCACCAAATAAGAAAGAAACTGCATTAATATAGCACCTTCTAATCGCCACGGGATGTCCCAAAGCTCTTCATGCCAATGAAATACTTTTTCCCTGAAGTGTTGTAATGCGGGAAGTATAGCAGCCAATTTGTGCACAGTAAGCTGCCACAGTGTGAGAATAACCAGATAACCTATTTTGGTAATGTTGGTTAAGGGATAGATATTGGGCCAAGATAATGGAGATAACCCCCCGTGTTCTTGTTTGGGTGCCTGGTGTCCAATGGAGACCTCCAAGACAAGATATCCTTTCTAAGGATGTTTTAGCTGTGTTAAATCAACAGTAGAAATTCAATGTTTAAAATTTGTTCATGGGGTTTGGGTACCGGCGACAAGATGGGCAATGATACCCATCTATAATTGCCCTTGAGAAGGTGGTGCTGAGCTGCCTTCTTGAACCGCTGCAGTCCATGTGGTGAAGGTGCACCCACAGTGCTGTTAGGGAGGGAGTTCCAGGATTTTGACCCTGTGGCAGTGAAGGAACGGTGGATATATTTCCAAGTCAGGATGGTGAGTGGCTTGGAGGGGAACTTGCAGGTGGTGGTGTTCCCATCCATCTGCTGTCCTTGTCCTTCTAGGTGGTAGTGGTCGTGGGTTTGGAAGGTGCTGCTGAAGGGAGCCTTGGTGAGTTTCTGCAGTGCATCTTGTAGATGGTGCACACTGCTGCTACTGTGCATTGGTGGTGGAGGGAGTGAATGTTTGTGGATGAGGTGCCAATCAAGTGGGCTGCTTTGTCCTGGATGGTGTCCAGCTTCTTGAGTGTTGTTGGAAATATATCGCCGTTCCTTCACTGTCACTGGGTCAAAATCCTGGAACTCCCTCCCTAACAGCATGGACCGCAGCGGTTCAAGGCAGCAGCTCACCACCACCTCCTTCAAAGGGCAGTTAGGGATGCACAATAAATGCTGGCCTAGCCAGCGCAGCCCACATCCAATGAATGAATAGTGAAAAAGAAAAGAGTTCCCAGCCTCGGACTTGCTCTTGTAGCCACAGTATTTACACGGCTAGTCCTGTTCAGTTTTTGGTCAATGGTAACCCCCAGGTTGGTAATGGTCATCCCATTGAATATCAAGGAGACATGATTAGGATGTCTCATGTTGACACAAAAGGAGCGAGCAACATTTGCAGCACACATCAGTCCAAGCCTGAATGTTGTTCAGATCTTGTTAAAGCAGGCACAGGACTGTTTCACCATCTAAGGAGTTGATCATTTTTTTTTGAAATATCAAACGCGAATCCCTTCATATCATCCCAGGCCAATAACCAGAAACACAAACTTGGCTGTTTTTTTTTTATTAAAAAAAGGGGTTTTATTTTAACTCCACAATTTAGTACAAAAATCTGATTCTTGAACTTGTGCTGTTAACTGTGGTAAGATAAAAGAGAGGTAGAAAGAGAGAAAGTGATGGATAAGACAAGAGGAATACAGAAAGTGAACACCAGGCCCTATGAAGCAGTGAACTTCACCGGCATTCAAACTCCACAAACACTCAAAATCAATTAACACATCATTCAAAATTGGATAATGGCCACACAGCATGGCTTCATTCAAAATGGCTAGATGTGAACAATTTTTTCAGAAAAAAGTAGCTTAAGAATGTGGAATTTTCTCCATTGGTGTATTCCTGAACTCCAAGTGCTGGCAGCACAGTAGTGTAATTTGAATAGATGGGATTGTTAATATTAAATGGCTTCCATGAGAGTGTGTGGCAGATCAGCTCTCTTTCTCTCCCTCCATCTCTCTTTGGGACCTAAGTGTTCTCTCTTTCTCCTTTTGCACCAAGAAGAAGATATCTAGCCCTCTCAGATTTTCTGGTTCCAAACAGGGGCTGCTTTCAGTTCATCTCTACTTCCTGATGTCAAAAAGGCACTGCACAAACATAGGACACACTCCGTGCTCAGCCAGTGAAGAGGGTTCATTTGTGGGGAGGGAGGGAGGGAGGGGCTTTTCTCTCACCCACTCCACCCCTCCCCACGTTTCACTAAGCAACATCAATGAATATTAAACAAAAACAGAATTACCTGGAAAAACTCAGCAGGTCTGGCAGCATCGGCGGAGAAGAATAGAGTTGACGTTTCGAGTCCTCATGACCCTTCAACAGAACTGCTGAAGGGTCATGAGGACTCAAAACGTCAACTCTTTTCTTCTCTGCCGATGCTGCCAGACCTGCTGAGTTTTTCCAGGTAATTCTGTTTTTGTTTTGGATTTCCAGCATCCGCAGTAGTTTTTTGTTTTTATCTCAATGAATATTACCCCACTTAATCCAGCGTCACACGTTCAATCACGAGAATAGAGCGTCCAAACGATGTAGGTGACTAAAGGATGTTAGCATTGAGTTAGTCATGTGTTTCACACTGGCTCGTGCAATGGCACAGAGCTACGGCATGTCCTGCTGTTTGTACAGAGTGGCCACTGGTGGCGGCAACTTGGAGGTGAAGAATTAAGGGCACCAGGTGACTTGGAATTTACTTGTTTTCTTCCTATAGCTTTCTGCGACCGATAGCTTAACCATGCCTGGCGAGAACATCACACAAAATGAGTTGAGAGATTAATTATGGCTTTTTTTCCCCCATTGACCCTCCCTCCATCCATCCTGACCTCGAATTATCGGTGTACTTGAATCTAGAGTCCCCAAGAGATTCCAGTCGAAAGTCCTATTGCTTTGGCAGAGTGGTAGAAGATATGAACCTTATTGCACAATTACCACGTCATAGCGGTACACATCATTCCAATACTGAACGTGACTAACCACTCCCCCTCCGCCTCACAAACAAACAAACAAACAAACTCTTCCTATCCTTCCCCTTAAATATTAGGGGCTTCAAAGGGCGATATAGAAACTCAACAAAATAGTAAAGGTGCATAGAGCAATTAGGTAATCGGATACTTTGGCATCATTGCATTGCTTGTGCATTTTGAACATTCCTCCTGCAAAACAAAACCCACGAATTACCAGCCCATTACATAAAAGGAATTAGTCAGTAGATTGTATATGACAATTTCTAAAAAAAAAAAAATTACAACCGAGACAAAAATTACATTTCATAAGACAAATTCCTCTTAAAAAGCTTGTCCTGGTGAATTTGACAAAAATATTCTTCTGCAAAAATAATTATTTTTTATTTTTCGATATGATTTCCTTTCGTTATTCGGTAGTGCAGGTGGGGCAGGGTTTTTTTTAAAAACACATTTTGAACCGTTAAAGGTGAAACTGCTGAAAATTTCTGTTTCTTTCGGGAGGTTCCCAGCGAACGGCAAGCGGGCGTTTTAGGATGGGAGCCCTTTAAATCACCTCCAGCCGATCTGTTTCACAGTAACCGAATTTAACCTTGTACTTGTTGAAGAGTTTGAGGAGGGAGGACATGTATAGCTCGTGGTAGAAATCCACCTCTTTCGGACTTGGGTTTTCAATCCGCGGGACTGTAAATGGCTCACCAACTGCAAACACAAAAGTTCAAACAATGTTGTCTAAAGGAGAGGAAAGGCTTATTTATTTATAGAGAGCACCTTTTACGACCTCAGGACTCCCCAAAGTGCTTTTCAAACGAGAATTTTTGAAGCATTGTCACCGTTTTAATGAAGAACCTCGGCTGCCATTTTGCGCACAGCAGGATCCCACAACAGTAACGAGCAGGTTTTGCTCTTTTTCTGTTCCTTCATGGGATGTGGGTGATGCTGTCAAGGCCGGCATTTATTCCCCATCCCTAATTGCCCCTGAACTGAGTGGCTTGCTCGGCCATTTCAGGGGGGGGCAGTTAAGAGTCAGCCACATTGCTGTGGGTCTGGGGTCACATGTAGGCCAGACCGGGTAAGGACGGCAGATTTCCTTCCCTGAAGGGCATTAGTGAAGCAGATGGGTTTTTACAACAATCGATGATAGTTTCACTGTCACCATTATCGACACCAGCTTTCAATTCCAGATTTATTAATTGAGTTTAACTTCCACTAGTCGCCATGTTGGGATTTGAACCCAGATCCCCAGGGCATTAGCCTGGGCCTCTGGTTTACTAGTCCAGTGACATTTCCAATGAACCCTGATCTCTCCTCTGAGTCAGTGGATATTGATGGTTTTAAATTGGGTCCTTTGAGGGGGCAGGGAAGTGCACTGGTTGTGGGATTTCGGATTACAGGTGAGGTGCAACTTGCACGATAACACAACATTAGGAATAAAAAAGGGGAGGAGGAGAAGGCCATTCAGCCTTTCGAGCTTGTTCCGCATTCAGCGAGATCACGGCTTATCTGTGATTTAACTCCATATACCTGCCTTTGCCCCATATCCCTTAACAAAACTATTGATTTCACATTTAAAGTTAATGATTGATTTAACATCAACTTGCCAAAGAGAATTCTAAACTTCTAACCCTCTGTGTGGAGAAGTGTTTATTAATTTCACTCTCAAAAAGGTCTGGCTCTAATTTTTAGATTTAGATGCTCCAAGCAGCATAAATAGTTTCTTGCTATCTACCCTATCTGCTGCCATTAATCTCTTGAAACTTTGATCAACTCACCCCTTAATCTTCTAAATTCCAAGGGCTACAACCCTAACGTGTTTAATCCAGCCAGGCCTGTGTGTTTTATTTATTCATGGGATGTGGGCTTCACTGGCTAGGCCAGCATTTATTGCCCATCCCTAATTGCCCTCGAGAAGGTGGTGGTGAGCTGCCTTCTTGAACCGCTGCTGCAGTCCATGTGGTGTAGGTACACCCACAGTGCTGTTAGGGAGGGAGTTCCAGGATTTTGACCCAGCGAAAGTGAAGGAACGGCGATATATTTCCAAGTCAGGATGGCGAGTGACTTGGAGGGGAATTTCCAGGTGGTGGTGTCCCCATCTATCTGCTGCCCTCGTTCTTCTAGATGGTAGAGGTCATGGGTTTGTTATCGAAGGAGACAGTGAGTCGCAGCAGTTCATCTTGTAGATGGTACACACTGCTGCTACTCTGCATCGGTGTTGGAGGGAGTGAATGTTTGTGTCACTGAAGCATGACCTCTGGGGTTGCCAACTTTGGTTGGACACATTCCAGAAGGTTCCACTGCCTCCAACTGTTAGCGCCCCCACATGATCCTCCTATTGGTTGCTGGAAATGCCTACCCTTGTGTGGCCCTGCATTCCCTCACTGATTGGACAGCCAGTAGTTTCTGCTCCCTGATTGGATGATCTTTGACTGCCAGCCAAAAGGCTTTCTTTTCCAAAAAAAAAATCGTATTCAACATCTTTGTAACCAACAAAATGGAAACGTGTTAAAGAAATGAACAAAAACCTACATTAAAAAAAAGCCTCACTACTTTTGTTCATGGAGCAATGATTTTTCTTTCTGGAGTTGTGTGTCCAGGAGATTAGTAAGTTTAGGATAGGGGAAGGAACCTACCCACAGTGTTGATGGGTTTTGCGTAAGGCATGAGGCCCCAGGAGCTGCTCGAAAAGAAGCCACGGCCAAGGAAAACTAAGGGGGCGAATCCAATCAGCTTCTGGAACTTTCTTTGTATCGCTCGCATCAAACTTCCTTCCTTGTAGATAACTTGTTGATAAACTTCATTCTCACCAAAAGCATAAACAGGGACTAAATCAGCTCTGCCAAGAGAAGAAAACAAATTGGAAACATCTAGGAGAATTGTTATTTCTTTCCAAACCCCCCCTTACAAAAACTCCCTGTAGCACCTTTACTGTTGTAACCATTTCATGGGAGCATTATCAAATAAAACCGGTCACTGAGCCACAGGAGATATTAAGACAGGTTTCTGCCCACCCTGACCACACAGTGATTTTACACTGGAGTGGGCAAGGCCTCAGAAGGGAAGCCCACTTTCCCCCCCCAATTGAGGCTCTTAAGTGGCTAATGATTGGCCACTCAAGGGCCATTTGCCACCTAGCCTCAACGTTTAGGCTGGTGGGAGGGTTGACCTGGCATGGAGAAAGGCTGAAATCAAACAGAGTTGGATCCCAGGCAAGAAGAGTGGGGGGTGGTGGCTGCCTCCATCAGAAACTCCCTTTCTGAAGTTGGGCAGACCTTCCTTAAGGTCCGGTGACCTCCTCGCCTCCCTCTCTCCACCCTGGCCTCTCTGCTGAGACCCCGATCGCCCCCTTCACAACCCCCAGGCCTTCCCTACTGCCCCTCACCTCCCCCACATGGACTCCTTGAACTTACCTGGGCCTGTACAGGTGCACAAAACCACGTGGAAGTAGTTTTACGGTTACTATGTCAACAGGCTGAGAAGATTCAGTATATAATGTTCGTTAACAACTTACATAAGAAATAGGAGCAAGAATAGGCCATTCGGCCCTTTAAGCCTGCTCCACCATTCAATAAGATCATGGCTGGTCCGATTGGAGCCTTAACTTTACTTTCCTGTCTGCCCCCCCAGTAAACATTGACTCCCTTGTTAATCAACACTCTAACTCAGTCTTGAATATATTCAATGACCCAGCCTCCACTGCTCTCTGGGGAAGAGAATTCCAAACACTAACAATCCTCTGAGAGAAGAAATTCCTCTTCATCTCCGTCTTAAATTATTTTTAAGCTTATTTTTAAACTGTGCCCCCTAGTTCTATATTCAACCCACAAGGGGAAAACATCCACCCAGCATCCACCCTGTCAAGACCCGTCAGAATCTTGTATGTTTTAAGAAGATCACCTCTCATTCTTCTAAACTCCACTTGGGATGCAATACAAGTCAAAAGCTTAAATTATTTTTTTCAAATAAGGACACGAGAAATGTTGCAAGAGGCTGAACGGTTAAACGACTTGCTGATGATACGAAGTTAGGTTGTGATGAGGATGGAGAGGCTGCCAAGGGATACAGACAATAGGTGAGTGGGCAAGAAGGTGGCAGATGGAGTATAATGGAAAATATGAAATTTGTTCACTTTGGAAGAAAGAAAAGTAGAATTATTTTTTTAAAAAGTGAGAGAACTACTTAATGGTTTAGATTCAGAGGGGTTTAGGTATCTTTGTACACAAATCACAAGAAAGTTAACCTGCGGGTAGAGCAAGCAATTCAGAAGGCAAATGGTCTGGTGGCCTTTACTGCAAAGGGATTGGAGTACAAGAGTAAGAAAGTCTTGCTGCAATTGTACAGGGCTTTGTTACAGAAAAACAGGACTTCAGAGTCGGCCATTCATCTCTTCGAGTCTGCTCCACCATTCGGATAAGATCGTGACTGATCTGGTTGTGGTCTCAACTCCTCTTACCTGCCTGCTCCCCCATAACCCTTGACCCCCTTGTCTGTCAAAAATCTAACTCAGCCTTGAATATATATTCAATCACCCAGCCTCCACGGCTTTCTGGTGAAGAGAATTCAACAGGCTAACAACCTTGAAGAGAAAAAAATTCTCTTCATCTCCATCTTAACAGGGACATCTCTTATTATTAAACTGTGTCCCCTGGTTCTAGTCTCCCCCATAAGAAGCATCTTCCCCGTATCCACACTCTCCAGTCCCCTCAGGATCTTATATGTTTCAATAAGATCACCTCTCATACTTCTAAACTCCAATGGGATTAGGCTTAACCTGTTCAACCTTTCTTCATAAAATAAGCCCTTCATCCCAAAAATGAGTCGTGTGAGCCTTCTCTGAACTGCTTCTAACGCATTTATATTCTTTCTTAAATAAGGAGGCCAAAACGGCACACAATACTCTAGATGTGGTCTCACCAACACCCTGTACAGTTGCAGTAAAACATCCCTACTTTTATATTCCATTCTCCCTGCAATAAACAACAGCACTCTATTTGCCTTCCTAATCACTTGCTGTACCTGCACACCAACTTTGTGTTTCACATACCAGGACACCCAGGTCCCTCTGTACCACTGAGTTCCGCAAGCTCTCACTATTTAAATAGTAATACTGCTTTTCTACTCTTCCTGCCAAAACAGACAACTTCACATTTTCCCACATTAGACTCCATCCACTATTTTTTTGCCCACTCACTTAACCTATCCATGTCCTGTTGCAGACTTTTTACCTCCTCATGAAACTTACTTTCCTACCTAACTTGGTGTCATCAGTAAATTTAGCAACCATACATTCTGTCCTTTCATTCAAGTCATTGATATAAATTGTAAATAGTTGAGGCCCCAGCACTGATCCCTGTGGCATGACTAGTTACAGCTTACCAACCTGAAAAAGACCCATTTATGCTTACTCCCTGCTTCCAGTTAGCTAACCAATTCTCTATCCATGCTAATATGTTACCCCCTACACCATGAGCTCTTATTTTGTGTAGTAACCTTTGATGTGGCACCTTATCAAATGCCTTTTGGAAATCCAAGCACACCACATCTACAGGTTCCCCTTCATCCACCTTGCTTGTTACTTCCTCAAAAAACTCAAATTAATTAAAACATGATTTCCCTTTCACAAAACCATGCAGAACTTTGCCTGATCCCGTTATGATTTTCTAAGTATCTTGCTATAACCTCCTTAATAATGAATTCTAGGAATTTCTCTATGACAGATGTTAAGCTAACTGGCCTATGATTTCCTTCTTTCTGTCTCCCTCCTTTCTTGAATAAAAGGTGTTACCATTTGTTATTTTCCAATCTGCTGGTACCCTCCCATAATCTAAGGAACTTTGGAAGATTATAACCAATGTCTCTACTATCTCTGCAGCCACTTCTTTTAAGACCCTAGGATGCAGGCCATCTGGTCCAGGGAATTGCCAGCCTTTGGGTCTAATCCCACCTTTTCCCTGGTGATGGCGATTATTTTAATTTCCTCCCTGCCTTTTCCCTTTTGATTTAAGTATCTTTGGGACATTTTCCAAGTCTTCTAGTGTGATGACAGATACAAAATTCCTGTTCAATGCCTCCACCATTTCCTTCTTTTCCATTATCAATTCCCCAGATTCACTCTCTCCAGGACCAGCACAAGCTTCAGTTGCTCTTTTCCTATTTAAATACTTGTTGAAACTCTTATTATCGATATGTTTTTATATCACTAGCTAACTTTCTCTCGTGCGCAACTTTCTGCCTCTTGTTTTGAAAGCCAACTTATCTTCTCAGTGAGAGCAGTGGTCGGGAACCCAGAGTCCCGACAGACCTTGGCGTTTCGCCGTATGCATGGACCGGGAGCGGGATGCGTATGCGCAAATCGGCATTCTTAGTTCTTCGGGATGAAGACAGGCCCAGAGCATCTGTGCAAAAAAAGGAAAATAGTGCACAAACCCAGTTCAGGTGACTGGGAGTGGAGCACCATGGTAGTCAAGGATCTCAGACAAGGGACAGAGATAGGTCCCAGTTAAGGAAGGGGAAAAAAAAGAGAGCAGCAGAGAAAGAGGCTCCAATTGGAGAAAGGCCTCCAGTTAACAGACTTTTAAAAAATTCATTCATGCACGGGATGTGGGCATCACTGGCTGGGCCAGCATTTATTGCCCATCCCTAACTGCCCTTGAGAAGGTGGTGGTGAGCTGCCTTCTTGAACCGCTGCAGTCCCTGTGGTGTAGGTACACCCACAGTGCTGTTAGGGAGGGAGTTCTCTCTCAGGATTTTGACCCAGCGACAGCGAAGGAACAGCGATATATTTCCATGTCAGGATGGTGAGTGACTTGGAGGGGAACTTACAGTTGGTGGTGTTCGCATGTATCTACTGCCCTTGTCCTTATAGGTAGTAGTGGTTGTGGGTTTGGATGCAGACTCAGGAATCCAGGGGAATGGAATCTTGGGAAACGAGACTGAAACCCTGCGAGGTGGCAATTGCTGATGCTGTCTAACTTCTGGAGAGAATTCCTTGGTTAGTCCTTCAAAGGTGAAGACTGGAATCCCTCATGAGAGAGATAGAGTTTTGACTCACAGATGTTACTGGTGTCTCGGTAGGTTGTTGAGAAATCCATGGAACCAATCTTTGTTGCATTTGCTATTTATTGTGTAGTGTGGTGTGTTCTACCACAGTTTGTCTGTCAATTCACACGTACCTCATGTCAACACTGAATGTTAGAGTAAAGATAGATATTGCAAATTGTTTTATTTTTCTGACTTTGTATGTTAAAGTTAATTTTTGTTTTGTTCAAAGGCTGTGTAATATTGTGGCTTTATTCCCTTAATAGGTGTCTTGAATCTCAAACTTTGTCTACTTTAAACAAAAAGTTATTGGTTCCTAACCAGATCTTATCAAAAACTTGAGGGTCTCGTCTTAGATCATGACACTATCATTTTTTAGTCATTCTTTGCTAGTTCTTAAAATCTGTCCAATCTTTTGACCTACCGCTAATCCTTGCAGATTTTTGCAATGTTTCTTTCAACTTGATCCAATCCTTAACTTCCTTATTTAGCCACAGATGATGCATCCTTCTCAAAGAGTTTTTCTTTCTCACTGGGATAAATCTTTGATGAGAGTGATTAAATGCCTCCTTAAAAGTCTGCCACTGCATCTTTACTGTTCTAAATTTTAACCCGCTTCACATTGGCCAGCTCTGCCTTCATACCATAATAGTTACTTTTATTTAGGTTTAGAACACTAGTCTTAGACCCACACTTCTCCCCTTCAAACTGAACATGAAATTCAATCATGTTATGATTGCTGTCACCTAGAGGCTTCTTTAATGTGAGGTTATTGATTAAATCCTGAATTGATTAAATCCAGGTCTAGAACAGCCTGCTCCCAGGCTGGCTCTAGAACATACTACTCCAAGAAATTGTCTCAAGTATACGAGACGAATTAATTTTCCAGGCTACATTGGCTAATTTATTGAGACCACACCTGGAATACTGTGTACAGTTTTGGTCTCCTTACGCAAAGGATATACTTGCCTTAGATGGAGTGTAACATTGATTCCTGGGATGAGGGGTCTCCCATTGAGGAAAGATGGGAGTAAAATGGGCCTATACTGCCTGACTTTAAAGAATAGGATTCTGACAGGATGCACAGAATAGATACCAAGAGGCTGTTTTCCCTTACTGAGGAGTCTAGGAACTCGAGTTTACAGTCTCAGAATAAGGAGACATCCATTTAAGACAGAGAGGAGGAGAAATTTCTTCACCCTCTGAATCTCTGGAATTCTCTATCCCAGGGAGCTGTGGATGCTGAGTCATTGATATATTCAAGGCAATGATCAAATGATTGTTAGATTTTTGAATTAGGAGGTAGGGCAGAAAAATGGAATGGAGGTAGATCATCAGCCACGACCTTATTGAAAGGTGGAGCAGGCTCAAGGACTCTTTGGTTTACTCCTGCTCCTATTTCTTATGGGTGCTCTGGTTAGGTGTCATTTAGGGTATTATGTTCAATTCTGGACTCCGCACCTCAAGAAGGGTATGTTGGCAGATTCACCAGAATGATACTGAGGCTTAAAGGGTTAAATTATGAGGATGCGTTGCATAGATTAGGCTTGTATTCCATTCGCTATAGAAGATTAAGTGATGATCTGATGTTCCTCCAGTCATTTGGCGCAGGAGAAGGCCATTCATCCCCTCGAGCCGTTTTTGCAAACTCAATTAGATCATGGTTGATCTCTGTCTCAACTCTATCTACCAGCTTGCTTCTGTAACCCTTAATACCTTTGGCTGACAAAAATCTATCAATTTCAGTTTTAAAGATTTCAATTGGTGCCAAACATTACAGTTTTTGGTTGAGGAAAGGACATGTCAAGCTATTTTTTTTGTTTAAAAAAGGGATTCAAATTATGTGGCACAGTGGGTACCAACCCTGCCACTGTGCCTGAAGTACCAGGTTCAAATCCCACTTCAGGGCTTGATGGCCGCAGAAAGTGTGCTCATAATGTGGCCAAACAGGTTGATTATCAGCTTGGAAATCCTTCCAGTACACCCGACGGCAGGCGGTGAGAGCAGCAGAGTTTCCTGGACAGCCATAGTGCAGGAGGCAATGGCCAACCACTGCAGTACTTTGCCAGACGCAATCATGGATCAAATCCAATGGCAGTCCATGCTTGCCAAGGCCGTCTTAGGGCATGGTACCTGATGGAGGATTCAAACTGTAATACTATAGATAACAACTTGGATTTATATAGAGAATATATTCAGTAAAATGTCCCAAGGTCCTTCTAAAGGAGCATAATCAAGCAAGCCACCTACGGAGATACTGGCACAGGTGCTAATAGCTTGTTCAAAGTGGTAAGTTTTAAATGAGAATCTTAGAAGATGAGAGAGAGAGAGAGGGAGAGGGAGAGAGAGGGAGAGAGAGAGAGAGAGAGAGAGAGAGAGAGACAGGCCGGAGTTTGAGGAGTACATCCATAACATTGAGGAGACGACAGTGAAGCACAACACAGTGCAATCCCCGGAGACTTAATGTTTTGGAAATACTGCGGGATGGGAGCGAAAATAAAGCAATATTTTGGATGACAGTCCTTGAGGAATCTTTGACTAAGATGATGGGGGTAGGAAGAGGGAAAGGGGTGTCTTTTTTAATCCGAACCCTGGATTGTAGAGGAGCCTGGCAGGTGAGTGAGGGTGGGTTGGGGGGTGTGGAAGGATAGGAAAAACCTTTGGAAACAATAAATAAATGGATAAAAGTAGAGTAAAATTGGAGCTGGGAGTTGCACACTATCCTGACTTGGAAATATCATCGCTGGGTCAAAATCCTGGAATTCCCTCCCCAACAGCACTGCAGGTGTACCTACACCACACGGGCTACAGCGGTTCTAGAAGGCAGCTCACCACCAGTTTATCAAGGGCAATTAGGGATGGGCAATAAATGCTGGCCCAGCCAGCGACACCCACATCCCACGAATGAATGGAAAAGCCTACGAAAATTGGTCACTTGACTGAAAGCTCCTCATGGTCTTCTTGCTGGTAAATAGTTATTGGCCATTGTGCCCAACAGTAATGGGGATGGAGTGGGGGATGGCTGGAAGACACAATGGGGTCTCATCAATAGCCAGTCTTGGTGGGGGCGGGGGGGTGGGGGTGCTCAGCACCCACGACAGGCCTGGTGGCCCCTCAGGCCCTGGGTTTAGCACAAAGGGGGTCGTCAACTCCTTACCCATTCTTCAGTGCAATCCTCACAAATCCTTTACGCTTTTTAAGGGTCACAACGTTGTTCCCTGGACTGCAGTCCAGAGATTCAGCTGCTCCTCCGATCACGATTACCACCGCGTTCCCAGTCCCGTTCTTCGACAGCAGAAAGTCAATAGCCTCCCTTTTCACAGGGAAAATACCTGGGTCGGGCGCAGAAAGAAAAAAGCAAGAAACGATTACTCATCTGGACTGTGGATTATCTCCAATTGTTAAAACGCACTTGCAGTGACATCAAGGCTGCACAAGTCAAGTGGATCAAATACGTCCAACACCAGTCCACAGCAAATTGCATTTATATAGCACCTCTAATGACACTATTGTTATAGGGCAGTTAAAGGAATGCCTTAAACAGTAGAAGTTATGTTACACTTACATCTGGAGTAACTGGGGGAGACAGAGGTGCAGTGCTTATGCCACTGGACTAATAATCCAGAGGCCCAGGCTAATGCTCTGGGGACATGGGTTCCAATCCCACCATAGCAGCTGGTGGGATTTACAATTCAATTAATAAATCTGAAATTTAAAGTTAGCTTCATGGTCACCATGACTGAGCCTATCGTCGATTGTCGCAAAAACCCATCTGGGTTCACTAGTGTCCTTTAGGGAAGGAAATCTGCCGCCCTTACCCGGTCTAGCCTCCATGTGACTCCAGACCCACAGCAATGTGGTTGACTCTCAGATGCCTCCTGAAATGATCTAGCAAGACACTCAGTTCAAGGGCAATTAGGGATGGGCAACAAATGCTGGCCTTGCCAGCGATACCCACATCCCATAAAAGAATAAATTTTTAAAAACTGCATGCAGTCTGGGCATCTCAGTAAGGATATATTTGTTCACCAGAATGATACTAGGGGTTAAATGGGTTCAGAAACAAAGACAGCTTCTGTAGTCTAGGCTTGTAATCCCTGGATGTACAGAAGACTGAGGAGTGATCTAATTGAAATCTTTAGGGACTCGGGGGGTGGTGTGGAGCAAGTCCAGAGCAAAGTGGGTGTAAAAGGACTTGTTACAATGAAAGCTGTGTAATTGGAGTGTCCAAGTGCTTCTTGTATATTTTACCATTCAAGTTATTTGGGTCTCTCGATAAAGTATTTTTGGGGTGGTGGGGAGGAGTTCGTACAGGGCTCACTGGAGTTGACAAATAAAGTCTAAGTGTACGACACAAATTAATGATTCTACTGTTAGATTTCTCCACATTGCCAGGTCACACAATTGCAGCAAGTTCTCATTAGCGGGGGGGAAAAAAAAAAGTGGTTACGAAATCAATACACTATCGAAACGATATCAGCATTAACGATGCTTTGCAAAGGATCTACAGTCATTAGATTGGATTCCACATGGGGAAGTGTCACTCCTCACACTTCTGAAACTGATAAGTGTTATTACGTTTGGACATTGGTCTGAGAGACACGTTGTGTGTGTAAGGTACAAACACTCTCTGGGGACAGTACCTCTGGTATCAAGAAAGAGACGTCTCTCACGATTAGATTACATTTTCTTAAAACGCACGCACGCAGCCAAGGCAGCCACAAAGCTGTTGACTTGTTAACGGAACAGTGCCGGCCAAGCACTGGCAAAGGTGCTTCTAAAGAAACTTTCAGCTCCCCCGTGCGGGGGTGGGGCATGAAAAACGGAGTCTGTCCTGCCGGCTGCACCGAGGTCAACACTGGCAGGATGGCGGCTGCCATGGAGACCTGGGTGCTGGACATTGGTCCGCACTCCATCGCTGTAGCCCTTCGTTGCATCCATCAAGAGGGGCGCAGGGCACCTCTATCTCATCCTAGCTGCCCCCTTTTATCCTCGGAGTCAGCCAGGTGGCCCTCAGGCACCCATAGGGAGGACCAGCAGCCACTGGGCACCCCGGGGGCCATCCACCCTCCGGCCCATCCAAATCCCCTCGTCCTGTGACCCACAGGTCAAGGAAAGAGCACCGGCTCCACGGCTGAGGGCACCCGCCAAACAACAGGGCACAGCAGTCAGCCTCCACCTCCTCTGCGGGTGTTGGGCAAGCACCAAGGTGTAGCTGTAGGGGTTAGGAACGTTACAAAAAGTTTGGAGCACAATGGCGGCAAGGTTATTCTCAACATGTATATAATGTTCACAAGTGGAAATAGAATCACACCCGTTTCACATCCCCTCTCGCGTATGCCTCCTCTTTATGAGGAGCTGTGCTGCTGTCAATCAGGTGTAATGCCGTGGGCCCCTCCCCCACTCATCGTAGATATCACTGTCGTGGGTCTCTTGTCAAAGTCGTGTGCTGCTGTATCACCACAGAGCGCGGCGCTGTTCCAGGTCACTCTCATCATCAGTGATGCCTTGACTTTAATGTTAAGTGCGTTTATGGAACAGACGAATACAGAAACGTTCAGCCCACCTGCTGTTTTAACGTGATGGCTGAATTTGAATATTATATTGTTAAATATTAATTATATAAATTTAGCTGATGCTTTTATCCGAAGCAAATTCATAACGATGGTGGTAAATGCCAACTTGAAGGAGCTACTGTCATAGGTCTATATTTTTTAGAAATTATGCTGCGGACTAGATCCAACCCACAGGCCGTGGGTTCCCCATCCTTGCTTTAATATTTCAAGGTAGTGCTGTGGGATCTTTCGCATCTGGCTAAATGGGCAGGCACTGCCTGGGTTTAACATCTCATCCAAAAGATGGCACCTCTGAGAGTGCAGCGCTCCCTCAGCTCCGCATTGGACGTGTCAACATAGAATGCGTGCTCCACTGTCTGGAGTGGGGCTTGACCCCACAACCTCCAAACTCGAGGAGAGTGCGGTGCCAACTGAGGCAAGGCAGACACCACAGCAATACTGCTGGCAGCTGCGCCTGCACAAGAGGCGGTTTCCCATTTGTCATACTCACCCCCACTCATTAGATAATCCCGCAGAATTGGTATCCGGAAATTCCCAGCCAACGTGGCCAAGGAAGGCCGAATTCCTGGAAATTTATTGGAAAACCCAGTGGCTTCTGTCCCGAAGTTGCAAAAAGCTCCAAAGCAAAAGATGCCGTGGGGGTGGTAACCAAAGATGTAGTTCCTGCTGGGGTCAAGGTTGTGCGTTTTCACCAGCTGTAGAGGAGAGAGAATGAAACGCTGCACATAAATGTGGAAAATAAATGACCCAACTTCACCTCATTGATGTAAAGCTCTAATCTGTTTTTATTTGATATGAATGGGCTTGGGTTCCTTATTCTAGAAAAAATAAAGAGATGGCTGAAGGGTGACCTAACAGGAGGGGATCTTATGAAAGAGTACGATAGCCTAAATATAGAGAAGATGCTGCCATTTGTGAGGGGAGACCAAAACCAAATCATAAATATAAGATAGTTGATGATAAATCCAAATAGGAAATTCAGGAGAAACTTCTTTACCCGCATAGTGGTTAGAATGTGGAAATCGATACCACAGGCAGGAAGCACAGCTACGTTTGAAGAGGGGTCAAGTCACCCCCGGAGACTGGGGATTAACGTGGCTTCAGGCTAGCGAGGTCTCCCAAAGATAAAGTCAGACACCATCCTGGCAAAGCAGCAAGTCTCGAAATAGACCGTTTGTTTGATTTTGGCAGGTTCAATAAACCAAAGTGGAAATCAGTTTATTGTTCAAATATGTGTACAGTTACAGATGCAAACCGAGACATGTCTAGACAGTGTCATTGCCTGTCACGTGCTGCACCCGCCCCCCCGCAAAATTAAGGAACATCCCTCCCTTGCAGACCAGTCGAAGGACATCGCCCATTCAGTCCAGCTGCATCAGCAACAAAGGGTCAACGGCACAACCAGCTCAGCTAACTCTCAAACTGAACTCTGATTTTCAGCAAGAGTTATTGTGGGAACACTCCCCAATATGAAGGGGAGCTGCGAGGTAGAGAGGGTCTACACTGAAGTCAAGAAAACAAAAATCAAGACACCCACCGCCTGGGAGTTTGAAATCCAACTTTTAAAATGAACTCTTTCATGTGCTCACATTATTACATGAAGTGATTCGGCGGTTCTTGCTGAGTTAAGACTGTTTGCAAGCCAGTTTGACAAGAGGAGGCCAAAGCCACAAAAGTAGGCATTCAACTGCCAGCCTGGGGCTGCATTCAAATCTCAATTCCGGCCGCACTTTGATATTGCTACAATTTTCCTTAGTAAGGAGTAAATAGTCTGATAAAACTCGAGCTCCTCGAGCTTGTTCCAGTGTTCAGTTAGGATCAGGGCACAATCTGCCTGCAAATTGCTCCACACCCCCAATATCTTTATCTAACACAAATCTTTCAATGTCAGTCATGAAAGTTTCATCTGACCTCCGTTATCTGCATGTTTTGGGGTGGGGGGTGCGGGTAGTTTCTCCCAGATTTTCCACTTATCTTTGAGAGAAAATGTGCGCCTCATCTCACACACCTGCAGGGCCTCAGCCTAATTAGGTTTGCGCCTCCTTGTTTTGGATTCCCCGATTACGCTATCGCAGATTCTTTACACTGCAGGAGGCGGCCATTCGGCCCATCCAGTCTGCACTGGCTCTCTGAGAGAGCATTCTACCTAATCCCACGCCCCTGCCTTATCCCCGTAACCCTGCACATTCTCTCTTTTCAGGTAGCAACCCAATTCCCTTTTAAATACCTTGATCGAACCTGCCTCCACCACCCTCTTAGGAAGTTCGTTCCAGACTCAACCACCCTCTTGGTGAAAATTTTTTTCCTCACATCACATTTACTCCTTTTGCTAATTATTTTGAATCTGTGCCCTCTAGTTCTTGATGTTCTCGAGTGGGAACTATTTCTCACTATTTACCCTGTCCATACCCCTCAGAATCTTGAATACCTCTATAGAGTCTCCTCTTAGCCTTCTTTTCTCCAAGGAAAACAGACCCAACCTCTTCAATCTATCATCGTAGCTACAGTTCTTCATCCCAGGAATCATTCTTGTGAATCTCCTCTGTACTCTCTCCAATGCCTTCACATCCTTCCTCAACTATGGTGCCCAGAACTGGACACAAAGCTCCAGATGAGGCCTAACTAGTGTCCCATACAAGATCACAACGACCACCTTACTCTTGTACTTAATGTCCCTATTAATAAAGCCTAAGACACTATCTGCTTTATTAACTGCTCTCTCAACATGCCCTGCCATCTTCAATGACTGATGTACGTATACACTGAGGTCCCTCTGTCCCTGCACCTCCTTTAGAGGCTCTCCCTTTATTTTATACTGTCTCACCGCATCTTTCCTGCCACAACAAATCACCTCACACTTCTCTGCATTGAACTTCATCTGCCACTTGTCTGCCCAATTCACCCCAACATGTCCATGTCCTTCTGAAGTTCAAGGCTATCCCCGTCACAGTTGTCAACGTTAAAGGAAGTACGGAGGTCTTGTGGCGCAGTAGATAGTGTCCATGCCTCTAAGCCAGTACGCTCTGGGTTCGAATCCTGCCCCAGCGCTTAATGGCCAAGGGAGATGCATTCATAATGTCACCAAACAGGTTGAGTATCAACCTGCAAATCCTTCCAACACACGCCAATGGCAGGTGGTAAGAGCGGGAGAGATTCCTGGAGATGGAAAGAAAGTTGGAGCCTCTAACATCACTAACCGCAGCGCCAGACCACAACATGCATGTAAAAATTGCATGTTACCGCAGTAACTCAGACTCCCCGAGTGTGACACACCACAAAAACCACTAGAGGAAACAGTCTCTTTGTATTTATAGCTTGGGGCAACTGTCACAATCAGGGCGTAGCGCAATGAGGAAAGGTCATTGCCTAATGCCTTTCAGCCGTCATACACTGAGGGGCTGGAAATAGTGTAGGACCCCCTTGGGTTGCAATGCCTGCAAATATTAAGAATATTGCAATTGCATTAAGGCGCTTCAGAGTGGAACATGCTGTACGGAGAAAAGTTGAATTTTATTGCACTTCCAGTAACATTCACATGTTTGCATTCTTCCCCAGAGAGCAGTGGAGGCAGGGTCATTGAATATTTTTAAGGTGGAGGTAGACAGACTGTTGACTAGCAAGGGAGTCAAAGCCTATCGGGGATAAGCGGGAATGCAGAGTTGGGGCCACAAATCAGATCAGTCCCGATCTTATTGAACAGCAGAGCAGGCTCGAGGGGCCGAGTGGCCTACTCCTGCTTCTAATTTGTACGTTCGTGTATTCAATTTGAAATGTACTTCTGCAGATTTTAGGAATAGAAATATATTTTTGGAAAAAGAAATGACATTTTAAATCTCTTAATCATTTAAAATTACCTTGGCTAGGTCACCCTTAAATGTTCTAACCTCAAGGAGGATGTAAATGAAGAGAATGTGTCATGATCTGAAACGAACAGCAGAGGTGGAAACCCTCTGCCTTGAACCTCTGCTGAACCCCACTGCCTCAAACATGGAGTAAGAATGGGAGCTGCTTAAAATTAAAAACTGGAAAATCGGAGAAGTTCATAGGTCAGACAGCACCACACACACAAAAAAGAGAGAGAATTGGTTCATCAATACAGCCAGGTTGGGCCAATCTTCAGAAGGAAAAGTAGAGATAAACACTTATTCAGGGTAGAAAAGGAAGTGGAAAGGAGCAGAGATGGTGAGCCTGGTAACAGGGTTATGTCAACAAAAAAAATGGCAGTAGACAGTCTGGTGAATAGAGAGGATGGTAATGTGGGAAGAGAGCGCAAATTCAAATGGAGGCCCTCTGCCTCCATGAAACATTAATTGCCCTGTTTCGATGCTTGAAGAGCGAGAACAAGGAGGGTTCGAGAGACCTTAAAACCTTGCACCCCCCGTTAAAAATGTAAAAGCTAAGTGTTTGACAGATTTCTCTTTGCAAGGTTTCTAATAATTATTGAACCAGCCGGGTAGATGGAGTTAGGATTATTGCAAATCAATCTTATTTCTCATCTACATGCTGCCCCTTGTCAACATCATCCAAAGACAGCGTTAATTTTCATGTGTACACTGACGACACCCAGCTCGACCTCACCACCACCTCTCTCGACTCCTCCACCGTTGCTAAATTATCAGACTGCCTATCCGACCTGGATAAGCAGAAGTTTCCTCAACGAAATACTGGGAAGACTGAAGCCATTGTTTTCAGTCCCTGCTCCACTCCCTAGCTACTGAACTCTATCCCTCTCCCTGGCAACTGTCTGAGATTAAGCCAGTGTGTTTACAAACTTGGTGTCAGGTAGGCTTCCAACCTCAGATGTAAGCCCATCACTAACACCACCTATTTCCGTCTCATTAACATTACCCGACGTTACCAGTCTCAGCTCATCTTCTGCTGAAATGTTTGTTTGTGCCTTTGTTACCCCTGGACTTATTATTCCAATGCTTTCCTGGAAGATCTACCTTCTTTAATTTTGAGGTCATCCAAAATTCGGCTCATGTCTTAACTTGCAGAAAGTCCTGTTCCCCTCATCACCCCTGCGCTCGCTGACCTACACTGGCTTCAGGTCAATCAACGTCTTGATTTTAAAATTCCCATCCTCGTTTTCAAATCCCTCCATGGCCTCGCCCCCCTCCCCATCTCTAACGTCCCCCAGCCCCACAGCCCTCCCGAGATACCCGCGCTCCTCTAATTCTGACCTCATGTGCATTCCTGATTTTAATTGTGCCACTACTGGTGGCCGTGCCTTCAGCTGCCTAGGCCCCAAGCTCTGGATTTGCCTCCCTACCCCTCTCTGTCTCCCTACGTCACTTTCCTCCTTTAAGATGCTCCTTAAAACCTACCTATTCGACCAAGCATTTGGTTATCTGACCTAATGTGTCCTTATATGGCTCATGTCCTGCTTTGTTTTGTAATGCTCCAGTGCTTGCCTTGTGCCTTATCATCACATTAAAGGTGCTATATAAATGCAAGCTATTGTTGCAGTAGCATAATGAAGATGGTGGAACAGGCTTCAGTGGATAAATGGTCTCAGTGAGGATTGTTAGGATGGCTTCCCTTCCCACGATCCAAGGAGTCAGCGGAGAACACGTCCCCGCCAACGCAGCGGCTGCGGAGACACTGAATGCGTTAATTGGCTGGAGGCGGGATTTCTGCCCCTCACTTGGGAAGAAGACCCACCTCAGAGAGCTGCCGGCCAATCCGATCAATTGCAATCAGCAAGCAGTCCCCAGAGCCTGAGTCCTGGGGGTCCGGGGCTAGGTGGGTTTTGGGTGGGGTGGGGGGGGGGGTCTCAGGGCGGAGTGGGGAGATGAGGCCCAGGGGTATGGGAGAAGGGGGCGGGGGGGGGTATTGGTGGAGAGGTCGGGGATGTGGGGGAGGGAGGACCTGCAGGGGGCCAGTCCTTTTCCAGTAGGGGAGGCTGTGGAAGTTGCTGACGGAGGCAAACCGCACCCCCCCAAACCCCACCCCAACCCCCCAACCTGAGGCCTGAGCAGGGTCACTTTTCAGGCTTCCTCCCTGCCCCTGAACTCCTCCCACCAGCCTGAAAATTGAGGCTGGGTGGGAAATGGCCCTTAAAGTGGCCAATTATTGACCACTTAAGGGCCTCAACTGGGGTAAGGGCAGGTGGGCCAGCCTAGGCCTCGCCTGTCACAGCGCAAAATTGGGGAGAGGTCAGCGTGGACGGGAACCCGGTGGGAACGTTATCCAAGAAATTTTACAGCCACACCTTGCCTACAAACCCGCGGGTGGGAGAATGTAAAATTCTGCCCTACGTTTCCACAAAGAGAGGGAAAAGAATAAAATAAATAAAGGATAAACTTCTTGCACAGTAAATGGTTATGATCTGGAATGCCATGTCTAAGATTTTGGAGGGACACAGATTCAATCGCTGGTTTATAAAAAGGAATTTGGAAAAGCATCTGAAGAGTGAAAACGTCGAAGGGCTACAGAGAAAGTGGAGGGGTGTATGTGGGACTAGCAAGGCTGTTCTTGCAGAGAGTCAACACGGACACGATGGGCCAAATGGCCTCCTTCTCTGCTGTAACCATTCCACGGGACACAGAATGAGACAAGCTGATCCACGTTGGCAAACAGAAGGCACGGGAACACAATTCCTGCTCGAAAGCTGTCTGTAACCTTTCCAGAACTTTTGCAATTTTAAGTATAATCAAACTGCACTGCATTTTCGCAATATGAGCCACTTATGCAAGAATTGCAGTTTGTCCAGGGTTATGAAACTGTTGAACAATTTTTCAGGGTCATCCTTGTTACTGTACGGTCTGTGTAAACAGTTTGCCATCTAACACACATGCCAAGGGACATTGATCTTGGACTGACTTTTCTTGCTGCCATTTTCTGGTATCTACAATATTGATCATCCCCACCCCAGTACCCAACTCCTGCCAACTCTCCACAGGATAAGTTGTGCTCTCCACCATCAGCACTGACTCATTTGGGATTCAACCCCACCCCACAAATGTACAATGGTAAAGGACACTACAAGCTGGGGAAACAGGTCTGTAAAGCCCTTCCAGTTAAGGTGACTGCCAATTACAATAAGTCTACCTTGCAATAATTTATATCTCTATAACACCCTTAACAAAACAGCCCAAGGAGATTCAAAGGAGCATTATAAACCAAAGTATAACAGCTGAGCCACGTAAGGAGATATTAGGTCAGATGACCAAAGCTTGGCCAGAGGTAGGTTTTAAGGAGTGTCTTAAAGGAGGAATGTGAGGGAGAGAGAGAAGGAAATTCCAGAGCTTAAAGAACAGGCAACTAAAGGTACAGCCATTAGTGTGCAAGAGGCCAGAATTGGAGGTGAGCAGAGATGGCAGAGGGCTGTGGGGCTGGAGGAGGTTACAGAGATAGGGAGGGTAAGGCCATGGAGAGATTTGAAAAATGGGAAATAAAATCGAGGCGTTGCTTGACCAGGAGCCAACATAATCCAGAGAGCGGAGGTCTGATAGGGGATGAATCTTGTTGTGAGTTACCTTCCCCAGGAGGGGGCTGGGCTAGTGTTTCCCTCTTCTCCTGAAGGCAACAGGACAAAGGTTGTCAGGTTTGTAGCACAGAATGTAGCATTTGGCCCATCACGTCAATGCTAGTTAATTCAAAACCAATCCCATTGCTCCACTCTCTTCCTATAGCCCTGTATTTCCCCCCACCCGACATTTATCTATTGACTTTTCCCATTAAATCTTCTGCTTCCATTCCATGGAAAACATTCCACACTCTCTGCGTGATGCCATTTCACCCAACCCCTCTCCTCACGGAGGTTGGTAAATTGGGAAGATGAACAATAGGAGCAAGCGTAGGCCATTCGGCCCCTTGAGCCTGCTCTCCATTCAATAAGACGATGGTTGATTTCTGACTTGGACCCTGCTTTCCCATCCTATCCTAGATTTCACTGCCATGACCCTCAAAAAGAGAAAGACAAAATTAAGGATCATTCATTACCAACCAGGGTTGTTGGCCAGGTGGATCCACGCATCTGCCTTCAATTGCACTCTCCATAAGGATTGAAATCGTTATACATCAAATCCACTGAACTCAGTTGGGAGTGGGATTGGGGATGAGAATGAGTAAAATTATGCCCATCAACAGCTGAAATTTTAAATTGGCCCCTTTCACAATTAAACAGCAAAGTAAGTGGGTACAAGACCCTGGAGAATCTTTGATCAAGTACATGTTTGATACTGGAACTGTGACTACACTCGACCTCAGTTTACCAGGATGGTGTCTTGCCCTGTAAGGTTCTAAGATTTCCTGCCTCCTGCAGTATTTGCTCTTCACCAGCACTGCCATGGTTATTTCAAACACGGGCTGTTTTACAATCATACCGTTGTGGCATAAACCCTTTCCAAGGGTTCAACTTATTGTCTGGAGGAGTGAGACCAGCGTTTGGGATTTACACCAGGGCTGACATATACATCGTACGTGGACTTGCGCACAGCAAGCTCCCAGAAATTTAACCACATTTATTTCAATGATGTTTATGGTGAGACACAAAAGCCAGAGGGGGTGGGGGGAGGTGGGGGGGGGGACATGAGGGAAATAATAAGACCATAAGACATAGGAGCCCATTCGGCCCATCGAGTCTGCTCCGCCATTCAATCATGGCTGATAAGTTTCTCAACCCCATTTTCGGAGCAAGGTCAAATAGGGATGAAATCTTCACACAACAAAAAAAATGATTAGTAGAAATCAGGAATATGTCACCAACCCCCACCCCCGACACACAAAAAACAAACAGGCTGTGTATGCTGGGATAATGGGAATCCTACTGTAAAAAAACAAATCACAGTGATCAGAGCAGCCTGGAGGCAGTGAGAAAGCCATCCATGGAATTTTGCACCTCCCCCTCCACCCCCCCACAACAACACTGCCCCCACCACAGCACCAACATGTCAAATGTTTAAATAAAAAAAGAACACGACGAATAACTTTCCCCGCCCCCCCCGCAAGTTTAAAAGTTTAGTATTAGATACATTACAACCTGGGGTAGAAAATTACGTTCAGCGAGAATGTGCAAGACCCGGCCGAGCGTAAAGTGACACGTGATGATGTCGGGCGAGCGTCCCCCACATCGTCGCCCAGTCCCGCCCTATTTCGTTTGGCGGGCACGCACCCGCCGACAATTAAAAAATGCCCATTAAAGGCCATTAAAAAGCTAATTAAATTCTAATTCACGCCGTCCGTCCAACCCGAACGGTCGGCGGAGCGAGCGAGAAGGCCAAAGCGGCCTTTATGTTTTTTTTTAAGGAAACCTCATCCACGGGTGGGATGAAGTTTCTGAAGCAAATAAAACAAAAAAAATCACAAAAATTTTACACTTGAATTAAAAACATGTCCCTGCCCGTGTGACAGACACACATGAGGGGACGTGTTTCACAACATTTACAAGATCTTTAATTTTTAAAAAAATCCGAAATCAGTTCATTATGTAGCACACACACATTCGCACACACGCGTGCAAAAGTCGTGCTCCCCTGGCTCACACTCCCCCCCCCCCCCCCCCCCAACCACCGGCTCACACATCCCCCCCCCTCCCCTCTCCCCACCCCGCACAGGCCGCTTGCGTTTCACGCTGGGTGGGCTTTAATTGGCCTGCCAGCCTGAAATTGCCTTCCAGGCCCAATCACAGGCGCTGGTTGGCTTCCCAACAGCCCCTCGCCCGCCCGCCTCTGCCAAAGCGTGCATGCCAAGGGCAAAATTCCGCCCCTAGTGTCCTTAATCCCTGGTGAAACAAGCGTGCTGGTGGCTGGAACCCTTGCCAGAGATACGTGAACGTGCAGCAGAATTCGTGTGCGCTATCAGCCATTTCAGTTCAAATTGTTCTGCAAATATTGTAAAACCAGCAGATAAGGGAGACAGGGTGGGCATGAATTAGAGCGCACAGGCTCCTCATGCACATTGCAGTGGCGAAGTGAGGTAGGCATTGACAAACACATGCAGCAATTTGTCCACCGAGTTACTCAACAGTAACTGAAACAAAGTCCAACCAATGTTAGTGATCAAAAGTCTGCGATCACTCTGGTCCAAATAGGCAGGGTGACTATCATACTGTCTACAGATTGATAAGCATCTTTTACAAGGGGCATCGTTGACTCTGTTTGCTTTGATCAGCAGTAATTGCTCTCCACTTCTATTACCATTTAAAATAAAACAAACTTGCATTTTTAAAGCACCTTTCACCACCTCAGGATCTCCCAAAGCGCTGTCAGCTAACGTTTTTTTAAAATTTACTTGTTCATGAGATGTGGGCGTCACTGGCTAGGCCAACATTTGCTGCCTATCCCTAACTGACCTCGAGAAGGCGATGGTGAGCTGCCTTCTCGAACCGCTGCGGCCCGTGTGGTGTAGGTACACCCACAGTGCTGTTAGGGAGGGAGTTCCAGGATTTTGACCCGGCGACAGTGAAGGAATGGGTGATATATTTCCAAGTCAGGATGGTGAGGGACTTGGAGGGGAACTTGCAGGTGGTGGTGTTCCCATGTGACTGCCGCACTTGTCTTTCTAGATGGTATTCGTCATGGGTTCGGGAGGTGCTGTCTAAGGAGCATAACGTAAGCATAGTTATTGTTGTAGGCAACACAGCAGCCAGCTTGCACACCGTTGATCAGGAGCTGTTGGCCGAGGGATAACCATTGGTCAGGCCACTGGTGAGAACTCTATGCTCGTCTTAGCAGCAGTGCAGTGGAGCCTTTCACATCCACCCGAAAGCTAGGGCAGCCAGGCCCTCAGGTTAACGTCTCATTTGAAGGGTGGTGCCTCAGGCAGAGCAGCACCCCCTCAGTCCAGCACTGGAGTACACGTCTAGCACTTGTGCTCGAGCGTCTAAGAGTGGGGCTTGAACTCTCGACCTGCTGACTCAGGGGTCAAGAGTGCCACCCACTGAGCCGCAGCTGACACCACATTGAATTTGCTCAAGGTGGGGACGGGAGAGTGAGAAATTTGACAGAAAGACCCAATTTTAATTCCACAATTATGTTGCAGAAACAGCTCCAAAGCATTTCTGCAATATCGCAAAGCTGTTAGGAGTTGAAATTTCTATTTAAACTAACTTGGCGAATGGACAATCAGCTGTTAATCTTAAATTATACAATGAGCTCTGGTCTGCAACGCACCGTTTGAAAGGGTAGTAAATTTCCAAAAAAAGAATCAGACATTTATTTATGAAGGGAAGAATTGCAGTGCTGAGGAATAGGACTGGCTGTACAGCAGTTTCAAAAGAGGTGGCACAGACACGATGGGCCAAATGGCCCCTCTGTGCTCTATCATTCTAGGGTTTCCTGTATTTGCTCTTTACCGCTGTGGCCAAGGTTATTTGCATTATGCCATAAAATGAAGGCCATGAATGATTTAATCAATTACATTAATCCGACCACAATCTGCTCAGTCATCTAGTTCCAAATGGAACCAATTCGCCATTAACTGCTCGATAAATCTTTCCCAATTTTGGGGCAGCTGGCTGCCAAATGCCATCAGATCTCAAAGAATTCGGCATTTCAGTCACTTGTGAACAGATCAGGTACTGCAGGAGTCTCTTAAAAAGTGTGTAGAAAAATTGGATTCACTCAGGATTCAGAAGGCATGTGTGGGGTTTGTTGGGGGTGGGGGGCGGGGGAAGACAAAGTGGCTACATGTGTCTCATTTACACAGTTTGATCCAAACAAGATCGACAGCTCCAAAAAGCTTTCTCTCCTCCTCCCAACCCCACCAAATAATTCTCCTCCTTAAAAAGGATCCAGCGAAAGTCTACCACAAAAATGGGACAGTCAGTTAGCTTAAGGACCGGATCTCAGAAATTACATCAAATGGAGGTGCTGTTCCAGTCCCTACAAAAGGCATCCACTGCTCCACCACTGACATCTGTGTCTTCAGTCACCCGCCTCCCAATCGCTGGTGCTGGGTTGTCATACTCCTTCCTTCTAAAACTTCCTAAGAATCTTTTCCTTAAGATGTCGTTTTACCTGCCCCTCCCTTTCTCCTCACGCCCAATCCACCACTCTGTAAATTACGAGAGATGAATCTCAAGCTTTCTAGATGTACAAGCAGCAACTATAGAGCTCACCAAGGAAATTCTGCTGGTCAGTATTTAAAGGAAAACTATGAGTGCATTCAAAAAAAGTATTTATAAACGACTACAAATACCTGATGTAAATAAATCTGCACAAACCATTGACCAATTCAGATTTGATACAAGAAAATAATTTTTTCACCCAATCCAAATCCACATAAACAGGATTAGTTATGGATATCAGGTTAAACAATTACTCAAAGAGTATAAACCAGTTATTTTCTGCAGACGTCTGTTCTCAGTGAAATGACCTCATGTGTCTTTAAGCATCAGGAAAAAATCATTACTTGGATCTGCAATGCGATGACTAGTGTTAGGCGTCAACACAAAGATAAAAGTTAGTTAATTGAGTGTTTTGCTATTACTGTATGGTTAAAGTCCAGATACAGGTCAGGGAACGATTGCATAGCCTATCACGGCGCACACGTTATATAGGTTATTCCTTTCATTCCCTTCCCTTGGGGAAGATTGTAGACTTGCAGGCTGACAGACGACGATGTGAATGCTTTTTCATGCTCTAACCATCTCAAAACCAACTGACAAGAACTGCATAGAATTTACACAGCATACAAACGGACCCAACTTGTCTATAATGGGAGTTTATACTCCACATGAGCCTCCTCCCTCCCTAGCTCATCACACCTGAGCAGCGTGTCCCCCAATCCAGAAGTTCCTCCTGAATTCCCTATTGGAATTATTAGTGACTATCTTATAAATTATGACCCCCTAGCTTCAGAATCCCTCACGATTGGAAACATCTTCCCCGTGTTTACCTTATCAAATCCCTCTACATAATTTTAAAAGAACTCTATCAGAGGACTTGAAAATGCATTCAGGGCAAAGGGTCATAACACAGGACTGGATTATTTCATTATCAACATTAAGAATCTCCAGGCTGCAAGCAAACCAAATAGATGTTTGTCTTTTTTAAAATCTAACAACTCTTCGTTTCCAAGCCTCAGTCCAAATCCAAAGCTACACATCCTGGCCAATATTTACCCTTCAAGTTACATCTTCAAAAAAATAAATTATCTGGCCATTATCACATTGTTGTTTATAGGAGCATACTGTGTTTTTTTTCTTATTCATTCACAGGATGTGGGTTTTGCCGGCTGGGCTAGCATTTATTGTCCTTGAGAAGGTGGGGGTGAGCTGCCTTCTTGAGCCGTTGCAGTCCATGTGGTGTAGGTACACCCACAGTGCTGTTAGGGAGGGAGTTCCAGGATTTTGACCCAGTGACAGTGAAGGAACGGCGATATATTTCCAAGTCAGGATGGTGAGTGACTTGGAGGGGAACTTCCAGGTGGTGGTGTTCCCATGTGTCTGCTGGTCGTGGGTTTGAAAGGTGCTGTCGAAGGAGCCTTGTTGAGTTTCTGCAGTGCATCTTGTAGATGGTACACACCTGTCACTGTGGTGGAGGGAGTGAATGTTTGTAAATTGGTTGCTGTGTTTCCTACATTACTTTTGAAGTGTGGTCTCTGTTATACTTTAATTGGCTGTATAGAACTTTGAGAGCTTTGAAGTATGGGAGCTACACTTTATAATCTAGGCAAAAAGAGACAGACAGAGAGAGACAGTGTTTTTTTTTCGTTCATGGGATGTGGGCTTCACTGGCTGGGCAAGAATTTATTGCCCATCCTGAATTGCCCTTGTTCAGAGGGCATTTAAGAGTCAACCACATTGCTGTGGATCTGGAGTCACATGTAGACTAGGTAACGACATTAGTGAACCAGATGGGGTTTTTACAACAATTGGCAATGGTTTCATGGTCATTAGACTTTTAATTCCAGATTTTTATTGAACTCAAATTCCACCATCTGTCGTGGTAGGATTCGAACCCAGGTCCCCAGAGGATTACCCTGGATTACTAGTCCAGCAACAATACCACTACGCCATTTCTTCCCCGACAATTGTTGAAACATGGGGGAGGGTTTCTCCTGCAGGTTTCCTGATCCTGATGTCAGGATCAAATGGGGATTAGAAATTTTTTTTACCTGAGGGTTGAGAGTCTTTGGAACTCTCTGCTTCCATTGCTTTTTGAGGAAGAGTCTTTGAATATTTTTTTAAGGCAGAGCTAGATAGATTCTTGATTAACAAGGGGGTGAAAGGATATCGGTGGTTGAGGGAGTGTGGGGTTGAGGTTACATTCAGATCAGCCATGGTCTCATTGAATGGCGGAGCAGGTTTGAGGGGCCGAGTGGCCTAACCCCACTCCTAATTCGTATGCACGTATGTTCCTAGAAGCCCACACTGTGGAGGAAACAGTCGCCCAGCAGTGATTCTCACTGAACTAGCCAATTACTGGCCAGAAGGCTGGTTCACTGATCAATTCAGGGTGGTGGGTGGGCTCACTGTACTGGAGGGTGAATAGGAGGCCCTCCATCACTGAAACAGCAGCAGGCTACCTCTTCAGGCAAGAGAAAGGGTATGTCGGAATGGAGGTATCCTTCCTACAACCTTTTAAACTTGGAAGGAAAAACAAATACCCATAGCAGCTGGCCACCATTGTGCACTACAGGTGGGGTTGGGAGTAGGGGGTGGTGGGTAAGCCCTCCACAGGGCAGCCTACTACTCTGTAGCTGAAGCCACACAGGCAGGGAGGATCTCAGAGTCTGCCTGGAACACTAACCACACATCTCCTCCTCTCCCCCCCACACCCCCAAACTCCCTCCCAATCCCAGTCTGCCACCTCCAGGCAACTGGCTTAGTCCCTGATGCCTTGGGAAGAAGGTCAGGGGGTGGTGGCAACCCATAGGCCGACAGTCAGCCTTGGAACATAAGGCTTTTTTTTTTAAAAAAAGGCCTGTTGAGGCCTAACTGGCTACCTACCATTTACTCACCCCACCCATTGCAGCCCAAAAACCTGGTTCAAAGTGTTTGGCAATGGCTTAAAGTATTTCAAATGCGTTGGAGATTATAGAATACTGGCCACCCCAATATGTTTTAAAGAGAAATAAAGTTAGAGCGAATATACTAAGAGAGAAATGAGCTAGCCTATACTCCCTCGGTTCCTTAGGTAGAAGATGGCCAGTTTGATGGCGTTAGAGGGGTCGGTGGTTCTGATGGAACAGAACACCAGGGAGAGGTATTTAAGGGGAAGATGGTGGCATAGGTGGTAATGGACTAGTAATCCAGAGGCCCAGGCTAATGCTTTGGGGACATGGGTTCAAATCCCACCATGGCAGCTGGTGGAATGTAAATTCAATTAATAAATCTGGAATATAAAGCTCGCCTCTGTAATGGTGACCATGGCAACTAGCATAAAAACTCACCTGGCTCACCAAAGTCCTTTAGGGAAAGAAATCTGCCATCCTTACCTGGTCTGGCCTACATGTGACTCCAATGTGGTTGACACTTAGCTGCCCTCCGAAATGGCCTAGCAAGCCACTCAGTTCAACGGCAATTAGGGACGGGCAAGAAATACTGGTCTTGCCAGCGACGCCCACATCCCAAGAAAGGATGAAGAACAACAAAAAAAAGTACTTGATAAAGAAAAGAGGAGTGTGAATGATATGTTGATGGGGTCTGGAGGAGGAGGATGGGAGGAGACTCTTGTGGGAGCATAAACACCATCATGGACAAGCTGGGCTGAATGGCCTGTGTCTGCACTCTAATTGCTATGTAATACTTTCAGGGAGAGACAGAATGTAACAATCAAATATAAACAGAGAATGTTGGAATTACTCAGCTGAACTGGCAGCAACTGTAGAGAAAGGAATAGAGTTAATGTTCTGTCCTTTTGACCCTAAGGGAGTTCTGATAAAAGATCAAACCGAAAAGTTTTCCATTTTCATTTCAGATTTATCATCATTGCAGTTATTTGCTCTTGCAAAAGTAAAGAAACCAGTTGTATGGGCGGGGGGGTGGTCAAGTTGATCTACATCCCCGACACTGGAACTGCTTTCAACACCAGACCACCATCTATCTCTTGCCAGCAATTCCCATTCACACTGCACAATACTGAGCTCCAGCTGAACTGGAGTCCCTACTGGCTCCACAGCTGCTGGACAGAATCTGTTTACCTGTCGTGCTAACATCATGAAAATACCTTACTTCCAAAGTTCATGACGGATCCGCAATTGGGCAACAGATATTGCCCAATAGCAGAGCAGCATCATCCCCAAGGTAACCCTTGGAGCTTTCGCAGCATTCATCTCCTTTCTCCAAGATTTTTTTTTTTAAAAACTGGAAAAAGAACGAACTTGTGCTTATCGAGCACCTTTCACAACCTTAAAAAAGAAATGGTCACTGTTGCAATGAGCATTGGCTCGAACTCAAGGTGTGAAGGGCCCTCTGCAAGTGGGAGCTTTTCGATGGTGGAAGGGACTAAAATAACTTGAAGCTGTTCCCTGGTGTAAATTCCGTCATTTTTTTTGGTCCAGGCCTCATTTCCCATTATTTTTGTCTTCATCTCCCAGCCTTCCCCACAGAGCCGGGCACACCCAGGACAACCAGTCTCCGTGCAGTCTCACTGGCACTCCTTAGGAGGGACTCCAGCAAGCTGCCATCACCGAATCGTTACAGCACAGAAAGAGGCCATTCAGCCCATCACATCTGCGCCAGCTCTCCGAGCGAGCAATTCACTCAGTGCCGTTCTCCCGCCTTCTCTCCATAACCCTGCATGCTCTTCCTTTTCAGATAATAATTCAATTCCCTCTTGAGTGCCTCGATTGATTCTGCCTCCACCACACTCTCAGGCCGTGCATTTCAGCTCCCAACCGCTCGCTGTGTGAAAAGTTCCTTGTGTCCCCACTGCTTCTTTTACCATCCATCCATCCATCCATTTTCACACCTCTTCTCCTGGTGAGGGTCACGGTGCCAGGAAGCTGAGCAGGGCTGACCAGACTTCCCTTTCCTTAACCACAGATCCCAGCGTGTTCCCAGGCCAGCTGAGAGGTGTAATCCCTCCAACGTGTCCTGGGTTGGTCTCTGCCCAGTGGGCCATGCCCGGTACAGCTCCAGCAAGAGCCTACCAGGGGGCATCATTATCAGTTGCCCGAACCGCCTCAACTGCCCCCTCTCGATCCAGAGGGACAGCAGCTCTACTCCGAGGCTCTCCCAGAGTGCCGAACTCCTCACCCCCGTCCTGGGTAGTATACCCAGCAACCCTGCTTCTTTTACCATTAACCTTAAATCTGTACCCGCTGGTTCTCTATCCTTCCACCAACGGGTACAGTTTCTCTCTGTCTACTCTGTCCAAACCCCTCATGATTATGAATACTTCAAATCTCCTCTTAACCTTCCCTCCAGTGAGGAGAACACGCTCAGCTTCTCCAATCTATCCACACAACTGAAGTTCCTCATCCCTGGAACCAATCTCGTGAATGTTTTCTGCACTCCCTCCAATACTTTCACATCTTTCCAAAAGAGGTACTTCCTTTTAATTAAAAAAACCTAAATACATAGGTGTGCTCCTCCCATCTCCGCATTATTAATCCATGGCCTCCTGCCGGCCATCGGTCTAATGTTGCCCTGCCCCCTCTCCCAGTTGCAATCTCAATCACAGCCCTCCTGACGCATTCCTCAAGAAAAGCAAAACTACAGCGAGCGCAGAGCCAAAGAAAGAAAGTCTCGTATTTCTATAGTGTGTTTCTCACAGCCTCGGGACATCCCAAAGCTCTTTTTAACCAAAGGAAGTGCTTTTGAAGAGCCGTCACTGTTGTAAGTAGGAAACACGGCAGCCAATTTGCACACAGCAAGATCCCAAACAAATAGCAAGGTGATAAAGGCCACAATCTGTTTTTTTTTTAAAAAAAAGAGATGTTGGTTGAGGCATAAACATTGACCCCAGGACAACAGGGAGAATTACCCCCCCTGCTCTTACAAAATAGGATCATGAGATCTTACACAATAAAAGGAAAGTTTCAGTCTTTGACCAGAAGAGTCACCTGTCTCTAACTCACCGTGAATTCAAATTTCAAAGACATACCAATCTCAAAAAAAAGCATTCATTGGAATTAAGTACGATGCAATTGCCCTTGGATGCACCAGATCACTGCTCCCTGATCAAATACTTAGCAACACTGCATTAGGAGAAATATTTGAGACAGAATTTCCAACCAGCTTATTACAGTTTAAAAAAAAATTTACAACAACATTTTACATTTATATTGCACCTTTAACATTGCAAAACATCCCAAGGTGCTTCCTTGGAGTTGCTATCAGATTACATGGTGCTCAGCCACATAATGACATATCAAGAGAGACGATCAAAAACTTGGTCAAAGAGGTAGGTTTGAAGGATCAACGTCAAAGGCATTGGAAAAATAGAGGGGAAGAGGTTTAGGGAGGAAATTCCAGAGCTTAGGGCGCAGGTAGCTGAAGGCACAGCTGCCAATGGTGCAATGATTAAAAACCAGGAAAATGCAAGAGGCCAGTATTGGAGAAGCAGCGATCTAGGGTTACAGGGCTGGAGGAGGTTAGACAGAGATAGGGAGGGGAGAGGCCATGGAGGGATCTGAAAACAAGGGTGAGAATTTTAACACTTATAAAATAAAACTTAGCGGAAAGATGGTGGTCTAGTGGCAATGTCACAAGACTAATAATCCAGAGGCCCAGGCTAATGCTCTGGGGACAAGGGCTCAAATCCCACCACATCAACTGGTGGAGCTTAAAATTCAATTAATAAATCTGGAATTCAAAAGCTAGTCTCTGTAACGATGACCACGAAATAATTGTCGTAAAAACCCATCTGGTTCACTAGTGTCGTTTAGGGAAGGAAATCTGCCGTCCTTACCCGGTCTGGCCTACATGTGACTCCAGACCCCTCAGCAATGTGGTTGATTCTTAACTGCCCTCTGAAATGGCCTAGCAAGCCACTCAGTTCAAGGGCAATTAGGGATGGGCAACAAATGCTGGCCTTGTCCACGATGCCCACATCCCATGAAAGAACAAATAAAATGGAGGCCATTGCCAGGCTGGGAGCCGATATATTGAGCACAGGGGTTGATAAATGAATGGGAGTGTAAATTCAAAGAGCAATTATTAAAAAAAAGTGTCTTTTTACATCCCTTCTCAATAGAAAGGCTACATTTATATGGCACTTTTCATAACCTAGTCTAGTCAATGATGTAATATAGGAAACATAGCCAGTTAGCACAAAGCAAAGCGATGAAGAGAGTTTAGATGAAGGGTAAATATTCGTTCTGGACACCAGGGTCAGCTCCAACTGCTTTCCTTCAAAAGCACACCATGGGACCTTTCACATACACCTGAGGGGACAGGTGGAGTCTCGATCCAAAAGATGGCACCTCCAACAGTGCAGCACTCCCAGTGTACGGGGTGTGTAGCACGGGAAGGGCCAGCCTGGATTTTGCACCTTAAGTGCCTGGAGTAGGACTTGAACCCGTGACCATCTGACCAGTGGAGGGCATGATACTGGTGTCTATGACACCAGCAATACCGCAGAGCCTTACTGAAATGAGTTCACAAGCTGATTGGAAGGCACGGTATATAGTTCAAGTGCACAAAAATGATTGGAAAAGATGGGTTTCATGCAAAATGTCCTCCCAAGAGACAAGGACTCTAGAAAGGGGAAACAAAAGACATTAGGCAAATTTTCCCTCATCTACACATGTGGGCAGATCAATACAAAAATCATTACTTTAAGTACTCACTCTGATAGGAAAGTATTCTCGGAAGTATCTCCAAACAGTCCAGTTCCGAACCCATTCTGATCTTCGTCCTCCTGCAAAGAGGATGCATTTCTTTTATTCCCCCAAATGATCTTGAAGATTTAACATGTTTAACTTGCAAAGTACATGTTTACTTCCCCTTGCGCTTTTCCTGTAGCCCTGCAAATTTCTCCTTTTTCAAGTATTTCAAGTCTGGTAACGTATAATGAGGCAAGTTTAATAAATGATCTCAGAGTAAAAGATACCCTAGGAAACAGTGACCATAACATGGTAGAACTTAGCACTCGGTTTGAGTGTGAGAAACAACCATGTTAAACGTAATTAAGAGTAATTACAAAGGAAACGAGGACAGAGTTGGCTGGAGTGGAATGGGAAAGGAGTTTAGCAGGAAAGACAGTTGATGAACAATAGCAGATGTTTAAGAAAATAGTTCATGACTCACAACAAAGATATATCCCAGTGAGGAAGAAGGATTCTTGGAAAAGGATAAACCAATGATGGTTAACCAAGGAAATTAAGGAGTGTATCAAATTGAAAGAAAAAACATACAATGTGGCAAAGATTAATGGTAAGCCAGAGGGTTGGGAAAGTTTTAAAAACTAACAAAAGATGACCAAAAAAATAAAAGGAGGGAAAAAAATAAACTTTGAGGGTAAACTAGCAAGTAATATAAAAATGGACAGTAAGAGCTTCTTTCAATATATAAAAAGGAAGAGAGGGGCCAAAGTGGACATAGGTCCCTTAGAGAATGAGGCTGGGGAAATAATAATGGGGAACCAAGAAATGGCAGAGGAGTTGAATAAATACTTTGCATCAGTGTCTTCTAATGTGGAGACTAATAGCATTTGAAACACACTAAATAATCACAGGGCAAAAGGTCGGGGAGGAAATAAATACAATAACTATCACTAGAGAAAAAATACTAGGGAAACTAATGGGGCTAAAGGCCAATAAGTCCCCAGGACCTGATGGGTTGCATCCTAGGATATTAAAGGAAGCAGCTACAGAGATAGTGGATGCACTAGTAGCAATATCCCAAGAAGCCTTAGATTCTGGAAAAGTCCCAAATGACTAGAAAACTGCCAATGTAACACCCTTATTCAAAAAGGGAAGGAGACAAAAAACAGGTAACGAGAGGCCAGTTAGCTTAACATCTGTCATTGGGAAAATGTTAGAGTTGATTATAAAGGATGTAATAGCAGAGCATTTAGAAATAAGACCATAAGACATAGGAGCAAAAATTAGGCCATTCGGCCCATCGAGTCTGCTCCGCCATTCAATCATGGCTGATAAGTTTCTCAACCCCATTCTCCCGCCTTCTCCCTGTAACCTTTGATCCCCTTACCAATCAAGAACCTATCTATCTCGGTCTTAAATACACTCAATGACCTGGCCTCCACAGCCTTCTGTGGCAATGAATTCCATAGATTCACCACTCTCTGGCTAAAGAAGTTTCTCCTCATCTCTGTTTTAAAAGGTCTTCCCTTTACTCTGAGGCTGTGCCCTCGGGTCCTAGTCTCTCCTACTAATGGAAACATCTTCCACACGTCCACTCTATCCAGGCCTTTCAGTATTCTGTAACTTTCAATCAGATCCCCCCTCATCCTTCTAAACTCCATCGAGTATTGACCCAGAATCCTCAAACGTTCCTCATATGTTAAGCCTTTCATTTCTGGGATCATTCTCGTGAACCTCCTCTGGACCCTCTCCAGGCGGGGCCCGAAATTGCTCACAATATTCTAAATGTGGTCTGACCAGAGCCTTATAAAGCCTCAGCAGCACATCCCTGCTTTCATATTAAATGGTTGCCTCGTCCTCCCTTTAGTATGCTTCTTCTTCCTAGGGATGAATTTTTGCTGTGTCTCCCAAATTACTCCCAGAAACTCCTGCCATTGCTGTTCCACTGTCTTTCCTGCTAGGCTCATCTCCCAGTCAGTTCTGGCCAGCTCCTCCCTCGTGCCTCTGTAGTTGCCTTCATTCAACTGTAATACTGTTACATCTGATTCCAGCTTTTTCCTCTCAAATTGCAGGGTAAATTCTATCATATTATGGTCACTTCCTCCTAAGGGTTCCTTCACCTTAAGCTCCCTTATCAAATCTGCCTCATTAATCAAGCAGAGTCAGCATGGCTTCATGAAGTGGAAATCATGCCTGACAAATTTATTAGAATTCTTTGAGGGGGTAACAAGCAGGATTGATAAAGGGCAACAAGTTGATGCAATATTCCTGCACTGCAGAAATTCACCAAGGCTTCTTCGATAGCACCTTCCAAACCCACAACCACTACCATCTCAAAGGACAGGGGCAGCAGACACATGGGAACACCAACACCTGGAAGTTCCCCTCCAAGTCACTCACCATCCTGACTTGGAAATATATCGCCGTTCCTTCACTGTCACTGGGTCAGAGTCCTAGAACTCCCTTCTTAATAGCACTGTGGGTGCAGCTACACCACAGGGACTGCAGCGGTTCCTGAAGGCAGCTCCCCACCACCTTCTCAAGGGCAAGTAGGGATGGGCAATAAATGCTGGCCCAGCCAGCGAAACCCACATCCCGTGAATGAATAAAAGAAAAAAATAATTGGATTTCCAAAAGGCGTTCGATAAGGTACCGCACATAAGGCTACTTAATAAGAGCCCATGGTGTTGGGGGGTAGTATATTAGCGTGGATAGAGGATTGGCTGACTAATAGAAGAGAGCGGGTTGGGATAAGGGGGGCATTTTCAGGATGGCAACTTGTAACTAGTGGAGTGCCACAGGGATCAATGCTGGGGCCACAATTATTTACAATGTATATTAATGACTTAGATGAGGGAAGTAAATGCACCATTTGCCAAGTTTGCGGATGACACAAAAATAGGTAGCAAGGCAAGCGATGTGGATGACAAAGGCAAAAACAAAAATTGCTGGAAAAACTCAGCAGGTCTGACTGCATCTGTGGAGAGAAAGACAAAGTTAATGTTTCAAGTGACTCTTCTTCAGAGCTAAAGAGAAGTAGAAATGTGGTGAAATATATACTGTTAAAGGGGGATGGAACAGGTGAAGCTGGTAGAAGGCCAGTGATAGGTGGAGGCAAAGGAGAGAGTGCAAAAGATGTCATAAACAAAAGTTTGAAGGGGTGTTGATGGTGGTGATACTGGCTAAAGGAGGTGCTAATGGTGACATTAAGAGTAGAAAGCAGGATGAGCAAGTGACAAATGGTCCTAGTGAGGGAGGGGGGGTGGGGTGGGAGAAAAGATCAAAATAGGCTAAAAGGTGGGGATAAAACAATGGATGGGAATAAATTTTAAAAATAATAATGAGATTGGTGGGAAAATATATAAAAATTTTAAAATAAATATTTGAAAAAGGGGATCAAAAAGGGGTGAGGATGGAGGAGAGAGTTCATGACCTTAAGTTGTTGAACTCAATATTCAGTCCGGAAGGCTGTAAAGTGCCTAATAGGAAGATGAGGTGCTGTTCCTCCAGTTTGCGTTGAACTTCACTGGAACATTGCAGCAGGCCAAGGACGGACATGTAGACATGCGAACAGGGCACTGTGTTGAAATGGCAAGTGACAGGAAGGTCTGGGTCATGTTTGCAGAACACCCCACCCCCACTCGGGCAATCTGTCACTTGCTCATTCTGCTTTCTACTCTTAATGTCACCGTTAGCATCTTCTTTAGCCAATATCACCACCATCAACACCCTTTTGATCTTTTGTTTATGATATTTTTGCAATCTCACCTTTGCCTCCACTTATCACCGGCCTTCTATCCAGCTTCACCTGTCCCACCCCCCCTTAAATAGTATACATTTCACCACATTTTTACTTCTCTTTAGTTCTGAAGAAGAGTCATACAGACTCGAAACATTAACTCTGTCTTACTCTCCACGGATGCTGTCAGGCCTGCTGAGTTTTTCCAGCAATTTTTGTTTGTTTCAGATTTCCAGCACCCGCAGTATTTTGCTTTTATCTTAGTGGATGACAGAGTCTATAGAGGAATATAAACAGGTTAAGCGAGTGGTCAAAAACTTGGCAGATGGAATATATTGTGGGAAAATGTGAGGTTATGCACTTTAGCATGAAGAATAGAGGAGCTGAATATTATTTAAATGGAGAAAGGCTGCGGAAAGCTGCAGCACAAAAGGATTTGGGGGTCCTCATGCATGAATCTCAAAAAGTTATTGTACAAGTTCAGCAGGTGATAGGGAAGGCAAATGGAATGTTGGCCTTTATTTCCAATGGAATGGAGGGAAGTCTTGCTTAAACTATGCAAGGCACTAGTTAAACCACACCAACTGTGAACAATTTTGGTCCCCTTATCTAAGGAAAGATATAGTGGCATTGGAGGCAGTCCAGAGAAGGTTCACTAGATTTATCCCAGGTATGGAGGGATTTTCTTATGAGGAGAGGTGGAGTAGGTTGGGCCTGTACTCACTGGAGTTTAGAAGAATGAGAGGCGACTTTACTGAAACATAAGAATTTTAGGGGGCTTAACAGGCCAGATGCTGAGAGGTTGTTTCCCCTTGTGGGAGTGTCTAAGACCAGAGGGCATAATCTCAGAGTAAGTGGTCACCTATTTAAGACAGAGATGAGGAGGAATTTCTTCTGAGGGTAGTGAATCTGTGGAATTCTGTACCGCAGAGGGCTGTAGAGGCTGGGTCGTTAAGTATATTAAAGGCTGAGATAGACAGATTTTTAACCAGTAAGGGAATCAAGGGTTATGGGGAAAAGGCAGGAAAGTGGAGTTGAGGATTATCAGATCAGCCATGATCTCATTGAATGGCTGAGCAGACTCGATGGGCCGAATGGCCTACTTCTGCTCCTACATCTCATGGTCTTTACAGGGTGAATGCTGAGAACATGCTTCCCCTGGCTGCAGGATCTAAAACATGGAGGCACAGATGAAGAATAAAGGGATCAGCCATCTAAGACTGGAGATGAGGACAAATTTCTTCACTCAGACGGTTGTGAATCTTGAGTTCTCCACCCCAGATAGCTTGTGGATGCTGAATCACTGAGTATATTGAAGACAGTAACCAAAATTCCATCAACCCCAAAGGGAATTACGGAATATGGGGATAGAGCAGGAAGGTGGAGTTGAGGTAGAAGATCAGTCATGATCTTATTGAACCGCGGAGCAGGCTCGAAGGGCCAAATAGCCTCCTCCAGCTCCTATTTCTTCTGTTGAATCAGAGGGAGGTGAGCATCCAGAACTCCACCTCCTTTTACCTTTGGGCAACTTTTAAAAAAAAAAAAATTCATTTATGGGATGTGAACGTCGCTGGCTTGACCGACATTTTTTTGCCCATCCCTAATTGCCCTTGAGAAGGTAGTGGTGAGCTGCCTTCTTGAGCCGCTGCAGTCCGTGTGGTGTAGGTACACCCACAGTGCTGTTAGGGAGGGAGTTCCAGGATTTTGACTTAGCGACAATGAAGGAACGGGTGATATATTTCCAAGTCAGGATGGTGAGTGACTTGGAGGGGGACTTGTGGGTGGTGGGGTTCCAGTGGAACTACTGGCCTTGTCCTAAGTGATGGAGGCTATAGGTTTGGAAGATGCTGTCGAAGGAGCCTCGATGAGTTGCTGCAGTGCATCTTGTAGACGGTGCACACTGCTGCTACTGTGCGTCAGTGTTTGAGGGAGTAAATATTTAAGCTAGTGGACTGCTTTGTCCTACAGCTTTACTCTGGTGGCAAAGCTGCCAAATGAGGGACATGCAGTTTATTTTTCCTGGAGAGAATGTAAGCATAAAGTCAGATAGAACCGTGGCCTACCCCCACCCCAACTTGACCAGGTCTGCCCCTTGCCCTGGTTTCTAACCTTGGTTTGGTGTATTCCAGTCGATGACTAGCCAGGAAAAGTATAAAGCTGCAATCGGCCAGAAATTAGTGAAGAAGATGTAACACATGGTCACGGTGCACGTAATCCCTGTAACATGAAATCAGAAACATAGGTCAAGCTCTCGAAGATGAATTGGCTAAAATCAAAATAAAGAGATGATACAATGGTGATGAATAGAACATCCTTCCACTTTTGGCACCTGGAGTCACCATCGAGTAATCCTATCCCCACATTAAATGCAGCGGAGCTTTAATTCTTTACTCTTTTTAAGATGTGGATGTCACTGGCCAGCATTTATTGCCCATCCCCAATTGTCCTTGAGGAGGTGGTGGTGAGCTGCCTTCTTGAACACGACTGAATAGCTTGCTAGGCCATTTCAGAGGGCAGTCACTTACATTGCCCTGGGTCTGGAGTCACATATCGACCAGACTGAGTAAGGACAGTAACATTTTCTTCCCTAAAGGACACAAGTGAACCAGGTGGATTATTTATGTAATTAACCTGAATTTAAATTCCCAGTTGCCATGGTGAGATTTGAACTCATTGGTCCAGGCCTCTGGATTATCAGTCTGGTAACACATATTGCACCTCACTCTGGAGGGGTGTCATTATTCTCTCCCTTTGGAGAAAAAGTATTCTCAGCAGATATTGGCCATTCTGAAAGTTGACAAGAGAGTTAGTTTAGCTTAGAGTGAATTAACAAGGAACCATTGACAAGATTCGTGAGCCTATCGACTGAGACCCAAGATAGGAATATAGAAATCCCCAATAAAAGCAAAGGACAAACGCTCCTACCATTGTGGGCTCACTATTTTCATTAGGTAAGGGGCATGAAGGGGTATGGAATTAAGATGGGTAGATGGATTAAAAATACAGATCAGCAATAACCTAACTGAATGATGGAACAGGTTTGAAGGGCTGAATGGCCATTCAAGTTTTTACATTCCCATCTCAACCATTTAAAAAAAAAAGAGGAACAGTTTATGCATCTTCATCAAAATATGCAAGCCAAAAATGAAAATTCCCCATATCCATTATAAACAAATCTCTGTCGACATTATCCTTTAAATCCTGACTGCACTTCAATTATACAACCATTCAAAAACAAACAAACAAACAAACAAACATTCTTAGAAGAACGGCCTTCAATTTTCAACCAGATAAAGCGAAAACATCGTTGGAAAGAATGACCTTACCCATAATTAGAAAAGATATAACCCACTGATAGACGGAGATCATTTGCAAGTGTCGTTCTATCTTGGACCTCGCTAACCAAGGAAGAGATGGTAGGTTACTCAAGGCAGAGAGAATACTTGCACCAGTTCCTAGAAAAGGTTGAAACAAAGAAGGTAAGTCCATCATTTT
The DNA here is from genome assembly GCF_964194155.1 of Cetorhinus maximus. Classification (NCBI taxonomy): domain Eukaryota; kingdom Metazoa; phylum Chordata; class Chondrichthyes; order Lamniformes; family Cetorhinidae; genus Cetorhinus; species Cetorhinus maximus. The sequence goes on from NC_135885.1 coordinate 5,987,593, forward strand.
TACAGGTTTAAGTTTCATCTTGAAATTGCACTTGGCATTTTGGCGAACGAGTGCTTGGCTCAGTGCAAGGCTGACAGACTTCCATTTTTATAGTGCTTTATGACCACAAGATGTCCCAGTGATTAAATAGTTTGCAAAGTGTAGCCACTGTTGAAATGAAGGCAACACAAGACATCTCCACTACCAACGCACTGTGGCAGCAGCGTACAACGCCTACAAGACACACTGCAACAACTCGTCAAGGCATCGTCGACAGCACCTTCCAAACTCGCAACCTCTTATCACCTAGAAGGACAAGAGCAGCAGACACATGGGAAACGCCACCATCTTCAAACTCTCTTCCAAGTCACACACCATCCTGACTTGGAAATATATCGCTGTTCCTTTACTGTTAGGTCAAAATCCTGGAACTCCCCCGCTAACAGCACTGTGGGTGTACCCACATCGCATGGACTGCAGCGATTTAAGGCAGCGGCTCACCACCACCTTCTCAAGGGCAACAAATGCTGGTCTTGCCAGCGACACTCACATCCCATGAATGAATAAAATAAAAGAAGCTCCCACAAACAGCAATGTGATAATGGCCAGATAATCTGTCTTTTGTGATGTTGATTTGAGGGATAAATATTGGCCCAGGACACTCAAGAACTCATTGCTCTTCTTCAGAATAGTGCCATGGGATCTTTTACGCCCACCTTGGAGAGAAGGCGGGGCCTCAATTTAATACCTCACCCGAAAGACGGCATCTGTGGCAGTGCTGCACTGGGTCTAACAGCCTGAATTACGTGCTCAAGTCTCTGTAGGGGGGCTTGAGCCCACCACCTTCTGACTTAAGAGGCGAGGGTGCTAACTACTGAGCTATGGGTAATAATCAGCACAGATAGATATATAGTCAAGCTTCAGGCTGAGCACACAGCCTTGATCGCCCACTTCGTGAGTGCTGTAATGTCAGAGGCGCTGACCTCTGAAGGAAAATGTTAACCGATGACCAATCTCATGACCCTACGGAATGAACCAGAAAAAGGGAGGGAATTCTCCAGTTTCTTCACCAACACTCCATCTTCAAGCACCATTAACACAAATTAAACTAGTTAAGTTAAACCAGTCATACGTCTCTGTTGCTGCTTGCCATGCCTTGCTATGATAGGCTTACCTGCCCACATTAACAGTGACAGAAATATTTCCCAAGTAAACGGCACAATGCCAAGTAAATGCAAGTTGTCATTTGGTAGTACAGACCTTGAATTTTGCTGAAAAGAGAGACATGTTGAAGCTTTTCATCTTGCACTCATCAGGACAAACACAAGAATGCCAAATTTCAGATAACAACAATTTATACTACAGGGGAAAAGGATGGTGATTGGTTGGCAAGTCAATTCTGATTGGCTGAGATGTTGCCATGGAAAAAGCACTGGGAACTATAGGCTCCCCAAGCTCCCAGGCAAATTTGGCATTCTTGTGTTTGTCCCGATGAGTGCGAGATGAAAAACTTTGGTAACGTCTCTCTTTTTCAGCAATAAAAATTTATACTCCATTAGAAAAGGGTGCTGAATGGTTAGCAAGTTGATTTTGATTGCTTTTGGCATGGCAATGCCTCAGCCAACAGGGAATTATAGGCTCAACAATCTCCCAGGTAATTCAAATAATGTGCAAGGCTTGAACATATTTCTTTCGTTTGCAGAGAACGGGTCCCTGCGTATGAATGAATGCAGCTTCTAGCAAGTGTAAATGAGCCACATTATCAACTTGATTGATTATCTAAAATTGCTCGTTAGTGTACTTAGCAAGTGCTCGTTAGCACACTTAGGATTGTTCAGCAAGTGCTGCCCAATCACAATTGTTGTGATCATTTGAAAGTTGGCATTCTTGAGTTTGTCCTGATGGGTGGAAGATGAAAAGTTTCGACAACGTGTCTCTCTTCTCAGTGGGTGGGGAAGGTTTGAAAACAAGGCTGGGAAGTTCAGAAATCAAGACCAAGTACCAGTTAAGGTCAGTGAGCACAGGGGTAATTGGTAGATGGGACTTGGTGCAAGTTAGGATATGGGCAGAGTTTTGGATAAGCCCAAGCTTATGGAGGGTAGGCAGCCAGGAGGGCATTGGAATAGTTGAGTTTAAGAGGTCAACAAAGGCACAGGTGAGCAGCAGCTGGACTGAGAGAGGATATTGGTTTAACAATAGCTTGACAAAAGCAGCACGCATTTGCTCATTCTTGACTTGTGAACAGACAATTAGGGATGGTGGGAACGGTCATGGGGTAGATAGTGTGTGCAGAGTGTTAAAACTAGGTCTTCCACAGAGTCTGACCTCTTTTAAAGCAAATCGCTTGATTAACTGAGTCACTGTTTTCAGTCCTGCACAAGTAGACCCAATGATCACAAGAGTCGCAGTATAAGCATGAAATCTAAAAACTCGTCTGAAATGGTTTACTCCTAACATCAAAAATACAAGGTTAGGACTGATTTCATTTGATTGAGATTCCTCCCGTATCCCATATTAAATTCAGGTTATCTGAACAAAGGCTTTCCCTCCTCCCCCCTCTCTCAAGTTAATCTATTCCAAATAAACAAGTAGATACTGGACCTTCCCCCTGAACCTTTGATCACTTTTCACCCTCATTAGGTACAATTAGCCTTGCTGCTGACAGACAAATGGGTCAAAGGCTAACACTTTGGACCTGAAAAGTGCCTTGTCTACCTCAAATTACCCTGGAAAGGCCAAGTATCTCTAAAATTTGAACAGGTTAAGCAAACCGTTTTACAATGCTACTATGCAGTGGCTATGTGAGTGGTATTTTCTGCTAACAAGATGCTGCCATCAGTCCAAAGGGGGTTCTGCCTACCACACAATTGCATGATGTTGTGTATGAAGTTCAGTGCCAGTGTGATGCCAGGTACACAAGGCTGTACGTCCTAGTGATTGGCTGATCGAAAGAAAACAGCATGTTCCTTCGATTGTTCGTAACAGGCAGAGTACAGTCCATAACAAAAACAGAATTACCTGGAAATACTCAGCAGATCTGGCAGCATCGGTGGAGAAGAAAAGAGTTGACGTTTCGAGTCCAACATGACCCTTCAACAGTACAGTCCATACTCAATCAGCCCACGCTGGTAAAACCCAAAACAATTTATCTACCGTTAGATGCGATTCTGAAATTGGGCAGCCCTTGCCGCTGTGTTAATAGCTACACTCACAACTAATTTATAAGCAACATAAGCAATTCATACACAGGAACCCAAGCTCTGCAAACAAAAGGAATATGTTCAAGCCTCATGTTTTTAAAATACCCAGGAGCCTGGGGAAACCTATACTTCCCCATTACTTTCTCCAAGGCAATACCTTGGCCAATCAGAGTTAACGTGGCAACCAATCACTACTCTTTTCTCCTGCAGTATAAATTGTTGCGATCGTTTGAAGTTTGACATTCTTACATTTGTCCTGATGAGTGCGAGACGAAAGCTTCAGCAACATGTCTCTCTTTTCATATTTTTGAAAGTTACTATTGAATTTGCTTCCACCACTCGTTCAGACAGTACATTTGATGATATCATCTCACTGGTGTGCAAAAAAAAAATCATCTTCCTTTGGTGCATTTGCCAATTATCTTAAGATTCTGCCCTCTGGTTCAAATATAATAGTCAAACATGCAGTGTGTTGATGAGGAACTCTGCAGTGTCTAAATGAGGATTAAATAACAGCGGTAGACAAAGCGTGCATTTTGAAGGGTGGTTACTCAGCCTTGAGTTAGCGGGAAAAAGGTTCCAAAAGCTTTGTATTGCTGAGGCGTGTCTCAGTTGGTAGCACTCTCGCCTCGGACTTAACAAGGTCCTAGGTTCAAGCCCCACTCCAGGGTTTGAGTACACAAATTAAGACTGATACTCCAGTGCAGTACCGAGGGAGCTTTGCACTGTTGGGGGTACCGTCTTTCAACTGAGGCGTTAAATCGAGGCCTCATCTGCCTGCTAGCATGAATGTTAAAGACCCCATGGCACAATTTGAAGAGCAGCAGGGGAGTTCTCCCTGGTGTCTTGGTCAATATTTCACCCTCAATCAACAAAATAGATTATCTCGTTATCATCACATTATTGTTTGTGGGAGTTTGTTGTGTGCAAATTGGCTGCCATATTTCCTACATTACAACAGTGGCTAAATTTTGAAAGTACTTCATTGCCTGTAAGGAGCTTTCAGACACTTCTGCATATCGCCATTGCTTCTTTTGCCAATCACCTTAAATTGGTGTTCTCTGGTTCTTGATCCATCCACCGATGGAAACGATTTCTCCCTGTCTACTCTGTCTGGACCCCTCACGATTTGATGAACACATCTATCAAATCTCCTCTCAACCTTCTCTTTTCCAAGGAGAACAATTGGGATCAATTCAAAATTGCAAATACTTTGTTTGGATGTAATGTCGCTGAACCACTAGTGCAAAAGCCCAGGCTAATGCTCTGGAGACATAGGTTCAAATCCCACCATGGCAGCTGCTGGCATTTAAATTGAATTTATAAATTGGGAATTGAAAGCTCGCCCAGCGATGGTGACCTGACAGCTATCAATGAGCGTAGAAACACACCCTGGCTCACCAATGCCCTTTAGGGAAGGAAATCTGCCTTCGTAACCCGGTCTGGCCTTCACTGGACTCCAGACCCACAGCAATGTGGTTGACTCTTAACTGCTCCCTGAAATGGTCTAGCAAGCCACTCAGCTCAAGAGCAATAAGGGATGGGCAACAAATTTGCCAGCAACGCCCACATCCCATGAAAGAATATGAACAAAAAAAAAAGAGAACTTGATGAACACTTGAAGGGAAGGACATTTAAAAGGGCTGTGGAGAAGGAGTAGTGGGTGTAGGATTAATTGGAGATCCCTACCCAAGAGCCAGCACAGACATGGTGGGTCAAATGGCCTCCTTTCAACTGCGCCTTATGTATCAGTCTATGTGTCTATGCCGAATCATGAATTGTAGTTTTTTTTTCTTAAAAATAAATTTAGAAGCTTGAGCTGGTCACTTAAGAGGACACTGTCTATTATTTGGCCAATGTTCAAATGCAACAGTAAATGCTTCTGTACAGTTAACTTTAATCTTAAACCTGATAAGCTTTGGCACATACACTGGGACCATGCAAAGTGAAATAATCAGGGCCATGTCAACATTTAGGATTGCATCAGGTGTCACATGGAACAATTGGAAAGCAGCATTCAAAATTCACAAAGACTAGAGCTACAAGTAGGTTTTTGATGGTTTTAACCAGGACATTTGATCAAAAACAGAATAACCCAAGCTATACATTTACACAAAATCTATTATAGTAGCCAGAACCGCAGCACAGAACAGCAAGCTTGCATTTATATACAACCTTTATCAAGATATCCCAAAGCCCACGGCAGCGGTCATACAAAATTTACTGGCGAGACACATAAGAGGCATTAGGACAGGTGCAGTAGTAAGTTTTAAATAGGTATCTTAAAGTAGAAGAGAGGTGGGGGGAGGTTTGGAGAGAAAATTTGGGGGTAGACACGGGCACTAATGGTGAAGTGATAGAAAAATCAGGGATGAGCAAGAGGGCAGAAGTGAAGGAACACGGCTCCGGGAGGGTTGTAAAAAGAGTCCACTTGACCCATTATGCTTATGCTGGCTCTTTAAAGGAGCCATCACATCAGCCCCACTCCCCTGCTCCTTTCCCATCAAATCTTTTAATTGCAAAAATGCACATTATATCAAATTATTTTTCTAGGGAAGGCATCAGTCTCCTGAGGTGACAAAATGCAGGCTTGAACTCTTAACTAGATTGATTGTGTCTCTCTCTCTCTCTCTCTCTCGAGCAGAGAGAACAGTGAAGGGGCATTGCTCTCCTTACAGCAGAGTCATGGAGTCGTATGCAGGAGGCCATTCAGCCCATCGAGTCCATGCCAGCTCTCTGTACTGAAATCCAGTCAGTCCAATTCCCCTGCTCTATACCATAGCTCTGCAGGCTTATTCCCCTCAAGGGCCCATCCAATTTCCTTTTGAAATCATTCATCGTCTTCACTTCCACCACCCCAGTGCGCAGCGAGTTCCAGGTCATTACCACTCGCTGCGTGAAAAGCTTTTCCTCACATTCCCCCTGTAACTCTTGCCCAGAATCTCTCATCCTCTAGTCCTTGTAACATCAGCTAATGGGAACAGTTTTCCCTTGTCTACCTCATCCAAACCTGTCATTATCTTGTACACCTCTCTCAAATCTCCCCTCAATCTCCTTTTCTGTTTTTAAAAAAGGGAAAAACATCATCAGTTTCTCCAACTTAAGCTTGGAACTAAAATCCCCCGTTCCTGGAACCATTCCGACAAATCTCTTCTGCAGCCTCAAATTCTTCCTGAAGGACAGCAACCAGATGTAATACTCCAACTGTGCCCAACCAGAGCTTTATAAAGGTGCAGCATAACTTCCCTACTTTTGCACTCAGTACCTCTATTTACGAAGCCCAAGATCCCATCTGCTATGCTAACTACACCCTAAATATGTCCTGCCACTTCAAAGGTCGATGCACATGAACCTCCAGGTTCTGGTCCCTGTACACTGTTTAGAACCGTGCCACTAATCTATATTACCACTCCTGATACCTTCTGTCAAAATTATTTTACTGAGGTCTCTTGCCTGTTCTGATTGATTCTGAAGTACAATAGATTGACCTTGCCTTGAAGAAATACAGGCTCCTTGATTCATGTTCTGCCCTTAAGGTCTTTTACTTCCCCACTAGTAATCCAGAGGCCAAAACGTTCTGAGGACATGGGTTCAAATCCCACCATGGCAGCTGGTGGAATTTGGATTCGAGTAATAAATCTGGAATATATCAGTGATAGTGACCATGGCAGCTATCATCTGGTTCACCAATGTCCTTTAGGGAGGGAAATCTGCCATCCTTACCCGGTCTGGCCTACACGTGACTCCAGACCCACAGCAACATGGTTGACTCTTAACAGCCCTCTGAAATGGCCAAGCAAGACACTCAAGGGCAATTAGGGATGGGCAACAAATGCTGGCCTTTCCAGCAATGCCCAAATCCCAAGAAAGAATGAAGGGGAAGAAACTCCATGCACACAGCATTCTATCATTGTGAAAATGTCCAGTGGCACATTTCTGCCTGATCAACTTGGATTGTTTACGATCGATCACTAATGAAATTTATTGAGGTACAAGATATTTTATCAGAAGGCAAATGTCCCCATTGAATGAAAAAGTCATTGCAGATTAGGACCAGAAACTTATGATAAAATAAGCACACGGCCCTAATAATACATTAGCTCATGTTTGACCTGTGACCAAGCATTGCTCTAGAAGATTGTCTGCCTCCGTCCAAAGGAGTAGGAATAATATTGTAGAGGACATGGTTATATGAGACATCAATGGAGCATTATTGTACTTAGGACAGGAACAGAATGTGCTGTGCATATTGCAAAAGGGATATAGAGGCTCTGATGAAAAGGCAAAAGAAAAAGATTTAGAAAGATGATACAGGAACAGAGAGTTTGTTATTATCAGGAAAGACCGAACTGGCTGGAACTCTTTTCTTTATAAAAGAGGGGTGACCTGATAGAGGTCTTTAAAATTAGAAAGAGGTTTGACACCATAAAGAGCTTTCCACTTGAGGGAGAGCCCAATACTAGGAGCAAAGGTAGTCACTATTTCAAAATTTCTTTACCCAGAGAGTGATGAGAATCTGGAACTCTACCACAGGGAGCGGTTGAGGTGAATAATGGAGGTGCATTTAAAGGAAAGATAGATAAACATATGAGGGAGAAAAGTCGCTTGATAGTACAGGACTGAATATTGCTGGAAAAGAGAGACATGTTATCAAAGTTTTTCATCTCACACTCATCAAGACAAACACAAGAATGCCAAATTTGCCTGGGAGCTTGGGGAGTCTATAGTCCCCAGTGATTTTCCCATGGGAACATCTCAGCCAATCAGAACTGACTTGCCAACCAATCACTACCCTTTTCTCCTGTAGTATAAATTATCATCTGAAATTTGGCATTCTCGCATTTGTCCTGATTAAGTGCAAGATGAAAAGCTTTGACAACATGTCTCTCTTTTCAGTGATATGAGCGAATAAAAGAATGTGTTGATAGGGTTAAATGAAGTAGGATGGGAGGAACCTGGTGTGGAGGATTGTCGCCGGGGTGAATCTGGAGGACCTGTAAATTGTGTCGTAAATCTATGATGAAACTATATAGAAAATGAATAATCAGATCTGGCCAGAACCGAATCCAAGGGCAGAGGACACGTTTACAGCTGCAAATGTTTGGCAAGGTTCTGCTAGAGTTTGAAACAATACAGGTTGAGTTTTGATAAGTAAACACATGTGTTATCTATTTCTCTCTCTGTTTTTTTAGGAACGTAGATATTCAACAAAAATTACTGCAAATGTTTATTTAAATACACACTGAGTAGACTTACAAAGTTTACCCAAGGCGATATCATCGTGTATGAACCCTTTTTCACGACCTTTATAAGTCAGATCCTGTTAAATCCAGTTTCGGTGACCATAATTGGTCCAAACTTGCAGACTTTGCTGACCAGGCTCATTTACTACCCAGCCTAGCCTTAATCTGAAGTTGGGTTGGTGATGGTCTTTCTGTCCAACTGGGTTGTTAGCTGGACAACTTCAGGTGCCAGTAAAGGATCGGAGTCACACAAAAGCCAAGCCTCAACCAAACCAGTTGTGTTTTTAAGAAAAAAAAATGACTGTTGCACATAAAACAAGTTAATAAGGCCATTAAAAAAAATGTAAACAAACACCACTGCGATTCGTTAGAAAGCAGAGAGGGCACATTAAAATTGTGTCGAACCAAGTGAGGATTGTGCAGAGTTCTGGTTTCGATATTACAAGAAAGGATACAGGGGCGAGCTGGTGAAGGTGCAAAAAAAGAGAAAGGATTGGGTGATATCTATGGGAACCGAGAGGTTAGAATGATCAGAAAATGTTAAACAGTCCGAGGGTCTTAAGAGGAGCGACCTTATAGAGATCTTCAAATTATGAAGGGGTTCGATAGGGTGGCAAAACCGAGGCTTCCACTTGGTGTGGGGGGGTGGAGGAAAGAGTCCAAAATTACAGACCCTTTAAGAAGAAGCCAGATAAACACGTGCAGGTAGGGTTGGATAAAATATGGTGGAAAGAGGTCTCTTTGGGCTGAATGGACTGCTGGCAATTCTATGCAAATTCAGTTTTCTATGGAAGGATTTGAACTCAGCCCTCAGGAGGTGCTGGTCCAATGAAACAATGGGGAGATGGTGGCGTAGTGGTAATGTCACTAGACTAGAAATTCAGAGGCCCAGGTGAATGATCTGGGGAGATGGGTTCAAATCCCATGGCGGGATTTCAAATGAATAGACATTTGGAATTGAAAGTTAGTCTCAGTAATGGTGACCATGAAACTATTATTGTAAATAAAGTCCCATCGGGCTCACTAATGCCTCTTTGGGAAGGAAACCTGCTGTCTTTACCTGGTTGATTCTTAACTGCCCTCTAAAATGGCCTAGCAAGCCACTCAGTTCAAAGGCAATTAGGGATGGGCAACAAAGGCTGGCCTTGCCTATAAAAGGATATATTAAAAAAAACACAAGCACTAACACCCACTTATTCATTGCACACCCAACAGTAACAGACTTGGATATGCAGGTGTACATAAAGCAGATCAAGTCCCACTCACCCATCACCACCCATCACCCCTGCGCTCAACACTGGCTCCTGGCCAATGCCTTAATTTTGAAATTCTCATCCCTATTTTCAAATTCCTCCATGGCCTCTTCCCCCCCCTCCCCTCCGCCCACCCACCTTATATCCGTAACGTTCTCCAGCCTTCCAATGCTCCAAGATATCTGGCCATCACCTTTAGGTATGAACATACAAACTAGGAGTAGGCCACTCGGCCCTTTGAGCCTGCTCCACCATTCAAGACCATGGCTGATCAGGCTGTAACCTCCCACCTACCCCTGTAACCTTTCACCTCATAGACTCTTGATAAACAATCTAGCTCTGCCTTGAAAACATTCAAAGACTCTGCATCCACTGCCTTTTGAGGAAGGGAGTTCCAAAGGCATTACCGCCAGAGAAAAAATTTCTCCTCCTCGGTCTTAAATGGGCGAACCCTTATTTTCAAACAATGACCCCTAGTTCTAGATTTTTCCACAAGAGGAAACATCCTCTCCACATCCACCCTGTCAAGACCCCTCGGATCTTACATTTCAAACATGTCACCTCTTACTCTTCTAAACTCCAGCGGGTACAAGCCTAGCCTGTCCAACCTTTCCACATAATTCAACCCACCCATTCCAGGTATTAGTCTGATAAACCTTCTCTGAACTACTTCCAATGTATTTATATCCTTTCTTAGAAAAGGAGACCAATACTGTACACATTACTCCAGATGTGGTCTCAGTGTCCTGTACAACTGAAGCATAACCTCCCTATTTTTGTATTCAATTCCCCTCGCAATAAGTGATAACATTCTATTCGCTTTCCTAATTACTTACTGTACTTGCATACTAGCTTTTGTGATTCATGCATCGGACACCTAGACTCCTCTGAAGCTCAGAACTCTGCAATTTCTCATCATTTAGATAGTATGCTTCTTTTTTTATTCTTCCAGCCAAAATAGACAATTTCACATTTGTCCATTTTTGACAGCACCTTACAAACCCACGACCACTACCATCTAGAAGGACAAGGGAAGCAGACACATGGGAACACCACCACCTGGAAGTTCCCCTCCAAGCCACTCACCATCTCGACTTGGAAATATATCGCCGTTCCTTCACTGTCACTGGGTCAAAACCCTGGAACTCCCTCCCTAACAGCACTGAGTGTACCTACACCACATGGACTGCAGCAGTTCAAGATGGTAGCTCACCACCACCTTCTCAAAGGCAATTAGGGACGGGCAATAAATGCTGGCCTAGCCAGCGACATCCATAATCCCATGAAAAAATAAAAACAGCTCCATTTGCCAGATCTTTGCCCACTCACTTAACCTATGTCACTTTGTAGCCTCCTTATGTCCTCATCACAACTTACTTTCCTACTATCTTGGTGTCATCAGCAAATTTAGCAACCATACCTGTGATCCATTCATTCAAGTCATTTGTATCAACTGTAAAAAGTTGAGGGCCCAGCACTGATCCCTGTGGCACAGCACTTGTCACATTCTAGAAAAAGACCCATTGATGCCCACCCTCTGTTTCCTGTTAGCTGGCCAATCTTCTATCAATGCCAATATGTTAACCCTCCACACCAGGAGCTTTTATTTTCCGCAATAACCTTTGATGTGGAACCTTATTGAATGCCTTCTGGAAATCTAAGTACAATACATCCACCAGTTCCCCTTTATCCACAGCATATGTGACTCATTCAAAGAACTTCAATAAATTGGTTAAATAAGATTTCCCTCTCACAAAACCATGTTGACCTCTGCCTGGAATGCTTTGAATTTTTTTTTTTAAAGTGCCATAACATCTTTAATAATAACTTCCAACATTTTCCCTATGACAGATTTTAAGCTAAGTGGCCCTGTAGTTTCTAGTTTTGTCCCCCTCCCTTTTCGAATAAAGGGGTTACATTTGCTATTTTCCAATCTAATGGAACCTTCCCCGAATCCAGGGAATTTTGGAAAATTAAAACCAACGTATCAACTGTCTCAATAGCCACTTCTTCTAAGTCCCCGGGATGAAGTCCATCAGGGCCTGGGGATTTGTCAGCCCGCAGCACTAACAGTTTGTAAAGTATCACTTCCCTGTTGAATGTAATTTTCCCCAACTTTCTCCCTCCCTTCCATTTCCTGATTTACAGCTATTTCTGGGATGTTACTTGCATCCTCTACAGTGAAGACTGATGCAAAATACCTGTTCAATTTATCTGCCATCTCCTTACTATCCATTATTAATTCCCCAAACTCACCTTCTATAGGACCAACAATCACTTTGTCAACTCTTTTCTTTTTAAATATCTATAGAAACTCCTACTATCCATCTTTACATTTCTAGCTAGCTTTCTCTCACACTCTAAATTTTTCCCTCCTTATTAATCTTTTTGTCCTACTTTGCTGTTCGCTATATTCTGTCCAATCTTCTGACCTGCCACCCATCATTCTTTAAGTACGATACTGGGTGGAATTAGCCCAGATTTGCACTAAGTGCAGTAGCGGGCAGGTAAAATGAAGTTTTACTCGCCAGCCGCCATAGCGGCTTTTCACGCCGTATCATCCCAAACCCGCCACATTAGTTATGCATTCCCAGGAAACATGCCATTTCTATGGTGGGAGGGCTCTCATTGGCCCACCACGCTATCACCTTGACACTTCAGCATGCCGGACTGCACGCACACACCTCTCAGTGCTTCCAACTCACGACTGCTGCAAAGACGACAGGGTGACCCCGAAAGGCAAAAAGACTGCAGCTCCCCCAGGTTCAATGGCATGTCCCTCTAGCGCCTTTCGGACACAGTGGGGGCCCATTGTGATGTCCTCTACCCCCACCTTGGCCGCAGGGTGGGCAGTGACCTCACTAATCTGGCTTGGGAGGCGGTGGCAGCGGTGGTCAGCGCCAACGTCCTGCAAAAGAGGACAGCCACCCAGTGCCAAAAAAGGACAAATGGGTCTCACCCGCTCCGCCAGGGTAACTCACTCTTCTCATCGCTTTCAACTCTCACACTCACAAACCCAATCACACATCCACAGGGATCTCACATCTCGAGGGACAACACCACTAACTCTCACACACCCCCTCACATCTCCAACAGGCTCATAACCTCTTGGGCTTATGCCCTCATCCCGTCCATGGCTCCGCTCACCATACAAACAAACATTCCACTCAGTGCCAAGAGTCCTGCTCACACTCTCTCCATCTGTTATCATGCAGGAGAAGTCTACTCACATCAGCAGGGAGAGGTCCCAGACCAGGGATGGAGTGGCCCACATTAGGCCTCTCACTCGCTTTGAGCAGCATGCCATCATGCTGACTGGTGAGGACAGGGACTGCGCCTGCGGTGATGGTGAGGTCGGAGGCAAACATCTACGCGAGGATCCTGCACTAGATCATCCCTCTCTCAATGCAAATTGGAGTGCTCTCTCTCTCTCCTGCTATTGACTCCGCTGATATGCACTGCTTATCTCTACTTTTGTTCACAGGGAGTTACACAAGTGACTGACACCCCCAGCCAGCCATTCCCACAGCCCCATCCACGTCCTCACCTCCAGCCAAGAGGACACCTCCTCCATTGAAGAGCTGGAAATAAGCAGCTTGGAAGACCCATCACAGCGCTTACCCACACCCTCCACCAGCGCAGAGACACACACCTCGATCGGACCTAGATATAGAGAAGGCTCAGGTTCACTATCTGGTGGTCACCGCACGGATACATGTCCGCAGCAGGAGGAGGCAGGTTCAGCCGAGTTCCCCGGCACTCAGGGGACTGCTAGGAGGTCAGGCATCTGTGAGATCCGAGTTAGATGACGAGCGTCTAGATTCAGCCTTCCAACTCATCCTGGAATCAGCAGAAGGCGGGGGAACATCACACAGAGCTGCTAGAAACCCTCAACAGAGTGGCGCACAAGTTGAGGAGTACGTCCGCCTGCTCTCTGATGAAGTGGTGCCCACATGTGCACATGGAGGTCTCCACAGGGAGGATGGCGGACGCCATGGAGACCCTGGTCTAGCAGAACACAGAGATGTGTGCGGACCTGTGCTCCATTGCAGGAGCCAAGGGTGAGTTCCTGCAGTGGCAACGCGAGGGAGAAACGGGGCACCTCGACATCCCTCCAGGTGTTCCTTCCCCTCAAGGAGTCAGGCCAGAGCCCCTGGCCACCCGGAGGGAGGGGGAGCAGCAGCTGGACACCCCTGGGTCATCCACTCAGGAATCTCAGAGGCTGTCCTCTCCCTCCGAGTCCCCTTTGCCTGTGAGCCCCTCAGCATTGCCCTCTGTCCCCGTAGGGGGAACAGCTGCCCAATGAGGGATTTTGGAGGGAGGAGTGTGTGTGTAGCAGGGCCTCTCGGAGTCTCGTGCAAGCCTCTCCCACACACACGGATCCTTCACGTTTCACACTCACCTCACTGTCCCGAGCATTGTGAATGCTGCCCGCTGGGGTTCACTTTCAGTTGTCCATCTGAGCCTGACCTGCATCTCCGCCCACCCACTGATCACACTCCCATGCAGCAGCTGATCTCACCCAGCACGACTCTCATTTCACTTTCCATTTGGGCAGCATGGTCTTCCCCCCCACCCCACCCCAGATCCCCTTCCCCCTGCCTCTGAACACCTTCCTTGATGCCTTCCACCGCCTGTACACCTTCTCCTCCCTTACCCCCTCCTCCCCCCGGCACCTTCATTCCGACCCCTCCAAACCTCACCCCGGCTGACACCTTCATTCCCCCAACACCTCTTCCTCTCCCACCCCCTTGACCACCATCCATTGTGAGCATCAAGGGTGCCTTTCCAACTCCCTTTGCAGCAGAGCCATGTCCATGAGAATTCACCCAGCATGCCATGGACACTCCTCCAGGATCCCATTGCTGTCGGGCTCCAGCATCTTCTGCTCCTCGGATGTCCCCGATGTGAGCAAGGCCGTGACAGTAAGTCCCAGCTTCTGCACATCACCCTTGGCAAGACTTGTTCTACACCGATGTGTTTCCCTGCCAACGTGGGCGGGCGATCCAGTGGGGGAGAAATGAGTCCAGCGGGCTGGCTTTATAATATGCTGATGTATTACAATGAGGTTCCTAACGTCCGACAGCGGGGAACATGGCCCGCTGTCGACAGGCTAAAGCGGACGATTGCAAACTGGTTTCACAACGTCGTGAAACCGATTTTTGGCTTTCTCACCATATTGTCTGCTCACACCACCGAACACACCTGATGCCAGAGAGCACGGGCGATTCCACCCACTGTCTTTAACTTTAGTTAATTAACCATGGATAGTGGGTTTCTTTCTTGTTGGAATGCATCTATTTTCTGTGTTCTGAAATATCCCTTTAAATATCTGCCACTGCGTCTCTATTGACCTATTCCTTAAGATCATTTGCCAGTCCACTTTAGCTAGCTCCTCTTTCATTCCCATATAACTGTCCTTATTTAAGTTTAAAATACTAGTTTTGGACCCACTTGTTTCTCCCTCAAACTGAATGTAAAATTCAATCATATTATGATCACTGCTACCAAAGGGTGCCTTCATTATGAGGTTCTCAATTAATCCTATCTCCTTGCACAATATCGGGTCTGGTATAGCCTGCTCTCTGGTTGGCTCCAGAGCATATTGTTCTAAGAAACTATCCCGAAAACATTCTATGAACTCCTCATTGAGGTTCCTAAGCCAATCTGATTTTTCAAGTCTTTATGCAGGTTAAAATCCCCCATGGTTATTGCTGTACCTTTCTGACAAGCTCCCATTATCTCCTCCTTTATACTCTGTCCTACTGTGTAGTTACAATTAGGGGGCCTGCACACCACTCCCACAAGTGACTCCTTGCCTTTATCATTCTTCATCTCAACCCAAACTGCTTCTACATCCTGGTTTCCTGAACTTAGGTCATCCCTCTCTAATGTGCTAATACCGTCATCAACTAACAGAGCCACCCCTCCACCTTTTCCTAGCTTCCTGTCCTTCCCAAAAAATCATGCACCCTTTAATATTCAGGTCCCAATTTATGTCATCCTGTAGCCATGTCTCTGTAATAGCTATCAGATCGTACTTATTTATTTCTATTTGTACTATCAGCTCATCTGTATTGTTACAAATGTTACAAATACATGCATTCAGATACACAGCCTTTAGTTTTATCCTATTGTTATTTTTGTTACCTCTAGCTTTGACTGCTGTTTTACTCTTAGTTTTGTACTCTCTATCATGTCATGCTCGGTTTATCATTTCCCATATTAATGCTTTTCTCTCTTGCCTTGTCTCTACTCTTTGGTTTACCACGTCTTCCCAAATTTGAGCCCTTTCCCCCCACTATTTAGTTTAAAACCTTCTCTACTTCCCTAGTTATGTGGCTCGCTAGAACACCAGTCCCAACATGATTCAGGTGTAAACTGTCCCAATGGTACAGATCCCAGTTTCCCCAATACGGGTGCCAATGCCCCACGAACTAGAACTCACTTCTCCCACATCAGTTTTTGAGCCATATATTCATTTCTCTAATCTTATTTGCCTTACGCCAATTTGCTCGTGACTCAGGTAATAACCCAGAGGTTATTACCTTTGAGGTTCTGCATTTTAATGTAGTGTCTAACTCCTCATGATGACTATGCAGAACCTCTTTTCCAGTTCTACCTATGTCATTGGTACCTACGTGGACCATGACAACTGGATCCTCCCCCTCCACTGCAAGTTCCTCTCCGGCACGGAGCTGATGTCCCAAATCCTGGCACTGGGAATGCAACACAGCCGCCTGGATTGTCATTCTTTGCTGCAGAGGACTGTGGCAAATTTGCTCCTTTTTTCTCCCCCCGCCGACTTGAATGACTTCCTGTACCATAGTGCCATGGTCAGTCTGCAGCCCCCACTCTTATCCAAACAAGCTGAGAGAACCTCAAGCTTGTTGGACAAATAGATGGGTAATATTAAGTAGTAATGGTGTGGGAGAAATAAAGGGACACATTAAAACTTGGGATAATCTGAATCACATTGAAACTAGTTAATTTCACAAGGACAGTTTTAGCAATACACCACAGATTTACTCTAAAACCTCAAGTTTAATCTATTCAACCTGCCCTCATAAATTAACCTTTATAGATATGTATAGGAGGGTGAAAGGGTAGAGGATATCTTGATGATAAAGATGACAGGCAGCTCAAAACGACCAGCAGAGACCTGGGGTTGCCAACTGTGATTAAATGTATTCCTGGAGGTTTCATCACCTGACCCGTCCCCACACTCCAGCCATTAGTCGGCCAACACATCCATCCTTGTGATGTACTGCCTTCCTACACCAATTGGAAAGCAAGAGTCTCATTACCCAATTGGATACTGATTGACTGTCAGCCAACCAGCCTTTTTCTCCCCCCACCCCCCGCCTCCCCCACCCCATTTTCAATATTTTTACGTCTAGTATAGAGAAACGTTCAAAGAAAATGACCAAAAAAACATTTTCTTAAAAAAAAATGTCCTGATGATTTTTATCTAGGGTTGCACATAGCAGTGTCCTGGAGATTGATCTTCAATTCCTGGAGACTCCCAAGCCAACCCTGGAGACTCCCAAGCCAACCCTGGAGACTCCCAAGCCAACCCTGGAGACTCCCAAGCCAACCCTGGAGACTCAGCAACCCTAACTAATGGGGCAAGCGGCCCATTTCTGTGCTGTAATAATCTCTGTAAACTTTTAAAAACTCAACTCCTAATCAGGAAAATCGGACATCATCTTCGTAGATCTTCCAGTTTTTGTTTTACGCTACACCTGATACTTCATCTCCCAACACCTACAAGGTATCCAGCATTAAAGTGATGGATACCAAAACTGGAAAACATGGCATTGATTCCTTCAGTTGGAGTTCTGCCAAGTGGCTTGGTCAATAACCCTCACGTGTGGGCCAAGAAAGTTGTGGCTCAGACTCATGCCGCGGATTAATGTACCAGTGCAGGGTTGAGGGAATGCTGCATTGGGATGAGGTTTTAACAGTGTTGGCTGTGGCTGTGGCAGTGGGTGGCACTCTCTCCTCTGAAGTCAGGAGATGGTGGAATCAGCTCCCACTCCAGAGACCCGAGCACAAAAATCCCAGGCTTACCCTCCAGTGCGGCACTGACGGAGATGCTATTTTGCAAGGCCACATCTCCTCTCCCAGCTGCCTACTCCCTAAATGGGGGTGGGGGGAGGCGAACGTTTAAAAAAAAACACATACACAGACAGACTAAGGGAGAAGGAAGTGAGCTGCCCAGAAAGACAGCACTTTGCAGAATACAGCACTCTCTGATCACTGAAATGAAATGGGACGTCTTTAGCAGGTGCTCACGTATTGGGAGTGGGGTGTAGGAACAGGCACAGACCAGACCATTCAGTCCTTGAAGCTATTCCACTTTTCAATAAGATCATGGCGGGTCAGTATCCAGTCACTTGGCTCCATAGTCCGTCCCCAACAAAAGCCTATCAATTTTCAGTTGAAATTTTTCAAGCTTGGGTTGAATGGGGCTCAAGTTGCTTGGATTTCTACCAGCTGGCCCAAGCAAACTTTCACAGAATCACAGGACGGTTACAGCACAGAAGGCGGCCATTCGGCCCATCGTGTCTGCTCTAGCCCTCTGAACGATCAATGCCTCTAGCGCCATTCCCTCACCTTGTCCCTGAACACATTCTTCTTTTTCAGATAATCATCTTAATTCCCTCTTGAAAGCCTTGACTGAACCGCCAGGCAGCAATTCCAGATCGTAACCACTCGCTGTGGGGGAAAAAGTCTCTCCTCATGTTGACATTGCTCCTTTTGCCAATTACCTTAAAGCCTGTGCCCCCTGGTTCGCGGTCCTTCCACCAGTAAGAATATTTTCTCCCTAACTGCTCTGTCTAGACCACGGCCAGGGTTTTCCAGCCCTGTTGTGGGTGGGACCCGCCACGGGCGAGGTGGCCCCCCCCCCCACCCCAGCCAGAAGTCCATTGACTTGCGGCGGAACAGGAAGATCCCAGTGGCGGGCGGGGGCAGAAAATCCCACCCCCCACATCTTTAAGTCACCATTTGCCACGTTGTTTTAAAGCACAAGTTTGGAAGGGGCAGGGGGAAGGGAGGGGAGTGTTCAATTCATCTGTAACAAAGTTTACAGCCAGATAATCACAAACTGCCATAAACAGTTCCAAACATTGCCTCAGGCCGTGGGTAAGAACCCCAGAATCTCTCATGTTACGATCTACATTATTCAATTCTGATCACTTACATTCCATGTGTGATACTCCCAAAGTCACAACAGGAGCTACACTAATGTTCTGAAAGACAATACTCCTCTTACATTCTTTGTGAAAAAACAAGTGAACAGGATTGAGTTTTTACAGACGTGTCTTCAGTTCTTTCATTAAAGGCGTTAACAAAATAAAAAATGAAAAGTTTAATTGTCTAAACATAAACGTCTGTAGACAGGGGTGGTGTCAAAGGACTGTCAAACCCTTCTTCAAAAAAAAGTGTAAAGATAAGCTCAGCGACTATAGGTCAGTTAGTTTTAAGTTCAGCGATGGGGAAACTGTCAGAAACGGTAATTTGGGGCAAAATCAATAGTCACTTGGACAATTGAATTTGAATAAAGGAAACTATGATGGTACGAGGCGCGAGTTGGCTATGATGGATTGGGAAACGTTACTTAAAGGGATGATTGGTGGATAGGCATTGGCAAATGTTCAAAGAGCGCATGGGTGAAATGCAACAATTGTTTATTCCTGTCTGGCGCAAAAGTAAAATAGAAAAGGTGGCCAAACCATGGCTTACATGGGAAATTAGAGATTGTATTAGATCCAAGGGAGAGGCATACAAATTGGTCAGAAAAAACAACAGACCTGAGGATTGGGAGCACTTTAGAATTCAGCAAAGGAGGACCAAGGGATTGATTAAGAAAGGGAAAATAGAGTACAAGAGTAAGCTTGCGGGGAACATAAAAAATGACTGTAAAAGTTTCTATAGGTATGTGAAGAGAAAAAGATTGGTGAAGACAAATGTAGGCCCCTTACAGTCAGAAACAGGGGCATTTATAATGGGGAACAAAGAAATGGCTGACCAACTAAATACATACTTTGGTTCTGTCTTCACAAAAGAGGACACTAATAACATACTAGAAATGTTGGGGAGCACAGGGTTTAGTGAGATGGAGGAACTGAAAGAAATCAGTATTAGTAGGGAAATGGTGTTGGAGAAATTGATGGGATTGAAGGCCGATAAATCCCCAGGGTCCGATAATCTACATCCCAGAGTCCTGAAGGAAGTGGCCTAGAAATAGTGGATGCATTGGTGTCATCTTCTGAGATTCTATAGACTCTGGAACAGTTCCTACAGATTGGAGAGTAGCTAATGTAACCCCACTATTTAAAAAGGGAGGTAGAGAGAAAACAGGGAATTATAGACCAGTCAGCCTGACATCGGTAGTGGGGAAAATTCTAGGGTCCATTATAAAAGATTTAATAGCTGAGCACTTGGAAAACAGTGGCAGAATCGGACAGAGACAGCATAGATTTACGAAAGGGAAATCATGCTTGACAAATCTACTGGAATTTTTTGATAATGTAACTAGTAGAGTTGATGAGGGGGAGCCAGTGGATGTGGTTTATTTGGACTTTCAGAAGGCTTTCAACAAAGTCCCACATAAGAGATTAGCATGTAAAATTAAAGCGCATGGGATTGGGGGTAGTGTATTCAGATGGATAGAAAACTGGTTGGCAGACAGGAAATGTAGGAATAAACGGGTCTTTTTCCGAATGGCAGGCAGTGATTAGTCGGGTACCGCAAGGATCGGTGCTGGGACCCCAGTTATTCACAATATATATTAATGATTTAGATGAGGGAGCTAAATGTAATATCTCCAAATTTGCAGATGACACAAAGCTGGGTGGGAGGGTGAGCTCTGAGGAGGATGCAGAGATGCTTCAATGTGATTTGGACAAGCTAAGTGAGTGGGCAAATGCATGGCAGATGCAGTATAATGTGGATAAATGTGAGGTTATCCACTTTGGTAGCAAAAACAGGAAGGCAGATTATTATCTGAATGGCTATAAATTGAGAGAGGGGAATGTGCAACGAGACCTGGGTGTCCTCGTACACCAGTCGCTGAAGGTAAGCATGCAGGTGCAGCAGGTGGTAAAGAAGGCAAATGGTATGTTGGCCTTCGTAGCCAGAGGATTCGAGTGCAGGAACAGGGATGTCTTGCTGAAATTGTACAGGGCCTTGGTGAGACCACACCTGGAATATTGTGTGCAGTTTTGGTCTCCTTATCTGAGGAAGGATGTACTTGCTAGAGAGGGAGTGCAGTGAAGGTTTACCCGACTGATTCCTGGGATGGCGGGACTGACATATGAGGAGAGATTGAGTTAATTAGGATTATATTCGCTGGAGTTCAGAAGAATGAGGGGGGATCTCATAGAAACCTGTAAAATTCTAACAGGACTAGACAGGGTAGATGCAGGAAGGATGTTCCCGATGGTGGGGGAGTCCAGAACCAGGGGTCACAGTGTGAGGATACTGGGTAGACCATTTAGGACTGAGATGAGGAGAAATTTCTTCACCCAGAGAGTGGTGAGCCTGTGGAATTCATTACCACAGAAAGTAGTTGAGGCCAAAACATTGTATGTTTTCAAGAAGGAGTTAGATATAGCTCTTGGGGCGAAAGGGATCAAAGGATATGGGAAGAAAGCGAGAGCAGGCTATTGAGTCGGATGATCGGCCATGATCATAATGAATGGAGGAGCAGGTTCGAAGGGCCAAATGGCCTACTCCTGCTCCTATTTTTTATGTTTCTATGTTAATTGCAGGTTAATTAAGGAAAGCCAGCATGGGTTTGTTAAAGGCAAATCATGTTTAACTTGGGAGTTTTTTTTGAGGAGGTTGAGCAAGCGTACATGGACTTCCAAAAGGCATTTGATACAGTGCTGCACAACAGACACCTGAGCAAGGTTAGAGCTCATGGAATAAAAGGGACAGTAGCAACATGGATACGAAATTGATTGAGTGACAGGAAAGAAAGTAGTGGTGAATGGCCATGGATCGGAAGGGAGGTCTGTAGTGGAGTTTCCTAGGGGTCAGTGTTCGGACCCTTGCTCTTCCTGATGTATATTAATGACCTAGACCTTGGTGTACAGAGCACAATTTCAAAATTTGCAAATGATATGACACTTGTGAACTGTGGGGTTGGTAGTGTAGAACCTCAAAAGGACACAGGCAGGCTGGTGGAATGGGTGGACAAGTGGCAGATGAAATTTAATGCAGAGAAGTGTGAAGTGAATCATTTTGGTAGGAAAAACAGAGAGACAATATGAAATAAAGGGTTCAGTTCTAAAAGCATTGCAGAAGCAGAGAGACCTAGATGTATATGTACATAAATCATTGAAGGCAACAGGACAAGTTGAGAGAGTGGTTAACAAAGTATATAGTATCCAAGGCTTTAGTATTAGCGACATAAGGTGCAAAAACAAGGAAGTTATGTCAAACTTGTATAAAACACTGGTTCTGCCTCAACTGAAGTACTGCATCCATTTGGGGCACCACACTTCAGGAAGAATATAAAAGGCATTAGAAAGAGTGCAAAAGAGATTCACGAGAATGGTTCCAGGGATGAAGAGCTTCAGTTCTGTAGACAGGTCGGAGAAGTTGGGACCGTTTTCCGTGAAGAGAAGGTTGAGAGGAGGTTGGATAGAGGTTTTCAAAATCAACGGGTCTGGAAAGTGTAGATGGGGAGAAACTGTTCCCATTGGTGGTAGGATCGAGAACAAAGGGGACCCAGATTTAAGGTAATTGGTAAAAGAAGCAATGGCGACATGAGGAAAAACTTTTGCACGCAGCGAGTGATTAGGATCTGGAACTGATAGTGTGCGATTGAGTCTGCCTCCAAGAGGGAATTGGATTATTATCTGAAAAGGAAGGATGTGCAGGGTTATGGGGAGAAGGCAGGGGAGTGGCACTAGGTGAATTGCTCCTTCCAAGAGCTGACACAGACACAATGGGGCAAAAGATTTCTATGCTGTAGTTATTCTATGATTCTATGAACAAAACCCTTTTATTCTTGTTGCCATCATGTCAAGACTGAACACAAAAAGCACTCACTATATCATTCACGAGTGTCAACCATGTCTCAGTGGTAGTCAGGTGAATTGAAGCTTCATTCCAGAATTTTAGCACAAAATTCTGGGGGATCCTCCATTGTTGGGAGATGCTGTTTTTTTTGGTGAGACATTAAACCAAGGTCCTGTCTGCCCTCACAGGCGATGATATTAAAAATTCCTACGGCACTATTTGAAAAACAATTTCCCCCAGGCCTCCCAGTCCAATATCTGAGTGTATCTGGCCATTATCTCACTGCTGTTTCTGGAGTCTTGCTGTGCACAATTTGCCCGTCACAATACAATAGAGAAATTACAGTTCAGAAGTATTTGATTGGCTGTAAATTGTTGAGGTGCCCTAACGTTGTGGAAGACTCTACATAAGGCCAAGTGCTAGGTGTAATCCACAAGGCAATACTATTCTGCTAAATTATCTTGACAGAATTTAACCACAATTTTTCACTCCAATTATACTTTAGTAGGTAAAGCGGCATAAAGCTGTTGTGATCTGGAATTTCTTTTATTCTTTCATGGGATGTGGGCATCGCAGGCAAGGCCAGCATTTGTTGCCCATCCCTAATTACCCTTGAATGGCTTGCTGGGCCATTTCAGAGAGGGTAGTTAAGAGTCAAGCACATTGGCCCGAACATGTAGGCCAGGCCAGGTGAGGATGGCAGATTTCCTTCTCTAAAAGGACATTAGTGAACCAGACACCAATCGATGATGGGAAGCATTGCTGAAACTAGCCTTCAGTTCCAGGTTTTTAAAAAAATTAATTGAATTTAAGTTCCACCAGTTGCCATGGTGGGATTCGAACCCATGTCCCCAGAACATTAGCCTGGGCCTCTGGATTACTAGCCCAGTGACATTACCACTAAACCACCATCTCCCCACCATCTGCTTGAAGGAAGGATGGAAGCAGATTCAACAGTGATCATTAAAAAGAAATTGGATACATACTTGAAGTGGAAACATCTGCAGGGCTCTGGGGAAGGATTTGGGGCGAGCAGCCACAGGTACAACAGGCTGAATGCCTTCCTTTTGTGCCGTACCCTCAAGGTACAAAACACATATGTACAAAAACTGTCAGGACACATTGCTCCTGTGTTGCATGTAACTGATGAGGTCACAAAGACAAGTGTCTATTCAACACTCCCAATGTCTCTCTCTCTCTCTCTCACCCCCTCAGTGCCAAAGGCATTCTTTTTTAAAATTACTAAGAGGACAGGACTTTGACAAACCTACAGCCAGGTTCAGAGTTTCGGAACTGCACCCAAACACAAACACGCTCCCAATCTAACGCAATCTGGACTTGATTCCTTGGCAGCCCTCAGTACAGTCACAAAAAATGGCAAACTCATCATGCCTCATGTCAGTGAACCAACTGCTCTTTCACCCAAATGCATAATCCCACAGCAGGATAGAGAAACCATTAAACATGGAGCCACAGGTGAAAACCAAAATGGGGAAAAAATTCCGGTTTCAATGACAAATTCAACAGCGCAAAGGATATAACCTGCAGCTACAACAATTTTCATTTATTGAACGCCTTTAACGTAGTAAAACATTTATGGGGAGGTGGTGGCACAGTGGTATTGTCTCTAGTAATGCTCTGGGGTCCCAGGTTCGAATCCTATCATGGCAGATGATGGAATTTGAATTCAATAAATATCTGGAATTGCCATGAAACCATTGTCGATTGTCGTAAAACCCATTTGGTTCACTAATGTCCTTTAGGGTAGGAAATCTGCTGTCCTTACCTGGTCTGGCCCACAGCAATGTGGTTGATTCTTAAATGCCCTCTAAACAAGGGCAAATAAATGCTGGCCTGTGACGCCCACATCCCATAAGGACCATCATCAGGCGCTAACTGACACTGAGCCAAAGGAGACATTAGGACAGGTAGCAGGTGTTTGTTCAAAGAGGTACATTTTAAAGGAGCAGTGAGGTGCAAAGGTGGAGATTTGGAGTGGTTACACTACATTATTGGTCATCTTGGTCCTATTGATCACAAGTGTGCCATTCATCTTAGTTGAATTTAGCAAAGCTCTTGTGCTTTCAGTCTCAGTTTGCCTGGGGAGGAGAAGCAGAAGGTTGAAGAGATACATTCACGAAAAAGTAGCTTTAAACAATAGGTAGGTGTTTTTTTCAAAGCACCTGTTAAAGTTAGCATCTGGGGAGAGTGCCCTCACTGAAACCCTCTGTCCCATTCAGACAGCCACTTCGTTCTGATCTCTGTAGGGTCTTCAGATATCACTTAAGGAGCTGGCCTGGGGGCACATGGAGTAGACCATTTGAGACTGAGATGAGGGGGAATTTCTTCACCCTGCGGGTGGTGAACCTTTGGGAATTCTCTACCCCAGAGGCTGTGGAAGCTCAATCGTTGAACACGTTCAAGGGAGATTTTCTGGAGACTAACGACATCAAGGGGAAAGCGCAGGAAACTGGCGTCGAGGTAGATGAGCATCCATGATCCAATTGAATGGTGAAGCAAGCTTGATGGGCTGAATGGCCTACTCCTGCCCCTATGTTCCTATGTTCCCATAGCATTCAAAAGCCAAATACACACAGGCAGACACATGCACATTTTGTGCACAGCAAGCTCCCACAAACAGCAATGTGATAACGATCAGCTAATTTTTTTTTTAAAAGTTATATTTGTTGAAGGATAAATATTGAAAAGGAGCAGAGCCCCTTTTCTTCAAAATAGTACCTTTGGACCTTTCCCGTCTAACTGAGGATGGGCAGAGCTTCCACTTGACATCTAAGCTGACAGTGCAGACCCCCCACAACCAACAGTGCAGCCCTGGAGCAATCAAAATAGATTTTGGTGTTCGAGACTCTGGAAGGGGGACTTGATCCCACAGCCTTTTGGCAGAGTGGTGCCAACTAACCCACAACTAACTCCTCGGCACAATTGCAGAAGTTTTCTTCTTCAACCAATGGTAACTTAATGTTTTCTTTACTGACACTGCATGTCACTGCGCCACCGTATAACAGTGGGATTTAAATGACTCAATCTTGGAGAGGGAGAGAGGGGTTCTGACGGAGGGCACAAAAGCACAGGATTAGTTTGTTTTTTATTCTTTCACAGGGTATGGCCATCGCTGGCTAGGCCAGCATTTATTGCCCATCCCCCAATGGCCCTTGAGAAGGTGGTGGTGAGCTGCCTTCTTGAACCACAGCAGTCCATATGGTGTAGGTACACCCACAGGTGCTGTTAGGGAGGGAGTTCCTGGATTTTGACCCAGTAATGATGAAGGAACAGTGATATAGTTCCGAGTCGGGATGGTGTGCCATTGGAAACTCTTTCGAGTTACCAACAGTCACAGATTGCAACTTCTTTCGAGTACAATCACAGTTCTTGGTTTTCCGGGAGTGGGACATGAACCCACAACCCTCTGATTCAAAGGCGAGGGTGCTATGAACTGAGCCACAGCTGACACCTCTGGTGTGCCATTGGAAGGAGGACTTGCAAGTGGCGGTGTTCCCAAGTGCCTGCTGCCCTAAGTGGTTGAGGCTGCAGGTTGGTAACATTGAAGGAGCCTAGACAAGTTGTTGCAATGTATCCGGTAGCAGAGGTGGTAAGTATTCAGGGTAGCATATGCGGCAGCAACCTAGTGGGCTGCTTTGTCCCATTGGTGTCAAGCTTCTTGAGCTTAGTTGGAGCTGCGCTCATTTTCATGCATCCCTGATGCTCAGCTCCCGGAATGTCAAGTCACTACCCACGTACAGCCAATGGTGAACAGTGCATATTACCATTGATAATGGTGACACAAGCACTTCAATTCTCTCCTCAACTCAAGTATCTAAGAGGTGACATTAACAACTTACCTGGTCTCACTTTCCTCTTCCCTTTGGGGAATGGTAAACTGTGGAGCAGAACTGACAGTAACCAAATACTTGGGATGAAATATACTGAATAATGTTACACAAACAGCATCAGCTGTGGCCCATTGAGTAGCACTTACACCTGAGCTAGATGGTTGTCAGCTCAAGTCTCGCTCCAGAGACTTAAGCACAGCAATCTAGGTTGACCCCACAGTGCAGCACTGAAGGTATACTGCACTGTTGGGAGGTGCCATATTTTGGGTGGGAAAATAAAGCAAAGCTCCGTCTGCCCTCTCAAGAGCACATAAAAGAACCAATTGCAGTATTTCAAAGAAGAGCAGGAGAGTTCTCCCTGGTGTCCTCGCTAATGTTTATTCCTCAAATCAACATGACTGGGAAAAAAAACACAGGCTGTCTAGTTTTTAAATCACATCCCTGTTTGTGGGATCTTGCTGTACACAAACTGACTGCTGTATTTCCTACATTATAACAGTGACTACGCTTCAAAAGTACTTCATTGGCTGTAGAGCGCTGGGATGTTCCGAGATTGTGAAAGGCGCTATATAAATGCAAATCTTTAAAGATATTGGACAGCTATTCAACACAACTGGGATGATGGTGATAATCTTATAATCAGAGTACAGGTATACTATCCTGCAGGATATATACAATACTGTTTGTCTAAGGCAGGTAGTGCTCCTTGGGGAATTCTACCCCCTCCACCTGCCTTTTGATTTACAAGCGGGTGGTTTGGCAAGTGAGGGTGCCTGGTTTCCTTTCCCCTCACACTGTGGGCTCTGTTGCAGAGGATTATTTTGCCTTTACCCACCTGACTCAGCTCCCCTACAACCAAGGCACAAGGCCTGATGCTTTTAGATGGAGTCTGGTCAACTCAGTGCATCAGGCAAGGCCATTCAACATTAACGTACCTGGGGGAACCCAAACCCTGCTCAGTATCGGACCAAAGTCATGCTGTGCCCGGCATTGCGGCTTTATACACTTTATATGCTCTAACGAGTACCTTAGCCCTCCTGACCTAAAAAAAAAAATGCCTCTTTCAATGTGGAAAGTCATGCAGTGTTAAGCTCCAAAACAACAGTACTTTAATAGGTCTAAAGTACTTTTATTAACTTTGATTTTGTAAACCAATTTTAATTGGGAAACGTGATCCTAAGAGATATGAAGAAAGACAAATGCATTTATAGAAAATGTTTATATAGCACCTCCCGCGACCTCAGCCAATAAAGTACTTTTGAAACACAAGTCACTTTGTAATGTAGGAAGGGCGGCAACCAATTTGTGTACAGCAAGTTCCAGCGACGGCAAAGAAATAAGCTATTTTAGGCATCTTGCTTGGGGGATAAATATCGGTCAGAACGCAGAGGAAAACTCCACTCAGCTCTTCTTCAAAGTAGCTGCTGTGGAGCTTTGTTTTTTTTTTTAAAAAGAAAACATCCACCCGAGAGGGCAGATGGGACCTCGGCTTAGTGTCTCATCCGAAAGGCGGCACCTCCCTCAGTCCGGGCTGCCAGCCTAGACTGTGGGCCTCGAGCCTCTAGAGTGGGAACTGGACCTACGATCTTCGGGCTCCAGGGCAAACGTGCTACCCGGTGAGCCACTGCTGACACCTTGTCAAATGCGCAGGAATATGACCTTGCCCAGTATCAATAGGACGTGACTGCTGCACCCTACAATTTAGAACAAGTGCTGTTCTTAATTACACGAGATTGTGGGACTTTTCCTGGCCTTTATGAAATCCCGTTCCAGAATTCTCTCTGTACCTCAGAGAGAACTGAAATACCAACAGCCCCGATCATTATCGAGGCCACAAAAGTTCCATTATGGGCTCATTAAACAAGGCAGCAATGATACTCCTTAGAGAGCTCATAAAGCGACAACAATCGAGTGACCTACTTAGAGGCAGAATAGTGCAACTGGACTAAAGAAGCCAAGAGATCACAGCCAGGCACATGCCAAGTGTCTACTGGAACAAGATCGCTACCACGAACTAGAGCAGTCAAGTTTCAGAAGTTAACTTCACCAGCCGACATGAATAGCAAAAACTAATTCTTACTCACCACACTTCTTTTCGAGATGCAATGAGAGAGGGATGAAACTAACAGTTAAAATTGAATATTTTTACGTCAGTGCAAAAATTTATGCTGATAAAAGAGTTGCATTTATCCAGTAACTTTCACGTCTCAAAGCATTTTACAGCCAATTAAGTTCTTCGGAAGCAGCCAATTCGCACAGAACAGGGCCCCACAAACAGCAACGCAATGATCTGCATTCACGATATTGGTTAAGGGATAAATATTAACCCGGAACCAGGGAGAGCTCCCCTGTTCTTCAAAAGAGCGCCACGGGATCATTTAGGGGAAGGCGAAGGGGTAGACGGGGCCTCGGGTTTTGGCGTCTCATCTGAAAGAAGGTGCCTCGGACAGCGCAGCACTCCTTCAGTACCTTCCTGGACTGTCAGCCTAGATCTTGTGCTCTTTAGTGGGATTTTTCAACAGGGCGGGGTGGCAAAGGTGGGACGCGGTTGGCTAGGTAGCTAGCGAGCGGTTCAGAATAACACCAACAGCGCAGGGTTCGATCCCTGTTCCGGCTGAAGTAGACTTGGGGCCTGCCTCATAGTCAAAGCCGTGGCACAGGAACCCTCGAATAATCGAGGGATGCTACCTGAAGAAGTGAGATTTGAACAGGTGACTTGCCGACTCTGGGGAGACCCACTGAGCCAAGGCTGACACACTTTTGCAATCAGAACACAAGGCAGGCGTCAGGCAATTTAACAGCAGACGCAAGGTTGAAGGGAGGACATAGGGCCAATATTACCAGGTACAGTAACTATTTGCATCCAGTCGCACCTTGTTAATATTAGGATTGTTGAATCCAGGGCAAGAGTCTGACAAACAAGTGCTCCACGTCCAGACATTTAGACAGAGCAGACACAGTTGTGTGGATAACCTTGTCTATTTAAACCCTCACTGGATCAAGTCATAAAAGAAAAATATTCAGCATCAAAATACTTTTTTAAAAAATCACACACCCCCGCCCCCTCCAAAGTCAGATGTAACTTTAGATTCTACCTTGCAACTTTGAGCACTGCTGTTCTGAGTTACTATTTGGCCCCAATGCTAGTACACTTAGCACTTAGTCCACCAATTAGATATCAGAAAAATAAAATAACCCCCAATGCCTTTGAATGCAAGCTACTGAAACACAATTTTTTTTAAAAAAACACTTAAAATAAAGGGGGAAGAGGGAAAAAAATAAGACAAAAGGTTCATTGCAAAAAATGACATCTGCACTTACCCCTTAAGATGCCTGAATGGGCTGCAATGATGGTCTTCATTTCTTTGCTTTGTACCTTGACTTTCTGCCTTCCGAATTAAGCCAAGAGGCAGGCAAGGACGCTCCACGTTTTCAGTGCGGCAAAATATACACAAATATATATTTTGCAGCACTTTAAACAAAAGCGCAGAAAAAGAGTAAAAGAGGCGAAAAAAGCAACAAGGAGCGAACGAACCGGCCCTTTAATAGTCGGGGGAAACCATTCACCTGTAACAGAGGGAGGGAATTCTCCAAACTGCCCGACAGCTCAAATCATTAGCAATTGCTACCAGTGGCCCATTATGCATGCATTTAAAATGTTTGCTAATTCCTAAACAGTGCACCAGAACTTAGGGTTTATTTGCAATGCACGTGAATATAAATGCCATTGTGCAGTTGCTCTTCCTTGCTCTCCTCCCTCTTTTGTTAGGGTTGAATGGCACAGTCCAAATGCTCCGCCCCCCCAACCTTTTTTCCTTCGGTCATTTCAGGCTGGTTGACTATGGGCTGGAGAAAGTTTGACATGTCCAGGTCTAACTCAATAGGGCCCCTCACCCCTCATGGCCCATCCACTCCTTGCATGATCAGATAGACAGGAACAACAAAGAGGGATTCAATTACCAATGATGGTACCATCTTATGAACCATTGCAGATAGGAAGAAATAAAGGAAAACACTGTGGATGCTGGAAATCTGAGACAAAAGCAAATAAATAAATAAATTGCTGGAAAAACTCAGCAGGTCTGGCAGCATGAGTGGAGAGAGAAACAGAGTTAACGTTTCGAGCCTGTCCGCCTCTTCTTCAGAGGATAGAAAGACTTGCATTTCTACAGCACCTTTCATGACTTCAGGACTCCACAAGCACCCGACAGCCAATGAAGTACTTTGGAAGTGCAGTCACTGGAAATGCACAGCAAGCTACCACAAATAGCGAATGTGATAATGACCAGATCTCTGAGTTTGTGAGGTTGATTGAGGGGGCAATGTTGGCCAGGACACCCGGGATAACTCCCCTGCTCTTCTTTAAGATAAGCACCGTGGGCTCTTTCACGTCGACCTGAGAGGACAGACAGGGCTTCAAGTTTAACCTCACACCTGAAAGACAGCACCTACAACAGTGCAGCACTCTCAGTACTGCACTGGGCTTTTGTGCTCAGCTACTGGAGTAGGACTTGAACCCACAACCTTCTGATTTGGAGGCAAGAAAGCTACCCACTGAGCTGGAAGCAGCTGCTCTGTGAGTTGGGCTTTTATTTGAATGGTTGCTGCAGAGTGAGTGTTATTTTCTGAACAGAATGCAGGGATGCACAGCCTGACACTCACCCAGCACTATCCGTGGCCACAGGGCAGGCTCTGCTCTGGCTCCTGGGCCATCCTCACGGACCAGTACACCCGCCCCTCAGTAGCCTGGTTACTAGGTCACGACCCCATCACCTGGACATTTTGGCTCCAGGGCCGTTTCCTTCTCAACCGGGTTTCACAGGAAAACTCAGTGTGATCGGGGGCAATTCGGAGATAATGTGGTTGGGGGTTTGTGGGGGGTGGGATTGGGTGGTGTTGAGAGGGGCTACGCACACTGCAGCCACAAGGGTATAATCTCTGCATAAATGTAAGTACCTCAGATAGCCCACGCCTCCAACAGTCGGAATCCGCTCTCTTTCCCTGAAAGCATTGACCTTGGATACTGACTCTTTATGTGTCAATTGTAGCCCAATAGTTAACAGTTACTCATCTTTGACTCAGAGGGTTGTCAGTTCAAGTTTCACTCCGAATATATCAGTTGCTAATCCTGGCTGGTGTTTCAGTGTGGTGCAATAGTTAAGGAGGTGTTTAAGAGTATTGATAGGGTAGATAGAGCAAAGCTATGTCCTCTGGGGGAAATTATCTTAAAATTGGAGCTAGACCATTCAGCAGTGATGTCAGGAAGACCTCCTTCACATAAAGGGCAGTAGAAGCTGGGTACAATGGTGATAATGTCACTGGACCAGTAATCCAGAGGGTCAAGTTAATGATCTAGGGACATGGGTTCAAACCGCACCATGGCAGCTGGTGGAATTTCAAAAAAAAATCAATGAATAAACCTGGAATATAAAGGTAGGCCCAATGGTGGGTGTGCATGACAACCATCATCAATTGTTGTAAAAACCCATCTGGGTTCACTTGGGTGTCCTTTGGGGAAGGAAATCTGCTGTCCTCACTTGGCCTGGCCTATGTGTGTGTCTCAGGACCCACAGCAATGTGGTTGGCTCTTCCCTGCCCCTCTAAAATGGCTGAGTAAGCCACTTGGTTCACAAGCAATTAGGGATGGGAAACAAATGCTGGCCTTGCCAGTGACACTGACACCCCATGGAAGAACAAATTCCAGAACTGTCTCTCTGAAAAAGTTGTCAGGCTGGAGGTCAATTGAAAGCTGAGGTTGATGGATTTTTGATCAGCAAGGGTATTAAAAGTTATGGATCTAAGACAAATAGATGACGCTGAAGTCCAGAAATGATATAATTGATTGGCCGGACAGGCTTGAGGGGCTGATTGGCTTCCTCCTCTTCCTGTGTACCAACAACCGAAGAAAAGATGCTGAACTTTATGATAAATAATGCACTGTTTTTATGAAACTGCATTGATTTTGTTTTTGATTTTGATTCCAAGAAAACCTTTTGCCTCTCAATTTCTTCACCCTCTTCTGTGAAAGCACTGATCTGCATGGGGCAAATGGTTCCTTGGGAATCAGCTGTGGCTCAGTGTGTCACTCTCCTACCTCTGCAGAAGAAGGTTGTGGATTCTAAGCCTCTTCTAGTGACTTGAGTACAGAACCCTTGCTGGTGCTCCAGTGAAGTACTGAGGGAGGGCTGTACTGTCATTTTTTAAAACTTCTTTCATGGGATCGCTGGCTAAGGCAACGTTTATTGCCCATCCCTAATTGCCCTTGAAAAGGTCAAAGGTTGCTGTGTTGGATCCCGTACCCTGGTTCATTGGGACTTAAGGATCTGGGTTGCAAGCTTGTGTCAAGAATGACCGAGTTAGTACCTTAGACAGAGAAGATCAGTACATCATTCCTGGAAGAAACACATCCCATTTATTTACAAAAGGAACTTAACAGTTACACTTGTGCGCTCACAACTCAAAACTCTGTCTTTACACTTCAGACTCTAACTCACTGACCACAGAGGTAGCCCTCACTATTCTGCTATTGGATACCAAGGTCAGGTGATCTTCCATTACAACATTCATCTTAAAGGTATATTACACATCAGGTGACCACATGCTGTTTTACAGACGTTAAATGGAGACCTCGTCTGTCCTTTTCTGGTGGCTGAAAAATCTCAGAATAAGGGGTAGGTCATTTAAGACTGATAAGAGGAGCAAGTTCTTCACTCAAAGGGTGGTGAATCTTTGGAATTCCCTGCCCCAGAGGGCTGTGGAAGCTCAATCATTGAGCATGTTTGAGACAGAAATTGATAGATTTCCGGAGACCAATGACATTACATTATTAGAGTATCACAGTATCTTTACAGTGCAGAAGGAGGCCATTCGGCCCATCGAGTCTGCGCTGGTTCTCTGAAAGAGCATTCCACCTAGTCCCACTCCCCTGCCTTATCCCCTTAACCTTGCATGTTCCCTCTTTTCAGGTAGCAATTCAATTCCCTTTAGAATACCTCGATCGAACCTGCCTCTACCACCCTTCCAGGAAGTTTGTTCCAGACAACCACCCTCTGGGTGAAAATAATTTCCCTCACGTCACATTTACTCCTTTTGCCATTTATTTTGAATCTGTGCCCTCTAATTCTTGATCAAGGGATATGGAGATGGTGCAGGAAAGTGGTGTTGGGGTAGACATTCAGCCATAATCTAATTGAATGGCGAAGCAGGCTCGATGGGCTGAATGACCTACTCCTCTTCCTATGTTCCTGTCCCAGGGTCACTATTTCAAAGATCAGAAGGGGGGTTATTGTGTCCTGCTGTGTGCAAGTTGGCTGCCGTTTTTCCTACAATACAACAGCGGCAACACTTCAAAAGGATCTTCACTGGCTTTAAAGTGTTTTGGGATGTCCTGGGGTCACGAAAGGTGCTATAGAAATGCGAATCTCTCTTTTCATTGCATTCCCTCCGAATTCTACCAGAAGTGTCAACCTATGTTATAGGTTCCAGTTCTGGAGTGGGGCACCCACAAGCATTCTGATTGGGCGAGGGGTGAGTGTGCTAAACCCAGCTGATGTATTACCCCATTGCATAAATTAGTGGTAGAAATTTTGTAAATAAATACCAGGGCTCACTCAGCCAGTTAATCAAGTGATAACGCAATAGCTGCGTTCGTTGAATACAATTGGGAGTAAGATAAGGAAGCCACAAGTTCAGTTCTGATTACTATCCAGTGACCCCTGCTGGTCACTGGGTGAGAGTAGGATTGTAATTGTTTACACTGCCCATTTTGATAAATCTCCCTTGGTTTATTCATCTCAGCCTTGAAAGCTTCAATTGTCACAGCATCCACAGCCTTTCGGGAGAGGAGACTCTTTCTGTGATAAAATACTTACTGATTGGCCCCACTGGGTAATTATATTCCTCATGTCACCTCTGGTTCTCATGTCCCTCAGTGAACAGCAGTAAAGCAGGTTCATTCACTCATTGTCACATTGCTGTTTGTGGGTAGGGTTGCCAACCCTCCAGGATTGGCCTGGAGTCTCCAGGAATTGAAGATCAATCTCCAGGACACTGCTGTGTGCCACCCTGGAGAAAAATCATCGGGATATTAAAAAGAGGGATTGTTTTTCTTGTCAGTTCCTTTGATCGTTTCTCTTTCCCTTGTATAGAAAAAATGAAAATAAGGGGGAAAAGGCTGTTTGGCTGACAGTCAAGCATCATAAGTCTTTTTGCTTTCCAATTGGTGTAGGAAGGCAAGAGAGAGAAGGATGGATGTGCTGGCTGACTAATGGCTGGAGTGTGGGGGAAAATTGTGTGGTGAAACCTCCAGGAATACATTTAATCACAGTTGGCAACCCTATTTGTAACTCAAAGCATTAA
Organism: Cetorhinus maximus; assembly: GCF_964194155.1. Lineage (NCBI taxonomy): Eukaryota > Metazoa > Chordata > Chondrichthyes > Lamniformes > Cetorhinidae > Cetorhinus > Cetorhinus maximus. Next base: position 6,022,515 of record NC_135885.1, read on the forward strand.
CCCTATTTTTCTCCCCACAGATGCAAATTGTGTACAAATTGACTGCTGTGTTCCTTAACGATAGGAGCGTAGAATGGTTACACCACAGAAGGAAGCCATTCAGCCTGTTGTGTCTGCGCTGGTAACTCAGCTAGTCCCACGCCCTGTCCTTTCCCCACAGCCTTATTGACTTTTTCTCCTCGAATAATTAACTAATTTCCGTTTTAAATCGATGATTGAACCTGCCCTACCACACTCTCAGGGAGCGCATTCCAGATCTTAACTAGTCGCTGTGTAAAAAAAGTTTGACCTCACATTGCTTTTTGTCCTTTTGCTGTTTACCTTAAAGCTGTGCCCTCTGGTTCTCGATCCTTCTACCAATGGGAACAGTTTCTCCCCATCTACTTTGCTAGGCTCCTCATGATTTTGAATATGTCTATCAAATCTCCTCTTAACCTTCTCTTCTCCAAGGAGAACAACCAGCTTCTCCGATCTACCCAAGTGACTGAACTCTACCAGCGCTGGAATCATTCTCGTAAATCATTTCTGCACCCTCTCTAAAGCCTTCACACCTCCCTGAAGCTCTGTGCTCAGAATTGGACATAATACTCCAGCTGAGGCCAAACCAGTATTTTATAAAGCCTCAGTGTGACTTCCTTGCTTTTGTAACCCGTGTCTCCCTTTATAAAGCCCAGGAGCCCGTATGTCTTTTTAACCAGTTTCCCAATCCTGCCCTGCCACCTTCAATGATTTCTGCATGTATACTCCCAGGTTTTTCTGTTCCTGCACCCAGTTTAGAATTGTATCCTTTATTTTATATTCTTTCTTCTCGTTCTTCCAACCAAAATCCATCACTTCACATTTCTCTGCAATAAATTACATCTGCCATGTTTTTTTATTCTTTGCGCAGGATGTGGGCATTGAATTAGGCCAGCATTTTTATTGCCCATCCCTAGTTGCCCTTGAGAAGGTGGTGGTGAGCCACCTTCTTGAACCGCTGCAGTCCAGGTTGTAGGTACACCAATGGTGCTGTTAGGGAGGGAATTCCAATATTTTGACCCAGTGACCTTGAAGGAACGGCAATATAGTTCTAACTCAGTATGGCCTGTGGCTTGGAGGGGAACTTGCAGGTGGTGGTGTTCCAATGCATCTGCTGCCCTTGTCCTTCTTGGTGGTAGAAGTCGTGGGTCTGGAAGGTGCTGTCGAATGAGCCTTGGTGAATTCCTGCAGTGCATCTTGTAGATGGTACACACTGCTGCTACTGTGCGTCGGTGGTGGAGGGAGTGAATGTTTGTGAATGTGGTGCCAATCAAGCGGGCTGCTTTGTCCTGGATGGTGTCAAGCTTCTTGAGTGTTGTGGGAGCTGCACTCATCCAGGCAAGTGGAGAGTATTCCATCACACTCCTGACTTGTGCCTTGTAGATGGTGGACAGGCTTTGGGGGGTCTGGAGGTGAGTTACTCTCCACAGAATTCCCAGCCTCTGACCTGCTCTTGTAACCACAGTATTTATATGGCTAGTCCAGTTCAGTTTCTAGTCAATGATAATGCCCTGGATGTTGATAGTGGGGGATTCAGCAATGATAATGCCATTGAATGTCATGGGGAGATGGTTGATTCCCTCTTGTTGGAGATAGTGATTGCCTGGCACTTGTGTGGTGTGAATGTTACTTGCCACATATCAGCCCAAGCCTGGATGTTTTCCAGGTCTTGTTGTGCTTGGATTGCTTCAGTATCTGAGGAGTTGTGAATGGAGATGAACATTGTGTAATCATCTGTTAATATCCCCATTTCTGACCTTATGATGGAAGGAATGTGTTCATTCAGTCCACCAGCCTAACAATGTGCTCTTGAAGTCTACCACTATCCTCCTCCCCATTTCACAATATTTCCAAGTTTTGTGTCATCTACAAGTTTTGAAATTGTGCCCTGTACATACAAGTCTACTTGATTACTATATATCAAGAAAACGCAGTCCAAAAAGCAACCATTCACCATGACACTCTGTTTGCTGTCACTCAGTCACTTTCCCTGTTCTTCCACGAGCTTCAACTTTGTTGACAAGTCTATTATGTGACATGTTATCAGAGACTTTTTGGAAGTGCGTGTACACCACATCAAGTGCATTACGCTCATTAACCCTTTCCATTACCTCATCAAAAAAACTCACTCAGGTTAATTACTGTAAATCACTGCATGGAAGTCGAATCAGCATATAAAACGACCCCATTTTCCCGTGTGATCATCAACTTTATTTACCACACTTTGCGTGTTCACACACTTAAGACCATAAGACTATAAGATGTATGAGCAGAAGTAGGCCATTTGGCCCATCGAGTCTGCTCTGCCATTCAATGAGACCATGGCTGGTCTGATAATCCTCAACTCCACTTTCCTGCCTTTTCCCCATAACCCTTGATTCCCTTACTGATTAAAAATCTGTCTATCTCAGCCGTGAATATACTTCACGGCCCAGCCTCTACAGCCCTCTGCGGTAAAGAATTCCACAGATTCACTACCCTCTGAGAGATGAAATTCCTCCTCATCTCTGTTTTAAGTGGGCGACCCTTTACTCTGAGATTATGCCCTCTGGTCCTAGACTCTCCCACAAGGGGAAACAACCCCTCAGCATCTACCCTGTCGAGACCTCTAAGAATCTTATATATTTCAATAAGGTCGCCTCTCATTGTTCTAAACTCAGAAGAGGATAAGCTGATGAGTTGAGATGAAGTGGGGTGGGAGGTGGCTCATTGCGAAGCATAAACATCGGCATAGACCAGCCTGGGCTGAATGGCCTGTTCCTGTGCTGTAAAATTCAATGTAACTGATTGTGTGGTGGAATGAGGAGGGTTTTGCACCTCTCCGCTGTTATTACACCCTCTAGCCCCAGACCTGGTTTGCCTTTTCAGATAAAGAAAGAAAACAAGTACTTTCACTGTCAGGACAACTCAAAAAACATGAATTTCCATCCCTTTGGCCACCTGACTCCATGTTGGCAAGGAAAGACCTTGCCCTAATGAAGCTGATTTGTTAGCTCTCTGTTTCAAACAGAGGTCATCTTTTACATACATGCAAAAGAGTCACAACAAATCATGTATGAAGAAACCTATTTTCTGAATAGTTCGCATTGCTTGGACCATCCTGAGTGAATAGCACTCTCCCCATGGTTATTGTTAGGAGTGATCTGTCCCAACTAATAGTAGTTCAGTGCTTGTGATCTCCTGATCAATATTTATCCCCACATCACTGAAACAGGCTGCAAAAGTGAAATACTGCAGATGCAGGAGCTCTGAAATAGAAACAGAAAATGCTGCAAATACTTGGCGAGAGAATAAAATTATATGCTGAATAAAATTTGAGAGGGGTGGGGGTGACGGCGCACATGGAGTTGACCCCGCTCTACTCCGGCCCACCCCACAGCCGTAATGCGCTGTGGTTGGGCCGAACAAAGTCCGAATGGGACTTTCGTCCCCTCACTGGTGAGGAAGTCCTGCCCCCTGGAGCTGCCAGCCAATCAGATTGGAACCAGGTAAGCCTGGGGTCTTGGGCAGGGAGGGTTTGGGCAGGTTTTTTTCATTCATTGATGGGATGTGGGCTTCGCTGGCTGGGCCAGCATTTATTGCCCATCCCTAGTTGCCCTTGGGGTGGTGACGGTGAGCTGCCTTCTTGAACCGCTGTAGTCCATGTGGCGCAGGTACACCCACAGTGCTGTTAGGAAGGGAGTTCCATGATTTTGACCCAGTGACAGTGAAGGAACGGCGATATATTTCCAAGTCGGGATGGTGTGTGCCTTGGAGGGGAGCTTGCAGGTGGTGGTGTTCCCATGTATCTGCTGCCCTTGTCCTTCTAGATGGTAGTGGTCGTGGGTGTAGAAGGTGCTGTCTAAGGAGCCTTGGTGAGTTCCAGCAGTGCATCTTGTAGATGGTACACCCTGCTGCTACTGTGTGTCAGTGGTGGAGGGAGTGAATGTTCATGGATGGGGTGCCAGTCAAGTGGGCTGCTTTGTCCTGGATGGAGTCAAGTTTCTTGAGTGTATTGGAGCTGCACTGATCCAGGCAAGTGGAGAATATTCCATCACATCCCTGACTTGTGCCTTGTAGATGGTGGACAGGCTTTGGGGAGTCAGGAGGTGAGTTACTCGCTACAGGATTCCTAGCCTCTGACTTTCTCTTGTAGCCACAGTATTTAAATGGCTAGTCCCGTTCAGTTTCTGCTCAATGATAACCCCTAGGATGTTGACAGTGTGGGATTCAGTGATTGTAATGCCATTAAATCTCAAAGGACGATGGTTAGATTCTCTCTTGTTGGAGATGATCATTGCCTGGCACTTGTGTGGAGCAAATGTTACTTGTCACTTGTCAGCCCAAGCCTGGATATTGTCCAGGTCTTGCTGCATTTGGACATGGACTGCTTCAGTATCTGAGGTCAGGGTCGGGGTGGGGAGTGGTGTGGCTTAAGGCTGCGGGCAGGCATGAAGGAAGTGGGGGGGTTTCATCTTAGGGGGAGGTGCCACCCGATCCACAAAGGGCAGCCCCCGAAGATAGAATCCCCACCCCCGTCCCTTCCTTCCCATCCTTTGAAAGGGGGATGTAAAAAATCAGGCTGCCCGCTCCCATCCTACTGCCCACAGCACATGTTTTATGGGGGGTGGAATTTATTAAGGTCATGGTAACAAGTCAAATTGACCCGTGATTACCTGTTTAAATATGACGAGTGCCTGCCGATTTCGGCACCCATCCACCCCGTTTTATGGGAGTGAGCTTGGGGTTGGGTGGGAAGGAGGTGGGTGACAGAGGGGGGGGGGTGGGGGGGGGCACCCGAAAACACAGCCAATGGTGGCAGGTAAAATGCAGCCCAATGATGACCTTCAGTCAGAACTGCAAAAAAAATTGGAGATGCAACTGGTTTTAGAATCATAGCATGGCTACAGCACAGAAGGAGGCCATTTGGCCCATTGAGTCTGTGCCAGCTCTCTGCAAGAGCAACTCACCTAGTCTCAATCACCCATGGCCTTGCAGTTTTTTTCTCTTCAGATAATTATTCAATTCTCTTTTGAATGCTTCCATTGAACCTGCCTCCACCACAATCTCAGGCAGTGAATTCCAGATCTTTATTTCACCATTGGCTTTTTTTTGCCAACCACCTTGAATCGGTGTCTTCTGGTTCCCGGCCCTTCTGCCAACAGGAACAGTTATTCCCGACCTGTTCTGTCCCGACCCTTCATGATTTTGAACCTCTCTATCTTTTCTCCTCTTAATCTTCTCTTCTCCAAGGAGAACTGATCCATTTCCTTCAATCTATCCACATAACTGAAGTTCTGCAACCCTGGAACCGTTTAAGCAAGTACAGAGACTGGGAAAGGGGGCGTGGGGAGGGGAGGAAAGAACAGATGGGGAGGTCTGTGATAGGCCGGAAGGAAGGACTAATTAAATGAATAATAAATGGGGTGAGGCGGTGGGATTGTGGTACTGTCACTGGGCTAGTAATCCAGAAACCCAGGGTAATGCTCTGGGGACCCGGGTTCAATTCCCATTGAATTCAATAGAAATCCTGAATTAAAAGTCTGATTGCCGACTGTCATAAAGACCAACTGATTCACTAATGTCCTTTAGGGAAGGAAATCTACCATCCTTACTTGGACTGGCCTACATGTGACTCCAGACCCACAGCAATGTGGTTGACTCTTAAAAATTCCCTCTAAACAAGGGAAATCAGGGATGGGCAATAAATGCTGGCCTAGCCAATGACGCCCACATCCCATAAACGAATATTTTAAAAATGAATAATTGGATGCAAGGCAACAGGAGGTGGTAATAGGAAAAGTCAATGAAAGATTGATCTGGTTAGGATGTAAATGGGAACGCTGAATCATCACCAACAGATGATAAAAATGGGGGCAAAAGTTATGAGGTGCAATTGTTGAACTTAATGTAAAATGCCTATAATAGGCAAGGTGCTTTCTTCCAGCTAACATTGAGCTTCATCAGAGCACAGCAGGAGGCCAAGGACAGAAAGGGCAAAGTGGAAATGGGACACAGAAGCTCGGGATCATGCTGGAGGACTGAACGGAAGTGTGCTGTAAAGATCCAGAAACTGAACTGGATCAGCCATGTAAATACTGTGGCTACCAGAACAGGCCATGGGCTGGGAATTCTGCAGAGAATGACTCACCTCTTGACTCCTCAATGCCTTTCCACCAAGACACAAGTCAGGAGTGTGATGGAATACTCTCCACTTGCATGGATGAGTGTAGCTCCAATAACACTCGAGAAGCTTGACACCGTTCAGGGCAAAGCAGCCTGCTTGATCGGCACCCTATTCACCCTCCACCACCAATGCAGACTGGCTGCAGTGTGTAGCATCTACAAGATGCACTGCAGCAACTCACCAAGGCTCCTTCGACAGCACCTTCCAAACTCACAACCACCCAGAAGGACAAGGGCAACAGACACATGGGAACATGACCACCTGGAATTTTCCCTCCAAGCCACTCGCCACCCTGACTTGGAAATATATCGCCGTTCCTTCACTGTCGCTGGGTCAAAATCCTGGAACTCCCTCCCTAACAGCACTGTGGGTGTACCTACACCACATGGGCGGCAGCGGTTCAAGAAGGCAGCTCACTGCCACCTTCTCAAAGGGCAATTAGGGATGGGCAATAAATGCTGGCCCAGCCAGTGATGCCCACATCCCATGGAAGAATAAAAAAGAAGAAAATGTAGTTACTGCATTAGGACTCCCCAGTGCAGAGCAGACGGTGCCATGAGCAGCGAATGCAATATACTAAATTGGAAGAAGTACAGGTAATAATTCTTTCACTTGGAAGGAGTGTTTGGGGCCATGGAAGTTGAGAAGGGAGGAGGTAAAAGAACGTCTCCTGCACCTGCATGAGATGGTGCCGTCAGAAGAGGAAGGGTTGTCGGGGTGACTGAGCAGGTCAGGCAGAATCTCGGAGAGAGTAACCAAATTAATATTTCAGGCTGATGACCTTTAGCAGAACTTGCTCTTGCTATACAGGTAGTTTTAAAAGCTTTCTGATGTTCCGTAACAACTCTCTATTCTCTTTGAAGCAGGTGAAGTGGATTCCCCCATGATGGATGAGCAGTCACCAAACTCTGACTCCAATTTACTTGTTGTCTTTGATTTCGGGGAGATGAAAGCTTGTGTCCTCGTTGCTTACGGCAGTTAGTTATGAGTGTGGGTCATAGCTGGCTCCATCGGGAAGTGTCAGTCAACATCCTTCACCTTTCTCTGAGGTCAGTCTCTCACGGAAGTATAAGCACAGAACTTGCATCAACATGACACCTTTCATGGCCTCAGGACATCCCATAGTGTTTTACAACCAAGGAAGGACAGTTTTTGAAGTGTAGTCACAGCAAGCTTCTACAAACAGCAATGTGCTAATAACATAGAAGATACACCACATAATCAGGCCATTCAGCCCAACAGGTCCCTGGTTTATGCTTACACGAATCTCCTCGCACCCCTTTTCATCTAACCCAATCAGCATAACCTTCTATCACTCTCTCCTGCGTGTGTTTATTTGGTTTTAAGATAATTACTAGATAATGTGTTTTTAGTGATGTTAATTGAGGGATAAAATATTGTCAAGAACAGGCTCAAGGGGCTAAATGGCCTACTCCTGTTTCTATGTCCAGGACACCAGGGAGAACTGCCCTGCTGTTCTTCAAACTAGTACATACATATGACCACATGAATCAGGAGCAGGAGTAGGCCATTCGGCCCCTTGAGCCTGCTCTGTATTCAATAAGACCATGACTGATCTGATTGTAACCTTAACTCCACTTTCCTTTCTACCCCCAATAACCTTTGACTCCCTTGTTAGTCAAGAATCTATCTATCTCGGCCTTAGAAATATTCATTGACCCCGCCTCTGCCCTTCCCTTGGGAAGAGAATTCCACAGGCTCACAAATCTCTGAGAGAAAATAATTCTCCTCATCTCCATCTTAAATGAGAAACCCTCTTATTTTTAAACTGTGTCCCCATGGTTCTAGTCTCTCCCACGTGAGGAAACATCCTTTCGGTATCCACCCTGTCAAGTCCCCTCAGGATCTTATATGTTTCAATAAGATCACCTCTCGTTCTTCTAAACTCCAGTGGATACAGGCCCAGCCTGTCCAACTTCTCCTCCATAGGATAAACCATCCCCCCCCTCATCTCAGGTATCAGTTGAGTGAACCTTCTCTGAACTGCTTCTAATGCAATTGTGTCCTTTATTAAATAAGGAGACCAAAACTGTACATTGTACTTTAGGGGCAGCATTTCCCCCCTGTCGGGGGTGGGGGGGTTGTGTGGGTGCGGGCGCAGACGGATGGATTCCCGATCGGTGCCCCCAGCAGGGGGGCGCGCCACCATTTTATGTGGGCAGGCCTTTGGCAGGCCAATTAAGGCCTGCCCAGTGTGACGTCCGCCTGGAAGCGCTGAGCGGTCCCTGTGCGGGTGGGGGAGGGTGGGATTCTCTGCGCCGGGAGTGCGCTCTTTCACGTATGCGCACGGGAGAGCGCACAGGTCTCCCTGAGACAAGGTGCTGCCTCAGGGAGATCGGCTCAAGTTTGAAAACTTTATTAAAGGGAGAGAAAAATATTCCTGACATGTCCCCTCGTGTGACACTGTCACACGAGCAGGGACTTGTCAATTACTTTTATTTTAAAAATCTTACACACATTTTAAATCTCTCATGAAACCTCATCCCGCCCGTGGATGAGGTTTCATGTTTTTTCTGAAGGCCGCCTGGGCTCTTCGCCTGCCCGGCCAACCTTATGGTTGGACGGGCAGGTCCATTAATTGGGTTAATTACTTTTTTAACGACCTTAAGTGGCCATTGACAGTTCGGCGGGCGCACAGCCGACTCTGGTGCGCGCCTGCCGAACTAAAGATCAGAATGACGTGCGGTGATGTAGGGGTGCACGCTCGAATTCACTCCGCTCTCTGACTGGAAAATGCAGCCCTAGATGTGGTCTCAGCAGAACCCTGTACTTCTGTAGCAAAACATCCCTACTCTTATATTCCATTCCCCTTGCAATAAACAACAACATTTTATTTGCCTTCCTAATCACTTGCTGTACCTGCACACTAACGTTTTGTGATTCAGGTATAGCACCAAGATCCCTCTGTACCTCAGAGTTATGCAATCTCTCTCCATTTAAATAACACACTGCTTTTTTATTCTTCCTGCCAAAGTGGAGAAGTTCACATTTTCCCACATTATACTCCTTCCACCCAATTTTTTTCCCACTCACTTAACCTATCTATATGCTTATTGCAGATTCCTTATGCCCTCTTCACAGCTTACTTTCCTACCTATCTTTGCATCACCAGCAAACTTAGCACCCACACATTTGGTCCTGTCATCCAAATCATTAATATGGATTGTAAATAATTGAGGCCCCAATACTGATCCCCTGCGAAACTCCATTCATTGCATCTTGCCCATCTGAAAATGACCCATTTATGCCAATTCTCTGTTTCCTGTTAGCTATCGAATCCTCTAGCCATGCTAATATGTTACCCCAAACCATGAGCTCTTATTTTGCCTTGTAACCTTTGATGTGGCACCTTGTCAAATGCCTTGTGGAAATCTAAGTACAGCACATCCACAGGTTCCCCTTTATCCACATTACTTGTTACTTCCTCAAAGAACTCTAATAAATTAGTCAAATACGATTTCCCTTTGTCTTGACTCTGCCTGATTCCATTGAGGTTTTCTAGGTGTCTTGCTATAACCTCCTTAATACAAGATTCCAGCATTTTCCTTATGACAGATGTTAAGCTAACTAGCCTGCAATTTCCTGCTTTATGTCTCCCTCCTATACTGAACAGGGAGAAATTTTGGAAAATTAGAACCAATGCATCAACTCTCTCAGGAGCTACTTCTTCCAAGACCCTTCGTTGAAGTACTTCAGGACCCGGGGACTTGTCAGCTTTTAATTCTAATAATTTTGTCAGTACCCTTTCCCTGGTGATTGTAGACATTTTAAGTTCCTCTCTCCCTTTCACCTCTTGATGCATACTTATTTCTGGGATGTTATTTGTATCCTCTACAGTGAAGACAGATGCAAACTATATGTTCAATTCATCCACTATTTCCTTATTTTTCATTACTAATTCCCCAGACCCACTCTCTAGAGGCCCAATGTTCAATCTATACGTTGATTAAAATCCCCCATGATTACACTGTACCTTTCTCACAACCTCCATTATTTCTTCCTGTATACTCCATTCTACAGAGTGGTTACTGTTAAGGGGCCTATGAACTACACCCGCAAGTCACTTCCTACCCTTACTATTGTGCCATGGGCCTGAATTTGCAGGATGGCGAGGGCTGACGAGTCGGCAGGGAACACATCCCTGTCAACTCCAGCTACCCTAATGCCATATTACGCTCTGACTCGTGTTGATTGACATAAGGTGGGACATCCGCCCCTCACTCGGGAGGAGGCCCCGCCTTGGAGAGCTTGGCTGGCAGCTCTCCAGCCCTTCCAGGCACAGCGCTGCTGTGGCCGGAAGAGGCATTGCAGGGAGTTGCCTGGCCCTAAGTCCCAGGAACTGGATAGGCAAGTGGCAGGGGTCCCAGGGCGTGGAGGGCAGGGGAGGCCTGGAGAATCATGAGGGGCTTGATCAGGGTCTCGGGGGATAGGCCTGAGGGCAGGGGTGGTGGGGGTGGGGTGGATGGTGTGAGGCCCAGAGGTCATCGGACTTTAAGGGATAGCACCTTCAGTCAGAAGGGGACTTCTGATGGAGATGCCCCCCCCCCACTCCCTTCCCACTCAAGATCGAATTTTCTTTATTTCGGTATTTCCCCCCTGAGCTATCATCCGCCCGCCAGCCTAAAAATTGAAGCTGGGCAGGAAACGGCCCTTTAGTGCCCATTTAAGGGCATTAATGGGGCAAGGGCGGGTTTTCCATTCGAGGCCTGCCCACCCCAGCGTAAAATCGCTACCAGGTCGGGGCGGGCGGGAACCTGGAGGAAATCACGTCCATGCAATTTCACGCACCACCCCCCACCCCTACCCCGCCTCAGAACCCGTCCGTAGTCAGTGGGGGGTGGGGGGGGAAGGGGACATAAAATTCTGGCCATGGTGTCTTTTACATCCACCTAAGAGGACAGGCAGGGCCTCAGATTAACATCTCACCTGAAAAGACAGCACCTCTGACCGTGTAGCACTTCCCTCAATACAGGTATCAGCTTAGATTTTGGGTTCAACTTTCTGGAGTAGGATTTGAACCCACAACCTTTTAACCCAAGGGTAAGAATAATATCGCTGAGCCACAACAACTTGGACCTAGCAGGTGTGTTTCAACAGCCATTTGACTGCTGGGGGTATTATCGTTAAGCTTGCTCTTAACTTCACTTAAAGCCCACGCGTGTACACTTTCAGAACAGGATTCTGGACAACGACCAACAGCAGGAACATTTGCTGAGTTTTTTTTTTCAAAAGTTCCATCATTTATTTGCTGGCTAGATGCATTGGGCAAGTACGCCTTCAGGCAAAATAGCAGGTCCTCAGCTTTCAATATTTATTTACATGCTTCTGCCAGTGGAATATCTTTGTAAGGACACATTCTTGTGAAGAAAGTGGAAGAAAAATGTACCCTCCTTCAAGAATTAAAAGAACCCGATTTTTTTTTCTGTTAGCACCTTTCAGAGGCTAGATTCAGAGAATATGAAAACAGGCCATCTTACATTGCTGACTTTGTCTGCACTGGAGTGCTGCTCTGGGCTGCAGTAGAGTGCTTAAGTTGGAGTTTGGTAACTGAGGGAGTTCGGTGAGGAGGGAGCGAGGTGATCCTTTGAGTACCGTGAGTATGGTCGGGTAAGTATTTACTACTTTTATCGCTTATAGTTTTTAAGGTCTTATTTTGTAGTTCATCGTTTGTAAGGGCTATATTCTGTAACAATGAGGAGCAGGGAAGAAGGGCCCTAGAATAATTGATATTATTTGATATTAAGTATCTTCCAAAAGGTTTAATTTAATTTAAAGGGGTAAGTCATGGCAGGAGAGCTCAAAGCCGTGGTATGTTCCTCCTGCTCTATGTGGGAGGCCGGGAACATTTCCAGTGCCCAGGGCCAGCACGTGTGTTGGAAGTGTCTCCAGCTGCAGCTCCTGGATGCCTGGGTTTCGGAGGTGGAGCGGTGGCTGGGGACACTGTGGAGCATCCGCGAGGCAGAGAGAATCATGGATAGCATGTATAGAGAGGTGGTCACACTGCAGGTTAAGAGTCCACAGGCAGGAAGGGAATGGGTGACCACCAGGCAGAGCAAGAGGACTAGGCAGGCTGTGCAGGAATCTCCTGTGGCTATTCCCCTGCAAAACAGATATACCGCTTTGGATACTGTTGGGGGGAATGGCCTCTCAGGGGAAAGCAGCAACAGCCATATTCGTTGCACCGCGGTTGGCTCTGCTGCACAGGGGAGGAGTAAAAAGTGTGGGAATGCAATAGTTATAGTGGATTCAATTGTAAGGGGAATAGATAGCGTTTCTGTGGCCACAAACGAGACTCCAGGATGGTATGTTGCCTCCCTGGTAATAGGGTCAAGGATGTCTCAGAGCGGCTAGAGGACATTCTGAAGGGGGAGGGTGAATAGCCAGTGGTTGTGGTACACATTGGAACAAATGACATAGGTAAAAAAGGGGTGAGGTCATATAAGCAGAATATAGGGAGTTAGGAAGAAAGTTGAAAAGTAGGACCTCAAAGGTAGTGATCTCAGGATTACTACCAGTGCCACATGCTAGTCAGAGTAGAAATAGCAGGATATATTGGATGATTATGTGGCTGAAGAGATGGTGTGAGGGAGAAGGCTTCAGATTCCTGGGACATTGGGACCAGTTCTGGGGGAGGTGGGACCAGTACAAACTGGACGGGTTACACCTGGGCAGGGTCAGGACTGATGTCCCAGGGGGAACATTTGCTAGAGTGGTTGGGGAGGGTTTAAACTAAAATGGCAGGGGGATGGGAACCTATGCAGGGAGTCAGAGGAGGGGGAATCAAGGACAAGAACAAAAGACAGAAAGGGGAATAAGAAAAGTGATAGGCAGAGAAATCAAGGGCCAGAATCAAACAGGACCTCAGTGAAAAATAGTGGGAATGGGACAAGTAATGTTAAAAAGACAAGCCATAAGGCTTTGTACCTTAATGCAAGGAGCATTCTCAATAAAGTGGATGAATTAACCTCGCAAATAGATGTAAACATAGATATAGTCGGGATTACGGAGACATGGCTGCAGGGTGACCGGGGATAGGAACTGAACATCCAGGGGTATTTAGTGTTTAGGAAGGACAGACAGAAAGGAAAAGGCGGTAGAGTTGCATTGCTGGTTAAAGAGGAAATTAACACAATAGTGAGGAAAGATATTAGCTCCGACGATGTGGAATCTGTATGGGTAGAGCTGAGAAACACTAAGGGGCAAAAAACGTTAGCGGGGGTTGTATATAGACCCCCAAACTGTAGTGATGATGTTGGAAATGGTATTAAACAGGAACTTAGAGATGCATGTAATAAAGAAACATCTGTAATTATGGGTGACTTTAATCTGCACATAGATTGGGCAAATCAAATTAGTAACAATATTGTAGAGGAGGAATTCCTGGAGTGTATACGGGATGGTTTTCTGGACCAGTATGTTGAGGAACCAATGAGAGAACAGGCCATCCTAGACTGGGTATTGTGTAATGAGAAAGGAATAATTGGCAATCTAGTTGTGTGAGGCCCCTTGGGGATCAGCAACCATAATATGATAGAATTCTTCATCAAGATGGAGAGTGACGTAGTTGATTCTGAGACTAGGGTCCTGAATCTTAATAAAGGAAACTATGATGGTATGAGGCGTGAGTTGATTATGATGGATTGGGAAACGTTACTTAAAGGGATGACGGTGGATAGGCAATGGCAAACAAAAAGCGCATGGGTGAACTGCAACAATTGTTTATTCCTGTCTGGCGCTAAAGTAAAATAGGAAAGGTGGCCAAACCATGGCTTACAAGGGAAATTAGAGATAGTATTAGATTCAAGGAAGAGACATACAAATTGGCCAGAAAAAACAACAGACCTGAGGATTGGGAGCACTTTAGAATTTGGCAAAGGAGGACCAAGGGATTGATTAAGAAAGGGAAAATAGAGTACAAGAGTAAGCTTGTGGGGAACATAAAAACTGGCTGTAAAAGTTTCTATAGGTATGTGAAGAGAAAAAGATTGGTGAAGACAAATGTAGGTCCCTTACAGTCTGAATCAGGGGAATTTATAATGGGGAACAAAGAAATGGCTGACCAACTAAATACATACTTTGGCTCTGTCTTCACAAAGGAGGACACAAATTACATACCAGAAATGTTGGGGAGCACAGGGTTTAGTGAGATGGAGGAACTGAAAGAAATCAGTATTAGTAGGGAAATGGTGTTGGAGAAATTGATGGGATTGAAGGCCGATAAATCCCCAGGGTCTGATAATCTACATCCCAGAATCCTTAAGGAAGTGGCCTAGAAATAGTGGATGCATTGGTGGTCATCTTCTGAGATTCTATAGACTCTGGAACAGTTCCTACAGGTTGGAGGGTAGCTAATGTAACTCCACTATTTAAAAAGGGAGGTAGAGAGAAAACAAGGAATTATAGATCAGTCAGCCTGATGTTGGTAGTGGGGAAAATTCTAGAGTCCGTTATAAAAGGTTTAATAGCTGAGCACGTGGTAAACAGTGGCAGAATCGGACAGAGTCAGCAGGATTTACGAAAGAGAAATCATGCCTGACAAATCTACTGGAATTTTTCGAGGATGTAACTGGTAGAGTTGATGAGGGGGAGCCAGTGGGTGTGATTTATTTGGACTTTCAAAAGGCTTTCGACAAAGTCCCACATAAGAGATTAGCGTGTAAAATTAAGGCGCATGAGATTGGGGGTAGTGTATTGAGATGGATAGAAAACTGGTTGGCAGACAGGAAACAAAGAGTAGGAATAAACAGGTCTTTTTCCGAATGGCAGGCAGTGACTAGTGAGGTACCGCAGGGATTGGTGCTGGGATCCCAGCTATTCACAATATATATTAATGATTTAGATGAGGGAGCTAAATGTAATATCTCCAAATTTACAGATGACACAAAGCTGGGTGGGAGGGTGAGCTGTGAGGAGGATGCAGAGATGCTTCAGTGTGATTTGGACAAGTCGAGTGAGTGGGTAAATGCATGGCAGAAGCAGTATAATGTGGATAAATGTGAGGTTATCCACTTTGGTAGCAAAAACAGGATGGCAGATTTTTATCTGAATGGCTATAAATTGAGAGAGGGGAATGTGCAACGAGACCTGGGTGTCCTCGTACACCAGTCGCTGAAGGTAAGCATGAAGGTGCAGCAGGTGGTAAAGAAGACAAATGGTATGTTGGCCTTCATAGTGAGAGGATTCAAGTACAGGAGCAGAGATGTCTTGCTGCAATTATACAGGGCCTTGGTGAGACCACACTTGGAATATTGTGTGCAGTTTTGGTCTCCTTATCTGAGGAAGGATGTACTTGCTATAGAGGGAGTGCAGCGAAGGTTTACCTGACTGATTCCTGAGATGGCAGGACTGACATATGAGGACAGATTGAGTCAATTAGGATTATACTCGCTGGAGTTCAGGCTAATGAGGGGGGATCTCATAGAAACCTATAAAATTCTAACAGGACTAGACAGGGTAGATGCAGGAAGGATGTTCCCAATGGTGGGGGAGTCCAGAACCAGGGGTCACAGTCTGAGTATACAGGGTAGACCATTTAGGACTGAGATGAGGAGAAATTTCTTCACTCAGAGAGTGGTGAGCTAGTGGAATTTGCTACCACAGAAAGTAGTTGAGGCCAAAACACTGCATGTTTTCAAGAAGGAGTTAGATATAGCTTTTGGGGCGAAAGGAATCAAAGGATCTGGGGAGAAAGCGGGAGCAGGCTATTGAGTTGGATGATCAGCCATGATCATAATGAATGGTGGAGCAGGCTCGAAGGGCCAAATGGCCTACTCCTTCTCCTACTTTTCTATGTTTCTATGATTTTTCTATGTTAGAAAAGAAACATGTTTGCAGGGATCTACAGATCATCAGGTCAGGAAAGACCTTGACTAGAACAGCATTGGAGGCCAGGGTGTTTGAGCTTTGTGAAAAGGGCATGTTGCTCTTGGAATATGGTAAAACGAAAGGGGAATGATTGCATGGGGAAAAGTTCTAATCTACACAACAGTACTTACTTAATACCCTGGATGTAAATTCAGCCTCATGGTGGGGACACCATTGTATCTTTATCAGCTTTGCCTCTTGGATTTTTTTTTGTTCATGGGATTTGGGCAATGCTGGTAAGGCCAGCGTTTATCACCCATCCCTAATTGCTTTTGGGAAGGTAGTGGTGAGCTGCCTTCTTGAATACAACTGCATGGCTTGTTAGGCAATTTTAGAGGGGCTGTGTGTTAAAAGCTGTGTGTTTATGGAGGCACAGGCATGGTAAGGACAGCAGATTTATTTAATTAATTGTATTTAAATTTCCTAGTTGCTTGGTGACCAAGAACTCATTGATCCAGGCCTTTAGGTTACTAGTCCAGTAACATGATAACCCTCTTCTGTACCCCTTAGGCCTCCCAGCTATGGACCTGTTGAGAAGGAAGCTGGTCTATGGCCTTGGATTTAGCTGTTGAGGATCATTGAGTCATTACAATATAGGAGGAGGTCATTCGGCCCATCGAGTCATGCTGGCACTCTGTAGAGTAATCCATTCAGTTCCAGAAAGCAGAAATCTGTTCCTAGCTGACGGGGAAACTCTAACACTTGGGACAATAGGAATCTTGTGGCCAGTTAAGAGATCTCATTCACATTTCCACGTTTCAGCTCCCTACAATGAATGAATTGCAGAAGAGCACTCAATAGGCTCCTCCAGCTTTAGGACTCACCACTTTGGGCATGGAGTCTGGCCATTAGTGGCTGGAGAGATTACATCAATACACCAGGCATGGGGAAATGGTGATGCAGTGGTACTGTCACTGCATATATAATCCAGAGGCTCGCCTCTAGGGACACAGGACCAAATCCCACCACAGCAACTGGTGGAATTTGAGAGGAGGAGAGGAGGAATTATGGAATATAATGACAACTACCATTGATTCTTGTTGCAAAAACCCATCTGGGTCACTAAGGAAATCTGCCATCCTTACCTGGTCTGACCTATATATGACTTCAGATCCACAGCAATGTGGCTGATTCTTAACTGGTCTCAAGGGGAATTAGGAATGGGAAATAAATGTTGGCCTTGCCACCAATGTCCAAATCCCATGAAAGAAGAACTCGCATTTAATCGTGAGTTGTGCAACTCAACCTACCATCAGTGAGGAGTTCCTAGTGATGGGTCAGGCCCATAATAAGTTAAAATAATTTGGTATTGTAGTTTGGGCGGAACTACTTTCTCTGGTGAAGGAACTCTGAAAAAGGACATAACTTTAAAAGGAGTGGTTGGCAGCTCGGGGCTGAGACCTGAGTTCCCAGAAGCCAGCTATAAATGCAACGAGGCAACGAATAACACAAAGGTCAGTAATGATGTCCCACCTATGGGTTAAACAAATATACGGACCATTTATGTGTTTTCACAGGTATTGTGGTGAAGTGGCAGCTGTGTCAGTAAATTTCCCGCCATAATGGTCGCTAAGCATGGTGGCAGCACCTGGTGGAAGAACCCCCAATATCACACAGGCCTTTGCTTTTACTCTGCTCGCTTCCTGTCCAATTTGAACGTCCTTCATCCTTCCTGAGGAATGCCAACCATCACATTGAGCCACTGGTTCAACCCAACACTGATTCAAAGTCAGTCACTTCATACAGATGGAACGGCGTAGAGAAAGAGAGAGAGAGAGAGAAAGAGTGTGGCAAGTAATCAGATAAAAGTCAGGTGCCTGTCCTCGGGAATGTTGTACTTTGTTTTATGCTCTTCGAAGAGTTTGGTAAGTTCCTCGATGTATTTCTGGTGAAATTCATTAATTTCCTCTTGCGATGGATTCTCTTTCTTCTCCACGTCAATCGGTTTGCCAACTAGAATTGAAAGGGAGGTGGATCTTTTACTTGCCATCTGCTTACAATGTGAATCAAATAGCTTTGTCAGACAGAATCATAAGAATTATCGAATAATACAGCACAGAAAGAGACCATTTGGCCCAACGTTCTTGTTCCAGATTTTTGGTAGAGATTGTCAATTCCTCGCATCTCCCACTCCTCCCAATCTTTTCCCGTAAACCTCGTAAACTTTTTCCCTTCAAATATTTATCCAATTCCCTGTTGAAAGTTCCCATTGAATCTGCTTCCACGCCCTTTCAGGCAGTCAATGCCAAATTATTAAAAAACTTGCTGTGTCAAACAAAACATTGCCTCATTTCCCCTCTGGTTCTTTTGCCGCTTCTTTTGTCAATTTCCTTAAATCTGTGTCCCTCTGGTTACTGCCCCCCACCCCACCCCACCCCATCAGCGGAAACAATTTCTCCTTATTTACTCTATCAAAATAGTTCATTAATTTGAACACCTCTAACAAATATTCTCTTAAACGTCTCTTCTTGAAGAAGAGCAATCACAGCTTCTCTAGTCTCTCCACATCACGAAAGTCCTTCATCACCCGTACCATTCTAGTAATACTGTGCTACAGGCACAATGCAGTTTTTGAGTGATAACATAGCGTGCCAGGCTCGGCCATCAAGATGTAACATCCCGTAGCATCGCACTGCAGATTCAATGAGCCCTCCCTACTGTCCAGTTTCCAATTTCCAGCGATGCTGGTTTGGAAGGTGTGGAGCACAAGCCCTTCTCCTGTCATGGGTTGTGGGACAATCCATTGCATCGCTCTTGTGTGCCACCTGTTGGCTGGTTCAGAAGCAGCTTGTGTGATCAATCATTCCACACATCTACCAACACAGGACTTATATTTTGCTCTATAGAGTTGTAGGACTCCATAGACCCTGAGGCCTATAAGCTGGTTTGCACTGAAGCCTCTGTTGGAACAGCCAGACCAGGGAACTCCCTGATATTAGCACATTGATATAAATCTTAATAGCCTTTTGGTAGAGAGTTCCAGAATTCCCCCAGGCTTTGTGTGAAGAAGCGCTTCCTGACATCAGCCCTGAATGGCCTGACTCTAATTTTACGATTATGCCCCCTTGGTATGGACGCCTCCATCAGAGGAAATAGACTCACTCACTAAATACCTTCTCAAATTCTTTAATCATCTTAAACATCTCAATGAGATCACCCCTCAATCTTCTAGTCTTAAGTCTGTACGAGCAAAGTGTGCAACCTGTCCTCATAATTTAACCTTCTTATCTCTGGTGAATTTTCATTGCACCTCTTCCAATGGTCATCTATCCTTCCTGAGATGTGATGCTCTGAACTGAACACTTACTGCAGATCAGGATCTGACCAGCGCTGGTCAGTATACAACTGGAGCATAACTTCCACCCCTCTGAATTCCAGCCCTCTTGAGATGAATGTCAACATTTCGTGAGCTTTTCTGATTGCTTCTTGTACCCATCTGCTAGTTACCAGTGATTCTTCGTTCTTCTCTTCCCCATTCTCCCATTTGTTTCCATTGACATGAATGGGCGTTGAATTTACTCCTCCAGAAACCTCTGCTTTGGCTGGTCAGATTTGCCCTGTACAATCCAAGCATGAGGTAAGATCCTTTCAAATACAACGGTGTGACTTACCCACAGTGTGAATGGGCTTCCTGTATGGTATGAGACCAAAGCTATACTGGAATATACCACGGGCATGGAAGAGTGGGAGTGATATTCCCATAATCTTCTGCAAGCGTTCCTGGATCTTTCTTAAGCGTGAACCCTGGGGATTTTGCATCTGATCAAACACTTCATTCTCGCCAAAGGAAAACACCGGAACTAGGGGTGCCCTGAGGGGAGAAAAGGTACAGGCTTTTAATTTTCACAGTGATCTTTCAGTCAGATTATTACATTTAACTTTATTGCCAATAATTAATCCACTATTAATTTTAAAAGTTGGTTGGGCAGGCACTTGAGAATGTGGAATTCACAGGATTACAGGCAGAAAGCGGAGATGTGGGTCTCCTCCAAAGAGTCAGCACAGGATGATGGGCCGAATAGCCTCTTTCTCTGCTGCAAGTTTCAATGGGCGGAATTGTACTGCCCCTTCACAACGGGGGCGGGGCTGTAAAATGCCGCGAGCTGTTTATAAGTCCATTGGCTTTGGCAGGACCGGAAAACACCTCCGGGTGGGAGAGGCCATAAAATCCCGTCCAATGTCTCTATGTGCTTGTGATGTGATTCTGATCCTGGCTGGGAATTGGAGGAAGAAAAGAGATATTCCAATTATTAGAACCCATCAAAGCCAGCAAAGCGGACTTGAGGTGCCAAAGAGAAGGATCTTGTGTTAGATTATGTCCAGATCGTCGCCGTTTCCACTGGGGCCAAGGGAACGCTTGCCTGGATTGGAGGGAGAAGGTCTGGCAACGCTACTCACCTTTCAGGCCATCATGGACAATCAGGTCTTGGGGCCGAGCCTGATGAAGCACTTGCACCAAATATCCCGTGGAAACGAGGACAGGTCGGGCCTATGCTCATTGGAGTTTAGAAGAATGAGAGGTGAACTTATTGGAACACACAAGATCCTGAGGGGGCTTGACAGGGTGGATGCTGAGAGGATGTTTCCCCTTATGGGGGTGGTTTAGGATTAGGGGCACAGTCTAAAAATTAGGGGCTTCCCATTTAAGAA
Source organism: Cetorhinus maximus (assembly GCF_964194155.1). Classification (NCBI taxonomy): domain Eukaryota; kingdom Metazoa; phylum Chordata; class Chondrichthyes; order Lamniformes; family Cetorhinidae; genus Cetorhinus; species Cetorhinus maximus. The sequence continues at coordinate 6,043,234 of NC_135885.1, forward strand.
TGAGATGAGAAGGAATTTCTTCTTTCAAGCAGTCGTTAGTCTGTGGAATTCTCTACCCCAGAGAACAGTGCCGGCTGGATCATTGGCAAGGCTGACTTAGACAGATTTTTGACTGATAAGGGAATAAAGGGTTATGGGGGACAGGCAGGAAACTGGAGTTGAGGCCACAGTCAGATCAGCTATGATCTTATTGAATGTTTGAGGGGCCCCCTGTGCCTAATTTTTGTGTTCCTGTGCTGATAAGTTCAAAGCCACCAACATTAATAACTGCTCAATCCAGTCATGTAAGTCACTAACATTATTAAGATAGAAACAACTTGCATTTATAGAGCTCCTTTCACAACCTCAGGATGTCCCAGAGCACTTAGCAGCCAATGAAGCACTTCTGAAGTATAGTCACCGTTACAATGTATGAAACATAGCAGCCAATTTGCACACAGCAAGGTCCTACAAACAGCAATGTGATAACGGCCATGATAATCAGTTTGAGCGGTGTGGGTTGAGGGATAAATGTCGCCCCCACGACTCTCCTCTTCTCCGTTGGTAGCGTGCCCGCTTCTGAGTCAAAAGGCTGTGGGTTCAAGTCTCACTCCACGATCTGAACACAAAAAGCCTAGGGTGGAATGGCCTGGTCCCCTTGGCGGCAGGCGTCATGGTGGGCATGAACGGACACTATGGCCAGAAGGCCAAAAATCAGTTTTACGCCATTGTGAAACTAATTTGTGATTATCTGCTCCACCTGTCAATAGCGGGTCGTGTTTCCCACCACCCCACATCGGGAACCTAACTTCAATATCTTAGCATCAGCCCCCCCAGGCTGGATAACCCGGGCCAACGTGTTTCACAACTCTACATAAGCGACGTGCACCTGGTGAGCTGCACTTCACTCGGCACTTCGAGGTTTGTTTGCCCACCTTGCTTTGGGCAGCACTCGCTGTCATCAGCGCCAGGCTTCACTGATAGCACCGCATCACTTTTAGGGGGGGCTTTTCAATGACTGCAGGGCTAGGGCTTGCTTGGGGAAGGGGGAGAAGTGGCCTCAGGCCAGGGAAGAGGCTGCAGTTGAGGGCTGTACTGGGGAAGGAGGGTATCCCAGGGTGTGTGTGTGGGGGGCACATGTTGATCTGTGCAAGTGGCCTCAAGAGGGTAAGGGCTGAGGAGGCAGTCTCCAGAGGAGATGAGGCCAGATGGAGATGTGAGGGTGTGTGTGAGAGAGTGAGTGGTGATGTCCCTTGGGCTGGCAGTGAGTGAGATGCCAGTGAATGTGTGATGGGCTTGTGAGTGTGTGAGTTTAGGGTGATGAGATGGTTGCCTTACCCTGGTGGCACGGATGAGATCATTCGTCCTCTACCTGCATTGGATGGCCAACCTCTTCTGTGCAGTGTTGGCACTGATCCCCACTGCCACCCCCTCCCAAGCCGGAGTGGTGAGACTGATGGGCCTCCTGTACCCAGGACGCGGGTAGAAAACTTCGTGGCGGGTCTCCATGGCGTCCAGAAGGGGCCCCAGGGATGCGTCACTGAATTGGGGAGGGGGGGGGGGGTGGGGAGCGGGGGGGGGGGTGCGGGGTGCTGCACTCTTCCTGGCTTTCGGGGCCGTGTCTTGACCGGAGCAGTCCTGGGGCTGCAAGCGTTGAGAAGTGCACGTGCGGCTGCAGTTTAAATATGGCGCTCGGCGCTCGGAAGCGGTGAGGTAATGGCGTGGCTGACCAATCGGAGGCCGCCCGCCAGTGACCCGACCTGTTTCCCCCCCGACTGCGTCACTTATGAGGCCGGGAGGGGAGGACACAGCCCGCCACTGAGGCCGGCGGGGTAAAACGACTTTTTTCTCGCCCGCCGCTTCACTCGGCGCAAACCCGGGACGATTCGGCCCCTGAGGCCGACACTCCAGCGCGGTACTCGAGGGAGTGAAAACAGAAAATGCTGGAAACCTCACTCGGCAGATCAGGTAGCATGTGGGGGGCGGGGGAGAGAGAGAGAGAGAAACAAAGAGAGTAAATGTTTCAGGTCAGTGGCCCTACATCCGAACTGAGGAAAGGTAGAAATGTAAGGCTGAGTCTGCTGCCAATGCCGGGCGTGCGCGGCTCTACCGCTTCTCCGCCGTGTTTTACAGACTCACACAGCCGTGGGCACATCGTGTCTGGCAGGCAGCAGAGTGTGGGGCAGAGTTTTTCCCCTCATCGGGTGGGCACGGGCAAGGGGGGGGTAAAACAATGCACAACGATGTCAGCAAGCGATGTTTGGCTTGACGGGCACACGCAAGAGGCAGCAGCGCACCCGCCGACCACGAAGAGGCCTATTACGGCCCTTGGTCAGTACGTTAAGTCCAGTTAAGACCAGTCGGTCGGCGGGCAGGCGAGAAGGCCCGGCGGCCTGTGGGTTTTTTTTAACGAAGCCTCATCCACGGGCGGGGATGAGGGTTTTTTTTCAACAGGAATTAAAAAGACGAAATGAAAACGTCGAAATCTCATTGATAACACGTCCCTGCTGCTCGTGTGACAGGAGTCACGGGAGGGGACGCGTTTTTTTTTTACACTTTTAAAGTCTTTATGAACGTTTTTAAAAATCGGCTCCCTGCGGCGGCTCTGGTGTCTCCGGGGAGATTTCAGCGCGCGCACCCGCGTGCGTGTGCAAACGTCCACGCTAGCACCTCCTCCCGCACCCCCCCCCCACACCCAGGCAGCGCTGAGGCTCCCGGCGCACGATTCCCACTGGCTGGCCGATAACTGACCAGCTGGCGTGGAACCGCGGCCGGGGGGGTCCGATCGCGGGCAGCAGTCAGTTTCACTGCCGACCCTCGGACCCGTCCGCCCGACAGGGTAAAAACCCCGCTCGTGGTTTCATCGGCTAGATTGAGATTCATTCAAAGGGGAAAAAAAAGCATTTGCACCATTTTAATGCTGAAGGAAAGTGGATAATTTAAAGCGGCAAAACTAACGCACAGAAAATCTTGGAGACACTCGGGCAGCATCTTGCGTTGAACACTTCCAGAGTTTTCTGTTTCTGAGTCGCAGCATCAGCGATATTTTTCTTGTCTCTTTTGTGAATGGTCGATGATGGTTCTTTGACATTTATTCGGTATAATTAAAATATTGGGAGGGGGAGCTGGTCCGGTCACGGTGAGAGTGCAGCTGTGGTTAGATGCCCGTGCCGTTTGAACATTGCTGGTGGAAATGTAATTATTTAATCATTTTGCGGCTATTCATCTGCAGTTACAAAACATTTTTAAAAACTTACCACGCTAAGACCTGCGTACGTTTCCTGCCTACAGCAGATCGAGTGATGTCTGCACGGACCAGTGTGCACGCGCAGGCAGCTATATTGCTTTGGCAGGGGACTCTGTAGAAATGTTATGGGTTTTGAGTGAGTGAAAGAAGGGAGTGGTGGGGGGGGCAGGAGAGGAAGAACAAAAGGGCAAGTGACAGGATGGAGGGCAGGAGAGATTAAATGTCAAAGGGTTTCATGGCGCAAAAGCCAAAGGGGGTGGAAAGGGTGGAAGTAGAGAAACAAAATACACGCCCAGATGAGGTGTGAATGGCTGCTAGACAGCCACCATCCTTCACTTTACAGTCCGGCTTTTTCATGCCCTCTGGCGGGGACTTGAACCCACGAGCTTTGGACTCAGAGATGATAGTGCTGCAACTTAGATGGCCGCAGACTAATTATACCGGCCGATTAAGATGCACCTCTTCACCAACTATTCAGTCCCAGCTCTGGTGAAGCTGTGGCCACTGCAGCGTATCACTTACCCAAACTGGAGGGCAAGTTTGATGAATCCTTTTCTGTTCTTTAACAGTAGCGTCAATGCCCCTGGCCTGGCATCAAGAGCTTCTGGAGCTCCTCCAATGGCAATGACAGCGATGTTTCCGCCTTCTGCTCTGTTCAGTAAATATTTTGCACTCTCCTTGGCTGATGGCACCAAACCTGGAACATGGAAAATGTACAGAGAGGTTCCAGAAAGAACTTGCATTTTTTTTTTTATATAGCACCTTTCACAACCTCAGGACATCCTGAAGCATTTTACAGATAGTCAGGTACTTCCTTTCAGTGTAATTACTGTTGCAAAGTGGGAAATGCGGCAGACAATTGGTGCACAGCAAGATCCCAGAACAGCAATGAGATCACGTTGGGATAATCTGATCATTGAGCGATGCCGCTCGACGTATAGCTATTGGACAGGGCCCCAGGAGAAATCCCCCCCACCGCTGTTCTTTGAATAATGCCATGGGATTCTTTACATTTATCTGAGAGGGTAGAGGGGGGCCTCGGGTTTAGCATCTCATTTGCAGGATGGCACCTCCGACAGTGCAGCTCTCTGTCGGTACTGCATTAGAGTGCCAGGTTCGATATTGAGCTCAGGTCTCTGGAGTGGGGCTGATCGCCACAACCTTCTGATGCAGGGCCGACTGGGTCACTGCTGACACTCAATGGCCCTATTTTGTAGCAAATTCCACTCATCGTAAAATGATCGTAAACTCGAGCTCATCCAAACCCTCAGTATCGCCGAGAACCGTCCACCTCTGTGCTTACTGACTTTCATTGGCTCCTAGCCCAGAAATGCCTCAATTTTAAACGCATCCTTGCCTCCAAATCCCTCCATGGTCTTGCTCTCCCTCTTACTGCAAATGCTTGTGCACACCTGGGGCAGAAGCTCGTGGGGCCACCAGGCGAACAGGGAACTGGCGTGACCACCGCATCGCCATTTCTCGAGAAGGCCCGCTGCATCTTGTGCCATTCAGGCTGTGGGCCTTCCCCTGGATGGAGGAATGCAGGGGTAGGAAATCCGGCCTGCAATGCAATCACAGGCCGACAGCTCTTCAGCGCTCAGCAGCGCCGTCAGGGAGGCGATGGCTGCAGCCGGTAATGCACCCATCCGAAGCCTCGGATCGAGGGCCGATTCAGGTACAGGTAGGCAGGAAGCAGGTTGCGGGGTGGGGGGGTGGGGGGTGTGAGGTTTCGCATGGAGGGGAGGTGTGCGGGCGTTGGCAGCAAGAGCAGGGAGGTGATTGCCAGCCGACCCTCTCCCCCACCCCCGATGCCGGGTCCCTCAATCAGGTACTGAGTGCCTTTGAATGACGGAATCCACCCCCCACCCCCTCTGGGAGCCCCCAAGCAAACTCGCCAGTGTTTGCTTGTCATGCTCACTGCATGGTGAGCACCACCTCCCCCCGCCACCCCCACCAAACCCCACCCCAGCCTGCCACTGGGTTATTACTAGCAGTGGCAGGATGAGGCCCTCATGTGGGCATTAATTGCTCACTTAAGTGCCTCAATTGGCAGTTGGGCATGAATGCCATCCCTGGGCATTTCTGTCATGGACCTCACTGGGCTGGAGGCAGGAAAGTGCTGGGGTCCCCATCTGCCACCCTCCCTCCCACTAGATTAAATGCCACCCGCCACCAAACTCACCACAAGATTGTGCCCCAGAGCCGAATTCTGTTCGATAATTACTCCTGTGACGCACCCTGGGGCTTGTGGCTATACATCAATGGTGCTACAGAAATACAGGTTGTTGTTGTTGAAGCTGTTTGTGTATATGGTCTGTACATGACTTACCTCCACTCATGATGAAGTCCCTAAAGAATGGGACCCTGAACCAGAGAGGCAGCATCAGTAGATGTGGCTTAAATCCGGGGTATTTTTCACTGAACCCTGTTGCCATTGTGCAAAAGTTCCCGAAGGCTCCAGCTACCAGGACTCCATGTGGGTGGAAGCCGAAGATATAATTCTTCTTTGGGTCTAAGTCTGCAGTCTTGACGAGCTACAAGAGAAGGTCGCCGTTAAAAATAAAAGGGTCACATTTCAGTTGAATGGGTGTGCACATTGCGAGATCCAATCTCAGAAATGAATCAGAGAAGCAGAAGATGATGCAGTAGAGAAGGAGGCCATTCAGCCCATCATGCCTGTGCTGGCTTTTCGGTAGACCCATCCAATTTGTCCCAATTCCCCTACTCTTTCCTCATAAGCCTGCACAATTTTCCTCTTCGACTTTATATACAGTTCCTTCTCGTAAGATGTTGAACTTGCTTAAGCCACCCTTTCAGGCCATGCGTTTCAGATCTTAACTCTCCGTGTAATTTCTTTCCCCTCTTTTTACTACTTTTTGTGTGCCAATTACCTTAATTCTGTGTCCTCCGCTCTTTCTTATTCATTCATGTGATGTGAGACTCACGAGCAAGGCCAGCATTTATTGTCCATCCTTGGTTGACACCACCAAGCCTGACAGGCACTCCTGCCACTGGAAACTGTTTTGGAACATAAGAACAGACGTAGGCCATTCGGCCTCTCGAGCCTGCTCCGCCATTCATGGCTGATCTTCAACCTCAGTGTCACTTTCTCGCAATATTTCCATACCCATTGATGTCATCAGTATCCAGAAATCTATCAATTTCTGTCTTGAATATACTCAATGATTGATCTTCCAGAGCCCTCTGGGATGCAGAATTCCAAAGATTCACCACCCACTGAATGAAGAAATTCCTCCTCATCTCAGCCTTAAATGGTCTACCCCTTATCCTGAGATTATATCCCTTGGTTTTAGACTCAACAGCCAGGGGAAATAACCTATTTACAGCCACCCTGTCACACCCTGTAAGAATTTTGTAAGTTTCAATGAGTTCATCCCTTATTCTTTGAAACTCTCCTCAACCTCTCCTCATAAGACAATCCCACTCCCCCAGGGATTAATCTTGTGAACCTCTGTTGCACTCCCTCCACGGCAAGTATATTCTTCCTTAGGTAAGGAGAACAAAGCTGTACACAATACTCCAGGTGCGGCCTCACCAAGGCTCTATATAACTACAGCAAGCTTTCCTAATTACTTGCTGCATCTGCATGCTAGCTTTTAGTGACTCATGAACAAGGACACACAGTTCCCTTTGGACACCCACACTTCCCAACCTCTCACTATTTAAGAAATATTCTGCTTTTCTGTTTTTTCTGCCAAAGTGAATAACTTCAGACTTATTCACATTATATTCCATCTCCCATGTTCTAGCCCATTCACTTAGCCTGTCCAAATCCTCTTGATGCCCCCTTGCATCCTCCTCACAACTTATGTTCCCACCCAGTTTGGTGTCATCAGCAAATTTGGAAATATTCCAATTGGTCCCCACATCCAAATCGTTTGTATAGAATGTGAATAGCTGTGATCCCAGCACTGACCCTTGTGGTACCCCATTAGTAACAGCCTGCCATCCTGAGAATGGTCCATTTATTCCTACTGTCTGCTTTTTGTCTGCTAAACAATTATCAATCCATACTAGCCTATTACCCCAATCCCATGCTCTCTAATTTTGTTTACTAACCTCCTGTGGGGTACCTTATCAAAAGCCTTCTGAAAATCCAAATCCACACTGGTTCTCCTTTATCTATGCTACAAGTAACGTCCTTAAATCTCCAAAACATTTATCAAACAAAATTTCCCTTCCATAAAATCCATTTGACTCTGCTCAATTTTACCAATCTTTTCCAAATGTCCAGTTATCACATCCTTTATAATAGATTCTAACATTTTCCCTACTGCTGAAGTCAGGCTAATAGGCCTGTAGTTCTCCATTCTCCCTCTAAATAGTAGGGTTACATTGCAGGAAAGTTCCAGAGTCTACAGAATTTTGAAGGATAACCACCAATGCATCCACTATCTCTATAGTCGCCTCCTTCAACACTCTGGGATGAAGCTCATCTTGCCCAGGTGATTTATCAACCTTCAATCCAGTTAACTTTTCAAGTACTATCTCTTTACTAATACTTATTTCTTTGAGTTCCTCTGTTTCACAAGTGCCTTGGCTGCCTAATATTTCTGGGAGATTTTCTATATCTTCTTCCATGAAGACAGACACAAAGTAACTGCTTAGGCTCTTTTTGTTTATTCATGGGATATGGGTGTCGCTGGCTAGGCCAGCATTTATTGCCCATTCCTAATTGCCCTTGAGGAGGTGGTGGTGAGCTGCCTTCTTGAACCGCTGCAGTCCCTGTGGTGTGGGTACACCCACAGTGTTGTTAAGGAGGGAGTTCAGGATTTTGACCCAGCGACAGTGAAGGAATGGCGATATATTTCCAAGTCAGGATGGTGAGTGGCTTAGAGGGGAACTTCCAGGCGGTGGTGTTCCCATGTGCCTGCTGCCCTTGCTCTTCTAGATGATAGCAGTCATGAGTTTGGAAGGTGCTGTCCAAGGAGTCTTGTTGAGTTCCTGCAGCGCATCTTGTAGATGGTACACACTGCTGCCACACTGCTGGTGGAGGGAGTGAATGTTTGTGGATGGGGTGGCAATCAAGTGGGCTGCTTTGTCTTGGATGGTGTCAAGCTTCTTGAGTGCTGTTGGAGCTGCACTCATCCAGGCAAATGGAGAGTATTCCATCACACTCTTAACTTGTGGCTTGGAGATGGTGGACAGGCTTTGGAGAGTCAGGAAGTGAGTTACTCGCCACAGGATTCCTAGCCTCTGACTTGCTCTTGTAGCCACAGTATTTATGTGGCTAGCCCAGTTCAGTTTCTGGTCAATTGTAACCCCCAAGATGTTGATAGTGCAGGATTCAGCAATGGTAATGCCATTGAATGTCAAGGGCAATGGTTAGATTCTCTCTTGTTGAAGATGGTCATTGCCTGGCACTCGTGTGGCGCGAATGTTACTTGCCACTTTTCAGCCCAAGCCTGGATATTGTCCAGGTCTTGCTGCATTTGGACATGGACTGCTTCAGTATCTGAGGAGTCACGAATGGTGCTGAACATTGTGCAATCATCAGCGAACATCCCCACTTCCGACCTTATGATGGAAGGAAGATCATTCGTGAAGCAGCTGAAGATGGTTGGGCCAAGGACACTACCCTGAGGAACTCCTGCAGTGATGTCCTGGAGCTGAGATGACTGACCTCCAACAAATACAACCATCTTCCTTTGTGCTAGGTATGACTCTAACCAGCAGAGAGCTTTCCCCCGATTTCCATTGACTCCAGTTTTGCTAGGGCTCCTTGATGCCACACTCGGTCAAATGCTGCCTTGATGTCAAGGACAGTCACTCTCACCTCACTTAGGGAATTCAGCTCTTTTGTCCATGTTTGAACAAGGCTGTAACAAGGTCAGGAGCTGGGTGGCCTTGGCGGAACCCCAACTGGGCATCAGTGAGCAGGTTATTGCTAAGCACCTGCTGATTGATAGCACTGTTGCTGACCCCTTCCATTACTTTACTGATGATGGAGAGTAGACTGATGGGGCAGTAATTGGCCGGGTTGGATTTGTCCTGCTTTTTGTGTACAGGACATACCTGGGCAATTTTCCACATAGCAGGATAGATTCCAGTGTTATAGCTGTACTGGAACAGCTTGGCTAGGGGCGCGGCAAGTTCTGGAGCACATGTCTTCAGTACTATTCCCGGAATGTTGTCAGGACCCATAGCCTTTGCAGTATCCAGTGCCTTCAGCCGTTTATTGATGTCACGTGGAGTGAATCAAATTGGCTGAAGACTGGTTATTTGTGATGCTGGGGACCTCTGGAGGAGGCCGGGATGGATCATCCACTTGGCACTTCTGGCTGAAGATTGTAGCAAATGCTTCAGCCTTATCCTTTTGCATGTACTGGGCTCCCCTACCATTCAGGATGGGGATATTTGTGGAGCCTCCTCCTCCAGTGAGTTGTTTAATTGTCACGGTAATGGTAATCAGTAGGAGGTTCCTTTGCCTATGTTTGACCTAGTGCTGTAAGACTTCATGGGGCTTCAACTTGTGCATTCAAATCATCAACCTTTTTGGCAAATGCTACATGCATTCAGACAGAATGCCTTTAATTCTGCTTATTTAACTTTATTCTCTATTCTGATTTGATTTGATTCTTGTCTATGCTTCATCTGCCTCCTATTTCTGCTTTCAACTTTTCTACTTCCCTTTACTAGTTTTGCTTCCCTCCAGTCTGAGCTCCCTCTCAGGTTCCTATCCCCCTGCCAATCTCGTTTACACCCTCCCCAAGAGCACTCTCCTTCCTAGCTCCCTGAAATCTACTTTCAGGGCATCACCCCCTTCCTACCTAAGTCATTGGTACTGACATGGACCATGACCTCTGGCTGTTCACCCTCCCCCAGAAGAATGTCCTGCAGCCACTCCATGATATCCTGACCCTGGCATCAGGGAGGCAACACACCCCATCCTGGAGTCACGTCTAAGGCAACAGAAACACCTGTCTGTTCCTCTATCTAATGAATCCCCTATCACTGCTGCTCTTACCCTCTTCTTCCTCCTCTCCTGCACAGCTGAGCCACTCGTGGTGCCATGAACTTGGCACTGACTGCACTCCTCTAAGGACCCAACGCCCTCACCAGTATCAAAAAACAGAAAACCGATTAGCGAGCGGGACCTCAGCGGACTCCTGCACTACCTGTCTGATTCTTTGGGGCTGCCTGGCAGTCACCAATTCCCTTTCTGCGTCCATGCTCCTGACTTGCGGGATGACCACTCTCTGAACATGATATCCACATAGCTCTCAGCTTCACGGATACACCACATTAACTTCTTCGGAGTCATGTGGACTCGAAATGTTAGCTCTGTTTCTCTCTCCAAAGATGCTGCCAGACCTGCTGAGCTTTTCCAGCATTTTCTGTTTTTATTGTTGAACTCAATGTTGAGTCCGGAAGGCTGTAAAGTGCTTAATCAGAAGACGAGGTGCTGTTCCTCCAATTTGCGTTGGGCTTCACTGGAACATTGCAGCAGGCCAAAGGCGGACGTGTGAGTGTGAGAGAAAGTTGGGGAGTTAAAATGGCAAGCAACTGGAAGGTTGGGGTCATGCTCGCAGACTGAATGGAGCTGTTCTGCAAAGCGGTCACCCTGTCCGCGTTTGGTCTCCCCAATGTAGAGGGAGTGACAAGGTATTGGAGGTGTTGGCAGGCTTAAACGTGGACCCGATCCAGATGATTTGTGTCCCAGACTGCTGAGGGAGGCAAGGGAGGAGATCGCAGGGGCTCTGACCCGAATTTTTAATTCCTCTCTGGCCACGGGGGAGGTGCCAGAGGGCTGGAGAACAGCTAATGTGGTTCCGCTATTTAAGGAGGGTTGTAGAGATAAGCCAGGGAACTACAGACCAGTGAGTCTCACGTCAGTGGTAAGGAAGCTATTGGAGAAAGTTCTGAAGGAGAGTATCTATCTCCACTTGGAGAGGCAGGGTTTGATCAGGGATAGTCAGCATGGCTTTGTCAGAGGGAGGTCATGCCTAACAAATTTGATTGAATTTTTTGAGGAGGTGACCAGGTGTGTAGATGAGGGTAGTGTAGTTGATGTAGTTTATATGGTTTTCAGCAAAGCCTTTGACAAGGTCCCACATGGGAGACTTATAAAGAAGGCAAAGGTACATGGGATACAGGGTAATTTGATAAGGTGGATTCAAAATTGGCTTAGCTGTAGGAGGCAGAGGGTGATGACAGAAGGATGCTTTAGTGACTGGAAGCCAGTGTCCAGTGGCGTACTACAGGGATCTGTGCTCGGTCCCCTATTATTTGTCATTTATGTAAACGACATAGATGACTATGTTGGGGGTAGGATTAGTAAGTTTGCGGATGACACAAAGATTGGCCGGGTGGTTAACAGTGAGGTTGAGTGTCTTGGGCTACTGGAAGATATAGACGGGATGGTCAAATGGGCAGATAAGTGGCAGATGGAATTTAACCCTGAAAAGTGTGAGGTGATACACTTTGGAAGGAGTAATTTGACAAGGAAGTATTCAATGAATGGCATGGCACTAGGAAGTTCAGAGGAACAAAGGGACCTTGGTGTGTGTGTCCATAGATCTCTGAAGGCAGAGGGGCATGTTAGTGGGGTGGTGAAAAAGGCATATGGGACACTTGCCCTTATCAATCGATGCATTGATTTCAAAAGTAGAGAGGTCATGTTGGAGTTGTATAGAACCTTGGTGAGACCACAGCTGGAGTATTGTGTGCAGTTCTGGTCACCACATTGTAGGAAGGATGTAATTGCACTGGAGGGGGTGCAGAGGAGATTCACCAGGATGTTGCCTGGGATGAAACATTTAAGTTACAAAGAGAGGTTGGATAGACTTGGGTTGTTTTCGTTGGAGCAGAGAAGACTGAGGGGCGACCTGATCGAGGTGTACAAGATTATGAGGGGCATGGACAGGGTGGATAGGGAGCAGCTGTTCCCCTTAGTTGAAAGGTCAGTCACAAGGGGACATAAGTTCAAGGTGAGGGGCAGGAGGTTTAGGGGGGATGTGAGGAAAACCTTTTTACCCAGAGGGTGGTGATGGCCTGGAATGCACCGCCTGGGAGGGTGGTGGAGGCGGGTTGCCTCACATCCTTTGAAAAGCACCTGGATGAGCACTTGGCACGTCATAACATTCAAGGCTATGGGCCAAGTGCTGGTAAATGGGATTAGGTAGGTAGGTCAGGTGCTTCTCATGTGTCGGTGCAGACTTGATGGGCCGAAGGGCCTCTTCTGCACTATGATTCTGTGATTCTGGAATGGCATTACGAGCAGCGAATAATATTGAAAGAGGTACAAGGAACTCACTGACTCACCTGGAAGGAGTGTTTGGGGCCTTGGACTTTGCTTAATAGTAATAATAATAAATCCCAAAATAGTGCCATGCGCTCTTTTATGTGCACCTAAGGCCTCGGTTTAATGTCCCATCCAAAAGAGCACGGAGAGACAACCTAGATTTTTGTGCTCAAGTCTCTGGAATTGGACTTGAACTGGTAACCTTCTGGTTCAGGTGAAAGTGCTATACCCTGAGCTACAACTGACACTGTTTGTAGGACATTATTCAGTATATTTCATCTCAAGTACTTGGTTATGGTCAATTCTGAATTGTTCAAGGTAATTAAAGGATTTGAGAGGCTAGATAGAGAGAAACTATTTCCTCAGATTGAGGGGGTGGGGGATGGTGAAACCAGACAAGGGAGTAGAATCTTAAAATTAGAGGTAGGATATTCAGGGATGATGTAAGGAAGCCCTTCTTCACGCAAAGGATAGGGGAAACCTGGAATTCACTCCCCGAAAAAAAAAGCTGTTGAGACTGGTTTTCAATTGGCGCTTTCAAGACTAAGACAGATAGGTTTTTAAGGGTATTAAGGGTTTCAGAACCAAAGCAGGTGGATGGTATTACGATATAGAACAGCGACAATTTGACTGAAAAGTAGAACAGGATCGAGGGGCTAATTGGCCTCCTCTTGTTCCATTGCTCCAAAAAGGGAAATTCTTCAAGCCAATTCTCCAGGATCTTCCTGTGAAGTTACAATGAATGGTTTTGTAGGATCTGGTGAAAATCAAGCCCCATTATCTTTTCTCTGTGGCTTTGGTTTTCCATTGATGTACTTTGGAATTGTAAACCATTCACCTCTAATCATTGAATCTGGATACCCTGACTCATAGTAATCTGCCATATCTTCTGATCCTTGTTTATTGGCACATTGTGCCCATTTCAAGAATAACTCAGGACTTTTGGCTAGGAGCATGTAGGTGGGACAGGGCACCCTGTCCCCATTCACCAGTAAGAGGGGAGTTTACATCCGAAGTAAAAATTCTTTCTCTGCCAGGGTTCGATGAAGTAGTGTGGGAGGAGGTTTGTATGGAGCATTAACAGCTGCACGGACCTATTGCTTCTCTGCTGTAAATCCTTTACAGCTTCAGGTAAAATTATATAATATAAGAAAAATACAGCAGATGCTGGAAATCTGAAATAAAAATGATGTTGGCTGCGTCTCATTGTTGTAAGGATGTAGCATAATATTTATAGATTAAAGATTACTGGGGAGATGGTGGTACTGGACTAGTAATCCAGAGGTCCAGGCTAATTTTCTGGCTCCATGGGTTTGAATCCCACCATGACAGTGGGCGATATTTAAATTCAGTTAATAAATCTGGAATTATAAGGCTAGTCTCAGTAATGGTGACCATAACCACTATCATCTATTGTTGCAAAAACCCATCTGGTTCACTAATGTCCTTTAGGGAAGGAAATCTGCCATCCTTACCTGGTCTGGCCTACATGTGACTCCAGACCCACAGCAATGTGGTTGAGTCCTAACTGGCCTAGCAAGCTATTCTGTTCAGGGCAATTAGGGATGGGCAACAAATGCTGGCCTTGCCAGCGACACCCACATCACATGAAAGAATAAAGAAAAAAAATTATTTTAACATCTTCCAGGATAATAAAGTACTGTGGTTATGGTACTTAAAGGTCACAATAGCATGATGGTAATGGACTAGCATTCTACAAGGCTGGACCCTATATACGTGAGTTCAAATCCCAACAGGGCATTTCAAGCCTTTGTTTCTGTGGATACAGTGGGGCTTTTATTTTGTTTGTTAGTGGTATGTGAGTGTGGCTGGTTGGGCCAGCATTTATTGCCCATCCCTAGTTGCCCTTGAGAAGGTGGTGGTGAGCTGCCTTCTTGATCCGCTGCAGCCCATGTGGTGTAGGTACACCCACAGTGCTGTTAGGGAGGGAGTTCCAGGATTTTGACCCAGTGACAGTGAAGGAACGGCGACATATTTCCATGTCAGGATAGTGGGGAACTTGCAAGCAGTGGTGACCCTGTGTGTCTGCTGCCCTTGTCCTTCTAGGTTGTAGAGGTCAGAGGATTGGAAGTTGCTGTTGAAGGAGCCTTGGGGAGTTGCTGAAGTGCATCTTTTAATTTTCTAAAATTCCCTAGATTCGTGGAAGGTTCCATTAGATCGGAAAATAGCAAATATAACCCCTTTATTCAAAAAGGGAGGGAGACAGAAAGCAGGAAACTATAGGCCAGGTAACCAAACATCTGTCATAGGGAAAATGTCAGAAGCTATTATTAAAGATGCTATAGCAGGGCACTTAGAAAAACTCAAGGCAATCAGTCAGAGTCAACATGGTTTTGTAAAAGGGAAATCATGTTTAACCAATTTATTGGAGTTCTTTGAAGGAGTCACATGTGCTATGGATAATGGATGTACTGTGCTTAGATTTCCAGAAGGCATTTCATAAAGTACCACATCAAAGATTATTGTGGAAAATAAAAGCTCATGATGTAGGGGTTAACATATTAGCATAGATAGAAGATTGGCTAGCTAACAGGAGGCAAGGAGTTGGCATAAATGGGTCTTTTTCTGGATGGGTGGAATGTGACAAGTGGTGTGCCACAGGGATCAGTGCTGGGGCCTCAACATTTTACAATTTATATAAGTGACTTGGATGAAGGGACCGAAGGTATGATGCTAAGTTTCCTGATGACACAAGGCTAGGTAGGAAAGTAAATTGTGAAGAGGATGTAAGGATGTTACAAAGTGACACAGCTAGGTTAAGTGAATGGGCAAAGATCTGGCAAGTAGAGTATCATGTGGGCAAATGTGAAATTGTTCATTTTGGCAGAAAGAATAAAAAAGAAGCTTATTATCTAAATGGTGAGAGATTGCAGAGCTCTGAGATTCAGAGGGATCTGGGTGTCCTAGTGCATGAATCACAAAAGGTTAGTATGCAGGCACAGCAAGTAATTAGGAAAACTAGTAGAATTTTATTATTTATTGTGAGGGTAATTGATTACCAAAAGAAGGAGGTTATGCTTGAGTTGTACAGGGCATTGGTGAGACCACATCTGGAGTTTTGTGTACAGTATTGGTCTCCTTTTTTAAAGAAAGATGTAAATGCGTTAGAAGCAGTTGAGAGAAGGTTTACTGGACTAATACCAGGAATGGGCGGGTTGTCTTATGAGGAAAGGCTGGACAGGTTAGGCTTGTATCCACTGTGTGCCAGTGGTGAAGGGAATGAATGATTAAGGTGGTGGATCGTTTGCTGATCAAGTGGGCTGCTTTGCCCTGGATGGTATTGAGATACTAGACTAATATCCTGTAGAACATATATTCGAATCCCACTATGGCAGTGGGAGGACTTGGACTTATTTTTTTAAATCTGCAAATAAAGTAAAAGAACAATGAATCTATCAATTTGTCATAAAAGCCCAACTGGTTCACTAATTTTTCTTTTATTCATTCATGGGATGTGGCACCGCTGGCTAGGACAGCATTTATTGCCCATCCCTAATTGCTCTTGAGAAGTTGGTGGTGAGCTGCCTTCTTGAACCGCTGCAGTCCATGTGGTGTAGGTCCACCCACAGTGCTGTTAGGGAGGGAGTTCCAGGATTTTGACCCAGCGACAGTGAAGGAACGGCGATATATTTCCAAGTCAGGATGGTGGTAGTTGCCCCATGCATCTGCTGCCCTTGTCATTCTAGATCGTAGTGGCCGATGGTTTGGAAGGTGCCGTCTAAGGAAACTTGGTGAATTCCTGCAGTGCATCTTGTAGATGGTAAACACTGTTGCTACTGTGAGTCGGTGGTGGAGGGAGTGAATGTTTGTGGATGGGGTGCCAATCAAGCGGGCTGCTTTGTCCTGGACGGTGTCAAGCTTCTAGAGTGTCGTGGGAGCTACGCTCATCCAGGCAAGTGGAGAGTATTCCATCACACTCCTGACTTATGCCTTGTAGATGGTGGACAGGCTTTGGGGAGTCAGGAGGTGAGTTACTCGTTGCAGGATTCCTAGCCTCTGCCCTGCTCTTGTAGCCACAGTATTTATATGCCTGATCCAGTTCAGTTTCTGGTCAATGGTAACCCCCAGGATATTGATAGTGGGGGATTCAGCGATGGTAATGCTATTGAATGTCAAGGGGAGATGGTTAGATTCTTTCTTGTTGGAGGTGGTCATTGCCTGGCACTTGTGTGGCGTGAATGTTACTTGCTGCTTGTCAGCTCAAGCCTGGATATTGTCCAGGTCTTGCTGCATATGGCCATGGACTGCTTCAGTATCTGAGGAGTCGTGAATGGTGCTGAACATTGTACAATCATCAGCAAACATCCCCACTTCTGACTTTATGATGGAAGGGAGGTCATTGGTGAAGCAGCTGAAGATGGTTGGGCCAAGGACACTCATGTCCTTTATGGAAGGAAATCTTCCATCCATACCTGGTCTGGCCTACATTTGGCATTTACTGCCCATCCCTAGTTGCCCTGAGAAGGTGGTAATACAACTGATGGCTTTCTAGGCCACTTAAGAGGGCAGTTATGAGTCAGCCACGTTGATGTGGGACTGGAGTCAAATATAAGCCCAGAAGGGGCTTGGATGGCCCTCTTCCTTCCCTAAAGAACATTGGAAACCAGGTGGCCTGTTAATGACAATCTAACAGATTTGTGGTCACCATCACTGATATTGGTTTTTAAATTTTCAGTTTCTTTTAATAACTCAAATTCTGGAAAGACTATGGTAGGAATTTATAAGTTATTATTAAGCCTCTATGCATAAAAATGGGACATTTGGCCCAACTGGTCCATGTAATGTTTATGCTCCACACGAACCTCCTCCCACCCTCTTCATTTCACCCTATCAACATATCCTTCCATTCCTTTCTCCGTCATGTGTTTTTTTAACTTCCCTTTGAATGCATCTATACGATTCACCTCAACTACTCCATGAGGTTGTGAGTTTCACATTCTCACTACTCTCTGGGTAAAGATGTTTGTCCTGAATTCTGTATTAGATTTGTTAGTGACTATTTTGAATCTGTTGCCCCTAGTTCTGGTCCCACAAATGGAAACATCTTTCCTTTATATACTCGAAAACCCTTACCTAATCTTGAAAGCCTCTGCCAGGTTACCCATCAATCTTCTCTGTTCTAGAGAAAAGAACCCCCCCCAGTAAAATTCCCTGGGAGATCTTCCCGTCTCCCTGCCGCCTGCTGCATTTCTGGGCGAGGCCTGTGTTGGCCACACCCCAATCGAGGTCCTGAAGTGGCCAGATGTTGACTGCTCAAAAGTGGCCGCTTCCTGCCCGGCCTCAATTTTGAGGCTAGCGGGAGGAGATCAGGGGCAGGCAGGAGGCTGGCAGGACACCCTGCTCGGGCCTCAGGTGGGAAGTGGGGGGGCTACTCCCTCACGGGGCCCCCTTTCCACATCGGACGCCGCCCTCCCCCACCTCCCACCATTCCACCCCCCCCACCCCAACATCTGCCCAAGGCCTTAGAATCTGGGGACTGCTTGTAGTCCCAGACCTGGCCACTGCTGCTACTGGCGTTGCTGGGGTCTACAGAGCTGCCGGCCAGTCCGGTAGGTTGGGATTTCTCTGAGATGGGAATCCTGTCTCCGGCCAATGAAATGGTTGTGGGATGCGATTCCCGCTGACTCGGTTGTGTTTGACAAATTTGATCGAATTCTTTCAGGAGGTAACCAGGACTGCTAATGAGGGGAATGCATTAGATGTGGTCTACATGGACTTTAGCAAGGTTTTTGTTAAGGTCCCTCTTGGCAGACTGGTCAAGAAAATAAGAGCCCATGGGATCCAAGGCAAAGTGGCACGTTGGATCCAAAATTGGCTGAGAGGCAGGAAGCAGAGGGTGATGGTAGAGGGATGTTTCTGTGACTGGAAGTCTGTTTCCAGTGGGGTTCCGCAGGGCTCGGTGCTGGGGCCCTTGCTGTTTGTGATGCACATAAATGATTTTGACTTAAATGTAGGGGGTATGATCGAGAAATTCGCGTATGGCATGAAAATTGGTAGGGTGGTAAATAGTGATGAGGCTAGCCGTAAACTGCAGGAGGAGATCAATGGACTGGTCAGGTGGGCAGAGCAGGGACAAATGGAATTCAACCTGGAAAAGTGTGAGGTATTGCACTTGGGGAGGGCTAACAAGGCAAGGGATTACACTATGAATGGTAGGACCCTGGGAAGTACTGAAGATCAGAGGGACAATGGTATGCATATTCACAGATCCCTGAAGGTAGCAGGGCAGGTAGATAAGGCAGTTAAGAAGGCATATGGGATACTTGCCTTTATTAGTCGAGGCATAGAATACAAGAGCAGGGAGACTGTGCTGGAACTGTATAAAACGCTGGTTAGGCCACAACTGGAGTACTGCGTACGGTTCTGGTCACCATATTATAGGAAGGATGTGATTGCACTGGAGAGGGTGCGGAGGAGGTTTACCAGGATGTTGCCTGGGCTGGAGGGTCTGAGCTATGAGGAAAGATTGGACAGGCTGGGGTTGTTTTCCTTGGAGCAGCGAAGGCTAAGAGGGGACCTGATAGAGGTGTATAAGATTATGAGGGGCATAGATAGGTTAGATAGGAAGGCACTTTTTCCATTCGTAGAGCGGTCAATAACCAGGGGGCATAGATTTAGGGTAAGAGTTAGAAGGCTAAGAGGGGAGTTGAGTAGAAAATTTTTCACTTAGAGGGTGGTGGGAGTCTGGAACTCACTGCCTGAAAGGGTGGTTGAGTCAGAAACTCTCGTAACATTTAAGAAGCATTTAGATATTCACTTGGATAAAAACAAAAAACTGCGGATGCTGGAAATCCAAAACAAAAACAGAAACAGAAATACCTGGAAAAACTCAGCAGGTCTGGCAGCATCGGCGGAGAAGAGCACAGTTGACATTTCGAGTCCTCATGACCCTTCAACAGAACTAAGTAAAAATAGGAAAGGGGTGAAATATAAGCTGGTTTAAGGGTTGGGTTGGCGGGGGGGGGGCGGAGGTGGGTGGTTGTTGGGACAAGCAGCCAGTGATAGGTGGAGATAACCAAAAGATGTCACAGACAAAAGAACAAAGAGGTGTTGAAGGTGGTGATATTATCTAAAGGAATGTGCTAATTAAGAGTAGAGAGCAGGACAAGCAAGGTACAGATAGCCCTAGTGGATAGCTCTAGTAAATGTATTTCCACCCATTGTTTATCTCTACCTTTTAGTATTCCCCCACCCCTACTAGAGCTATCTGTACCTTGGCTGTCCTGCTCTCTACTCTTAATTAGCACATTCCTTTAGATAATATCACCACCTTCAACACCTCTTTGTTCTTTTGTCTGTGACATCTTTTGGTTATCTCCACCTATTACTGGCTGCTTGTCCCAACAACCACCCTCCCCTTAAACCAGCTTATATTTCACCCCTTTCCTATTTTTACTTAGTTCTGTTGAAGGGTCATGAGGACTTGAAACGTCAACTGTGCTCTCCTCCGCCGATGCTGCCAGACCTGCTGAGTTTTTCCAGGTAATTCTGTTTTTGTTTTGGATTTCCAGCATCCGCAGTAGCTTTTAGCTTTTTGTTTTTATCCCTGTGTTTATCAATGCTTGTCAATCCCACTGTGTCTGGAACAGTTTTGCTCTAAAATGTTCTTGTTTGATTAAGTGAGAATTTTGGTGGAAATTTACCCATGTATACAATATCACTGTTAACCCTTTACAGTACAAATATAGATCTCTCCAGGCTGAGGTGAATACATGGGGAAAAGAGGGGAGAGTATACTTAGTATAATTTCATTTACTCTTTATGAAGTAAGCAGAGTGCCTGGGTCTTTCTATCTTCTCTTCCTTTCCTCTGTCTTCCCTCCCTTCCTTTGCTTTCCCTCTATCTTCTTCCCTGCCCCCTTCAACCCGTCCACCCTCCTTCCCTCCCTTTCTTTCCTCCTCCATCCCTTTCTCTTCCTTCTCCCCTTAGTCTTTGTTCCTGCTCTCTGATTCCTTCCTTTTCGTATTTCTTCCTTTTCATTTTTGCTCGATAGAAGTAGGGAATAGGAGAATCGGTGGCAAAAGTCAGCCGACTATTAAACGCAATCTAAAAACAGAAAACGCTGGGAAAGCTCAGCCAGTCTGGCAGCACCTGTGGAGAGAGAAACAGAGTCAATGTTTTGAGTCTGTCTGACTCTTCTTCGTGTTAAATTCGATCACCATGAGATCAAGTGTGTTTCCTCTGTGGACAATTCTCTGCCCTGCTAAACTGCACACTTGCAATTTCAAGGTTGGCTTCTCTACAGAACTATTCCAATGTTCTCCTAGCAAAATTTCTGTCTTCCACACTCCATAAACTTGGGCTCATCCAAGACTCTGCTAACTGCATATCCTAAGTCACACCAGCTCCTATAGATCCATCCCAACTGCGCTCCATTGGCAACACCCAGATTTCAAAATTCTCATCCTTAAGTTCATATCGTGCAGTGGTATTGCCCTGCATATTTCTGTAACTTCCTTCAGCCCTCCAATCCTCTGAAAACTCTATATTCTTCCAACTTGATAAGATCAGCTATGGTCTCATTGGATGGCAATGGGACAGGCACAAGGGGATTGTTGGATTCTGATCGCTAGTTTAGTTGGACTAATGGATCTGGGTTGCGCACTTGTTTCTGGATGGACGAGTTGGTACCCTAGACAGAGTAGACCAGCAGACGGTTCTTATGTAGAACACATTCTATTTATTTACAAAGGAACTCAGCAGCTACACTCATGAGCTTACAACTCAAACCTTGTCTCTCCATTACAGACTCTAGCTCTAGACTACTCACTACTGACTACTGACCACTAAGGTAGCCCGCGCTACTCTGCTATTGGATACTAAGATCATGTGAACTTCCATTATAACATTCTTCTTAAAGGTATGTTACAAATCAGATTGCCACATCCCTCCCCCTTTACTCAGAAATACTTTTTACAATTGCAATTTTTCTCGAAATATCAAATTATTTACATAGATAAGTAATTTACAAATTCAGGCCAGAATTTTGACCTTGATGGATGGGTGGGCCCCACCAGCTCGGCGGTGGGTGGGCAGCTGATCGCCGCCGCCGAAACGGGGCCGGCCGCCATTTTGAATGGGTGGCCAATTAAGGCCTGCCCAATGGGCTGCCCAATGGGAAGTGCTATGTGCTTTCTCGGCGGGGGGTGGAGGGATCCCCCATCTGTCAAAGAGCACACTGCTCCCTGAGACTAAGTGCTGTCTCAGGGAAAGTGCTGAATGTTTAAAAAACTTTAAAAATAGAGAAAGAAAAACATTGTTAACATGTCCCCCTCATGTGACACTGTCACACGAGATGGGACATGTTAATAAATATGAGTGAAACTTTAATAAACTTTTTATAAACTGAGATGAAACCTCATCCCGCCAGCCTTAAGATTGGATGGGCAGGTCTTTCAATGAGCTTAATGATCCTGTCAATGGCCTCAATTGGCCATTGACAGGTCGGCGGGCAGACAGCTGATTTCGCTGTCCGCCCGCTTTCCTAAAAATTTAAGTGGACTGGGGTGACGTCGGGGGTTCCTCCCAATGTCATCCTGCATCATTTTCCCCTAGGCGACCGGGCCCCGCCCCCAAATCGCCGACGGGAAAATTCTGGCCTCAGTCTTTCTGAGGGTTTCCTTATGCGTGTAGAACGTCTCAGCTCTACAGCTTCAGACATTTTGTCAGGAAGCTCCTTTTCTGGTGTTTTCCAAACATCAGGTTCTTTGGTGGGCACCTGCAAATCTGTTTCCTCAACTCTCGCAGGTACAGCCGATTCTTCAGACACATCAGTTGTGTTCTTTCAACAGGAGACGTTGACGCAGTCGTGAACAATGGAGGAATTATTTCCTGATACTTTGTCTCTCTTCTCCTGATATGATCTTTATGTCTCCGTATGACTCAGTCTTCCACTTTCATGTGGTAAGAAAGAGGTCCAGTCACTGCATTTACTTCACCTAATAACCACTTGGGTCCTTCTCCAAAATTTTTCACATATACCGTCTCTCCTACGGTAAACTTTCTGTCACGACTATGCCAGTCATGTCCAGTTTTCTGACTCCTTTCCACCTTCCCCGCTAAATTCGGCGTTATTAAGCTCAATCTCGCTCTGAGACGGTGTTTCATCAACAATTCCGCGGGTGTGACACCTGTTGTCGTGTGAGGGATGGTCCTATAATGGAAAAGAAAACGTACTAGCTTAGTCTCCATGGAGCCTCCAGTTAATTTCTTCATGCCAGCTTTGAATGTTTGAATGTCTCTCAGACAGTCCATTTGAGGAAGGGTGATACGGTGAAGTTTTTACATGATTGATGCCGTTGAGGCTGATATATATTGAAACTCAGCGCTCGTAAATACCGTGCAGTTATCAGAAACGGCCACTTCTGGTTGGTCCATCGATGGCGAAACTTTGACGTAGCTTGTCAATTGTAACAGAAGATGTTGGTGACTTCACCTCATATATGTCCATCCATTTTGAGTGAGCATCAACAATAAGGAGAAACATTGTTCCCATAAAAGGTCCCACATAGTCAATATGTAATTGCACCCATGGCCTTCCTGGCCGCTCCCACATGTGTAATGGAGATGTTGAAGGTAACTTTTGCACTTGCTGACACTGCATACAACTTCTCACTAAGCTCTCTGTTTCTCCACCCATCCCAGGCCACCATAGATAGCTGCATGCTATGGTCTTCATTCGGGAAATACCTGGATGTGCACCGTGTAGTTCAGTTAACAATGGCTTTTGTTCTTTTGGAGGAACAATCACTCGAGCTCCCCACAATAAGATACCATCCTGGCTGGTTATATCATATCTTCTGTGAAAATACAGTTTCATTTCATCAGATTCCTGTTCTTGTGACCAACCATGAAGAGCTTGTTCTCATACTTTGGATAAGACTGAGTCTCGACTTGTCCAATCTCTAATCTGTCTGGCACACACTGGTGATGAATCTTAGAAGTTCAATAATAAAATGAGTTCTTAAGGAACTGGAACATCCTCATCATTTTCTTTCAAAGGCAAACAACTGAGTGCATCAGCGTTTGCAATCTGATTCCCAGGCCTGTGGATGAAAGTATACTCACACGCTGCCAGAATCAATGCCCATCTCTGTATTCTTGCTGAGGCTACGGGTGGTATAGCCTTGTCCTCGCTGAACAATCCTGGCAAAGGCTTGTGGTCCGAAACGATAGTAAAATGACGACCGTGTACATACTGGTGAAATTTCCTGACACCAAAGGTGATTGACAAGCCATCTTTTTCTATTTGTGAATATCCCTTTTTCGCTGTGTTGAGTGTTCTTGATACATATCCAACAGGCCGTTCTGAGCCATCCATTCGATGGGAGAGCACTGCTCCCACTCCATAAGGAGATGCACCACGTGTCAAAACAAACTCTTTTCTTTGGTCAAAATGTACAAATAAGGTGGATGAGTGCACAGCTGTTTCACCTTTGTGAAAGCTTCTTTCTGTGGTGTTTGTCAAGACGAACATTGGCATTTCTTGAGTAGGTAATACATGGGGGCCAGTTCTGTCGACAAATTGGAAAGGAGTGTCCATAGTAATTGATCATCCCCAAGAATGATTTGAGCTGGGAGGTGTTCTTTGGTGCTGGTGCCTCTCTAATGGCTCTTACTTTCTCCCCAACCGGGTGGAGGCCCTGTGAATCTACTCGGTGACCTAAATAACTTACCTCCCTCGCTTGGAACGTGCACTTTTTGTTTTTTCAAATGCACTCCCACTTGTAAAAAAACGTTTCAAAACTTCTTCCAAATTTGCCTAATGCTCCTTTTCAGTGAGTCCTGTCACCAGAACGTCATCTAAATAAACTACAATGTCAGGCAATCCCTGCAGTAAACTTTCAATTGTTCTCTGGAAAATGGTGCAAGCTGAGGATTCACCAAAGGGCAAACGGGTTTATTGTGGGTATTAATTGTGACAAGTTTCTGGGAGGCCTTCTCTAACTCCAATTGTTGAAAAGCCTGACTCATATCAAGCTTTGTGTAGGTGGTTCCACCAGTTAGTTTGGCACACAGATCTTCAGTTTTTGGTATAGGGTGTCTGTCCGACTTAGCCACTTTATTAACAGTCCATTTGTAGTCTCCACAAATTCGAATGCTTTGGTCAGGTTTCAGTACGGGGACTACTGGTGCTGCCCATTCTGACAACTGCACAGGTTGTATAACTCCCAGTTTCTCTAACCTGTCCAATTCGGTGCTTACCTTTTCCCACATGGCATAAGGTACCGGTCTTGCCATCGTAAATCGGGGGGCAGCCTTTGGATCCACGTGAATTTTTGCTTGTAGCCCCTGGATCTTCCCGAGTTCATCTTGGAAAACCCGAGGCGTATTTTTGTAGTAGCTCGGGTAGCCACTGGCTCCCAGCTAACAGATCTCAGCCCAATCCAATTTAACTTCTTTCAACCAGGTTTGTCCTAGGAGGCTTGGCCCCTCACCTGCTACCACCATCAAGAGTAATTTTACTGATTGACTTCCGTACTGTACAGTAACCCTGCTTATGCCTCTGACTTTTATGCCTTCTCCCGTGTAAGTTTTCAATTTGGCATCTGTTTCTTCCAAATTTAATATACATTCCCCCTAGTTCAGGTATCTGAAGGTGTGTTCACCTATTGGAAGCTCCTATGTCCACCTCCATTCTGATCGGTCTATCATTCACCCTCACTGTTGCATAGGTTGGTTCTGTTCTTCCTGCCTTTAAATTACATAAAGAATAAATATCTGAATCTGTTACTTCAGGCTATTCTACGTTATGGATCTCACACAGGGTTTTTTTCTTTTGATGGAAAGTCTGCCTGATTCTATCCTTGCAATGTCTCATGAGGCGTGTGTTTCGATGACAGTAAAAACATTCCCCTATTTTAAACTTCCATTCGTTACAAGGTTGTCTGCTTCCCCCCTCTGTTACCATTATTCCATATTTTCGCTGCCAAGTCATTTCTTTTTATTTGTCTGCAAGTGGTGGCTATATCCCGCTTCTCATCAGAGCTGTGCATTTACGCACCCTTTTTGGCTAGGGCTCCCCCGCTCAATGTGGAGGACAGCGCCATTTTGCGCTCCCTGTGTGGCATCCGAGTCCCTCACTGCGCTTTCCATGGCCAGTGCTGTTTCTAGCGCCTTCTGAAAATCCAAATTTGTTTCAGACAGTAGTCTCTTCTGAATCGTATCTTCATTTACACCGCACGCCAAACGATCTCTCAGCATGTCATTTATAGATGTACCAAACTCGCAATATTCTGCTAACTGTTTAAGATTTGCCACATAACAAGCAACTGTCTCCCCTGGGGCCCTATTTCTTGAGTTAAATTTTAACTTTGCATCATTACCGAGGGCCTGGGCTGGTAATGGCACTTCACACGGTTCACTAAGTCATCAAAACTTTTCAAACCTGGGCGTCACCAAACTTCAAGTCAGTCCATAGGTCGTACTTGCACACGTGGATAAGAGGATCGCTCACCTCTTCTCCTCCCCTACAATGTTGTTAGCTTGGAAAAAGAGTGGGAGGCATTCAACATAATGAGACCAATCATCCACGGTTGGATGGAAAGGATCAACTGCTCCAAACCGCGGCATGCTTCGAGAGGACTGCTTCAGCGATTAGGACAGAAATTCTACTTACAATTACCGTGCGCGGTACAGCCTGATTTCAGTTCACTTGATTTTCTTCCTCGCTTTTTCTTGCCCTTTCTTGCTTTATCCTCATCGCCAGTTTGTTGGATCCTGGTCACTACTTTAGTTGGACTAATGGATCTGGGTTGCACACACTTTTCGGGATGACTGAGTTGGTACCATAGACAGAATAGGTCAACAGACAGTTCTTATGTAGAACACATTCTATTTATTTACAAAGGAACTCAGCAGCAACACTTGTGCGCTTATAACTCAAACCCTGTCTTACATTAAAGACTCTAACTCTAGACTACTCACTACTGACTACAGACTACTGAGGTAGCCCGCACTACTCTGCTATTGGATACTAAGATCATGTGATCTTCCATTATAACATTCTTTTTAAAGGTATATTACACATCAGATTACCACAGGGCTGAATGGCCTCCTCCTGTTCCTATGGTCCTAACACCCATCTCTTGTGCATAACTCACTCCCCCTGCCCCAACCCAGGCATTCCAGATCTAAAGCTCTGGAATTCCCTCCCCAAACCTATTCTTCTCTCCAAATCTCCCTCCGCCTTTAAGATGCTCTTTAACACCTTCCTCTTTGACCAAGTGTTTGTCCACCTGTCCTAATATTCTTTGACTCATTGTCAAATTTTGTCTGATTACATACGGACATAAGAAATAGATGCAGGAGTAATTGATACAGCCCATCAAGCTTGCTCTGCCATTCAGTAAGATCATATCTGAACTACATCAACTCTCTCTTGAATATACGCAATGGCTGAGAATCCAAGGACCTCAGGTCTAGAAAATTCCAAAGGTTCGCAATCTGCTGAGTGAAGATGTTTCCTGTCATCTCAGTCCCAAATTGCCGACCCCTTATCCTGAAACTGTGATGTCTAGTTCCAAACTTGACAGCCAGGGGGTGAAAAAAAACCCTCAGCATTTAGCCTGTCAAACCCTCTAAGAATTTTATCCATTTGAATGAGATCAGCTCATATTCTTCTACATTCCAGAGAATATAGGCCCAGTTTACTCAATCTCCCCTCATAGGAGAGAAAAAGCATGGGACAAGCCAAAAGCGTTTTTACAGAATTAAGCAACATTCTAAACGCAGCTGGAGCCTTGTAAGGAGAATCTGTGTGTATAAAATGTCATGTCTGGTCAGGAATGAATTCTGGATGTGAGGCTTGGAGCATTGGGAAAGAGGGAGAAAAGAAAGTCAACAACTTCGAAAGGTGGCGTTTACGAAGGATCCTAAGGGTAAGCTTGGTGGAGAAGGGCACTGATGAAGAAGCACTGAATGGGCCCGGAAGAACAAGGGAACTCTTAAATAATATCAAAAAAAAAAGGCAAATGGAGTTCTTCGGTCATGTTTTCTGTGCAGAAGGGTCGGAGTTCCAAAACACCATCGGAAGGACTAGCGGAAGGAGGGCAAGAGCCTGGCAGCAAAGGAAGCCGCTAGAGAACATTAAAGACTGGCTTAACCGGAACTCCAACAGCAAGATCATCCCACTGTTGTGATGATCGGAAAGTCTGGAAGACCATTGTCGCCTACACCACTGGACATGATACTTAGAAGCCTTCAGCTCCTTGTAGGACACTCCTCTGTCGGGTGCCTTGGGATGTTTTACTATGGTAGAGACACTATGTAAATGCAAGTTCTTGAGGAGGGCATATCATGACATTTGAACTTTATAATCTTTATGAAAAACTCATTGTTAAATTTGTTTGTTTCCCAGTGGAAAAGTAGGACAAATTTCTAATCAGCCGGGCTTGGGAACTGAAACGAAGCATTTCAAACAAAGGTCACAATCATCCTATTCATGGAATGCTTTGAGGAGAACCAATCCCCCCCCCTCCCCCACCCCCCCCATTTGGATTGTCATGCTTTCAGTGTTCATTCTGTGGTTAAAAACAGAGCTATAGCTGTACTGTAAATCTAAACCCATCATTCTTGACAGCGAGCCAGCTCAATGCAGTGTGGGTGACCTCGAATTTGTGTAATGCAGATACATAGTTAGATGGTTTGATTGAATGGCAGCTTTATTAATCTTTGAGTCCCCCATTACAGGGAACTTTCAAAGAGCGCAGTCAGGAGTTGGCAGCCTTGTCCTAATACTGAGTCATGTGTAATCGATGGTCCCTCACTAAACCAGTCACGATGGACAGCTACATAAAAACACAAAGAATATTCTGACAGGGCTGTGTACTGGATAATATAATTGGAATGGCAATGTTTATTTATTTGATGTATCTTAACAATATCTTCCTTATCCAGCGAATGGTGAGAACGTGGAACTAGCTACCACAAGGCATACTGTTCCCATTGTTGGAAAGATCAAGAACCAGAGGGCACAGCTTTAGGCTAATTGGCTAAAGGAGCAATGGAGATATGAGGAAAAACTTTTTCACACAGTGAGTGGTTACGATCGGGAATGCACCGCCCAAGAGTGTGGTGGAGGCAGATTCAATCGAGGCTTTCAAGAGAGAATTAGACTGCTATCTGAAAAAGGAAGAATGTGCAGGGTTACGAAGAGAAAGCGAGAGTAACGACCTTGCTCATTCGGAGAGCTGGCATAGACACCACTGGCCAAATGGCCTCCTTCTGTGCTGTAACATTCCTGTGACTGTGATGGGCCAAATTGCTGACTCCTGTACCTATTTCTTTTTATGATGAATTCTTATGAGTCCTTCATACCCCTGCCTAAAACAAAATCTAACAATGTTTGCCTTCTATTGTCAGCACTTCTTTCATTTGGTCTTTCCTGTCTTTGACACCATACAGACCTTCCCTTTTGTTCCTTTCTCCCTTTTATTCCTTTCCCAACCCTGGCACTGGGCACAATAGGTGATATGCTTTGCATCTAACCAACGATGTGATTTCCCAAGATGCACAAGAAACGTTTTGTTCTGCTAGACCCTTATAAGAATGCTTTATTCACGCAGTGACTGTTTAGGATCAGGAATGCACTGCCTGGGAGCAGCATGGTGGAGGAGGTAGATTCAAGTGAGGAAGGGGTTTGAAAGACAGTCGGTTCAGGACAAATTAAACATAAAAAAGGCACAAATCGAAAATGACCAAATTAGCAACAGCAGGGAAGTCGGGTTGGATATTCTATTTGCATGGAGGAGACCAGTAGCGTGGGCTAAATTCACATGAATAAGCTTCAAGAAGGTTTCGATAAACAGAAGGGCTTGAGAGTTATGGTAATAGACAGGGTCACTGTTTCAAAGTAAGGGACGCCCATTTAAAATGGCGATGAGGCAAATTTTTTTTCTCTCAGAGGGTTGTGAATCTTTGGAACTCTCTTGCTGAACAGGTGGTGGAAGCAGAGTCTTTGGATATTTTTAAGGCAGAGGTGGAGAGATTCTTGGTAAGCCAGGGGGTGTTAGGTAGGCGAGATGCAGATTTCAGGTTACTATCAGATATGCCATGATCTTATTAAATGGCGGAGCAGGCTCGAGGGGTCGAATGGCCCACTTCTGCTCCTTGTTTGTATGTTCATATGTTCGTAGGCTTGCGCGCAACTATATTATTACGTTGTTGGGTTGGAGTAGTTTTAATGATATCCCAAAGACTGCTAGCCATAAACGCTCCAACATTTATTTTAACCTATTTACAGTTTATGGAGAACACACTTACAAGCTTCTGACCATGTTTACTTTCCTCTTCACTTTCACTTCAGACTGTCCCAGAGTCACACATCACACGAGGATATGTCATTCCCTTCCATGACATCACAGGCTATTACAGTTAACCCTTTGTAGGACTTTTTTTTATTCGTTCATGGTGATGTGGGCTTTGCTGGCTGGACCAGCATTTACTTCCCATCCCCAGTTGCCCTTGAGAAGGTGGTGGTGAGCTGCCTTCCTGAATCGCTGCAGCCCCTGTGGTGTAGGTACACCCAGTGTGCTGTTAGGGAGGGAGTTTCAGAATTAAGTCTAACATACTCCATTATACTACATCACCTATCCATCAGGAAAGGCAAGCTATGGCTCTCAGCCCTAAAGAATGGAGGGTAAACATCAGCAGCATAATACTTATGTAACTATGATGGAATATCACATGATTAAGTAACTGAGCTGTAGTGGGAAGCAGGAGTACAACCTTGTGTAGAGCACTGAGATGTACATCAATCTGTAAATAAACAAGAATGGTTTTTACAAATAACAGTCTATGACATCATTCTTAGCCTAACAGGCAAACCTTAAAGAAACCCCGAGTAGGCCCCAAACCCAAGGCAATACAATCCCTTTTACACTCTCTGATATGAATGACGTAGATTGGAATGCACAGACCAGACACAGGCCATTCGGCCCAGATGGTCCATCCTGGTGTTTATGTTCCGCACGAGCCTCCTCCTAACCTATTTCATCTAACCTGGTGGTGAGAAAGGTTACAGGGGACTATGGGAAAGGGGAGTGAGTGGGAGCAATTGGATAGCTCTATCAAAGAGCTGGTAAAGGCCAAATGACAATGCTGCACCATTCTATGATTCTGTGGTTCTAACCCACTTATCATATCTTCTATTCCTTTCTCTGTGATGTGTTTAACTCACTTGTCCTTAAAAGCATCCTTGCTATTCACCTTAATTCATAGAGTCATAGAAATGATGCCGCATAGAAGGAGGTCATTCAGCCCGTCATGGCTATGCCAACTCTCTGCAAGAGCAATTCACCTAGTCCCACTCCCCTGCCTTCTGCAAATTTTCCTCTTCAGATAATGATCCACTTCTCTTTGGAATGGCGCAGTTGAATCTGCCTCCACCACACTCTCAGGCAGCGTATTCCAGAGTACACTACTCACTGTGTGAAAAAGATTTTCCTCTTGTCACCATTGCTTCTTTTGCCCAATCACTATCAACATCCTGGGGGTTACCAGAAACTGAACGGATTAGACGTATAAATACTGTGGCTACAAGAGCAAGTCAGAGGCCGGGAATTCTGTGGTGAGTAACTCACCTCCTGACTCCCCAAAGCCTGTCCGCCATCCACAAGGCATAAGTCGGGAGTGTGATGGAATACTCCCCACTTGCCTGAATGAGTGCATCTCCTACAACACTGAAGAAGCTGGACACCGTCTAGGTCAAAGCAGCCCACTTGATTGGCACCACATCCACAAACATTCACACCCTCCACCAGCAGTGTGGCAGCAGTGTGTACCATCTTCAAGATGCACTGCAGAACTCAACAAGTCCCCTTAGACAGCACCTTCCAAACCCATGACCTCTACCACCTAGAAAGACAAGGGCAGCAAATACATGGAAACACCACCACCTGGAAGTTCCCCTCCAAGCCACTCACCCTCCTGGCTTGGAAATATATCGCCGTTCCTTCACTGTTGCTGGGTCAAAATCCCGGAACTCCCTCCCTAACAGCACTGTGGGTGTACCTACAACACATGGACTGCAGCGGTTCAAGAAGGCTACCTCCTGAAGGGCAATTAGGGATGGGCAATAAATGCTGGCCCAGCCTCAAACACCCAGATCCCATGAGTGAAGAAAAAAAAACACCTTAAACCTGGTTCTTGATCCTTCCACCAATGCGAACAGTTTCTCCCTATCTACTCTGTCCAGATCCGTCTTGATTTTGAACACCTCTGTCAAATCTCCTCTCAACCTTCTCTTCTCCAAGGAAAACAGTCCCAGCTTCTCCAACCTATCCAGGTAACTGAGGTCCCTCATCCATGGAGCCATTCTCGTCAGTCTTTTCTGCATTCTCTCCAATGCCTCCACATCCTTCCTAAAGTGTTGTGCAATACTTCAGTTGAGGTCGAACCAGTGTTTTATACAAGTTTAACATAATT
Organism: Cetorhinus maximus; assembly: GCF_964194155.1. NCBI lineage: Eukaryota > Metazoa > Chordata > Chondrichthyes > Lamniformes > Cetorhinidae > Cetorhinus > Cetorhinus maximus. Next base: position 6,075,171 of record NC_135885.1, read on the forward strand.
TCCTTGCTTCGTACTTTATGCCCCTATTTATAACTCTATCCCTGTCTCAGTTCATCTGCTGCTGAAACCTTTGCTGCCACTAGACTTGACAATTCCAAAGCTTTCCTGATCGTCTTCCCACCTTCTACCTTCCATAACCTTGAGCTCATCCAATCTCTGTTGCCTGAAACCTAACTCACACCAAGACTGCATCGCCCATCACCCACTGACCTAGATGGCTCCCAGTCCAGTGAGGCCTCAATTTTAAAATTCTCATCCTCGGGCGGAATCATCCCGGATTTGTACAAAGTGCGGTAGCAGGCGTGAAGAAAGTCATTTTACCCGTCGGCCGCAATGGCAGGTTCCATTCTCCCCCACTCCTCTATTCCCCATTCCCCGCACGCTGACACGTAAGATGACACGTGGTGACGTCGGGCGAGGGTCCTGACCTCGCCACGCGCCATGGCGATATTTAGGGGGGCCTCTTTAAACTCCCTGTGCACGGCGCCACCTCCTGTGCCGCGCGATGTCGCAGCCTAAGCTCCTGATTGGGCGCCGAGCTCCCCCTCCTCCCACTGCTAATTGGCGACCTTTCCACCGGACAGCCTCCAATTGGCGGTGGGGGCGGGAGCGAGCGGAACCTCTCGCTTTCCGGTCCATCTCCCTCACCGTGACAAAAGCCGTAGATTCCAGCCCCTAGCCACTGCGGTAACGTAGGGAATCCGAGCAGTTACTTTGTTCCCAACTGGCAATGAGGTAAAGACCAGTTAATCGGTTTCATTGATTATATATTGCTCAGGACAACTGCTCTTCATTGCAATGGCACAGTGGAATTTTTGGCATTCATCTGAGATCACAGATGGAGCCCCAGTTTCAAGTCTCACTCCAAAAGGCAGCACCAGAAACGTCAGCCTAGATTACGCACTTAAGTGGAGGGGGACTCAGACTCACAAACTTCTGACGCACAGGTAAAAGTGCTACCCAATGAGCCACAGCCAATGTGCATCTGCCTATAAAGTCATAAGCAGACTGCTGGGAATTTCAATACCCTCTGTACTCACCAGAGTTTAAGAGAATGAGAGGGGATCTCACTGAAACGTATAAAATTCTGACAGGGCTGGACAGACTGGGTGCAGGGATGATGTTTCTTCTGGCTGGTTTGTGGGGGGGGGGGTCTAGAACAAGGGGTCACAGTCTCAGGATACAGGGTAGAGCATTTAGGACTGAGATGAGGAGAAACTTCTTCACTCAGAGGGTGGTGAACCTGTGGAATTCTCTACCACAGGAGGCTGTGGGGGGGGCCAAGTGACTGAATACATTTAAGAAGGAAATAGGTGATTTCTGGACCCTAAAGTTGTCAAGGGGTATGGGGAGAGAAGGCGGGAGTACGGCGTTGAGATAGAGGATCAGCCACGATCATATTGAATGGCGGAGCAGGCTCGAAGGGCCGAATGGCCTACTCCTGCTCCTATTTCCTATGTTTCTATGATCAAAATACTGAGCCGCAAATCAGGTCTGATCCACCACAGACCTGGCTGTAGGTTTCCAAACATTGAAAATTCTTTTTTGATGGGCTGTGATGGGAATATCTGCATTTGTTGGGCTCTCTCCAATTCTTTTTCTGGCTGCCTGTACTGTGTAACTGAATGTACTTTTAGCACCGACACACGCCAGGCTATATTTCCCCATTTTAAGTGGCTGCCCACTTATGGCCTGAATCTGTTTTGTTCAGTTTATACATCACTAGTTGCTTTATTTTGTTTGCAGATCCTTGATCTTTGCCAGTGTGCAGAGAGATCACTCATCGCTTCTCCCTCCAACCCCCCCACAACCGTCACAACAGATTCAGATGTAAGCATAATCGGGAGAAACTGGATAAACAAGGGCTGAGAGATGCAAGGTCATTTCAAGTATATTTCTGGCCAGTGGGAAAGTGGATGTTAACATTGTCCTTTTACTTTTAACCCCCTTGTCCCCGATCAGTTTTCTTCCTTCCGCTCCCGACATTGCTGCCACGAATCACCTGCAACTCAGGGTAGCGCTCTCCCAGCTGTTGAGTTAGGGGGAGGTGGTGGCGTTGTGCTTATGTCACTGAATTAGTAATCCAGAGGCCCAGGCTTAATGCTCTGGAGACATGGGCTCAGATCCCACCACGTCAACAGGTGGAATTTAATTTGTTCATGGGATGTGGGCGTCGCTGGCTAGGACAGCATTCATTGTCTTTGAGCAGGTGGTGCTGAGCTGCCTTCTTGAACCGCTGCAGTCCATGTGGTGTAGGTCCACCCACCGTGCTGTTAGGGAGGGAGTTCCAGGGTTCTGACCCAGCGACAGTGAAGGAACGGGCGATATTTCCAAATGAGGATGGTGAGTGACTTGGAGGGGAACTTCCAGACCGTGGTGTTCCCTTGTGTCTGCTGCCCTTGTCCTTCTAGATGGTAGTGGTCCTGGGTTTGGAAGGTTCTGTCTAAGGAGCCTTGGTGAATTCCTGCAGTGCATCTTGTAGATGGTACACACACTGCTGCTACTGAGCGTCGGTGGTGGAGAGAGTGAATGTTGTGGATGGGGTGCCAAACAAGTGGGCTGCTTTGTCCTGGATGGTGTCAAGCTTCTTGAGTGTTGTTGGAGCTGCACTCACCCAGGCAAGTGGGGAGTATTCCATCACACTCCTGACTTGTACCTTGTAGATGGTGGACAGACTTTGGGGAGTCAGGAGGTGAGTTACTTGTTGCAGGATTCCTAGCCTCTGCCCTGCTCTTGTAGCCACAGTATTTATATGGCTAGTCCAGTTCAGTTTCTGGTCAATGGTAACCTGCAGGATGTTGAAATTCAACTAATAAGTTTGGAATGTGACCATGAAAACTGTCATCGATTGTTGTAAAAACCCATCGGGTTCACTAATGTCCTTTAGGGAAGGGAAAGAAATCTGCCGCCCTTACCTGGTCTGGCCTACATGTGACCCTAGATATGCAGCAATGGGGGTGCAGGTGTGAACGGACATGGGAGGGTGTGTGCAGGTGTGAACGGACATGGGGGGGTGTGTGCAGGTGTGAACGGACATGGGAGGGTGTGTGCAGGTGTGAACGGACATGGGGGTGTGTGTGCAGGTGTGAACGGACATGGGGGCGGTGTGTGCAGGTGTGAACGGACATGGGGGTGTGTGTGCAGGTGTGAACGGACATGGGGGGGCGGTGTGCAGGTGTGCACGGACATGGGGGGGCGGTGTGCAGGTGTGAACGGACATGGGGGAGTGTGCAGGTGTGCACGGACATGGGGGGGTGTGTGCAGGTGTGAACGGACATGGGGGTGTGTGTGCAGGTGTGAACGGACATGGGGGTGTGTGTGCAGGTGTGAACGGACATGGGGGTGTGTGTGCAGGTGTGAACGGACATGGGGGGCGGTGTGCAGGTGTGAACGGACATGGGGGAGTGTGCAGGTGTGCACGGACATGGGGGGGTGCAGGTGTGCACGGACATGGGGGGGTGCAGGTGTGAACGGACATGGGGGGGTGTGCAGGTGTGAACGGACATGGGGGAGGGTGTGCAGGTGTGAACGGACATGGGGGAGTGTGCAGGTGTGCACGGACATGGGGGGGTGTGTGCAGGTGTGAACGGACATGGAGGGGGGTGTGCAGGTGTGAACGGACATGGGGGTGGTGTGCAGGTGTGAACGGACATGGGGGGGTGGTGTGCAGGTGTGAACGGACATGGAGGGGGGTGTGCAGGTGTGAACGGACATGGGGGTGGTGTGCAGGTGTGAACGGACATGGGGGGGTGGTGTGCAGGTGTGAACGGACATGGGGGGGTGGTGTGCAGGTGTGAACGGACATGGGGGTGGTGTGCAGGTGTGAACGGACATGGGGGGGGTGTGCAGGTGTGAACGGACATGGGGGGGGTGTGCAGGTGTGAACGGACATGGGGGGGGGTGTGCAGGTGTGAACGGACATGGGGGGGTGTGCAGGTGTACACGGACATGGGGGGGTGTGTGCAGGTGTGAACGGACATGGGGGGGTGTGTGCAGGTGTGCACGGACATGGGGGCGCGGTGTGCAGATGTGCACGGACATGGGGGGGTGTGTGCAGGTGTGAACGGACATGGGGGGGGGGTGCAGGTGTGAACGGACATGGGGGGGGTGTGCAGGTGTGAACGGACATGGGGGGGGTGTGCAGGTGTGCACGGACATGGGGGGGGGGTGCAGGTGTGAACGGACATGGAGGGGGTGCAGGTGTGAATGGACATGGGGGTGTGCAGGTGTGAATGGACATGGGGGGGTGCAGGTGTGAATGGACATGGGGGGTGCAGGTGTGAATAGACATGGGGGGTGCAGGTGTGACCGGACATGGGGGGTGCAGGTGTGAATGGACATGGGGGGTGCAGGTGTGAACGGACATGGGGGGTGCAGGTGTGAATGGACATGGGGGGTGCAGGTGTGAACGGACATGGGGGGTGCAGGTGTGAATGGGCATGGGGGGTGCAGGTGTGAACGGACATGGGGGGGTGCAGGTGTGAACGGACATGGGGGGGTGTGTGCAGGTGTGAACGGACATGGGGGGATGCAGGTGTGAACGGACATGGAGGGGTGTGTGCAGGTGTGAACGGACATGGGGGGGTGGTGTGCAGGCGTGAACGGACATGGGGGGTGTGTGCAGTTGTGAACGGACATGGTGGGGGGGTGTGTGCAGGTGTGAACGGACATGGGGGGGTGTGTGCAGGTGTGAACGGACATGGGGGGGTGCAGGTGTGAACGGACATGAGGGGGTGTGTGCAGGTGTGAACGGACATGGGGGCGTGTGTGCAGGTGTGAATGGACATGGTGGGGTGCAGGTGTGAATGGACATGGTGGGGTGCAGGTGTGAACGGACATGAGGGGGTGTGTGCAGGTGTGAACGGACATGGGGGCGTGTGTGCAGGTGTGAATGGACATGGTGGGGTGCAGGTGTGAATGGACATGGTGGGGTGCAGGTGTGAATGGACATGGGGGGGTGCAGGTGTGAACGGACATGGGGGGGTGCAGGTGTGAATGGACATGGGGGGGTGCAGGTGTGAACGGACATGGGGGTGGTGCAGGTGTGAATGGACATGGGGGGGTGCAGGTGTGAATGGACATGGGGGGGGTGCAGGTGTGAATGGACATGGGGGGGTGCAGGTGTGAATGGACATGGGGGGATGCAGGTGTGAATGGACATGGGGGGGGTGCAGGTGTGAATGGACATGGGGGGGGTGCAGGTGTGAATGGACATGGGGGGGGTGCAGGTGTGAATGGACATGGGGGGGGTGCAGGTGTGAATGGACATGGGGGGGTGCAGGTGTGAATGGACATGGGGGGGTGTGTGCAGGTGTGAACGGACATGGGGGCGTGTGTGCAGGTGTGAATGGACATGGTGGGGTGCAGGTGTGAATGGACATGGTGGGGTGCAGGTGTGAATGGACATGGGGGGGTGCAGGTGTGAACGGACATGGGGGGGTGCAGGTGTGAATGGACATGGGGGGGTGCAGGTGTGAACGGACATGGGGGGGGTGCAGGTGTGAATGGACATGGGGGGGTGCAGGTGTGAATGGACATGGGGGGGTGCAGGTGTGAACGGACATGGGGGGTGCAGGTGTGAATGGACATGGGGGGGGTGCAGGTGTGAATGGACATGGGGGGGGTGCAGGTGTGAATGGACATGGGGGGGTGCAGGTGTGAATGGACATGGGGGGGGTGCAGGTGTGAATGGACATGGGGGGGGTGCAGGTGTGAATGGACATGGGGGGGTGCAGGTGTGAATGGACATGGGGGGGTGCAGGTGTGAATGGACATGGGGGGGTGCAGGTGTGAATGGACATGGGGGGGTGTGTGCAGGTGTGAATGGACATGGGGGGGGTGCAGGTGTGAATGGACATGGGGGGGTGCAGGTGTGAATGGACATGGGGAGTGCAGGTGTGAATGGACATGGGGGGGAAGAGGGGAAAGGGTTTGAGAGGCAGGAGTCCATGGTGTCAACGGATCAATCCTGGGGGGATACTGAGGGAATTGTTGAAAGGATGGGCTGGTGAGGGTTAAAGGAGGCATTGGAAGCCAGTAGGTGGGAGAGTGAAGGTCCTGTGATAATGAGGAAAGGGGCACTGAGGGCTGTTGGAGGGGATATGGAAGTAAATGTGGGTTCTGGAGGGTAGGCAGGATGGGGGGCATGTTTATTGTAACGGGATGGGCTCCTCGAGAAAGTAGGGGACGTGGACGTTGACCTGCATGGGGTGAAAGGTGATGGGGGCCGGGCAAAGGGTAATTGTGGGTAGGTCAAATGTTACATCTCGGTGTGGGGGGGGGGTCAATATTATGAAAGGGGAGAGTGTGGGTCACGGTGGGAGGGGTAAAGGTATTGGATTGGATATCGAATGCTACACACACCATTGGCTGCTCGCAACCATCCAGAGCCTCCTGGTGGAGACCTGGAGACGCTGCATGAGAGTTGGGTCATCGGGGGATGGGCAGAGTGACAGGTCATTGCAACCAGGCAACTGAAGGGGGACCGCTGCATGTAGTATTTACAACGCTAGGGCACTGGGACCAGGTAAACATGTGAAGGGCAAAGGCTCAGTGTGTGTGGGGGGAGGGAGGGGGAGGCTTCCTGCTCATGACTCAGTAAGGCCACTGCTCTGAGCAGCACATCGAGGAAAGTGTTGCTGAATCTGGGGGCCCGAGCTCCCTGTGATCGATTGGCCATCACCTCCTCCTTCGCTGGTGGCTAAGTCGATGTGCGGGCGCCTTTTAAATATGGTGCCCGGGTATGATGGCTGGGTATGTGCCATCCAGCCCACCCTGTCACACCAAACATCAGGAAATCCCTGACTGTATAATGAACGAGACCAGCACCGCGCTATTTGGCGCGAATTCCTACTGGTCTCTATGGCAGGAAACACAGCCCCTTCCCACCCTCCCCCCCCCCCCACCTCAAACCCCCACCCCCCCACCCCCCCACCACGCCCCACACCACCACCCCCACCCCCCCCGCCCCCCCTCAAACCCCCACCCCCCACCGATACAGAATTAGGCCCGGAATGGAAAATTCCACCTTTGACACAGAGAACAATCCCAGCTGATCCAGGAAGGGAGGGCAACAACAACAACAACTTAGATTTATATAGCGCCTTTAAAATAATAGAACGTCCAAGGGTACTTCACGGGAACCTTAGGGAAAACAAAAAAAATGACACAGAGCTACATAAGGGAGACAATTGGATCATTGTTCCAGTGAAGCCCAACGCAAACTGGAGGAACAGCACCTCATCTTCCGACTAGGCACTTTACAGCCCTCCGGGCTGAATATTGAGTTCAACAACTTTAGATCTTAAACTCCCTCCCCCCATCCCCACCCCGTTTCTCCCCCCTCCCCTTTTTTTTCAATAATTTGTATAGATTCTTCTTTTCCCACCTATTTCCATTATTTTTAAATCTAAAACTAAAACTTTGTTAGTCTTTCCACCCCACCCCCACTAGAGCTGTACCTTGAGTGTCCTGCCTTCCATTCTTAATTAGCACATTCTCTTAGATAATATCACCACCTTCAACACCTCTTTGATCCTTTTGTCTGTGACATCTTTTGATTATCTGCTCCTATCACTGCTTGTTTATCCCCACAACCACCCCACCCTCAACTTCTCTCTCCCCCCGCCCCCCCACCTTAAACCAGCTTATATTTCACCTCTCTCCTAACTATGCTTCAGTTCTGCCGAAGGGTCGTGAAGACTCGAAACGTTAACTGATTTCTTCTCCGCCGATGCTGCCAGACCTGCTGAGTTTTTCCAGGTAATTCTGTTTTTGTTTTGGATTTCCAGCATCCGCAGTAGCTTTTAGCTTTTTGTTTTTACAATTGGATCAGACAGCTAAAGCTTGGTCAAAGAGGCAGATTTTTTAAGGATAGCTTTTAAAGGAGGAGAATGATAGCGAGGTGGAGAAGTTTAGGGAGGGAATTCCAGAGCTTAGGGCCCAGGTCATTGAATGTGCGGCTGCCAATGATGGAACAATTAAATTCAAGGATTCTCCAGAGGCCAGAATCCGAGGAGTGCAGTGATCTCGGTGGGGGGGTGGGGGGTGGGGGGTGGGATTGTGGGGCTGGAGGAGATTACAAGAGATAGGGAGGGTGGTGGTGGGGGGTGGGGGGTGAGGTGATGAAGGGATTTGAAAACATGGATGAGAATTTTAAAATCAAGATGTGGCTTAACCGGGAACCCGTGTAGGCCAGCGAGCGAGCGCAGGAGCGATGGGCAAAATGGACTATTGTCCGAAAAGGAAGAATGTGCAGAGTTACGGGGAGAAGGTGGGGGAGCTGCACTGGGTGAATGTCTCGTTCGGAGAGCGGGCGCAGACAGGGTGGGCTGAATGGCCTCCTTCTGCGCTGTGACAATTCTGTGATTAATTATGGGACTTGGTGCCAGTTAAGGCAAAAATGCGGCAGAGTTATCAATAACCTCAAGTTTACAGAGGATAGAGTGTGTGGGGGACCAGCCAGGAGTGCGTTGGGATAGTCGAGTGTCGAGGCAATGAGGTTACGAACGAAGGCATGACCTTCCAGAAAAATCTCTCCCCGACCATCTCCGCCCGCATAACCAGGGAGGAAAATCCCTGATGCCATTAACAACCGAAAAGCCACTGACCGAGAATCTAGTTGTACCGAGTAAATGTTACCACCAGAGGGCAGGCTACAGCCGCCTATGGCTGACGGCTCCCTGAACTTTCAAAGTTGCCCTTAACTAACGTCTGATCTTTTCAGCTCCTTTTAGTTGTTTTCTATTGTACTTATACAATTATACAAGTACGTTTCTACAATCCTATTTATAATGTTAATCGGGGTCAGATTAAAGGTTCCTCAACTTGCCCTCCCTGTGGGTTCTGGCTGGGGTGGATTTGGGACCTGCTCCCTGGCGGAGTTGGTGCTGTGGGTTGGATCTGCGCCCTCCAGGGGGCAGGAGAAGATGTACTACAGCGGTACAAGCTCCTAAGTCCCACTATTACAGTCTGAGAGTTTGAATTCAGTTTTTAAACCTCTGCGAGTCAAAGCTGATGCCGCTAGGCTGGTAATCCAGAGACCCGTCTATTGCTCCGGAGACATGGGTTCAAATCCCACCATGGCAGCTGGTGGAACTTAAATCCTGTTATTAATTCTGGAAGTGAAAGCGAGCCTCAGTTACGGTGACCGTGAAACTACCATCAATTGCCGTAAAAACCCATCTGGTTCACTCAAAGCAAAAACAGAAACGGCAATACCTGGAAAAACTCAGCAGGTCTGGCAGCATCGGCGGAGAGGAACACAGTCGACTGTGCTCTTCTCCGCCGATGCTGCCAGACCTGCTGAGTTTTTCCAGGTATTTCCGTTTCTGTTTTTGTTTTGGATTTCCAGCATCCGCAGCTTTCTGCTTTTATCCCTGGTTCACTCCTATCCCTTTAGGGAAGGAAATCTGCCGCCCTTACCTGGTCTGGCCTACATGTGACTCCAGACCCACAGCAATGGCCTAGCAAGCTACTCAGTTCAAGGGCAATTAGGGATGGGCAACAAATGCTGGCCTCACCCACATCCCATGAAAGAATAAAGAAAAATGTGGGGATTGGTGTTCCACAAGGGATTCTTGATGCTGGGACCACAGTTGTCCATCGTTTACAAAAACAATTTGAATCTACAGAAACATCAAATCAACTTAACAACTCCTGGATACCAGTTTCCCTGTAGATCCTTTTCCAATCTCAGTCTTGCCGATCAGAACTATCAGATTACTTTCAGTCCCCTGATCTCACCACACCCAGCCCTGCAAACTTTTCCTTTTTTTTCTCCGAATATTTCTCCAATTTCCTTTTTGAAAATTATTTTGAAAATCTGCTTTCAACGCCCTTTGAGGCAGCCCATTCTAAATCGCACTAAAACTGCTGCATAAAATCTTTCCTCCTCATCTCTCCCTCTGGTTCTTTAGCCAATTATTTTAAAACTGTGTCCTTTGGTTACCAACATCCCCTTTCCCCATTGGTGCCGATGGAAACAGTTTTTCTTCCAGTTCTCCACTGAAAGAAAGCCTTCTTAATTTCGAACACCTCGATTAAATAATCGCTGAAAAGAGAGACATGTTCCCAGAGCTTTTCATCTTGCACTCACCAGGACACAAATGCAAGAATGCCAAATTTCAAACAATCACAACAATTTATACTACAGGAGAAAAGGGTGCTGACTGGTTGGCAAATTGACCCCTGATTGGATGAGGCGTTGCCATGGAGGTAGAAATGGGGAACTATAGGCTCCCCAAGCTCCCATGTTATTCAAAAAAACGGACATGGCTTGAACATATTCCTTTTGTTTGCACAGCACGGTTCCCTGTATATGAAAGTATGTCACTTCTAACCAGCATCAATAAGCCACTGTATGAACGTGACTGATTATCTAACGGATCACAACACCGTTAACTCTCCCCTTGGTCTTTCTTTGTTCTCAGGAGAGTAATCCCAGCTTCTCCAGTCTCAGGTCTGGTACCATTCTAGTAAATCATCTCCGCACCCTCTCCAAAGCCTTCACATCTTTCCTAAAATGCGGTATCCAGAATTAGACACAATACTCCAACTGAGGCCCAACCAGTGATGTATCAAGTTTTAACGTAGCTTTCCAGTGGGAGAAAACTACTTGAATAAATAGAAGGCGTCTCACAGCCACAAGAAACAGGACAAAAGAGAAACAATTGTGAGTCCGCACGGCTGAGAGTCAATGTTCTCTCCTTTCCCCTGGAGATGTGAGCGAGAGGTCAATTGATACTCACGTGAATGGGAAAGTAGTCCCGAAAGTGGCCCCACAATCTCAAGTTCTGGACGAAGTGAGAGCGGCGGCCTCCTTGGTACGGCGTCTTGCGGTCCCAGAACCACCATGTTGCGTACAGCACGGGTACGAACCAGAAGCAAGAGAAGAGGAGGATGATGAAGAGCGCAATGCAGCACAGAGCTGGAGAATCAAGAAAGGAACCCGACAGTCACACTTCTGCCCAAGGAGCCACGAAATTAATCCCACTTAATTGAAATTACCGATGGTGCAGGCCCAGCACTTGAAATGATGGTGACAGTACTGGGAGTAAACCTTCAGAAACATGAAGGTCCTGGGGCTCAGTAGGTAGAGCCCCTGCTTCTAAGCCTGAAGATCTGGGTTGAGGCTGTCTTCAAGGACTTGGAAGGAACGTTCATGACACGTTTTGCAGAGGTTGATAATGAGCCTTCCTATCCCTGCCTGTTAGCATAAGTAGCTGAGAGCTGAAAGGCATTGCAACAAGCAATGAGGAAGACAGTATGTTGGCCTCTATTGGATCTGAGTACAGGAGTGAAGATGCCTTGCTGCAGTTGTATAGAGCCTTGGTGAGCCTGTACCTGGAGTATTGTGTACATTTTTGGTCTCCTTACCTAAGGACGGGCATTGAGTGCAATAAGGCTCACTAGGCTGATCCCTGGGATGGCGGGATTGTCATGTGTGGAGAGATTGAGGAAACTGGGCCTGTATTCTCTAGAGTTTAGAAGAATAAGAGGTGATCTCATTGAAGCAGGCAAAATTCTTACAGGGCTCAACAGGGTAGATGCAGGCTGTTGCCCCTGGCTGGGGGAGTGGAGGGGGCCGGGGGGGTGGGGGGGGGGGGGGGTGGTGGGGTGGGGTCTAGAACCAGCGGACACAGTCTCAGAATTAAGAGGTAGGCCATTTAGGACCGAGGTCAGGAGGAACTTCTTCACTCAGTGGGTGGTGAATCTTTGGAATTCTCTACCCCACCCGAGGTCTGTGGAGGGTCAGTCATTGAGCATGTTCAAGACAGAGATGGATAGATTTCTAGACATTAAAAACATCAAGGGGTTATGGGGATAGTGCAGAAAAGTGGTGCTGAGCTAAAAGATCGGCCATGATCTAGTTGAATGGCAGAGCAGGCTCGAGGGGCCAAGTGAGCTACTCCTGTTCCTGTTGACTACGTTCCAACACTTCAACACTATTTCTCAAAGGAGGAAATAAATGTGTGTGAAGATATCAAACAAGCAAACCATCAGAAACTTGTTCCGTAATGCCGCCTGTAGGAAGGTGTGTAAGAATGTGTGTATTCATGTACATGCCTGGGAACATGCGTGTGTCACTATGCCATTTACAACATAAAGATCAACAAGTCACATTCATTCGGTACCTTAATTTGACCCCACAATTGGTTCAAGCCTCAAAACCCCAAAGAATTATTCTTTAAGTGCACTCCCTGCTGTTATTTTACTGATCCAAGTTACACACAGCAAGATTCCACAAGTGGCAGGTGGGCTAAATGGCCAGCTAATCTGCTTTTTTCTAATATAATATAAAATGAGAACAGAAAATGCTGGAAAATCTCAGCAGGTCTGGCAGCGTCTGTAACAGAGTTAACGTTTTGCGTCCCTATGACTCTTCTTCGGAGCTGTGCATCCGAAGTATTTTGACTTTATCTTACTGTTTTTTCAAATGTTGGTTTAGGGAGAAATTGGTCAGGAGTCCAGGAAGAGAGAAGGCGGGAGAATGGGGTTGAAAAACTTATCAGCCGTGATTGAATGGCGGAGCAGACTCGATGGGCCGAATGGCCTAATTTCTGCTCCTATGTCTTATGGTCTTATTCTTTTTCCAATAGTACTGTCGAATCTTTAACATCCACCTTAATGGGCAGAAGGGACCTTGGTTTTGCGTTGCATCCAAAAGGTGGCATCTTCAACAATGCAGCACTCCCCCAATATAGCACTAAAGTGTCAACCTGGATGATGTGTTCAAGGCCTGGAGTGGGACTTGAAGCCCCAGCCAACTAACAGGGGCAAGAGATGTATCAACAAGTCAGTAATTCAGTACAGTGCTGAATGGTTACAGGTTTTAGCATGAAGTTCAATGAGACCCACCTTGCAAAGTGACCACCAAAAGTATCAGAGCCCTGTGTTGGGAGAAAATCTGTGCGCGTTTAAATTAATAATATCCTTCATCACTTGGATCTGGGTTTAAATTTAGCCACTTCCTGAGGCTGAACGAGACAAGTTTACAACCTTGGAATCATATTTGACCCTGAGCTGAGCTGCTGACCTGACCACATATTCTCTCCATCGCTAAGACCGTCGTCTATCTCTGAAACAGCGCCCTGCTCAGGTCTGCCTCAGCTCGCCTGTGGCTGAAACCCTCATCCATGCCTTTGTTTGCTCTGAACTTGACCTTTCCAATAGTCTCCTGGCTGCCCCCCCAAGTCTTCCACCCTCCATAAACTTCAACTCATCCAAAACTCTGCCACCTGTACACTGACCTCACTCTAAGTGCTGCCCACCCATCACCCCTGGGCTACTCACTTGGCCTAAATTGGCTCCCAGTCTAGCACCACCTCAGTTTTAAAAATTCTTATCCTTGTTTTCAAATCTGGCCTTGTCCATCCCTATGTCTGTAATCTCCTCCAGCCCCACAGCCCTTTGAGATTTTCTGCGCTCTGGTCTCTTGAGGGTCCCGATTTCCATCGCCCCCCCACAGTTGGCTGTCCAGGCCCTAAGCTCTGGAATTAAACCTCTATCTTTCCTCCTTTACTGTGCTTCTTAAAGCCTACCTCCTTGACCAAGCATCAGGTCACCTGCCCCCAAGCCCCCTCTGCGACTCTGTGTGAAAATTAGTTTTGTAATCACGCATGTGAATTGTCTTGGGATGCTTTTCTGGGTGCTTCGTAAATGCAAGTCGTTGTTGTTGGATTGATGGAAAAAAACTGCATCAAAGGCGTCGGAGCAAAGATGGATAAATGGACTTAAGGTGCAGACTCCTAACTCCCCTTTATGAAGCCAAGTCGGTGTGCATGCACCCCACAACAGACTCACATGCCCCGAATATATCTGGGCTTTCACATGCTGCTGTTTGTGGGAAGTTGCTGTGTATAAATTGGCTGCCATGTCTTTTTGCACTGCAACTGTGACTGTACTTCAATAAGGCACTTACTTAATTGGCTGCTTGGGAGTATCCCGAGGCTGCGAAAGGCGTTATATAAATGCACGCCCGTCTCTTCCTTGGCTCAATTTATTGACAATTAGCAATCAGGCAACACGAACGCAAAACATTTCAAATTGAGGCCGTACTTCAAAACAGTCGTGGTAAAGCCCGAAACTGGCTCTTTAACCCGGATTTCGTGAAGTGGTCGGTTGTGTGGAAGTGACTAAAGTGCATTGTTTTTGAGGTGTGGCAGTTTAACAAGCCTGGGTTGGGTTTGCCATGTATGCAAACCTTACAGAATGCCACACTTAAGGCAGTAGACATACTGCCAGTTCGGTGTGGATCTGGAGCGGGTTTCGTTATTTTGGAGTTTTCACCTCCGGACGAGGTGCGGGAGATCACCGCAAGAGTTTGAACTGGCAGGGGAGAGGCTACAGGCACCGAGCGTGCGGTTAACCACAGGCTTAAGGGGAGAGACATTAAGAGGTACAGAAGCTAAGAGTCACTTACCAAGAGCAAGGAAGGAGAAGACCCACTGTATGACAGCCGCTGTCTGTACGCGACGGCGCAATGGTATTCTTAATGGGGCAAAATTGATGCGCATCCTGAAACCCCCAAGGAGTTTAATCCCAACGCACGGGATCCAAGAAGGAAATCAGTGAGACTGAGTCAGACCTGAGTACAAAGTCTTCTCGCAAAGAGTGCACTTTAAACAAGGCTTGTTACATGTTGCAAAAGAGCCACAATAGATCGAGTTTTTATATTGTTATGTGGAGGGGGAGGGGCAGAGCCAAAGGTTAACAGAGTTTGTCTAGCCCGCAGAGGTCAAATGTCACTTGACAGCCCATGGAAATGTTTATGGTCGTTCTGATCGTTGCACTTTAAAGAAAAATTCACTCTTGGGATGTGGATGTCACTGGCTAGGCCAGCATTTATTACCCATCACTAATTGCCCTTTGAGAAGGTGGTGGTGAGCTGCCTTCTTGAGCCGCTGCAGTCCCTGTGGTGTAGGTACACCCACAGTGCTGTTAGGGAGGGAGTTCCAGGATTTTGACCCAGCGACAGAGAAGGAACAGCCAATATATTTCTAAAGGGGATGCAAAGGTGTAGTGATATTTTCGCTGGACTAGTAACCCAGAGACCCAGGGTAATTCTCCAGGGGCCTGGGTTCGAATCCCACCACGGCAGATGGTGGAATTTTAATTCAATAAAAATCTGGAATTAAAAGTCTAATGATGACCATGAAACCGTTGTCGATTGTTGTAATGTCCTTTAGGGTAGGAAATCTGTCGCCCTTACCTGCTCTGTCCTACATGTGACTCCAGACCCACAGCAATGCAGTCGATGCTTAAACACCTTCTGAAATGGCCTATCAAACCACTACAAAGTCTCAAAAAAGGAATGAAACCGGACGGACCACCCGGCATTGACCCAGGCACCAGAAACGACAACGGCAAACTCAGCCCTGTCGACCCTGCAAAATCCTCCTTACTAACATCTGGGGGCTAGTGACAAAATTGGGAGAGCTGTCTCACAGACTAGTCAAGCAACAGTCTGACATAGTCATCCTCACGTAATCATATCTTACAGATAATGTCCCAGACTCCTCCATCGCCATCCCTGGGTATGTCCTGTCCCACCAGCAGGACAGACCCAACAGAAGTGGCGGCACAGTGGTATACAATCGGGAGGGAGTTGCCCTGGGAGTCCTGAACATTGACTCTGGACCTCATGAAGTTTCATGGCATCAGGTCAAACATGGGCAAGGAAACCTCCTGCTGATTACCATGTTACACCCTCCCTCAACTGATGAATCAGTCTCCTCCATGTTGAACATCACTTGGAGGAAGCACTGAGGGTGGCAAGGGTGCAGAAGGTACTCTGGATGGAGGACTTCAATGTCCATCACCAAGAGTGGCTCGGTAGCACCACTACTGACTGAGCTGGCCGAGTCCTAAAGAGCATAGCTGCTAGACTGGGTCTGTGGCAGGTGCTGAGGGAACCAACAAGAGCGAAAACACACTTGACCTCATCCTCACCAACCTGCCTGCCGCATATGCATCTGTCTATGACAGTATCGGTGGGAGTGACCACTGCACAGTCCTTGTGGAGATGAAGTCCCGCCTTCACATTGAGGATACCCTCCATCATGTTGTGTGGCACTACCACCGTGCTAAATGGGATAGATTTCGAACAGATCTAACAACCCAATACTGGGCGTCCATGAGGCAGTGTGTGTCATGAGCAGCAGCAGAATTGTACTCGAGCACAATCTGTAACCTCATGGCCTGGCATATCCCCCACTTTATCATTACCGTCAAGCCAGGGGATCAATCTAGGTTCAATGAAAAGTGCAGGAGGGCATGCCAGGAGCAGCACCAGGCATACCTAAAAATAGGGTGTCAACCTGGTGAAGCTATAACACAGGACTACTTGCGTACCAAACAGCATAAGCAGCAAGTGATAGACAGAGCTAACCGATCCTAGAACCAACGGATCAGATCTAAGCTCTGCAGTCCTGTCACATTCATTTGTGAATGGTGGTGGACAATTAAACAACTCAATGGAGGAAGAGGCTCCATAAATATCCCCATCCTCAATGAGGGGGGAGCCCAGCACAGCAGTGCAAAAGATAAGGCTGAAGCATTTGCTACAAAGTAGAGCCAGAAGTACCGAGTGGATAATCCATCTCGGTCTCCTCCGGAGGTCCCCAGCATCACAGATGCCAGTCTTCAGCCAATTTGATTCACTCCACATGATATCAAGAAATGGCTGAAGGCATTGGATACTGCATAGGCTATGGGCCCTGACAATATTCTGGCAATAGTACTGAAGACTTGTGCTCCAGAATTGCTGCGCCCCTAGCCATGCTGTTCCAGTACAGCTACAACACTGGCATCTACCCGGCTATGTGGAAAATTGCCCAGGTGTGTCCTGCACACAAAAAGCAGGACAAATCCAACCCGGCCAATTACTGCCCCATCAGTCTACTCTCCATCATCAGTAAAGTAATGAAAGGGGTCATCAACAGTGCTATGAAGCAGCACTTGCTTAGCAATAACCTGCTCACTGATGCCCAGTTTGGGTTCCGCCAGGGCCATTCAACTCCTGGCCTCATCACAGCCTTGGTTCAAACATGGACAAAAGAGCTGAACTCCGGAGGTGAGGTGAGAGTGACTGCCCTTGACATCAAGGCCGCATTCGACCAAGTGTGGCATCAAGGAGCCCTAGCAAAACTGGAGTCGATGGGAATCAGGAGGAAATTCTCCACTGGTTGGAGTCATGCCCAGCACAAAGGAAGATGGTTGTGGTTGTTGGAGGTTAGTCACCTCAGTTCCAGGACTGTGGGAGTTCCTCAGGGTAGTGTCCTCAGCCCAACCATCTTCAGCTGCTTCGTCAATGATCTTCCTTCCATCATAAAGTCAGAAGTGGGGATGATCACTGATGATTGCATAGTGTTCAGCACCATTCGCGACTCCTCAGACACTGAAACAGTCCATGTCCAAATGCAGCAAGACCTGGACAATATCCAGGCTTGGGCTAACAAGTGGCAAGTAACATTTGTGCCACACAAGTGCCCGGCAATGACCAACACCAACAAGAGAGAATCTAACCATCTCCCCTTGACATTCAATGACATTACCATCGCTGAATCCCCCCCTGTCAACATCCTGGGGATTACCATTGACACTAACCATCCTGACTTGGAAATATATCACCGTTCCTTCACTGTTGCTGGGTCAAAATCCTGGAACTCCCTCCCTAACAGCACTGTGGGTGTACCTACATCACAGGAACTGCAGTGTTTCAAGAAGGCAGCTCACCACCACCTTCTCAAGGGCAACTAGGGATGGGCAATAATTGCTGGCCCAACCAGCAAAGCCCACATCTCGTGAATGAATAAAAAAAAAGTCAGGATGGTGAGTGGCTCGGAGGGGAACTTCTAGGTGGTGGTGTTCCCATGTGTCTGCTGCCCTTGTCCTTCTATGTCGTAAAGGTTTCAGATTTAGAAGATGCTGCCGGAACAGCCTTGGAGAGTTGCTGCAGTCCATCTTGTAGATGGTACACACTGCTGTCACTATGCATTGATGGTGGAGGGAGTGAATGTTTGTGGATGTGGTGCCATTTAACTGGGCTGCTTTGTCCTGGATGGTGTCAAGGTTCTTGAGTGTTGTGGGAGCTGCACTCATCCAGGCAAGTGGAGAGTATTCCATCACACTCCTGACTTGTGCCTTGTAGATGGCGGACCAGACTTTGGGGAGTCAGGAAGTGAGTTACTCGCTGCTGTTATGGTTGGTCCAGTTCAGTTTCTGGTCAATGGTAGCACGTAGGATGTTGAAATTCAATTAATAAATCTGGACTGTGACCATGAAAACTATCATCGATTGTTGTAGAAACCCATCTGGTTCACTAATGTCCTTTAGGGAAGGAAATCTGCCGTCCTTACCTGGTCTGGCCTACATGTGACTCCAGACCCACAGTAATGTGCTTGACTCATAACTGTCCTCTTAAGTGTTCAGTTCTTGTGGCCAGAGTATTTATATGGTTGATCCAGTTCATTTTCTGGACAATGGCTTTTTGCAGTTGCTGTTTGTTTCTGGCTTTTTATTCAACAGTTGCGAGTAGCGACTGGGACTGTTTGCGAGGCAGAAATGTGAAAGGTACCAACCTGAGAGATTGATGTTATTTGCATTAGGTAGAGGACAGCCTTATGGATGTGATATTGGACTATTGTAATAATATAGAGCTGTGGCTCTCACCTTTTAACTTCTCAGGACCCCTGCCCCTCCTTATTATAAAGATTCCATAGCTCACTGTAACACAACAATAGCATTTTTTCTGAATAAAAATTAGTTATCCAATTAAATAAATATATTTATTATTATTATTTTTGTTTTATTTATTTCATGTGAAACTTGGTGCTGGGCACCAGATCAAAGACTGGGTGAGGGGGATCGGCAGCATGTGATCGGTGCGATGATGCGTTGCATCTACGAGCATTCTTGCTCCTGTATGATTATATATGAACATACAAACAAGGAGCAGCAGGAGGCCATTCAGCCCCTTGAGCCTGCTCTGCCATTTAATAAGATCATGGCTCATCTGATCATAACCTGAAGTTTGCATCCCACCTACCCCCCCGATAACCTATCATCCCCTTGCTTACCAAGAATCTATCCACCTCTGCCATAAAAATATTCAAAGACTCTGCTTCCACCACTCTTCCAAGGAGAGAGTTCCAAAGACTCATGACCCCCTGAGTGAAAAATTTTGCCTCACCTCTGTTTTAAATGGGTGACTCCTTATTTTTAAACAGTGACCCCCTAGTTCTAGATTCTTCCACAAGAGGAAACATTCTCCCCACATCCACCGTGTCAAGACCCCTCAGGATCTTATATGTGTCAAACAGGTCGCCTCTTACTCTTCTAAACTCCAGCGGACACAAGCCTAGTCTGTCCAACCTTTTCTCATAAAACAACCTACCCATTCCAGGTTTTAATCTGTAAACCTTCTCTGAATTGCTTCCAACGCATTTACATCCTGGAAAAACTCAGCAGGTCTGGCAGCATCGGCGGAGAAGAAAAGAGTTGACGTTTCGAGTCCTCATGACCCTTCAGCAGAACCTGCTGAGTTTTTCCAGGTATTTCTGTTTCTGCTTTTGTTTTGGAGTTCTGCTGAAGGGTCATGAGGACTCGAAACATCAACTCTTTTCTTCTCCGCCGATGCTGCCAGACCTGCTGAGTTTTTCCAGGTAATTCTGTTTTTGTTTTGGATTTCCAGCATCCGCAGTAGTTTTTTTGTTTTTATCTCTGCATTTACATCCTTCCTTAGACAAGGTGAACAATATTGTGGTCTCGCTAGTGCCCTGTACAACTGAAACATAATCTCCTTACTTTTGTATTCAGTTGCCCTCGCAATAAATGATAACATTCTATTAGCTTTCCTAATTACTTGTTGCACTTGCACACTAGCCTTTTGTGACTCATGCACTAGGACACCCAGATCTCTCTGTACATCAGAGCTCTGCAATCTCTCACCATTTAGATAATGTGCTTCTCTTTTATTCTTCCTGCCAAAATGGACAATTTCACATTTTCCCACACTATACTCCGTTTACCAGATCGTTGCCCACTCACTTAACTTACCTATATATTTTTGTAGCCTCCATATGTCCTCTTCACAACTTACTTTCCTGCCTATCTTTGCACCATTAGCAAATTTGGCAACCATCCCATCCATCCATTCATCCAAGTCATTTATATAAATTGTAAACAGATGAGGCCCCAGCACTGATCCTCTGGCACGCCACTCGTTACATATCTAAACCAGAAAAACATCCACTAATGTCTACTCTCTGCTTCCTGTTAGCCAGCCAATCTTCTATCCATGCCAATATGTGACCCCCAATACCATGAGCTTTTATTTTCCACAATAAGCTTTGATATGACACTTTATCATATGCCTTCTGGAAATCTAAGTACAGTATATCCACCAGTTCCCCTTCATCCACAGCACATGTTACTTCCTCAAAGAACTCCAATAACATGATTTCCCTTTCACCAGGTTGACTGGTGAAGCTCAGTTAAAGCCTGTTGGCCGAATCAAGTGGTCATGATGCTGGGCACACGTTTAAAACTCATCAGAGAGAGAGAGAGAGAGAGGGACATAGGCAGATTGTACAATGCCCACATCCCACATTTGATATTTTTGTTGGCCCCTTGAAACCTTCCAGTGGGCCCCAAGGGGGTTGCGTAGCTCTGGTAGAGACACCTTCTCTTGTAAAATAGAATTTCTAACAAAGTTCCCTTGTTTAGTATAAAGACGTTGGATTTAATGTCCATTTCATGTGATTTTGCATGTGAAAGATAAGGGGAGAGGAGATGGAAGCTGTAAATGTTGAGAGGAGGTTTGGATAAAGGTACTCAACATCACGAGGGGTGGAGACAGAGTAGTTAGAGAGACTGTTCCTGTTGGTGGAAGTGTCGAGAGCCGGAGGAAACCGGCTTAGCTGATTGGCAGATGAAGCAAAAGTGACACAAGTAAGATTTTTTTCTAACTGAAAGGGTGGTGGAGGCAGATCCAATCATGGGTTTTTAAAGGGAATTCGATAAACACCTAAAGAGAAACAAGCCGGAGAGCTGTGGGGGGAAAATGGGGAGTGGGATTAGCTGAGTTGCTCTTGCAGAGAGCTGGCATAGACATGGCAGGCCAAATTTTTGTTATTCATTCACGGGCTGTGGGCATCGCTGGCTGGGCCAGCATTTATTGCCCATCCCTAATTGCCCTTGAGAAGGTGGTGGTGAGCTGCCTTCTTGAACCGCTGCAGTCCATGAGGTGTAGGTACACCCACAGTGCTGTTAGGGAGGGAGCTCCAGGATTTTGACCCAGCGACAGTGAAGGAACGGCTGATATATTTCCAAGTCAAGATGGTGTGAAACTTGGAGGGGAACTTGCAGGTGGTGGTGTTCCCATGTGCCTGCTGCCCTTGTCTTTACAGGTGGTAGTGGTCGTGGGTTTGGAAGGTGCTGCCTAAGCAGCCTTGGTGAATTCCTGCAGTGTATCTTGTAGATGGTACACACTGCTGCCACTGTGCATCGGTGGTGGAGAGAGTGAATATTTGTGGAAGGGGTGCCAATCAAGCGGGGCTGCTTTGTCCTGGATGGTGTTAAGCTTCTTGAGTGTTGTTGGAGCTGCACTCATCCAGGCAAGTGGAGAGTATTCCATCACACTCCTGACTTGTGCCTTGTAGATGGTGGACAGGCTTTGGGGAGTCAGGGGATGAGTTACTCACTGCCACTTTCCCAGACTCTGACCTGCTCTTGTAGCCACAGTATTTATACGGCTAGCCCAGTTCAGTTTCTGGTCAATGGTAACCCCCCAGGATGTTGATAGTGGAGGATTCAGTTTTTTTTTTCGTTCAAGGGTCGCTGGCTAGGCCAACATTTATTTCCCACCCCTAATTGCCCTTGTTCAGAGGGCATTTAAGAGTCAACCACATTGCTGCGGGTATGGAGTCACATGTAGGCCAGACCGGGTAAGGATGGCAGATTTCCCTCCCTAAAGGACATTGATGAACCCAGATGGGTTTTTACGACAATCGACAATGGTTTCACGGTCATCATTAGACTTTTAATTCCAGCTTTTTTTTTATTGAATTCAAATATATTTCCAAGTCAGGGTGGTGAGTGGCTTGGAGGGGAACTTGCAGGTCGTGGTGTTCCCATGTGTCTGCTTCCCTTGTCCCTCTAGATGGTAGAGTTTGCGGGTTTGGAAGGTTGTCAATGTTAGAGAAAAAGGGAAAAATCAGCCGTCAAAATTTTATGCTGCCTTAAGAACAAATCTAGATGTGAAGAGGTGGTTCATTTGCCAGAGAATTGTGAATGTCAGGGACACACAGAGGACACCAACTCACTAAATTCCTTCAAGCAAGAGCCAGACCTGTTTCTGCCTAGGGCAGAGATCAACTCTTACAAAAGGGTAGATCTTGTATTGAATTATCAGGGCCATAGTGACCTCCTGGATTAACTTCGATTGCTTGTGTGGGGGAAGGAGGGTGATCGGAAAGAAATTTCCCTAATTAGCCTGGGTTTTTAACTGTTGTTTCCCCTTCCCCCCAGGGAGATCACATGGCGCGGGACCCTCTGCTCTCGCTGATGGTAAGCTTGGAGCCTGGAAGGGCATATAATTAGGTAGGGCGGTGGCCTACAGGAGCCCTGCTGCCTTCCTGCCTCTGCCAGGGAAGGCCCAAGGTTGACCTTCCCGCTCCACCGTCCATTTAGGCCATTATGTAGCCAATTAATGACCATCTAAGGGCCTCATGCCACCGCTGCTGGGATTAACCCGGTGGTAGGCCGACCTGTCGCCGTGCAGCATGCGCGATAGGTAAAACTATGCGGCCAGCTTGTCACCTCCGGGGAAAGGAGCTCCCTCGATCAAAAGCAACCAGTGCCTGATCACGGGACTGGACGAGGAAGAGGGGGAATCTGCAGGGAGCTACCTCACCTGCCCGTGCTGCGGACCCCCCTTTGCACCTCTCTCACCCCACAACCCCCACCGGCCTAGGTCACTGCACGATCCTGGGACACTGGTGTCTGTCCTTCCGGCAGTAGCCACCACCCTCCCAGCGGCGCTACTGAGCACAAGAGCTGCCGGTCTCTGATTGGCCAGTAGCTGTCGGTGGACAAAACCTCCGCCTCGGGGGCCTTGATTCCAGGGGAAGGCCCGCTGCTGGCTTCGCCACTGCCCGATTGGCATGATGGGCCTTCCCGGGAAGAGGCACCGCAGGGTCCAGCAGGAAGGCAGGCGAGAGCCCAGATGCCTCCACAAGATTCCGCCCATGGTTTTGGCTGGGGTGGGCCGTGTGCATACAGAATCAATCGTCACTCTCAAAAAGGGCATTGGATTATTACTTCAGAATCTTTTTTCACAGAATCTTTACAGCGCAGAAGGAGGCCATTCGGCCCATCAAGTCTGCACTGGCTCTCCAAGAGAGCATTTCACTTAGTCCCATTCCCCTGCCTTTTGCTGTAACCTTGCACGCTCTCTCTTTTCAGGTAGCAATCCCATTTTCTTGCCGATCGAACCTACCCCCACCACCCTTTCAGGAAGTTTGTTCCAGATTCCAACTACCCTCTGGGTGAAAAAAATATTTCCTCACATCTCATTTGCTCCTTTTGCCAATTTGCCAATTGTTTACCTCCTCTCTCACCTCGGCCTGGGCAGCATTTTCTTCCTTTGTAAAGACAGATGCAAAGTACTCGTTCAACACCTCCGCTATTTCTCCTGCCTCCATGTGCAAATTCCCCTTTTTTGCCCCTGATCGGCCTTATCTGAGGAGAAACAATTTGAAGGGATACAAGGAAAGGACAGGGCAGTGGGACTAGCTGAGTTGCTCTTGCAGAGAGCCAGCATAGACACAACGGGCCGAAGAGCCTCCTTCTGCATTAGAACCATTCTATGATTCCGTGACATCATGGTACATAAGGTATAGCAGTTGTGTGGGAAAGGCTGGATGAGCCAGAGGGTTGTTACCTGTGTGTCACTGTTAGAATGTTCGTTAGAAAACTCTTGAATCCCACAACCCATTGGGACTCTCCCTTGACGCAACTACACAAAAATAAATGTGCGATGGATTAAGGAGGTAAGACGCCATTTTGCAAATAAGACATAAAACGAATAGGCTAGGAGACAATCCCCATCTTTGTAAAACCCATGAACACTATGTAAATGATTGAGAATTTAAGGAGCTCAGCCTGACAACATATGATCAATGGACTTTAATACAAAATTCAGAGTGCAGTTAACCTTTCATTTTTATTCTGTAAATTAAGGAGACCTGCATTTTGCAACTTATTGTAATTATTTGTATACTGAAATGTTCATCATTGTGCAGTCCCTTCATTTTATATTTTAATGATTGTCTATAACTATGTTTGAATTATGATTACTTGTTTTATTGGTATTGCCATCGCAATGCCACAATGATAATTCGTCAATGAGCAGCATCGCTGTATCTTTACAGTGCAGAAGGAGGCCCATTCGGCCCATCGAGTCTGCACTGACCCTCTGAAAGAGCATTCCACCTGGTCCCACTACCCTACCTTATCCCCGTAACCTTGCACATTCCCTCTTTTCAGGTAGCCGACCAATTCCTTTTTGAATACCTCGATCGAACCTGCTTCCACCACCCCCCCTCTTCAGGGAGTTTGTTCCATACTCCAAGCACCCTCTGGGTGAAAAGAAAATTCCCTCATATCACATTTACCCCTTCTGCCAATTATCTATCTATCTATCTTCCCTGTAATTCTTCAGCTTCTTGTTTTATTGTCCTCCACTGGGTCTTATCACCTTCACGATTTGTGCAATGATAATTGTCTCTATACCTCATAAAACAATTTTCTATGAAGCAGGTCATTCAATTCATTGACCTCTCTCACATCTTTATCGATCCTCTCCCTCGTCCCTCCGCACCACTGCTCCCCTCCCCCCCCCCTACCCACCTCCATCTGTCCCCTTTTCCCATTCTTATTCAAACGCCTGTTTATGTTTCTGTCGACCGTCTGGTGCGATAGTTAGCACTTTTACTTCTGCGTTGCAAGGTCATGGGTTCCACTCTAGTGACCTGAGCATAGAGGCCTGTGTTAATCCAGGCTGCCACTTCAGCACCAGTACAGCGGGAGAGCCACACTGTCCCAAAGGAGGGCAGGGGAGTTCTGGTGCCACGTATAATATTTATCACTCAACACGGGGAGGGGGGGGGGGAAAAAAAAGCACAGATTGTTGGATCTTTATCAGGTGGGAGCTTGCTGTGCACGTATTGGCTGCCGTCTTTGCCTACAACAACAACTTGCACTTATAGCCTTTAACGTAGCAAAATGTCCCAAGGTGCTTCAAGCAAAACAAGCCACAGGAAGAGGAAAGATGACCAAAAGCTTAGCCAAAGAGGTTGATTTTAAGGAGAAATTTAAACGCAAGAACACAAGGGAATAGGAGCAGGAGTAGACCATTCGGCCCATCGAACCTGCTCCGCCATTCAATACAATCATGGCTGATCTTGGGCTTCAACTCCATTTTTGCACTCACTCCCCATATCCCTCGATTCCCTGAAAGACCAAAAAAATCTGTCTGTCCCGGCCTTAAATGTATTCAGTGATGGAGCATCCACAACCCTCTGGGGTAGAGAATTCCCAAAGATTCGCAACCCTCTGAGTGAAGAAATTTCTCCTCATCTCAGCCCTAAATGAGGAAGGAGAGGTAGAGAGGTTTAGGGGGTGAATTCTAGAGTTTAGGGCCCAGGCCGCTGAGGACATGGCCACCAATGGTTACAACAGTGATGACATTTCCATTTCAAGAGTACACCACCAGCTGCAAAGTGCAATGGGACATCCTGAAGTTAGGAAAGGTGCCATAGAATTGTAGTTCTTTACAGTTCAGTGAATGTGGCACACCTTTAAAACTCTTGGCATACACCAACGAACTTGACGTGTGTTTGGAGGTTTTCTGGCCACTGTAGAAGTGTCACTTTCTCATTTGTTACTGAGGTTTAGGAGTTAGTTATTGTTTTATTACTGCACACGTAGCAACAGGAAGACACTGGGCAGGATTTTTACCTCGTCAGGTGGGCGAGTCCCGGGATCGGCCACGAAACTGACCACGATTGGGCCCCGACTGCGATTTCATGCTGGCTGCCCAATGAACGGGCAACCAGCACGGAATCAGGTGCTGAAACGCTCAGCGCTGCCTGGGTGGGTGGGTAGGGGAGGGGAGGGGAGGGGGGGAGGATCGCGAGCACGGATCTCAGCGCATGCGCTGGGTGGGGGGGGTGGTGCGCCCAGTGAAAGCTCCCTGGAAGGCCACAGAGCCGCCTCAGGGAGCTGAGGATTTCTAACATTAAAAACAAACACTTGAAAAAATAAGGAAAACGTGTCCCCTGGTGTGACCCTGTCACATGAGCTGGGACGTGTTAAGAATGAGTTTTAAAACTTTTTTTTTTAAATCACTGGTCGAAACCTCAACCCGCCCGTGGATGAGGTTTGGCGAAAAATGCAAAGGCCGCTTGGCCTATTCGCCCGCCCACCGACCGGAAGGTTGGACGAGAGCGGGGAAAAATTAAATTAAATGAATTAATTAATGGGCTTAACAGCCCCTCTTAATTGTTGGTGAGCGGGTCGCTGATTCCCGCCCGCCGACCGAAATATCGCGCATTGTTTTTTCTCCGGTTTGGTTCGGGCACGATAAGGGATAAATTCTAGAGATAAAAACAAAAAAACTGCGGATGCTGGAAATCCAAAACAAAAACAGAAACAGAAATACCTGGAAAAATTCAGCAGGTCTGGCAGCATCGGCGGAGAAGAGCACAGTTGACGTTTCGAGTCCTCATGACCCTTCAACGGATAAATTCTGCCCACCGTGTTTCAGGTCATCATCACCTTCCGCGTTTTCATTCTGGCACTTTAATCGGAGCAGGGAGCCGTGCCTCCGGACTCAGCCTCACACTTTTTTTGCGGTGTTACTACTGCATCGACAGAACGTGTTGTAAGGGTGGGTGGGGGGCGGGGGGAGAAACCCTGTTAAGCCCAAACAGCAAAACAAATGCCCTGTCTTAAAAGGCAGGAGCCAAACCCTGGCTGGCTGCGACAGATGTGGTTGAATAATTCAACAACGAGATGTCAGGGGCGAGTTCGAAGTGTGAGCTGCCACAAAGCTCGAGAGATTGTCGAATGCTTGAAACATTTCGGAAAGGCTTAGAGGGAGAATAATAAATGAATGATGTGCGTCCTGCAGGAAAGAAAGAAATTGCATCGGTATACAAGGTTTCACGGCCCTCGTGTCATCTCAAATTAGCACCCGACGGAAGCCACAACAACAACAACTTGCATTTATTAGCGCCTTTGATGTAATAAAACATCCCAAGGCCTCTCATATGAGGGTAACAAAACAAAACATGACACTGAGCCACAATGAGGAGATACTGGGTGCTATTTTCCAGCCCCATCATGGTGGAGTTGGGGCCGAAAACGCGGCAAGCTGTTCCAAAGCCCATTGACTTTGGCAGGCCTGGGAGATCCTGTCAGCAGGAGGTGCCGGGGAAATTCCGGACCATTAGGTCGGATGACCAACGGCTCGTCAAAGAGGTAGGTTTCAAGGAGCTTCTCGGAAGGAGGGAAGCGAGGCAGAGAGGCTTAGGGAGGAAATTCCAGAGCTCAGGGCCTCGGCAGTGGTAGCCATAGCCGCCAATGGTGGAGCCGTTGAAATCGGTGATGAGGTGCTCAATAGGGCCAGATCAGAGGTGTGCAGATGTTTCAGAGCTTTGTGGGGCTGGAGGAGATTAGAGAAAGAAACACTTGCATTTATATAGTGCTTTTCATGACCACTGGATGTGTCAAGGCACTTACTGGCCAAGGAAGTGCTGGTTTGAGATAAAGCCACTGTTGCAAGGTAGTAAACATGGCAGCCAATTTGTGCACAGAAAGCTCCCACCTGCAGCAACGTGATAATGACCAGATCTTTTGTTTTTGTGATGTTAACTGAGGGATCAATGTTGGCAGTGCACCCAGTACGTGGTACATACTGTTAGCAGAGTGCTACTGACTGAGCCACAGCTGACACAGCTAGTGTTAGAAAACTAGGGAGGGGTGAGGCCAAAGAGGGATTTGAAAAGGCATTGGTAATCCCACCATGCTATACTTTCTTAATTCTCTTTGATCTCCTCTGGCATAATTATTTTCCATATTCCTTCTGTGGGTTTCCCATATCATTGATTCTGCTTGCTGGATTCTTGCCTTTAATGGAGATTTAGGGGTTGGCGTTATGATTTTTAAAATTCTTTCACGGGATGCGGGCGTTGCTGGCTGGGCCAGCATTTATTGCCCATCCCTAATTGCCCTTGAGAAGGTGGTGGTGAGCTGCCATCTTGAGCCGCTGTAGTCCATGTGGTGCAGGTACACCCACAGTGCTGTTAGGGAGGGAGTTCCAGGATTTTAACCCAGTGACAGTGAAGGACCGGCAATATACTTCCAAATCAGGATGGTGTGGGCTTGGAGAGGAACTTCCAGGTGGTGGTGTTCCCAAGCGCCTGCTGCTCTTGGATTTCAAGGTGGTAAATGCACACACTGTGCATTGATGGTGGAGGGAGTGAATATTTAAGGTGGTGGATGGGGTGCCAGTCAAGCGGAGCTGCTTTGTCCTGGATGGTGTCAAGCTTCTTCAGTGTTGTGGGAGCTGCACTCATCCAGGCAAGTGGGGAGTATTCCATCACACCCCTGACTTGTGCCTTGTAGATGATGGACAGGCTTTGGGGAATCAGGAGGTGAGTTACTCACCACAGGATTCCCATACTCTGAGCTGCTCTTGGAGCCACAGTATTTATGTGCCTGGTCCAGTTCAGTTTCTGGTCAGTGGTAGCCCCCAGGATGTTGATAGTGGGGGGGATTCAGTGATGGTAATGCCATTGAATGTCAAGGGGAGAAGGTTAATGTCTTGTTGAAGGTGATCATCGCCTGGCTTAAATGTTGCCTTTGTGTAATGATTTAGTGTATTGTGCATTCATGCAATGGCATCCCATTATGTAATGTCAGGCCAATCCATTGACATTTCCTCAGTCTCCCACTAGAGTTACAGGTGAGAGACGATCAGAATCCGCAGGGAACCAGCAGACTTGGTGCCACCTGAGTTATGACAAGCCTCTGCCATTTCCCCAGGGTTTGTGTTGCCAGCTCCTTCAGGATGGTCCTGGAGCCTCCATTAAAGAAAGGCTGATCTCCAGAACACCAGTGGGATAAAAACCCAAAGAAAATCCACGGAGTCATTAAATAAAATTGTGTTTTAAAAACCATTTTCTTTATGTTTACTCATTATGAAAATATTGGCTGTGGAATACAGGCTGCTCGATTCACAGTCACATATCACCCAATCGCTGCCTGCAGGGATGGTAGAAGTGGGAATAGCCAATCATTTCAAAAGGAAATCGAATGGGCAATTGAAAGAAATAAACTTGCTGGGCCACGGGGAATCGGGCCGGTGAGTGGGACTGACTGGATTGCTCCGCAGGGAGCCAGCAGGGACTCGATGGGTCAAATGGCCTACTTCTGTGCCTTAAATAAATGACACCGCTCAGGTAAAGGAGTGCCTGTTGACTTTCCGATTGGCTTAGGAAGGTGTGAAGAAGGACATGTCAGTCAACCAATGGTGGAGTTGGCAACCCCATCCTGAGGTTCTGTTAATCTACCGGCAGGGAAACAGAGCAGAAGTCTTTCCCCAACCCGCCCTCCCCATCCAGTCTAATTTCAAAGTGTACAGTATTAAATCCATCCATTAGAAGAAACACAGTCAATCAAAACACTTGGGATAAGTGGTCAGCCACTTAGGACTGAGATGAGGAGAAATTTCATCTCCCTCCAGGGTTGTGAGCCTTTAGAATTCTCTGCCCCAGAGAGCTTGTGGATGCTCAGTTGTTGAGTATCTTCAAGCCAGAGATCGATAGCTTACGGGGGGCGGGGCGCTAAGGGAACCGAAGGATCTGGGGATAGAGTTGAAAAGCAGAGTCGAGATAGAAGATCAGCACTGACCGTATTGACGCGGGGGTGGGGGGTGGTTGCAGGTTTGAGGGGCCGAACCACTGACATCTGCTCTTGTTTTGGATGTTCTCGTGGTGTGTCCAGAACAAAAGGATAGGGAGGGATGTTAATTGAGGAACGCTGTGAACACAAGTAGCCACAGGCTCTGTGTCAGAGTGTCTTTACTTTGTAGGTTGTGGGAGCAGGATTCAAGTGGATTATCGTAACCCAAGGATCACTGCTTTCTTCAATCCTCCTTGCATAGTGTCGGAAGGATATAGCTGTATCGCAAATATTGACTATGCCCACTATAGTACAGGAATCTGTTGAGATGCAATCGGCAGAGGTTTTACAGAAAGAGCATCCTGGATTGTTTCCAGATTGCGTGGCGACGAGGTCAGAGAGTCACAGACTTAAACAGGAAGAGGATGAAATTCAGTTGGCTGGATCAATCTTTGAAAAGGTTGCTCTGGAGAGGATGAGGGTGAGGCGTTTTAGTCCTTTGAAGTTAATGGAGTTACAGCAGCAGGATCCAGACTTAAGGCAGTTGTATCAGATGCTTATTCTGAAACAGAGGCAGAATACATTCCAGTGTTATTACCTTAACGACAATGGGTGGAATTTTCCATGCCCGTTGTTGTTGGGCGTGTTTGGTGGCATGAGCGGACAATGTGGCGAGAAGGCCAAAATTGGTTTCAGGATGTTGTGAAACCAGTTTGTTATCATCCGGTCTACCCTTCAATGGTGGGCCGCGTTTCCTGCCATTGGACATCGGGAACTTCATTGTAATACATCTGTATATCATTATAAGCCCAGCTTGCCAGAATAATCCCCCCCACACTGAATCATCTGACCACGTCAGCATGAATGCACACCGACGTGTTTCACAATTGTACATAAGCGACGTGCACCTGGTGAGCTGCACTTTGCTTGGGACTTTGAGGTCTGTTTGTCCACCTTGCTTCGGGCAGCACTCGCAGTCATCAGCGCCAGGCTTCACAGGCAGCACCACATCACTTTTAGGGGGACTCACGGGCAGGTCTCTACCTACCAGACCAGCCGTAAGGCGGGGGTGGCTTTTCACTGGTAGCAGGGCTAGGGCTTGCTTGGGGAAGGGGGAGAATGGTAATGCCACTATGCCATTATACCACCACTTCTGCCAATAAATGCACCACACACATCCATACATACACACAACGCACACACAACAGACACACACATATACACATACAGATGAACACAACACACACACATACAACACACAACACATAACACACAGTACACATGCACACACAGAACACAACATATGCACACACACAACAGAACACGCACAACAGACACTCTCTTTCGCCCACACGCGCGTGCGCGCACACACACACAGACTCACACACACACTCTCACACACACACAAACACATGTGCACTGTTATGGACAAGAGGGGGAAGGGTTACTCAGCACCCATCCATAAACAGAAAAGATTTGTTTCCTTGTTTAAAAGTGGGGCGTATTTCCAAACCCCACGGTTTTTGTTTGATTTAATGTTCTATTGTTAGAACCGTATCTTCAAGAACTGCATTTTCTTTTAAAATTTGGAAGGATGTTGCATTATTACTTGATCTTTTTTTTTGGAAAATGTCATAAGCTCACCCTGGACTGCGAGGAAGCATGGCTTTTCCAAGAAATCACCTGACCAGCATTGAGGGCGCTTGAGGGGGGAGAGCTGTTTGCCTATTTGAACGACAATCATTTTAATTGATGGGGAAAAAAACTGTTTTAACGGCCTGGTGATTTACTGGAAATCACCTGCTGGAGGAGCTTTATGTTTTGAACTTGTTGTTTTGAACTCAGTTGGGAATGAACTGAGAAAGTGAAGCTGCCCAGCTCGCACTCTCCTTGCCTTGCCTCAAATAGAGTGGTTATCAGTATCAGGCTAGGAATCCTCATCTCAGCAGGACTTATTTCTCTTTGGAAACCCAAGAGGCTCAGATGAGAATAATTGATCCATCTCTATTTTCCTCCATGCCGAAGCTCTGTTGGTGAGAACCTCCAGGCATCTATGGGGCTAGCGATCTAGCAGTCTGCGTTCACATGAGAGAGCTCCAGGTTAACAGCGCCAAATCCTGTGAACTTTATCCTTTATCTTATAAAGTCTTTTCTTCAACTGTTCAACTCTGCAGAGACCCTATCTGTTTATCCTTTGTTTCTGTGTGTCTGTGTGTGTGTGTGTGTGTGTGTGGGTACGGTGGGGAATTTTAAGAGGGATAGATAGTTACACTTCCAAATTACATGTTAACCAGAAGACTGGTTAAAGTCTCTTGTATTCTCGGTCTAACAGTAGCAAAGGTAAATCACTGGCCATTTTGGTGAGTGAATTAAACTTTTAAACTAATAGTGCGACCTGTGGCCTACTGGGGCTAGATAAACTGTACTCTCCACACATCCTGTTCGTAACACAATTAATGACTCCAGAGCAATCTCAAGATAGGGTGAACTAAAAAAGTTTAGTTTATTGCACACATTTAAAATGCAAAAGGAGGGTTGCAACATTGCCCCCATGCTCAGACAGTAAGGAGATGGATAGAGAAAAGGATTTACAATACAAAGACCACAGAGAAAATAAATATTGGTTTACATGAGTTCCAGAGTCCAGAATCAAAATCCAATGAGGTGTTCTTTCACGGAGGTCAGTGGGTTGAAAACCGATGCTGGATAATTCACTTTTCCGGTGGTGTTGACTTCACATGATGAGATAGGCATGCAGGGATGATTCTGTCATGCAGATTGATGGTGCAGAATTTCCAGCAGAAGCAGTGTAGACGGGGCCAGACCTCCTTGGCTGTGAGGCTGCTAGCCAGGTGGTAAACAGCAGACTAAGATTTGCAGTTCAGCAAGGCAATATTACTTGCTACACAAAGCAGAGGCCCATGCCACATGACTCCCAGCTGTCCACCAGGTCTTTGACAAAGGAAGTATATCCATTGTCTGGATTCCAAAGACTACTAAATGTCTCAGACATTAGGAATTGAAAGGAAGGTTGTGGGGCCTTTGTCTTTGTAGACAATCAATCCCCTTCTGGCCAGCCTGGGTTATTAGATGCAGATGGCACCTTTGTATAGTTCTCTTTGAATTTGGGCTGTGCAGTCCACAGGTGGTTGTTAATGGCTCCTCAGAGATAACGAGGTACGAGCTTTCCCGAAATTCCAAGGCAGCTTCTTTTGTTCGGGGATCACAGACAGACATAAGTTCAGCCATTTTAAAGGTCTTTGTTCAATTTTAAAATTTTAGGAATAGCAATCAGATTATCTATATATATTTTATAAAAATATATATCGTGAATCTTAGTTCCTCACACACACACACACACACACACACACACACTCACAAACACGTACTCTCATGCTCACACACACTCTCAGGCACACACGCAGACACACTCTCACAAACACACACATACTCACACACTCACTTACTCACACACACATACACAACACACA
Organism: Cetorhinus maximus; assembly: GCF_964194155.1. NCBI lineage: Eukaryota > Metazoa > Chordata > Chondrichthyes > Lamniformes > Cetorhinidae > Cetorhinus > Cetorhinus maximus. The sequence goes on from NC_135885.1 coordinate 6,108,632, forward strand.
CACGCACACACACAAACACACATACATATATGCGGAAATACACACACACACGCACACACACACTCTCACATGCTTACTGACACAATCACATACAGAAACATACACTCAGACAGAAACACACACAGAAACGCACACACACAGAAATGCACACACACGCACACACACACACACACACACACACAGCGGAATTTTATGCCAGTGGGATTTTACGGTCCCGCTGAAGTCAATGGAATTTAGAATGGCTCACCACATTTTAGGGCCCCGCCCCCGCTACGATGGGGCTGTGAAGTTCCGGCCACACACTCGCTCACTCGCACACACTCACACGCACAGGGCAGCAATTTTCACTGAGCAGGCAGGCGTAGGCCCGACCCACTCAAGCGTAAAATGACGCGCAATGACGTCGGGCGAGTGTCCTGGCGTCATCGCGCACTCACAATATTGCGGTCAGCGGGCGCACACGGGAATCGGCAGCACGCCCACCGACAATTAAAAAGCCTTACTGAGGCCATTAGCAATGTAATTGATTTAAATTTTTCACTGCCCATCCAACCTCATGGACCACGCTAACACACACACACTCACTTGCGCACACACACACACGCTCACACACACATACACAGAAACGCACTCACTCACACACACAAACACACGCATTCACTCACTCATTCACTCACTCACACGCTCATGGATAGGCAAACAAAGATACACGTAGGCACACTAGAGAGAAAGAATGCAAAGCAGTTGCTTTGGAAAATGGAAAACCAGAGTCCCCCTTCTCCCCTCCCCCACTCCAGTCTGCACCAGATGGACTACAAATAATTAGAGGGAATTATTTTTTTGCGAGCTAATGGTTGCCACACGTTGCCAGGGGTGACAGTTGAGTGTGAATGATGAGGGTAATTGGAATTCTCCTGAGTGCAGTCTGACTAAACACAATGCGCTTTAAGAGCCCCCAAACCAAAGGGCTGAAAAATCCACTTAAGTAGGCTTTATGTTTGCCTGATATGCAGAGCACACCATCTCCCTGTAGGGATATATCCCATTTACCTAAAATTTAAAAGCTATTTAACATGAGTCAGGACATTAGAAATTCCTCTTCCCCCCCCGACATCTGCTGGACGCACAGTTTAATCCAGTTTACTAGCACTAGACCGCTGCTAATGCCCCTCCTGCATCTTCAGGATGGACATTTCCATATATTGCATTTGTACATTGCGCTTCACAGCCCCACGAGGTTCCAAAGCACTTTACAGCCAAAGAAATACTTTTTAAAGTGTTGTCAGTGTTGTAATGCAGGAGATGAGGCAACCAATTCATGCACAGCAAGCTCCCACAAGCAGCAATGTGACAGTGACCAGATAATCTGTTTGGGTTTTGGTTGAAGGGTAAATATTGACGAGGACACTTAAGAGAACGCTTCTTTGAAGAGTGCCATGGGACCTTTCACACCCATCATAGAGTGAAGAGTGACAGTTTAATGTCTCTTTGGAAAGACAACACTTCCAACAAGTGCAGCACGCACTCAGCAATGCACTGGGAGTGTTAGCCTAGATTCCGTGCTTCTGAAGCAGGATTTGAACCCACGACGTTTAGATTCAACAGTGGGAGAGCTGCCTTTGAGCCACCACTGACACATGATAGAAGGACATCGACACAACAGGGGAATGGGAACACAGGGAGATAGGAACTTTAGGAATTGAAAGGGGTCATCCAGCCCATCGAGCCTGTTCTGCCATTCAGTTAGATCATGTCTGACCTATATCGTAACTCCATTTACCCACCTTGGTTCCTTTCGCATGAAGAAATGCTCCCTGACATCACCCTTGAATGGACCTGGCTCTCGTTTTAAGGTTTTGCTCCCTTGTTCTGGACTCCTCCCACCAGTGGAAATAGTTTCTCTCTATTGACCCTGTCAACCCCACTAATCATCTTAAACTCCTCAGATAGATCACCCTTAATCTTCTAAATTTAAGAGAATACAAGGCTCATCTGTGCAACCTGTCCTAATAATAAAGAAGTTCCTAAAAGTTACATCTTTATGCTCATGTTTGGAGTTGAAGCAATTTTTCTCCAACTATTCTGGCCCTAAACTGGCATGGTGTTTTGGGAAAGGGTTTAATTATAATTTCTCTGCTTCAGTTCATTCCTTTCATTGAGATGGTTCGATTTCTTTTTGCGTTACCACAGAATCACGGAATCTTCACAGTGCAGAAGGAGGCCATTCGGCCCATCGAATCTGTACTGGCTCTCTGAAAGAGCATTCTACCTAATCCCACTCCACTGCCTTATCCCCGTAACCTTACACATTCTCTCTTTTCGGATAGTAATCCAGTTCCCTTTTGAATACCTCAATCGAACCTGCCTCCACCACCCTCTCGGGAAGTTTGTTCCAGACTCCAACCACCCTCTGAGTGCAAACCTTTTTCCTCACATCACATTTACTCCTTTTTCCAATTATTTTGAATCTGTGCCCTCTAGTTCTTGATGTTCTCTTGAGTGGGAAGTTTCTCACTATTTGCCCTGTCCGTACCCCTCAGGATCAGCCTTCTTTTCTCCAAGGAAAACAATCCCAACCTCTTCAATCTATCCTCATAGCTACAGCTCTTCATCCCTGGAATCCTTAGCAATGAAACCATTTGGGCCACCTGACATCGACCTCGGTACTAGAAGTGACGATGGCAAACCCAGCCCTGTCGACTCTGTAAAGTCCTCCAAAGTAACATCTGGGGGCTAGTGCCAACATTGGGAGAGCTGTCTCACAGACTAGTCAAGCAACAGCTTGAAATAGTCATACTCACAGAATCATAACTTATAGATAATGTCCCAAACACCATCATCATCGTCCCTGGGTATGTCCTGTCCCACCAGGAGGACAGACCCAGCAGAGGTGGCAGCACAGTAGTATAGAGTTGGGAGTGAGTTGCCCTGGGATTCCTCAACATCAACTCTGGACCCCATGAAGTCTTGTGGCATCAGGTCAAACTTGGGCAAGGAAACCTCCTGCTGATTACCATGTACCGCCCTCCCTCAGCTGATGAATCAGTGCTCCTCCATGTTGAACATCACTTGGAGGAAGCACTGAGGGTGGCAAGGGTGCAGAATGTACTCTGGGTGGAAGGCTTCAATGTCCATCACCAAGAGTGGCTCGATAGCACCACTACTGACCAGGCTGGCCAAGTCCTAAATGACATAGCTGCTAGACTGGGTCTATGGCAGGTGGTGAGGGAACCAACAAGAGGGAAAAACATATTTGACCTCATCCTCACCAACCTGCCTGCCGCAGATGCACCTGTCCATGACAGTATCAGTAGGAGTGACCACTGCACAGTCCTTGTGGAGATGAAGTCCCACCTTCACATTGAGGATACCCTCCAACGTGTTGTGTGGCACTATTACCATGCTAAATGAGACAGATTACAAACAGATTTAGCACCTCAAGACTGGGCATCCACGAGGCGCTGTGGGCCATCAGCAGCAGCAGAATTATACTCGAACAAAATCTTGTAACCTCATGGTCAGGCATATCCCCCACTCTACCATTACCACCAAGCCAGGGGATCAACCTTGGTTTAATGAAGAGTGCAGGAGGGCATGCCAGGAGCAGCACCAGGCATACCTAAAAACAAGGTGTCAACCTGGTGAAGCTATAACATAGGACGACCTGCATGTCAAACAGCATAACCAGCAAGTGATAGACAGAGCTAAGCAATTCCACAACCAATGTATCAGATCTAACTCTGTAGTCCTGCCACATCCAGTCATGAATGGTGGTGGACAACTCACTGGAGGAGGTAGCTCCACAAATATCCATATCCTCAATGATGGGGGAGCCCAGCACATTGGTTCAAAAGGTAAGCCTGAAGCACTTACTAGAACCTTCAGCCAAAAGTGCCGAGTGGATGATCCATCTCAGCCTCCTCCGCAGGTCCCCAGCATCACAGATTCCAGTCTTCAGCCAATTCAATTCACTCCACATGATATCAAAAAATGGCTGAAGGCACTGGATACTGCAAAGGCTATGGGCCTTGACAATATTCCGGCAATAGTACTGAAGACTTGTGCTCCAGAACTTGCCGCACCACTAGCCAAGCTGTTCCTGTACAGCTACAACACTGACATCTACCCGGCTATGTGGAAAATTGCCCAGTTATGTCCTGTACACAAAAAGCAGGATAAATCCAACCCAGTCAATTACTGTCCCATTAGTCTACTCTCAATCATCAGTAAGATAATGGAAAGGGTCATCAGCAATGCTTTCAAGCAGCACTTGCCTAGCAATAATCTGTTCACTGACACTCAGTTTGGATTCTGGCAGGGTCACTCATCTCCTGATCTCATTATAGCCTTGGTTCAAAGACAAACAAAAGAGCTGAACTCCCGAGGTGAGGTGAGAGTGACTGCCCTTGACATCAAGGCAGCATTTGACTGAGTGTAGCATCAAGGAGCCCTAGCAAAACTGGAGTCAGTGGGAATCAGGGGGAAAACTCTCTGCTGGTTAGAGTCATACTGAGCACAAAGGAAGATGGTTGTGGTTGTTGGAGGTCAATCATCTCAGCTCCAGGACATCACTGAATGAGTTCCTCAGGGTAGTGTCCTCAGCCCAACCATCTTCAGCTGCTTCATCAATGACCTTCCTTTCATCATAAGGTCAGAAGTGGGGATGTTCGCTGATGATTGCACAATGTTCAGCACCATTCGCAGCTCCTCAGATACTGAAGCAGTCCATGTCCAAATGCAGCAAGACCTCAACAATATCCAGATTTGGGCTGACAAGTGGCAAGTAACATTTGCGCCACACAAGTGCCAGGCAATGACCATCTCCAACAAGAGAGTCTAATCATCACCCCTTGACATTCAATGACATTGCCATTGCTGAACCCCCCACTATCAACATCCTGGAGGTTACCATTGACCAGAAACTGAACTGGACTAGCCATATAAATACTGTGGCTACAAGAGCAGGTCAGAGGCTAGGTATCATGTGACGAGTAACTCACCTCCTGACTCCCCAAAGCCTGTCCACCAATCTACAAGACACAAGTCAAGAGTGTGATGGAATACTCTGCACTTGCCTGGATGAGTTCAGCTCCAACAACACTCAGGAAGCTCAACACCATCCAGGACACAGCAGCCCACTTGATTGGCACCCCATCCAGAAACATTCACTTCCTCCAGCACTAATGCACAATAGCAGCAGTGTGTACCATCTACAAGATGCACCGCAGAAACTCACCAAGGCTCCTTTGACAGCACCTACATAAACCATGACCACTACCAGCTAGAAAGACAAAGTCAGCAGATAGATGGGAACACCACTACCTGGAAGTTCCCCTCCAAGTCACTCACCAACCTGACTTGGAAATATATCACCGTTCCCTCACTGTCGCTGGGTCAAAATCCTGGAACTCCCTCCCTAACAGCACTGTGGGTGTACCTACACCACATGAACTGCAGCGGTTCAAGAAGGCAGCTCACCACCACCTTCTCAAGGGGCAACTAGGGATGGGCAGTAAATGCTGGCCCAGCCAGCGACGTCCACATCCTGCAAAAGAATAAGAGAAAATAATAATTCTTGTGAATCTCCCCTGTACTCTCTCCAATGTTTTCCCATTGTTCCTCAAGTGTGGCACCCAGAACTGGACGCAGTACTCCAAATGAGGCCTAACTAATGTTCGTCATGACCTCCTTACTCCTGCACTCAATGCCTCTATTATTAAAGCCTAAATACTATATCAGCCTTGTCCAATGTACAGGTGTTTCGGCCTGTAAAGCCTCTCTACATGGCCTGTGGAACCAGTTTTCAAAATCCTGGTCAAACAGGTAAGTTTGAATGGGAGGTTCTACATGGAGCTGCTCCTCCAATCAAAGGCCATTTCTCTCCCACTAATGAGCCTATCAAAAGCAACTGAGGGAGAGAAACAATTTGTGGTTGGACGAACAGCGAACACCAGCTGCAGCTTATTTGGGTCCCAGGGAGACCAGTACCGGGGAGCTGACAAGTGGAGAGCTGAGGCCCAGGGAGCTGAGGACCGGGGAGCTGACGAGTGGAGAGCTGAGGACCAGGGAGCTGAGGACCGGGGAGCTGACGAGTGGAGAGCTGAGGACCAGGGAGCTGAAGCCCAGGGAGCTGAGGCCCAGGGAGCTGAGGCCCAGGGAGCTGAGGACCAGGGAGCTGACGAGTGGAGAGCTGAGGGCCAGGGAGCTGAGGGCTGGGGAGCTGAGGCCCAGGGAGCTGAGGCCCAGGGAGCTGAGGGCCAGGGAGCTGAGGGCCAGGGAGCTGAGTACCAGGGAGCTGAGAACCAGGGAGCTGAGGGCCAGGGAGCCGACGGCCAGGGAGCTGAGGGCCAGGGAGCTGAGGGCCGGGGAGCTGAGGGCCAGGGAGCTGAGGGCCAGGGAGCTGAGGGCCAGGGAGCTGAGGGCCGGGAAGCTGAGGGCCAGGGAGCTGAGGGCCAGGGAGCTGAGTACCGGGGAGCTGAGGGCCAGGTAGCTGAGAGCCAGGGAGCTGAGGACCGGGAAGCTGAGGGCCAGGGAGCTGAGGGCCAGGGAGCTGAGGGCCAGGGAGCTGAGGGCCAGGGAGCTGAGTACCGGGTAGCTGAGAACCAGGGAGCTGAGGGCCAGGGAGCTGAGGGCCAGGGAGCTGAGTACTGGGGAGCTGAGGGCCAGGGAGCTGAGGACCGGGAAGCTGAGGGCCAGGAAGCTGAGGACCAGGGAGTTGTGGGCCAGGGAGCTGAGGGCCAGGGAGCTGAGGGCCAGGGAGCTGAGGGCCAGGGAGATGAGGGTCGGGGAGCTGAGGGGCAGGGAGCTGAGGGCCAGGGAGCCAACAAATAGGGAGCTGATGGCTGGGGAGTTGTGGGCCAGGCAGCTGAGGGCCAAGGAGCTGATGTTGTGGGGGAGCTGAGGGCCGGAGAGCTGATGAGCGGAGATTCTGGGAAGTGGACACCAGGTGTCCAGCGTGGAGCACAAGGCAGTGGGAGTGGGTCCCACTGGCATCTGTGTAGTTGAGTGACCGGAGGCTGTGTGAGAGAATGTGTGAGGGGCTGAGAGAAAGAGAGTGTGTGAGGTGGGGAGAGTTTGAGGTTGGGGAGAGTGTAATATGGGAAGAGAGCAGAGAGAGAGAGAGAGAGAATGTGAGGGAGGGAGAGGGGAGAGAGATAGAGAATGTGAGGGCGGAGAGGGTGTGAGGGTGGAGAGGGTGTGAGGGCGGAGAGGGTGAGGGCTGAGAGGGTGTGAGGGGGAGAGGGTGTGAGGGGGAGAGGGTGTGAGGGCGGAGAGGGTGAGGGCGGAGAGGGTGTGAGGGGGAGAGGGTGTGAGAGTGGAGAGGGTGTGAGGGCGGAGAGGGTGAGGGCAGAGAGGGTGTGAGGGGGAGAGGGTGTGAGGGGGAGAGGGTGTGAGGGGGAGAGGGTGTGAGGGGGAGAGGGTGTGAGGGCGGAGAGGGTGAGGGCGGAGAGGGTGTGAGGGGGAGAGGGTGTGAGGGTGGAGAGGGTGTGAGAGTGGAGAGGGTGTGAGGGCGGAGAGGGTGAGGGCGGAGAGGGTGTGAGGGGGAGAGGGTGTGAGGGGGAGAGGGTGTGAGGGCGGAGAGGGTGAGGGCGGAGAGGGTGTGAGGGGGAGAGGGTGTGAGGGGGAGAGGATGTGAGGGGGAGAGGGTGTGAGGGCAGAGAGGGTGTGAGGGGGAGAGGGTGTGAGGGGGAGAAGGTGTGAGGGCAGAGAGGGTGTGAGGGGGAGAGGGTGTGAGGGTGGAGAGGGTGTGAGGGGGAGAGGGTGTGAGGGTGGAGAGGGTGTGAGGGGGAGAGGGTGTGAGGGGGAGAGGGTGTGAGGGCAGAGAGGGTGTGAGGGGGAGAGGGTGTGAGGGGGAGTGGGTGAGAGGGGAGGGTGTGAGGGGGGAGAGGGTGTGAGGGCGGAGAGGGTGTGAGAGGGTGAGGGGGAGAGGGTGTGAGGGGGAGAGGGTGTGAGGGAGAGAGGGTGTGAGGGGGAGAGGGTGTGAGGGGGAGGGTGTGAGGGGGAGAGGGTGTGAGGGGGGAGAGGGTGTGAGGGGGAGAGGGTGTGAGGCGGAGAGGGTGTGAGGGGGAGGGTGTGAGGAGGGTGTGAGGGGGAGAGGGTGTGAGGGGGAGGGTGTGAGGGCGGAGAGGGTGTGAGGGCGGGAGAGGGTGTGAGGGGGAGAGGGTGTGAGGGGGAGAGGGTGTGAGGGGGAGAGGGTGTGAGGGGGAGAGGGTGTGAGGGGGAGAGGGTGTGAGGGGGAGAGGGTGTGAGGGCAGAGAGGGTGTGAGGGCGGAGAGGGTGTGAGGGCAGAGAGGGTGTGAGGGCGGAGAGGGTGTGAGGGCGGAGAGGGTGTGAGGGGGAGAGGGTGTGAGGGGGAGAGGGTGTGAGGGGGGAGAGGGTGTGAGGGCGGAGAGGGTGTGAGGGGAAGAGGGTGTGAGGGGGGAGAGGGTGTGAGGGCGGAGAGGTTGCCCTGCCACAGTAGCTGATGGAATTTGAATTCAGTAAAAATCTGGAATTAAAAGTCTAATGATGACCATGAAACCATTGCTGAATGTAAATAACCCATCTGATTCACTAATCCCCTTTACACTTACACGTGACTCCAGACCCACCAGCAATGTGGTTGATTCTTAACTGCCCTCTGAAATGGCCCAGCAGGCTACTCAGCTGTAACAAACCGTGACAATGACGCAAAAAAGGAATGAAACCAGACGGACCACCCGGCATCGACCTAGGCAACGGCAAACTGTCGATCCTGTAAAGTCCTCCTTACTGCTAACATCTGGGGGCTAGTGCCAAAATTGGGATAGCTGCCTCACAGAATTATACCCAGACTCCACCATCACCATCCCTGGGTATGTCCTGTCCCACCGGCAGGATAGACATAGCAGAGGTGCCAGCACAGTGATAGACAGTCGGGAGGGAGTTGTCCTGGGCGTCCTCAACATTGACTCCAGACCCCATGAAGTCTCATGGCATCAGGTCAAACATGGGCAAGGAAACCTCCTGCTGATTATCATGTACCACTGTCCCTCAGCTGATGAATCAGTGCTCCTCCATGTTGAACATCACTTAGAGGAAGCACTGAGGGTGGCAAGGGCACAGAATGTACTCTGGGTGGAGGACTCCGAAGTCCATCATGAAGAGTGACTCGGTAGCACCACTACTGACCGAGCTGGCCTAGCCCTAAATGACATAGCTGCTAGACTGGGTCTGCGGCAGGTGGTGAGGGAACCAACAAGAGGGAAAAACATAATTGACCTCATCCTCACCGACCGGCCTGCCGCAGATGCATCTGTCCATGACAGTACGAGTGACCACCGCACAGTCATTGTGGAGATGAAGTCCCGCCTTCACATTGAGGATACCCTCCATTGTGTTGTGTGGCACTACCACCGTGCTAAATGGTATAGGTTTCGAACAGATCTAGCAACTCAAGACTGGGCATTCATGAGGCTCTGTGGGCCATCAGCAGCAGAATTGTACTCAAACACAATCTGTAACCTCATGGCCCGGCATATCCCCCACTCTACCATCACCATCAAGTCAGGAGATCAACCCTGGTTCAATGAAGAGTGCAGGAGGGCATGCCAGGAGCAGCACCAAGTATACCTAAAAATGAGGAGTCAACCTGGTGAGGCTATAACACAGGACTACTTGCATGCCAAACAGCATAAGCAGCAAGTGATAGACAGAGCTAAGCGATCTCAAAACCAGCGGATCAGATCTAAGCTTTGCAGTCCTGCCACATCCAGTCATGAATGATAGTGGACAATTAAACAACTCACTGGAGGAGGTGGCTCCACAAACATCCCCATCCTCAATGATGGAGGAACCCAGCACATCAGTGCAAAAGATAAGGCTGAAGCATTCGCAACAATCTTCAGTCAGAAGTGCCAAGTGGATGATCCATCTCGGCCTCCTCCAGAGGTCCCCGGCATCACAGATGCCAGTCTTCAGCCAATTCAATTCACTCCACGTGATATCAAGAAACAGCTGAAGGCACTGGATACTGCAAAGGCTATGGGCCTTGACAACACTCCAACAATAGTACTGAAGACTTGTGCTCCAGAACTCGCTGTGCCCCTAGCCAAGCTGTTCCAGTACAGCTACAACACTGGCATCTACCCAGCTCTGTGGAAAATTGCTCAGGTATGTCCTGTACACAAAAAGCAGGACAAATCCAACCCGGCCAATTGCCGCCCCATCAGTCTACTCTCCACCATCAGTAAAGTAATGGAAGTGATCATCAATAATGCTATGTAGTGGCACTTGCTTAGCAATAGCCTGCTCACTGATGCCCAGTTTGGGTTCCGCCAGGGCCACTCAGCTCCTGACCTCGTTACAGTCTTGGTTCAAACATGGACAAAAGAGCTGAGCTCCCGAGGTGAGGTGAGAGTGACTGTCCTTGACATCAAGGCAGCATTTGACCGAGTGTGGCATCAGGGAGCCCTAGCAAATCTGGAGTCAATGGGAATCAGGAGGAAAACTCTCCACTGGTTGGAGTCATACCTAGCACGAAGGAAGATGGTTGTGGTTGTTGGAGGTCAATCATCTCAACTCCAGGACATCACTGCAGGAATTCCTCAGGGTGGTGTCCTCGGCCCAACCATCTTCAGCTGCTTCACCAATTACCTTCCTTCCATCATAAGCTCAGAAGTGGGGATGTTCGCTGATGATTGCACAATGTTCAGCACCATTCACAACTCCTCAGATACTGAAGCAGTCCATGTCCAAATGCAGCAAGACATGGACAATATCCAGGCTTGAGCTGACAAGTGGCAAGTAACATTCACACCACATTAGTGTCAGGCAATGACCATTTCCAACAAGAGAGAATCCAACCATTGCCCCTTGATGTTCAATGCAATTACCATTACTGAATCCCTCACTATCAACTTCCTGGGGATTACCATTGACCAGAAACTGAACTGGACTAGCCATATAAATATTGTGGCTATAAGAGCAGGTCAGAGGCTAGGAATCATGAGACAAGTAACTCGCCTCCTGACGCCCCAAAGCCTGTCCACTATCTACAAGACACAAGTCAGGAGTGTGATGGAATACTCTCCACTTGCCTGGATGAGTGCAGCTCCTACAACACTCAAGAATCTCGACACCATCCAGGGCAAAGCAGCCTGCTTGATTGGCACCACATCCACAAACATTCACTCCCTCCACCACTGACGCATAGTAGCAGCAGTGTGTACCACCTACAAGATGCACTGCAGGAATTCACCAAAGCTTCTTAGACAGCACCTCCCAAACCCACGATCACTACCACCTAGACGGACAAGGGCAGCAGATAGATGGGTACACCACCACATGTAAGTTCCCCTCGAAGTCACTCACCATCCTGACTTGGAAATTTATCACTGTTCCTTCGCTGTCGCTGGGTCAAAATCCTGGAACTCCCTCCCTAACAGCGCTGTGGATGTACCTACACCACATGGACTGCAGCTGCTCAAGAAGGCAGCTCACCACCACCTTCTCAAGGGCAACTAGGGATGGGCAATAAATGCAGGCCCAGCCAGCGAAGCCCACATCCCATGAATGAATTTTTAAAAAGTGTTAAAAAAAATGTTGCGCCAAACTTAATCTTTCCAAAATTAGCTCATCGGCCCCTTGAGCGAGAAAAATTTTGAAATGTGCCCCCACCCCAAGGCAGAAAGGTTGGACAACCTTGTACTGTATGTTCATTAACTGCTCTCCCAACATGCCCTTTCAACTTCAATGACTTGTGTACATGTACACCAAGGACCCTCTGTTCCTGCACCTCCTTTAGAGTCTCTCCCTTTATTTTATACTGTCTCTCTATATTCTTCCTGCCACAATCCTCTGCATTGAACTTCATCTGCCACTTGTCTGCCCAATCCACCAAAACGCCTATGTCCTTTTGAAGTTCAGGACTATCCTCATCACAGTTGACAATGTTTCCAATCTTCGTAACATCAGCAAATTTTGAAATCATGTCCTGCACACCACAGCCTAGTTCATTAATAGATTTCAATCTGAGAAATTTCTTGCTTGTCAAATCCCCATTTCTCACTTATTCTGTAGTTCTAGTTTGCTCTGGGTGTAAGTGGATTATTAACTTTCAGTTCTTTCTGATTTGATTTTTCCATTGCCAATCTGCCAATTTCACTGAAAATGGCCTCAGCTTTTTCGATCCATTTCTGAATAATTTATTTTTCCCCACAAGACGTCTGAAATCGCCAATTCATTCACCTGGATTCACATAACTTGCAACTCACCGAAAACTAAGAAAAGAAATAACTCGCATTTATAGAGCGCCTTTCACAACCTCAGGACATCGCCAAACGCGTTACAGCCAATGAAGCACTTTTGAAATGTGGCCACTACTGTTATGTCAGAATCGTGGCAGCCGATTTGCGCACAGCAAGGTCCCACAAACGGCAAAATGGTAATGACCGAATAATATCGGACCAGACCTGGGGGCATGAGTTCAAATCCCATCACAGCAGTTGGCTGAGGTCGGGGGCTTCAACTCAGTGAATGAAATGGGATCCGGATAGAGAAGTCAGCAATGGCGACCATGAAACTACCGGATTGTCATAAAAACCCATCTGGTTCACTAATGTCCTTTGAGGATGGAAATCTGCCTTCCTTACTTGGTCTGGCCTATGTGTGACTCCAGACCTACAGCAATGTTGTTGACCCTTAACTGCCCTCTGAAATGGCCTAGCAAGTCATTCAGTTGCATTCAAATAGTTAGCTCACTGCCACTTTCTCAAGGGAAATTAGGTCCTTGGCCTTCACAGCGATGGCTACATCCTGTAAAATAATTTTAAAAAATGTTCGGATGATGTTGAATGAGGGGTAAACATTAATTAACTGATTGCACCTTCAACCATGCAGCACTCCCTCAGTGCTGCACTAGTGTTCCAACTTGGACTGTGAGCTCAAGTGGGATGTGAATTCACAGCCTTCTGACTTAAAGGCAAGAATACTCACTATTGGGTCACAGCTGAAATCTTTGACCCAATTCCTTTCTTTACAGCTAATGATTTGATGTTACACCTAATAGCTTTGTTTTTATTGCTGAACTCACTTGCAAAGTGGAAAGCACTGGACGAGCATTGGCGACTGAAGAAATGAGGATCTAGTTTGTGACCTTAAACATGTCACTGACTCCAAAATGAATGTGTGGCTATTGGGCCTGCTAATGTTAGACTAAAACAATGATGGGAGATTGGATGAATTCACATAGAAGACCTACCTCCCTACCTTGAGTGAAGAATCTCCTGGTCCAATTCGCTAAAATTAAACTGCCAGTGAGAAAGTCCTACCCTGGAAATACAAAGCTGAAACATCTTGGGAAGATAGGAAATAGGAGTACTAGTAGGCCATTTGGCCCCTCAATCCATCATTCAACTAAATCATGGCTGATCTACCCCAGCACCATTTTCCCGCACTATTTTTTTAAAATTCTTTTCATGGGATGTGGCCGTGGCTGACAAGGCCAGCGTTTGTTGCCCATCCCTAATTGCCCTTCACCTGAGCGGCTTGCTGGGTCATTTCAGGGGGGCAGTTAAGAGTCAACCACATTGCTGTGGGCCTGGAGTCACATGTAGGCCAGACCGGGTAAGGATGGCAGATTTCCTTCCCTAAAGGACATTAGAGAACCAGATGGGGTTTTTTTTTTGGACAATCAATGATAGTTTCATGGTCACCATTACTGAGACTAGCTTCCTATTCCAGGATTTTTTTTCTATTAACTGAATTTAAATTCCACCAGCTGCTGTAGAATTTGAACCCATGTTCACAGAAAATTCACCTGGGTCTCTGGATTACAACTCACATTCCCACTTGGCTCTGTGTCATCAGCAAACTTGGAAATATTACATTTGGTCCCCACATCCAAATCATTGATATAGGTTGTGAATAGGGGCCCAAGCACTGATCCTTGTGGTACCCCACTAGTCATAGCTTGCCAACCTGAGAATGCTCCATTTATTCCTACTCTCTCTTTTCTCGCCGTTAACTAATTCTCAATCCATGCCAGTATATTACCCCCTAATTCCAGGTGCTCTAAATTTGCTTACTAATCTCTTGTGTAGGACCTTATCGAAGGCCTTCTGAAAATCCAAATACACCACATCCACTGGTTCTCCCTTATCTATCCTGCTATTTACATCCTCAAAAAACTCTAACAAGTGTGTCAAACATGATTTTCCATTCATAAATCCGTATTGACTCTGCCAATCCTACCATTATTTTCTAAGTGTCCTACTACCACATCCTTCAAAATAGATTCTAGCATTTCTCTACTACTGACGTCAGGCTAAGAGGTCTGTAGTTCCCCATTTCTTCTCTCACTCCTTTCTTCAATAGTGGGGTAACATTTACTACCTTCCAATCTCCAGGAACCATTCCAGAGTCTATAGAATTTTGGAAGATGACTACCAATGCATCTATTATCTTTATAGCCACCTCTTTCATTTCTCTGGGGTGTAGATCACCAGGTCCAAGGGATTTATCAACTTTCAGTCCCATTAATTTCTCCATACCATCTTTTTACTAATATTAAATTCTTTCAGTTCCTCATTCTCACTAGTGCCTTGGTTCCTTAGTATTTCTGGAAGGTTCTTTTGTATCTTCCTCCATGGAGGCAGATTTATCTGTTTAATTTCTCTGCCATTTTCCTTATTCCCCATTACAAATTCTCCTGTCTCTGCCTGAAATGGGTCCACATTTGTCTTTGCTAATATTTTTCTTTTCACACGCCTAAAGAAGCATTTACTGTCCATTTTTATGGGCAGAATTTTCCCCCCGTCGGGGGTGGGAGGGAAGTTCAGGAGCGGGCGCGTGGAGGTGCTCCTCCGATTGGTGCCCCCGATTGGGGGCACGCCACCATTTTACGTGGGCGGACCAATGAAGGCCCACCCAGCGTGACGTCCGCAAGGAAGCGCTATGCGTTCCCTGTGCAGGCGGGGGCGGGGGGGGAATTCCCTGAGCTGAGAGTGCGCTCTTTCGCACATGCGCACAATAGAGCGGACTCATCTCCCTGAGGCTAAGTGCTGCCTCAGGGAGATTGGCTCAACATTAAAATATGTTAAAAACAGAAAATAAAATCCCTGACATGTCCCCTCATCTGACGCTGTCATATGAGTTGGGACATGTCTATCACTTTCAGTGGCACTTTCATTAAATTTTTAAAAACCCTCATGAAACGTCATCCCGCCTGTGGCTTTTCTGAAGCCCGCCAGGGCTCCCAGCCTGCCCGCCAACCTTAAGGTTGGACGGGCAGGTCCACTAATTACATTAATTACTTTATCAATGGCATCAATAGGCCATTGGCAGGTCGGCGGGCGCAGAGCTGATTTGGCTGAGCCCCCGCCCACCTGAGAATTGAAATGAGGTGGGGTGACGTCGGGAGTTCCACCTGACGTCATCCCGTGTCATTTTACACGTCGGCAAGCGGGCCCCGCCCCCTGCTCGCCGACCGGGAAATCCCAGCCTATGTTTCTTGCTAACTTATTCACATATTCTATTCCCTCTTTCTTCATCAGTTTCTTGGCCCTCCTTTGCTGAATTCTGAAATGCTTCCAATCCTCAAGCTTACTACTTCTTTGTCAACTTTATAGGCCTCTTCTTTTAATCTAAGATAATCTTTAACTTCTCTTTTTAGTCATGGCTGGATCATTTTTCCTGCTGGGTTTTTGGGAAGGAATGTAGTTTTGTTGTAAACCATGCATTAATTCTTTAAATGCTAGCCATTACCTGTCTACCGTAAAACCTTTTAATGTATTTTCCCAATCCAGCACAGCCAACTTGCCTCCCATGCCTTTGCAGTTTCCCTTGTTTAGATTTAAGACCCTTGTTTCAGATTGAACTACATCACTTTCAAAAATGTAAAATTCCATCATATTATGGTCACTCTTCCCTAAAGGCTCCTTTACAACAAGATTGTTAACTATCCCTTTCGCATTGCACAATGCTAGATCTAAAATACCCCGTTCCTCAACATACTGTTCTGGAAAATTATCTCATATACATTCCAGGACTTCGTCTGCAGCATTAGTGCTAATTAGC
Source organism: Cetorhinus maximus (assembly GCF_964194155.1). NCBI lineage: Eukaryota > Metazoa > Chordata > Chondrichthyes > Lamniformes > Cetorhinidae > Cetorhinus > Cetorhinus maximus. The sequence goes on from NC_135885.1 coordinate 6,124,667, forward strand.
TTTACCCAGTTTACCCAGGCTTGAAGCCCCTCATGATTACTGGATTACCTTTGTTACATGCACCTCTAATTTCAGATTTATACCATGCTTTGCATTACCACTACCGTTTGGTGGCCTATAAACAAATCCTACCAATATTTCCTTCCCCTTGCTGTTTCTTAGCTCCACCCAAACTGATTCTAAACTTGATCCTTTGATCTAAGATCCTCTCTCACTAACGTACTGATCTCAACAATGGAGAATGAAAAACATCGCTGCGCTGCTGGAGGACTAACGTCTTTTGGATGAGATGTTAAACCATCTGTCTGCCTTTCCAGGTGGATGGAAAAGATCACACGGCAGTATGTCGAATAATAGAAGGGGGATTATCCCCGGTGTCCTGACCAATTTCTATCCCTGAAACAACATCACTAAAACAGATTACCTGGCCATTGAGACGTTGCTGTTTTTCGGGAGCTTGCTGTGCGCAAATTGGTACAGTCGGTGGGATTTTCCGCATTCGCCTGGCGCCGGGATCGTTCAGTCCCACCGCTAGTCAATGGGCTCCTGGCTGGGGCGCTGCCTCGCCCACGGCGGGTCCCACCCCCCCCAACGGGGCCGGAAAATCCCGGCCAGTGTGTTAGACCCTAACTTTCTATCTGTGGTATGTGATGGATGTAAGTCTTTGCCTGGTCTATACAAGGAAATGGTAATGTATTGGTTATATTGCTGGACTGCCATGTTTCCTACATTAGAGGCCACATTTCAAAAGCACTGTTAAGCATTTTGAGGCATCCTGAGGTGGTGGTAAAATGTGCTTCATAAATATAAGTCCTTTCTTCATAGGCCAGAATTTAACGTTCGACGTGTGGGTGCACACCCGACATGAGCGAACGTAATACGATGCACAACGACGTCGGGCGTGCATCCCGACTTCATCGCGCACTCACGCGATATTTTGTTGGGCACGCTCGCGCCAGAGTCGGCTGTATGCCCGTTGATAATCGAAAGGCCTATTAAGGCCATTAACGAGCTCATTAAGTTGAAATTTACGCCGCCCGTCCAACCTTACTGTCGGCGGGGCAGGCAAAAAGGCCAAGCGGCCTTTACAATTTTTTAGGAAACCTCATCCACGAGCGGGATGAGATTTCCTAAAGCAAATAAACATTAAGTAAAAAACTCTATTTTGAATTTAAAAACATGTCCCATCTCATGTGACACAGTCACATGAGGAGACGTTTCATTAAATTTTTATTGTCTTTATTAATTGTTTTAAAAACCGCTTCAATCTCCCGGAGGCAGCTCTGTGCCTCAGGGAGGTTGAAGTGCTCTTTCACGCGCGTGCGCAAACTGTGCGTCAGACCCGCTCTCCCTCCTCCCCCCCCCACCACCCCCCCCAGCCCGCACAGGTAGTGCTCAGCGCTACCGCTCGCGATCCACGCAGGGCAGGCCTTAATTAGCTCGTCCGCGTGAAATCGCGGTGTGGAGCCGATCGCGGGCAGCAGTCGGCTTTCCGACTGTCCTTGTCCGCTCCTGCCGAGCCTGCCCGGCGAGGGAAAAGTTCTGGCCGTAGAATTTCAGAGAGCTCTTTGGACATTGCTCATTGTCGAAACAGATCTCGCTACAGCCCTGCCAAGGTAACTTTTCACTGTGGTTCATATCACATTCGTGGTTTATTTGCTGCAGTCTGTTCTTTTGCTAAATCTGATCAATATTTGATCTTTACAAGAGAAATAAAACTAAATGATAAATGCTCCCAAAGTGGAGAGCTGACCTGGCATCTTACCAATTGAACTAGATGCATCCAAATTTAGGGGTTTAAAAAAAATTAAACGCCTCTGGCACTCCTGTACGCTACCATCTTGTTGGAGTTTGTTTAGTGCCTAAGGTTGTAGGTGAGTTTTGCTGTAAAGTCACCAATTTTGACCCGAGATGACATTTTAAAACACCTGATATCAGCTGGGTCACCAGGTCACATCCCTCTCCTGATTTATATTTCCTTTGAAAGAGTGACTTGGTTTATAAAATTCGCTGTTCAGTCCCAGAAAAGATCCCCTTGTATTGCACCTTCACTTGATCAATCCTAGAAACAAGGAAGGTTGGAGTTGCCCTGGAGGAGGTGCAACGAAGGTTCACAAAACTGGCTCCTGGGATGAGGGGATTGTCGTACAGGTAGGCAGGTAACTAGCCTTGGCCCATGAGGGGCTGGAGGCATCTCTCTCCATTAGAGAGAAACAATTGGTTAAATAACTTGTGGAGCACCACTCTGCATCAAGCATGGGCCAGGCAAGATGCAGGTCCCAAGTCTACCTCAGCCAGAATAGGAATTGAACCCATGCTGTTTGTGTTATCCTGAACCACATGCTAGCCAATTTGCTAACTGACCCCCTAAGTTGATTAGACCAGGCTGATATTCCCTGGAGTTTAGAAGAATGTGGTGGTCAAATTGAAACATATAAAACTTTTAAGGGGCTTGGCAGAGTAGATGCTGAGAAAAGAGTTCCCCTGGCTGGGGAATTCCAGAACAGAATAAAAGGTCAGCCAATTACAACGGAGATGAGGAGCATTCTCTACCCCAGAGGGCTGCGAATGCTCAATCAATGCTCAGGACGGGGGTCGATAGATTTTAGCCTACTAAGGAAATTAAGGGATATGGGGACAATGCAGAAAGGTGGATTTGAGGTAGAAGAGCAGTTATCATCTTGTTAAGTGGCAGAACAGGCTCGAAGAGCCAAATGGCTGATCCCAGCTCCTATCTCTTGTGTTCTTATGGTCTGATAGTGTAGTGGTTATGCTACTGGATTAATAATCCAAGGAAAGCCACGAGTTCAAATCGCCCATTGTTAGGGAATTAAAATTGCTATCAGCACGAGTGACCCTGAATCTTGTTGGAAAACTCAACTGCTCCACTAATATTGTTTCAGGAGCAGAAGCTGCTGTCTTTACCTCATCTGGTTAATCCAGTCTCTCACCAATATGTGATTGCCCCTGGAGTGAGGGGGCTTTTGTTAATATATAATATCATTCTGAGCCTTTGCAGAGACACAGTAGGGGGGAAGGGGTTGTTTAGAGTTCTTGTTCATTACTTGTCCAAGTAGGGAGAGTTTTCTTCAGGCCCTGATCAGAATATACCTGATCTCAAAATGCTTGCTGTTGACACTAGATTTGGGGCAATTTAAACCCCAATTTGGTTTCAGATGGGTGGATGAGTGAGTTATAATACTGCCTCACTGACCTAAGTTTAAGGCCTTGGTGGGGAGTTGTGGGTGTATTTTACCTTCTGGGCTTTATCTCCATCTCGGCATGCAAGCTGCCAACTCTTAATGGACAGGAGAGGTTGAACTGAGCAATTTGTAGAACGATCTTCTTCGTCCTTGAAGACATTGTCTCACTAAATGTCTTTCCTTAAGGATCCAAGAATTGTGCACCATTAGATCTAGAGCTAAGCCTTTGGTATTGATTAATCAATACTGGGAGCACAAGGCCACAGGGAGCTCTGCACTGTCAAAGCTGCCGACTTTTTGGAGGAGCTGTTAAACTGAGGCTCCTTCTGTCTCTCCAGGAGGGCCTAGAAGGCTTCTTGTGTCCTTATTGCTTGGTAATGTAGTGGTTATGTTACTGGACTAGTAATCCAAAGAAGAACGTAAATTCAAATTGCATAGTTTTGAGATTAAAACTGCTACCAGCAAAAGTGCCCATGGGCTAGATTTTATGTCGGCAAATTTGGTGGGCCACTCCTCCCCCCAACTCACCTCCGCGCGCCCCCCCGCCCCACCCCACCGCCTCGCGCGAACATAAAGTGCAGCTTGATGATGTTGGGTCGGCAATATGACATCATCACGCCAGTCACCGAAATTACCGAAAGGGGAGTGGGTGAGGAAATCAGCAGCCCGTTCGCCATTTTGAAATAATGAATTAACAAGCCGCCAGGCTTGCTAACGGCGCACTCGTCCGCAGTCTTCCGTCACCCGCTGCACTTTTCAGGCACCCGGATGTGAACAAGTTTGGGAACACTTTACTGCAGCTGTGCCAAGGCGGCAAAAGGCCAGTCAATGGGACCGCGGCCGCTGCATGAGGCAGCTGATTCCGCTGGTGCAGTTGGCAGCGCCTGTATGTTTTTTTTAACTCAAATCGTCTTCAGATTTTTTGAGCCTTCGATGAAAAATAAAGAGACGTTCAGAGAGCCTTTGAACTTGTAACCATGCTGGGCTTCCTGTTTACAGCATTAGCCCTCTGCCACATGACTACCTGGCCTACAGTCCAATTGGGTGCCAAGCCCCCACAACAACCACCACACCTCCCCCAACCCCTCTCCACCACCCCCCCCCCCACACTTTGCTTCTCTAATTGGTCTCCTTGCTGCTGGGCAGCCACTAGTTCGCCATCCGACGCTTGATTGGACAAGCTGAGGCAGCGGGGGAGGGGGCAAGCGGAACACACAGTTTCCATTCTCCCTCCCTCGCCTGCAGATAAACTGAAAATCCAGTCCCTTGAAGCTATTGGCTTGTTGTAAAATTCAACTGCTCCACTGATATCCCTTAGAGAAGACAACCTGCTCTCTGTACCCGGGTCTGGTTTTTAAGTGACCCCAGTCTCTCACCAATCTGCGATTGCCTCTGGAGGGAGAGAACTCAGTTACTCAGAACAATTAGGGCTGGGCAATAAAGGCAGCCTTGCCAGCAATTCCCACATCCTGAAAATATGCGCACAGAAACAGTATGGGGTGTTGTTCAGGTGTGTAATTGACCCAATTGGTTGCAATTTGAAGAAAAACAGAGGGATTCTCCTGGTGTCCAGGGCAACATTCACCTCACAGCCAGCATTATCATTTACCTCATTTTCTACTTGTGGAATCTTGCTGTGCTCAAGTTGATAATAGTGACTGAACTTCAAAAAAGTTCAATGGCTACAAAGCACCTTGGGGTCTTGTGAATCTTTTCTCTGTTCATTCATGGGATTGGACATCACTGGCTAGGCCAGCATTTAAAAGTCAACCACATATGCTATGGGTCTGGAATCACATACAGACCAGGTAAGGACAGCAGATTTCCTTCCCTAAAGGACATTAGCGAACCAAATGGGCTTTTACAACAATCGACAATGGTTTCATGGTCATCATTAGACTTTTAAGATTTGTATTGAATTCAAATTCCACCATCCCATGGCAGGGTTCAAATCCAGGTCCCTAGATCAATACCCTGGGTCCCTGGATTACTAGTCCAGAAACAATGCCACGACGCCATCACCTCTCCTCTGTGAAAGATATTACAAAAATGACTCTGATTTCAGCTGCCCGGAGTTCCTCTTTCTAAAACTCTCCATCTCTCTCTCTCCCTTCAATTAAGACGCTCCTTAAAACCTGCCTCTTTGACCAAGCTTTTGATCACCTGTCTTAATATCTCCTTTTTGTTCTGACAATGCTCCTGTGATGCCTTGGGATGTTTTACTGCATGAAAATGTGCTGTATAAATGCAATTTGTTGTTGTAGTTCTTCTTCAAGAGGGCAACCCTGTGGAAACTGAAGTCTTTATTACCGTTGCTCGCTAAGATAAAAATATTTTAGTTATTTTCTAAATCTGCACACCCAGTGTTGGAGCCTCATCCGCGACAGCACATTCTGGAAATGGAAGGGAGGGAGGAACTCGGGGAAAATTACAATCACCAGCGAAGTGGTATTGAGCAAATTGTTGGGGCTGTGGGCTGACAAGTCCCTGGGTTTGGATGGACTTCACCCTAAGGTCTTGAAAGAAGTGGCTAGTGAGATAGTTGATGCATTGGTTTTGATTTTCCAAAATCCCCTAGATTCGAGGAAGGTTCCATTAGATTGGGAAATAGCAAATGTAACTCCTTTGTTCAAAAAGGGAGGGGGACAGAAAGCAGGAAACTACAGGCCAGTTAGCTTAACATCTGTCATAGGGAAAATGTTAGAAGTTATTATTAAAGATATTATGACAGGGCACTTAGAAAAAATTCAAGGCAATCAGACAGAGTCAACATGGTTTTGCGAAAAGGAAATCATGTTTAACCAATTTATTAGAGTTCTTTGAATGAGCCACATATGCTGTGGATAAAAGGGGACCAGTGGATGTACTGTGCTTATATTTCCAGAAGGCATTTGATAAGGTGCCACATCAAAGGTTATCGTGGAAAATAAAAGCTCTTGGTGTAGGGAGTAACATATTAGCCTGGATAGAAGATTGGCTAGCTAACCGGAAGCAGGGAGTAGGCATAAATGGGTCTTGATAAATGACCCATTTATCAAAAATGATAAAAGATAGGTAGGAAAGTAAATTGTGAAGAGGACATAAAGAGGCCAAAAAGTGACTCAGATAGGTTAAGTGAGTGGGCAAAGATCTGGCAAATGGAGTATGATATGGGCAAATGTGAAATTATTCATTTTGGCAGGAAAAATAAATAAGTAGCTTATTATCTAAATGGTGAGAGATTGCAGAGCTCTGCGATTCAGAGGGATCTGGGTGTCCTAATGCATGAACCACAAAAGGCTAGTATAATATAGTAAAAATATATGCAGTTTTTGTGACTTTGCAAAGATTTCGATAAAGAAAATCAGTACACTGCCTCTTTAAGAGTAATTGTAAATAAGGATCAATCTGTTTGAATAATTGATTACTTGAGTGATGTTTCATTCATGTGATATTCTTCCTCAAGACCAGTCATTTCCGCTAAACAAACATGAACTGAATTATTTGTGCCTTACTGAGAATCTAAAAACATTCAACTAACAAACTCAATTTAGATATATCTCATCCTAGCCTCTTTTCCTCGAGTATTTAAATCTTTAAATCTTATCTCCCTCTGATGGTCTTGCTGCAAAGGATACTGCCTGCAACAGTGCTACTCCACACATCTATAAAGCGCCTTTCCTGGTCTCAGGAAATCCCAAAGTGTTTTACAAGAAAGGAAGGGCATTGTTTGAAATGTAGTCACTGATATAATGTAGAAAACAAGCAACCAAGTCGTGCACAGCAAGCTCCCACTTACAACAATGCGCTAATGACCAGATAATCTTGTGATGTTGATTGAGGAATAAATATTGGCTGAGTCACCAGGGGTAATTCCCCTGCTCTTCTTCCAAATAGCCCTATGGGATCTTTTCCATCCAGTTTAGAAAATAGAGAGTTTAACAAGTAACCCAAAAGTCTCCAACTGTGCAGAATTCCCTCGGTACTGCGCTGGAGTGTCAGCTTAGGTTTTGTGCACAAGTTCCTAAAGTGGGATCCCAACGCATAGCCTTCTGACTCAAAAGTGAAAGTATGATCCACTGAGTCACTGTTAACCCTAAAGGTTAGATTTGAATCCTGGTTCATAATGACTTTGGCCAGCTCAACATTTGAGGTACAAAAATTGACCTCAGTGTCCTTTGATAGGGGTGGGGGAAATCACTGGAAACTATGTGCATGTTTGACTGATGGGCGACGAAAGGACTGGGATCAGTTGTGATGCCTTACGTGGACAAATAGTCTTCTGATGCTCACTCAGTTGGCTCGTGCATAAAGCACATGCCACTTAGCTGAGATAGCAGATGGCACACTTGGAGGAGAGGAAGTGGGGGAACAAGGCTGGCAAAAGAAATTGAAAAAGAAAAAGAAAAATTCCTACTGTCCAACAAGCAAAAATATCTTTAACAAATAACGAAGGTTCACCCAGTCCTGACGATTTAAACAATCATTGACTTCATTTGAAAAAAAAGATTTCAAGATTATACTTCATGCAATGGCCCCATATATTATTATTTTTTTTAATGCAATTTACATCCCTGGTTTCATCTCATCGATAATAATTCCATTTTGCTGTGGCATTTACAGCAAAAAATTGATTTACAGTGAAGTAATAATATACCAAAGCCTAAACTTTAAATGTGAACTAATATGGAATTTTATGCAACAACCTCTTGTAAATAGATACAGATGATTGAGATTAAAATGATTTTTTAAAAAAAAATTCATTCTTTCATGAGGTGTGGCCATTGCTGGGCTGGGCCAGCGTTTATTTCCCATCCCGACAGTCATTGAACTGAGCAGCTTGCTTGGCCATTTCAGAGGGCAGTTAAGAGTCAAACACATTGCTGTGGGTCTGCAGTCACATGTAGGCCAGACCAGGTAAGGACAGCAGATTTCCTTCCCTAAAGGACATTAGTGAACCAGATGGGTTTTTACAATGATCAATGATAGTTTCATGTTCACCTTTACTAAGACCAGTTTTATATTCCAAATTTTATTAATTGATTTTTAAAAATTCCACCAACTGCCACGGTGGGATTTGAACACACGCTCTGTTAATAATTACACTGCGCTTCTAGAGTTACAAGTCTAGCAATATTACCACCAGGCCACCATCTCCCCCCCACAGCTACCAATGCCACAGTTCCTCAAGCCCTCCCATGGCCTATTAGACAATGACAATGGCAATATTCCCTTTACTTCAAAAGGACTGGAGTATAAAAATAGGGAAGTCTTGCTGAAACTATACAAGGCACTAATTAGACCATTCCTAGAATACCGTGAACAGCTTTGGTCCCCTTATCTAAGGAAAGATGTAATGGCATTGGAGGCAGTCCAGAGATGTTTCACTAGGTTGATCCTGGGTTCGGAGGGATTTTCTTATGAGGAGAGGTTGAGTAGGTTGGGCCTGTACTCATTGGAGTTTAGAAGAATGAGAGACAACCTTATTGAAGCATATAAGATTCTTAGGGGGCTTGATAGGATAGAAGCTGAGAGGCTGTTTTGCCTTATGAGAGAGCCTAGGACCAGAGGGCATAATCTCAGAGTAAGGGGTCACCCATTTAAGACAGAGATGAGGAGGAATTTCTGCTCTCAGAGGGTAGTCAATCTGTGTAATTCTTTACTGCAGAGGGCTGTAGAAGCTGGGTCATTAAGTATATTCAAGGTTGAGATAGACAGATTTTTAATCAGTCAGGGAATCAAGGGCTATGGGGGAAAGGCAGGAAAGTGGATTTGAGGATTATCAGATCGACCATGATCTCATTGAATGGCGGAGGAGACTCGATGGGCCGAATTGCATATTTCTGCTCCTGCATCTAATGGTCTTTTACTATCTGGTGTGATAATGGCCTAGGTTTTACAGTTGGAAAAGATACATGGCTGGCAGTGTTCACCAACATGAAAGTGTAAATCAGACAGCAAATTCTGGTAACTTTACCCACTAAGTGCACAGAACAAGATAGGGCGTGTCTATTCTGGTGTAAGTTGTTAATGCTATAGTTTGTCCTAATTATTGCCAAGCATGCTCTCTGGCAATGAAAATCAACTTCTACTGGTGTTGTGTTTCATTCCTTTGGGTTTTAATTATTATTGAAGGTGTTAAAAAATAATAAAAACGTACATCAAATATTTTATTTTAATTTTAACACGCCGTCTCTTTTATCTATTTCTTTCATAATCCAATATTTATTTCCCTCTCTTTATTTTGCTTTCTGTACATGCTTTAATATTGAATTAAATATTCTAACTTACATTCCTGGTTTAGACTCAGCATGTCTCAGTAAGGATCTATCAATATGATTGGTTAAGGCAATAAACAGTTTCATGCCCTGTTCACACATGTCCCAGTTCCCCTGTGGTGGGCACTACACTGATGTGGCTTTCTACGTTCCAGTGTAATAAACAATTAATGCATTAGAATATAAGAACATAAGAAATAGGATCAGGAGTAGACCATTCTGCACCTCGAGCCTGCTCCGCCATTCAATAAGATCATGGGTTTCGATTTCCATATTCTCTTATGTTTCAATTTCCACATTCCCATCTAATCCGGATAACCTTTTATTCCCTTGCCTAACAAGAATCTATCTACCTCTGCCTTAAAAATATTCAATGACCCCGCCTCCACTGCCTTCTGAGGCAGAGAATTCCAAAGTCGCACAACCCTCTGAGAGAAAAAATTTCTCCTCATCAATGTCCTAAAAGGGCGACCCGTAATTTTAAACAGTGCCCTCCCTAGTTCTGGACTCACCCACAAGAGGAAACATCCTTTCAACATCCACCTTGTCAAGGCCGTTCAGGATCTTGTATAACTTCAATCAAATCACCCTTCACTCTTCTAAACTCCAGTGGGAACAAACCCAGTTTGTCCACCCTTTCCGCATAAGACAACCCACTCATTCCAGGTATCAATCTAGTAAACCTCCATTGAACCGTCTCCAATGCATTTACATCCTTCCTTAAATAAGGAGACCAAAACTGCACACAGTATTCAAGGTGCAGTCTCACCAATGCCCCGTATAACTGAAGCATAACATCCTTACTTTTCTGTTCAATGCCCCTCAAAATAAAGGATAGCATTCCATTAGCCTTCTTAATTACTTGCTGTACCTGCATACTAACTTTTTGTGATTCATGTACTGGAACACCTAAATCCCTCTGCACCCCAGAATCTCCATTTAAGTAATACTCTGCTTTTTTGTTCTTCCTGCGAAAGTGAATAACTTCACATTTTCCCACATTAAACTCCATTTGCCAGATCTTTGCCCACTCACTCAACCTATCTGTATCCATCTGTAACCTCCTCATGTCCTCTTCGCAACATACTTTCCTACCTATCTTTGTGTCATCTGCAAATTTAGCCACCATGCCTTCACTCCCCTCATCTAAGTCATTGATATAAATCGTAAAAAGTTGAGGCCTCAGTACAGACCCCTGTGGGATGCCACGCACTGCCAATCAGAAAAAGACCCATTTATGCATATGCTCTGCTTTCTGCCATTCAGCCAATCTTCTATCCATGCTAATATGTTATCCACTATGCCATGCACTTTTATTTTCCATAATAATCTTATCAAATGCCTTCTGGAAATCCAAGTGCAGTGTGTCTACAGGCTCCCCTTTATCTTTTACACATGTTACTCCTTCAAATTAAAACTCCAATAAATTGGTTAAAGATGACTTTCCTTTCACAAAATCATGCTGACTCTTCTCTATTACCTCGAGCTGTTCGAAGTGCCCAGTTATAACTTCCTTAATGATCGATTCTAATAACTTCCCCATGACAGACGGCAAGCTAACTGGCCTATAGTTTCCTGTTTTCTGCCTCTCTCCCTTCTTGAATAAAGGGGTTATATTTGCTACTTTCCAATTTGATGGAAACTTTCTAGAATCTAGCGAATTTTGGAAAATGAGCACCAGCGCATCAACTACCTCATTAGTCACTTTTAAGACCCTAGGATGTAGTCCATTGGGACCCGGAGACTTGTCAACCCGCAGCTCCATCAATTTGCTCAGTACCATTTCCCTAGTGATTTAAATTTCACCAAGTTCCTTTCTCCCGTTCACCTCTTGATTTACAGCTATTACTGAAATGTTTTTTGTATCCTCTCTAGTGAACATAGAAGCAAAATATTTGTTAATTTCTTCTGTCATTTCCTTATTATCTATTATTAACTTCCCACTGTCATTCTCTAGAGGACCAATGCTCACTTTACTTACTCTTATCCTTTTTAAGTATCTGTAGAAACTCCTGCTATCCATTTTTATATTTCTAGCTAGCTTCCTCTCACACTCTAATTTATTTCTCTTGATTGATTAACCTTTTAGTCATTCTCTGCCATTCTTTATATTCTGTCCAATCATCTGTCCTGCACTCATCTTTGCAGAGTTGTATGCTTTTTCCTTAAGTTTGATGCTTTCCTTAACACCTCTAGTTAACCACTGATGGTGTGTCCTCCTCTTACAATTTTTTTTAATAGTAGGAATGTACTTATTCTGAATACTCTGAAATACCCCCTTAAATGTCTGCCACTACTTCTCTATTGATCTCTCCTCTAGCCTAATTTCCCAGTTCACTTCAGCTAGCTCAGCTTTCATCCCTACATAGTTGCCCTTATTTAAATTTAAGATATTTGACTTAGACCCACTCTTCCCCCTTTCAAACTGGATGTAAAATTCAATCATATTGTGGTTGCTTCTACCTAGGGGTACTTTTATTCTGAGGTCATTAATTAATCCTGTCACATTACACAATACCAAGTCTGATATATCCTGCTCTCTGATTGGTTCCAGAACATGCTGCTCTAAGAAACTATCTTGAAAGCATTCTAAGAACTCCTCATCCAGGCCACTACTGCCAATCTGATTTTTCCAGTTTATGTGTAGATTAAAATCACCCATGATTATTGCTTTTATCACAAGCACACAATATCTTCTCTTGAATACTTTGTCCTACATGGTGGCTCCTCCCACTAATGACTCCCCCCCCCCCTCCACTATTCCTCATCTCCACCCAAACCGATTCTATATCCTGATCTCCTGAACCATCTCTAACTATTACACCAATGCCCTCTTTGATTAACAGTGCTACCCCCCTACCTTTACATACCTTCCTATTCTTCTTATAAAGACCTGAATGTGGAAGTTTGACCCTCCCAGTGTGTTATGTTAGTTTCTCTCTGGTAGGATATAATGCAGATGTCTCAATTTCATTGTGCTGGGGAGAATCTAACCCTAACAACAAAGTCTATGATTCCTTTCTTCCTCATGTACTTATCCATTTAAATGTACCTATCCTATTCACCTCAATGATTCCTTGTGGTTCTGAATTCCATATTCTGTTATGCAGAAAGACGGGAGAAACTGGGATTGTTCTCCTTGGAGCAGGGTAGGTTTAAGAGGAAATTTAATAATTGTGACATGTTATAATAGAGTGAATTAGGAGAGAAAGTTTTTGGTGGCCAGTGGTTCCAGAGCCAGTGGACATAGATTGAAGATAATTGTTAAAATAACCAGAGGGGAGGTGAGAAGAATTTTTATGCCATGACTTGTGATAACCTAGAATGCACTGTCGGAATGAATGATGGAAGCAGATTCAATCATCAATTTCAAAAGGGAATTGGATATAAACTTGAAAAGGAAAATTTTGCAAAGCTAAGGGGGTGGAAGTGGGGAAGCAGTGAGACTAATGGAATAACCCTTTTAAAGAGCCAGCACAGGCTGAATGGGCCGAGTGGCCTTGTTCTATGCTGTATGATTCTAAGTTTCAATAATTTTACACCATCAAACGCTAGAGAGATAAAAACAGAATATGCTGAAAGTGCGCAGCAGGTATGTGAATAAGAACTAGGTTCTCAATGCTGTATCGCAATCCTTTTAACTTTAAAGGCTGCCACCTGCTTTCAGGCGCATCCTGTATGTTTCCAGCCTGTTCTGTGTTAGTGAAATTGTTTTTCCTTTTAAAGGAAGAGATACAATTTATTATCAGATCCTAAGCTGTTATGTCTTAATGGCACTCTGGGCAGTAAACAGTTAAAGGGCTTGTCTCGCTCTCTCTCTTTCTCTCGTCCCTTCCCCCTTCCTCCATCTCTGCAGCCACACAGCGTGAGCTGACGGCGGGGAGGAAAAGGTTTTCTTTGGCTCCAATTCCCTGTCGAACATCCCGAGATCGAGGATGTTGGGACCAGAGAGGGTGGGGTCCTTGCGAATGGACATGTTTCGCTTTACCTCTGTGAGCGAGAGTATCCAAACCATCCTTTGAGTGATTTCCTCTAGGTATCAAAGCTATTTTGTAGATGGAAAACATTTCACAGCAAAGAGATTAGCAAATTAAATAATATATATAAACAATTGCAGGACGTTGGGGCCGAACCGAGGTGTGTTGGTGGGTTTAACTAGATCAACCCGGTTGGAGGGCAAGAAGAGGGTTTCAGCACCCTGGACAGCAGGGCGGAGCGAGGAGAGTTTCAGCACCCTGGACAGCGATGGCGTGGCCGTGTATTAGCCGGGCGTGTTGCATCGCTCGCTTCTGGAACCAGCTAGACAAGGCTGACATTGCCGTGCCTCTGGTTTTCACTAAATATTCCGAGGTCACCGATGGGGCTACTCCCCACCATCAATTCCGAGCCCCGGGCATCGACACACAGCCTTCCGGGGGCGACCAGGATTCTGTTGCCAAGACGACAGAGGTACCATTTCTAAATGATCTTTTTTTGAAATATATATATATATATATATTTATATATTAAAAATGCAACCTTTAATGAGTTAATGTCGTTATACTCTGTACTGCAATTGGTATCCCTGCTTAGGTCCTTGCAGGGCTAAAGTCAGCATCAGATTTTACATGGGATTAATTCCCGACTCAAGAGTGTGTGTTCCAGCTCTCTGTGTAACCCTTGGCAACACAATATATGGTCCCTGAGAATATCCTTCATCTGATAGTCTGCTCCTCCATCTCCACGGGTATATAGTCTCCAGTCAGCAGATGTGGTTCCCCTTCTAACTGCTCTCCACCCCTCCCTGTTCCCTCCCTTATTGTCGCGTCCTTTCAAGTACTTCCTCGCTGTTTATTCCACCCTTGCGTTCCTTACATTCTGGCTATGCGACCCAGTGTTCCCTCTTCCTGTCCATAAAAATATTTGGTGCAAATTAATTTCAAAATAAGTTAAAAATGAAGCTTGACTAAAATCCTCCTTTAAAGCTGATTTACACGTTTAATCATCTTAATTGAATTTGTGTGTGATTGTAGCATGTTACTGTCTGGTACAAATATTAGAGATTCTGTCGTCTGCTTTTTCTTCCAAAATTGTTTTCAATAATCCAATGACTTTGCAGAGTGCCCACCCAATACGAAAAAGAGCCCGCAGGCACACAAATAGACAGAATCAAGCACACACCCTGTTTCTGTTCCAACACTGCTGACGCCCTCCGTCTTGACCTCTCACACCCATTATGCCAGTTAGGCTGAGAATACTTTATTGTATGAAGCCCATGGACACCCCATTCTATTTCAGATTAAGATCTCACATCCCTTGTTTGACTAAGACCCTCTCAAACTGCGTCATACCACCTGATGTGCAGCGCCTCTATGCAGAGCCATTATAGAGTCTGGTAACACGGGAAAGCTTTCAATAGCACTGCAGTGAAGGCAGCTAGAATCTGATTCAGATACACCATTTATTATTGGCATTCAGACAATCCTAATGGAGTAATTTGATCTTTATTTATTGAAACAGAAAGTATTGAAATACAGCATTAAAAAAAACTTGCCCTCAGCATTATCATTTGGATTGCAGTCAGGGTTGGCAATCTCCAAACTGCATCCCCTTGCACCAGAAAAAAAAAACCCAGTAAATTATAGTTTTTTGCTGTAAATCAATAGTTGTCAGCTGTGGCTCAGTGGGTATCACTCTCACCTCTGAGTCACAAGGTTTGAGTCTAATTCCAACAACTTCAGCACAAAAATCTAAGCTGACACTCCAGTGCAGTACAAAGGGAGGGCTGCACTGTTGGAGGTGCTGACTTTCAGATGAAATGTTTAACTGAGGCTTTGCCTGCCCTCTCAGTTGGACATAAACGATCTGGTGACACTACTTTGAAGACGAGCAGGAAAGTTCTTCCAGTAACCTGACCAATATTTACACTCAACCAACATCACTAAGACAAGTGATCTGATCACTGTTACATTGCTGTTTGTGGAAGGTTACTGTGCACAAATCGTCTGCAAACTTGCCAAGGCTCTTTCGACAGTGTCTTCCAGACCCGTAACCTCTACCACCTAGAAGGACAAGGACATTGGATGCATGGGAACACCAGCACCTGCCAGTTCCCCTCCAAGCCACACAGCATCCAGACTCAGAACTCTATTGCCATTCCTTCACTGTCGCTGCGTCAAAATCCTGGAACTCCCACCCTAGCACTACATGGACTGCAACAGTTCAAGAAGGCAGCTCACCACCGCCTTCTCAAGGGCAGTTAGGGATGGATAACTAATGTTGGTCTAGCCAGTGACACCCACATCCCATAAATGTATCTTTTTAAAAAATTTCTATATTACAACATGACTACATTTCAAAAGTGCTTCATTGGCTGTAAAGTGATTTGGAATGTCCTGAGGTTGTGAAAGACACTAAGTCTTTTTTCTAAAAAGCTTAGGTTATTTTGGAGAGGGAGTGAGCCAACACCTGGGAAGTTTTGGTGCATTGTAGGTTCTTTACTGTTTGTGGGAAAAATTTCAGGTAATGAATACAAAGAGAATTTCTAGAAAAGAAATACAATACTGAACAGGAATTAAAAGACTTGCATTTATATAGCACCTTTCATAACCACAAAATGCCCCTGAGTGCTTTGGAGTCAAAGAAACAGATCTGAAGTGTCATTGTTGTAATGTAGGAAATGCGGCAGCTCCCAGTAACAGCAATGTGATAATGACCAGATAATCTATTTTTGTGGTGTTGATTGAGAAATAAATATTGGCCAGGATACCAGGGAAATAAATATTGGCCAGGATACCAGGAAGAACTCCTCTACTATTCTTTAAAATAGCACCATGGAATCTTTAACATCCACCTGAGGGGGCAGCTGGTACCTTGGTTCAATGTCTCAACCAAAAGATAGCACCTCCAACAGCTCCCTTAGTACTGCACTTCAGTATCAGCTTAGAGAATTGGGCTCAAGCCCTGGGGCAAGACTTGAACCCATAACCTTTTGACTCAGAAACATGCCAACTGAGCCAATGGCAGCACATCTGCTGGAGGGGTGGAGTCTAAATTACTTGGATGGTTTTTCAAAAGCGTGCATGATACACTGACATGGACGCTTTGAGGTAAGGAATTCCATCCCTGCTGGAATGCTACTCTGCCATCAGATTCAGCCATTTCATTATGGACATAGGGGAAGGGAGCAGCATGGGACCAAACCAGCACCACCAATCCATTCTCAAACAATGCGGAGGCTTCCTGAGCTCAGACACCTCCCAGACGCACCCAACGCACAGGTTCTGCTGACACAACCACCCTGCTGTGCTCTCTGCAGTGACACTGTTCTATTTATTCTAACTTACGCTTTGAAAATGTCAGCATTCTGCTTCCTTGCTGCCCTTTAGGAAAACAACCCAAGCGTTTCAAGGTTTCAGGAACCTAAGTTATGAAAAAACATGAAGATAAGACTTGTCGTGCAAAAAAAAAAAGACTTTGGGCGGAATTCCACGGCTCCATTGCAGTGAGCTGTAATGCGGCGAGTCATTCAAAAGTCCATTGACCTCGGGGGGAATGTAAACTCCTGCCGGCATAAAAGTCCGGCCTTTATGGGAAACCAGCTAACGTTCTCAAGGCTATGGAGGAAGAAACCTCCATTTGTGAAGCACCTTTCATAACCTCAGGATGTCCCAAAGTGCTTTCCCACCAGTAAAGTGTTCTTTCAGGTATAGTCACTGTGGTAATATAAGAAGCGCAGCAGCCAATTTGCAAACAGTAAGATCCCACAAGCAGCAATGAAATAATGGCCAGATCATTGGTTTTTGTGACGTTGGTTGAAGATTAAATATTGGCCAGGACATCGAGGAGAACTCCCCTTCTCCTCTTCAAAATAGTGCCATGGGGTCTTTAACATTCGCCTGAGAAGACATACAGGACTTTGGTTCAACATCTCATCCACAGTACATCACTTCCGATAGTGCAGCACTCCCTCAGTACAGCGCTGGGAATGTCAGTGGAGGTTTTGTGCTCGAGTCTCAGGCGTTGGATTCACATCTACAACCATCTGACTCAGAGACAAGAGCACTTCCCACTGAGCTTCAGCTGACACGTGAAAGGGGAATTGCCAAAGTTGCCACGATGGCAATGGTGTGATAGAAAGCTTCAGTTGCTGAATGTGAGAAACAAAACCATTAATTCATTCTATGCCCAGACATTCTGTACCCAGACACTGTGCCCAGACATTCTGTACCCAGTCATTCTATTCCCAGACATTCTGTACCCAGTCATTCTATTCCCAGACATTCTGTACCCAGTCATTCTATTCCCAGACATTCTGTACCCAGACATTCTGTACCCATTCATTCTGTACCCAGACATTCTGTGCCATGATACGAGCTGCATTTGCTTCCCTCATCTGTACCCAACATAGGTAAACAAACTGGTTGTGGTACAAATCCCACAGGAGCTGAGGCTGTCTTTGGAAGATCTATTTTGATCAATGGACTAAGCCCATCTTCCTACTGGTTTGATGGGGTGCCTGCCAGATCAGAAAACTTGATCCCATGCTTTCTGGCCAATCAAAGTGCTCAGATAGGTTTCAGGGCGTTGGTTTCAGGAATTGGCTCAGAGCTGGTGACACCTTGCTCCTCATTTGCCTGGCTCCATTTTCTATTAGCTGCCCAAGCCAAATTGCCATTGTTGCAAAGGACGCTTCTCACCAAATCTCATTTGGTCTTTTCTGTTATTCCTCCAGCTTCATCTGATCTTTTGAGTATTTCACCTTCATGCTACAGCACTGAAATGACCTTAATCAAAGTCACAAATGACAGCCTCTGTGACTGTGAGCGTGGCAGAATATTACGGTCCACCCCCAGTGGGTGTGCAGGCAGAGGGGAGCGTGTTAAATTTCCTGGTGGTCTTCCAGCCACACTCCCACATGCCCTTGCCCTCTCCGCAATTTTATGGGGCATGGGTGAAGCTAGGGCAGTCTAATTATTGGCTACTTAAGGGGTGGATGTCAGGCAGACTCAGGCCAGTCTGCTCGGGCTCAGGCACGAAGGTGGGGGGTCGCCACCCTTGAAGGATGCCTTTTTACATCGGGTGCCACCCTCCCCCCCAGGTCTGCCCCCATGGGTGGTTCCCTCCCCCTCTGGCTTCTCCATCATCAAGATCCCCCAGTCTCTCTCCCCACCACCACTTGGGCCTCAGCTCCCCTCCTCATTTTGAGCCCTCCCCAACTCACCTGGTCTTAGACTCCAGGGCTTAGAATCTGGGGGCTGCTTGTAGGCCGAGTCCTGACTACTGCCGTCACTGGTGTTGTTGGGACTACAACGCTTCCAGCCAATCGGATTGGCCAGCAGCTCTCTGAGGCATGACTTTCACTCCAACGAGGGACAAGGAGCCTCATCCATAGCCAATGAACATCCCTCAGAGAGCTAAGTGGCCAGCTGGCTGCTGTGATTGGTGGGGATGCGTTCCCCGCCCTCTCTTCATGTGGTGAGGCAGGAAAGCCCCAGCATCTGAAAAATGCTGCCCTATGCACTGTTATCCCCCTTTCTCATTCTGGACCTTTCTGTAACCTATGTCATTGGCGACCACATCACTGTCCTCCACTGCCTCCAGGGGTGTACTGCCAAATTTTGAGGTGCAGGGGCTCTTAAGAAAATGTGTTCGCCATGTCATTTCTAAATATACTATAATGTTGTTTTCCTACATATTCATCATTTGAGTCCCCAAAAGTCAGTAAAACTATGCTTTTAAGTGAAAAATGTACTACTGATAGGCATTTTATTTTGAACCATGCGGTATTTTGTCTATAGAATAGCTAGAATTTCATTATGCCACAGTTTAATTATTTAATTCTGGTCTATTAAAAACATGAATTATAGAAAACGTTATTACTTCTGACTGGGGGATGGTATACAGAGGGGCCACTGCTTTTCTTGATTTATATTAATAACCTAGACCTGGGGTGTACAGGGCACAATTCCAAAATTTGAAGATGATGCAAGACTTGGAAGTATTGTGAACTGTGGGGATGACAGTGACAGACTTCAAGAGGATAAAGACAGGCTGGTGGAATGGGCTGACAAGTGGCAGATGAAATTTAATGTAGAGAGGTGTGAAGTGATACATTTTGGTCAGAAGAACAAGGAGAGGTGACATGAAATAAAGAGTACAATTCTGAAGGAAATGCAGGAGCAGAGGGACCTGAGTGTATCTGTGCATAAATCATTGAAGGTGGCAGGGCAGGTTGAGAAAGCAGTTAATAAATTATACTGAATCCTGGGTTTTATAAATAGGGGCACAGGGTACAAAGGCAAGTCAGTTATGAACCTTCATAGAACACTGATTCAGCCTCAACGGGTACGATGTGAAGTCTCTAGAAAGGGTGCAGAAAATATTTATGAGAATGGTTCCGAAGATGAGAGACTTTAATTGTGTGGATTGATTGGCAAAGCTGGGGCTGTTCTCCTTGGAGAAGAGAAGGTTAAGAGGAGATTTGTTAGACGTGTTCAAAATCACGAGGGGTCTAGATAGAGTAAATGGGGAGAAACTGTTCCCATCGGCAGAATGTCAAGAACCATAGAACCATAGAAAAGTTACTGTGCAGAAAGAGGCCATTCAGCCCATCGTGTCTGCGCCAGCCATAAAAAGAGAAAAAAGAAGCTAGCCGTTAATTTTTAATCCCACTTTCCAGCGCCTGGTCTGTAGCCCTGCAGGTTATAGTGCTTCAGGTGCAGATCCAGGTACCTTTTTAAGTGAGTTTCAGCCTCAACCACCAACTTAGGTAGCGAATTCCAGATGCCCACCACCCTCTGGGTAAAAAAGTTTTTCCCCATGTCCCCTTTAATCCTTCTACCAATCATTTTAAATCTATGTCCCCTGGTAATTGACCCCTCAGTTAGGGGAAACAAGTCTTTCCTGTCTACCCTATCTAGGCCGCTCATAATTTTGTAAACCTCAATTAGGTCACACCTCAGCCTCCTCTGTTCGAAGGAAAACAACCCCAATCTATCCAATCTTTCTTCATAGCTGCAATTTTCAAGCCCTGGAAACATTCTCCTAAATCTCCTCTGTACTCTCTCCTGAGTAATTATGCCCTTCCTGTAATGTGACCAGAACTGTACACAAAATTCCATCTGCAGTCTAACCAGCATTTTGTACAGTTCCATCATTACATCCCTGCTTTTATTTAATACCTCATCCGATAAAGGAAAGCTTGCATATGCTTTGTTCACCACTATATCCACCTGTCCTGCCACCTTCAGGGACCTGCGGACATGCACCCCAAGGTCTCTCACTTCCTCTACTCTCTCAATATCCTCTCATTTATTGAGTATTCCCTAGCTTTGTTTGTCCTTCCCAAATGCATTACCTCGCACTTTTCTCGATTGAATTCCATTTGCCACTTTTCCACCCACTCAACCAAACCATTGATATCATTCTGAAGACGACAGCTACCCTCTTCGCTATCAACTGCGTGGCCAATTTTTGTGTTGTCTGCAAATTCCCCAATCTTGCCTCCCACATTTAAGTCTAAATCATTTACATATATGACAAACAGCAAGGGCCCCAAAACTGAGCCCTGTGGAACACCACCGGAAACCACTTTCCATTCGCAAAGACATCCATCGACCATTACCCTTTGTTTCCTGTCGCTGAACCAATTTTGGATCCAACTCGCCACCTTCCCCTCTATCCCATGAGATCTCACTTTCCTGACCAGTCTGCCATGTGGGACCTTGTCGAATTCCTGACTGAAATCCATGTAGACAACATCCACTGCACTATCCTCAATCCTTTTTGTTACTCCCTCAAGAAATTCTATTAAATTAGGAAGACATGATCTTCCCCTGATCAGTCCATGCCTTCCTAATGGACAGCTTGTCCTGTCTCTCAGAATTGTTTCCAATAATCTACCCACCACTGATCGGCCTATAATTTTCTGGCCTATCCCTCATGCCCTTTTTAAATAATGGTACAATGTTCACAGGCCTCCAGTCCCCTGGTACCTCGTCTGTATTTACTGAGGCTTGGAAAATTATCCTCAGAGCATCCATTGTTTCCTCCCTGGCTTCCTTCAACAGCCTGGGATACAATCCATCTGGCCCTGGCGATTAATCCACCTTCGAGGATGTCAGTCCCTCCTCTACTTCCTCT
The DNA here is from genome assembly GCF_964194155.1 of Cetorhinus maximus. NCBI lineage: Eukaryota > Metazoa > Chordata > Chondrichthyes > Lamniformes > Cetorhinidae > Cetorhinus > Cetorhinus maximus. The sequence continues at coordinate 6,146,250 of NC_135885.1, forward strand.
TTCATTATGTTTATTGTATCTAATGTTTCACACTCCTTCTCTTTAACTAGAATGTCTGCATCATCCATCTCAATAGTGAAGACAGATTCAAAGTACTCATTGAGAACCCTGCCCACATCTTCAGCATCAACCATGACAGGCCCTAACCTTTCTTTAGTTATCCTCTTCCTCTTAATATATAGGTAAAATATCTTTGGGGTTTCTTTGATTTTATCTGCCAACATTTTTTCATATCCTCTTTTTGCTTTCCCAGTTTCCTCTGCTCGTTGGCTTTATTTACCATGCTCCTTGCATTTACATATATACCTTTTAACACTGCCAAATTCCTGTGTTATACGCTTTTAAACCTGTGCTCCTTCTGTCTTTCAGAGTCACTCACTAATTCTCCATCTCCCGTTCCCTGCTCTGAATTTGCCCTCAGGTTCCCAGCCCCCTGCCAACCTAGTTTAAACCTCCCCCCCAACAGCACTAACAAATCTCCCTGTGAGGATATTCCTCCCAGTCCTGTTCGGGTGTCGACTGTCTGGCTTGTACAGGTCCCAGCTTCAGCAGAACTGGTCCCAAAGCCTCAGAAATCTGATCCCCTCCCTCCTACACCAGCTTTCCAGCCACATATTCAATCGCTCCATTCTCCTAATCCTATACTCACTAGCACATGGGACTGGGAGTAACCCTGAGATTACTGCTCTAGAGGTGCTGCTTATCAATCTCCGTTCTGGCTTCCCGAAATCTGCTTTCAGGACCTCATCCCCTTTCCTACCTCAGCCATTGGTACCAACGTGGACCACGACCTCTGGCTGATCACCCTTCCTCAGAAGAATGTCCCGTGACCTCCTTGACCCTGACACCAGGGAGGCAACATACCATCCGAGAGTCACATCTAAAGCCACAGAAACGCCTGTTGACCTAACTCACGAATCCCTTATTACTCCTGCTCCTCCCCTCTGCTTTCTCCCCTCCTGTACAGCAGGGCTGCCTGTGGTGCCACAAACCTGGCTGTGACTGCACTCCTCCGAAGAACCAACAACCTCACTAGTATTCAATATGGAAAGCCGACTGGTGAGCGGGACCCCGGGGAACTCCTGCACTACCTGCCTAGTTCTCTTGGGCTGCCTGGCAGTTACCCATTCACTTTCTGCCTCAAAGCTCCTAAGCTGTGGTGTGACCCTAAGGTGATTAAAAAGAGAACCAGAGGTGACATGAGGAAAAACTTCTTTATGCAACAAGTGGTTTGGATCTGGAATGCACTGCCTGAACATGTGGTGGAGACAGATTCAATTGTGGTTTTCAAATGGAGCTGGATAACTATCTGAAGAGAAGAGAATTTACAGGGCTACAGGGATAAGGTCAAGAAGTGGGACTAGCTGAGTTGCTGTTGCAGAGAACCAGAGAGATGTGCTGAATGGCCTCCTTCTGTGCTGTAACCATTCTGTGATTTTAGTGTAGATACATTTAAGGAACTTGAAAAACACACGAGTAAGAAAGAAGCTGAAGGTTACCCTGATAGTGTGATCAAAAGGGTGGGAGGAGGCTAGTTTGTAAAATAAATGCCAACATAGAAGGGGTGGGCCAATTGGCCTGTTTCTGTGCTGTAAATTCCAGGTGAAGCTGCTAGCAGGGAATAAAAACTCTACACAGTGTTTCATATCCTCAGGTACTCCGAGCCAATGAATTAATGTGAATCACTCTTCACCCAACACACTCTCTCCCTCCACACTGTTGATTACCATGTACCACCTTCCCTCAGATGATGAATAAGTGCTCCACCATGTTGAACACCACTTGAAGGAAATACTGAGGGTCGAAAGGGCTCAGAATGTGCTCTGGGTGGGGGACTTCAATGTCCATCACCAAGAGTGGCTCGGTAGCAGCACAACAAATTGAGCTGGCCGAGTCCTAAATGACATAGCTGCTAGACTGGGTCTGCGGCAGGTGGTGAGAGAACCAACAAGAGGGAAAAACATACTTGACCTCATCCTCACCAACCTGCCTGCTGCAGATGCATCTGTCCATGACAGTATCGGTAGGAGTGACCACCACACAGTCCTTGTGGAGATGAAGTCCCACCTTCACACTGGATCTAGCAACTCAAGATTGGGCATCCATGAGGTGCTGTGGGCCATCATCAGCAGCTGAATTGTACTTGAACACAATCAGTAACCTCATGGCCCAGCACATCCCCCACTCTACCATTACTGTCAAGCCAGGGGATCAACCCTGGTTCAATGAAGGGTGCAGGAGGGCATGCCAGGAGCAGCACCAGGCATACGTAAAATATGAGGTATCAACCTGGTGAAGCTATAACACAGGACTACTTGCATACCAAACAGCACAAGCAGCAAGTGATTGACAGGGCTAAGCGAACCTCCAATCAACGGGTCAGATCTAAGCTCTGCAGTCCTGCCACAGCCAGTGGTGAACGGTGGTGGACAATTAAACAACTCACTGGAGGAGGAGGATCTACAAATATCCCCATCCACAATGATGGAGGAGCCCAGCACATCAGTGCAAAAGATAAGGCTGAAGCATTCGCAACAATCTTCAACCAGAAGTTCCAAGTGGATGATCCATCTCGCCCTCCTCCAGAGGTCCCCAGCATCACAGATACCAGTTTTCAGCCAATTTGATTCACTCCACGTGATATCAAGAAATGGCTGAAGTCACTGGATACTGCAAAGGCTGTGGACCCCGACAATATTCCAGCAATAGCACTGAAGACTTGTGTTCCAGAACTTGCCGCGCCCCTAGCCATGCTGTTCCAGTACAGCTACAACACTGGCATCTACCCAGCTCTGTGGAAAATTGCCCAGGTATGTTCTGTACACAAAAAACAGGACAAATCCAACCCGGCCAATTACCATCCCATCAGTCTGCTCTCGATCATCAGTAAAGTAATGGAAGGGAACATCAACAGTGCTATCAAGTGGCACTTGCTTAGCAATAACCTGCTCACTGATGCCCAGTTTGGGTTCCGCCAGGGCCACTCAGCTCCTGACCTCATCACAGCCTTGGTTCAAACATGGACAGAAGAGCTGAGCTCCCGAGGTGAGGTGAGAGTGACTGCCCTTGACATCAAGGCAGCATTTGACCGAGTGTGGCATCAAGGAACCCTAGCAAAACTGGAGTCAATGGGAATCGGGGGGAAAACTTTCCACTGGTTGGAGTCATACCCAAAGGGAGATGGTTGTGGTTGTTGGAGGTCAGTCATCTCAACTCCAGGACATCGCTGCAGGAGTTCCTCATCAGGGTGGTGTCCTTGGCCCAACCTTCTTCAGTTGCTTCATCAATGACCTTCCTTCCATCATAAGGTCAGAAATGGGGAAGTTTGCTAATGATTGCACAATGTTCAGCACCATTTGTGACTCCTCAGATACTGAAGCAGTCCATGTTCAAATCCTGGACATTATCCAGGCTTGGGCTGACAAGTGGCAAGTAACATTCACGCCACACAAGTGCCAGGCAATGACCATCTCCAACAAGGGAGAATCTAACCATCATGCTTTGACATTCAATGGCATTATCATCACTGAATCCCCCACTATCAACATCCTGTGGGTTACCATTACTGGACTAGCTATATAAATACTGTGGCTACAAGAGCAGGTCAGAGGCTGGGAATCTTGCGACGAGTAACTCACCTCCTGACTCCCCAAAGCCTGTCCACCACCTACAAGGCACAAGTCAGGAGTGTGATGGAATAGTCTCCACTGGATGAGTACAATTCCCACAACACTCAAGAAGCTTGACACCATCCAGGACAAAGCAGCCCGCTTGATTGGCACCCCATCCACAAACATTCACTCTCTCCACCACCGACGCACAGTAGCAGCAGTGTGTACCATCTACAAGGTGTACTGCAGGAATTCGCCAAGGCTCCTTAGGCAGCACCTCCCAAACCCACGACCACTACCACCTAGAAGGACAAGAGCAGCAGATAAAAATAAAAATACCTGGAAAAATTCAGCAGGTCTGACAGCATCTGCGGAGAGGAACACAGTTAACGTTTCGCGTCCATATGACTCTTCAACAGAAGTAAGGAAAAATAGAAAAGAGGTGAAATATAAACTGGTTTAAGGGGGCGCGGTGGGATGGAACACCATCAGCAGAAAGTTCCTCTCCAAGTCACTCACCATCCTGACTTGGAAATATATCGCCGTTCCTTCACTGTCACTGGGTCAAAATCCTGGAACTCCCTCCCTAACAACACTGTGGGTGTACCTACACCACATGGACTGCAGCGGTTCAAGAAGGCAGCTCACCACCACCTTCTCAAGGGGCAATTAGGGATGGGCAATAAATGCTGGACCAGCCAGCGAAGCCCACATCCTATGAATGAATTTTTAAAAACTCTCTCTTCCCCACACTCTCTCCTCCAAATACTCTCTCTCCCACAGTCTTTCCCTCACCCACCCTCACACGCTCTCTCTCCCCCAACTTCCTCACACTCTCTCTGCCTGCCCCCCAAAAGTCTCTCTCCCCCCACACTCTCTCTACCACCACACTCTCTCTTACCCCACACCCTCAGTCTCCCCACCACCCCTTCACACACTCTCGCCTCCCCCTCACACTCTCTCTCCCATCCCTCCATGCTCTCTCTCTCTCCACTCCACCCCTCACGCTCTCTCTCTCTCCACTCCACCCCTCGTGCTCTCTCTCTCCCGTCCACCCCTCGCGCTCTCTCTCTCCCACCGCCCACTCGCTCTCTCTCCCTCTCTCCCCCTCCGCCTCTTCGCATTCTCTCTCTCCCTCTTCCGCCCCCTCGCACTCTCTCTCTCACCCTCCAACCCCTCGCGCTCTCTCTCTCTCCCCTTCGCCCCCTCACACTCTCTCTCTCTCTCCCCTCCGCCTCCTCACACTCTCTCTCTCCACCTCCGCCCCTTCGCACTCTCTCTCTCCCACTCCTCCCCCTCGACCTCTCTCTCTCCCCCTCCTGTCCCTCGCACTCTCTCTCTCCCCCTCCTGTCCCTCGCACTCTCTCTCTCCTCCTCCGCCCTCTCACAGCCTCTCTCTCCCCCTCCACCCCCTCGCCCTCTCTCTCTCTCCCCCTCCACCCCCTCACTCTCTCTCTCTCCCCCTCCGCTCTCTCTCCCCCTCCTCCCCCTCCCGCTCTCTCTCGCTCACCTCCGCCCCCTCACACTCTCTCGCTCTCCCCTCCGACCCCTCCCGCACTCTCTCTCTCCCCTCCGCCCCTTCGCACTCTCTCTCTCCCCCTCCGCCATCTCACACTCTCTCTCTCCCCTTCCTCCCCCTCGCGCTCTCTCTCTCTCCCACTCCGCCCTCACACACTCTCTCACTCCACCTCCGCCCCCTCGCCCTCTCTCTCTCCCCCTCCTCCACCTCGCGATCTCTCTCTCTCCCTCCTCCCCATCGCACTCTCTCTCTCCCTCTCTGCCCTCTCACACTCTCTGTCTGCCCCTCCTCCACCTCGCACTCCCTCTCTCCCCCTCCTCCCTCTCGCACTCTCTCCCCCTCCGTCCTCTCACACTCTCTCTCTCTCTCCCCTCCGCCTCCTCACACTCTCTCTCTCCACCTCCGCCCCTTCGCACTCTCTCTCTCCCACTCCTCCCCCTCGACCTCTCTCTCTCCCCCTCCTGTCCCTCGCACTCTCTCTCTCCTCCTCCGCCCTCTCACAGCCTCTCTCTCCCCCTCCACCCCCTCGCCCTCTCTCTCTCTCCCCCTCCACCCCCTCACGCTCTCTCTCTCCCCCTCCGCTCTCTCTCCCCCTCCTCCCCCTCCCGCTCTCTCTCGCTCACCTCCGCCCCCTCACACTCTCTCGCTCTCCCCTCCGACCCCTCCCGCACTCTCTCTCTCCCCTCCGCCTCCTCACACTCTCTCTCCCCTCCTCCCCCTCGTGCTCTCTCTCTCCCCATCCCACCTCGCGCTCTCTCTCTCTCCCCCTCCCCCTCCCCCCTCTGCTCTCTCTCTCCCCTCCGCCCCTTCGCACTCTCTCTCTCCCCCTCCGCCATCTCACACTCTCTCTCTCCCCTTCCTCCCCCTCGCGCTCTTTCTCTCTCCCACTCCGCCCTCACACACTCTCTCACTCCACCTCCGCCCCCTCGCCCTCTCTCTCTCCCCCTCCTCCACCTCGCGATCTCTCTCTCTCCCTCCTCCCCATCGCACTCTCTCTCTCCCTCTCTGCCCTCTCACACTCTCTGTCTGCCCCTCCTCCACCTCGCACTCCCTCTCTCCCCCTCCTCCCTCTCGCACTCTCTCCCCCTCCGCCCTCTCACACTTTCTCTCTCCCCCTCCTCCCCCTCGCACTCTCTCCCCCTCCGTCCTCTCACACTCTCTCTCTCCCCCTCCTCCGCCCCGCACTCTCTCTCTCCTCCTCCTCCCCCTCGCACTCTCTCCCCCACCGCCCTCTCACAATCTCTCTCGCCCCCTCCTCCTCCTCGCAGTCTCTCTCTCCCCCTCCTCCCTCTCGCACTCACTCCCCCTCCGTCCTCTCACACTCTCTCTCTCCCCATCCTCCCCCTCAAACTCTCTCTCTCCCCCTTCTCCCCCTCGCAATCTCTCCCCCTCCGTCCTCTCACACTCTCTCTCTCCCCCTCCTCACACTCTCTCTCTCCCTCTCCTCCCCCACGCACTCTCTCCCCCTCCGCCCTCTCACACTCTCTCTCTCCCCCTCCTCCCCCTCGCACTCTCTCCCCCTCCGCCCTCTCACACTCTCTCTCTCCCCCTCCGCCCTCTCACACTCTCTCACTCCCCCTCCGCCCTCTCACACTCTCTCTCTCCCCCTCCTCACCCTCGCACTCTCTCCCCCTCCGCCCTCTCACACACTCTCTCTCTCCCCCTCCGCCCTCTCACACTCTCTCTCTCTCCCCCTCTACCCTCTCACACTCTCTCTCTCCCCCTCGCACTCTCTCACCCTCCGCCATCTCACACTCTCTCTCTCTCCCTCCCCCCCCTCGCACTCTCTCTCTCCCCCTCCGCCCTCTAACACACTCTCTCTCCCCCTCCTCCTCCTCGCACTCTCTCTCTCGGCCTCCTCCATCTCGCACTCTCGCCCCCTCCGCCCTCTCACACTCTCTATCTCCCCCTCTTCCCCCTCGCACTCTCTCCCCCTCCGTCCTCTCACAATCTCTCTCTCCCCATCCTCCCCCTCGCACTCTCTCTCTCTCCCCCCATCCTCCCACTCGCACTCTCTCCCCCTCTGCCCTCTCACACTCTCTCTCTCCCCCTCCTCCCCCTCGCACTCACTCCCCCTCCGCCCTCTCACAATCTCTCTCTCCCCCTCCGCCCTCTCACACTCTCTCCCCCTCCGCCCACTCACAATCTCTCGCTCCCCCTCGCACTCTCTCACCCTCCACCCTCTCACACTCTCTCTCTCCCCCTCCTCCTCCTCGCACTCTCTATCTCCCCCTCCGCCCTCTCACACTCTCTCTCTCCCCCTTCGCCCTCGCACACTCTCTCTCTCCCCCTCCGCCCTCTCACACTCTCTCTCTCCCCCTCCTCCTCCTCGCACTCTCTCTCTCCCCCTCCGCCCTCTAACACTCTCTCCCCCTCCGCTCTCTCACATTCTCTCTCTCTCCCACTCCGCCGCCTGACTCTCTCTATCTCCCCCTCCGCCCTCTCA